>NC_059180.1:20596737-21967501 GCF_019923935.1 Bubalus bubalis | reverse complement strand
CGAATTGTGTTTTTATCTCAAGGACTGCAGCGTGCGACGTGCAACATTACCATTGATATCATCTATTGAGAACTCTTTCCCAGGTTCTTTATTAAGGTTTAATTAAATTTTATGTGTTATCAATTAGGATTAATCTACATTTAGTCTGAATTAGAGGAAGCCAATTATAAATAACACCACTTCTCATTTATTCCTGAATACAAAATGAAGGTTTTTAAACTTCCTTTGGAAGAAAAATACAACCCCGCTGAACCAAATATACACTTTAAAGTGTTTTATGCCCAAAAGCTAAGAGTTCTATTAAAATAAAGTGAAAGGGTGAAAATTCCTGTAGAAAGGTGCTGTAGACAGAAAATGGGAGTAGTGAAGGGAAGGAGAGGTAGCCTGAATTACGAAGAAAGCTGTTGTCTGGGAGGAGTTTCAAGAAACCTGCATTTTCTATTTTCACAGACTGAAAACTCAGCAATGACCACAAGACTGGAAAAGGTCAGTTTTCATTCCAGTCCCAAAGAAAGGCAATGCCAAAGATTGTTTAAACTACCACACAGTTGCACTCATCTCACACGCTAGCAAAGTAATGCTCAAAGTTCTCCAGGCTAGGCCTCAACAGTACGTGAATGGAGAGCTTCCAGAAGTTCAAGCTGGATTTAGAAAAGGCAGAAGAACCAGAGATCAAATTGCCAACATCCATTGGATCACAGAAAAAGCAAGAGAATTCCAGAAAAACATTTACTTCTGCTTCATTGACTACCTAAAGCCTTTGACTGTGTGGATAACAAGAAACTGTGGAAAATTCTTAAAGAGATGGGACTAGCAGACCATCTTACCTGTCTCCTGAGAAACTGGTATGCAGGTCAAGAAGTAACAGTTGGAACCAGAGATGGAACAACAGACTGGTTCTAAACTGGGAAAGGAGTGTGTCAAGGCTGCATATTGTCACCCTGCTTATTTAACTTATATGCAGAGTGCATCATGTGAAATGCCAGGCTGGATGAAGCACAAGCTGGAATCAAGAATGCCAGGAGAAATATGAACAACTCCAGATATGCAGATGATACCAGCCTAATGGCAGAAAACGAAGAGGAACTAAAGAGTATCTTGATGAAGGTGAAAGAGGAGTGTGAAAAAGCTGGTTTAAAACTCAACATTCAAAAAACTAAGATCATGGCATCTAGTCCCATCACTTCATGCAAATAGATGGAGAAACAATGGAAGCAGTGACAGATTATTTTCTTGGGCTCCAAAATCACTGCAGACAGTGATTGGAGCCATGAAATTAAAAGATGCTTGCTCCTTGGGAGGAAAGCTATGCCAAACCTAGATAGCATATTAAAAAGTAGAGACATCACTTTGCAACCAAAGTGTGTATAGTCAGAGCTATGGTTTTTCCAGTAATCACGTATGGTTGTGAAATTTGGACCATAAAGAAAGTTGAGTGCTGAAGAATTGATGCTTTTGAACTGTGGTGTTGGAGAATACTCTTGAGAGTCCCATGGACTGCAAGGAGATCAAACCTGTCAATCCTAAAGGAAATCGACCCTGAATATTCATTGGAAGGACTGATGCTGAAGCTTAAGTTCCAATACTTCAGCCACCTGATGAGAAGAGCCAACTCATTGGAAAAGACCCTGATGCTGGGAAATATTGAAGGCAGGAGGAGAAGGGGACCAAAGAAGAAGAGATAGTTGGATGGCATCACTGACTTGATGGACATGAGTTTGAGCAAGCTCCAGGAGTTGGTGATGGATGGGGAAGCCTGGTGTGCTGTGGTCCATGGGGTCATAAAGACTTGGACACGACTGAGCGACTGACCTGAACTGATCTCTGATGGCCTTGGTCTTTAGCTTCTTGAGACAGGATTTCGGTTCCTGACCAAAGATTGAAGTCAGGCTGCGGCAATGTTAGCACTGTATCCTAGCCACTAGACCAGTGACCAGTGACAAGGCCTGGCCCTTCAGCTTTGTAGAAATGAATTCCCACAAAGACAGAAAGTGGTGAAACAGGTTAAGTGTTTATTAGGAGGAAAAAGTGTACAGTACGTGTGGGTAGACACATGGGCAGACTTAGAGAGAGAGTTTCACCCTGGTGGTAGTTTGAATCACTCATATGGATAATTTCTGCTGGGTTTCCTTTGGCCAATCATCTTGCTTTGCCTGGTTCTGAGTCCATATTTGGTGTATCTCAGAAACCTCCCATGTGTGTGCACACATCTCCCAGCCAAGGAGGATTCTGGCCTGGAGAGGCCTATGGGTATGCTGACACCACTCTCTTTTTGACCTCCAAGGAGCCTCTTTGCAAGTGCATAGTTGGGAAGGTGTCCTTGATCTTGAGAATGAGAAATATATGGTCTCTATCTTTTATCTGGGCAGGGCTCAGCTTCTCTCTTGCACTTGCTGTTTTGGAGTATCTGTCCATAGGGGATAGACTCCAGCTACTCAGCCTGGAGTTTGTCCCCTGGGATCCATCTCTCTCCTGCATCAAGACAGCAGGCAATCTAAAGGATAAATCCATTTTCCCATCTCTAACCATGAGTTTGATAAAACCCTTCCCCAAGGAGGTGCAAAGGACCTGAACTGGCAGAATGATTATACTTGGTGGGACTACATCAAAAGGTTTTCCTTCTGAAACTCTGGCCAGATATAGATTTGTTAGATTTATAATAAATAAGTGCCATTAGCTATGAGAACAGCAAAAGCAATGGAGAAGCAGTCAGGCTCTGGGTAGTTGAGGCAAAGAGACTTTCAGCTTTGCAGTGTTAGCCTGGAGTGGTGGCAGAAAGAAACAGAATGCACCACAGTTATTGAAACACCTCTGCTCCCAGAAGAGGCCAGAACAACTGTGGTTGTATTTGGTGAGGCCAGTTCAGAGTGGTTCAAATATTTCAAGTTCTCTGCTTTCTGGGCACAAGGAGGATTACACTGCACCCTTCCTTCCACCTTGGATCAGGGCATGAGACTTGCCTGGTCTATGAGATGCAAGAAGTGATGGGCATCAGTTCTGTGTAAGGGGTAGCACACCATTTGCCATGGTTTCTGCCTCCTGCTGCAGAAATCATGGAAACATGATTTAGCTAGAGCATCCACCAGCCTAAGATGGGCAGAGTCCTCCCTGCCAGCTTGCACAAGTCATGTAGCAGGAGCAAGAAGTAAACTTTTTGGTCAAACCACTGAGATGTTGAAGGTTTGGCTACTTCGGCATAACACAGTTTATTCTGCCCAATAGACTGTCTCTAAGCTTTGATTTCTTCTAAGCTTTGATACCTACCTCATTGGGTATTTATATGGGGAAAAGAAATAATTTACAAAAAGTGTTTCACTCAATGCCTGGCACACAGTAGGTACTTAATAAATGTTAATGCTTGCTGTTATTGTTGTTGAGGTTGGGGATGCCTATATATTATGCCTAAATGACTTTGCAATACTGTGTGGGTTTCCCAGGTGGTGCTAGTGGTAAAGAACCTGTCTGCCAATACAGGAGACATAAAAGATGTGGGTTCGATCCCTGGGTCAGGAAGATCCCCTGGAGGAGAACATGGCAAGCCACTCCGGTATTCTTGCCCGGAGAATCCCATGCACAGAGGAGCCTGGCAGGGTCACAAAGAATCAGACACGACTGAAGTGATTTAGCACAGCACATGTGATACTGTGTTCAGAATTTATTTAAACTTTTAGAATTTTGGTATCTTGCCCTCTCACCTAATCAGAAATTCCATATGAGGCACCCTTGATTCCCTCCTATTAGAACAGTTTCCAGAGTAGAGAGAGCCTTATAATGCCTGGTCCTATTGATCTCCTCTACTCTCTGACACCACTACCTAGTAATCCTGTAATATATAGTTTAATAAAGTATAAAAATCAACCTTGTGATGACAGCCCATTTAGGGAGGCACTGAGCTTTCAGTGGGCAGCTGGAGACCTAGCCTGCACAGGCCTTCTAGTACATCTGTGATTTCAAGGACCCCTTTCCCACAAATATCCAGCTGTTGGAAGAGTAACCTGTGATTTGTCTGACTTGAGCCTCTGTACATGTTCTGGCCTGAGTCTCATTTAAGTGTGTCCAATCTACACACAAGATGCAAACCAATTGACTTGAAGAGACTTGAATTCCACTGGTGACCAATAAGCAGGTGTGTGTTGCGAACTCTTCCCATGGGCTTGTTGTGCCATTGTCCCAGAAAACCTTTAGAGGTTGCCATGTAGTAGGAAACCTGAGGGACATTTGGGAACAACGATAAGACTAGTTCAAGTATTGCCTGCACCCAGAATTTAAAGTGACCAATTCTTTTGGATTGATGCAAAATCCAAATTGGCCCAGTGTGTGCAAACTCACTACAGTCAGGAATGTTTTGGTTGCAAGAAACAAAAAACCAGCACAGACTAAAAAGGAAAGTTATTGGGTGTCATCACTGAGATACTGTAATGAAGAAAAGTACCAGCTTCAAGTATGGCTGTATCTGGGTATCCAAATGATATCATTGGCTCTCTCTCAAGCCCTACTCTGACTTACTTTCTTTGTATTGATTTGCTTTTCATCAATGTTTCACATGGTGGCAAGGATAGCATCAACACCTCTAGACTTCTCTTTCTCTTACGCCAATGACCCCAGCAAAAAAGCTGTGCCTCTATTTCAATAGTTCCAGGAAAAGTACTGAGGAGAACTCTGGGGTTAATTTTTCTAATCTACAAAGAATTTCTGCAAATTGAAAAGATTTAAAAAATTCAATAAAGAAATAGGCAAAGGGTAGGAGTAGGCAATTTTCAGAAGAGGAAGTGCAGATGGCCAATAAGCAAACTAAATTATGCTCATTTTTATGGGGGAAGGAAAATGTAAATAAGACTGACAATAAGATCATGTTAGAAATTCATCAGTTTGGCTAAAACTGAAATGATTCATAATCCATGATTTGTGATTGTGTGGGATAAATAAAGGCTCTCATATTTTGCTGGAATGAGTAAGATTGCTTTAACCATTCAAAAAAAAAATCTGGAAGTAGCTGCTGAAATTTAAAATATATATACTCTTTGACCCAGCCATTTAACTTTGTATAAACAGAAATAAAAATACCATATCAGTAGCAAAATGTTTATTACACAATATCTGATACTTGCAAAAATATGGAAGCAATCTGAAAGTCCAAAATAGGGAATTATTGAATAACTAATATTTTTTGTGTTCTGGAGTTTTATGCAGCTATTAAAAATAGTATTTGGCTATACATCTATAATCTCTTTCTAAGTAAAAACAGCAAATTGATACAGTAAGACCCCATTTTCGAAAAGAATGAAAATTTATTCCAGTGACTTTTTATATATGAAGGTTTGCATGCTGCTGCTGCTGCTAAGTCGCTTCAGTCGTGTCCGACTCTGTGCGACCCCATAGACGGCAGCCCACCAGGCTCCCCCGTCCCTGGGATTCTCCAGGCAATGACACTGGAGTGGGTGAAGGTTTGCATGAGATGGGGAAAAATATGGAAAGATACATACTAAATAGTTGATATTAGTTACTTTGAAGGGAAGGGGTCTTGTGGGTATATATTGCTATTGTAGTTTGAAAAAAAATCATTATAGTTTTTATAAAAAAAGGACAAAGTGTTCTCATGTCCCTGAAACACATTATAACAAAGGACAGCTACAGAGTGGCATCCTAAATCTTAGGGTGGGCATAGGGGGATATGCATGTCTTGTCAAGGCTCTTTTCACGGAAAGTTGGTTTAAAGCTCCTTCTGGCCAGTACTGGCTGTGATGTTTGCACTGCCAAGCTCTGCCACAAGGGGATGTATCTGTCATCTCTTGACCCTGATCACACTGGGCCTTCTGTCTGAAGAATGGACACATTGGATTCATGGGGGGGCCTCCATCTTACATTTCAGCAACTGTGATATATGCTGTGCCTGCAATTCATAGGTTCTCTTATGAATTGAATCTGTTGAGTCTGGTTGCCAAAAGGTCTTTGTGTTCATGAGATCCAAGCCTTGTGATTTTATTCGGTTGTGTGAAGGCTCCTATTGTTAGTTAATGTTGTCCATAGATCATGCATGGAGGCCTGATATTCAAACTGAGTAATGGACTAAAGGGCAGAGGACTTTTGGCTTATTTTCCCTTTCACTTCATTGTTTATTTATTTGTTTATTTTTGGCTGTGTCGGGTCTTAGTTGCAGCACACGTGATTTTTCTTTACATCATACGGGATCTTAGTTCTCTGACCAGGGATCCAACCTGCGACCCCTGCGTTGAAAGGTGGATTGTTAACCACCAGACAACCAGGGAAGTCCCCATTGTTATTCTTATTTCAATAATAACAACAGCATTGTGAGACATAAACAGGGAGTTGATATTATTCTTGGGGATTTATGTTTGTGTCCCCATTAGTCAGCACATCCATCTAGCAAATGTTCCTGGTGTGTTAGGCACGGTGCTAGGCACGCCATTGACCTTCTGGTCTGTGTTTTCCACATTAATACTGAACAGCTATTACTATATGGAAATGAGGAAAAAAGAACAGCCTCCTAAGTAATAATTGAGTCAAAGGAGAAATAAAATATATAATCAAAGACCATTTAGAGAATAATGAGAATGTGAATAATACATATGAAAACTTATAGGATGTAGCCAGAGCTCTTAATTTGCTTTTTATTGTTGAAAATAAAAATGAGTAAAGTTAGCTTTAAAAGAAGTATGAGAATTAGCACAAAATTTTAAAGACGTGGAGAAAGATAAATCCTTTCAAGAACAAAGCAGAAATTCATGGGTTTGAAAACACACACGCTCAAGGATAAATGCATCCAAGAGGTGACTCTTGGAAGAAAACCAATAATATGGATAAACCTCTGGCAAACTGACTGTAGAGGGGAAAAAACAAAATAAAATTTTAAATGATGAGGAATTCTTAAAAACCAAGATATTACAATGTACAACTCTTTGTAAAGAAATGAAAAAAACCTCAGTGCTGCAAATTCTTTAGTGAAGTATGAATTATAAAAACTGACTCATGAAAAAGTAATAAGTCTAAAGAGAAAATAACCATATTAAAAATAAAAAAGTTAAAGTGTTACTAACTGGGAGCTCTGAAATAACCTCCTTGAACAGAAATTTTTCTAATGTGTTTTTTTTTTCATATTTTCCAGCAACAGATTATTCTTGCACTTGACAAATGATTCCAGATTATAAAAAAGCATGGAAAATTCTCTAATTCATTTTATGAGGATAAAGCAACCCTGAAATCCAATCTTGAAGAAGTTAGTGGGAAAAAAGGAGAGAACAGAAGACCAAGGAACTAGATGAAAAACTATAAATAAAATAATAGCAAACAGAACTCAATAATACATTAATAGAATCATTCACCATGACCATGTCAGATTCAGCCCCAGAATGCACAGACTTTTGTCTTTCAGATCATTTTATTTAAAAAGAAATAAAACTTTCAACTAGTTGAGGAGCCCTTTTTGTGCCTCTTCTGGACTCCATCCTCTTCCTCCTTTGCTCCCACCCTCCGTCCGTCCCTCACCCCCTTTTAAACAATAGTGATAACAACTATTTTGGAGTTGGTATTTATCCTCCTAATCTGGATTTGGAATCTCTATAACTTTTATGTGTTCACAAATATTTAGCTACATATTACTCTATGTGTTCTCAGTATCCCATAACTGGTTTTATTCTAAATGTGTCCCACCAGAACTTGCTTGGCATCACTTTCTTAAGATGGATCCATGCTGATGCAAGCAGAACTTGCTCATTCATTGGATAAATGCACCATATTTTATTTTAAATATTATTTTTTGCACCTGCACAGTCAGGTTATTTCCTTCTTTGGGTGGCTACTGTCAACGATTATACAGCAAATATTGTGTATCCTTCCCCACTCTCCTGTTGCAGTGGTCTCCTCTCCTGTCATCAGGGTATGAGTTCGCTTTTCCACATCCTTGCTAACCCTTGTATAGGATGAGCTTTTATTTCCGTTTTAATTTGCGTCTCCCTGATTACTAGCAAGGTGGAGGTTTTTTCAATGTTCATTGATCACCAGTATATTCTTCTCTCTGAATTATCTGTTTATATCCTTTGTCTATTTTGGGGGGGTGGAGTGGGGCATGCTACAAGGCTTGTGGGATCTTAGTTTCCCCACCAAAGGTTGAACCTGGCCCTCGGCAGTGAAAGTGAGGAGTCTTAACCACTGGACTGCCAGGGGATTCCCCTTTGCCTAGAGTTAAAAAATCTTTTTCCTACTGATTTTTAGGATTTCTTTATATATTCTGGATGCTGATCCAGAACTATTTAATAACATAAAATCTATTAATATATTATATCACAGAAATAGATTAAAAAATACCCCTTGTGATATGTCAATAGGTACCCAAAAGACATTTTTCTCTAGAACTTGATATGTATTCCTGGTGAAAAACTCTTTGAAAATTTAAGAATAAAAGCACAAGAAAAGTACCTCTTTTAAACAAGGTGTACATCAGACTTGCTGTTGAGACATCAAATGCATTCCCATTAGAGATAAGGATGCTTACTGTTATGGGCTGAATTGTTCCCCCCACCCCAACTCCCACCCCCCACTGCTACTCAAATTCGTATGGTCAAGTTCTAACCCCTAGTACCAAGAATGTGACTGTGTTTGGAGGTACAGTCTTTAAAGAGGTGCATGCATAATTTAAATTAGGTCACTAGGATGGGCCCTAATCCAATATGACTAATATTGTTATAAGAAGGGGACACAGAGAGATGACCATGTAAAGACAGATGGAGAAGACAGCCATCTACAAGCCAAGGAGAGAGGCCTCGGAAAAACCAACCCTGCCAATATCTTAGTCTTAGAATTGTAGCCTCCTGAAATGTGCGAAAATACTTGCCTGTTGTTGTTAAGGCCACCCAGCCTGTGAGACTTTGTGATGTCAGTCAGTTGAGTTCAGTTGCTCAGTTGTGTCCGACTCTTTGCGACCCCATGGACTGCAGCACGCCAGGCTTCCCTGTCCAACACCAACTCCCAGAGTTACTCAAACTCATGTCCATTGAGTCAGTGAGGCCATCTAACCATCTCATCCTCTGTCATCCCCTTCTCCTCCCACCTTCAATCTTTCCCAGCATCAGGGTCTTTTCAAATGAGTCAGTTCTTCGCATCAGGTGGCCAAAGTATCGGAGTTTCAGTTTCAACATCAGTCCTTCCAATGAATATTCAAGGCTAATTTCCTTTAGGGTTGACTAGTTGGATCTCCTTGCAATCCAAGGGACTCTCAAGAGTCTTCTCCAACACCACAGTTCAAAAGCATCAATTCTTTGGTGTTCAGTTTCCTTTATAGTCCAACTCTCACATCCATACATGACTACTGGAAAAACCAAAGCTTTGACTAGATGGACCTTTTTTGGCAATGTAATGTCTCTGCTTTTTAATATGCTGTCTAGATTGGTCATAACTTTTCTTCCAAGGAGTAAGCATCTTTTATTATTATTTTTTTATCTTGTTTTTATTTTATTTTTAAACTTTACATAATTGTATTAGTTTTGCCAAATATCAAAATGAATCCGCCACAGGTATACATGTGTTCCCCATCCTGAACCCTCCTCCCTCCCCATACCATCCCTCTGGGTCGTCCCAGTGCACCAGCCCCAAGCATCCAGTATCGTGCATCGAACCTGGACTGGCATCTCATTTCATACATGATATTTTACATGTTTCAATGCCATTCTCCCAAATCTTCCCACCCTCTCCCTCTCCCACAGAGTCCATAAGACTGTTCTATACATCAGTGTCTCTTTTGCTGTCTCGTACACAGGGTTATTGTTACCATCTTTCTAAATTCCATATATATGCATTAGTATACTGTATTGGTGTTTTTCCTTCTGGCTTACTTCACTCTGTATAATAGGCTCCAGTTTCATCCACCTCATTAGAACTGATTCAAATGTATTCTTTTTAATGGCTGAGTAATACTCCATTGTATATATGTACCACAGCTTTCTTATCCATTCATCTGCTGATGGACATCTAGGTTGCTTCCATGTCCTGGCTATTATAAACAGTGCTGCAATGAACATTGGGGTACACGTGTCTCTTTCCCTTTTGGTTTCCTCAGTGTGTATGCCCGGCAGTGGGATTGTTGGATCATAAGGCAGTTCTATTTCCAGTTTTTTAAGGAATCTCCATACTGTTCTCCATAGTGGCTGTACTAGTTTGCATTTCCACCAACAGTGTAAGAGGGTTCCCTTTTCTCCACACCCTCTCCAGCATTTATTATTTGTAGACTTTTGGATCGCAGCCATTCTGACTGGTGTGAAATGGTACCTCATCCAAGGAGCAAGCATCTTTTAATTTCATTAATTTGTGATGTCAGCCCTAGTAAACTAATACACTCACCTTTACCAATATTATGTGGGTGTGTTGTGACATATTTGACCAATGAACATATGGTGTAACAGAGAAATGAGACACAACTCTGAGAAAGAAAGAGACCAATGCATTATTTATGAGTGACATATGATAAGAACTATAGCAGCCTCAATAGGACAGTTTGTCTGATAACAGAAGTAGTTATCAGATAAGCATCTAAAACTCAATAATCAGTAAGCAAACTATTATTAAATGTCTTATTTGCAATAGCAACAGAATATAAAATAACCAGACTGCTTGTAATGGGAGATGTGCATGAAAAAAACTATAAAAATTTACTGAGCAATACAGATGGTTAAAATAAATAAAGAATTGTATTAATTGCTTGAATGGGAACCTAAAGCATTCAGAGATTTAAATTCCTCTAAAATTAGCTTACAGACTTTACCCCTGGAATTTACATTTTTTAGTAGCTTAATAAAATAATTCTATGGTTCAGTTAGGGCAGTTTGAGAAAGAGTCATAATGGAGGACTTGAAACGCCAGATCTGATTACTTATTACAAAGCCCTAGTAATGAAATAGGATGGCATGGCTCAAGAGTTCAGAACCAGGTAAGTGGGTAATATACTTGAACAGTCACCAAAAGTGGGAAATGGAAAACAAATGATGCAAAGATAATCTTTTAAAAATCAAAGAGGAGTGGAAGCTGGAGTAGAGAAACAATGTAGAGCAAGTAAGGCCAGAATAGAGCAAGGGGTACGGTTATCAACCAGTCAGAGGCAACTGCAGGGCCTGATTCTGACTGCCATCTTCCTCTTACATCTATTTCTGTTTGCTTTGGAGCAGGGCTGCAAGATGGTCAGGATCACCCTAATCATTGTTGCCCTTCCCTATGGCTGTGTGGAGTTTCTATGAGGGCCCCCAGTGGAAAGATTTCATGGAATAGAAATCATACTTGGGATGTGTTTCATCCAGCTTGGGTGGGTCAGGTCTTTATGGTTGGCTGGAACAGTAAATCATGCCTGGGCGGGGTGGGGTGTGGGGTGTGTTCCCCCAAGTAAGTTTCTGGCTCATTCTCTCAGGTGTGGCATAGGCTTTGGAGGGGACTCACCTCACCTCTCCTCTCAACCACAGAGCAGCCTGTGGAGGAGGGATGGCAGGGGTCTTACAAGGCTAACTGTGGGAGTGGGAGGAATCTGGGAAATGGAAGGAAGTTGGTTGTCTCATTCAATGATCTGGAACAGACTCTAAATTGTGAGTGGGATGGATGGTGTGAAAGTGGCATGAAGGAGTAGGAGGGTGAGTTATGAGGGAACACTCCTAGTGTAATGCATGATCTAGAATCAGTTCAGTTTAGTCACTCAGTCGTGTCCGACTCTTTTCGACCCCATGAATTGCAGCACGCCAGGCCTCCCTGTCCATCACCAACTCCCAGAGTTCACTCAGACTCACATCCATTGAGTCAGTGATGGCATCCAGCCATCTCATCCTCTGTCATCCCTTTCTCCTCCTGCCCCCAATCCCTCCCAGCATCAGAGTCTTTTCCAATGAGTCAACTCTAGGAATTGGCAAACGTTTACTGGAAGGAGTCAGATAGTATTTTAGGCTCTGTGGATCACGTGGTTGCAATTACTCAGCTCAGCTCTGCCCTTGGACTGTGAAAGCAGCCATAGGTGGTAGAGAAGCAAATGTGTGTTCCAATAAAACTTTATTTACAAAAACAAGTGGCAAACGAGGTTTGGCCCTTGGGCTGTAGTTTGCAGATCCCTCATTTAGAACTTGAGTTTGCAGTTAAACCCATCTCCACAGCTTTGCTGTGTCTTGTATGACACTGGCAAATTACATTATTTCTTGAATTTGTTTCCTCATGTCTATTATGGGGGTAATGATAGTTCTGTAGCAGTGGTCCCCAATCTTTTTGGCACCAGGGACAGGTTTCATGGAAGACATTTTTTTCCATGGACTAGGGGTTGTGAGGGATGGTTACAGGGCAATTCAAACTCATTACATTTCTTGAGTTCCCTGAGCAGGAGGTGGAGCTCAGGCTGTAATATGAGAGATAGTGAGAGGCTGTAAATACAGATGAAGCGTCACTCACTCACCTACCACTCACCTCCTCCTGTGAAACCTGGTTCCTAACAGGCCATGGACTGCTACTGGTTCCCAGGATTGGGGATCCCTAGTCTATAGGATTGTTGCACATAGTTAGTGCTCAAGAAAGTCAGCTTTCTTGTTGCTTTGTTGTCAGAGTCCTCATTATAAATATTGTTTTTTGTGAGGAGAAGAAGGCACTCAGGAAAGTCATCCCAGGACAAACACTGTCTCTCTCCTGGATTAAAAATAAAATCAGAACATCAATTCTACTTACACTTCCGTCAGTAGACATGAGTCTTTAACATTTCTAAAACTCTGTAACATCAGTTGGCAGGTCTTTGGCCACCCTTCGCATCAAATCTGAATTCCTGAAGGATCGATGGTCATCTTTGAAATTTCAAATCAGAGGCTGAACTAGTGGTTTTCACAGAACTCATGTCAGGACTTTGTTGTTTAGGAAACACAAGACATTGTCCCCATAAATAACATTCTGACTTTTCAAGTGTCCATAACACAGCCAAACCATCCTTCTGCACGTTGGCTAAATTTCTTTCTCACCAGGCAGTCATTTGTTGCCCTGGACATTTAGGAAGACATATATTTCCCTTCTACCCTCTCTGCTGCATCAGAGCATCCCCAAGTCCCTTCTCTGGGGACTACTTCTGTGGCGACATTGTTTTGTCACTGTCAGGAGCCAACATGTGGTCTCTGAAAAGCTGGCTTTAATTTGATCAAAGGGCCTCTGGCATTAAGATGTCCAAATTATTTTATTTGATTTTTTTTCAGAGGCAATAAATCAGTGTCTCTTGAAATATATCTTGCAGCCATCTCCTATGCGCATTCCCACTGCCTTGGTGGGGGGCACCGTCATCTCACTCCTGGATTATGAGACCAGCTTCCTGACTGGTATCTACGCTTTTGCTCTTACAGTTCCTCGCCACAGAGCCCCCATCCATTTCTCTACACAGCAGCCAGAGTGATCTTGGAAAATGGAGAGTAGATTATAATAGAATATTTTAATGGCTTCCCATCAATCTTAGAATAAAATCCAATCTCCTTATGCTGGTCTACAAGGCCCTGCCCACCTCTCTCACCTCATCGTGTTGCCTGGCCTACTTGGTTCAGTCACTTCATATTTCTCAAATGCACTAAAATCCCTCCTGCCTCAGGACCAACTTCCCTCTGTGACAACACCTGTGTTAGTTTCTTCTTGCTGCTGTAACAAATGACCACAAACTTCCTGGCCTAAAACAACACACATTTCTTCTCCAATAGTTCTGGAGGCCATGAGTCCAAAATAGGTCTCACAGGGTCAAGGTGTGTTCATTCTAGAGTCCCTAAGGAGAGAATCCGTTTCCTTGCCTTTTCCAGAAGCAGGGGCTGCGTGCTTTCCTTGGCTCATGGGCACATCATGCTGACCTTGGCTTTCAACGTCACATCTCTTTGGGTTCTCCTGCCTCCCACTTTCCTTTATAAGGACTGTTGTTACAGTAAGCCCAGGCGAATATACAGGATAATTTGTTCACCTCACTGTCTAGGACTTCATCACATCTGCTAAATTCCTTCTCCCATGTAAGGTAACAGATTCACAGGGTCTGGGGATTAGGACATCTTGTTATATTCTGATGAGCTGATTCCTTTCCATCTCTGGCCTTAAATTTAATGTACCTCCTCAGAGAGGGCTTTCTGCCCACCCCATCTATATTGGATTCTTCGAATTTTCTCTCTCATGACACTCTGTTACTTTTCTTTGTAGCAAATTCCTCATTAACTATGTCCCTATTATTTAAGCCTCTTTTAATTGGATATTTTGTTCCTTAAAACTGAAGGCATTCTTAGCATAGGCCTTAATAACCTGCATCTGTGTCATCCAAAGATTCTCTGGCCAGAGGGGCCCCTTTCTCCCCACATATAAGCCCGATCTTGCCCTGCCCTGGCTTCAGCTGAAATCCTGGAGAAGGAGCAAGTGGATTAGATCTTGGCTTCCACCCAAATCAGTCTTGCCAACAGGCTCTTATGTCCAGAATGTTTTGGATGCCAGGGGCCCAGGCTGCTGATCCCTTTCCAGTGGGGCACTGGGTCATGGCGGGGTGAAGATTCAAATGTGGAAGGGGTTAACTCTCCCTCCTCCCGCTCACCAGTTAGAGAGCTACTGGCAGGACCTATCCTCATGTGAACCAGCAAATGGTCTGTGTGGCTGGAGTGCTTTCATGCACTAAAATTTATGATATTAATCACAGCTCAGTGAGAACATTTTCCAGCTAAAGGCTCTCTGTTTTAGGGTGGGTTTCCCAGAACTAGACCCTGAGTTGAGGCTGTGTGTAAAAGTGATTTATTAGGAGGGGTTCTCAGGGAACACTGGTAGGAGTGGGTAAGTAGGGTGGGGACTGGCAGAGGCCAGGGAAGTGTGATGTTGTCAAACCAGGACAAATGGATGATCAGCTTGGCTCAGTCCCACAGGAGAGCCTTGAGGGAAGCAAGGGTATCCCTCACAGTAGTCCCATCAGGACAAGAGAGCAGGCAGGTTTATAAGCCTGGTAAAGAATCCACCTGCAATGCAGCAGACCCCAGTTCTATTCCTGGGTCAGGAAGATCTGTTGGAGAAGGGATAGGCCACCCACTCCAGTATTCTTGGGTTTCCCTTGTGGCTCAGCTGGTATAGAGTCCGCCTGCAATGTGGAAGGCCTGCAATGTGGGTTCGATCCCTGGGTTGGGAAGATCCCCTGGAGAAAGGAAAGGTTACTCACGCCAGTATTCTGGCCTGGAGAAGCCCATGGACTGTAGAGTCCATGGGATCTCAAAGAGTCGGACATGACTGAGCGACTTTCACTTTCACCCATCACTAATTGGTTAAGCGCTTTCCTCTCAAGGGAACCTAGGCACTGCAAGCTCTTGGCACAGACAGACAAAGTGACAGCAGTCCTTGACAATGCAATGCAGGTCCTGGCTGCGGAAAAGCACACCTGTACCTGTTGCAGACAGCGGTGAAGGGATCTGGGTCTGCACACCTGTGCTTATGTGCAGAAATGGCCAAGGGATCTGAGGGCACATGGGCAGGGCATTGAGAGCCCTGCTATGTTCTCCAGCTCCAAGAGGACCCATTAGTTCTTTCAATATGTATTCATCCATCTTCTACTCTGTGCCAGACTCTGGAGATGCAGGTCATGAAGACATGGTCCCAGCCCTCATGAGGTTTATGGTCAAGAAGGAGAGACAGAGATTAAGTCTGGTGAATGGTTGGGCATGGAAGTTTTCTCTGAATAAATGATGCTGAGCTTAGAGTTGAAGGATGATGAGACTGAACCAGGCAAACCAGGGAGGAAAAAACATTATAAGCCAAGGGAGCATGTTCAAGGGTCCTGAGGCAGGAATCAGTAGGAGGAACAGAAAGAAGGCTAGTATGTTGGGAGTACCAAGAGTAAGGGGGAATGATAAGAGATGAGCCTGTGGCCTATGGATGATTCTTTCCTGACTGATTTCCTTTCATTTCTGTCCAATATCTTCCAGACTCAGATCCGTGGCCCATTCTACAATATGTTCCCTGGAAGCTGAGGGGAAATGGGGGCATAAAGAGGATGTTAGGTGGGAGAGTCTATTTTCAACTGTTCATCTTTTCCCCACTGAAGCTTATAGCTGAAATTAATACATAAATTTACAGCCGCAAGTCAGTTGTGATAAATAATCCCAGAAGTGTTCCGATTATTTACATTTTTATGGAATCTTGCCTGAGCAAACCCAGAGAGCTCACCAGGCACTTGAAGAATTATGTCTTGTTCAAAACCAATTTAATAGCAATGGAAAATAAAGCCATCTGTGGGAACTTGTAGAGCAGAGCAGTAATTTTGTGCCAGATGAGCAATATACAAAAAGCACAAAATCAACTGGATCACACCGAGCTTGTGGGAAAGTAACAATGGCAACCTAAATGAACTGTCCGAGAACATCGGCCTCGGAGTGTCTCTTGCTTACATGCTATTTGGACGAGTGTTCTGGTCACATGGTGAGGTGAGTGCGTGCTGACTGAAGACAGGTAATATGATAAGGGAAGAAAGTTGGCTTTATGGAGGGATCAGGAGCATGGGACTGGGGCCAAAGAGTTGAGGTTTGCATGTGGGTCCTGCTGCTTACTAGTTGAGCAACATCAGGCAAGTCATTGTTCCTA
Source organism: Bubalus bubalis (assembly GCF_019923935.1). Lineage (NCBI taxonomy): Eukaryota > Metazoa > Chordata > Mammalia > Artiodactyla > Bovidae > Bubalus > Bubalus bubalis. The sequence goes on along the minus strand of NC_059180.1, from coordinate 21,950,920 downwards.
ATTTTCCTAATGGGATAATACATGTGTATTTCTCTCTCCTAGCCAAGCACCCTTTCCCCTGCAACATTAGTTTTATCTTCTTTCCTTTTTCATGGTCTACCATTAATTTTTAAAGGCTTTATTGAGGTACGATTTACATATATTAAAATTCACCCATTTAAATGTACAGTTCGATGAGTTTTTAGCAAATTTATATAATGGTGCAATCATTAATATCTCCACAATCCAGTTTTAGAATCCTTCCATCACTCCCCACAGTTTCCTCACTCTCATTTATTTACTTATTTTAATTTATTTTTTATTGAAGGATAATTGCTTTTAGAATTTTGTTGTTTTCCGTCAAACCTCAACATGAATCAGCCATAGGTATACATATATCCACTCCCTTTTGAACCTCCCTCCCATCTCCCACCCCATCCCACCCCTTTAGATTGATACAGAGTCCCTGTTTGAGTTTCCTGAGCCATACAGCAAATTCCCATTGGCTATCTATTTTACATACGGTAATGTAAGTTTCCATGCTACCTTTTCCATACATCTCACCCTCTCCTCCACTCTCCCCATGGCCATAAGTCTATTTTCTATGTCTGTTTCTCCATTCAGTTCAGTTCAGTTCAGTCGCTCAGTCGTCTCCAACTCTTCACAACCCCATGGACCACAGCACAGCAGGCCTCTCTGTCCATCACCAACTCCCGGAGTTTACTCAAACTCATGTCCATTGAGTTGGTGATGCCATCCAACCATTTCATCCTCTGTCGTCCCCTTCTCCTCCTGCCCCCAATTCCTCCCAGCATCAGGGTCTTTTCAAATGAGTCAGCTCTTCGCATGAGGTGGCCAAAGTTTTGGAGTTTCACCTTCAACATCAGTCCTTCCAATGAACACCCAGGACTGATCTCCTTTAGGATGGACTGGTTGGATCTCCTTGCAGTCCAAGGGACTCTCAAGAGTCTTCTCCAACACCACAGTTCAAAAGCATCAATTCTTCGGTGCTCAGCTTTCTTTATAGTCTAACCCTCACATCCACACATGACTACTGGAAAAAGCATAGCCTTGACGAGATGGACATTTGTTGGCAAAGTAATATCTCTGTTTTTTAATATGCTATCTAGGTTGGTTGTAACTTTCCTTCCAAGAAGTAAGCATCTTTTAATTTCATGGTTGCAGTCACCATTTGCAGTGATTTTGGAGCCCCCCAAAATAAAGTCAGCCACTGTTTCCACTGTTTCCCCATCTATTTGCCATGGAGTGATGGGACCAGATGCCATGATCTTAGTTTTCTGAATGAGTTTTAAGCCAACTTTTTCACTCTCCTCTTTCAGTTTCATCAAGAGGCTCTTTAGTTCATCTTCACTTTCTTCCATAAGGGTGGTGTCATCTGCATATCTGAGGCTATTGATATTTCTCCTGGCAATCTTGATTCCAGCTTGTGCTTCATTCAGCCCAGTGTTTCTCATGATGTACTCTACATATAAGTTAAATAAGCCGGGTGACAATATACAGCCTTGACATACTCCTTTTCCTATTTGGAGCCAGTCTGTTGTTCTATGTCCAGTTCTAACTGTTGCTTCCTAACCTGCATACAGATTTCTCAAGAGGCAGGTCAGGTGGTCTGGTATTCCCATCTCTTTTAGAATTTTCCAGTTTATTGTGATCCACACAGTCAAAGGCTTTGGTATTGTCAATAAAGCAGAAATAGATGTTTTTCTGGAACTCTTTTGCTTTTTCAATGATCCAGCAGATGTTGGCAATTTGATCTCTGGTTCCTCCATGGCCCTTCTGTAAATAAATTCTTCAGTACCATTTTTCTAGATTCTGTATATATGCGTTAGAATATGATATTTATCTTTCTCATTCTGATTCATTTCACTCTGTATAATAGGTTCTAGGTTTATCCACCTCATCAGAACTGAATCAAATGTATTCCTTTTTATGGCTGAGTAATATTCCTTTGCATATATGTACCACAACTTCTTTTATGATTGGGTTGTTTGTTTTTCTGGTATTGAGTTGTATGAGCTGTTGTATATTTTGGAAATTAATCCTTTGTCAGTTGTTTCATTTGCTATTCTTTTCTCCCATTCTGAGGGTTGTCTTTTCACCTTGCTTATAGTTTCCTTTGCTGTGTAAAAGCTTTTCAGTTTAACGAGGTCCCACTTGTTTACCTTTATTCCCGTTATTCTAGGAGGTGTGTCATAGAGGATCTTGCTTTGATTTATGTCATTGAGTGTTCTGCCTATGTTTTCCTCTAAGAGTTTTATAGTTTCTCTTCTTACATTTACGTCTTTAATCCATTTTTAGTTTATCTTTGTGTATGCTGTTAGGAAGTGTTCTAATTTCATTCTTTTACATGTAGCTGTCCAGTTTTCCCAGCACCATTTATTGAAGAGACTGTCTTTGCTCCATTGTATATTCTTGCCTTCTTTGTTGAAAATAAGGTACCCATAGGTGCATGGGTTTATTTCTAGGCTTTCTATCTTGTTTCATTGGTCTATGTTTATGTTTTTGTGTCTGTACCATACTGTCTTGATGACTGTAGTTTTATAGTATAATCTGAAGTCAGGAAGGTTGATTCCTTCAGCTCCATTCTTCTTTCTCAGGACTGCTTTGGCTATTTGGGATCTTTTGTGTTTCCATATGAATTGTGAAAATTTTTGTTCTAGTTCTGTGAAAAATGCCATTGGTAATTTGATAGGGATTGCATTGAATCTGTAAATTGCATTTGGTAGTATAGTCATTTCCACAATATTGATTCTTCCTACCCAGGAACATGGAATATCTCTCCATCTCTTTAAGTCATCTTTGATTTCTTTCATTAGTGTCTTATAATTTTTTATGTACAGTTCTTTTGTCTTCTTAGGTAAGTTTATTCCTAGATGTTTAATTCTTTTCATTGCAATGGTGAATCAGATTGATTCCTTAATTTCTCTTTCTGATTTTTCTTTGTTAGTATATACAAACATAAGTGATTTCTGTGTATTGATTTTGTATACTGCAACTTTGCTAAATTAACTGATTAGCTCTAGTAATTCTGATACTATCTTTAGGGTTTTCTATGTACAGTATCCGGAGAAGGCAATGGCACCCCACTCCAGTACTCTTGCCTGGAAAATCCCATGGATGGAGGAGCCTGGTAGGCTGTAGTCCATGGGGTTGCTAGAGTCGGACACAACTGAGCGACTTCACTTTCACTTTTCACTTTCATGCATTGGAGAAGGAAATGGCAACCCACTCCAGTGTTCTTGCCTGGAGAATCCCAAGGACAGGGGAGCCTGGTGGGCTGCCGTCTCTGGGGTCACACAGAGTTGGACACGACTGAAGCGACTTAGCAGCAGCAGCAGCAGCATGTACAGTATCATGTCATCTGCAAACAGTGAGAGCTTTACTTCTTTACCGATCTGGATTCCTTTTATTTCTTTTTCTTCTCTGATTGCTGTAGCTAGGACTTCCAGAACTATGTTGAATAATAGTGGTGAAAGTGGACATCCTTGTCTTGTTCCTGATTTTAGAGGGAATGCTTTCAGTTTTTCACCATTGAGAATAATGTTTGCTATATGGCCTTTACTATGTTGAGGTAGGTTCCTTCTATGCCCATTTTTGGAAGAGTTTCAATCATAAATCAGTGCTGAATTTTGTCAAAGGCTTTTTCTTCATCTATTGAGATTATCATATGGTTTTTATTTTTCAATTTGTTAATATGGTGTATCACATTGATTGATTTACATATATTGAAGAGTCCTTGCATTCCTGGAATAAACCCAACTTGATCACGGTGTATGAGCTTTTTGATGTGTTGCTGAATTGTTTGCTAAAATTCTGTTAGGATTTTTGCATCTATGTTCATCAGTGATATTGGTCTGTAGTTTTCTTTTTTTGTGTTGTCTTTGTCTGGTTTTGGTATGAGGGTGATGGTGGCCTTGTAGAATGAGTTTGGAAGTGTTCCTTCCTCTGAAATTTTTTGGAAGAGTTTTAGAAGGATAGGCATTAGCTCTTCTCTAAATATTTGATAGAATTCTCCTGTGAAGCCATCTGGTCCTGGGCTTTGTTTTTTGGGGAGATTTTTGATCACAGGTTCAATTTCAGTGCTTATAATTGGGTTGTTCATAATTTCTAATTCTTCCTGGTTCTGTCTTGGAAGATTGAGCTTTTCTAAGAATCTGTCCATTTCTTCCAGGTTATCCATTTTATTGCCATATAGTTGTTCATAATAGTCTCTTATAATCCTTTGTATTTCTGCCTTGTCTGTTGTAACCTCTCCTTTTTCATTACTAATTTTGTTGATTTGATTCTTCTCTCTTTTTTTCTTGATGAGTCTGGCTAAAGGCTTGTCAATTTTGTTGGTCTTCTCAAGGAACCAGCTTTTAGTTTTATTAATCTTTACTATTGTTTCTTTCATTTCTTTTTCATTTATTTATGCTCAGATCTTTATGATTTATTTACTTCTATTAATTTTTGTGTTTTTTTTTGTTCTCCTTTTTCCAACTATTTTAGGTGTAAAGTTAGGTTGTCTATTCAATGTTTTTCTTGTTTCTTGAGGTAGGATTGTATTGCTATAAACTTCCCTTTTAGAACTGCTTTTGCTGCATCTCATAGGTTTTGAGTTGTTGTATTTTCATTGTTGTTTGTTTCTAGAAATTTTTTTATTTCCCTTTTGATTTCTTCAGTAACCTGTTGGTTATTTAGAAACATGTTGTTTAATCTCCATGTGTTTGTGTTTCTTGGTTTTTTTCCTTTTAATTGATATCTACTCTTATAGCATTGTCATCAGAGAAGATGCTTGATATAATTTCAATTTTCATAAATTTACTGAGGTTTGATTTGTGACCTAAGATGTGGTCTATCCTGAACAATGTTCCGTGTGCACTTGAGAAGAAGGTGTATTCTTCTGCATTTGGAGGGAATGTCCTGAAGATACCAATGAGATCCATCTCATCCAATGTATCATTTAAGACTTTGTTTCCTCATTAACTTTCTGTTTTGATGATCTGTCCAGTGGTGTGAATGGGGTGTTAAAGTCTCCTACTATTATTGTGTTACTGTCAGTTTCTCCTTTTATGTCTGTTAGTGTTTGTCTTATGTATTGAGGTGCTCCTATGTTGGGTGCATCATCAGTTCATCAGTTCAGTCACTCAGTCATGTCCAACTCTTCATGACCCCATGAATTGCAGCACACCAGGCCTCCCTGTCCATCACCAACTCCCGGAGTTCACTCAGACTCACATCCATCGAGTCAGTGATGCCATCCAGCCATCTCATCCTCTGTCGTCCCCTTCTCCTCTTGCCCCCAATCCCTCCCAGCATCAGGGTCTTTTCCAATGAGTCAACTCTTCGCATGAGGTGGCCAAAGTACTGGAGTTTCAGCTTCAGCATCATTCCCTCCAAAGAAATCCCAGGGCTGATCTCCTTCAGAATGGACTGGTTGGATCTCCTTGCAGTCCAAGGGACTCTCAAGAGTCTTCTCCAACACCACAGTTCAAAAGCATCAATTCTTCAGCGCTCAGCCTTCTTCACAGTCCAACTCTCACATCCATACATGACCACAGGAAAAACCATAGCCTTGACTAGACGGACCTTTGTTGGCAAAGTGATGTCTCTGCTTTTGAATATGCTATCTAGGTTGGTCATAACTTTCCTTCCAAGGAGTAAGAGTCTTTTAATTTCATGGCTGCAGTCACCATCTGCAGTGATTTTGGAGCCCCAAAAAATAAAGTCTGACACTGTATCCACTGTTTCCCCATCTATTTCCCATGAAGTGATGGGACCGGATGCCATGATCTTCGTTTTCTGAATGTTGAGCTTTAAGCCAACTTTTTCACTCTCCACTTTCACTTTCATCAAGAGGCTTTTGAGTTCCTCTTCACTTTCTGCCATAAGGGTGGTGTCATCTGCATATCTGAGGTTATTGATATTTCTCCTGGCAATCTTGATTCCAGCTTGTGTTTCTTCCAGTCCAGTGCTTCTCATGATGTACTCTGCATATAAGTTAAATAAGCAGGGTGATAATATAAAGCCTTGACGTACTCCTTTTCCTATTTGGAACCAGTCTGTTGTTCCATGTCCAGTTCTAACTGTTGCTTCCTGACCTGCATACAGATTTCTCAAGAGGCAGGTCAGGTGGTCTGGTATTCCCATCTCTTTCAGAATGTTGGGTGCATAGATATTTACAATTGTTATGTCTTCCTCTTGGATTGATCCCTTGATCATTATGTAGTGTCCTTCCTTATCTCTTGTAATATTCTTTATTTTAAGGTATATTTTGTCTGATATGAGGATTGCTACTCCAGCTTTCTTTTGCTTCCCATTTGCATGGAATATATTTTTCCATCCTTTCACTTTCAGTCTATATGTGTCTTGAGATCTGAAGTGGGTTTCTTGTAGACAGCATATATATGGGTCTTGTTTTTTTATCCATTCAGCCAGTCTATGTCTTCTGGTTGGAGCATTTAGTCCATTTACATTTAAAGTAATTATTGATATATATGTTCCTATTGCCATTTTCTTAATTGTTTGGGGTTGATTTTGTAGGTCTTTTTTCTTCTCTTCTATTTCTTCACTATTTAAGTCCCTTTAACATTTGCTGTAAAGCTGATTTGGTGGTACTGAATTCTCTTAACTTTTGGTTGTCTGAAAAGCTTTTTATTTCTTCATCAATTTTGAATGAGATTCTTGTTGGGTACAGTAATCTTGGTTGTAGATTTTTCCTTTTCAGTACTTTAAATATATCCTGCTGTTCCCTTCTGCCCTGCAGAGTTTCTGCTGAAAGATCAGTTGTTAAGCATATGGGGTTTCCCTTGTATGTTACTTGTTGCTTCTCCCTTGCTGCTTTTAATATTCTGTCTTTGTATTTAGTCTTTGTTATTTTGATTAGTGTGTGTCTTGGTGTGTTTCTCCTTGGGTTTACTCTGTATGGGATTCTTTGTGCCTCTTGGACTTGATTGACTATTTTCTTTTCCATGTTGGGGAAATTTTCAACTATAACCTCTTCAAAAAATTTCTCATAACCTTTCTTTTTCTCTTCTTCTTCTGGGACCCCTATAATTTGAATGTTGGTGGGTTTGATATTGTCCCAGAGGTCTCTGAGACTATCTTCCATTCTTTTTATTCTTTTTACTTTATTATGCTCTTCAGAAATTATTTCCACTACTTTATCTTCCAGCTCACTGATTCGTTCTTCTGCTTCAGATATTCTGCTATTGATTCCTCATGGAGTATTTTTTAATTTCAGTAATTGTGTTGTTTGTCTCTGCATGTTTATTCTTTAATTCTTCTAGGTCTTTAATTGATTCTTGCATTTTCTCCATTTTGTTTTCAAGGTTTTTGATCATCTTTACTATCATTATTCTGAATTCTTTTTCATGTAGTTTGCCTATTTCCTCTTCATTTCTTTGGACTTCTGTGTTTCTAGTTTGTTCCTTCATTTGTATAGTATTTCTCCGCATTTTCATTTTTTTTTTAACTTACTGTGTTTGAAGTCTCCTTTTCCCAGTCTTCAAGGTTGAATTCTTTCTACCTTTTGGTTTCTGCCCTCTGAAGGTTGGTCCAGTGGTTTGTGTAAGCTTCATATAGGGCGATATTTGTGCTGAGTTTTTGTTTGTTTGTTTTTCCTCTGATGGGCAAGGCTGAGTGAGGTGGTAATCCTGTCTGCTGATGATTTGGTTTGTATTTTTGTTTTGTTTGTTGTTTAGATGAGGCATCCTGCACAGGGTGCTACTGGTGGTTGGGTGATGTCAGGTCCTATATTCCAGTGATTTCCTTTGTGTGAGTTCTCACTATTTGATACTCCCTAGGGTTAATTCTCTGGTAGTCTAGGGTCTTGGAGTCAGTGCTCTCACTCCAAAGGCTCAGGGCTTGATCTCATTACATTGTCCTTCTAAAAAGATGCCTTTAAAAATGCCTCCATGGAAATCCACTTAATTGCTTTTCCATCTCAGCACATTCTTTCCTCTGGCAGAATATTCAATGTAGAAACTAAGAATGGTCTAATCCTCTCTGTGACAATGATTCAAGGAAGCTTCTCCAAATAATTTCTTCTTTACAACCGAAGACCTGGGGTTTCATAGAGATGTTCACCGCCATTCCAAATGGCCCTGGCAGCAGGTCAAGCAGACGTCTCAGCCAAGGAGAAGCCATGTTGGTTATGAGTGTTGCTCTTAGGCATCCAGATTTTTCCAGAGAACCCTGACTGATAGTTATGATTCAGGAGGATGTATAAGTCCAGTTGCCTGGGTTTTCTTGAATCCCAACCAGATTTGCAGCCCCCCCAATCCCAACCCCCAAAGGAATGTGAGGACCACCGACATTGGCTGCTTGCAGGAAATTTGTTGTTTCTGGCGTAAATAGTCTGATGGGGAGGAAGAAACGGGGATGCAGTCAGAGCATGAAGGGCAACATGAGGTCTGAATAGGAGCTCTGCATAGAGAGACAGAGACCGGTCTGCAAGAAAGAGCCTCACACCCATTTACAGTTGATTCCAGCTCCCACCTCCAGTTCAAGGTAACTATGGATGTATTTTCCATCTCTGTTCTAGAAGTTTCATGTAAATAGAATCATACGGTATGTGGTCTATGAGTTTGACTTCTTTCACTTAGCATACTCTTTTTGAGATCTGTGTCACTGCTTAGCAATGGTTTGTTTTCTTTTATTGCTAGAATGGAAACATCACATTTTGTTTAATAAGTAATTTGGATTGTGTAGTTTTTGGTTGTTATGAATTGCTGTGAACAATTGTATGGGTGTCTTTGTGTGGACACGTATTTTCATCTCTCTTGAATAGACATCTAGGAGTAGAATTGCTGGGTTGTATGGTAAGTAACTTTTTAGGAAGCTATCAAATTGCTTTCTGAAGTGGTTATACCATTTAACATTTCCACCATCAGCATGAAGATTGCAGTTGCTTTGTACATTCTCACTAGCACTTGATTTGTCAGTCTTTTTTACTTAACTATTCTAAAGGGTGTGTTGTGGTTTAAATTTCCATCTCTGTCATGGCTAATGATGTTGAGCACATTTTCATACACTGATTATCCATTGGTATATCTTTTTTGGTGAAGGGTTCATGTAAATCTTTTGCCCATTAAAAAAATTGGATTGTCTTCTTCCTATTGAATCATAAGCATTCGTTTTTCTGGATACAAGTCCTTTTTTAGATATGTGTTTTGCAAACATTGTCTTTCAGCCTGTGGCTTACCTTTTAATTTTTCTTAGTGTTATCCTTTAAAGAGCAAAAGTTTAAAAATTTGATGAAGTATAATTTTTCAATTTTTTCTTTTATGGATTGTACTTTTAATGTCATAGCTAAGAAATGTTTGTCTAGCCCAAGGTCACAAAACTCTCTCTTATATTTTCTGCTAGAAATTTTGGCTCTTATATTTAGATTATGATCCATTTTGAGTTAACGTTTGTGTGTAGTGTGAGGTACATTAGTACCTCACATTGCTATGCCCTCCTCCAGGGGACCTTCCTGATCCAGGGATTGAACCTGTGTCTTTTACATCTCTTGCACTGGCAGGTGGGTTCTTTTTCACTACCACCATCTGGGAAGCCCTACTAAGTGCCCAGCATTATCCTAAACACTAATTATATAAACTCATAAATGCTTACACCAAAGCTGTAAGACACAGACTACCTCACACTAGTATGTTACATTCTAACATAAGAATATTCAATTATTCTTGCACCATTTGTTGCAAAATTATTCTTTCCTCACTGAATTACTTTGGTCCTTTGTTGAAAATCATTTGACCATTTATGTGCAGGTTTAAACTCCAGTACTTTGCCACCTGATGTGAAGAACTGACTCATTTGAAAAGACCCTGATTCTGGGAAAGATTGAGGGCAGGAGGAGAAGGGGATGACAGAGGATGAGGTGGTTGGATGGCATCATTGACTCAATGGTCATGGGTTTGGGTGGACTCTGGGAGTTGGTGATGGACAGGGAGGCCTGGCATGCTGCAGTTCATGGGGTCATGAAGAGTCAGACATGACTGAGCGACTGAACTGAACTGAACTGATTTCTTCTTTTGAGGAATAATCATTCTCCCATTTGATAAATGTTTGTGGGACAGTAATAGAGTGGGCACAGGAACCAAGCTGGGATCCTCTGATGCTTTCTATCAAGGATTTGAACCCTGAGAAGCAAGACCAACTAACTGAATGGTGTGCAGTTACATTCAGCTTTAATGATAGTTTCCTACCCAGACTCATTCCATAAGACTGTCAATAATAAGAATGAGCAATCCATGTAGCATTTAATTTAGCCCATGTGTACGTGCTAAGTCGCTTCAGTCATATCTGACTCTTTGCGACCCTGTGGATTGTACCCCACCAGGCTCCTCTGTCCACGGGGATTCTCCAGGTGGGAATACTGGACTGGGTTGCTATGCCCTCCTCCAGGGGACCTTCCTGATCCAGGGATTGAACCTGTGTCTTTTACATCTCTTGCACTGGCAGGTGGGTTCTTTTCCACTACCACCATCTGGGAAGCCCTACTCAGTGCCCAGCATTATCCTAAAAACTAATTATATAAACTCATAAATGCTTACACTAAAGCTGTAAGACACAGACTACTATTGTCCTCATTTTATAGTTGGGAAAACCAAAGCAGACAGAGTCTAAGTAACTTTGTTGTGGTTGTTCAGTCACTAAGTCATGTCTAACTTCTTGTGACTCCATGAACTGCAGCACGCCAGGCTTCCCTGTCCTTCATTATCTCCCTGAGTTTGCTCAAACTCATGTCCATTGAGTCAGTGATGCCATCCAACCATCTCATTCTCTGTTGCCCCCTTCTCCTCTTGCCCTCAATCTTTCCCAGCATCAGAGTTTTTTCCAACAAATCAGCTCTTCACATCAGGTGAAGGATTGGAGATTCAACTTTAGCGTAGTCCTTCCAATGAATATTCAGGGTTGATTTCCTTTAGGATTAACAGGTTGGATCTCCTTGCTGTCCAAAAGGTACTCTCAAAAGTCTTCTCCAGCACCACAATTTGAAAGCATCAATTCCTCAGTGCTCAGCCTTCTTTATGGTTCCAACTCGCACATCCATACATGACTACTAGTAAAACCATAGCTTGGACTATATGGACCTTTGTCAGCAAAGTAATGTCTCTGCTTTTTAATATGCTGTCTAGGTTTGTCATAGCTTTTTTCCCAAGGAGCAAGAATCTTTTAATTTCATGGCTGCAGTCACCGTCTGCAGCGATTTTGGAGCCCAAGAAAATAAAATCTATCACTGTTGCCACTTTTCCCCCAATCTATTTGCCATGAAGTGATGGGACCAGATACCATGATCTTTGTTTTTAGAATGTTGAGTTTTAAGCCAGCTTTTTCACTCTCTCTTTCATCTTTATCAAGAGGCTGTTTAGTTCTTCTTCACTTTCTGCCATTAGGGTGGTATCATCTGCACATCTGAGGTTGATGATTCTCTTGGCGTTCTTGATTCCAGCTTGTGCTTCATCCAACCCAGCACTTCGCATGATGTCCTCCGCATATAAGTTAAACAACAGGGTGACAGCTCTTGATGTACTCTTTTCCCAATTTTGAACCAGTCTGTTGTTCCATGTTCAGTTCTAACTGTTGCTTCTTGTCCTGCATACAGGTCTTAGGAGACAGGTAAGGTGGTCTGGTATTCATATTTCTTTAAGAATTTTCCACAGTTTGTTGTGATCCACACTGTGAAAGGCTTTGGCATAGTTGGTGAAGCAGAAGTAGATATTTTTTTTTGTAATTCTTTTTATTTTTCTATGGTCCAGCAGATACTGGCAATTTGATCTCTGGTTCCTCTGCCTTTTCTAAATCCAGCTTGTACATCTAGAAATGATTGGATCTAAGTAAATTGCCCAACCTCAAAATCAGTATGTAGCAAGGCTATGATTTGAACCAGGAAATCTGATTCCAGAGACCATGCCTTTAAACATCAGGCTATCCTATCTTGGTTGAGCTTCCTCTTTCCTTACCTGTGGAGGTGTTTTTGTTCCTGCCTACTCCAAGGCCTGGGTATAGTCTGGAGGCGACCTTAGAGGGTCCAATCCCCATTTCCTCCCAGTAAATCACCTGTGTCCGAATTACCTACAGTCAGTTTTGTTTCCTCAACCAAAACCCCTTAATAAGTCCAATTCACAAAGTCATGGCAGAGATTTAAGAAAGATGATGCAGGTCAACCATTAAGTGCAGTACTAGGACATAGCACATCAGTAGATCTCAGAGATGATGGTGATGAAGACATTGATGATGGTGGGGAAAATGATGCTAATATAAAAATATATGTCTTATCAAGCCCTAAACCTAGGGATCCAAATCCAGGAATGAAAAGCAAGAGAAAGGATATCTTACTTGCATTTGACCTTGTGGCAGGGCCTATTTGGTGGCTGTATTCATTATCTATTGGTGTACAACAAATTATCCCAAAGTGTATCGGCTTAACACAACATTGACCCCACAGCATCTGTGGATCAGGAATAAGTCTCTCATGAGCCTGCAAACAGGCTATTGGCTTGGGCTTTATTATTATCTGAAGGCTAGACTTGTAGAGAATGTGTATCTGCTACCAACCTCACTTACGTGGTTGCTGGTAAGCCTCAGTTCCTTGGAATGTGGGCTTTGACATAGAATTTCATGTGACATGGCAGCTGGCTTTCCCCAGGGCAAGTGATCCAAGAGAGAGCAAGATGGAGTGCCCAAGATGGAAGTCTCAGTACTTTTATAACTTAAAATTTTTTTTTAAATTAATTTACTTTGTAATTGATGGATAATTGCTTTATAGAATTGTGCTGGTTTCTGCCAAACATCAACAGGAATCAGCCATAGGTATACACAAATCCTCTCCCTCTTGAGTCTCCCTCCCAATCCCACCCCCTAGGTTGTTCAGATCAGATCAGATCAGATCAGTCGCTCAGTCGTGTCCTACTCTTTGCGACCCCATGGATCGCAGCACGCCAGGCCTCCCTGTCCATCACCAACTCCCGGAGTTCACTCAGACTCACGCCCATCGAGTCAGTGATGCCATCCAGCCATCTCATCCTCTGTCATCCCCTTCTCCTCTTGCCCCCAATCCCTCCCAGCATCAGAGTCTTTTCCAATGAGTCAACTCTTCGCATGAGGTGGCCAAAGTACTGGAGTTTCAGCTTCAGCATCATTCCCTCCAAAGAAATCCCAGGGCTGATCTCCTTCAGAATGGACTGGTTGGATCTCCTTGCAGTCCAAGGGATTCTCAAGAGTCTTCTCCAACACCACAGTTCAAAAGCATCAATTCTTCGGCACTCAGCCTTCTTCACAGTCCAACTCTCATATTCATACATGACCATAGGAAAAACCATAGCCTTGACTAGACGGACCTTTGTTGGCAAAGTAATGTCTCTGCTTTTGAATATGCTATCTAGGTTGCATATAACTTTCCTTCCAAGGAGTAAGCATCTTTTAATTTCATGGCTTCAGTCACCATCTGCAGTGATTTTGGAGCCCAGAAAAATAAAGTCTGACACTGTTTCCACAGAGCCCCAGTTTGAGTTCTCAGAGTCATACAGCAAATTCCCATTGGCTATCTATTTTTTCATATGGTAATATAAGTTTCCTTGTTATTCTCTCCATACATCCCACCCTCTCCTTCTTCCCCCTACACCCTGTCCATAAGTCTGTTCTCTGTGTCTATGTCTCCACTAAGAATTAGTCACTCAGTTGTGTCCGACTCTGCCCATGGATTGCAGCCCACCAGGCTCCCCTGTCCATGAGATTTTTCGGGCAAGGATACTGGAGTAGGTCTCCATTTCCTTCTCCAGGGGATCTTCCCAACCCAGGGATCGAACCCGGGTCTTCTGTACTGCAGGCAGATTCTTTACCAACTGAGCTACAAGGGAAGCAGTGTCTCCACTGCTGCCCTGCAAATAATTTCATCAGTATCATCTTTCTAGATTCCATATATATATACATTAGTATAAGATATTTGTTTTTCTCTTTCTGACTTACTTCAGTCTATATAATATGCTCTAGGTTCATCCACCTCATTAGAACTAACTTGAATGCATTCCTTTCTATGGCTGACTAATACTCCATTGTATATATGTAACACAGCTTCTTTATTCATTAATCTGTCGATGGACATCTAGGTTGCTTCTGTGTTCTCTCTATTGTAAACAGTGCTGCAGTGAAGATTGGGGTACACGTGTCTTTTTCAATTTTTGTTTTCTCAGGGTATATGCCTAGTAGAGTCTTTTTATAACTGTATCTCAGATGTGACATGGCATCACTTCTGCATTTCTGTTTGTAAGAAGTCAGTTAGTAAATCTAACCCACACTCAAAGGGAAGGGATAAAAAGAGGGGATGAATATTTGGAGGGGGAACACTGGGGACTTTCTTAGAGGCTGTATATACCACCGTGACAGTCTTGTGGGAACCAAAGTTAGGTGAGGATGTACCACCCAAGGAAGCCAAAAGAAAGAGCTTGAGAATGAGTTGGAGTAAAATTCCTTAGAGAGATGTCTACTGTCTTTAATCCTGAAGAATTTCTTAGAAACTTCCCAGCAGTAGTCTTATTTGAGATGGATCAAGATTGGCTTTCTAGCTTTTCATGGGAAGGAGAATAAACTAACCTGGATTCAGGTGCTCTTTCATTTATTGCATCATTAGACATCTACTGAACATCTACCCTGTGTCAGGCACTATGCCAGAGATACCTAAGACCTCAAGGGGTTCAAAATTCTAATGATAGAGACATGAGATAAACCAATTGTAATAGAACTATGTACAAGGTAGGGCTTCCCTGGAAGCTCAGCTGGTAAAGAATCCGCCTGCAATGAAGGAGACCCTGGTTTGATTCCTGGGTCAAGAAGAGCCCCTGGAGAAGGAAAAGGCTACCCACTCCAGTATTCTTGCCTGGAGAACCCCCATGGACAGAGGAGCCTGGCAGGCTGCAGTTCATGGGGTCACAGAGAGTTGAACATGACTGAGCGACTAAGCACAGCACAGCACATGTACAAGGCATGGTAGTGGCACAGAAATGGAAATATTCAACTCTGCCTGAGAAGTTCAATGAAAGATTCAGAAGGAATACTGAGGCTAGGTCTTGCAGCATGCATAGGAATTTGCCAGCAGAGGGGACGTGTGAAGGCATGAGAGGAGGAGGACACACGAGGCGGCAATAGTATATACAAGGGTCATGTTCAGGGAAGTGTGAAGTTTGTTGTGGTTGAATGGAGGGTAAGAGTGGATGGGTGACAGATGAATCTGGATATTTTCAAGGGCCATATATATCATGTGGGCTTCCAGGTGGCGCTAGTGGTAAAGAACCCACCTGCCAATGCAGGAGACATAAGAGATGCAGGTTTGATTCCTGGGTCAGGAAGATCCCTTGGAGGAGGGCATGGCAACCCATGGAGAATCCCATGGACAGAGGAGCCTGGGGGGGCTACGGTCCACAGGATCGCAAAGAGCTGGACATGACTGAAGCGACTTAACGCTCATGCATATATCTTGCAGAGGATGTTTTACTCTATCCTGGGTGGGGCAGGGACACTCTGAAGGAGATTACACCCTGAGGTAGTGTTCGATTAAGATTGAAAATGCAGCTGTGATTTCCACCACAAGGTGGGTTCTTCTTCAGTAGTGTGCCTGTCCACTAGGGCTCCCATAATAAAACACTGCAGACTAGGTGGCTTAAACAAGAGAAATTTACCTCTCTCAGTTCTGGAGACTGGAGGTCCAAGATCAAGTTGTTGACAAGTCTGGTTTCTCTGGAGGCCTGTCTCCTTGGGTTGCAGATGGCTGTCTCACTATGTCCTCACATGCCCTTTTTTCTGAGATGCCCACCGTGGTGTCTCTCTTTCTTGTTCAAAGGACACCTGTCATATTGAATTAGGAGCCCTCGCTTATGACTCCATCTATCTTAGTTACTTCTTAAATGCCCTAGCTCCAAATATAGTTACAGTGGGGGTTAAGATTTCAACATATGAATTCAGAGAGGGGGATACACAATTCAGTCCATAACAAATAGCTATCATTTTATGAACCATGTATTATCTCCTGGGCCCTGTGCTAAGCAACTCCCATGCAATCTTCCATTTCATCCCCATGCCGTTGCAACCTTGGATGAGTTACTTAACCTCTCTATGCCTCAGTTTCCTCATCTGCAAAATACTTGCCTTATTGTGTTGTTATGAGTATTAAATGAATTAATATATTTAAAGCATTCAGAACAGTGTCTAGTGCAGACTGTTTGTTAAACACATGAATAAACTCTCTCTAAGATATAGATAGAATTAATGTCCTCATGTTACAGACAAGAAAATCAAGACCTTGAAGGAACAGAGGTTGGCTGGCAGAACCGCTTCAATTCAGTGCTGTCCTAATCACAATGCTATCATTTTGGATCTCTAAAATGGGCTTAGGGGGGGTCTCAGAGCTTGATAGATTCTGATGTGTTTCTCAAGGGAAGAGAGCCTGGCTAATCTCACATTTGGAGAGCAAGGCTTATCAAAAAGCAACTGCTGGCCAACAGTCCTGTCTACACCAGGACTGACACCCTGATCTGCCACCATCTGCTGCCTCAAATGATGAGTAGGGACTTTTTTTTCCCCCAGGTGACAAAGTGGGAATACAGCAGTGATTTATATATGGATGCATTTGGAGAAGGCAGAAATTCTAGTGGTGCTGAAGCAGAGGGTGTCTGATATGGGGGCGACATGCCATACTAGTGGTTGTTGGGATTTGTATGTCTTGCCTGCCCTTTGTGTTGCAGGCCACAGGGAGATATTGGAGATTTTTAAATAGGATATCCACATCATTATTAGGAGAAGGTAATGGCACCCCACTCCATAACTCTGGCCTGGAAAATCCCATGGACAGAGGAGCCTGGTGGGCTGCAGTCCATGGGGTCGCTAAGAGTAGGACACGACTGAGCGACTTCACTTTCACTTTTCGCTTGCATGCATTGGAGAAGGAAATGGCAACCCACTCCAGTGTTCTTGCTGGGAGAATCCCAGGGACGGGGGAGCCTGGTGGGCTGCCGTCTATGGGGTTGCACAGAGTCGGACACAACTGAAGCGACTTAGCAGCAGCAGCAGCATCAGTATTAAGCCACAAGAATGGATTTTGGCCAACCTAGGCTAAAAAATTCAATTAAAATTGAAACAGAAGTCAAACGATCATATTTTTGAAAGATTTGCCCCAAAGACCTAGGCAACAAGAAGTAAGAGAAAACCCCTCAAAGAAACTTCACTATTTTTCTTTCTCTGCAAGAACCCCCTCCAGCTGTAGTCCAGGGAGAAATAATCTGATTGGCTTAGCCTGGGTCACATGACCAACACTAGAAGGGCAGCAACCTCTCTATTGACAGTCTTGGCCAACAATCTTCAATGCACTAGGGTAAGTTCCCTAAGTAAAAGTGGATGCTCTTACCTGAAGACAGGAAGTTGTTGAAAACACAAGGGGAGAAGTTGGAAGCAGACTTCTACTAACTGAGATAGCAGACCTGAGAACCAAACTGGAAAACAGTGCTTTTGTTAACCTTTCACAGGATAATTTGCAGTCCTGTGTACATTGGAGCTGTGCTTAAAATCTGCCTTATGCCTAATTTTATTTGATTTTTATCTATTTATTTTGTGGTCCCACATCAGCCTTTAGAAAAACAACAGGTCATGACCTGGAAGCAGATCCCAGGGTGGTTGGGGGAGGTCTAGGGTCCTTTTGCAGATAGTCCTGTGTGGCTGGGGAGGTCTGGGGAGGGGAGGGGTGGGTGGGGAGTGCAGTGGGAGAGGTTGGGGCCACGCTGCTCTGTGCTTTGCCCCCCAATGAGTCTGTAGCCAGTGCGACAGGGCTTTAGAGCAGACCCCCAAGGGTGGCCAGGAGTATGAGGGCCAGGGCCAGGGTCCAGGGAGCCAAGAGGCCAGAGCCATTACAGGATGGCAGCAGGATGTGGTGCATATGAGCTTGGACCGGCCATTGTATATGGTCTCAAAGCAGCTGGGCACACAAGACTTGCTCACCTTCATCCTGATTGGGGTGTAGTAAGTCCGTAGTTGTGCCATAGGTGACCACGGCCAGGCAGCACATGGGCTTGAAGCAGTTCTCCCCACTGTAGGTGCACACGTGGCAGTCCAGAGCCTGGGCCACAAATCGGCCCACCAGAGCCACCAGGAACAGGGTGGGTAGAGGAGCCATGGCTGGAGGTGAGAGGGCAGAGTGGGAGCAGGGAAGTGGAGAGCAGCTGGTCCTCGATTCAATTCAATCCAGGGCTGGGGGAGGGCACAGGGGGAGTGGGACAACACCTCATCCTCCAGGAGTTCCTAGTCACCTGAGGCTCTGAAACCCCTTGTGTTACACAGTCAGCTCTGTACCGCAGCAGCTGGCTGTGCCCCTCATTCTTTTTTTTTTTTATTTTATTTTATTTTTAAATTTTACATAATTGTATTAGTTTTGCCAAATATCAAAATGAATCCGCCATAGGTATACATGTGTTCCCCATCCTGAACCCTCCTCCCTCCTCCCTCCCCATGCCATCCCTCTGGGTCGTCCCAGTGCACCAGCCCCAAGCATCCAGTATCGTGCATCGAACCTGGACTGGCGACTCGTTTCATACATGATATTTCACATGTTTCAATGCCATTCTCCCAATTCTTCCCACGCTCTCCCTCTCCCACAGAGTCCATAAGACTGTTCTATACATCAGTGTCTCTTTTGCTGTCTCATACACAGGGTTATTGTTACCATCTTTCTAAATTCCATATATATACGTTAGTATACTGTATTGATGTTTTTCTTTCTGGCTTACTTCACTCTGTATAATAGGCTCCAGTTTCATCCACCTCATTAGAACTGATTCAAATGTATTCTTTTTAATGGCTGAGTAATACTCCATTGTGTATATGTATCACAGCTTTCTTATCCATTCATCTGCTGATGGACATCTAGGTTGCTTCCATGTCCTGGCTATTATAAACAGTGCTGCGATGAACATTGGGGTACACGTGTCTCTTTCCCTTCTGGTTTCCTCAGTGTGTATGCCCAGCAGTGGGATTGCTGGATCATAAGGCAGTTCTATTTCCAGTTTTTTAAGGAATCTCCACACTGTTCTCCATAGTGGCTGTACTAGTTTGCATTTCCACCAACAGTGTAAGAGGGTTCCCTTTTCTCCACACCCTCTCCAGCATTTATTACTTGTAGACTTTAGGATCGCAGCCATTCTGACTGGTGTGAAATGGTACCTCATAGTGGTTTTGATTTGCATTTCACTGATAATGAGTGATGTGGAGCATCTTTTCATGTGTTTGTTAGCCATCTGTATGTCTTCTTTGGAGAAATGTCTATTTAGTTCTTTGGCCCATTTTTTGATTGGGTCATTTATTTTTCTGGAGTTGAGCTGTAGGAGTTGCTTGTATATTCTCGAGATTAGTTGTTTGTCAGTTGCTTCATTTGCTATTATCTTCTCCCATTCTGAAGGCTGTCTTTTCACCTTGCTAATAGTTTCCTTTGAGGTGCAGAAGCTTTTAAGGTTAATTAGGTCCCATTTGTTTATTTTTGCTTTTATTTCCAATATTCTGGGAGGTGGGTCATAGAGGATCCTGCTGTGATGTATGTCAGAGAGTGTTTTGCCTATGTTCTCCTCTAGGAGTTTTATAGTTTTTGGTCTTACGTTTAGATCTTTAATCCATTTTGAGTTTATTTTTGTGTATGGTGTTAGAAAGTGTTCTAGTTTCATTCTTTTACAAGTGGTTGACCAGATTTCCCAGCACCACTTGTTAAAGAGATTGTCTTTAATCCATTGTATATTCTTGCCTCCTTTGTCAAAGATAAGGTGTCCATATGTGCGTGGATTTATCTCTGGGCTTTCTATTTTGTTCCATTGATCTATATTTCTGTCTTTGTGCTAGTACCATACTGTCTTGATAACTGTGGCTTTGTAGTAGAGCCTGAAGTCAGGTAGGTTGATTCCTCCAGCTCCATTCTTCTTTCTCAAGATCGCTTTGGTTATTCGAGGTTTTTGTATTTCCATACAAATTGTGAAATTATTTGTTCTAGCTCTGTGAAGAATGCTGTTGGTAGCTTGATAGGGATTGCATTGAATCTATAGATTGCTTTGGGTAGTATACTCATTTTCACTATATTGATTCTTCCAATCCATGAACATGGTATATTTCTCCATCTGTTAGTGTCCTCTTTGATTTCTTTCACCAGTGTTTTATAGTTTTCTATATATAGGTCTTTAGTTTCTTTAGGTAGATATATTCCTAAGTATTTTATTCTTTCCGTTGCAATGGTGAATGGAATTGTTTCCTTAATTTCTCTTTCTGTTTTCTCATTATTAGTGTATAGGAATGCAAGTGATTTCTGTGTGTTGATTTTATATCCTGCAACTTTACTATAGTCATTGATTAGTTCTGGTAATTTTCTGGTGGAGTCTTTAGGGTTTTCTATGTAGAGGATCATGTCATCTGCAAATAGTGAGAGTTTTACTTCTTTTTTTTCCAATTTGGATTCCGTTTATTTCTTTTTCTGCTCTGATTGCTGTGGCCAAAACTTCCAAAACTATGTTGAATAGTAATGGTAAAAGTGGGCACCCTTGTCTTGTTCCTGACTTTAGAGGAAATGCTTTCAATTTTTCACCATTGAGGATAATGTTTGCTGTGGGTTTGTCATATATAGCTTTTATTATGTTGAGGTATGTTCCTTCTATTCCTGCTTTCTGGAGAGTTTTTATCATAAATGGATGTTGAATTTTGTCAAAGGCTTTCTCTGCATCTATTGAGATAGTGCCCCTCATTCTTACAGCCCAGCTTTACAGGGATGTTTGCGAAGCTGTGGCCCAGGCCTAATTTTAGGTTGTGATTTTTCAGATAAATATGAGTATTTTTCAATAGTTAAAAAAATTCTGATGGTAGGCAACTAGGCAACTCTGTCTAGAAACAGAGGGTGTTTTATGAACAAACATACTTATGAATTTTTTCAAGTAGTCAATGCTTGAGTTCAAAACCTAAAATGATATACAAATGTAAAAATGTGAAAGTCTCTTTCCACTCCCAGCCATATAGATAAGCACTTACTAGTTTCTTATGTATGTACCCTTCTGGTGCTTAAAAAAAAAAAAATTCTGTTATAAATACAGATGGATATATATGGGAAAGACTTGTCCTGGGTTTCTCTCTGGAAGTTGTTGGGGGGCCCCCGAGGAGGCCTGAAGAAGCTGAAGTTCTATTTTATGAGCCCAGCTCCAGCTCTGTGAATCTTCCCCTGACCTGAAGTCTTTTGTGGGGACCTGGGCCCTCAGAGTTCTCAATGTTCTGCTTCATTTTCCTGGGCAGGTCCAAAGTTTCCAGGCCTGGGAATGAATGCCCTGTTTCAGTGGAATACTCCAGCTTACTGAGACTGAGAAATCATGGGGTCAGCTGAGTTTTCACATTCATCCTATTCATCCAGGTTCTCTTGGGCAGAGGTCAAACCTGTTGGCCTTTTGCTTTTGTAAATAAAGTTTTATTGGAACACAGCCACATCCATTTGTTACATATTGCCTGTGGCTGCTTTTGCTTTACAACAGCAGAGCTGAATAACAGAGAAAGGATGGCTTTCAGAGCTACACATATTTTCTACCTGGCTGTTTATGGAAGACTTTTGCCAACCCTGCTGTAGGAGGTGAAAAGCTCATGAGCACATTGCTCTGCAGTGCTTTCCAGTGGTAGGGAACCTCACGGGGGCCCCTAGTGAGAGACCATCATTTCAGAGAAGCAATGGCTCAGTCAAGAACTGTGGGAATTATCCTTGTTCCTCCTTGCCCTCAGCCTATCCCTGTCCCACATTCAATTCAGCATCAGGCCTGTAGATTTTTCCTCCCAAGTCTCCTTCATTCTGTCCATTCTCTCCATCTCCATCTTCATCATTGCTTTGTCTCTTGCCTAGATCACCTTCCTAAGCCTTCCTCTTCTTGTTTTTGCTCTATCTGTTCTTCACAGAGCAGCCAAAGTGATCTTTGTAAAGTAAAGATCAGGTCAGGTCACCCTTCTGCTTAAAATCCTTCAATGGCTTATTATTGTTCTTAGGATAATGACCCCAAAGGCGTTATGCAGACACCATTTCTCTGCTGAAGTGCTTCCCAGCCTCCCTTCTTTTCCAAAACACTCCCCATTCTTCTAGTGTTACCTTGACCATCACTTCCTTGGAGAATCTCTCTTGACCTCTCTCACAAGGTAGGGCCTCTCAGGCTCTTGCAGCCCTGTCCTTATCCCTATGTGGGACCTTGTCTCATCACAGCTGCCATTTTACATTTATTTATGTAGGTTTTTTTTTGGTGGGGGGGCCTTTTCCACGAGAGGAGGAACCCATATCTGACTCTGCTGACCACTGTGTTCCCAATGCCTTGCACAGTGCCTGGCACATAGTAGACCCTCCATAAATATTTATCAAATAGATAAAGGATGAATCACATCATCCCAGCCACCTCTGGGTGATGGGAGAGATTCTGAGGTTTTAGGTGCCAGAGTCTCAACTTCATCCCTTGAGAGTCATGTTTATCAGAGTGAGTTGGCAGAGCCAACTTAGGCTGATGCTGACTGAATGCCATTTGGAGACAGCAGCTGCTGAATTCCTTCCATTTAGTGTCTCCAGCCCCAGACAGGGTGTACCAGCCTCCAGACTGTGTCCCAGAGATCAGTCATACCAAGAGGGCTGCTTGTCACATTTGCTCCCAGCTCCTCTGTGCCTGGTCTCCCCAGAACCCAACCAGTGAAGATGCTTAATGAGGAAAGAGAGAGAGGTGTGTTGGTGCCAGGCCCTGCCACTCCCTTTGCTATCTGTTAAGTATTCCATGGGATCCAGACACAGAATTTTATTTGTTTTTCTGGACCTAAGCTGCCCCCTGACATAGCCAGTGATTGCTTTTTTAAAACCACGAAGGGGAGCTAGGTCCTTTCATCTCCTGATAAGGTGCCAGGTGACAGAGAGATCAGCATCCCAACACATAAATCTGCAACTAATCCTTGGGAATCAATATTTTTCATTAAGAACCTGTGAGAGTTGGGCCATTATGGGGAAAATCTGTTTAGGTTGACACCTTGATGAAGTTATTCAGTTCAGGGGCTTAAGTCATTGAAAGGTAATAAAGAGCACAGAGCAATCTCGGGGCTGGTTAGGGGAGAAAACGATGGGAGTATTGAGCTTCAGTTCAGTGAAAAATGACCTGCTGATTTATTGGGGAATGATGGGGTGCTGGCCTCCTGAGCAGGCTGGGCCAGACACAATCAACATGGCAGCACCTCACTCTCATTGCTTCTCACCATCTGCAGTCACTGCTATTTATAATCTATCTGGCAGTTTTAAAAAAAAAGTAGTGGGGAAATATTTAGGGCTCTTGGGATATTTCCATTTCCTACCTTCATACCACTCTTTTCCATTTTGGACTTTCTCCTATAGGTCATGGGAGATAGGGGGCATTGAAGTATTGTAAACAATCGCTAGCCTGCTTGACCCACCATCCAGCTCATCTGTCTTTGGGTTTTCCATCCCTGGTTTTATGTGCTGGAAGGTCTCCTCATTTGGGCAACTCCTTTGGACCTTGAAGTTGATCTCCCATGGTTATGCAAACCCTCCCCTTGGCACCACAGTCTCCCCTTTCTGTTCCACTCTCAGCTCTGGACACCATCTCGGTTTCTGTTCAGGGGCAGTTCCATGGCCTAGGGCCCATCAGGAACCTCACACCAACTGGACCATCTCTGTGGTGGTGGTCCCCAGGTGGAGAGGATGGAGACGAGACACAAAGGTTGGGAGACACAGATGTAGAGAAGTTTTCTGGTGAAGTGGTAGAAGCTTTAAGCTCTTCTTACTGCTGGCCACAATTTTCTAGAAGGAAGACATGAGGTTTTAGAAACTGGCCAGGGACTCTTAAAAGGATAGCCAGACAGGGTGAGAGCCCTGCAGAGCACGCAGTCTCACCAGACCACACCATGGTGTGATTTCCTCCACCTGTGCTCAGCCTGCCTTGCGGAGGGAAGGAGAAGGCATGGTTGTGGGGAGACTTGTTTATACCCAGCCCTGTGTTATTCTGCCACATGTTACAGTTATCTACTTGTCTATTTAATCTACCTGATTAGTCTGTTGGGGACATTAGAATCCACATCTTATTGATTCTTGTATCCCCAGAGCCAGACACAAAGCCTGGTACCTGGGCAGGTGTTTAATGGACCTGGGTGTTTGATGACTATTTTCCTTCCAGCTCTAAACTCTAATGGTTTTTTATTTGTCCAGTGGATCTCAGCCTTCTAAATTCTGGGTACTCAATTCATCCTCCATATCCCCTCCCCCGAGACTCACTTAAAAGATCTAGTCTTTTAAAGCCATTTATTTATTAATAGCCATTAATTTATTTAGCCATTTAAAAATCAGGCATTCACTAAGACAATAAATCACACCATGAAAGAGTAGGCACACGAAACACACACATACCCAGAATTGACCTCCACACTCAACCAGTCTGTTGGTTTTGGTTAGCCTTATTGTAGCGCTATTGTAGCTAAATGTCCCAGTTTCACTAGGGATTTGTGACCCACAGGAAATCACTTGTGGGTTCCCTTCCCTCTTCCTCCAGGTGGCAGCATGGAGTAATGGTTAAACCCCTAGATTTTGGAATCAGTTTTCCTGGGCTCAGATCTTAGCATTGCCGCTTTCTAGCGGGGTGACCTTGGGTGAGTTATTTAAACTCAGTTTCCCCGCTATAAAAAAGAGGAGTGGGTGGGATAATAAGTAAACCATCTCAAAGAATTGTTACAAGGCCTTTTACAAAGAACTTAGAATATAATGGGCATTTCATAAAGTCTAGGTGATGGAAAAATCACACAGATATCTGTGCTCTGGGACCTCCAGATTCAGGGACCTCCCCATAGACGTCAAGAAGCCGCCAGTCATCCAGACCCTCCGCCGGGAGAAACTGAGTATTGCTTTTTAGCGTTGCTCCCGGTGATGGAAATCATGGGGCAAACGAACGCTTGCTTACTGCTCTCTGGTTCTGTGTCTATTGATCAGCGTTGCGGGGGTGGGAATGGGGTACTGTTCTAGAAACACTCACTTTGATTCCTCAAATAAATCCCCCCCCAGGGTCCTGCTAGGAAACTAATTGGGAGTTGATACTGATGAATAAATGTGCTGCCGCCGCCTGAGGAATTGACCACGCCGGCAGATGGCTGGAGCATGAGAAACACTCTGTCGCGGCCTTCCAAGGGGCCCATCAATAATAGATGGGCTCCGGCCCTCTGAGAGGGAGGCATTGCTGCTGCAGGTATGAATTATGGATGCCGTTTAGGGTAATGCGGATCCATCTCAAAGGTTCCACTCAGTTTATGTGCTAGTAAAAGCCGGCAATTTGCTTGTGTTCCAGCTATAATTTGCGCTACATTAAGGGACCCTCCTTTCCATAATGGATGTGCGGTTGAACGCAGGCGCAGTCAAGCCTCGAGGGCAGCGCCTCGCCTGGCGGGATGCGGCGCACGGCCAGGTGTGGTCCTGCGTAGCTCATCGCCGCGCTGGAGACCCTTGGGTGTGCAGGCAGATGGAGGCCTTTAGCTTCTCCGAGATCCTGGGAAGAAGTCTCACTTAAACCCGGAGCCCTTCTGTGAATCACCGGTCAAATGCAGTGGATGTTTGTCCGGAGACAAGCAGGGGAAAGAAAGGCCTATGGGTTGCTGGTCTAGACAGAAAGACACCGAGGTTTTGCGAGAGAAGCAGTTGGTGAGATGATGATGGAACCAGACTGCCCAGGCTGAATTCTGGCTTTGCCGTTTCCAAGTTGTGTGCAAATTGGCTTTTTTTTTTTTTTTTTTTTTTTGTGCCTCTTCGCCCCAAATAACAGTAACGGTGCTGACTACAGAGAGGCTGAAGCCAGCGCAAGCTCATGAAGGCCAACTGTTGAATTATCAGGACTGCTGTTAGCTGGTTGTTAAAAAAAAAAGCCACTATTAAAAATTAAATTCTATAAACTTGGAGTTAAATTATATTAAAACCAAAGCAATAAGACCTCAAAACTCATCAATTCCTAATCATTTGACTTCATTTTACTATTATATATGCCCTTGAGGCGATTTCTGAGTGTTGCATCTGGTTGGGGGCAGCGATCGGACATGCTAGTGGGCATCTCTTCCCAACTCTGAGGTCCAGGGCTCGGTACTGGCATTGTGAAACTGGTGGTGGAGGGAATGTTTATACCAGGCACATAGGCAAATGTTTCCCCTGGGAACTGGTTGTTAAAATGTTCGGAGCACACCACTAGTATTGACCTAATAAAATTGCTTAGAGGATTAGCTAGTTAATATGTTTATAACTGCTTTGAACAAGGACTGGCACATCGTAAGCACCACATAAAAACTGGCTATTATTTTTTCATAGGTTTTTCACAAAATTTGCTAGCACAGATGAAAGGGTGTATGAGTGGAGCCCTCTGAGGAACCACAAGCCTTTCTTCTTTTCCAGATCCCATGATACAACAGCCTAGAAAAGACTTAGTAACTCTCCCCTTGGGGCAAGGATAAACTCAAATTTTGGAGAAAAGGGAAGTTTAGGTTTGCACATTTTCCTTAGCTTTTCAAGTACTTTCCTTTACAGTGGGCAGAGATTCTAGCAAGCTGACCTTGATGAAGGGTGGGCTTCTGGCTCTGTTACCTACTAATTTGAGGATATTATTTCACCTCTTCAACTCTTTGCTTGCTCAGCTGTCAAAAGAGGGTAATAACAGCTGCTTCGTGGATTTAATTCTAAAGATTCTGCGAGAGCCAGTACAACCTCTGGAATCTGATTGCCTGGGTTCATATCTTACCTCTAGCACTTGCTGGCTCCAATCTTTTAAGGAAGAAAAACCTTTATTTCTGTTAGCTTTAGTTTTCTCATCTGCAAAACTAGGATAACGACACTTCTCTTGGTTGTTGTGAGGAGTGGACTAGTATGTTTAAGCATGTTTACCTGGATATTATAAGTGCTTGGGTTTCC
Organism: Bubalus bubalis; assembly: GCF_019923935.1. Lineage (NCBI taxonomy): Eukaryota > Metazoa > Chordata > Mammalia > Artiodactyla > Bovidae > Bubalus > Bubalus bubalis. The sequence goes on along the minus strand of NC_059180.1, from coordinate 21,923,982 downwards.
CAGGTGGTGCTAATGGTAAAGAATCCATTTGCCAATGCAGGAGATGTGAGTTCGATCCCTGGGTTGGGAAGATCCCCTGGAGGAGGGCATGGCAACCCACTTCAGTATTCTTGCCTGGAAAATTCTACGGTCAGAGGAGCCTGGCAGGCTACAGTCCATAGGGTTGCAAAGGGTGGGACTCTACTGAGCAGCAAGCACACACGCGTGATAACTGCTTAACAAATATTAACAGTGACCATAGTTCCTACCTGGAAATTATGTCTCTCACGGCCCCTCGGGTGTGGAGGGGTGGTTAGGCAGATCTGAATGTTGCTGGGGAAGACTCCCCTTCCCTCTCGCTTGTGTGTTACCTTCCTCTGAAAACTGTATCTGACCTTAGCTGATGACCCTCCTGCTCTGATTCCACCCTGAGGAAGAGCCCTCTTGGATAGAGTGCAGCAAAGTGGTGTGCCCCTACTCAAACCTCTGAAGAAAAACCTCCCTGGAGCTGGTGTGAGGATTAAATGAGATAATGTAGCTGCAGTGGTGCAATTCATTAGGAATTTAATATGGCAAAATAGCCTGTCCAAGAATGAATTGTGTCTTGTTTCTCAGCTGGGGGCTCATCAGAAAAGGATGGGATGTTCTTTTTCTTCTCTTGCCCTGGAGGATAAGTGGGTCTTTGTGTCCTTTAAGTTTATACAGGCAGATCTCATTTTATTGTGCTTTGCCTTATTGCCCTTTGCAGATAGTGCTTTTTTTCATTTTTAAACAAATTCAAGATTTGTGACAACTCTGTGTTAAGCACATCTATTGACGCCATTTTCCCGACAGCATTTGCTCATGTCTCTGTGTGACATTTAGATGATTCTCCCAACATTTCAAACTTTTTCATTGATATTATGTTTGTCATGGTGATCTGTGATCAGTGACCATGATTCGCTGAAGGCTCAGATAATGGTTAGCATTTTTAGCAATAAAACATTTTTTAGCTCGTTCAGAAGCCTAGTGTGCTGCAATCCATGAGTCTGCAAAGAGCTGGACGTGACTTAGTGACTGAACAACAACAACTGATAAAATAGTTTTATTTAATTTTAAAATGGCTTTCCATGTGAAAATTTCCCAAAGCTGGGAGTAACAGTCTAGAGCCAGTAAAGCATTTTTAAATTAGGTATATACATTGTTTTCTTTAGACATAATGCTATTGCACACTTAATAGACTTCAGTATGGTGTAAATACAACTTTTTGTATGTACTGGGAAACCAAAAATATTGTGTGACTAACTTTATTGAGATATCTGTTTTATTGCAGAGGTCTGGACTGAACCCCTAATACCTCCGAAGTATATCTGTACTTGAGATCCTAGGCTGTTGGATCCAGTTATCTGGGAAGGGTCTTCAGAGGGATTTGCTTAAAAGCAGTGCCTGGAGGTTGTCTCTAAAGAGATGCCACTCTGGCAAGGCCATAATATTACTTTCACCTTTCAACTTGAGAGCAATTCATATTGTGATATCTGTCAAGATGTTATGAGGTTCATAAGAGAGGCTCAGTAAAATTTCCCTTCATTTACCTGTGTACACTTTATTACATTTAATCTGAATCCCACATCAGTTCAGAGGTTGAGACCTAGGGCTCTTGAGCCAGGTAGACCCAAGTTCAAATCCTTGATCTACCACTTACCTGGCAGTATGAATCTTGGATTCATGCACCTCAGTTACATCATCTGTAGAATGAGCATTAGAACAGCGCTGTTTGAAGAACTCTTAGTCCACTGCTTCAGATATAATAAATACTAAGTAAGCAATGGCTGTTGTTATTGTGTGCTTTATGAGTCAAGTAGGGCAAAATAAATTTCACTAAAGAAAACAAGAAACAGGGGTTCAGAAAGGCCAAATGTCTTCTTTGAGGTCAGGATGGACTCAGAAACCAAACGCTCAGCTCTGTGGAATCTAAGCCAGGAGGGAACACTTTGTTCCCCCTACTATTTAGAGCCAGGGTTCCACCTACCTGAGTGTTCCACGTTCCTCAAAGCTTTCCAAAGCTATAAATATTTCTTTCTGAGAAATTTGCCAGATCACGGTTTTTGTCTAAGCAGACCACTTTGATTGGCCTTGGCTCCTTTCTTGATTGTTCTGTTCCATGAATCCGTTGTTTCAATTTGTTGTGTGGTTTCTGCTGGACTCTTACAGAACCACTTTAAGCTTAAAGAGGATAGGAGGGTGGGATGTCAATCTCCAGCATAACACAGACAGTGGAAGGACCAGTCTAATTTGGCAAGATTGCCACTGAATCTGCTGGGCTGTTGTTTTTAAAATTTAAGTGGTATGGGTACTCATTTAGTTATTTTTGGAGCCAGTTTTCTGATTATCCAAGCATTATGTGGCAATTATGAGAAAGTTGGAAGTCAAAGGTCCCATACTTTTTTTGAAGGTAAAACAGTCTAGTAAAAACCCAATTCCCCAAATCTCATTGGATTGTGAAAATAATTAACACCTTGTAGAATTTATAGCTTTTCCAATTAATTAATCAATAAATCAATTACCAGAAAATCTTTATTGAGTACTTGTTTTTGTGTGCTAGGGCCAGTCCTGCCATTGTGGTGAGAAAAGGAAATAAAAGCTCTGAACTAATAAAGCTTATACAGTCCTGGAGGGGAGACTAATTTAATGACAATGTGATTAGTGATCAAGGGTTTGGTCCTTAAGGTGGCAGGAGTTGGGACAGGCAATGTAGTATGAACAGGGAGACAGATGAGCCCCCAACAGGATAAGAAAGGTTTGTTGAAAAAATTTGGTGGGGAAATGTCCTGTTTTTTAGGCTACAAGTGAAGTAAAGATGACTCCATTCATTCATCCACCCACTCATTTATCCATCCATCTATACATCCAGATAAAATTTTTTATTATACTTAATCTTTTGAGGTATAATTGACATAGAACAAACTGCACATACTTAAAGTGTGTAATTTGGAGAAGGAAATGGCAACCCACTCCAGTGTTCTTGTCTGGAGAATCCCAGGGACGGGGGAGCCTGGTGGGCTGCCGTCTATGGGGTCACACAGAGTTGGACACGACTAAAGCGATTTAGCAGCAGCAGACCTGGAATTATACCAGTGAAATCATCACAGTTGAGATAATTGTCGTGTTCATCATCCTCAAAAGTTTCCTGTGCTTCCTTGAAGGTCTTCGCGTGCACCTTCCCAGACAACCACTGATTCTCCTTCTGTCAGTGCCCTTTAGTCTACACTTCCTACAGTTTTATAAAAATGGGGCAATGCAGTATGCACTTTTGTGGGGCCTGGTTTCTTTCACTCAGCATCATTGAGATTGGCAACCCACTCCAGTACTGCCTGGAAAATCCCGTGGATGGAGGAGCCTGGTAGGTTGCAGTCCATGGGGTTGCTGAGGGTCGGACTCGACTGAGTGACTTCACTTTCATGCATTGGAGAAGGAAATGGCAACCCACTGCAGTGTTCTTGCCTGGAGAATCCCAGGGACAGGGGAGCCTGGTGGGCTGCCATCTATGGGGTCGCACAGAGTCGGACACGACTGAAGCGACTTAGCAGCAGTAGCAGCGTGTATCAATATTTTATTCTTTCTTACTGTTGAGTAGTATTCCATTGCATGGACATATAACAGTTGGTTTAATTCACCTGTTGATGAATATTTGGGTTGTTTATAGTTTTTGACTATTAAAAATAAAGCTGCTATGAATATTCATGTACATATTTTTGTATGAATATATACTTTTATTTGTTTCTGGGTAAATTCCTAGGAGTAGAATGGTAGGTTCATATGGTAGGTACATTTTAAACTTTTAAAGAAACTGACAAGCTATTTTCTAAAGTAACTGTGCAATGTTACATTCTCAGCAGCAGTGTATTTTCACCACATCCTCACCAACACTTGGTGTGGTCAATCTTTGAAGTTTTAACCATTCTAATAGGTATCATAGTGATAGGTGATTTTAACTTATGTTTCTGTAAAGACTAATTAATGACTGAATTATTTTCTGTGCTTATTTACCAATTGTATGTCTTTGGTGATGGTCTGTTCTATCAAATACTTTGACCATTTTTATTGGCTTGTTTTCTTATGATTGAGTTTTGTGAGTTCTGAATACAATCAGGATATAGGTCCCTTATCAACTATTTGATTTATCAATTATATGATTCTCTCAGTCTACAGCTTGTTTTTTATTCTCTTAAAAATGTCTTTTTGAAAAGCAAAAATTTTTAGTTTGATAAAGTCCAGCTTATCAGTTCATTCTTTTTTGGTTCATGCTTTTGATGAGAAATCTGAAAAATCTTTGTCTAGATCAAAGGTCATCAACCTTCTTGGCTGAAGGACCGGTTTCATGGAAGACAATGTTTCCATGGACCTGGGGGTTGGAATGGTTCAGGATGATTCAAGCACATTACAGGTATTGTGTGCTTTATTTCTATTAATATTACATCAGCTCCACCTAAGATCATCAGGCATTAGATCCCAGACATTGGGAACCCCTGACTCAGATCATGCTTACAAAGGTTTTCTCCTAAGTTCTAAATGTTTTATAGTTTTAAGTTTTATATTTAGATCTATGATATATTTTGAGTTAATATTTATATATGAGATGGGGTATGGATGGAAGTTCGTTTTGTTTTTTGCAGATGGCTATCTCATTGTTCTAGTACCATTTATTGAAGGGATTATCCTTTCTCTACTGAATTGACTTTGAGATTTTCTTAAAAAGCCAGTTATTTGTACATTGTGTATCTATTTATGGACTCTATTCTGTTTCATTGATCTATTTCTCTATCTTTATGCCAGTTCACACTGTCCTATTTACTATAGCCACTGGAATGCAAAAGTAGGAAGTCAAGAAACACCTGGAGTAACAGGCAAATTTGGCCTTGGAATACGGAATGAAGCAGGGCAAAGACTAATGGAGTTTTGCCAAGAAAATGCACTGGTCATAACAAACACCCTCTTCCAACAACACAAGAGAAGACTCTATACATGGACATCACCAGATGGTCAACACCGAAATCAGATTGATTCTATTCTTTGCAGCCAAAGATGGAGAAGCTCTATACAGTCAGCAAAAACAAGACCAGGAGCTGACTGTGGCTCAGACCATGAACTCCTTATTGCCAAATTCAGACTTAAATTGAAGAAAGTAGGGACAACCACTAGACCATTCAGGTATGACCTAAATCAAATCCCTTATGATTATACAGTGAAAGTGAGAAAAAGATTTAAGGGCCTAGATCTGATAGATAGAGTGCCTGATGAACTATGGAATGAGGTTCATGACATTGTACAGGAGACAGGGATCAAGACCATCCCCATGGAAAAGAAATGCAAAAAAGCAAAATGGCTGTCTGGAGAGGCCTTACAAATAGCTGTGAAGAGAAGAGAAGTGAAAAGCAAAGGAGAAAAGGAAAGATATAAACATCTGAATGCAGAGTTCCAAAGAATAGCAAGAAGAGATAAGAAAGCCTTCTTCAGCGATCAATGCAAAGAAATAGAGGAAAACAACAGAATGGGAAAGACTAGGGATCTCTTCAAGAAAATCAGAGATACCAAAGGAATATTTCATGCAAAGATGAGCTCGATAAAGGACAGAAATGGTATGGACCTAACAGAAGCAGAAGATATTAAGAAGAGATGGCAAGAATACACAGAAGAACTGTACAAAAAAGATCTTCACGACCCAGATAATCACAATGGTGTGATCACTGACCTAGAGCCAGACATCCTGGAATGTGAAGTCAAGTGGACCTTAGAAAGCATCACTATGAACAAAGCTAGTGGAGGTGATGGAATTCCAGTTGAACTATTCCAAATCCTGAAAGATGATGCTGTGAAAGTGCTGCACTCAATATGCCAGCAAATTTGGAAAACTCAGCAGTGGCCACAGGACTGGAAAAGGTCAGTTTTCATTCCAATCCCAAAGAAAGGCAATGCCAAAGAATACTCAAACTACCGCACAATTGCACTCATCTCACACGCTAGTAAGGTAATGCTCAAAATTCTCCAAGCCAGGCTTCAGCAATATGTGAACTGTGAACTTCCTGATGTTCAAGCTGGTTTTAAAAAAGGCAGAGGAACCAGAGATCAAATTGCCAACATCCGCTGGATCATGGAAAAAGCAAGAGAGTTCCAGAAAAACATCTATTTCTGCTTTATTGACTATGTCAAAGCCTTTGACTGTGTGGATCACAATAAACTGTGGAAAATTCTGCAAGAGATGGGAATACCAGACCACCTGATCTGCCTCTTGAGAAATTTGTATGCAGGTCAGGAAGCAACAGTTAGAACTGGACATGGAACAACAGACTGGTTCCAAATAAGAAAAGGAGTTCGTCAAGGCTGTATATTATCACCCTGTTTATTTAACTTATATGCAGAGTACATCATGAGAAACGCTGGGCTGAAAGAAGCACAAGCTGGAATCAAGATTGCCGGGAGAAATATCAATAACCTCAGATATGCAGATGACACCACCCTTCTGGCAGAAAGTGAAGAGGAACTCAAAAGCCTCTTGATGAAAGTGAAAGTGGAGAGTGAAAAAGTTGGCTTAAAGCTCAACATTCAGAAAACGAAGATCATGGCATTCGGTCCCACCACTTCATGGGAAATAGATGGGGAAACAGTGGAAAGAGTGTCAGACTTTTATTTTTCTGGGCTCCAAAATCACTATAGATGGTGACTGCAGCCATGAAAGTAAAAGACGCTTACTCCTTGGAAGGAAGGTTATGACCAACCTAGATAGCATGTTCAAAAGCAGAGACATTACTTTGCCAACAAAGGTTCGTCTAGTCAAGGCTATGGTTTTTCCAGTGGTCATGTATGGATGTGAGAGTTGGACTGTGAAGAAGGCTGAGTGCTGAAGAATTGATGCTTTTGAACTGTGGTGTTGGAGAAGACTCTTGAGAGTCCCTTGGACTGCAAGGAGATCCAACCAGTCCATTCTGAAGGAGATCAGCCCTGGGATTTCTTGGGAAGGAATGATGCTAAAGCTGAAACTCCAGTACTTTGGCCTCCTCATGCAAAGAGTTGACTCATTGGAAAAGACTCTGATGCTGGGAGGGATTGGGGGCAGGAGGAGAAGGGGACGACAGAGGATGAGATGGCTGGATGGCATCACTGACTCGATGGACGTGAGTCTGAGTGAACTCCAGGAGTTGGTGATGGACAGGGAGGCCTGGTGTGCTGCGATTCATGGGGTTGCAAGGAGTCGGACACGACTGAGCGACTGATCTGATCTGATAATAAGTCTTGAAATCAGATAGAATTAGTACTTTGTCTTTTTTCCCTCACAGTATTTTGGCTATTTTAGGTCCTTTGTATTTCCAAAAACATTTTAGAATCAGTTTGTCAATTTCCACGAAAAAACCCTGCTTGTTTGATTTCATGGGATCTATGTTTTAAGTTGGGAGAATTTTCATCATCTTAACAATATTGAATCTTCATGAGTCCATGAATCGAGTATATCTCTTCCTTTATTTAGATCTTTTAAAGACTTCTTTTAGCAATGTTTTATTTTCAATGTATAAGTCTTTCACATCTTTTGTCAGATTTATCTCTAAGTATTTCACATTTTTGATGCTATTATGAATCAGTTCAGTCACTCAGTTGTGTCTGACTCTTTGTGACCCCAGGGACTGCAGCACACCAGGCTACCCTGTGCATCATCAACTCTCGGAACTTGCTCACACTCATGCCCATCGAGTTGGGGATGCCATCCAACCATCTCATCCTCTGTCGTCCCCTTCCTCTCCTGCAATCTTGCCCAGCATCAGGGTCTTTTCCAATGAGTCAGTTCTTCACATCAGATGGGCAAAGTATCGGAGCTTCAGCTTCAGCACCAGTCCTTCCAATGAGTATTCAGGACTGATTTCCTTTAGTATTGACTGATTCGATCTCCTTGCAGTCCAAGGGACTCTCAAGAGTCTTCTCCAGCACCACAGTTCAAAAGCATCAATTCTTCGGTGCTCAGCTTTCTTCACGGTCCAACTCTCACATCCATACATGACTACTGGAAAAACCATAGCTTTGACTAGATGCATCTTTGTTGGCGAAGTAATGTCTCTGCTTTTGAATATGCTGTCTAGGTTGGTCATAGCTTTTCTTCCAAGGAGCAAGTGTCTTTTAATTTCATGGCTGCAGTCCCCATCTGCAGTGATTTTGGAGCCCAAGAAAAGAGAGTCTTTTTTCCATTGTTTTGCCATCTATTTGCCATGAAGTGACGGGATTGAATGCCGTGCTCTTCGTTTTTTGAATGTTGAGTTTTAAGCCAGCTTTTTTACTCTTCTCTTTCACTTTCATCAAGAGGCTCTTCAGTTCCTCTTCACTTTCTGGCATAAGGGTGGTGTCATCTGCATATCTAAAGTTATTGGTATTTCTTCCAGCAATCTTGATTTCAGCTTGTGCTTCATCCAGCCTGGCATTTTGCATGATATACTCTGCATGTAAGTTAAATAAACAAGGTGACAATATACAGCCTTGACATACTTCTTTACCAATTTGGAATCATGTCTGGTTCTAACTGTTGCTTCTTGACCTGCATACAGATTTCTCAGGAGGCAGGTAAGGTGGTCTGGCATTCCTATCTCTTTAAGAATTTTCCAGTTTGTTGTGATCCACACAGTGTTTTATTACTTTAAATTTCTGAGTGTTTGCCGCTATTATATAGACATCTAGTTGATTTTTGTATATTAAAATTGTATCCTGCAACTTTGCTAAACTAACTTATTGGTTCTAGTAGGTCTGTTGATTCCATCAGATCTTCTGTGTAGAAGATAATGTCATCTACAAATAAAGATTGTTTTACTTTTTTTGTTTCTGTCTGGATAGGACATTCTTGTCTTGTTTTTTATCCTTGAGAAAAAAAGCATTCATTCTTTCATCATGAAGTATGCTATAGTTTAGCTGTATATGTTCTTTATCAGGTTAAAGAAGCTCCCTTCTGTTCCTACATTGCTGAGAATTTTTATTAGAAGTGCAAGTTGCTGGATTTTTATATATTTTCTTGCCTCTATTGAGATGATCATATTTTTTCTTTTTTAGTTTGTTAATATGATGTATTACCTGATTTATTTTGATTAGTAAACCAACCTTAGATTCCTGGAATAAAGCTTAGATGTCATAATGTATTATCCTTTTTCTATATTGTTAGATTGAGTATGTGAATATTTATTTAGCAATTTTGCATGTATAACCGTGAGGTTTTGGTCTATAGTTTTCTTGTAATATCTTTATCTGATTTTGATAGTAGGGTAATGTTGGTCTTATAAAATCAATTGGAAAGTATTTCTCACTTTGCTGCTTTCCAAAAGAGTTTATACAAAACTGGTATTATGTCTTCCTAAGATGTTTTTTGAATTCATCATGAAGCCATTTATATATACAATTTTTATTCAGGCAGTATAGTTCTCCAAATTCTGAATGCAGACTGCCTTGGTTTGAATCCTGGTTACTAAAACTTACTAAATATGTGAGCTTGGGGATCTCCAAACACCCATTTGCAAAGTGGAGGAATGACAATGCAAAGGTACCTATCACACATTTGTTGTGAGAATTAAATGAGATGATGTACATATTCAGTACACTTTACTTATTATTATTACCATGTGTCTACATGGGAACAGCTCCTCACTCCAGTATTCTGGCCTGGAGAATTCCATGGATAGTATTCTGGCCTGGAGAATTCCATGGACTATACAGTCCATGCAGTCGCAAAGAGTCAGACACAACTGAGTGACTTTCACATGCACACACACACACTCACACACCTCCCGAACAAGACTGAACTGTGGATTAGAACAGAAAAGGACCAGTGAGAGGCCGTGTACTGTTTTCCTCTTCAGACACGGCCTCACTCACCTGGGCCTTTTTCTCCTCCGTTACTCTCTAAGGTCTTTGAAAAGAAAGCTGGGCCTATCATTTGATCTGTGACCAAATGAACTTTGCATGGCCTTCATTTCCTCATTCATAAGGAAGAGATAATAATAATAGCAAATAATTTTACATGCCAGACACTGTCTTGAAAACAATCCATGTATTCACTCGTTTAATCCTCACAACATCTTGTAAGGTGGATACTATTATAATCCCTAATTTTACTGATGGGAAACCGAAGTAGAGAGAGGTTAGTAACTTGCCCAAAGCTGCATGTCTAATAAGTGGCAGGATTTGGCTATGAAATTAGGCAGACTGGCTTCAGAGCCCACTTTTTTACCCATTATCCTACACATATGCCTTATAATTTGTTGTTGTGTGCGTTTTGGGTGAGGATTAAATGAGATAACCTGGGGCACACAGAAGAATGTCCAAAAGTGCTACCTTAGCTTCCACAAGTCGTATAAAACTCTGGAAGGAATAATCTTTTCAACACACTGATTATTTTGTTTTCTCAGCTTCTATCCCCAGTCCAGCTGAGATCCAGGGCTGACTCCAATTAGAAGAGCCTCTTTCAGCAGAGAGGGCAAGCTACAATCCCAGAAAACTCTGACTCTCAAGGCTAGAAGGGCAAAGCTGTGGTCCTCTTTATCCTCTTGCCACTCAAAGTGTGGTCCTTGGACCAGCAGCATCACTGTCTCGTGGGATCTTATGAGAAATGAACAATCTCAGGCTCCCCAACAGACCTACTGAATCAGAATTCATATCTTAACAAAAACCCAGGTGATTAGTCTGCACATTAAAGTATAAGAAACACTGTTTTAAATCAATGCTTTTTCTGCTTGATCTTTCCAAGCGGTTGCTTGGTTGATAAGCTGATGGGAATTCACCAACACGTCTCCTGATGGTGCGATGCTTATACTGAGTACACATTTATCTTTCCAGAGCAGGAGATGCAGAGTTAAAGGTCTTCAATGGGTCAGGTGGGAACTGTGATAAGCTGGAGTGTGTGTTCTATCTAAAGGGGCAGCCAACTGCTGTTAAATGGAAACGCAAGTTTTTCTGATATCTTTATCAAAGCTGGGCATCTGGCTATTTATCTTAAACCTCTTATTTGTTCAATATTAACAACTAATTCAAACCAATAAAATAACACTGAGAGCCAAACAGGCCTGTGTGTAGGCCATATTCCTAATGGGGTGCTATTTGTGACTTCGACCAACCTAGATAGCATATTGAAAAGCAGAGATATTACTTTGCCAACAAAGGTCCGTCTAGTCAAGGCTGTGGTTTTTCCAGTGGTCATGTATGACTGTGAGAGTTGGACTGTGAAGAAAGCTGAGCACTGAAGAATTGATGCTTTTGAACTGTGGTGTTGGAGAAGACTCTTGGGAGTCCCTTGAACTGCAAGGAGATCCAACCAGTCCATCCTAAAGGAGACCAGTCCTGGGTGTTCATTGGAAGGACTGATGCTGAGGCTGAAAGTCCAATACTTTGGCCACCTCATGTGAAGAGTTGACTCATTGGAAAAGACCCTGATGCTGGGAGGGATTGGGGGCAGGAGGAGAAGGGGATGACAGAGGATAAGATGGTTGGATGGCATCACTGACTCGATGGACATGAGTTTGGGTGGACTCTGGGAGTTGGTAATGGACAGGGAGGCCTGGTGTGCTATGATTCATGGGGTTGCAAAGAGTCAGAAACGACTAAGTGACTGAACTGAACTGAACCTAAAAAAGACTTCAAAATACTCCAGGTTCATGAATAAATCAAATATGTATTGTATATGATGGTCTTTTGACTGTTTGGAAGTTCTTGCAAAGCATACAAGACTTTCTATTATTTAGTTGTCTGTAATATCAGACACACTCGACCACAAATATTTAATTGTTGTTTCATCTTCCATACTTGGCACATATCTGTTCTCTCTGTATGAAACTATTCATTCCCTAACTGCCCATCTGACTAACTCTGAATCATCCTTCAAGACCCAAATCATCCCAGTGCACCAGCCCTGAGCACCCTGTCTCATGCATCAAACCTGGACTGGCGATCTGTTTCACAAATGATAATATACATGTTTCGGGATGGGATGGGGAGGGAGGTGGGAGGGGGGTTCAGGATGGGGAACACATGTACACCCATGGCTGATTCATGTCAGTGTATGACAAAACCACTACAATATTGTAAAGTAATTAGCCTCCAATTAAAATAAAAAAAAGACCCAAATCAAGCTTCACCTCCTTTGTGAAGGTTTTCTGGCTCCCCTCAACTAGAGCTGAGTACTACTAGTCCAGGTGCCCCCGTGCCTGGACCATGTTCTGTTGGAATCACTTGTTCATATCCTTGTTTCTCCTAGAAGTGCTCAGACGTCAGAGACTGAGTCTTACATAATTCTGTATTCCAAACATCCATAAAGGGTCAGGTACAGAGTATATGCTTACACTAGTTACCTATTGTTGTTTAATTGCTGAGTCACGTCCGACTCTTTGTGACTGCATGAACTGTGAAGCACACCAGGCTTCCGTGTCCTTCACTGTCTCCCAGAATTTGCTCAAACACATGTCCATTGAGTCAGTGATGCCATCCAACCATCTCATCCTCTGTCGCCCTCTTCTACTCTTCTTCTACTCAGTCTTTCCCAGGATCAGAGTCTTTTCCAATGAGTCAACTCTTTGCATCAGGTGGCCAAAGTATTGGAGCTTCAGCATCAGTCCTTCCAATGAATATTCAGGGTTGATTTCCTTTAGGATTGACTAGTTTAATCTTACTGACCAAGAGACTCTAGAGAGTGTTCTCTAGTACCACAGTTCAAAAGCATCAATTTTTTGGTGCTCAACCTTCTTTATGGTCCAGCTCTCACATCTGTACATGATTACTGGAAAAACCATAGCTTTGATCTATTGTAGCATAACTTAACTCAAAACTTAGCAGTTTTTGACAATGCACACTTATTATCTCTTAATTTCTGTTGTCTAATCTGGGCATGGCTTAGCTGAGTGCTTCTGGCTCAGGGTCTCTCATGAGGTTGTGGTCAGAGTGTAGGCTGGGGCTGTGGTTTCATGTGAAATCTTGACAAGGGAGAATCTGCTTCTAAACTCACTTACATGGTTGTTGGCAGGTTTCAGTTATTTGTGGCCTTCTGGAACTGGGAGGCTCAGTTCCTTGCTGACTCTTGGCCAGAGGACTTCTTAAGTTCTTTTCCACATAGATCTCTCATGGACAGCTCAAACATGGTAGAGTGAGTAAGTGAGAGTGCTTCAGACAGAAGACAACCTCTTTGTAACCTGATCCCAGAAGTAACTTCCTCTCTTCTGCTGCATTCTATTTGCTAGAAGCCAGCACTAAATACAACTCACATGCAAGGTAAGGGAATTATACAAGGGTGAGACTGCCAGGGAGCAGGACTTATTGAACCATCACTGAGACTGCCTACGTGATGCTCAAGTTGCAGTATGTGCTGTGCATAATTGCTCAGCCTTGAGATTCAGATTGCTGCTGCTTCTGCTAAGTCACTTCAGTCGTGTCTGACTCTGTGCGACCCCATAGATGTCAGCCCACTAGGCTCCTCTGTCCCTGGGATTCTCCAGGCAAGAATACTGGAGTGGGTTGCCATTTCCTTCTCCAATGCATGAAAGTGAAAAGTGAAAGTAAAGTCGCTCAGTCGTGCGAGATTCAGATTATCCATGTTCAAATCCCAGTTCTGCCACTTACTCTGCAAGTTTAGTCAACAGGGACGGGCATCAGAGGATTTCTGATCCTTTATTTGCAAAATAGAAATAGAGACACAGGCATAGAGAACAAACATATGGACACTGAGGAGGAAAGTGGGATTGGGATGAATTGGGAGATTGAGATTGTCATATATACACTATTGATAGTATATATCAAATTAGATAACTAATGAGAACCTACTATATAGCTCAGGGAACTCAGTGCTCTGTGGTGACCTAAATGGGATGACCAAAATGAGAGAGGATATATGTATATGTGTGGCTGATTCACTTAGCTGTGCAATAGAAACTAATACAGCATTGTAAAGCATTATACTCTAATAAAAATTAGTTTTAAAAAAAGCTTTCTGATCCATAGTAGTATTTTGGGGACTGTGCTTAACATGGCATCTGCCTGACTATAAAAATGTTAGTTATAATTAGCATTGTTATTTAGAAATGATTATTGAATGTACTAGAGGTACACAGGTAAGGGAGGGAAAATAGAAGAAATAGAATAAATGAAATAGAAATAGAAGAATGTGGCTGGTGAGATGCCCAGGTCTCTCCCTCTGATTGAAGTTGTTCATTTCTAAACCTTTTTCTTTCTTCCTACCAGTTAACTTGATCTTTGTCCTAATCTGATCCTCCACTCCCATAACTCTGCCCCATCCTCCAAGTCTAGCAGGGTCTCCTTACTTTGCTCAGAGCCTGTCCCTTTCCCACACCGGATTTTTTTTTTAATTTTATTTTATTTTTAAACTTTACATAATTGTATTAGTTTTGCCAAATATCAAAATGAATCCGCCACAGGTATACATGTGTTCCCCATCCTGAACCCTCCTCCCTCCTCCCTCCCCATTCCATCCCTCTGGGTCATCCCAGTGCACCAGCCCCAAGCATCCAGTATCATGCATCGAACCTGGACTGGCAACTCGTTTCATACATGATATTTTACATGTTTCAATGCCATTCTCCCAAATCTTCCCACCTTCTCCCTCTCTCACAGAGTCCATAAGACTGTTCTATACGTCAGTGTCTCTTTTGCTGTCTCGTACACAGGGTTATTGTTACCATCTTTCTAAATTCCATATATATGCGTTAGTATACTGTATTGGTGTTTTTCTTTCTGGCTTACTTCACTCTGTATAATAGGCTCCAGTTTCATCCACCTCATTAGAACTGATTCAAATGTATTCTTTTTAATGGCTGAGTAATACTCCATTGTGTATATGTACCACAGCTTTCTTATCCATTCATCTGCTGATGGACATCTAGGTTGCTTCCATGTCCTGGCTATTATAAACAGTGCTGCGATGAACATTGGGGTACACGTGTCTCTTTCCCTTCTGGTTTCCTCAGTGTGTATGCCCAGCAGTGGGATTGCTGGATCATAAGGCAGTTCTATTTCCAGTTTTTTAAGGAATCTCCACACTGTTCTCCATAGTGGCTGTACTAGTTTGCATTTCCACCAACAGTGTAAGAGGGTTCCCTTTTCTCCACACCCTCTCCAGCATTTATTACTTGTAGACTTTAGGATCGCAGCCATTCTGACTGGTGTGAAATGGTACCTCATAGTGGTTTTGATTTGCATTTCTCTGATAATGAGTGATGTGGAGCATCTTTTCATGTGTTTGTTAGCCATCTGTATGTCTTCTTTGGAGAAATGTCTATTTAGTTCTTTGGCCCATTTTTTGATTGGGTCATTTATTTTTCTGGAGTTGAGCTGTAGGAGTTGCTTGTATATTCTCGAGATTAGTTGTTTGTCAGTTGCTTCATTTGCTATTATCTTCTCCCATTCTGAAGGCTGTCTTTTCACCTTGCTAATAGTTTCCTTTGAGGTGCAGAAGCTTTTAAGGTTAATTAGGTCCCATTTGTTTATTTTTGCTTTTATTTCCAATATTCTGGGAGGTGGGTCATAGAGGATCCTGCTGTGATGTATGTCAGAGAGTGTTTTGCCTATGTTCTCCTCTAGGAGTTTTATAATTTCTGGTCTTATGTTTAGATCTTTAATCCATTTTGAGTTTATTTTTGTGTATGGTGTTAGAAAGTGTTCTAGTTTCATTCTTTTACAAGTGGTTGACCAGATTTCCCAGCACCACTTGTTAAAGAGATTGTCTTTAATCCATTGTATATTCTTGCCTCCTTTGTCAAAGATAAGGTGTCCATTTGTGCGTGGATTTATCTCTGGGCTTTCTATTTTGTTCCATTGATCTATATTTCTGTCTTTGTGCCAGTACCATACTGTCTTGATAACTGTGGCTTTGTAGTAGAGCCTGAAGTCAGATAGGTTGATTCCTCCAATTCCATTCTTCTTTCTCAAGATCGCTTTGGCTATTCGAGGTTTTTGTATTTCCATACAAATTGTGAAATTATTTGTTCTAGCTCTGTGAAGAATGCTGTTGGTAGCTTGATAGGGATTGCATTGAATCTATAGATTGCTTTGAGTAGTATACTCATTTTCACTATATTGATTCTTCCAATCCATGAACATGGTATATTTCTCCATCTGTTAGTGTCCTCTTTGATTTCTTTCACCAGTGTTTTATAGTTTTCTATATATAGGTCTTTAGTTTCTTTAGGTAGATATATTCCTAAGTATTTTATTCTTTCCGTTGCAATGGTGAATGGAATTGTTTCCTTAATTTCTCTTTCTGTTTTCTCATTATTAGTGTATAGGAATGCAAGTGATTTCTGTGTGTTGATTTTATATCCTGCAACTTTACTATAGTCATTGATTAGTTCTAGTAATTTTCTGGTGGAGTCTTTAGGGTTTTCTATGTAGAGGATCATGTCATCTGCAAACAGTGAGAGCTTTACTTCTTCTTTTCCAATTTGGATTCCTTTTATTTCTTTTTCTGCTCTGATTGCTGTGGCCAAAACTTCCAAAACTATGTTGAATAGTAATGGTGAAAGTGGGCACCCTTGTCTTGTTCCTGACTTTAGAGGAAATGCTTTCAATTTTTCACCATTGAGGATAATGTTTGCTGTGGGTTTGTCATATATAGCTTTTATTATGTTGAGGTATGTTCCTTCTATTCCTGCTTTCTGGAGAGTTTTTATCATAAATGGATGTTGAATTTTGCCAAAGGCTTTCTCTGCATCTATTGAGATAATCATATGGTTTTTATTTTTCAATTTGTTAATGTGGTGTATCACATTGATTGATTTGCGGATATTGAAGAATCCTTGCATCCCTGGGATAAAGCCCACTTGGTCCTGGTGTATGATCTTTTTAATGTGTTGTTGGATTCTGATTGCTAGAATTTTGTTAAGGATTTTTGCATCTATGTTCATCAGTGATATTGGCCTGTAGTTTTCTTTTTTTGTGGGATCTTTGTCAGGTTTTGGTATTAGGGTGATGGTGGCCTCATAGAATGAGTTTGGAAGTTTACCATCCTCTGCAATTTTCTGGAAGAGTTTGAGCAGGATAGGTGTTAGCTCTTCTCTAAATTTTTGGTAGAATTCAGCTGTGAAGCCGTCTGGACTTGGGCTTTTGTTTGCTGGAAGATTTTTGATTACAGTTTCAATTTCCATGCTTGTGATGGGTCTGTTAAGATTGTCTATTTCTTCCTGGTCGAGTTTTGGAAAGTTGTACTTTTCTAAGAATTTGTCCATTTCTTCCACGTTGTCCATTTTATTGGCATATAATTGTTGATAGTACTCTCTTATGATCCTTTGTATTTCTGTGTTGTCTGTTGTGATCTCTCCATTTTCATTTCTAATTTTATTGATTTGATTTTTCTCCCTTTGTTTCTTGATGAGTCTGGCTAATGGTTTGTCAATTTTATTTTTCCTTTCAAAGAACCAGCTTTTGGCTTTGTTGATTTTTGCTATGGTCTCTTTTGTTTCTTTTGCATTTATTTCTGCTCTAATTTTTAAGATTTCTTTCCTTCTACTAACCCTGGGGTTCTTCATTTCTTCCTTTTCTAGTTGCTTTAGGTGTAGAGTTAGGTTATTTATTTGACTTTTTTCTTGTTTCTTGAGGTGTGCCTGTATTGCTATGAACTTTCCCCTTAGGACTGCTTTTACTGTGTCCCACAGGTTTTGGGTTGTTGTGTTTTCATTTTCATTCGTTTCTATGCAAATTTTGATTTCTTTTTTGATTTCTTCTGTGATTTGTTGGTTATTCAGCAGCATGTTGTTCAGCCTCCATATGTTGGAATTTTTAATAGTTTTTCTCCTGTAATTGAGATCTAATCTTACTGCATTGTGGTCAGAAAAGATGCTTGGAATGATTTCTATTTTTTTGAATTTACCAAAGCTAGCTTTATGGCCCAGGATGTGATCTATCCTGGAGAAGGTTCCATGTGCACTTGAGAAAAAGGTGAAATTGATTGTTTTGGGATGAAATGTCCTATAGATATCAATTAGGTCTAACTGGTCTATTGTATTGTTTAAAGTTTGTATTTCCTTTTTAATTTTCTGTTTAGTTGATCTATCCATAGGTGTGAGTGGGGTATTAAAGTCTCCCACTATTATTGTGTTATTGTTAATTTCTCCTTTCATACTTGTTAGCATTTGTCTTACATACTGTGGTGCTCCCGTGTTGGGTGCATATATATTTATAATTGTTATATCTTCTTCTTGGATTGATCCTTTGATCATTATGTAGTGACCATCTTTGTCTCTTTTCACAGTCTTTGTTTTAAAGTCTATTTTATCTGATATGAGTATTGCTACTCCTGCTTTCTTTTGGTCCCTATTTGCATGGAAAATCTTTTTCCAGCCCTTCACTTTCAGTCTGTATGTGTCCCGTGTTTTGAGGTGGGTCTCTTGTAGACAACATATGTAGGGGTCTTGTTTTTGTATCCATTCAGCCAGTCTTTGTCTTGTGGTTGGGGCATTCAACCCATTTACGTTTAAGGTAATTACTGATAAGTATGACCCCGTTGCCATTTACTTTATTGTTTTGGGTTCCAATTTATACACCATTTTTGTGTTTCCTGTCTAGAGAATATCCTTTAGTATTTGTTGGAGAGCTGGTTTGGTGGTGCAGAATTCTCTGAGCTTTTGCTTGTCTGAAAAGCTTTTGATTTCTCCTTCATACTTGAATGAGATCCTTGCTGGGTACAATAATCTGGGCTGTAGGTTATTTTCTTTCATCATTTTAAGTATGTCTTGCCATTCCCTCCTGGCTTGAAGAGTTTCTATTGAAAGATCAGCTGTTATCCTTATGGGTATTCCCTTGTGTGTTATTTGTTGTTTTTCCCTTGCTGCTTTTAATATTTGTTCTTTGTGTTCGATCTTTGTTAATTTGATTAATATGTGTCTTGGGGTGTTTCGCCTTGGGTTTATCCTGTTTGGGACTCTCTGGGTTTCTTGGACTTGGGTAATTATTTCCTTCCCCATTTTAGGGAAGTTTTCAACTATTATCTCCTCAAGTATTTTCTCATGGTCTTTCTTTTTGTCTTCTTCTTCTGGGACCCCTATGATTCGAATGTTGTAGCGTTTAATATTGTCCTGGAGGTCTCTGAGATTGTCCTCATTTCTTTTAATTCATTTTTCTTCTATCCTCTCTGATTCATCTATCTTCTAATTCACTAATCCTATCTTCTGCCTCTGTTATTATACTATTTGTTGCCTCCAGAGTGTTTTTAATTTCACTTATTGCATTATTCATTATATATTGACTCTTTTTTATTTCTTCTAAGTCCTTGTTAAACCTTTCTTGCATCTTCTCAATCCTTGCCTCCAGGCTATTTATCTGTGATTCCATTTTAATTTCAAGATTTTGGATCAATTTCACTATCATTATTCAGAATTCTTTATCAGGTAGATTCCCTATCTCTTCCTCTTTTGTTTGGTTTGGTGGGCATTTATCCTGTTCCTTTATCTGCTGGGTATTCCTCTGTCTCTTCATCTTGTTTAAATTGCTGAGTTTGGGGTGTCCTTTCTGTATTCTGGCAGTTTGTGGAGTTCTCTTTATTGTGGCGTTTCCTCACTGTGTGTGGGTTTGTACAGGTGGCTTGTCAAGGTTTCCTGGTTAGGGAAGCTTGTGTCGATGTTCTGGTGGATGGAGCTGTATTTCTTCTCTCTGGAGTGTAATGAAATGTCCAGTAATGAGTTATGAGATGTCTATGGTTTTGGGGTGACTTTGGGCAGCCTGTATCTTGAAGCTCAGGGCTGTGTTCCTTTGTTGCTGGAGAATTTGCTTGGTATGTCTTGCCCTGGAACTTTTTGGCCCTTGTATGGTGCTTGGTTTCAGTGTTGGTATGGAGGCGTTTGATGAGCTCCTGTCAATTAATGTTCCTTGGAGTCAGGAGTTCCCTGGAGTCAGGGTTTGGACTTAAGCCTCCTACTTCCAGTTATCAGTCTTATTTTTACAGTAGTTTCAAAACTTCTCCTTCTATACAGCACCATTGATAAAACATCTACGTTAAAGATGAAAAGTTTCTCTACTGTGAGGGTCACTCAGAGAGGTTCACAGCGTTACATGGAGAAGAGAAGAGGGAGGAGGGAGTTAGAGGTGACCCAAATGAGATGAGGTGGAATCAATAGTGGAGAGAGTGGGCTAGCCAGTAGTCACTTCCCTATGTGCACTCCACAACTGGACCGCTCAGAGATGTTCATGGAGTTATACAGAGAAGAGAAGAAGGAGGCAGGAGACAGAGGTGGCCAGAAGGATAAAAGGGGGAAATGAAGAGGAGGGAGACAGATCCAGCCAGTAATCAGTTCCCTAAGTGTTCTCCACCGTCTGGAACACACAGAAATTCACAGAGTTGGGTAGAGTAGAGAGCGGTTAGGGAGGAGATACAGGCGACCTGGTGGAGAAAACGGAAAGTCCAAAGGGAGAGAGAGCAGTCAAGCCAGTAATCTCGTTCCCTAGTGAAAAATGGGTCCTGAAGATTGGGTTCTTAAAGGTACAAAATTGGTAACAAATACATAAAAGCAAAAATTAAAAACTAGAGTAGAGTTTGGAATTTCAAAAATGCGATGTTAATGAAAAGAAGAAGGAAAAGAAAGAGAGAAAAAACGAACAAAGAAAAACAAACAAGGTCACGAAAATTATAAAGAAACTACAGGTACAAAATTGATAACTAATACCAAAAAGCAAAAATTAAAAATCTAGAGTAGAGTTTGGAATTTCAAAAATACAATGTTAAAAAAAAAAAGAAGAAGAAAAATAAAGAGAGAAAACAAACAAACCAACAAAAACAATGTCACAAAAATTATAAAGAAAATACAGGTACAAAATTGATATCAAATACCAAAAAGCATAAATTAAAAATCTTGAGTAGAGTTTGGAATTGCAGATATACGATGTTATATAAAAGAAGAAGAGAAAGAAACAGAGGGAAAAAAAGTCACAGAAATTATAAAAAAAAACTATAGGTACAAAATTGATAACATATACCAAAAGGCTAAAATTAAAAATCTAGAGTAGAGTTTGGAATTTCAAAAATACGATGTTAAAGAAAAGAAGAAGGAAAAGAAAGAGAGAAAAAACGAACAAAGAAAAACAAACAAGGTCGTGAAAATTATAAAGAAACTACAGGTACAAAATTGATAACTAATACCAAAAAGCAAAAGTTAAAAATCTAGAGTAGAGTTTGGAATTTCAAAAATACAATGTTAAAAAAAAGAAGAAGAAAAATAAAGAGAGAAAACAAACAAACCAACAAAAACAATGTCGCAAAAATTATAAAGAAAATACAGGTACAAAATTGATATCAAATACCAAAGAGCATAAATTAAAAATCTTGAGTAGAGTTTGGAATTGCAGATATACGATGTTATACAAAAGAAGAAGAGAAAGAAACAGAGGAAAAAAAAGTCACAGAAATTATGAAAAAACTATAGGTACAAAATTGATAACATATACCAAAAGGCTAAAATTAAAAATCTAGAGTAGAGTTTGGAATTTCAAAAATACAATGTTAAAGAAAAGAAGAAAAAGAAAAAAAAAAAAGAAAGAAAAAAAAACACAGTCAAAAAATTATAAAATATATATATGAAGTTTGCTGAAGAAGAAAAAAAAATAGGGTCTTTTTTTTTTTTGCAAAGTAATAGTTATAAAAGTGAAAATTAAAGGACAATGGAGGACTTTAAATTTAAAAAAAAATTTTTAAAAAAAAAAGAAAGAAAGATTGATCGTAAAAATAGTAAAAATATATCTAGGTCTTTCTCTGGTTTTGTTGTGAGTATTGTGGGTTCAGTTCATTTTTGGCTAGTTCCTTGGTCCGACTTATATTTCTTAAGATCTATAGGCCCCTTCCTATGTAATCCGTAGTAACCACAGGGTTTTAATCTATGGCCTGTAGCTTCCAAGTCATTTCCCTCTGTTATAGCTTCTTCTGTTTGCTGGTCTCTTCAGTGTCTGGTTCCTGCCCTGACACAAAGGGGACGGCGGAGGACACTATTTTTTTTTTATTTTATTTAGGCTCCCTTGTTCAGCCGCGCTGTGGGGAGGGAGGGAGGGATGCTGCAAATAGATAACACTGGCATGCGCTCGCAGTGCCTCAGCCACACTGGGTCTGCCCCCGCTCACTGCGCGTGTAGCCTCCCTGCCCACACTGCTCGGGCTCTAGGTTGTTCCGCCGGGAACAATCAGAGGCTGGCCCTGGACTGAGCTCCCAGGTCCAAGCCGCTCAGGTTCAGGCACTCGGGTAGTCCTCAGAGGCGCAGACTCGGTTGGGCCTGCGTTTTGTGCTCTTCCCAGGTCCGAGCAGCTCAGGTGATGAGGTGTTTGGCGGGCGCCAATGCTGCGACTTATCGCCTCCCCGCCACTCGGTTATCTGGGTGTAAAACCGGCGCACCTTCTCAGTCAGATGTTGACCGTCCAGACCCCCAAGAAGTTTTAGTTAGCAAAGAAGCCTGCTTACAGTTTTATAGATAGTGTCTCTCTGGGGCTGCGATTGCCCCCTTCCAGCTCTGGCTGCCTGTCACCGGAGGGGGAAGGTCTGCAGCCGGCTATCTCTGTTCAGTCCTTTGTTCTGTGCACGGGCCTGGAGGTGTCTTGGGTTAGGGCTGGCTTTTCGCGTAGTAGCTATCCCACAGTCTGGTTTGCTAGCCCAAATTAGTTCGCTCAGATAGCGCTCAGGACATTCGGCCCGATTCTTACTCTAAGGGACACAGCCCGCGCCGCGCTTCCCTGCCCAGCCCCCGCTTGCTAATGCCATGTGCAGGCGTCTGCGCTGCTTCTCCGCTGGGGGAGTTACCGTAGGGCTCACAATCTGCGATTTTTAATTGTTTATTTTTTTTTTTTCTCCCTTTTATGTTGCCCTCTGTGCTTCCAAAGCTCGGCACAGATTCGGCAGTGAGAAGGTTTCCTGGTGTTTGGAAACTTCTCTCTTTTTAAGACTCCCTTCCCGGGACAGAACTCCGTCCCTCCCTCTTTTGTCTCTTTTTTGTCTTTTATATTTTTTCCTACCTCCTTTTGAAGAGTTGGGTTGCTTTTCTGGGTGCCTGATGTCCTCTGCCAGCATTCAGAAGTTGTTTTGTGGAATTTACTCGACGTTTAAATGCTCTTTTGATGAATTTGTGGGGGAGAAAGTGTTCTCCCCGTCCTACTCCTCCACCATCTTGGCTCCTCCCCTGGATTTTTTTAAACCCTTGCCATTCCTTAAACACTGCAGATGGTGACTGCAGCCATGAAATAAAAAGACACTTGCTCCTTGGAAGAAAAGCTATGACAAACCTAGACAGCATATTAAAAAGCAGAGACATTACTTTGCTGACAAAGGTCCATCTAGTCAAAGCTATGGTTTTTCCAGTAGTCATGTGTGGATGTAAGAGTTGGATCATTAAGAAAGCTGAGCACTGAAGAATTGATGATTTTGAACTGTGATGTTGGAGAAGACTCTTGAGAATCCCTTGGACTGCAAGGAGATCAAACCAGTCAATGCTAAAGGAAATCAGTCCTGAATATTCATTGGAAAGACTGATGCTGAAGCTGAAGCTCTAATACTTTGGCCACCTGATGTGAAGAACTGACTCATTGGAAAAGACCTTGATGCTCAAGATTGAAGGCAGGAGGAGAAGGGGATGACAGAGGATGAGATGGTTGAATGGCATCCCTGACTCGATGGACATGAGTTTGAGCAAGCTCCGGGAGTTGGTGATGGATAGGGAAGCCTGGCGTGCCGCAGTCCATGGGGCCACAAAGAGTTGGACATGACTGAGCAAGTGAACTGAACTGAATTCCTAAAACCAGAATGCTCCCAACAAATCATTTGTTCCACTCCTCCCCCTGCCCCCCGTTGTTCAATATGGAGTGTTGTGGGAAAGACTGGCCTGAATGTGCGTTGGTTGAATTTATTACAAGTTCATCAGAGCATGATTCAACTCACCACTTCCTGCCTCCTGGTCATCTTTTTTTTCTGACGTATGGGCAGTGATCATTTAAATACACATAATAGTTGTTTCTGCTTTTATTCCTGTGTCCTTCCTTTCCTCAACAGATAGTCTTATCTATTTGATTTAAATAACAACAATACCCAAAAGTTACTGACTGCTTACTAGGTGCCATCTAAGCCTCTGAAATCAATTGTCTCAATTATCACAATAACTTCTATGAAACTGTATCTATGAAATAACTTCTATGAAACTATGCACTAATATCACCCCAAGTTTAAGCTCAACTTACATTTATTGAAAAGTGGTTTAGATTCTTGGAGTCCATCTATTCCTCAGCTCTGCATACTCAGTAGACTGCAAGATGCTTCTTCAACCCAGACCACTTCACTGAACTTGTTTTCCCCAAAGACCTGGAGGCCGAGTTGCAGAATGCTCCTCCCACGTGACCTTCTAGCATTCCAGACTGCTGGCGAGTAATCCTTTTTGGAACTCTTCCCTGGCTTATGTGACTCTGCACATTCCTTTCTCTCCAACAATTACTCAAGCATCTTACTGACTTCTTGTCCTCATTCCATCCCTTAAATGTCAGCATTTTCTAACGTTCTGTCTTGGCCATCTTTGCAGGCTACACATTCTCCCTAGGTGATCTCACTGACTCTTGTAGCTCCAAATATCATCACTCCATGAATGACTTCTCTATTAATGTTTTTAACTCTACTTTTTACTTGAAGCTTCAGATTCGTATTTCCTACCACTTGGGGATTCTGGAGGGACTTCAAAATCAGCTTGACTAAACTCAATGTCATTGTTCCTGAAATATTTCCATCATTCTTCACTACATAGCCTAGCAGAAGAACCATCTACCCAGTCTGGACTTTAGTTACCAAAATTAATTAAGTAACCAAATTCTGTTGATTTCTCCCAAATATAAGTAAGTCTTCTGGAAAGACTCCGGTTCCAGCTCAGTCTCTCATTCTTGTTGATTAGTAAGGTCTCTCTGCTACTCATCTCCACAAAATAGACCCACTTATGTTATTTTCCAACTTGAGTTTTCCCCATTGTATATTTCACAAATGGGGCTTCACTGGTGGATCAGCAGTAAAGAATCCGCTTGTCAATGTAGGAGACACAGGGTCCATCCCTGGGTTGTGAAGATCCCCTGGAGAAAGAAATGGCAACCCACTCCATTACTCTTGCCTGAGAGATCCCATGGACAGAGGAACCTGGGGGGCTACAGTCTGTGGGACAAAGAGTTGGACATGACTCAGCCAACAACAACATACTGCATAAATACCAGATTTTTTGGACTGGCATTCCATGATCTTATATTCCCCATGTTCATGATCTTCTCATATTCACTTTTCTAAGTTTAAAAAATTTTTTAAAATAATACTTAGTAATTACCAGTATAGAAAAAAACTCTTGACTTTTGTAGATTTATCTTGTAACCACACAACATGCAGTTTCCTCTTTAATTGATGTTATGGATTATAGTAACAGATATTGTGGTGTTAAGCCATCCTTCTGATTCAAATAAAAATGTATTATTCTTATGATAAACTAATGGACTTAATTTTCTAATAATTCATTTAAAATTGTGCATCTGTATTTATAAATGTATTTGTGCATTGCTTTACTTTTTTATGTTTTCTTCAGTAGATTTAACTGATAAGGTGATTCTAATTTCATAAAAGTAATAATGTCAAACATACACATTTGGGCCTGTTATCTATCAACCATTGTTCTAAATACTTTATCTGTATAAATTCCTTGAACCTTCACAACAACTTCTAGAGGCTGCTCACATTGCATGGCTCACGATCCTCTTTCTTTGTCCTCAAAGACAACAATGTGAGCCTTTTTCCCACTGCATCCCTCCAATTTCTTCTTTGGTCAAATCTCCTGCCTCTTTAAAAGGATGCTTGTGATTATACTGGATCCACTTGGCTAATCCAGGGTGAGCTTTTTATTTTAAGATCAGTTGATTAGCAGACTTCATTCCATCTGCAAACATAATTCCCCTTTGCCAAATTCATCGGTTCTGAGGATAAGGATGTGGACATCTTTGTAAGGGGCAGGCGGACATTATTCTGTCCATCACATCCCCCTGGCCTTTGTGCTTTTCCTAGTTATCCTTGGTATTCAGATATTCTGAAAATTCACTTGACAATTTATGCTGCTTATCATTCAGTGCATCCTTTCAACCTGAAGACTCTGAATTCTGTCTGTGAACTTTTTCTATGATGTTGATTAGCACCTCCATTCATTTCTCTCTCTTCTCTTCCCTGGAACTCCCACTAGATGGATTTGTTCCTTCTGGGTGTGTCTTTCATTTCATGTAAATTTTCTTTTTGTTTGGTGATTGTGGATTGAGAGCAGGGCTCTGGGGCCAGACACCCTGGGATCCAGTACCTCAGATCCCCTTTTTATTGGCTGTGTGCTATGGGGGAACTTGTAGTGCCTCAGTTTCCTCATCTAAGTGAAATGGGGGTTATAATGAACACTTGGCCACAGGTGGTTGTGAAAATGTTAACACTTAGGCTGGTGTAGGTCCTTGAAAAATACTCAGTAATTGTTAGCTATTATGCTATTTATATTAGCATCATGTTTGTATTTATGATCATTCTCCTTCCTGTAGATGAGTACTGACTACAGTAGCTTAACTCTGAAGGGGGAGGGTTGGGTAAGACATGTGGCCAAGGGGCTTGTCTGGTAACTAGTGTGGAGGTTCCCTTGTTCCTCCCAGGCAGGGGGAGGATCCACTGGCAACCTGGGCTTCAGCCATGCAACTGCAGCCCAGAAATAGTTTTTGTATACTGCGAGTCCCACTTGATCCCCATCATTTTCTGGGGCCCCAAGCTATACAAACTTGGCCCAGCCTTCTCTCTCCCACCCCTTCCCTCTGGAGATACATTGGCCTCCTTTGAGTTCCTCCAAGCACCTAGGTGCTTTATCCCAAGGCCTTTGCGTGGAGAGGTTCTCATTCTTAGAAAGCCCTTGCATTAATGCAACTTTCCTTGAGTTATTGGAGTTCTTTCTTTCTTTTTTAAATGTTTATTTTATCAATCTATTTATTCATTTATTTTGGCTGTGCTGGGTCTCCATTGCTGTGCGTGGGCTTTCTCTAGTTGCAAAGACTGGGGGCTGTTCTCTAGCTGTGGTGTGGGGGCTTCCCACTGCAGTGGCTTCTCTAGTTGTGGAGCATGGGCTCTAGGTGCACGGGCATCAGTGTTGTGGCACGTGTGCTCAGTAGGTGTGGTGTGTGAACTTTGTTGCCCCGTGGCACATGGGATCTTCCTGGGCCAGGAATCAAACCTGTGTCCCCTGCATTGGCCAGTGGATTTCTAACCACTAGACCATGAGGGAAGCCCCATGCAGTTATTTAAACAACTGTCTCACAAATCACATGACCTGTTTTGAATTCTAGACAACTAAAAACAAAAGATTCCTCCCCCACAGCAACAATAGACTCCTGCGTGCAATGAACATCAATCTCTTGGGCTTACGTTCAGTAAAAAGTAAGAATAATAATACACACACAAAAAACAACAACAACGTAGCTATAGATTCATGTTAGCTCTTCCTACGATTTTAATAACCACTGTCCAAACACCAGAAGTGAAAGTATAAACCCTTCCCAGTGCAAAGAGACTGGCCTCTTTTGTTTCAAAATCCAATTTCTCCCTGGTGGGATTTTTCTTCTCCAAGTCAAATGGTAACTGTCTTTTTCTCCTTTAGATATTTCTGACTTGGAAAAGTGGTGGGCAGAACATCTGCTGGCAGCCAGAACATACAGAACCACTTCTTCATTCTTTCAATCATTTATTTGTTCATTTATAAAAAGGAACAAATTTGAGTCAGTTGTAGTGAGGTGGATGAACACAGAGTGAAGTAAGTCAGAAAGAAAAAAACAAATATCATGTATTAATTCATATATATGGAATCTAGAAAAATGGTCGGGGGGGCAGCTGGAAAAATGGTATTGATGAACCTATATGCAGGGCAGGAATAGAGAGGCAGACGTCGCGAACAGACTCTGGACACAGCTGGGGCAGAAAAGGGTGGGATGAACTGAGAGAGTAGTATTGACATATATATATATATATATATATATATATATACACATTACCATGTGTAAAATAGCTATCTACCACGAAGCATCTGCAAAGGACAGGGAATTAAGCTCAGTACTCTGTGATGACCTAGAGGGGTGGGCTGGAGGCTCAAGAGGGAGGGGACATATGTATACTTACGGCTGATTCACATCATTGTACATTAGAAACCAACACAACATTGTAAAACAATTACCCTCCAATTAAAAAAAAAATAAGTAACAACAACACAAACCATTGTGGGGTGCCCACCGTGTTCCATGGGCTGAGTTTACAGAGATGACTGAGCCCAGAGCTCGATAGGCCTGTAATCACATATGACTTTTTCGTCCAGTTTTCTCTCTCCTACCCCTTCCCTCTGGAGATACAGAGGCTTCCTTTGAGTTGCTCCAAACACCTAGGTACTTTTTCCAAAGGCCTTTGCATGGAGAAGGTCTCAGTCTTAGAAAACCCCTTCCTTTCTCTTGCCCATCCAGGCTCTTTCTCAGTCAAGCTTTCCTGGGTTTCTAGTACTTATGCACTTCACACGCTTGGCACCCTGTACCTCTCCTTCCCAGCACATAGCTCAATTGTAATTAAATAATGTAGATAACTATGGCTCACTGTCTATCCCCTCTCCTAATATCTAGTTCCATGTGAGTAGAGGCCATTCTGTCTTTTTTGACACTGTGCTTAGCACAGAGCACATTATTGGTGCTCAATAAATACTTGGCAGGCAAGGAATGAGGTCATGTTCCCTCACCCTGGGGATATTCACAATTCTGTAGTTTTGCTAATCACCAGCTGAGTGACCGTGGATGTATCATCTGCCTCTCTGTGCCTCAGTTTTTTCCTTCTGTGAAATGGGGAAAATAATAGTAGAGTTGTTGTGTGAATTTAATGAAATAATATATGTAAAGCTCTTAGAAAATGTCTCATGCATAGTTAACGCAATGCTCAATAAATCTTAGCAATGGTGATGAGGAGGAGGATAATAATGACTGTGATGGAAAATACATAGTGTTCTGTGAAAACTTGGAGGAAGAAACTGCTGAGTGGATGTTGGACTAGATCTAGAGGGATTTTTTAACAAAAAAGTGATGTTGGAGTGGCGACCTAGAACTGAGTAGTCAGGGGAAGGCTGCTTTGAGGAGGGGACCTTCAGGCTGAGACCCAAATGGCAAGGAGGAAGGAGCCGTGGGAGGATCTTGGGGAAAAGCCTCCCAAGCAGACAGAACAGGAGGTGCAGTGGCCTTAGGAGGAATCCCATTTTGTTTGTTCCTGGAACAGTAAAGAGGCCAGTGTGGCCAGAGCAGAGTGAGCAATAAGGGAGGTGGTAGGAGAGGAGGTCAGATCATACAGGGTCCCTTAAGTGATGGCAAGGGTTTGGATCGTATTTGTAGGTGTTGGAAGGCTTTGAGATGGGGTTGATCTGCTTTTGAAAGGGTCAGTCTATGGAAAACTATGGAGGTTCTTCAAAAATTTAAACATAGAACAATCACTGTTGTTATTTAGTCACCAACTAGTATCTAACTCTGTGACCTCATGGACTGCAGCACTCCAGGCTTCCATGTCCCTCAGCATTTCCAAGAGTTTGCCCAAGTTCATGTCCATTGAATCAATGATGCCATCCAACCATCTCATCCTCTGTCGCCCTCTTCTCCTTCTGCCTTCAGTCTTTCCTAGCATCAGAGTCTTTTCCAATGAGTCAGCAGTTCACATCAGGTGGCCCAAGTATTGGAGCTTCTGCTTCAGCATCGGTTCTTCCAAAGAGTAATCAGGATTGATTTCCTTTAAGATTGACTGGTTTGATCTCCTTCCTTTCCAAGGGACTCTCAAGAGTCTTCTCCAGCACCACAGTTTGAAAGCATCAATTCCTCAGTGCTCAGCCTTCTTTACAGTTCTAACTCTCACATCCATGCATGACTAATGGAAAGACCATGGCCTTGACTACATGGACTTTTGTCAGCAAAGTGATGTCTTTGCTGTCTAACACACTGTCTAGGTTTTATAGCTTTTCTGCCCGGAAGCAATTGTCTTCTAATTTCATGGCTGCGGTCATCATCCACAGTAATTTTAGAGCCCAAGAAGAGGAAATCGGTCACTGCTTCCACATTTCCCCCTTCTATTTGCCATGAAGTGATGGGACCAGATATCATGATCTTAGTCTTATTTTTAATATTGAGTTTTAAGCCAACTTTTTCACTCTCCTCCTTCACCCTCATCAAGAGGCTCTTTAATTCCTCTTTGCTTTCTGCCATTAGAGTGGTATCATCCACATATCTGAGGTTGTTGATATTTCTCCCGGCAATCTTGACTCCAGCTTGTAACTCAACCAGCCTGGCATTTCGCTTGATGTGCTTTGTGATAATAAATGGCTGTGTCGGAATCCTTTCTCAATCCTGAACCAGTCAGTTGTTCCATGCTGCTGCTGCCGCCACTAAGTTGCTTCAGTCGTGTCCGACTCTATGCGACCCCATAGACGGCAGTCCACCAGGCTCCCCTGTCCCTGGGATTCAGGGTTCTAATTGTTGCTTCTTGACCTGTGTACAGGTTTCTCAGGAGACAGGTAAGATGGTCTGGTATTCCCATCTCTTTAAGAGTTTTCCACAGTTTGTTATGATCCACACAGTCAAAGGTTTTTATGTAGTCAATGAAACAGAGGTAGATATTTTTCTGGAATTCCCTTGCTTTCTCTGTGACCCAGGGAATGTTGGCAATTTGATCTCTGATTCCTCTTCCTTTTCTAAACCCAGCTTAAACATCTGGAAGTTCTCGGTTCATGTAATGCTGAAGCCTAGCTTGGAGAATTTTGAACATAACTTTACAACATGGGAGTTGACTGAAATTGTCTGGTGGTTTGAACATTCTTTAGTACTGCCCTTCTTGGGAATTGGTATGAGGATTGACCTTTTCCAGTCCTGTGGCCATCACTGTGTTTCCCAAATTTGCTGATGTACTAAATGCAGCTCTTTAATAGCATCATTATTTAGAATCTTAAATTGCTCTTCTGGAATTCCATCACGTCCACTAGCTTTATTGGCAGCAGTGCTTCCTAAGACCCACTTGGCTTCACACTCCAGGATGTCTGGCTCTAGGTGAGTCATCATCATTATCTGGGTCACCTACTAAGAGAGTAGATTGTACAAATTCTCATCACAAGAAAACAAATTTGTTACTATATGTGGTGATGGATGGGAACTAGACTTATTGCGGTGGTCATTTCTCAGCATGTACATATTTCAAATTACTCTGTTGAACACCTTAAATTAATACAATGCTATATATCAGTTACATCTCAATAAAAAAATCAATAAATCAATAAATAAGAGAGTCACTTTAACCACTATATGAAGAATGAGCTGTAGGTACAAAGTTGGACATGTGAACAGAACATGCCAGGAAGAGGGCATTTCAGCGGGAGTAAGTGGCAGCCAAGGACACTGAGTTGGGAATGAATGTAGTTTGTTTTGGGGAACAGAAAAAATTCAGAGTGACATGTTCCTAGTGTGCTTGGAGGAAGATGTGTGTGCAAATGGGACTGGGGTCCAGATTTTGGAGGTCTGAAGGACATTCCAGGGTATTCAGATTTTATCATGGAGCAAGTTTCTGGAAAGATGCTTAAGCAGGGAAAAGATAGAAAGTTTCAGTAAGATCCAATCAGTAAAACATGAACCTTTCTAGGTATCTCAAACAGAAGTAATTTAATACAGGGAAGCACTGAGAAATGAACCAAGGGATGATAAAGCAGCTCACAGTTTATCAAATAAATAAATAAGGGCCAGTACCACTCTCTGGGCTGGGGAACATGGCAAGGAGGAGGTACCAGAATCCAGAAGCTGGAGTTGTTCAATAGGAAGTAGATCCACAGCAGGGGCTGTCTCGCCAAGTTCAAGCCACGGGAGAGATGCAGAAGCTGCCAAAGACAACTGCATGGGACAGAGGCTGGGAGGAAAGTGCCCTGACTTCTTGTTTTCCCACCTTAGATCTCCCACCAATGCTTCCCATTGGCTAAACCTGATCAGAAGTCAGATAGCAGGAGGGCTGAGAAACAGCTTGTAGAAGTGCAAGAATGGATCTGTGGGCAAATAGGACATGATTGGCCACACGACCAATTCTGTTTCCTAGATAGACTGCAGTAGCATCTGTGTTAAGGAAGGGCTAGCATCAGCATCTGTGTTAAGCTAGGGAGGCCAGATAGGAAACGACCACAGGACCCTAAAGAGTCCGTGATGAGAATCTGAACTCAGGCAAAGGTAGTAGAGGTGGAGAGAAGAGATGGGTTCAAAGGACATGCCAAGATCTGGGTGACCACTGGAATGCAGAGAGTGAGGAGGAAGAGAGGATATTGGAGATTTTGAGTTTGGGCAACTGTGCCAAATCCGGTCAGGGAGGGAAAGGAGTGAGTGAGGAGCTCCATTTCTTTCTTTAAAAAGAAAAAAATTTTTGATGTGCACCATTTTAAAAGTCTTTATTGAATTTGTTACAGTATTGCTTCTGTTTGATTTATTTATTTGATGCAAGGCATATGAGATCCTAGCTCCCACACCAGGGATCGAACCCACACCCCCTGCATTGAAAGTGAAATCTTAGCCACTGGCCTGCCAGGGAAGTACCCAAGGAGTTCCAATGCAATGTCCCGAGTTTGAGGTACCCCCAGGTCACCCACATGGAGACCTTGTATGCCCCCTCAGTCCTTGGTTTCATTCTCTGTTTATGAATGATGAGTAATCATAGATAATGGTTATTGGTGCTTACTGTGTGCCAGGTGCAGCTCTAAGTATTTTATGTGTGATAATTAATTTATAGTTATGATGCCCTCATGTGGAAGATATTGTTACTCCTATTTTACTGATAAGGAAACTGAGGGACAGAAAGAGAGTGCCTGACTAAACTCACTGAGTTTGTACGGGTTCTGATGTAACTCCAGCCTGCCTCAACCTCCTGTTCAGAGAATTAATTGAGGTAATATACAATTCAGGCTCTGACATAAAGTAATTATATTTTGTTTTAATATTATTGTCAAAGATATATTTGCTTTTGCAAACAATGTTGACTCACACAGTGTTTGAGGTAATGTTAACGTATCACTGAGAAAGGAAAGAGTTATGAGGGCTGAAATCACACAGTATTTGAAGGCTGATAGACTTGAATTCAAAATATGGTCTCCTACCTTGGCATCTTGGTGACCTGGGACAAATGAACTTACACTCTCTGAGCCTCAGTGTATTTATTTGTAATATGGGCACAATAATATCTCACTTGGGTGTTGAGAGGATTAAGCAAGGTGAAGTATGTGGTGCCTAGCACATAGTAGGTGGTTCATTGCTACTGGGTCTCCTTACCTAGGGAATCTCTTGGACCAGTAGAATAAGAGGAACATGGACTCTAATTGTGATTCGCTAGGATTTATCTTTTTGTGAGTCCTTTCTACTGACAACTTTGGTTTCTTACCACCAAGGGAGTTGGAATAGACTTCCAAGGCTCCAGCCCCGAAAACCTGGCAACCCACAATCTCACGTCTCCAACTTACTTTATAGTTGATTTGCAATATTATATTAGTTTCAGGTGTATAGCATAGTGATTCAGTATTTTTTATAGATTGTGTGTGTGTATGTGCTCAGGCATTTCAGTTGTGTCTGACTCTCTGTTACCCCATGAACTGTAGCCCACTAAGCTCCTCTGTCCATGGGATTCTCCAGGTAAGAATAGTAGAGTGGGTTACCATGCTCTCCTCCAGGGGATCTTCCCTACCCAGGGATAGAACCTGCATCTTCTGCATCTCCTGCATTGCAGGTAGATTCTTTACCACTGAGCCACCAGGGAAGCCCCTTTTACAGATTATATTCCATTGAAAATTATTACAGGATAATAGCTATAATTCCCTGTTCTGTACAATATATCCTTGTTGCTTATCTGATTTATACATAGTTGCTTGTATCTCTTAATCTCTTACTCCTAATTTGCCCCTGACCTCTTCTTTCTTCCCTTTGATAACCACTAGTAAGGCAATGGCACCCCACTCCAGTACTCTTGCCTGGAAAATCCCATGGACAGAGGAGCCTGGTAGGCTGCAGTCCATGGGGTCGCGAAGAGTTGGACACGACTGAGCGACTTCACTTTCACTTTTCACTTTCCTGCATTGGAGAAGGAAATGGCAACCCACTCCAGTGTTCTTGCCTGGAGAATCCCAGGGACGGGGGAGCCTGGTGGGCTGCCGTCTATGAGGTCGCACAGAGTCGGACACGACTGAAGCGACTTAGCAGCAGCAGCAGCAGTTTCTTTTCTTTTTCTTTGAATCTGTTTTGCAGAAACATTTACTTGCATTATTTTTTGGATTCCACATGTAAGTGATGCCATACAGTATTTGTCTTTGTCTGGCTAATACCACTAAGCATAATATCTCATGGTCCATCCATGTTGTTGCAAATGGCAGAACTTCATTTTCTTATAGCTAAGTGATACTCATGGGCTTATGAATATATCCCAAATCTTCTTCATCCATCCCTCTGTTGATCAGCATTTGAGTTGCTTCCATATCTTGGTTACTGTAAATAGTGCTGCTATGAGCATTGGTCACACCCCCAACTTTTCATGCTGTCAAATGGAGACATAACATCAATCTCCAAAGCAGGCTGAGTACTGGGGGCCAGGCTGAGAACATGTTGTCCTTGGGGACAGCCGTTTGTCCTTAGAGGACAGGGATTTGACATCCTGAGGACATTCCTGTTTTTTTCGTCAAACCAAACAAAGAAGGCTTTGGAAGCAGGATCAGCACTGGGGTAATGTCTTTAAGAGTTTGAAGCATCTTACAGATGGGCCTTCTATTCATAAAATGTCATTTTATTACTCTAAATTTAAGCATGGGTAAATGAGTCAGATTGCTCTTATCTTCATTTATTTGTTTGCCAATAAACTTTCTGAGTGCCTATTATGTGCCAGGCATGGTGAAAGCTCCTGGTGATATAGCAGTGAACAGAAGTCCTCTTGGGGCTTACATTCTAGCTGGGATAAACAGATAAACAAGTAAACACATAAGGGAATTTAATGGAAAATAGGATAGAGAGGGGGCTAGTGTGCTCAAGTGAGTGGTCAGGGAGGCCTCTCTGAGAACACAGCATCTGAGATGAAATCTGCAGGGTAAAGAGAAAGAAAGTGAAAGTGAAGTCGCTCAGTTGTGTCCAATTCTTTGTGACCCCATGGACTGTAGCCTACCACGTTCCTCCATCCATGGGATTTTACCATGCAGGGTAAGGAAAGGCAGGTGCAAAAGTAGGAGAAGAGAGTTCCAGGCAGAGGGAATTGCAGGTGCAAAGGCCTTAAGGTGAGGAGAGCTGGAGCCAATCAGATGAGAGAGTGAGGAGCAGCCAGAGCCCACTGACAGCTCTTCCTCCGGGCACGTGGATGCGGTTGGACCACTCTCTCAGTGTGGGAGGGACAGTCTGGGTTGAGACTTAATTTACATTTCAAGAGGGCTAGAAACCTTTGAAAGCAATTTTCTTGGCTGACTTCGGAGAATTAATTAGTTAATATCTGCATGACACTCAAAAATCTTGGAGGAACAGGAATATATTATTGTTATTTCCCCATTGAGGCTTTCTAAATGGAGGTCTGAGTACCTGGGATTTTTACCCAGAGGAGGGTGAATGAGAAATGGCCCGCAGTCCCCTGCAAAAGAAACATTTCTTTCTCCTGCCCTGCTGGGAAATCTGACTTTCATTTTTATAAGGCCAAAGAGGAACTTGGAAACAGGGCCAGTTCTGACTCTGTAATTAATTTCAAAGAAAGTCTTTTACCTTCACTGCCTATAAAAAGATTAAAAAATAACTTTTGTTTAGGCAATACCTTTCTCTAGAGAACTCACTCAACTCCACAGTGAAGAGTTTGATCTTCTTGCCTTGCTGTGAAGTAGGCAAGAAACCCACTTCCATTCATTTTTATTTTTTCAAACATGCAAGAAATTATACCAAAGGTTTCCTGGCAACCTTGGGGAATCCAGTTGTTAGAAGCTGCAGCCTTCATTCTATCCCAGATCCTTAACCTTGACTCCACTTTCTGTCTTTTGATAATTTGGATGTTTGCTGAGGATTTTCATCCAGGTAATTTCTCTTTCTGTCTTTGTTTTTTCCTAATAACAGCTAGACACTCTACACGCATCAT
The DNA here is from genome assembly GCF_019923935.1 of Bubalus bubalis. NCBI lineage: Eukaryota > Metazoa > Chordata > Mammalia > Artiodactyla > Bovidae > Bubalus > Bubalus bubalis. Next base: position 21,887,852 of record NC_059180.1, on the reverse strand, counting down.
GTCATTTACTTGAAAATGTACAAAGGTGCCTGTTTTTCCATGAATGTCATAGATGAGGAAACTGAGGCTTGAAGAAGCCAACTCTCTTCCTGAGATCACGTTGCTTATAAGAGGAAGGGCTGGGATCTGGACCCAGGCAATTTGACACCACAATGCACATGGTGAAACATTACCATCTACCGCCTCCTTTCAAAGAAAAGCTACAACAACCCTAGACAGTACATTAAAAAGCAGAGACATTACTTTGCCAACAAAGGTCCATTCAATCAAGGCTATGGTTTTTCCAGTAGTCATGTATGGATGTGAGATTTGGACCATGAAGAAAGCTGAGAGCTGAAGAATTGATGTTTTTGAACTGTGGTGTTGGAGAAGACCCTTGAGTCCTTTGGACTGCAAGGAGATCCAACCAGTCAGTCCTAAAGGAAATCAGTCCTGAATATTCATTGGAAGGACTGATGCTAAAGCTGAAGCTCTGATACTTTGGCCACCTGATGCAAAGAACTGACTCATTGGTAAAGACCCTGAGGCTGGGCAAGATTGAAGGCAGGAGGAGAAGGGGATGACAGAGGATGAGATGGATGGTATCACCAACTTGATGGACATGTGTTTGAGCAAGCTCCGGGAGTTGATGATGGACAGGGAAGCCTGGCGTGCTGCAGTCCATGGGGTTGCAAAGAGTCGGACAAGACTAAGTAACTGAACCTTTGAACCTTTGAATTAAAACCCTAAGAATGACTGGGATGTCTTTGAAGATTCTTTGTGCAGTATCACATTAAGGGTATCGAAGGTATACTTTTTCTTTATTTTTTGGGAGGCAATACTGTGTTTTTCTTTTTTTGTGTGTGAAGAGATGGGGGTGGGAGGTGGGTGGGTGCAAAGTGGAGAGAAATGCCTTTTATGGATCGTCTGCTAAACCTTGTGAAGCTGTAGCTGAGTCTCGGTGCCAGACAACTGCGCCTGCTGACTTAATGGCTCTGAAGGATGACAAGGCTTAAAAAATCGACTGTCACTGCAGAACTTGGAACAGATTGAAATAGAGCACTTGAGTCATCTGTTAAAGATGCCACCCTGGGCCCCTGTCATGCAATGCCCGGTTAGAGCCAAGAACACATTAAAAACTAACTACTTTGATTGTGATGCCTAAGGGTCCTTGTCCCTTGCGAGGGGACTGCAGGACGGACATTGCTGCTTGGCAGACACCCTGATTTTGGTGGCTGCTGGTCAGAGATGGGTGCAGCTAGGTTACAGATAAGGCCTCCAGTTCAGCAACTAGTAAACAGTGAGGTTCCCAGAAGACCTCAGAGCAAGAAGGTGAGTCCTGTCTTGCCTGCAGAGGCCCTTCGACTCTGCTTCAGTGACCCTACATGTCACAGCATGCCATGCAGCCAAGTGCCACCCATGTGCATTCCCTGTGCATGTACAATGCACCCACAGCCCCACTCATCCTCAGTGTCCTGCCAGACAATCTCCAACCCAGGAGATTCTTGTTTGGAACTCATCTCTAAATATTATGGAAATGATTAAGAGCGTTGGGTTTAGTACTGGAGAAACCCTAAATAGAAAGCCTTCATCATTCCAAATGTGTGTAAAATAAGCCCACATACACTGAGCAATGCCTGTGGCCAATTAGGATGTCAGAGGAAGCCGGTAGCACTTAGACACTGTAGTCAGGTGCTGTAAGTGCTCTTGTGTCATGGGTACGACGTGTATCTTGTTTCTCAAAGTGGAGGAGGGCCTTTTGAAAAGTCAGGTGGGTTTACAGGTCGGATGGCAGGGAGAGTGAAAGCCGAATATACTGATATTGACGATGGAGCAGGACAACTGGCTTGTTATCCTGGCTTCACTGCATACCACTGTGCGACCTTGGACAAGTTACTTGATCCCTCTGTGCCTTAGTTTTACCAGCTTGAAAATGGAGATTAATAATAGCATCTAATTTTGAGGTTTCATGAAGATTAGGCCATTAGAAGTGCAATTCTCTGGCACTGTGTTCTTGCTCAAAGAATTTTAGCTAAAAAAGAAAACCGATAAAAAAGTATCCAGATTCTCATTTTTTGCCCTGAAAGAGAAGTGGAAAGAGGGAAGGTGCTGGGTGGGGCTAGAGTGGGAAGTCCCATGAAGTCCTGCAGCCTGGGTCATGGTGACTGTCTTGTAGGAAGTATCATGACTGCCCCATGGGTAGTATTGATCAGAAGGAAAATCTATAATATTGGAAGAGGGAAATCTATTAGGGCAAATAATACATACATAAAAAGCATTTAGTTTTACAGGTGTGATGTAATAAATCCCCAGCTCCTGGGGTAGCTCAGATGCTAAAGAGTCTGCCGGCAATGTAGGAGATTCAGGTTCAATCCCTGGGTTGAGAAGCTACCCTGGAGAAGGGAATGGCAACCAGTCCATAGACAGAGGAGGCTGGAGGACTGCAGTCCATGAGGTCACAAAGAATCAGACATGACTTTGTGACTAACACAATTTCCTAGCACAGAACTCCTAAAAACCCTTGGAATTTCCTGAGTGTTAAGAGTGTCTTTTGTTACTCATAATGCTCCTCTTTAGATGACCCCTGAGTTTTCCTGATGGGGTGATGTAGGGTGGAGCTGGTCACCAACAAAACCAAGTGATCTGAAAGCTGGCACTTTGAGCTGCATCCACTGACCTTGGGGAAGAGGAGTGTGTGTGTCTGTTGGGGAGGGGCTGGAACGAGACTTGACTGGCTTTCTCTGCATGCTGCAAGGGTGGTGCACCCGATCCCCACGGGGACAGAAAGTCCTGTGCTTGAACCCTTCTGGACCTCATCTTATGTACCTCTTCATCTAGCTGCTCATTGGAATGCTTTACAATATCTTTATATTAATAATAAACTGAAAATAGTAAGTGAAGTGTTTACCTGGGTTCTATGAACCATGATAGCAATTTATTGAACCCAAGGAGGGAGGCTTGGGAACCTCTGGTTTGTAGCCAGCTTGAACAAAAATACAGACAACTTGGGGACCCCACTACTTGTGAATGGAATCTGAAGTGGTGGCAGTCTTGCGTGACTAAGACCTTGACCTGTGGGGTCTGCACTAACTCTGGGTGGTTAGTGTCAGATTTGAATTCCAGTGAGGGAAGTTCATTGTCCCCCTGGATTTCATTGAGAAGTATCTCACCCAACTCAAATCTGTGAACATTGCTTCTGTGTAGCAAAAGAGTCAACAAGAGTACTTAACCTACAGGCTAAGGAGTGGTTTCTGGAAGCTCTAACCTGGTGGAGTCATTTGCAGACTAAAGGATAAAGCAGGCAGTAGCATTCAATAGAACATCTTGGAGGGTAGCCTTACTGGTATCAGGTTTTGAACCCCAAAGTCTGGTAATTGGGGAGAAATAAATAGAAAACACTATACACATACACACACACATATAAATATATGATTAGATATTTTGATCAATACATCTGTAAGCCAAGTATGTCTAGCATTTTGTTGAAACTTTCTGGGACCCTCTGGGAGGGAGGTAACACTTTCCACCACCACCAGATCATTAAGCAAGTGCATAGACAAGAAACAAAAATTGTTGCAGGTAGCAATAAAGCTGAAAAGTTTAAGCCTTAATAAAGTCTTAAACACCTTAAGACTTAGGGCACCCACCTTAAGCAGCAAGTTGAGGATGAAGAAAACTTGGCCTATGCAACAAACAGACTCTAGACTGAACCTCAGTCATAACAACAGGTAATTTTGAGAGCCAGGCACCATATACGCCTTTAACATATGAGCCCTATGAGCCTCATAACAACCCGATGACATAGGTATAATTTTCCCCATTGTATTAGTGAGGAAACCGAAGCACCAGAGCTGATAGGTAGTCGAGTCAGACTGAATAAGCCTGAGGACTGAGGATGGAGGCCGCTGCAGCCCTTACTACTTCCTTTATAGAAACTAGAACCAGAACTGCGGGTGTAAATCATTCACACTTTGTTGATTCAAGTTATCCCTCCATTTGGAGTGAAGTGTATATAGTTCCCATTCCTTGGTGGGGGCTATATAATTCTAAATAAATCTTTTTGTGGTCTTCAGAGAGTCTTGAGCTGAAAAATCCGTCTAGGTGCAGTAATTGGAGAAAACCTTGGCAGGGCAGATTCTGTCCTGCTACTGCAGTGAAAATTCTGTTGCCCAGTATAAATAGCCTACTTCATAGGCCCACTGAGGTGTCTCAGGCCCATGAGATGAGCATGCCCAAAGCTAGCTTGATACTTATTCTGAGTCTCCTTCTTCAGTTTGTGGTACCAGCATCCTTCCGGTCGCCCAGACCATGAACCTAGGGTCTTCCATTTCCTCCCTTTTAGTCCCTGCCCTCAAGTCTAACTGGCCATCAAAAGCCATCAGATGTCATTTCTTAAAGAGTCCCCAGACCTGGTGCTGGCTGCGTCCCTGCCTCTACCACCCTAGTGAAGTCCTCAGATGATCCTGTGATTACCATAGCAGCCGCTTTCCAACTAGTGATCTGGCTCGGTTTTTGTCATCTTGCTTTTGTTTCCTTTCTTTAAAAAAAATTTTATGTATTTATGACTGCTGGGTTTTTATTGCTGTGCAGGCTTTTCTCTAGTTGCAGAGATCAGGGGCCACTCTCTTGTGGTGCACGGGCTTCTCATTGCGGTGGCTTCTCTCGTTGCAGAGCATGGGCTCTAGGTGGGTGGATTTCAGTAGCTGTGGCACATGGGCTTGGTAGTTGTGACTCCTGGGCTCTGGAGCACAGGCTCAGTAGTTGTGGTGCATGGGCTTAGTTGCTCTGCGGCGTGTGGGATCTTCCCAGAATAAGGATCAAACGCACGTTTCCTGCATTGGCAGGCAGATTCTTTCCCACTGAGCCACCAAGGAAGCTCCTGTTTCCTTTCATTTTAATTGTACTTTTCCCCTTTACAAATAGTCTCATCTTTTGTGAAAACCTGAAAGGCAGGAACCTTGATTTAAATTCTATTAGTAGCAACCTTAGAGATTTTAAAGAAAATTCTTTTTTTTTTTTAATTGCAGTATGGTCAATTTACAATGTTGTGTTAGTTTCTGGTGTACAGCCTAGTGATTCATATATGTGTGTGTGTGTATACATATAGCACACATATATACTCTAAAAGAAATTCTTAAATCTATATTTGTTAATAAATGATCAAAATCCATTACAGAAATGCAATCTGGGGGGGGGGGGGCTCCTTTTTGTGGAAGATGAGAAATTTTGAGGATTTTTTCCTTGTGAATTTAGCCCTGTTTCTATTGTAATTATAATAAAACCTATTGGAGTACAATCAACCTGGTAGCCATACTACAACAATGCTTTAGAATTATTATTTCTATTCTATTTAACTGGCTTCAACAGAAAAGCACATGTTTGCTAGCCACATTTCCTTATTCTTGAGAATTTACCTCTGACTGCTAATTCATTTTTTGGCATTAGTCTTCAAATGGTTTATTCAAGATGGGTCTTTGCATGTTCAAGAAAATCTTTTTGGTGATTTCCTCCAGATGACAACTTGGTTGGATGTAGGCTATTAGTGCTTTGTAAATGATGTTCCATTGTTTGCTACCATTTAGTATTGTAAAGTGCAGGTCTGAAGCCAACATATTTCCCTCAGATACTTATAGGAATTAAAAAAAAGTTTGCCCCAGTATTTCTACCTGTGGATATTATTTGTCTAAATAAAAGTCCAATCTCTATTTTTAAATTATCTTTATTTAGATCCAGAATTTTCCTTCTATTATTTGATAGTGTGTCTGCTCCTTGGATTCTACTTTTGTTTCCTCTTATGATTTTTTATCATGTTACCATTTCCTCTGAGTTTAGTGGGTGAGGGAGGCAAGTTTTTCTTCCACTTTGTGAGTCTTTCTTCCACATGGCCTTATCTCCTATGTGCAGCTTCTAATTTAGTTATTTTGCTTTCAATCTTTAGATAATCCTTAATCCAAAATTGGAGAAGGCAATGGCACCCCACTCCAGTACTCTTGCCTGGAAAATCCCATGGACCAAGGAGCCTGGTGGGCTGCAGTCCATGGGGTTGCTAAGAGTAGGACACGACTGAGTGACTTCACTTTCACTTTTCACTTTCATGCATTAGAGAAGGAAATGGCAACCCACTCCAGTGTTATTGCCTGGAGAATCCCAGGGACGGGAGAGCCTGGTGGGCCGCCGTCTATGGGGTTGCACAGAGTCGGACACGACTGAAGCGACTTAGCAGCAGCAGCAGCAATCCAAAATTAATTCCTCATTGTGACCACTTGTTCCCATTTTATAGACTAAAAAGACTTTTGGGATCTTGTTGAGATCACAGATCAGGTATGTAAGAAACATTTTCTGTCTTCCTTCTTCTCATCTTCCTCCTTTTCCTCTTCTTTCTTTTTCTTCTTTTTTTTGTCTGGTTATAAATGAATTATCTCTGACTCTGGAGCAAGGCTCCTTCCTTTGAACTGCAGATGATTTGCATACACCTCATGTTGCTTGTCATATTCGCCTGAATTTTTATAAAGAAGGACCTACAGGTCCGCGCTTTAGAAGATAAAGTAAAAAAAGCTAAAAGATTATCAGTCATGGCCAAGTTTAGGGACCAGAAGCACATGTGTATGTGTGTGTGTGGCTCAAGATAATGGAAGCAGCAAAGTTTCTGGTAGCCTCCTCAGGAGGCTTTATCACAGACCCTAGAAACAAAACCTAGGGACTCTGGCACACCCAGGACTCAGCTATACAATGTGTAAGGGAAAGTAGAGGTTTATTTCTACCAACGTATGATCTCACCAAACATCTATCTACAAGTGGATGGTTTTACTCTATCCATCACCAGTTGAGAGTTGCTTTGGCTAAGAAGTTTTGAGTTTTTAAATATACCCTCCCATTCCTACCTTAACTAGGAAGATTGGTTCTAAGCTTGGTCTTCCCTTAATTTATAGTTTGAAAATAGGTTCAGTTACACTGCTCTGGGTACTGGGTTGCAATGCTGAGGGAAACAGACATAGTCTTTGCTCTCGTGGGATTTGTAACCTATAGGGCTATAGCATAGTTATCGGATGTTAATCCAACCATCATACTAATAGGGGCGAGGGACAGGTAGTCACAAACTGAGAGTGTGTAACTGGGAATGGGGAGGGAGGTCAAGGGCGGCTTCCTGGAGGAAGTGGCATTTGAGCTGTGATGCGGAAGATGGATGGGGATAAAGAAAACCAAGGTGGGAGCAATTGGAAGAGCAGGCCAGGCAGAGGGAGCCTGTGCAAAGTTTTGTGTGGAAGGAATATGAATAAAAACTGCTTCTGTGGTTGGAGTGTGAGCAGGAGGGATGGGGGCTGGGGAATGGTACCAGAGGGGATCAGAGGAGTTGTTAGGGCCAGAGTTAAGGGCAAGGAGAGCCCTGGGAGAATTTCTTTGATAAATAGAGCTAGAAGGGGTAGCGACAAGATCAGATTTGCCTATTGGAAAAGGAACTCTGAAAGTAGAGAATCTCCAGGCTGGGGGAGGGCTAGTAGGAGAGGGTAGATTAAAGATCCACCGGGACCTGAGGGATAATCTCACAGTTTGCCCGTAGGTGTGCCCATGGAGGATGTACCTGCTGTTGACAGGTTTTTGTTTTTCCTGTGTGAAAACCAGCTACCGGTGTCAGATGGTTTGTCCCAGTTTGTGGGGGGACAGGTGGGAGAAATCAGTTACTTTTCTGGGGCTTATTGATCCAATCCTCCTTCGTAAGGTGTGGAAGACGACCTCCCCTGATAGAACTTATGGAGGTGAGTCCACCGGGTTGGTCTTGTTGGAAGCCCATCTCGCAGGCTGTTCAGGGCTTCCCCAGCCCTCCAGGAAGGGGACAGGAGTCCACACCTCTCAGCCTACAGTGCCTGGAGTCCACACCCCTCTGGCTTAGGGGACACGGGGTCAGGGAGGTTCGACCAGGTTCTCCCCTTCACTGCTCCAACAGAACACCTCTCGAAGGAGGGTAATCCCATGTCAGGCCTCAAAGAATTCTTTTCATCCGGTCCTGTCCATGCTCTATTAGGCAGGCAATTTTGAAGCTCCTGGCATGTCAATTGCACCCTGCCTGTATCCTCTCTTAGGCACTGGGGAGTGGAGATGCTGGAAAGCTGTACTCAACATTGAGAATTTTGAGCACAAAAAATATTTCTCTTGAAACACTTGTCTAAATAACATTTCTTAAAGAGTAAACCAGTTTGCATGCGTGCATTCTCAGTCATGTCCAGCTCTTTGCGACCCCATAAGCCATCAGGCTCCTCTGTCCATGGGATTCTCCAGGCAAGAATGCTGGAGTGGGTTGCCATTTGCTTCTCCAGGTGATCTTCCTGACTCATGGATAGAACCCTTGTCTCCTGCACTGGTAGGCAGGTTCCTCAACTGAGCCACCCGGGGAGTCATTTTACACAGCTGAAAACAGAAACGAGCATGCTGACTCTGCTCCTTCACTGGGTGTTTGTTTGTTTGTTTTAAATGTCTGCTACGTTTTTGGAGGAAAATGTATGGATTTGCTATTCTTTGTGACCTCACTTATGAATTGCATTTCCTCTTTCTCTGATGTCTGTTCAGGTCGCAAAGGGTTAATTTAAAGTGGCCTGATCTCCCCCTCCCCACCCCCTGCCCCCGCAGGGGAGCCCTGCCTTGGAGATACAACTAATTATGCTGGCTCTGGGAGATCTCTGAGCTCATTTCAAGGTAGATCAGAGATGATTTCTGAAAACGTATTCATCGCTGCGTGGCTGTCCTGGGAGAAGTGAGGGAGGGGACGGACTTCCTCAGGACTAATTGGTTGTTTGTGTGCAAAGAGAAAAATAGCTCTTGAAATCGGTTCTAGGTTTTCATTATTTATTCTATAGCCAAGATTTGTTATCATTAGAGAATTCAATAAGTGAATGAACGCTCCAGATCAGTGAAATGATTAGTAATTCATTTCTGGATGAAAATATTTTCAAAATTGAAGTTAATATGACTGACTAAGGGGTCAGGGAGCTGACAGAGGGAGGCCAGGCAGGGCCGGGAAGTGGGAGACAGGATTGGGGCCAAAGAGAATAAGAAAACCAGGTCCCTGTGGCAGGGGATGGCTGCTGCTCACCTCTGGCTGACTTCTACCACGTGGGAATATGGGTTCAGCGTTGCCCTGTCTTCCAGCTTTTCCATAAGAGGCTGAACTTCTGGATTTTTACATGGAATTAGTTGGCAGCTAAATTTGCAATATCTCTGCAGGTGACACCAGACATAAATGCTGTAGCCCACCTGCTTGCCACCTTGGGTCTAGACTGGAAGATGAAGAAATCCTTTTATCTCGGTGTTTTACGTCTACTGGAGACCCTCACAAAAATAAAGAAGACTAAATGTCAGGTCCCAAAACCCTGGGGCTTTGTTTCTCCTTTCTTATTAAGAGGAGACTGGTATTTTCAGAACTCAACTCCTAAAAGAAATATAATGCACGTCCAACCCACTGATCCAAGCAGAGAATGACCACCAGGTAGAAAGCACCAAAGGGGGCCATCAGGACTGACAGTCAGTTCCAGCCTATCACTTTCTTAGCCCTGCATGGAGTCCAGTGGACTGCCATGTACGGATGTGTAGGTGGGGTACTGTTCAACTGTTGAGGGTCTCATTCTCATTGCAGACTATGTGAATGGTACCCACCACTCTGGGGCTGTGCAGTGTTATCACTCGAGCCCTGTCTGAGGCCATATGTTGTAGAATGGACAGTATGTTACATTGTCTGCACTTCTCTGTATCCTCCTTGAGTCTGTAGAGTGTTGAGACTATAACTTGATTATTTGTACAGCAGCCTGCACAGTGGTCTTAGTAGTGTGGCTGCTGCTGCTGCTGCTAAGTCGCTTCAGTCGTGTCCGACTCTGTGCAACTCCATAGACGGCGGCCCACCAGGCTCCACTGTCCCTGGGATTCTCCAGGCAAGAACACTGGAGTGGGTTGCCATTTCCTTCTCCGATGCATGAAAGTGGAAAGTGAAAATTGAAAGTGAAGTCGCTCGTCATGTGTGGCTAGAATGGGGTTAATTAAAAATTTTTTAATAGTGATAACTAAGGAAAGAGACAAAACTTAACTTCTACACAGTATAGTAAGTGTAGACTGGAGAAATATGTGAATCTGAATGCAGAGTGAAGGGAGAAATAAGTTATTCCCAGGAGAGACATTATGAGGGTTTCACAGGGAGATTGACAGAGAGCCTTAAAATTAGGCAGAGCCAAGGAAACAAGGTAACCGTTTTGGAGTTCTTAAGATGCTACTTAAAACAAAGGGGCATTTTCTCCTTATTACAGGCTCAAGACCTAGACAGAGTACTTTTCTTTCTTCTTCTTCTTTTTTTTTTTTTTAGAGTACTTTTCTTAAAAGTAAGAGCTCTTGAGGTAAGGAAGAACAATGAGAGAGGTTTGGTAAATCCCATCCTCAATAAAATGAAAAATTCTTCATTTTATTGAAATAAATAAGGTCAGATGTCCAAAAGGGCTTCTGGTTCCACATAAAAATATTTATCAAATGTGGAAAAATGTTCACAACATGTTGCTAAATGAAAATCGGACTAGAAAATGATACGTACAGTGTATCTTTATAAGAAAAACGTGTTTTTCTTTCCCTTTCTAAAAAATGAGTTTTTCTTAGAAATAAACAGATGTATAGAAAGTGAAAGATTGCAAGGGTTTTCACTAGAATGTTTACCTGGTTACAATTGACCTTTTGGTTTTTCTTTCTTTCTGAAGTGTCTGCATGAAAAATTATTACTTGAGGAATAAAAAAGCTCACAATAAATATAATTCAGTATGAACGTTCCCAACATGAAGTTTTGAATAACATGCTCAATAGCACAGAAAATGATGATGATATTTGTTAAGTGAGAAAAGTAGATGGTAAAATTTGTTACATGTGAAATGCTACCATGTTTATAGCAATTTATGAGTCTGCACATCTGTGCACGGGAAAAAACAGTGGTTATCTCTAGTCGGTGAGCCTAGGAAAGATTTTGATATTCTTTTTCTATATTTTTGGTTATAATAACTAAAATTAATGTTGTAATGCATTTTTAAAATTAGTAACCTCTTCTGTTACAATATCTACATTGTATTATTATATGCACATGATGTTAAATCTACATGTTACTTTGTAATTAAAATTATTTAAATAGGAGTACCTATAGAGAAGTATAAGGGTCAGGAAACATTTCTGGAAATATTTTGTAAAGATTTTACAACATCAAACTTTTCATGTTTGTAATCTTTTTTGTGTCCTGACTATTTTCCTGTGGTAATTATAGCAAAGGCCTAAAAACAGTAATATTGAGAAAGCACAACTTTGATCACGTCACTCCCCGGCTTAGAATCCTTCCATCACTCCCTGTTGCTGTAGAATCGAGTCCAGATTCCCCAAGCAGATTCAGAAGGCCTTCAGTGAGCTGGCTCTGCCTCCTCTCTGTCCTCTGCTGTCCCCTGCCCTTCATCCCTGTGCCATTCCAGCCATGCACTCACCCACCCCCGGGCCATCCTGCACTCCTGCACACGCCGTTCTCTCGGCCGGGACACGCTTTCTTCGTGCCTCACAAACTCCTACACAGCGTTGAGGTACCAGTAAAATGACGCTTTCTTTTAACTCTCTCTGCGGCCCTGTTTAGTCATCTTATTCACAGACTCTCTCAGCACATTGTGAATCCTCTATTCAGGTACCCACGGCACTGTTGACTGTTCTTGTTTCGTGACCCACTTTACCCATGAGACCGTGTCTCAGGAACCCTGCTCGCTGTGTATTCCTAACACCTAGCACAGTGCCTGCTGCTTGCCTGTGAAGACACCTGTGAAGATTTGCAAAGTGGATGAATGAATGAGTGAGTGAATGCTTACCTTCCAGGCAGTGCAGAAAGGGAGAGTTCTGAGTTTCTCATTCATCGGGCAGCCTTCAGGGAGGAGGTGACTGGGTGACAGTTGCCATGTTTTCCAAGAGTCTAAAGCTCTACCGAGGAAAAGCTCAGGGAAACAGCCTGGGCTGGGGACGGTGGCACTTGGCTGAACAGTAGACCAGGTGAGGTTTTACTTAGTCCTCGAAAGAAGAGGTCACCAGGCAGAGAAGACTGCACAGACAAAGGCTTGGAGGGGGACGTGCTTGCTGTCCAGAATGGCAGGGATCTCAAGGGTATCAGCAGGACTGGAGGCAGAGGGCGTGATGGGGTGTGTGGGAGTCGTAGGAAGAGACACAGGAAAGATTTTATGTCCATGGCGAAAGCCATTTAGTTCACACCTTGAACTCTGGGCAACGTGGAGCCAACCAAGATCAGTTTTGTTTTGCATGAATATTTAACAAGTGGATTAACATAGGAAATAATGCCAAGCAGCTCTCTGCCATAGCCTCCCTATAACAGCTATACATTCCACAGAAGTGCCATGCTCTGTGTCAGAGAAAACCCGAACATGCAAACAGCTCATTCAGTCTGAAGCACTCAGCGATTTCATTCAAAATGCGTTACGGGAAACAAGTTTATAAACAGCGTTTGCAGGCAGTGTCATTTGGGAGCTAAAGCATTTCTGTTTTGCTGAAGCCCTTTAAAAAATTTATAGTAAGATCAACATTATAATGCCAATAAAGGGAATTTTTAAAAACCCAGACAAGTAAAGAAATGTAACCACCAGTTGAACATAGGAGGCTGTGACAAGTTCTATGCTACAGATTTACTGTACAGAAGAAGAGCCTCTTAAAATATTTTTGATGAAAATATTACATGCTCATTATTTTGAAATGAAAAAAGAAAGGAAGAAACAAGGAAAACAAAGGATGCAGAATAACTTTTAATGATAAACAATATTTGTATCCTTCCCCTTCTCACTCTCAGTCTTGTTTCTCAGAGGCAACCAATTTTAACTCTTTGTAACTGTTTATTCTGAGCTTCCTGGTGGCTCAGACAGTGAAGAATCTGCCTGCAAAGCAGGACACCTGGGTCAGGAAGATCCCCTGGAGAAGGGCATGGCTACCCACTCCAGTATTCTTGCCTGGAGAGTTCCGTGGACAGAGGAGCCTCAGGCTACAGTCCATGGACTCACAAAGAGTTGGACACGACCGAGTGATTAACACATACACACAGACGACTATTTCTTCTAATGGCCACCTCCACGTCTCTAAATAACAAGCAAAAATGGCCATTTCTTGATTTATCAACTGTAGACCCTTTGACTGTCAGTGCTGAAGGACAGGAATTTAACTCATGTTTCACTGGATCCTTTCTTTTCTCTCCATCTTCTTGTTATAATTATCTTCTTTTATATATATGTGTTTCCCTTCGCAATTTTAGGAATAAATCAAGGCCACAATTTAAAATTTGAAGCCCTCATAGAAGTGAGGCCTCTGACAACCCTGGAAGGAGGTCAAGTGGCCACAGGAGGAGTGAATGGAGAAAGCTTTGGGGATGACCTTTTAAAAAAATTTTTCATGTGCTTAATTTTGGCTGTGCTGGGTCTTTGTGGTGTGTGGGCTTTCTTTATTTTCAGAGAGCGGGGGCTACTCCCTAGTGGTGCTTGGGGTCTCACTGCGGTGGCTTCTCTTGTTGCAGGACACAGGCTCCAGGGCGCTTGGGTTTCGGTAGTTGTGGCTCCCGGGCTCTAGAACGCAGGCTCCGTAACTGTGGCGCCCGGGGTTAGTTGCTCTGCGGCAGGGGGGATCTTCCTGGATCAGGGATCAAACCTGTGTCTCCTGCACTGGCAGGCAGATTCTTTATCACTGAGCCACCAGAGAAGTCTGCCTCTTTTTCTCTTACAGTTCACATCTGAAGCGCCGGCAGAGTCTCTTGGCTCTGCCTTCAAGATATAGCCAGAGGGTTGTGCTTAGTTGTTTTATTCATATGTATGTGTATATATGTATATATATACACATTTGAGTTAACACTGCTTTATAACACTGTGTGTTTCATATGTACAACATTATATTTCTGCTTCTGTATACACTACAGCTGGAAAAATGAAGGAAAGAACTACCCTATGATCTAGTGGTTGCACTTCTGGATGTTTATCCAAAGAACACAAAACATGTCCAGAGCGTGACAGTGTCTCCCACTGCCCCTGGGGCTTCTGTTCTGGTGGGGCCTCGCCTTCTCTTCCTGGATGATGGTCATCGCCTTCCAGTGGGGCTCCCTCTTTCTGCTCGTGCTTCTCTGCAAAAGGAGGGTTCTCAAGTGGAAGTCAGAGTACATCACTTCTCTGCTGAAAAGTCCCTGATGGCTCCCCACCCCACTCAGAGCCAAAGCCAAGTCCCCACCGTGCTTGGACCACAGCTTCTGCTCTGATTTCACATTTGACCACTCTCCCCCTTGCTCATTTTCTTCCTCAGTGACCTTGTTGCTCCTCAACCTGTCCCAGCACATCACCCCAGGCCCACCAGAGCTGGTACCCTCTCATCCTCTGTCTGGACATCCTTCCCCCAGCAATCTGCACGGATCATCCCCTTTCCAGTGCAGCTCTGGAGGGAGTGGTAATAGGTACATGAACGCTAGCAGCAGACACGTCTGAAGGAAGCCTGGCAGGGGAGGAGAAAGGACCACGGGGTTCTAGGAAGAGACAGGATGGAGGGAAGCTTTTAACAATAAAATGGCCCCAGGCATGATTTTTTTGGTTAAAGTAGAAAGAGCTGTGGGAAAGGGAGAGTCTATGAACCCAAGAAAGAGAGAAAAGTTAATGCAGAGAGAATATCCCCAAGGAGGGAGAGGGCACAGATCAAAAGCATGAGTGGATGAAACAAAATTATTTTAATATTAATAATTAATTATTGCTTTAACAAGTTCATGCCTGAAAGCCATAATTTTCTCTCTGAAATAGAAGGCAGGGTCTAATCTAAGGGGACTGGGCTAATTTAGGGGCCATGAGGAGGTGGTCATGTGGGTTTGAAGCACGTGGGCTGCTGAGGGGAGCAGGAAGGGGGGATGATCAGAGATGTGTAAAAAGGCAGTGCTGTGAGCTGAGGGCTGAGCAAGGCTGGAAACTGAATCTGAAGTGTCCTCCTGCACATGCCTGATAGTGTTCTGCAGTCCTTGTGTTGCAATGTTAAAACAATAATAATACTAACATTTAGTAGAGGATTATCACGTCTCCCATTTTAGAGATGAGGAAACTGAGGCACAGAGAAGTTACACAGCCAGTTTGTAGTTGTATTAGTCTGAGTTCTCCTGAAAAACAGAACCAATAGGACCTCTCTCTCTCTCCCTTTCTCAGTCTCTCTTGTTTTCTCTCTCTCGGCTAGAGGGAAAGCACTGAAGAAGAAAAATAATGAAGAGACATGCTGTCTTCCAGATGAGGCAGGAGAGATTGGAATCCTCTCTCAGAGAGAAGGGGAGAGACAGAGAGACGTTGACTGATTGATTATAAAGAATAATTGACTTACATGATTATAGAGGCAGACAAGTCCCAAGATCTACAGTTGGTAAGCTGGGATCCAGGAGAGCCGATGTTTCTGTTTGAACCCAGAGGCAGGAAATAAACAAGGTCCCCGCATAGCAGTCAGGCAGAAGTTCTTCCTTCATTAGGGGAAGGTCAGCCTTTCTGTTCCATTCAGGACTTCAACTTATTAGACAGGGCTCACCCACCTTCGGGAGGACAATCTGCTTTACTTAGCCTGCTGATTCAAATGACAATCTCATCCAGAAACATCCTTGCAGACACACCCAGAATAATGCTTGACCAAATGTCTGGCCCAAGGCTCTGTTAGGCTGATACATAAGCTTTCTCAAACATCACAGTGGTGGAGCCCAAGTCCAAACCCAGGCAATCTCTACCCACTGGAGTCCAAAGTTGAAAATGTGCTGACATGGTGAATAAAACAGGCTGAGTACTGGTTGATGTAAAGCCCCAAGGAAATTGTAAGCTGAGGTATACTAGTATTAATGGTGTTAGTAATAGTAATAAATGTTTTGGAAAGGGAAGCCGGGACTGGGAGGTGATAGAAGCCTGTGGTTGATGTACTGGTCAGGATATAGGCTGGGCCAGGAGGTGTACTAGTTAGTCCATGGGCTGAGCTGGGAGGTATATTAGTTAGGGTATGGGCTGAGCCAGGAGGTGTAGAAGTTAGGATATGTGCTGAGCCACAGACTATACTGGCTAGGGTACAGGATGAGCTGGAAGGCATATTAGTTAAGGCTAAGCCTGCTGCTGCTGCTGCTGCTAAGTCGCTTCAGTCGTGTCCGACTCTGGGCGACCCCATAGACTGCAGCCTACCAGGCTTCTCTGTCCATGGGATTCTCCAGGCAAGAACACTGGAGTGGGTTGCCATTTCCTTCTCCAATGCATGAAAGTGGAAAGTGAAAGTGAAGTCGCTCAGTCATGTCTGACTCTTAGCGACCCCATGGACCGCAGCCTACCAGGCTTCTCCATCCATGGGATTTTCCAGGCAAGAGTACTGGAGTGGGGTGCCATTGCCTTCTCCCAAGGCTAAGCCTATATATAGGCTAAACTGCTACAACAAAGAGACCTGAGAATACAGAAGCTTTAATAGGATGAAAGTTTATCTCTTTCTCATATTGCCAACAAAGGTCTGTTATACTCAAAGCTATGGTTTTTCCAGTAGTCATATACGGTTGTAGAGCTAGATCATAAAGAAGGCTGAGTGCCAAAGAATTGATGCTTTGAACTGTGGTGTTGGAAAAGACTCTTGAGAGTCCCTTGGACAGCAAGGAGATCCAACCAGTCAATCCTACAGGAAATCAACCCTAAATATTCATTGGAAGGACTGAAACTGAAGCTGAAGCTCCAATACTTTGGCCACCTGATGGAAAGAACTGACTCACTGGAAAAAGCCCCTGATGCTGGGAAAGATTGAGGGCAGGAGAAGAAGGGGGCAACAGAAGATGAGATGGTTGGATGGCATCACCGACTCAATGGACATGAGTTTGAGCAAACTCTAGGAGACAGTAAAAGACAGAGAAGCCTGGCATACAGCAGTCCATGTGGTCACAAAGAATCGGACACGACTTAGTGACTGAACAACAAAAATAATACAGGGCTCCATCTCTGGCTTCAGTTCTTCCAGCTGTTACCACCCTCCCCGGAAAAGTGGAGGCATGAGGGGTGCATACCTATCCTTTTTAGGATCTACAAGTAAGCTATCCAATATGGTATCCAAATGTGGCTATTAAGACTGAGGGAGTGAATTTTGTATTTAATTTTAATTAGTTTAAATTTAAATTAAAAAGAAAAAACCTGATACTCTGTTCAGTTATTGGAAGACTTTTAAGTATATTTGGAACAACTTGAATAAATGAATATACTTTTTCAACTGTGAATTTTATGAAATCTAAATACAGATCAACTATTTCCAGTGAAAAGTTAGAGATGTACTATAAATATAAAATATCCAGTAGATTTTGAAGACTGAGTATGGAAGAAAGAATGTAAAATATCTCATTAATAACTTAAAAACATTGATTACACATTGGAATGATAACATGTTGGATATATTGGGTTAAATAAAATATATTATTTGTTGATATAACCTTTTTATTTCTATTTTTAAAATATGCTTATTAGCAAATTCAAAATTATATATGTGTCTCACATTATTATATATTTTTCCTCTGTTTTGGCTGCTTGCCAAATCTTGATTCCCTGACCAGAGATTGAACCTGGGCCCTCAGCAGTGAGAGTTTGGAGTTCTAACCACTGGACCACCAGGAAATTCCCTCGCATGTTTCTACTGGACTGTGCTGGTCTAGACTGCTGGAAAATGTACACATCACTTAAGCACTCATCCCATTTGCCAGAAATCAGCCATGAGGTAATTATCTTCACATTTAGAAGGGAAATAGACATTTGATTCTTTTCAATAATTATATAGTCCGTACTGGTGAGTTGCACGTTAAATTTTGATAGTGCTTTTGAATTTCATACACATCATCATACGATCCTTGTAAGAATCAGGTCTCAGCACAAGGCCTGGCTTATTGTAGGTGCTCAACAAACATTTGTTCAGTAAATAAGGGAATAAATTAGGCCATTTGGATGAAGATAAGAGAAGAGGTAGAATACATAATTCATTTATTCAACCAATACTTTAGTACTTTCGGGCACTGGAAAGAGAGTAGTGAACAAAACAGACAAAAATTCCTGTTCTTTGGAGGAGTGAGACTTAAAATGAACATATAAGCCTGTGATAAGTAATATGATATCAGTTCATAATACATACTGTGATTTAAAAAAAATACAAGAGAATAGAGACATTGAGAGTGATGGGAGGGGTGCATTTCAGACTGAGTGACCAGAGAAGCCCCTTTGAAGAGATGAGATGAGTCCAGAGACCTGAGTGGAGCAGAGAGGCTGGACTTAGAGATGTCTGGTGTAAGAGCATTATAGGCAGGAGGAACAGCCAGTGCAAAGGCCCTGAGGCCCAAAGGTGCTAGTGTTGGTTGAGTAATAGCAAGTGGGCAATGTGACTGGAGAGCAAGGGTAAGAGTGAGGGAGACACAGGACAGGGTCAGGGGCCAAATGACGTAGATTTCATTAGGTTTGATCCTCAATGGGAAGGTGATTGAACAAAGCTGTTTAAAATTGTTACTGCAACTTTTGTAAGCTCTTCCTGTGGCAAGAGGTATGGAGGCGTGTATAGCATCACGTATATGGGCCTAGGCAGTGCTAGAGTTAGGCTTACTCTGACTTTCACTAAAGGGCTTTCAAAAATTGGTTTACTTAGCTGTGTTTAGCATCCCCACACTTTCCCTTTAGCTCACCGAAGAGGGAGCAGAGAGCTGTTTTAGGCTTCCTTCCAGACTTGGAATTAGTTTGTTTTCTATCTTTCATCACAAATATCCTGCTGCCCTTTGCCAGGATTCCTGGTAATGGAACCTTTTTGTTTTGTTATATTTTAATCCGCTTAGTGTATGTGGCTTGTCTATCTGGCCCCACAAATCACTGGTTATCATCACAGTCAATGGTCTGTGTCCAGCCAATTTCACAGACAAACACCTCTCTTCTGGTCACAGTCCCTGACGTGGGGAAGTCTGATTTACAAAGTCAATAAAAATGCATTCAGGGAATTACCGGGCCTGCTGGCTTAATGGATGAGATTAAAATCTCCAAGTTTAGGACAATAAGAAGTCATTTAACATGCATAAGGTGGCAAGTGGGTTATGGAAATGTCAACTGGTCAGGGACAGACACCACTGGAAGGGGATATTGGAAGACAAAGGGACTAATTGATTAATTGCCTTCAGTGTCTTTCCCAGCATGACCTGGGGACAGATACCATAGTATATTTCATTGGTCACTTTGGAGAGCAGGCAGTTTTTCATAGTTGGAAAACCATCTAGAATAAAAAAAAGGTATGGCATTTTATGAGGAATTTTTAAAAATTAAAGTTTTTTAATTTTAGAATTTTAATTCACTGGATGAAAATGTTCATTGCGGATGCTGCAGGATGGCTTCCCTGGAAAGCAGAAGTGAGGAAAGCAGTGTTGGGCAGAGGGAGAAATTGGGCGTGATACAGTCCCGACAAAGGCCTCAGCCGATCCCATGGGAGCTCAGGAGCTGGGATGAAGGCAAGGGACCAGACCTCTGTGTGTCAACAGAGACTAGTCACTGGATGCACACGGCCCCAGAAAGTGTGTGTGTGACCCGAGTGAGGGAAATCCCTGTAAAGTGTCTTGGAAGCTGGAGGCAGGGACGTGTGTGCCATCTCACAGTATCCACTACAGTAGACATTTTATAAAATAGAAGCAAAAAAGATGAAAACAAAGATTACTCCAGATCCCACCATCCTGAGAAAAGGGTTACTTTTTTGGTGTTTATCTTCTCCACCTTTTTATCATACAGATATATGTGTATATATCAAATGTATTGTGTGTGTGTGTGTAAGCACATACAGACACAAGTGCATCCCCTTGCTGCTGCTGCTGCTGCTAAGTCGCTTCAGTCGTGTCCGACTTTGTGCGACTCTATAGACGGCAGCCCACTAGGCTCCTCTGTTCCTGGGATTCTCTAGGCAAGAATATTGGAGTGGGTTGCCATTTCCTTCTCCAGTGCATGAAAGTGAAAAGGAAAGTGAAGTCGCTCAGTCGTGCCGACTCTTAGCGACCCCATGGACTGCAGCCTACCAGGCTTCTCTGTCCATGGGATTTTCCAGGCAAGAGTACTGGAGTGGGGTGCCATTGCCTTCTCCGCATCCCCTTATACATATGCAAAAATGAATCATTCCATATCTTGTTTTTTTCTGAATGTATCATAAATATTTTCTCTGTGTTAATACAGATTAAAGTAGACACATCTAGTCTTTTGCCTCGCGATTTCTTATCAAAGAATATTCATCAAGGAAATATCTGAAATGTATACACAAGGTGTATATTGCAGCATTATTTATATTAATTAGAAAAATCCAGAACAACCTAATGTCCAATAATAAGGGTCTGATTATATATGTATGGTACCACAGCCATTTTGTTCAGAAGCCTATTTTAATGATTGTGAGAAACTGCCCAGTATATGGTTAAATATTAGAAAAAAACCTCAGGATACAAACCACTAGAATTTGGTTGGAAGAAAGTATATGTACATTGGAAAAAATAGTAGAACCTCCTCCAAAATGTAACCAATGGTTATTTCTGATTGATGGAATCACAGGTGCCTTCTTCCTTTTTTAAAATTGCTTTTTCATTTTTTTCAGAATATATTATTTTATAACGAGAAAAAAACACTAAAAATACTTTTGGTTAGTCTCCAGATATTTTTTAACACTACTCTAAGTATTGGCAACCCACTCCAGTATTCTTGCCTGGGAAATCCCATGGACAGAGGAGCCTGGCAGGCTACAGTCCATCGGGTCACAAAGAGTCGGACACGACTGAGTAACTAAGCCACCACCACCACCAAGAATTAAAACAGTAATTCATGTATATGGCAAAATAGTTGATAAAGCGAAATGGTATACAATGAAAATTTACCTCTCTCTCATTCCAGAAACCTCCCTTTCCCCCAGTTCTCTCCCTAAGAGGCAACCACTGTGAGCAGTTTCTTGACATCCTTGCAGGGATGTCCTATGTAATATAAACACACACATACAGAGAAGATACTCTACACACCACACAACATTCCCCGAACTTAATATATCTTGGAGAACATTCTAAGGTACAAGATGTATATCAGCTTCATTCCTTAGTCGAGTTTACATCTCCCCTCACTCCCGCCCGTCAGAGGGAGGTGGGTGAGAGCAAATGATAACTCCTGACATCACAGTGAACAGGAAGTGTTACTTGGATGAATGAACTGACTTAAGAGGCGAGAGAGGATTCCATCCCTTCCACAACATCTGGAGGACGACGATAGTGCCGCCTATCCCACTGCTTCCTGGGCCCTTTCTTTCCAGCCTCTATACACACACCTTACCTCCAAGGAAGCAAAGAAGGAAAGGAGGATAAGAAGCAGGTAGAGAGCAAAGGAAGGACAATTAAAATATAGAATCTCTCAGGCTGACGTCTTCATTGCCCTACCGACTCACACACTCACTCTGTGCCAGGTGTTCTTCCAGGATATTCCAGAAAACAAGAACTTAGGAGCATTGCCCTCACTGAGTTACACTCCAGTGACATTCGAGACAGACACTAAACAAGTGTGTCAGATGCTGGTGAGTGCCCGGGGCCATCTCGGCACACCAAGCTCAGCATCCAGGCCTCCTCGAGCAAATCTCTGCTGCCCTTTGAAGATGCAGGCGGGCCATCTGCTCTGCCTGCGGGTTATGGGCAAGAGGCTGCTGTGTCTTCTTCATCTTCCACCAACCCTTCTCTTACCATGCGCCCTGCGGACCTGTCAATGTCTCCCTGGTGACACAGGGCAAGGACTGGCATAAATAACGTCTACCATTAACTGAGCACCTAGTTCTGTGTGCCTGGTGCTGAAATAAGCATTTATGAACTTGTAGGAACTGTTTGAAGTAGGTACTATTATTTTCTCCATTTTAGAGATGAGAAAACTGAGAACAAAAGAGTAGAGGAAGAATCAGAAAATTTGAACCACGCATCATTTTGCAATGTATGTATGTCAAGTCATTATGCTATAAAACTGAAACCTATAATATTATATGTCAATTATATCTCAATGAGACTAGGAAAATACCCTATAGATGTGGATGCCTTTGTCAAGTCTAGTGTTAGCATAGAGGGAATAAACAAACCAAGGGGGGAAAATTTTTGAACATGGCAGACTCTCATGTGCCCTTAATATCCTAACTGTGATACAATAAATATGTGTCAACAGATAGGTAATTTTGAGCTTTCTTTTTAAAAGTGGGGACTCTTGCTTTCGGGATAAATATTTCCAGGATTTTTAATTTTGATTTTTGCAACTGTTAAACTGACAATCAGTTAAATCATTTAGCATATATTACTCGCACCTATTCGGTCCCAGAAAATTTCTTAGCATTTGAGATACAAAGATTAGGATGAACTGGTCCTCCCATGAATCTAGAAGTGATGATGTAAACAAATGACCGTAAAATAATGCAGACTGGATTATATAAATTGTAAATGTAACATTTATTGCACATTAATAGATAACTAGACAATGCATTAAGCACATTATGGGCACTGCCTGACATACATCTCATAAGAATTGTGAGATTTTACAGGTGAGGAAATGAAGGCTCAGAGGTCAGTCTCCTGCCCCAAGGAGTCTTGCCATATCCAATGTAGGACGCCTTGTTAAATTTAAATTTCAGAGAAGCTAGTTCCATACTTAGACCAAAAAATTATTCATTGTTTATCTGAAATTCAAATTTAACTGTGTGTTCTGTATTTTTATTTCCTGAATCTGACAACCCAAGCTCAAGGTCGTCCAACTGGCATTTGGACCCAAATCTGTCTCACTTCGGAGATGGAGTTGGTGACCACCACCTGCTGTAACTGATCACAAGATCAACAGCCACCCACCCTTGGCCCCCGTCCCCTGACCCCAGTCAGAGATTCTTCAGACTGTACTGGCCTTCTATGCAATGCCCCAGAATGGTACAGGCCCTTAGATGAGTTAGAGGAATGTGTTTGCCCGAGCGAGCATGTGTTCAGAGATGGAGACGGGAGGGAAGGGGGGGAGTCTCGCCACCTTTACCCTCCAGGTGCGAGAAGACAGCAGCTAAGCAGCCAAGTGAGTGGCTCATATCTGTGCTGCTCCTTCCAGAGGGAAATCAATGATTTAGTTAAAACCTCACATGCCCCGTGCTGCGGATTGGGGCCATCCCAGCGGAGCTGCTCTGCAGAGCCTTTTTATAAACCAGCAACAATTTACACTCCAAATGAAGTCCTAATAAACTACTGCACAGCTCTGCCAGGAGGAGGCCGGGTAAATACTTCCTTTTAATAAAACACATGCGGACTGATCTCAGCAAGGCTGAAATCCTTGTGCATCCAGCATCCTGGCCTTGCAGACCGGACTCTGGGTACAGGGGGAGGAGGCCCCACACACAGCCCAGCTGTGTAGGGTTTATCTGCTCTTCCTCACCCAGGTCTGTGCTCCTGGTCTTTTGATTCCCAGACTGGGAGGAGCCTTAGATTTCAATCAGGTCAGACCAACCTAGGGTGCTGGAATTCTAGTGTGTCCCAGCCAGAAGTCCATAATTCTTACCTGCTGTTCCAGAGGGACAGGGCTGTGTAATTATTGGAACTCTAGCCTGGAGCCAGCTGCTGGATCGTGTCCCTCTTCCTGGATGTGTGACCTTGGTTAGCTTTAATCCCTCTGTGCCTCACTTTATCACTTACAAAATGGGGATAAAAAAAGCACCTATTATTTAAAGCTGTGGCACAGCGCCTGGCATAAGTGTTCAATAACAACCATTATTATGATTTTATTATTAAAACGACATTATATATAATGACTGTGAAGTTCTTAGCACATAATAAATGCTTAGTAAATGGTCTGATCTTTATACAGTTATATTTAGTATGACTATAAGTATTAATAAGCTATATCAGGAGGACCTTTATAACTTTGAGAAAAAGCTGCATTGCTGTACATTCTAACCATTGTGCTCACTCCATCCTCAAAATGAGTTAAACAGAATAAATTTAAATAAATTTAAGGGATCGAACCCGGATCTCCCGCATTGTAGGCAGACTCTTTACCGTCTGAGCCACCAGGGAAGCCCAATTTAATCCTGACAACCCACAAATATTTGCCGCACTCCCAAATCTACCCAATATCATGTTTATTTCAGGTAAAAGTATACCAGACATTCTAGTTCTTTTCCTATTAAGCCTCAGGTTTAAAATGGAATCTAGAATACTTGTCTTCTAGGAGGGAATAAACTAGTGTATAATAAAGCTCCTGGCATGTTTGTAGCACTCAGTGGGTGCTATTTCCTCCTGTTCCCCAAATGAGAGCAGAGTGTCACTGTCCCATTCCCTAAGGGCCAGCCTAGCTAGTGGCTCTGAACCCAGATTCTGGAGTCAGAGTGTCTGGGTCCCAAACTGGCTCCATCAAAGCTCTGTGACCTTGGAAAAGTTCCCTTAACCTCTCCTTGCCTCAGTCACCTCACCTGTATAGTGGTAACAATAACAGTGTGTTCGTATGTTGATTAACTGAAATGAACCAGGCAGTGCACAGTTCGTGATGCATAGTAAGCACTGAATCAATGGTCTTAGGCTATTATTATTCCAGATGAGCCACACGGAACTGGAGGTTGTACTTAGGAAAAGGGCATTATTTCCAAACCCTCTTTAGCCCAGCATCAGACCACTATCCCCAGCCATCTCCTTCCATTACTGGCTCATTCTAAGCTTGTGTCTTTTCCATAAGAGCTACTATTATGCATCAGGCCTCTTACCTTGTCTTCCACCAGCTGTTATTTCCTCTGGACTCAAGTATAGGCCTTCACATTAATCCCTATTTAATTTCATCCTGCTAGCTTTGTGCTGCAATTCCAATTGTTCAAGAATCTTTTGGATGCTCGGGCTGTCATCCAGCACTGGCCAGGGCTCCAGCTGTCCTGGCTTGTGGACCAAGTGGATGCTATAAAACCAGGAGAGAGAGCCAGAGCCTGCAGTGGACTTATGTTACTCCTGCCTGCAGAATTCATGCCTCATTTTTTGGAAACTGCACTTCAGGATTTCTTTAGGGATACAGGGATATATAGGGATATAGGGATATTTAGGGACTCACCCCTCTCTCATGGCATGTAGTTTTGGTGAGATTGTCAATCAAGGTGCCAGAGGAGGAACAGATCCCAAATTGCAGCAATTAGATTCTTTCTCTGGAACCTAACTGCTGAGAAGAATGATAAAACACTTCCTACCAAAGAAAAGATTAAGTCAGAGCAGGTTTATCCTGAAAGAAGCTACTTGAAGAGTTTGTTCACTAGATCCTATTCAGTGGATCCTTGGTGTTGCCTTTTTCCTGTCCTGTCAAGGTTCTTCAGGTTCACCTTTGATGACATGTGTGGGCTCAGTTGCTCAGTCTTATCCAACTCTTTGCAACCTCATGGATGGTAGCCCGCCAGGCTCCTCTGTTCATGGAATTCTCCAGGCAAGAATACTGGAGTGGGTAGCCATTCCCTTCTCCAGGAGATCTTCCCAAACCAAGGATTGAACCTGTGTCTCCTGCATTGCAGGCAAATCTTTTATGGTCTGAGCCACCAGGGAAGCCCACTGTAACTCTAACAAACCAACACTAAACCATCTCTAGATTTAGTGACTTAAAACACTAAGCATTCAGTCAGCTCATGAATCTGTGGATCATGTAGGTGGGTCTTCTGGTCTCTGTTAAGTTCACTCTTGAATCTGAGGTGAGCTGAAGGTCAACAAAATGACTCTACTGGACCCTTTCACATGTCCAGGGGGTCAGCTGGGAACTGGGTGAATTCTAGGGTTATCTCAGCTGGGACAAATGGGATGACTCAGTTGTGTTCGACAAGCCTCATCCTCTGGCAAGTTAACAGGGCTTGTTCTCAGGAGGAGGGCAGAGGAGCAAGAGAAGATGGGAAGGGCCAATGCTTTTTCAAGCCTCTGCCCATGTCACAACTGCTAAATTCCTATTGACCAAAGCAAGTTGCTGGGCATGGGAGGAGCTATAAAGCCACATTATAAACAGTGTGGTTACAGGGAGGGGTGAAGAATTGGAGATGTTATTAAATTAACTATATACCATGAGCTAGCTCAAAACCTCTTGGCAAATTATTTTCTACCAACACCACTAACCCCCCTCCCTCTGGCCCCCACCTCACCTCTACGTTGGTTTTTGTTGCCTTTTAAGAACTCTCACTGATAAAGAACTGGGAGGTAGAACAGACTTGTATCTACATCTGAGTCTTGGAAGCCAATGGAAGAGAGAATTTCAAGATGGAAGTCATGGTTAACAGGGCCAAATGGTGTATAGACATCAAATGATGTAAGGAGTGAGAAAAGCCCATTGATTTAATGAGCAAGTGGGCCACTTGTCACTTTAATAAGAATGGTTTCTATGAAGTGGGAGCAGAGGCCAGATCAGAGTGGGTGACAGGTGAAGAGGGGAGGCTGTGAGTGTAGACAACTCTCTGAAGAATCTTGTGTGATATAATCTCTGGAGAAGGATGTGGGGTTAGGGAAGCATTTTGAAATTTGTGTTTATAGAGGGGAGAGATGTGCAAAAGAAGCCTATAGGGTGCAAAGTCTAATTCTAAACAACTGAACTAAGATGAAGCAGCCAGGCCTCCATCAGGCAGGTTCCTTCCTTCAGCTGAGTCTGGGGATGCTTGTTACTCCGTTGATTTTCACTTCCCTGCATTAGCATCAAGCAGCTTGCCAGATGCCCCAATAGGAATGCTGCCTATCTTTACCAGAAATCCTGTCTCTGTCTTATCGTACCATGTGAGCATTGTCCTTCCCATCCCTTCACAGTACTCCAGGTCAAGCTCCCCAGGGGGCTGGAGCCAGGGATACTAATGGAGTAAGGATGGGCTGAGGACGGGGTTATTTGACTTTCCCAGCTGGAGACCACCTCCCTCATCCATCCAGTTGGGATAGCAGTCAATGACATCCCAGTTACATGGAACTCCTGGTAAACTCAGAAAATCAGAAAAGAAAAACTTGTATAACTGAATTCCATCTGGGTCACATGCAGCCCCTTTGGAGGATGAGGAAGAATGGAAGCCAGTTCCAGGAAAAAGAATTAGAGAAGGAGAATACCATCCTAATTTGAGTCCTCTGTGAGGGCTGGAGCCAACTCACGGAATAAACATGCACTTTATGCAGCTCCACCACTTGCTGTGTGACCTTCACAAGTGACCTAACCTTTCTGGGCTTCATCCTCATAGGATTGTGAAGATTAAATAAAATTCCATTTGTAAAGTAGCATGATATGGTCTTCCCAGATGGTGCTAGTGGTAAAGAACCTTCCTGCCGATGCAGGACACATAAGATCCCTGGGTTGGGAAGATACCCTGGAGGAGGGCATGGAAACCCACCCCAGTATTTTTACCTAGAACCTCATGGACAGAGGAGCCTGGTGGGCTACAGT
This sequence comes from Bubalus bubalis, assembly GCF_019923935.1. Taxonomy (NCBI): domain Eukaryota; kingdom Metazoa; phylum Chordata; class Mammalia; order Artiodactyla; family Bovidae; genus Bubalus; species Bubalus bubalis. Next base: position 21,860,430 of record NC_059180.1, on the reverse strand, counting down.
CCATAGGGTCTCAAAGAGTCAGACACATTTGAAGCAACTTAGCACGCACAGCAAAGTAGCATGATGCTTGTTTAGTAAGTTCCCCTTTAAAAAAAAAAAATCATCATGCAGTTCTCAGCTCCAAGCCCAATGTTCTCTTTTCTTCTTTATGATACAGACTGAGACAGACTATGCACCATATTTCTGCTGTGCCGGCTCTGTTCCCTGTTAAGCTCTGCCCGTGGCTCAGACAGTAAAGAATCCACCTGCAATGCAGGAGATGCGGGTTTGATCCCTGGCTTGGGAAGATCCCCTGGAGAAGGGCATGGCAACGCACTGCAGTATTCTTGCCTGGAGAATCCCATGCACAGAGGAGCCCGGCAGTCTACAGTCCACGGGCTGGCAAAGAGTCAGACATGACTGAGTGACAGAGCACGCATCATCCAGTCTGTAGCTTTCCCCAGACTCGCAGAGCCAGTTTCTTTGGAGACACCAGCACCAGCTAGCTGGCCCCCTCTCCTCAGGATTTGGGTTCCAGACCCACAGGTCCCCTCCTCTGAGCTGCTGAGTTTTGATATTCTAACTGCTTCCTTTTTTGCCCTAGCTGGAGTGATGGTAGTTGCTTCCATTGAGGGCTGTCTCTGTGATACCTTGGAGTTACCTTTTTCCTTTTTCAGTTAATTACTTATCAGCGCTAGATCTTATTGAAAATTCCTCACACTAAATACCATCATTCCAATAACTGGTATGGCTCCTGTTTCTAGACTGGCCCTGAGTGAACACCCACTCGTGCAGAATCTCACACAAAGTACTGCCAAGGGATCAGTCCCATTGTTCTGAATTGTTTCTTTCCCTGTGTGCCTTTTAATATGGGTTTTCCCCTTTTTCAGTTCAGTTCAGTCACTCAGTCGTGTCCGACTCTTTGCGACCCCATGAATCACAGCACGCCAGGCCTCCCTGTCCATCACCAACTCCCGGAGTTCACTCAAACTCATGTCCATCGAGTCGGTGATGCCATCCAGCCATCTCATCCTCTGTTGTCCCCTTCTCCTTCTGCTCCCAATCCCTCCCAGCATCAGTCTTTTCCAATGAGTCAACTCTTTGCATGAGGCGGCCAAAATACTGGAGTTTCAGCTTTAGCATCAGTCCTTCCAATGAATACTCAGGACTGATTTCCTTTAGAATGGACTGGTTGGATCTCCTTGCAGTCCAAGGGACTCTCAAGAATCTTCTCCAACACCACAATTCAAAAGCATCAATTCTTTGGCACTCAGCTTTCTTCACAGTCCAACTCTCACATCCATACATGACCACTGGAAAAACCATAGCCTTGACTAGACGGACCTATGTTGGCAAAGTAATGTCTGCTTTTGAATATGCTATCTAGGTTGGTCATAACTTTCCTTCCAAAGAGTAAGCATCTTTTAATTTCATGGCTGCAATCACCATCTGCAGTGATTTTGGAGCCCCCCAAAATAAAGTCTGACACTGTTTCCACTGTTTCCCCATCTATTTCCCATGAAGTGATGGGACTAGATGCCATGATCTTCATTTTCTGAATGTTGAGCTTTAAGCCAACTTTTTCACTCTTCTCTTTCACTTTCATCAAGAGGCTTTTTAGTTCCTCCCCACTTTCTGCCATAAGGGTGGTGTCATCTGCATATCTGAGGTTATTGATATTTCTCTCGGCAATCTTGATTCCAGCTTGTGCTTCTTCCAGCCCAGAGTTTCTCATGATGTACTCTGCATATAAGTTAAATAAGCAGGGTGACAATATACAGCCTTGATGTACTCCTTTTCCTATTTGGAACCAGTCTGTTGTTCCATGTCCAGTTCTAACTGTTGCTTCCTGACCTGCATATAGGTTTCTCAAGAGGCAGGTCAGGTAGTCTGGTATTCCCATGTCTTTCAGAATTTTCCACAGTTTATTGTGATCCATACAGTCAAAGGCTTTGGCATAGTCAATAAAGCAGAAGTAGATGCTTTTCTGGAACTCTCTCACTTTTTTGATGATCCAGTGGATGTTGGCAATTTGATCTCTGGTTCCTCTGCCTTTTCTCAAACCAGCTTGAACATCTGGAAGTTCACGGTTCACATATTGCTGAAGCCTGGCTTGGAGAATTTTGAGCATTACCTTATTAGCATGTGAGATGAGTGCAATTGTGCAGTAGTTTGAGCATTCTTTGGCATTGCCTTTCTTTGGGATTGGAATGAAAACTGACCTTTTCCAGTCCTGTGGCCACTGCTGCATTTTCCAAATTTGCTGGCATATTGAGTGCAGCACTTTCACAGCATCATCTTTCAGGATTTGAAATAGCTCAACTGGGATTCCATCACCTCCACTAGCTTTGTTCGTAGTGATGCTTTCTAAGGCCCACTTGACTTCCCATTCCAGGATGTCTGGCTCTAGGTGAGTGATCACACCATCGTGATTATCTGGGTCGTGAAGATCTTTTTTGTGCAGTTCTTCTGTGTATTCTTGCCACCTCTTTTTAATATCTTCTGCTTCTGTTAGGTCCATACCATTTCTGTCCTTTATCAAGCCCATCTTTGCATGAAATGTTCCCTTGGTATCTCTAATTTTCTTGAAGAGAAGCTAGTCTTTCCCATTCTGTTGTTTTCCTCTATTTCTTTGCATTGATTGCTGAGGAAGGCGTTCTTATCTCTCCTTGCTATTCTTTGGAACTCTGCATTCAGATGCTTATATCTTTCCTTTTCTCCTTTGCTTTTCGCTTCTCTTTTTTCACAGCTATTTTTAAGGGCTCCCCAGACAGCCATTTTGCTTTTTTGCATTTCTTTCAAGACAGGGTCTTGATCCCTGTCTCCTGTACAATGTCACGAACCTCCGTCCATAGTTCATCAGGCACTCTATCTATCAGATCTAGTCCCTTAAATCTATTTCTCACTTCCACTGTATAATCATAAGGGATTTGATTTAGGTCATACCTGAATGGTCTAGTGGTTGTCCCTACTTTCTTCAATTTCAGTCTGAATTTGGCAATAAGGAGTTCACGATCTGAGCCACAGTCAGCTCCTGGTCTTGTTTTTGCTGACTGTATAGAGCTTCTCCATCTTTGGCTGCAAAGAATATAATCAATCTGATTTCGGTGTTGACCATCTGGTGATGTCCATGTGTAGAGTCTTCTCTTGTGTTGTTGGAAGAAGGTGTTTGCTATGACCAGTGCATTCTCTTGGCAAAACTCCATTAGCCTTTGCCCTGCTTCATTCTGTATTCCAAGGCTAAATTTGCCTGTTACCCCAGGTGTTTCTTGACTTCCTACTTTTGCATTCCAGTCCCCTATAATGAAAAGGACATCTTTTTGGGTGTTAGTTCTAAAAGGTCTTGTAGGTCTTCATAGAACCATTCAACTTCAGCTTCTTCAGCATTACTGGTTGAGGCATAGACTTGGATTACTGTGATATTGAATGGTTTGCCTTGGAAACGAACAGAGATCATTCTGTCGTTTTTGAGATTGCATCCAAGTACTACATTTTGGGCTCTTTTGTTGACCATGATGGCTACTCCATTTCTTCTAAGGGATTCCTGCCCACAATAGTAGATATAATGGTCATCTGAATTAAATTCACCCATTCCAGTCCATTTTAGTTCACTGATCCCTAGAATGTTGACGTTCACTCTTGCCATCTCTTGTTTGACTACTTCCAATTTGCCTTGATTCATGGACCTGACATTCCAGGTTCCTATGCAATATTGCTCTTTACAGCATCAGACCTTGCTTCTATCACCAGTCACATCCACAACTGGGTATTGTTTTTGCTTTGGCTCCATCCCTTCGTTCTTTCTGGAGTTATTTCTCCACTGATCTCCAGTAGCATATTGGGCACCTACCGACCTGGGGAATTCCTCTTTCAGTGTCATATCACTTTGTCTTTTCATACTGTTCATGGGGTTCTCAAGGCAAGAATACTGAAGTGGTTTGCCATTCCCTTCTCCAGTGGACCGCATTCTGTCAGACCTCTCCACCATGACCCACCCATCTGGGTGGCCCCACACGGCATGGCTTAGTTTCATTGAGTTAGCAAGGCTGTGGTCCATGTGATCAGATTGACTAGTTTTCTGTGACTATGGTTTCAGTGTGTCTGCCCTCTGATGCCCTCTCGCAACACCTACAGCTCCCCTTGTTCAGTTCAGTTCAGTTCAGTCGCTCAGTCGTGTCCAACTCTTCACGACCCCATGAATCGCAGCACGCCAGGCCTCCCTGTCCATCACCAACTCCTGGAGTTCACTCAGACTCACGTCCATTGAGTCAGTGATGCCATCCTGCCATCTAATCCTCTGTCGTCCCCTTCTCCTCCTGCCCCAATCCCTCCCAGCATCAGAGTCTTTTCCAATGAGTCAACTCTTTGCATGAGGTGGCCAAAGTACTGGAGTTTAAGCTTCAGCATCATTCTCTCCAAAGAAATCCCAGGGCTGATCTCCTTCAGAATGAACTGGTTGGATCTCCTTGCAGTCCAAGGGACTCTCAAGAATCTTCTCCAACACCACAGTTCAAAAGCATCAATTCTTCAGCACTCAGCCTTCTTCACAGTCCAACTCTCACATCCATACATGACCACTGGAAAAACCATAGCCTTGACTAGACGGACCTTTGTTGGCAAAGTAATGTCTCTGCTTTTGAATATGCTATCTATGTTGGCAGTAAACCTGTGTAAGAATCTGCTAGGACCTTTATTAAAAAATCTTTTGGGGGTCCCATCGCTATTGATTCTAACTCACTTAGGAAACAGATATATATTTTTAGAAAGTGCTTCTGGTTTAGGAAGTCACTTTTTTTTTTTTTTTTGCACTCAGGGACCAGCTTTTTCCACTTGTGCTCCCAGATCCTGAAAGCTTGTTGAAAGAGTAGGCTGACATTATATTTGCATATTCTGCAGCCACCTCCTCTCCATGGAACCAAGGAGCAAGGAGAGCAGTAAATGGTTTTATGTTTTTCCATTAAGCAAAATAGGGTACAATGGTGGTCAGTAGAAGAGAAAGTCTGATCAGTTTTGGTCACTTCTAAGGTAAGATATGGGACAGAAGAGCCGAGCCTGGTGAGGACCTACTGTAGAGCAAGAAGGTGTAATCTGTTTATGGTTGTTGTTCTTCAGCGGCTTAGTCATGTGTGACTCTTGGCAACCTCATGGACTGTAGCACCCAGGTTTCCCTGTCTTTCACTATTTCCCTGAGTTTGCTCAAACTCATGTCCACTGAGTCAGTGATGCCATCTGCTCAAACTCACGTCCGTCGAGTCGGTGATGCCATCCAGCCATCTCATCCTCTGTCGTCCCCTTCTCCTCCTGCCCCCAACCCCTCCCAGCATCAGAGTCTTTTTCAATGAGTCAACTCTTCACATGACGTGGCCAAAGTATTGGAGTTTCAGCTTTAGCATCAGTCCTTCCAAAGAACACCCAGGACTGATCTCCTTTAGAATGGACTGGTTGGATCTCCTTGAAGTCCAAGGGATTCTCAAGAGTCTTCTCCAATACCACAGTCCAAAAGCATAAATTGTTTGGTGCTCAGTGTCCCTTATGGTCCAACTCACATCCATACATGACTATTGAAAAAACCATAGCTTGGACTATATGGATATTTGTCGGCAAAGTAATGCCTCTGCTTTTAAATACACTGTCTAGGTTTGTCATAACTTTTCTTCCAAGGAGAAAGCGCCTTAATTTCATGGCTGCAGTCACCATCTGCAGTGATTTTGGAGCCCAAGAAAATAAAGTCTGTCACTTTTCCCACTTTTTCCCCTTCTATTTGCCACAAAGTGATGGGGCCAGATGCCATAATCTTAGGGTTTTTTTTTAATGTTGAGTCTTAAGCCAGCTTTTTCACTCTCCTCTTTCACCTTCATCAAGAGGCTCTTTAGTTCCTCTTCATTTTCTGCCATTAAGGTGGTATCATCTGCATATCTGAGGCTATTGGTATTTCTCCTGGCAATCTTGATTCCAGTTTGTGATTCATTCAGCCCGCATTTCACATGATGCACTCTGCATAGAGTTAAATAAGCAGGGTGACAGCATACAGCCTTGACAGACTCCTTTCCCAATTTTGAACCAGGCTGTTGTTCTGTTTGTAGGATATATATGAAGTTAACCTTAAAATGCATTCCAATACACATTAGATGCAGACAAATATTGTTTGATTCTACTTGTACGAGGTACAGTTAAATTCATAGAGTCAGAAAGAACATTGGTAGATGCTAGGGGTTGGAGGGTGGGTGTGGGGTCGAGAGGGAAGATGAGGAGTTAGTGTTTAATGGGTACACATTTTCAGCTTAGAAAGTGAAAAATTTGGGAAACGGATGATGGTGGGAGTTGCACAACAATGTGAATGTACTTAGCGCCACTGAACTGTGCAGATAAATATGGTTAAAACAGTATGTTTTATATTATGTGACTTTTACCACAGTAAAAAAAGAATTTAGAAAGAATAAAGTTAACATATGGTCGTGGATGTTAACTAGATTTATTGTGGTGATTATTTACAATATACAGCAGTATAAAGCCAATATATTGTACACAGGAAACTAATATGATGTATATCAACTATACTTCAATTTTTTTAAGTTAAAAAAATTTTTAAGTAAAATAGTAAAGCTAGCAAATGTTTTGAGAAAGTGTCCTGTAAAATAATGAAACATTGCTTTCAGGAAGTACTGAGACCGTCCCTTTAGAGGGTGGGCAAAGCTAAACTTCTGTTCAGTAAACTGATGTGAGAAATTTGGGAAGTTTCAAGTATTTCTGAAGGGAAAAGTTTTGTTTTTCCAGAGTTTCACTTCACTTGAGGTAGTAAAATTAAATGAAAGTAGACTAGTTGTCCCTTCTTTGGTAAAAACTGGTTGGAGAGAGCTGTAGGGAAGCTCATTATGGCGTAGAGCTGGAAAGGGCAGGATAGATTTTTATTATTAATAGTTTACCTCTCATAGGATGGATAGAAGTCATGAGGGGCTAAGTTTTAACCAAAATATGAAAGTTGTCCTTAAGTTAAAAAGGCAATGCTTACCCAAGATTTGTTCTAATTATATAAAATGATATAAGTATGTATATATAAGATATAACAATGGCTATTAGTTGGTGGATCAGTGTTCCCATCCCCTAGAGGAGTGGATCTTAACAATATAGTCTTTCACTTTACAACTTTTTTCACTGAAGTATAGTTGATCTACAATGTTATGTTAGCTTCTGATGTACGGCAAAGAGACTCAGATATATATAGATATATTCTTTTCTATTATAGGTTAATACAATATATTAAATGTAGTTCCCTTGTGCTATACAGTAGGACCTTGTAGTTTATCAGTTTTACACATAGTAGTTTGTATCTGTTAATCCCAAACTTCTGATTTTTCCATCCCTCCCCTCCTTCTGTCTTTGGAAACCATAAGTTTGTTTTCTATGTCTTTGAGTCTGTTTCCATTCTGTAAACAAGTTCATTTCCATCATACTTGAGATTCCACATCTAAATGATATCATATGATAGTTGCCTTTCTCTGTCTGACTTACCTCACTTAGTATGATAACCTCTTGGTCCTTCCACGTTGCTACAAATGGCATTATTTCATTCTTTTTGATGGCTGAGTAGTGTTGCATTGCATATATGTACCACTTCTTTACCCATTCCTCCACTGAGGAACATTTAGGTTGCTTCCATACCTTGACTATTGTAAACAGTGCTGCTATGAACATTGGGGTGCCTGTATCTTTTTGATTAAAGTTTTGTATAGACATGTGCATAGGAGTGGGATTGTTGGGTCATATGGTAGCTCATTTTTAGCTGTTTAAGAAGCCTTCAAAGCTAGTGGAGGTGATGGAATTCCAGCTGAGCTATTTCAAATCTTGAAAGATGATGCTGTGAAAGTGCTGCACTCAATATGCCAGCAAATTTGGAAAACTCAGCAGTGGCCACAGGACTGGAAAAGGTCAGTTTTCATTCCAATCCCAAAGAAAGGCAGTGCCAAAGAATGCCCAAACTACTGCACAATTGCATTCATCTCACATGCTAGTAAGGTAATGCTCAAAATTCTCCAAGCCAGGCTTCAGCAATACGTGAACCGTGAACTTCCTGATGTGCAAGCTGGTTTTAGAAAAGGCAGAGGAAGCAGAGATCAAATTGCCAACATCTGCTGGATCATCGAAAAAGCAAGAGAGTTCCAGAAAAACATCTACTTCTGCTTTATTGACTATGCCAAACCCTTTGACTGTGTGGATCACAATAAACTGTGGAAAATTCTGAAAGAGATGGGCATACCAGACCACCTGACCTGCCTCTTGAGAAATCTGTATGCAGGTCAGGAAGCAACAGTTAGAACTGGACATGGAACAACAGACTGGTTCCAAATAGGAAAAGGAGTATGTCAAGGCTGTATATTGTCACCCTGCTTATTTAACTTCTATGCAGAGTACATCATGAGAAACGCTGGACTGGAAGAAACACAAGCTGGAATCAAGATTGCCGGGAGAAATATCAATAACCTCAGACATGCAGATGACACCACCCTTATGGCAGAAAGTGAAGAGGAACTAAAAAGCCTCTTGATGAAAGTGAAAGTGGAGAGTGAAAAAGTTGGCTTAAAGCTCAACATTCAGAAAACGAAGATCATGGCATCCAGTCCCATCACTTCATGGGAAATAGATGGGGAAACAGTGGAAACAGTGTCAGACTTTATTTTTTGGGGCTCCAAAATCACTGCAGATGGTGACTGCAGCCATGAAATTAAAAGACGCTTACTCCTTGGAAGGAAAGTAATGACCAACCTAGATAGCATATTCAAAAGCAGAGACATTACTTTGCCAACATAGGTCCATCTAGTCAAGGCTATGGTTTTTCCAGTGGTCATGTATGGATGTGAGAGTTGGACTGTGAAGAAAGCTGAGCGCCGAAGAATTGATGCTTTTGAATTGTGGTGTTGGAGAAGATTCTTGAGAGTCCCTTGGACTGCAAGGAGATCCAACCAGTCCATTCAGAAGGAGATCAGCCCTGGGATTTCTTTGGAAGGAGTGATGCTAAAGCTGAAACTCCAGTCCTTTGGCCATTCATACGAAGAGCTGACTCATTGGAAAAGACTCTGATGCTGGGAGGGATTGGGAGCAGGAGGAGAAGGGGATGACAGAGGATGAGATGGCTGGATGGCATCACTGACTCGATGGGCGTGAGTCTGAGTGAACTCCGGGAGTTGGTGATGGACAGGGAGGCCTGGTGTGCTGTGATTCATGGGGTTGCAAATAGTCGGACATGACTGAGCGACTGAACTGAACTGAAGAAGCCTTCATACTGTTTTTCATAGTGACTCCATCAATTTACATTCCCAACACAGTGTAGGAACCCTTCACTCTCAAATGTCTCTAGGTGAAGCTTGGTCAGACCTGGAATGAAAGGCTGCAGAAATATCTATGCTTGTTATGTTTGTTACACAGAGAAAGTGAGGGCAGAATTTCTTAGTTGACATTAGCTAGAAAGTCTCTACTTAGCAACCTCAATGGGAGGAGAGATACATGTTCAAGTATATCCATTAACCCAACTCCTGGGGCATTAATCCAACTAGAGTGACTTAGTTTTCTACTGCAGTGTGGAAATCTAGGTGTTCAGAAATAGACACTACACTAACTGTAATCCCTTCAGTCAGACCATTTCTTGCATACCTTTTTTTTTTCTTCACTATTAATGAAAGAAACTTGACAGGGAATTCATTTTCTAAAGTTATAGCCCTTTGCAGATAAACTTGACGGATCAAAGTCTGCTTATAAAAACCTTGTCCACTTTCTGCATTAGGAGAGAGGCCTATTAGGGAGGTAACATCTTGGAAGCTATGGTGTCTGGGAGGAGGTTTAGGGTTCTGGAACTGTGGCTGGTGCCTGAGGGATGCCCCAGGGGTTGGGGAAGGCTCATTCTTCTGAACGAAGTTAATTCCACACAGCCAGCTTAGTCTTTGGGTGGGAGAATCTTAGGCCTTTTGGACCTGGCTACCTGCCTAAAGAGAAAGCTCAATTTGAAGTCAAAGAAAAGGAATGTATAGTTTGCCTGAGGCAGAAGAAATGAAAGATAAGAAACCAGCCTCAGGGTCCAAGCCTTTGGCACAGAGGAAATCTGAAAGGCCTCATAAACATGGAAGGAAGGCAGCAGAGAATACGGTCAGTTAGGGGGAGATAGTTGGGTAGATCCCACAGGTAGTTGAAGGATGGCTTAATAAGCCAGCACATCATTAAGTTGTGCAACTGACACAAAGGCCTCAATCCTCTTAGATGTTATTTAGCCTATGATGTAGGGCTTCCCAGGTGGTGCAGTGGTAAAGAATATGCCTGCCAATGCAGGAGACACAAGAGATGTGGGTTGGATCCCTGCATTGGGAAGATCCCCTGGAGAAGGAAATGGCAACCCATCCCAGTATTCTTGCCTGGAAAATTCCACACCAGAGGAGCCTGGTGGGCTGCAGTCCAGGGGATGGTGAAGAGTTGGACACAGCTGAGCACACAGCACAGTAAAGACTCATGTTTGCCTCAAATATGTTGTCCCCTCCCCTTCAGGAACAAAGCAAAGGAGTGTGGACAGAGCCAGCTCTTCTTCAAGGTGATCACAAGGACCTAATAGCCTGCTTCCTGCCTCACGGAAGATGAAACTGTTGCTCTAGACTGACCTCAGTCCTGCAGTTTGTCTAAACTTGATAAAAATGTGCCCGTGTTTCAGTCTTTCTGGGAGATGCATGTTGTGGGGTGGTGAAGAATATTTCAACCGCAGAAGCTATTGAACTGGGCATGGCTGGGTGTTTACTTAGAACAAACAAAGCGATTATGTATGATGCAAATAAACCAAAACAACAGATTGAGCAGTGTGATGATAAGGCAGCAGTGGTTCCTAAAGCCATGCTGTGTAAACGTCCCTGACTGGCGTTGGAGCCACTGACCACGAACTTCTTCCACTGGAACTCTGCAATGTCTTGACTCTGCTCTGATCATCCATACATATCATGTTCATTTCTACCAGCTCGAAGAATCTGGGTATCAAACTGTAGGAGTAGTTGCTGTGGTACTTTATAAGGGACATAGATCAACTGAAGAAAAGAGAACTACCTGGGGGTAGTGAGCGATACAAAAATAACAAGGTTATACTTGTAATAGGGTATTTTTTACTAGCTGACGCTAGTAAAGAAAACACTCCATCTCTTCTTAACCACCCCTTCCTTCAGCTGTGCCCTGTCTGACAATGTCCATTCACACCTATAGAAGCTTGTTTTTAAACTGGAGGAGGCCAAAGGCATTTAGTAGAGGAAAGATGACAGAGAAAGAAGGATGAAAGGAATAGAAGTTCCTGTTCTAAAACTTAGGGTTGGATTTAGGACATAACAGAGCTGGGGGCTCTATTACATTTTTCAAGACTGATATTTTATGAAATTCTAGACTCAAGCATATTATCTGTGTCTTTGGGTCAGAGTGTTGCCCAGAATTGGGAAGAATGCTGTTCTCCTTGCTTTTGCAAAGAACCGGATGCCATCCTGGAACCCTGAGTTTTGGAGACTTTAGAGACATCCAAGGACAGGACAGCATGCTTGGTATGGGCATTTTTACAGAGGGCTGGGGTGGGGAGAGACTCTTCGGGCATCTCTACAGACAACAGGTGGGGACTGAAAGAGGGCAGATCCACATGCTAGCTACAGCAGATGGCTGGATGTATGAGTACTCATGGGCCACTGGGGACCCCCCGGAGAGAAATGGCAAAGGAATAAAGTGCTGCTGTGGGGTGGGGTTCTTAAGCCAATGGACACTTGAGCTTCACACTCACTGTCAAAATGTTTATGAACTGGGGAGAGCAGGGCAGAGCTTGTTAATTAGATTACAAACAAAGGGCACAACAGGGACTTTGGAAAAATTCTAATTGGCTCACTTGTGATGCGCTAGCTCTAGCCAGACCTTGGCTGATTCGACTGTGTTTTTAAAGGGAAACTGAGGCTCAAGATCAAGTAACAAAGCTGAAGCCTATTCCCACAGGGCCAGGCTGAGATGCTTATTAAGAGTTTGGGGTTTGGTTCACATGGGGAACCAGTCACCTGAATCCTGTATATACTCAGCCAGACACAGTGCCTCCCTCTCTCTCAGAGGAGAATGACACAGGCCACATGTTCACAAAATGTGTTGTGGGTAGGTCCTGGTATGTCTTTTCTGGACGTATCTATATTACTTCTTCTGTCCACAGAAGTGGTTCTCAGCTGCTGCTTTTCTGTCCCGTGAACCTGGCCCCTTTGTAGCAATGGTTGATGGGGTGGACTTTTCATCCAAGCCAGACCAACCTTCTTCCTCTGGCAGTTTGGAATTTTGCAAGGACAGAGTTTCACGGTCAACTATATCAATGGCAGTGCTCTAAAGCAGTGCTTCTCACTCTTGCACCAACAGTCAATGGGGGTCTTGTTAAAATGCAGATTCTGGTTCACTCAGTCTGGGGTGAGGCCTGAGATTCTGCATTTTCAACGAATGCCCAGGTTCTTGGACCACATTTTGAGTAGCAAGGTCCTATGCATGTGTGCTAAGTCACTTCAATCGTGTTCAACTCTTTGCAACCCCATGGACTGTAGCCTGCCAGACTCCTACTGTCCATGGCATTCTCCAGGCAAGAATATTGGAGTGGGTTGCCATTCCCTCCTCCAGGGGATCATCCTGATCCAGGGATCGAAACTTCATCTCCTGTGTCTCCTGCATTGTAGGGAGATTCTTTACCACTAAGCCACCAGGAAAGCCCAGCAAGGACCTATAGCAAGCTCCTTTTGCTAAGAGAAAATTTTCTATTATTTACCCCAAAGGGTGTACATTTATTATTTTCTAAATTATACCAATATAATACTATTATGTATAAGCATACAAAGATAAGAAATTAAAATGAGATAAAACTAAGTAGAAATAGAAATTTGAATATTTCCTTCCTGTACCTCACTCAGAGGATTGTCCGGTAACTCCCAAGGGTGTGTGAACACTGCTCTGGGGGCCACTGCTCCAGGGGGAAGGTGCTAAGCCCATTGGTCGGGGCCGCTTGTTTTCCTGGTTCTGTTTGTGCTGAGGATTGAAAGTCAGAAGCCTCCACCAGTTCTCTGATATCTTAGCAATGATCTCTTCATGTGCACTGTTACTTGCAGGCAAAGGCAGGGCAAGGGACTGAATATTTGTGTCCTCCAAATTCATGTTGAAACTCTAATTTCAATATGATGGTATTTGGAGTTGGGGTTGAGTCTAAGAAGAGAGGTGAGTCTATACTTGGGGAAAAATGGGCTAAGGAGCATGAAATTGGTCAGGGGAAGTGGTCTAGTGCAATGACTCTGGACAATGCAAGGATATCACAGGCCTCTTTTCATATTTCATGCTGCTTGGCAGAAGTGGCTGGCTGCCAGGAAAGAGCTCTGTCTCTGTCTTACAGGAAACTGATTAGAGAGAACCCCAGTGCCAGCCCACCTCTCCTTAGGCTCACGGTCAGGGAGGAGATGTGGGAAGAGCCATGCTCTCCTAGATTCCTCTGAAATGATGCCCAGTAGGAAGGTACATCAATTTATTAATAGTACTAATTCCACAGGAGGTACATTGGTATAAAAGAAAATTTGAAATCTAAAAGGTGAACACATATGGGGAGAGATGTTCAAATCATTTAGTAATAAGAGAAATGCGAATTAAACAAGAACAAGAAATCACTTCCCACCTACTGCTACTGCTAAGTCGCTTCAGTCTTGTCCGACTCTGTGCGACCCCATAGACGGCAGCCCACCAGGCTCCCCCGTCCCTGAGATTCTCCAGGCAAGAATACTGGCGTGGGTTGCCATTTCCTTCTCCACCTAGACAGGCAAAATTGGAAAGCTAGATGTACAAGGCTTAGGCAGGGAAGGGAGGTTCCGCGAAGCTCCATCCTGTGGTGTGTGCAGCCGGCTGCAGGGCACCCTGGCAGGGCTACGGCAGATCCTCCATCCAAGAATATCCTTTAATCCAGCAAGCCTACTCCCAAAGGAGGGGACACGGGCAGGAATGTTCCCCCCAGGACACTCACTGTGGGGCTCCTCAGTGTCCATCACTAGGACAGGCAGAGCCTGGAGGAGCCGGCAGTAGACATACTCGTTGCACAGAAAGAAACAGGAAACGGATCCTGAAACCATGGCGTTGCGTGGTCAGTGGCGTGGGAAAGGGGGTGCGGCTAAAAGGGGACGGGGAGGGGCCTTGCACATATCAGTAGTGATGCTACTGGTTGGAAAGGTAAAAAAAAGCATGAAAAAAAAGAAATTCTGCAAACTAGCCAAGGCCACTTTGTGGTGTTTCTTCCACAGAGTAATGTCTGGGGACTCAACAACTTACCTGTTGGTTCAAGGTGAATCCAGGGAGTAACACAGAAGCAGAGGGCTTTCCCTGCCCCCACCTTCACCACATACACACACATACATAACACACACACAACATGCATACACATGTATAGACACATGCACACACAGAGATACATGCTGCACGCAGCTACACACATGTTTACACATACCCATGTAGACACACAGAGACACATGTATACACACACATACACGTGTGTATACACATACGCATATAGACACACGTATACACACACATATATACACACAGGTACACCCACACCCTCATGCACATGGGTGCCATTTTCCCACTATTTCTGGGATGCTACTGTTTCCTTGATCCTATCTCTCTGTCTTAAAACATGATGTGGACTTGTCTTCTTGGGAGATCATTCTACCTTGTGAGTTAACTAAATCAGCTATCCCACTGGATCTTGTAACTATACCTTTTCCCAGGGCCTCCTCCAGGCCTGTCCCATCAGCATCTTTCAGAGCTGGGGCCTGTGAGTCTGCATTTTGATCAGGCTGCTTGGTAAGACTGATATGATTCCAATCATCTGACCATTTTGGAAACCAAGCAGTTTTCAACACAGCTGCCCAGTAGGATCACCAGGAGAGCTGAAAACAAACAGCAAAACCTGTGGCCTAGGCTCTATCTCAGACCAATAAACTAGAAGCTTTCTGGGTGGGGCGTGGGGGTTTTGTTTTGAACTTTCCTGGGGTTCTACTATGCAGCCAACTTTGAGAACCAGGGTCCCTGGGCAAATTTTCCTCCAGTTTCCTGCATTACCTGAAGTGCTTGCTAAGCACACAGCTCTTGGGCCCTTCCTCTGGAGATTCTGATACCCATGCATCTCGGTTGAAGCCTAGGAATTTGCATTTTGAACAAGTACAAGGCTTGATCTTGCCTCCAACAGTGGGATAAAAATAATCAATTTTGTTCTCAGTGTGGAAGAGAGCTCTCTTCATCATTCTCTCCCCCTTGCCCCCACTTTCAACTCTGGACAACACTCCTTACTGGGAAGAAAGGGGCACATGGTTGGACACGTATTTTGTAGTCTGTTTTCCAGTGTTCATCACTGAGTTCTAAGATACCACAGTTTTCGGAGAGATTCTTATTTTCACAGCTATAGCTCTGTGCATTTTCCTTAGTGGCTGTCCCCTGAATTTTTCTCCCACACCAGGGGTGCATTCCCTGGAGCTGCTGGGGCAGGTGCAGAGGTGAGGGAGGCAACATGACATGGATTAACAATTGCCATGTCTCAGGATGCTCTTTACTTAGCCCTCCTTTGCTTAGCATGTATTCTGCTTGTCAGCTCTTCCTTGAGACCATCAATTAGGTGACTGCTCCAGATTGAATCCATTCTCACAACCAAAGCAACCATATGTGAGAGGTCATTGTTTTCTCTTTGGATCAGAGACTCTATTTGAGGTTTCTTTTGTCATCATTCTCAATAATTCTTGACCTTATCTGAATTAACCTTTTCAATATACATGATAGATAAACAGCTATTTCCCTCTCCCAAATGAGGAAAAGACACTAATAGTCCAATTATAGGACAAAAATACAAGTGGCCAATAAATAAGTAATAATAATAGCAATAACAAAAAATAAATGCAAAAATTTTTCAATGAGATATCAATTTTTCATGTGGTATGGAAAAGATTAAAGATTAATAATAGTGTGCATTATCAGTGGGGTTATTGTCAAACAGCATTCCCATTGGTGGGAACTATGAATTGGTCCAAAAACTGTAGAGGAAAATCTGGCAGTAGCCATCAAAATTTAAAATAATGCATATCACTGAGAAAGCAATTCCAGTTCTAGTAATTTACTTTACAGAGCTATTGACAAAAATATGCAAAAATATCTATATTTGTGTGAGTCTATATCTATCTACATAGATATAGATATTTATTGCAGAATTTTTTATACAAGTGAAACATTGGGAAATAACCTAAATCTCCACCGATAGGGAGACAATAAAATCATCTCTGGTTCATCTAGATACTCTGCAGCTGTTAACTAGAATGAGGTGGACCTGGTGTAAAGATCATCGGGTCATTAACTAAAGAAAACAGTGGTTGTTGGTGGTTCAGTTGCTAAGTCGTGTCCGACTCTTGCAACCCCATGAACTGTAGCCCGCCAGGCTCCTCTGTCATGGGGTTCTCCAGGCAAGAATACCAGAGTGGGTTGCCATTTCCTTCTCCAACTAAATAATGAAGAATACCTTCCAGGTCTTGGCCTTTGGCCCTAGGCGCAGAGGTTTCTGGGAGCTGAAAGTCATAATGACGTCTGCATGGTCTGTCCGTATGATCTCCGGCCACAGGCTGTATCCGAGCTTGGGCCAAAGTGAGTGGCAGGAGAAAACCAGACTGTGGGTGGGGCCGGAAAGGGCCTTTGGAGGTTGAGGCAGAGAACCCAGTGCAGGCAGAGGAGGCCCCAGAGCTTCAGACGAGTTTCTCCAGTCTCCGGTGGCCGTGGAGAATACAGTGAGCAGGTGACTCTGCAGAGGGACACCGCTCGCCGAGTGGGGCAGGGGTGAAGAGTCTGCAGGTTCCCTGTGACAACCCGAAGCATAAAGGATGACAACAGCAGCTCAGCCAGCTTTTGAACCTGCAAGAAGAGGTGGGAGAGGAAAAGGTGAAGGTGATTTGAACAAACGCTCAAAGCAGTATTCAAGCAGAGAACTACCCTCTCATACAAAGATAAAATATAGACAGACCACTCAGGATGCCCCTGAAGACGTGTGAATCTGTGATTTCAGGAGAGAGCTGGAACACAGAGAGAGCTGCTGCTGCAAAATAAAAATAGAGATCGGCCAGCCTGAGAACACACAGCCTCTTCTTCAGTGTCAAAGAAGCTCCATTGGACCAGATTCCTGAGGCCAAGCTTGATGTAGACCACCATCTAACAGACGAGGAAGATGAAGATTTTGAAGAGGAGAGTGACGGTGATGATACTGCAGCTCTTCCTGCAGAGCTGGAAAAAAATTAAAACAGAAAGAACTGAAGCATAGGCCAGGAAGGAACACGAGCAGAAGCTGAAGAAGAAGGGAGTCCTATAGAAAACATTCTGAATGGAAACCCTGTCCTTAATCCCACCGGCCCATCCCAGCCTCAGGCCAGCTTCAAAGTTAAGAGAAGGTGGGATGATGATGTTGTCTTCAAGAACTGTGCAAAAGGTGTAGACGATCAGAAGAAAGACAAAGGTTTATAAATGACATGCTGTGATCTGAATTTCACAAAAGTTCATGGCGAAATAAACAGTACAGTTTTATGTGCTTAATTGAAGCCTGTAAAATGTAAACAATCTGACTTTATTTTGTTTTTTTCTTCTCCCCCATTTAAATTGTGTATAGGCTTCCCTAATTTTTAGTTTCAAAATATCTTTTCCTTTATTGACTCCTTACTGGATAAGGACTTAGGAATTGGTTTAACCCAGTTTCCACTTCAATATTTCTAGTGTTTTCTCTTAAATATGGGAAAAGAAATCTGCTTATTTTAATAATTTAAATAGCCAAATCTGTGTCCCCAACTTTTTTGTTGAAAAGTATGTGGCTAATAAAACATTGCCTATTTTTTAAAAATGAGGAATACCCAGCTTGCTTAGAACAAAAAATTTTTGTTCTGAGATAATAAAGAAACAAAGGTGTAAAAACAAAGACTTGACTCTCATTCCCATCACTTACAAGCTATACAATTTTTTCAAGTTGCATAACTTCATTAAACCTCTATCTTTATATTGAAAATGAAAGGAGACACAATCGCTACTTCATAGAATTGTTAAAAAGTTTTAAAGAGATTACATATTAAAACTAAATAAATGCTAGTTCCCATTTCCACAAAGGTAAAAATTTTGCTCAGTTGCTCAGTCATGTCCAACTCTTTGCAACCCATGGACCATAGCCCTCCAAGCTCCTCTGTCCATGGGATTACCCAGGCAAGAATACTGGAATAGGTTGCCATTTCCTCCTCCAGGGGATCTTCTTGACCCAGGGATCAAACCCACATCTCCTGCATTGGGAGGTAGATTCCTTACCACTGAGCCACTGGGAAGGCCCTTATAAGGGCACTAATCCCATCAAACGTCACTCACCCTAATGACCTCATTTAAACCAAATTCCCCCGCAAAGGCCTTTCCTCCAAATACCTTCACTCTGAGAGTTAGGGCTGCAACAGGAGAACTTGAGGGAAGGGAACAATTCAGTCATTAGCATACTCCCAAACTTAACAGAAATCTATTCTAAAACTCCATGACAGAATAATCCAAGCTGGTAGAACAAGAGCTGGAAGGCAAAAAACTCTGGGTTCTGTGAGAAAGCAGTAATAAATAGTATCAACAGCTAACACTTACTATCACTTGCCACATACCAGGAACCACTTAACATATTTTACATGCATTGTCTTAAAATAGAGCAGTGAGGTTGCTACTATTACATGCCTGGTAGCTCAGTTGGTAAAGAATCTGCCTGCAATGCAGGAGACATGTGTTCGATCCCTGGGTCAGGAAAATCCCCTGGAGGAGGAAATGGCAACCCTCTCCAGTAGTCTTGCCTGGAAAATCCTACGAGGAGCCTGGTGGTCTACAGTTCATGAGGACACAAGAGTCAGGCATGACTTAGTGCCTAGACCACAACAGGCATCATGTTAAAATAGAGCTGTGAAGTTGCTACTATTTGTCCATTTTACAGAAGAGGACAGTGGAGTCACAGAGAGATGTGATAAACTTGCCTAACAGTTGGTTTAGATTTGACACAGGCAGTCTGGCTCCAGAGTCCTTGACCTTCACTTCATTATTCTGCCTTCCTAGTAGCTACCCTGGGAGAAGGCAATGGCACCCCACTCCAGTACCCTTGCCTGGAAACTCCCATGGACGGAGGAACCTGGTAGGCTGCAGTCCATGGGGTCGCTGAGGGTGGGACACGACTGAGCGACTTCCCTTTCACTTTTCACTTTCATGCGTTGGAGAAGGAAATGGCAACCCACTCCAGTGTTCTTGCCTGGAGAATCCCAGGGACGGGGGAGCCTGGTGGGCTGCCGTCTATGGGGTCGCACAGAGTCGGACATGACTGAAGCGACTTAGCAGCAGCAGCAGAAGTTGCTACCCTTAGGGGAAGATTTCAATTTCATCTCCCTTCTCAGAACACTGACACATGGAGAGGCTCAACAAATAGCCCTGGGACAGATTTCTCAACCTATCTGGGCCTCAGTTGTCCTACCTCTTAAACAACCAGTAGAATTTACTTAATAGGGTCAGTGTCAGTGGTGGTTGTGGTTGAGTCGTTAAGTCATGTCCAGCTCTTGTGACCCCATGGACTGTAGCCTGCCAGGCTCCTCTGTCCATGGGATTCTCCAGGCAAGAATATTGCAGTGGGTTGCCAGTCCCTTCTCCAGGGGATCTTCCCAACCCAGGAATCAAACTCAGGTTTTCTGCATTGCAGGCAGATTCTTTATCAACTGAGCTATAAGGGAAGCCCATCAGTGTCAGTACTTAATGAAATAAAAGATGTAAACACTTACTAATGCATGTAGCATATAATAAACACTCAAAACAAGTAGCTAGGAATATTACTTATTATGTCTTCAAAGAGGCTCTCTACAAACATCTGGTCACATGCCTGACCATTCCCCATTCAACAGAAAGCCACATCAGCAAAACCACTGAAGTCCCTGGTCTCTGTGCTCAGCCACCATGTAGGTGCTCAGTAAACATTAGTTAAATGAATGAATGAATGGCCCAAACAACCACCAGCTCCAATGACTGGCCTTCTCTCTCCCTCCTGGAATGCACATTGATTTGTTCTGGATTTCTTGATAATTAATCTCTTGACAAAATTTAAGACCTGTTAATTACCCCTGATTAATTAGGGTGAACTTTTTAATTGCTTCCCTAAGCTGAAATACACTGTCAATAGGCCCCATAATTAGTGACCCAGTAATCAGTTTTAAACCAATTATCCCAGGATAACAAGTAAAACTAGGCAAGAAGTGCCCCAGGGGCTTTGGCCAATTTCAGTGGAACTCAGAGTAATACAAATTGGCACTCATGTGGTTGAAGAATGTATGTTCAATGTAATTGGAAATATGGATACTCAGAGTCTCTTGGGTGTTTCATTTGTCTTAGTTTTCACTGCTGTATTATTTGAAAGCAACAAAATAAGTATACTCCTTACCCACCCATTCAAAGGCCTGGAACTCAATCATGGAGTTGCCTGACTGCTTGTGGGTACAATTAGGGCCATCACATCAGGCTGTGCAGGTTGTGTACTGCACAACTCCAGGGTGTCATTTACGCTGTAGTCCGTGTGGATAGCACCGCTGAATGCAGAGCACCGTGCAACCTGAGTGCAATAACCTGTAGGCCACGTGGTCTAAGTGTTGGGACCTAATCATGAAGAATTCCCTCAAAGGAAGTCATGGGCTTGGATGCCCTCTCAGCTTTCCCAAAATGGGAAAATGCAAGTGGCAGATGCTTTTCATGGTCTGTCGAGAACCATGGACTTCTATTAAATGCCCATTTAATTTCTGCCAATCTAACTACTTGGATTTGAAAAGAAAATTAAGAAAAAGAAATAATAACTTAAATAGCACAAGCAATTCTTCCTGCCACTTCATTCAATAAGTGCATGCTCCAGAGTGAGGCAGAAACAGGGCCTTGAATCTGCTATTCCTTGCGTGCCTCTTGTAAAGACAGTATCATGCAGTGTGGAGTATTTAAGGATTGGTGCTTTTTAAACAGCAGGACTGCCAAGCGAGCCATCAAAGAAATGAAGATTTCTCCCTATAGTGGAGGAAAACTGGCTGGGTTGGTCTTTTTAAAAGACGATATAAAAAACCTCAAACATGGTACCTTCTTAAGCAATTCAAGAGTAATTTTGACAGTGTGAGATTTTTCTCTTTTTCTGCCTACTTGTGAATCTAGTGTCCTTCCATGAGGCAGAATTCCAGTTTGGGAAGGCAGGTGCTAATCGACCCAGGAGCCATTTTTCTCAATATGTAAGATCCCAGGTAGACCAGTTGGTTTTCAAGATATGGACTGACTACTTTAGGATTGCCCCAGGATGCTTGTTTTTCAAATACAGATTCCTGGTCCTCACTCCAGATCTCTTACTTCAGAACATCTAGGCATATGGCCCCAGAATCTGTATTACTACAAATTCCATCTGGCTGTGACTTATATACTCTCACCTATAAGTTCAGGTGAGGGTAGGAAGTTTGCCAGTGTTATCCACGGCCCTGACTTCAGGGCCTGGCACTAGCCTGGTGTGTGGTAAATGTTTGAAATATATTAGTGACAGAATGAGTCCTTTGATTTGATTTAGCAATGCACAGGGCAGGAACTAAGACATTAGCCAAGATGGGCCTTAAGAAAGAAGAGGACTAGATGTATCTCACCCCCGTCTTAGTACTGCTTCCAGACCATGGTCTGAGACCTGCCTCAGGAAACTGCAGGTCAGCTCGTTTCCTGCCACCAGCTTCATGTCCTCTGTATAGCATCTCATAGAAGCCATAAGCCATTCATTTAGGGCCTAATCCTCTAATCCAACTGCTTGTTGATTTGCCAAGTGAGAAATATGCAGAGACACAAGCCACTTGTTCCCAGAGTTATTTCCAGCTGGTGAGAAGGAGGCAGCTGTGGAACAGGCTTTAGGTTTTGTTTTCTGATCCAGGAAATCCCAGAGTAATATTAGGCTGTGGCTTCCCCATTTGAACCCTTCTGGTGTTGGGGGTTCCTCCCAGATCAGATCAGATCAGTCGCTCAGTTGTGTCCGACTCTTTGCGACCCCATGAATTGCAGCACGCCGGCCTCCCTGTCCATCACCAACTCCCAGAGTTCACTCAGACTCAAGTCCATAAAGTCAGTGATGCCATCCAGCCATCTCATCCTCTGTCGTCCCCTTCTCCTCCTGCCCCCAATCCCTCCCAGCATCAGAGTCTTTTCCAATGAGTCAACTCTTCGCATGAGGTGGCCAAAGTACTGGAGTTTCAGCTTTAGCATCACTCCTTCCAAAGAAATCCCAGGGCTGATCCCTTCAGAATGGACTGGTTGGATCTCCTTGTAGTCCAAGGGACTCTCAAGAGTCTTCTCCAACACCACAGTTCAAAAGCATCAATTCTTCAGTGCTCAGCCTTCTTCACAGTCCAACTCTCACATCTATACATGACCACAGGAAAAACCATAGCCTTCACTAGATGAACCTTTTTTGGCAAAGTAATGTCTCTGCTTTTGAATATGCTATCTAGGTTGGTCATAACTTTCCTTCCAAGGAGTAAGCATCTTTTAATTTCATGGCTGCAGTCACCATCTGCAGTGATTTTGGAGCCCAGAAAAATAAAGTCTGACACTGTTTCCACTGTTTCCCCATCTATTTCCCATGAAGTGATGGGACTAGATGCCATGATCTTCGTTTTCTGAATATTGAGCTTTAAGCCAACTTTTTCACTCTCCACTTTCACTTTCATCAAGAGGCTTTTTAGTTCCTCTTCACTTTCTGCCATAAGGGTGGTGTCATCTGCATATCTGAGGTGATTGATATTTCTCCCGCCAATCTTGATTCCAGCTTGTGTTTCTTCCAGTCCAGTGTTTCTCATGATGTACTCTGCATATAAGTTAAATAAACAGGGTGACAATATACAGCCTTGAAGAACTCCTTTTCCTATTTGGAACCAGTCTGTTGTTCCATGTCCAGTTCTAACTGTTGCTTCCTGACCTGATGAGGAACACCTCAACAGCCCTGGGAGGTCTAGAAGCTGAAAAATGCAACAGGATGCTTCTCTATTGAGAATATAATCAGACTGCTACACTTTGCCCAAACATCTTGTCCCTTCAGCGGGGATTTATTGAGCACCTACTGTATGCCAGGCACTACTTGAGTTTGCTTGAGAAACATCAAGATCCCCGTCTTTGTGGAGCTACCAGTAAGCTTCCTGCACTCTCAATTCTGTCCCTTTAGTAGAGGATGGAGCCTCTCTATGGGTCTGAACTGCCCATCCAGCCAAATTCCTCTGCAGCCTTCCTCTGGGCTGCCCCCAGTGATACCTTCTTCCCAGGCTCTCCTCATCCTTAGTTAAGATTTGGGTGGGGTTAGTGACTTGACTGTGTGAACAGCTGCTCTGAAAGTCTGGACCTGACCCAACAGAATCCTGTCCTCAAAGAAGCCTCAGAAATCCTCCAACATCTGTTGCTTCCATTCCCCATGCCAGAAGTCTCCTCTTGTCCCCCCATATCTCCCCTCCCCACCCTCCACCCTGAAAAGATGCCCCAGATGCTGGGCTATATGTAGTACATCCACAAGCCTCCATGTCCTCTTGCTTCCAGTTGGGTTTGGCCAATGGGAGGCACAAAACAACAGAAGGAAGTCATTGATTTCTCTGGGTCCCTCTCTTTCTGAGAGATAAGCTCGGGTTGGCTAGGTCCCTCAGCAGAAGGTACCTCTCAGAGAGGCTTGCTGTAGACGACGCTCCTTCCCCTCATCCCTTCAGTTGTGGGTGGTGAGAACTCCACTGCCAGTCCCAGATCCTGCACTGGGGAGGTGCAAGATCTCCCCCAGATCCTACGGGGAGCCCCTGAGGCTGCCCGCAATCCTACTCACACTTCAGCAATCGTTTCTTTCTTAGTACATCCTTCTCAGGTTGTACGAATCTGAACGTGCCATCTGATTTCTGAGCAGGACCTGAATGGTGCACCCCCTCTCCCCACTTTTTTCTCTCTGAAGAACCTAAAATCAAGGTTGCAAGCTCAGTTCCTCAGGCCACTTCTGGCTCACAGATGCGTCTTCTTGAGCCTTCACCATGTTGGCCCTCGTATGCTCTTATATTTGGAAGGACAGTTGCCATCACTAAAAAATCAGGGTAATTCACATAACAACTAAATGGTCAGCTTCTCTTGAGAAGTTAGAATTTCTGGCAATACTAGACCTGTGGTTCTACATTAGTGGTCTAGAGCTAAGTGGTAGCTGCCCACTGAACACAGGATATGGAGCAGAATGTAATTTCCTATTTGCCGCCGTCTCCACCACTCTGTATAATCATCTTGATATTGAGGTTGCACGTTGCCTAGCATTTACTGTTGTCTTGTTTTCCTTAGAGTTAAGCGAGAAATAACATTTTTCTATTCTTTATGTTTAGTAAAAATTGGGAAAATAACAGCTAAGCCAGGCGGTGGGGGGCAGGATATGAGCATATTTCTTTGTAGAAATAAAGACAATTCATACTTTTTACTATTGAATCCCCTGCCTACTTTACTTATCTTTGTTCCAAACCTCAAGTTTGCATTGGTTGGTTCAGAAGCACATCTTTAGGTAAATCTGTCTTAAAGGCATCAAATGAGAGCTCAGCATGAGAGCAAAAATAAATGAATTAGGACTGAATTATGCTAAGATGAGCTAGGTGGGTTTTAGAATGAGTCCATTTTCACCCACATCTTCTCATTGCCCCACCCCTGAACTATAAACTTCCTGAAACAGAGACTTCAGGAAAAGGGTTAGGCCAATTTTAGAAAAGTTAGAGACTACAGAGGATAACTAAAATTGATAAGGAATTGATCTAATCTTACTTTATATACAAACCTTCATTTATATCACCTCATTTTTACCTTTGGGCTTCCACCATGGCTCAGAGGTAAATAATCCACATGCAATACAGGAGGCACAGGAGACAATTGGTTAGATCCCTGGGTCAGGAAGATGCCCTGGAGGAGGAAGCAGCAACCCACTCCACTATTCTCGCCTGGACAATCCCATGGACAGAGGAGCATGGTAGGTTACAGTCCATGGGGTCACAAAGAGTCAGACATAACCGAACAACTGTGCATATGCCCTTATAAGAAGAGAAGGGAGAAAAGAGAGTTTGCATTCTCTTTCTTTCTCTCTCTCCCACCTGCCATGTGAGAGGATAGTGATTATCTACAAGCCAGGAAGAGAGAACTCACGAGAACCTGATTACTCTAGTAGCCCGATCTCAGATTTCCAGCTCCAGAATCGTGAGAAATAAATTCTGTTGTTTAAGCCATCTAGTTTGTGATATTTTGTTATGGCAATCCAAGCTGACTAGTACAGAGTGTTTATGAATTTTCTAGAATTGATTGCCTGGGGTCACTTGAGTTAAGTGCTATATAGTAGGAGGGTGAATCCCATCTCTCTGATACAGAAATGCTCTATTGCCAAAAGACAGCTTTGATAACAGGGAGGATGGCAAGTCCAGACAGTGAGTGGGGTCCCATAATAAGTTCCCCAGTTGCATCTTTTCTGGGGCAGAAACTTAGAGATGGAGGCATCAGGCTCTGCCCAGCGCAATGCTGATGTCCAGGGAACTATAAGGGTGAGAAATACTGATGCCAGGATGGTAGAATCAGACAGTATGGGCTGCACATAGAGCCCGGATGGCACCCTACGCTCACCTCAGCTGCCAGCCTGAGACTCTGAAAATAAGAACTCATTTCCTTTTATGTCCAAAGGAAATAACAGGAGGCCATACAAGGTATGGAAGTTAAGACTGCAGAGGCTGAAGTTCAAGCGCCTGGGTTCAATACTGTCCCTGGCACTAACTAGCTGGCTCACTTTGGGTAGATGACTTAATCTCCATGATTTAGCTTCCTCTTTCTCTAATGGGCATAACAATAGGTGAATTCAATGGCTTTCAGCATGTAAAGTGAGTAACTCAGTGCCCAGCGCACAGTGACCACCCCCAAATGGTCTTTTGCTACATAATAACTCCAAGCACCATTTGCCAAGATGGGGAGAAAGTTCAGTTTGTTCCTGGATTTGCTTTCCAGAAACATTCCCGAAGACCCCCAAGGTCCACTTCTTGCTAGTCTCTGCTTTATACGTCAGGGAATAGTTGGCAAAATCCTTCTGAACAGGAGGTCAGCAAATGTGGACTGACCTTAAGTTCTGTAGTCTCTGAAACTATGTTTTGATGCTCTAAGGAAACAATTACTTCTCCTTGCTCTCTGTGTAGGTGTTTTATAGGAGTAGTTGCTGCGTGGAATTGACATTATTATAGTGCTGAATCTTGGTGGAAGACAAAACATCCTTTCTGTAATCAAGGGGTCTAGTTACAGGGTTTTTCTGGTTCTACTTGCTCAGGAAAAAGGTGAGTCTTGCAGACCAGAAGGAACCAGGGGAGAAATAGAAGGGTCACTCAGGGCTGAGCTCAGGAACTCTTGCTCTGAATGGTAAGTATATCAACAGGACACTCCTTGGGGTGGGGTGGGAGAGGGGTGGGAAATGGAACATACTGCAAGGAGAGTCTAATTTGCATCAGCCTTTGGGGGCTGGGGGAGTCCTTGGTGGCTCAGTGATAAAGAATCCACCTGCAATACAGGAGACTGCCTACAATGCCAGAGACGTGGGTTTGATCCCTGGGTCAGGAAGAGCCCCTGGAGAAGGGAATGGCAACTCACTCCAGTATTCTTGCCTGGAGAATCCTGTGGACAGAGGGCAGCAGCGGCCTGAGCAATGTTCCCAGCTCCTCGCTGGGCCTGGAGCAGCGGGGGGAGCTGTGAATAGAAGTTCCACCACATGGCAGGGCAACCCCATAGGGCGTGTGAGCCCAGGTGGCCATGGGGACAGAGACACAAGGCACCACTTCCCTGCACTCCTGGCTCAGGAAACCCGCGTGGACCGAAGAGCCTCAGGGAGACAGCAGAGGAGCCTGGCAGGCTATGGTCCACAGGGTTGCAAAGATTCGGACACGACTGAAGCAACTTAGCCCACGCACATGTTTCTTTTGGTTAGAGGTGAAATTCATTAATTCATGCTTTCATTCATCCATCCATTTATTAAGCTATTCATTCTTGCATTCACCCATCTGTTTATACATCCTTTTATCTATCCATCCGTCCAACAAACATTTACTTAGTGCCTTTTATGTGCTAGGCATGGAGATATGGTAATAAACAAGACAGAAAATGCCCTCAAGGAGGTTACTTCCTAGGGGCAAAAGACAAGTGATAAATAAAATACACAGTGTATCAATTGCTGATAAATTCTCTGGACACTATAAATCAGGAAAGGGGACTAGGGAGTGCTGCTGCTGCTGCTGCTGCTGCTAAGTCGCTTCAGTCGTTTCCAACTCTGTGCGACCCCACAGATGGCAGCCCACCAGGCTCCGCCATCCTTGGGATTCTCCAGGCAAGAACACTGGAGTGGGTTGCCATTTCCTTCTCTAATGCATGAAAGTGAAAAGTGAAAGTGAAGTCGCTCAGTCGTGTCCCACCCTCAGCAACCCCATGGACTGCAGCCCACCAGGCTCCTCCATCCATGGGATTTTCCAGGCAAGGGTACTGGAGTGGGGTGCCATTGCCTTCTCTGAGGGAGTGCTGAGGGGTAAGCAATTTGACAGGGAATTTAGGAGGGTGGAACCAGGGCCTCAGGCTCCAGCAGTCCTTCTTTAGCAAGTGTGTGTTAGTCATGTTGTACCCCATGGACTGCAGCCCACCAGACTCCTCTGTCCATGGGATTCTCCAGGCAAAAATACTGGAGTGGGTTGCCATTTCCTTTTCCAGGGGATCTTTTCAACCCAGGGATCGAACGCAGGTCTCCTACATTGCAGGCCGATTCTTTACCACTGAGCCACCAGGGAAGCCCTCCTTAGCATGAATTTTTTTTTTTTAAATCCAATAGTACCTTAGAGACCTCCCAAGGCTTATTGTACTGTAGCAACTGGGGCAACTCAGTGGCCAGCAGTTACCCACTGATGCAGGCATTCAGAGCATGCACATGTACTTGAAGAGCGCATCTGTTATTTTTGCCTGTGTAGCGTCAACCATCCATCTTTCTTTCTTTCTCTCTCTCTCTCTTTTGGCCATACTACAGCATGTGGGATCTTAGTTTCCTGACCAGTGACCCCTGCAGTGGAAGCACTGGGTCTTCACCACTGGACAGCCAGGGAAGTCCCCAGTCCTCTTTATATCTGTAACTGCATCCTGGTTTTCCCTTGGGAAACCATTCTTCTCCCTTTCTCCTGTCCCTTGGTTTAGATGGGGCTGACCTCCCTCAAACTCCATGGTGCACATATGACCCCGGTCTGGCCGATCAGTATGTTTATTTTTCCTGGTCACACTGATTGGTTCAGACACAGACCCCTGACTGTGAGGCGCTAATGAGAGCCATCCTCCGGACTTTGCCTGTGTCACTGAGGAAGAAACATCTTTTTATTTGACGGATATAATATGATGAGGTACAATTTAAAAGTCTGCAACTACCAGTGGCCATCTTTGCCATGTGAGAGAGAATCTGCTCGAGCATGAAGCCAGCACTGAGATCTGAGAGATGGAGGAAGATTAAGCCCTGATGACATCATTGGGTCCCTGGACTTAGCAGAGTCTGGTCTACCTACCCGTAGACTATCAGCTTTGTGGGATCATCATTTTCTCAAAAATGTAGTTGTTTTGATTTAAGATTCTGTCACATGTAGCCCAACAGTTCTGATTAACATGGTGCTCAGTGAAGATTTATTGAATAGATAATATCATCAGAACTTTCTGCTGGTAGGAACCTTAAGAGATCTGAATTCCATTCACTTTGTTTCTATTTCTCACATCAGGAGGTTCAATATGACACCTACTGTGTTATCTACTGGCTCTTCATATTGACCTTTGCAGCTTTAAAAAGGGATTTTTTGTGTGTTCAGAGTCATGAAGTATGGGAAGTAGGACATGCCCTCTAACTATGCTTAGATACTGATTTTAGTACGTTTCAAAGGTAATACATGTTGGCACTTCCCTGTGGTCCAGTGGTTAAGAATCTGCCTTGCAATGCAGGGGACATGGGTTTGATCCTTGGTGAGGGAACTAATATCCTATATGTCAGGGAGCAACTAAGCCCGTGTGCCACAACTAGAGAGTTCCTGCACCTCAACAAAAGAAACCACATGATGCAACAAAGATCCAGCATGCTGCAGCCAAGTAATTAAATAAATAAATAAATAAATATTAACCCCCCACCCCCCAACACACACACCCATGCACAAAAGTAATACATGTTCACTTTGGAGAATATAGAAAAGCACAGAGAAGAAAATAAAAAGTATGTAACTGCTGCTGCTGCTGCTGCTGCTAAGTGGCTTCAGTCGTGTCCAACTCT
Organism: Bubalus bubalis; assembly: GCF_019923935.1. Lineage (NCBI taxonomy): Eukaryota > Metazoa > Chordata > Mammalia > Artiodactyla > Bovidae > Bubalus > Bubalus bubalis. The sequence goes on along the minus strand of NC_059180.1, from coordinate 21,831,041 downwards.
GTGCAACCCCATAGACGACACCCCACCAGGCTCCTCTGTCCCTGGGATTCTCCAGGCAAGAACACTGGAGCGGTTGCCACTTCCTTCTCCAATGCATGAAAAGTGAAAGCAAAGTCGCTCAGTCGTGTCAGACTCTTAGCGACCCCATGGACCACAGCCTACCAGGCTCCTCTGTCCATGGGATTTTCCAGGCAAGAGTACTGGAGTGGGGTGCCATTGCCTTCTCCTAGTATGTAACTACTCATATGGAAATAACTTGGTATGCTAGTTTTTTCTTTGCATCCATGTGTTTGAAATAAAATTAGAGTTGCACTCAAATACTCTTATAATCTGTATTTATTTTCAGGAAAAATATATTTTGACTGTTTCTCCATGCCAACAATTACCTTATTACAACTTATTTGACCATGATTTGGAAAGAATTTAAAGTTACAGAAAAGTACAAAGAATAGCATAATAAACATCTACACTCCCACCATGTACAATTAACAACTGTTAATATTTTGTTACATTTGCTCTGTCATTTTTAAAAGGAAAAACATTACTTACATATCCAAATTCTCCTAACAGTGAACCTTAATTTATTTTTCACCATTGTGAAAAACATTATGAAGAATATCATTATTGAACTGTAACTTTGTATACATCCATCATTCTCTCGGGTTAAAGTCTTAGAAATAGTGAAACTACATCCTAGCCAACACTGGGTTATTATAATTCCCATTATTTTTAACTATTACATTAGAGAAAGGTGACATTTTGTTATTGTCTTAATTTATATTTCTTTGATTCCTACTGATGAGAAATATGCTTTTTATGTACACTGGTAAATTTGTAATTTTTCTTTTGTGAATTACATTTTCAGGTCCTGTGTCCTTTACTCATTTGGGGGTGTCATCTTTTCTTTTTGAGTTGAAAGACTTGTTTCAATATTAAGGATGTTTTCATCTAGCAAATATATTGTGCTGTGCACCATTTGCCCTTCAATTTTACTTCTGATGTTTATTGTCATAGGTAGATTTTTATTTTTTTGTAATAAAATTCATCTCCCTTGTCCTTTATTTTTTCTGCCTTTATGCCATACTTAGAAATTCAATCTTCCCTTATCCCAAATTCTAAAATTATCCACCCCACATATTTTAAACCACCTTGGGTTTTTTTTTTAACATAAAACTTTTAAAAGGGATTAATTCTGATGTATGATATGAGGTAGGGATGGGTTTTGCCAATGGCTCAGTGGTAAATAATTCTCTTGCAATACAGGAGACACACGAGATGCAGGTTCAATCCCTGGGTCTGGAAGATCCCCTGGAGCAGGGCATGGCAACTCACTTCAGTATTCTTGCCTGGAGAATCCCATGGATAGAGGAGCCTGGTGGGTTAAAGTTCATGGAGTAGCAAAAAGTTAGACACAACCGAGCACGCATGTATACACATGCACATTGCCTTCTATATATTTATACCAATTTCTGGAAATGTTATTCTGTTCCATTAATTTGTCTTAGCTCCATTAGAATTTTATTCATTGTCTTCACAATGTAGTTTCCTATCTATTCTAACAAGTGTTCTGTCTTCTTAAAATTTTTAGTTGTTGTTGTTCAGTCACTAAGTCATGTCTGACTTTGCAACTCCATGGACTGTAGCACACCAGGTTTCCCTGTCCTCCACTATCTCTCTGAGTTTGCTGAAACTTATGTCCATTGAGTCAGTGACACCATCCAACCATCTCATCCTCTGTTGCACCCTTCTCTTCCTGACCTCTATCCCAGCATCAGGGTCTTTTCCAATGAGTCGGCTCTTTGCATCAAGTGGCCAAAGTACTGGAGCTTCAGCTTCAGCATCAGTCCTTCCAGTGAATATTCAGGGTTGATTTCCTTTCAGATTGACTGGCTTGATCTCTTTGCAGTCTGAGGGACTATCAAGAGTCTTATCCAGCACTACAGTTTCAAAAGCATCAATTCTTCAGCACTCAGCCTTCTTTATGGTTCAGCTCTCACATCTGAACTGACTACTGGAAAAACCATAGGTTTGACCACATGGACCTTTGTTGGCCAAGTGATGTCTCTGCTTTTTAATACACTGTCTAAGGTTTGTCATAGCTTTTCTTCCAAGGAGCAAGCAACTTTTAATTTTGTGGCTGTTGTCCTCAGTGATTTACCAAGAAAATAAAATCTGTCACTGTTTCCACTTTTTCCCTCTCTATTTGCCATGACATGATGGGACTGGATGCCATGATCTTCATTTTTTGAATGCTTCGTTTTAAGCCAGCCTTTTCACTTTCCCTAAGTTTTATTTATTCTTGTGCTTTTATTTCTCGAAATTAACAATTCCTAACAGGTGAGGATGAGCACAAACAGTGGAGGCTTTTCATTATAAACCTGTCTAGGACTCCATCCCAAGAAATTCTGATTCACTGGGCCAGATGTGGGGCCTGGGTATCTTTCAGAAATAAGTGGTGGTGGTGGTTTAGTCACTAAGTCATGTCCAACTCTTGTGAACCCATGAACTGTAGCCCACCAGGCTCCTCTGTCCATGGGATTCTCCAGGCAAGAATACTGGAGTAGGTTGCCATTTCCTTCTCCAGGGGATCTTCCCGACCCAGGGATCGAACCCAGGTCTCCTGCATTGCACGCAGATTCAGAAATAAGTATTAACAGATAAATCACACCCCCACCACCACCATGGAATAGATGCACTGTACATAGATAGAATCAAGATTGCTGGGAGAAATATCAATAACCTCATGCAGATGACACCACCCTTATGGCAGAAAGTGAAGAGGAACTCAAAAGCCTCTTGATGAAAGTGAAAGTGGAGAGTGAAAAAGTTGGCTTAAAGCTCAACATTCAGAAAACGAAGATCATGGCATCTGGTCCCATCATTTCATGGGAAATAGATGGGGAAACAGTGGAAACAGTGGCAGACTTTATCTTTTTGGGCTCTAAAATCACTGCAGATGGTGATTGTAGCTATGAAATTAAAGACACTTACTCCTTGGAAGGAAAGTTATCATCAACCTAGATAGCATATTGAAAAGCAGAGACATTACTTTGCCAACAAAGGTTCGTCTAGTCAAGGCTATGGTTTTTCCAGTGGTCATGTATGGATGTGAGAGTTGGACTGTGAAGAAAGCTGAGCACAGAAGAATTGATGCTTTTGAACTGTGGTGTTGGAGAAGACTCTTGGGAGTCCCTTGGACTGCAAGGAGATCCAACCAGTCCATTCTAGGGGAGATTGGTCCTGGGTGTTCATTGGAAGGAGTGATGCTAAAGCTGAAACTCCAGTACTTTGGCCACCTCATGCAAAGAGTTGACTCATTGGAAAAGGCTCTGATGCTGGGAGGGATTGGGGGCAGGAGGAGAAGGGGACGACAGAGGATGAGATGGCTGGATGGCATCACTGACTCAATGGACATGAATTTGAGTGATCTCTGGGGGTTGGTGGTGGACAGGGAGGCATGGCGTGCTGCAATTTGTGGGGTCGCAAAGAGTTGGACATGACTGAGTGACTGAACTGAACTGAACATAGATGGCTCTCTAGTTGATGGTAAGCATCCCACAAGACACCCCCAGATTAGGAATCACTGCTCCAGCTCCAAATGATTAAAAAAAAATTTAAGATACAGTTTTACATTAAAAAATTTTAAAGATATGCTTAAATTTTTTTTACAAAGTAACCATTACAGTTTTATAACACTGTGTCAGAGTTCCCCTCTTCTCTCACTTCTAGCCAGTTTCCAAGTGCCAGATGCTCTCCTGTGACCACCTGAGGTGCTCTTATGTAGTTGTTCAAGGGATTTAGCCCAGGCTTTGGCATTTTCAAAAGCTCCTCCAGGTCATTTTAATGTATAGTTGGAGTCAGTAACCAGTGGTTAGGAATTCCTTCTTAGTCTTGACCCATTCTACAGTTCATGTAGAATTCTGAGTTAGTGGGGATTTTGATCTAGGATATGTATCAGAATCACGTGTGGAACTTAAAATACAGACTGTGTTCAATATTGGTCACTTGTATCAAAGAAAAATAAATATAATCCTACAGGTGATTCTAACACACAGTCAGGGCTGGATACCTATTTTGCAGGCAATTATCAGTTTATCAATTATCAATTTAAATTATCAGTCTTACTTTTCAGGTGAGAGCCTACTTGTTTAAATACCTGGGCATAGACTTGACCCAGTGTATCAACATTCACCATGTCCTAGTAGAAGTGTGTCTCAAACCTGAGCATTTAACAGAGCCACTGGGACAGCTAGCTGGATTCCCATCCCCTCACCCCACTCCCCCGAGTTTCTGATTCAGTTGATATGGGCCTGATGGTTTGCATTTTTAATAGGTTGTCAGGTGATACTCTGGAGAAGGAAATGGCAACCCACTCCAGTATTCTTGCCTGGAGAATCCCAGGGACGGAGGATCCTAGTGGGCTGCCATCTATGGGGTCGCACAGAGTCAGACACGACTGAAGAGACTCAGCAGCAGCAGTAGCAGCAGGTGATACTCATACTGTTCATGGGATTCTTGAGGCAAGAATACTGAAGTAGTTACCATTCCCTTCTCCAGTGGAACACACTAGTCCAGGGACCACACTTTGAGAACCATTGAGCTATAGCATTTATACAAATATTAATGTTAGACTTGTTCCATGATAGAGTGATTGCTCCATTACAATGAGTTTAAGCATGGGCTGCAAGGTGTGGGCTTCAGACCACTGAGAAGTTGAGGGTAAGAGGCATACAAAATAGAGACGCTATGCACCTATATTGCTGAGAATCACTTCAAAAGGATTTTGTGAAATCTCTAGAACTGTAATATCTAGTCTGACATTACTCAGATAACTTCTTACATATCCCTCCATTCCAATCCTGTGACCATTATTGTGGGTGTTACATTACATTACCTCCTGACGCATGTCTGCAGTGGCGGTGGTGTTGTACTGAGCTGGATTACACTGCGCATGGGTGAGCGTTCCCGGAAGGGAAACGCCTAGTGATTGTTATTTAGGGAAGGACCCATCTTTTAGAATTGAGTGGATCAATCATTTAGACGGTTGTAGAACCATCCCCCAACCCACCACCAACCAATTTGGAAGCATCATCTTTTAACTTTTACCTACAATGAAGCCAACTGCATTTCTAAACTGAGACACAGATCATGACACTGTCCTGTGTAAACACGTCAATGACTCCCCATGGCTGTTGAGATAAAATTCAAAATTCTTAACATGGTATCACAAGTTGCATCCCCAGAAAGTAAACTCTAAGATGGAGTTTAGCATGAACCTTACTTATTAGGGGATGCTTTTGGGATTAATGGGGCTTCCCTGGTGGCTCAGATGGTAAAGAATCTGTCTGCCATGTAGGAGACCTGGATTCGATCCCTTGGTTGGGAAGATCCCCTGGAGAAGGGAATGGCAACCCACTCCAGTATTCTTGCCTGGAGAATTGGGATTAACACCTGGAAGAGGGGATGGAAACGTGAGTGGGCAGAAAGGGTCAAGCCAAGATGTGGGCCCAGTGACAGCTGCAAGTTGATCACATGGGAAGCTCTCGAGTTAAAGTGGTCCATCCAAGTGGTCCTGAGTTGAGCCAAGATGGCCAAGTCTATATACCGTCAATGGATGTTAGTTGCCCTGTGAAGGGTATGACATGGGTGAGGCAGCTCTCAGCAACTAGGTCAATCCTTGAAGGGCCTGATAGCTGAAGGCTGGCTATTGACAGCATGTCCAGCATCCAAGGTGTTAGACTCTCCCTTGACAGGGGGTTGAGTGCTGTAGCACAGTCTCCCACACATGGCCACGGCATTCTTTGCAATCTGGCTACCTCTCTAGTGCCTTTCTGTCTACTTCTCAGGCACACTGCTTTTTCTTTCAGTCTCTCAAATTCACCTTTCTGCCCCAGGACCTTTGCACATGCTCCCACCTCTGCTTGGACTGTGTTCTCTGCATTCCTGACCTCTCCTCCCACCCCATATTCAGACACTCCAGTTCATTCTTCAGGTCTCTGCACCAGTGTTGCTTCTCTGGGGAATTTTCCTGACCCTCCATCCAAGTTAGGATGTCTGGAATATACTTTCAAAGCTTAGACACCTGCCAGGACTCACTTCTGCCTCTTTCCTTGGAGTTCCAGGTGGAAAGGGATAGGCCTGAATGCCAGGTGAGCTGGCTAGATGGGGAAGTGAGATGCTTTATATGTAGTGTGCTGACTTCCCTTCAAATTGAGCTCAGACTTTTGGAAAACTTTGCCCTGTTTTCCTATTCTAGGTTGGGACCAGAGTTTAAAAGGGGAAGCAGCAAGGGCCACAAGCAGAATGAGGAGATGGAAAGTGAAATTTAGGAGGATAAAGTCAAGTGCCCTTGATCAGACATCCCTCTTAACCAGGGGATTCTCCTTGTGTTAAATCATAAGAGATTCAGGCTTTCATGCTATTGAATTAATAACAATATAATAATAGTAGTAATGCTGCTGAGTGTTCACTATGTAATGCTATGTTTAGTATTTACTTGCCTTATCTCACTAATCCTTATATCAGCTCTGGGAGGAGGACTATCATTTCTCTCTGTTGAAGAGACTGAGGTGCACCGGAGTTAAATAATTTGCCCAGGATCATACTTGTAATTATGGGCTTTGAAGCAGGGTTGTCTGATGATGGAACTGCCAGGCCAAAGCAGCTCGCACCTGGCCTCTCTGATGTGGGAGCATTCCTGGACTTCCCCAAGGGGCTGGAGCCTCTGGTCCCAGCCCCCGGTCCTCAGCAGTTCTCCCAGACCGGCCTCTGCTGCTGGTTGTGGTTCTCCACCCCATCCCCCATCCCCCTCCCCCTTCAGCCAGCCAGGCTGCTGAAGTCCCAGCATGCCTCAGGCTCCAGCCAGCCTGAGTTATGACATAACTCACCTGAAAACTCCCCTGTAAAGGGAAAGGGGCCAATCAAATGTGAGTTATTCTTATTGTAAGCTCCTCAAAGCCAGGGACCTTGTATGATTTATCTTGGTATAACCGATAGCATTGGGAACAGGGCTTGACACATAGCCCACAATAAATGTTTATGGAATTGACTGGAGTTTTCAGAGAGATGGGAGACTAAACACACACACCCACAAATTGATACACACGTTATCCACACACAGATACACACATACACAGACATTATGCCTACACGCCCACCACACACAAACACCTACCCTCTCAACTCACATAGACAGAGTCTACACACATACACACACACACACACAGCTTCTTTCCTGTGGGTGTGAATTTGCATCTGTGATCTTTGTCTCCCATGGCATGGTATGTGTATAACTCCATCACTCATTTTAATTACATTATTGTGGGCTCTATTTGGCCGTTGGCTATTTTTGAGACCAAATTAGAAATTTAAAAACAGCCATCTTTCTTCCCGAAGAAACTTATTACAGCCATTGCCCTGGATGGGGTGGTGGAGAATGGGGGCTTGGGGAGTGGGTGGAGGGGGCTTATTTACATGGGAGTCCCTTTTGTTCTGTTTGCAATTTTTTTTAAATCACGTATGTATATTATCTTTTTAAAGCATACAGATAGAGACACTTAAATGAAGAAAAGAAAATAGCCACCTTGCTTCAAAAACAACCACTGACTTATATAAAAGCTTTTATAAGTGGGTTAGTTAGAGATTAAAGCCGAGGCCTGTTCTGGCCGGGTTCACAGGCCCCCCGGGGACACGTTGCCTCCACCCGGAGGGCAAGGCCGCCGGCATAGCAGCCGACAACCATCTGGGGCCCGGGCTCAGCTCACCGTCCTGAGCCTGGATGAGACCAGACGGCATCTCCTCTCAAGCTTGCGTGGAGAAACCCTCCTCGAAGACCCTCTGTCGAAACACCACACATCCATTTAGCTTTTCTCTTTGCTGGGTCAGTGACAGATCTGCAAGGATTAGGGGAGGTAAGCTCTGAAATCTACTCAGTAAGATAAAAATCTGTCCCTTCATTCTCAGGCTCAAGTGGAAATGATTAAATCTGAGGAGTCGGGCACAGGGGGCAGGAATCTGGCTGTAGCCTTTGAGTTTGAAGTCATGTCGCATCCTTTCCTGTGATTTTAGAATCACTGGCATCTGGTCCCCAGACTCCATGGCAGCTGTTTGGAGCCTTGGAGTAAAACCCAGAGAGGATTGGGGCCTCCGAGGTGGACAGAGTACTTACAAGCAGCTAATGAGAGAGCCTGGGCTTTCTTCTGAGTCCAAGATATTCCTGGAGGGATTAATTTTTATCAAATGACTTCTTAATGAGAGACTGCTTACCTCCAAATTTGGAGACTTTAAAGCTCCTGAAATTTAAAACTAATCAGCAGGCTGGTCTGCTTTGAATGTGAGGAGTTCACACAATCAGAAGCTCAAAAGAAAAAAGAATGAGTTAGTAAGAGCCAGGAGCTAGCGGAGTAGAAAACATAAGCTTAAAATTGAGCAGGTGGCCTTGCTCTGTATCCCCAGAAGAGGCACTGAGGTGTTGGGTTGAGATCTGAAATTGGGGTCCTGTGGGCTGGCTCTAACTTGTAGATGTGTTTTGTGGAATTCACATATAATTTTAAATTGGGGGAAATTTCATGCACAAATGTGTTTTGGGGGCTTCCTCATGAAATCAGAAACTCTGAAAGCGGCAGGCCAGCATCCCAGCAGAGCTGACAATCTCCTTGAGCTGTGTGAGTTCATTTGCCACAATTCAAAGGTTCCCTGTAACCTTTCAGTGTGTGTATCATGCTAGGGCTTCCCTTTTGGCTTAAACAGTAAAGAATCCTCCTGCAATGTAGGAGACCAAAGTTTGATGCCTGGGTCAGGAAGATCCCCTGGAGAAGGGAATGGCTACTTGCCTGGCCCTTGTGAGTTTCTTCCCCAGATGAACCACACTCATGCTTAGAAAGACCATCAATTCAGTTCAGTTGCTCAGTTGTGTCCGACACTTTGTGACCCCCTGGACTGCAGCACGCCAGGCTTCCCTGTCCATCACCAGCTCTTGGAGATTGCTCAAACTCATGTTCATTAAGTCAGTGATGCCATCCAACCATTTCATCTTCTCCTCCCTTCAATCTTTCCCAAATCAAAACACCATGGATAGACTGTTTTGCAAATCTGGGGATTATTTGGTAGACAAGTGAGGCCAAGTCTACTCTACCAGGCTGCATTGGGAGAATTCCTTCCCTCTAACTCACACTGGTGTTCTGGTTTGGATGCCCCTGTGACTTAACTTCAGTGACTAATATTTCTCACACCTGGTGATGGACAGACGCTAAGATGGTCCCAAATTATCCCCATGTCCTGATACTCCTGTTACGGTGTAATTCTCTCCTCTTAACCTGCAACTTACTAACCAACAGAACATAGGCAAGGTGACAGATGTCAGGCCTGTGGTTACATTACATAAGACTGGAGCATCTGTCTTGCTAACAGACGGCCTTCCTTTGCTGGCTTTGATGGAGCAAGTGGCCTAGCTGGGCAGGCCCATATGCAAGGATCTGAGAGCGGCTGATGGCCAACAAGCAGCTGGGAACTCGAGGGTGACTTCTGGCCAACAGCCGGAAAGAAACAGGCCCTGAGCCTGACAGCCCATAAGGACCCAAATTCTGCCAATAACCACATGGGCTTGGAGGTCGATTCTACCCCAGCTGAGCCTTCACATGAAATCACAGGCCTGGCTGACACCTTGATTGTAGCCTTGAGAGACCCTCAAGCAGAAGACAGAGCTAATCCCAAACTCCTGAGCCATGGAAATTTTGAGAAACTGAATTAACTGTGAGTCATTTTATTGTTTGCTCCGTAGCGATAGAGAAGTAACGAAGACTCCCTTCGGATCTGGAGTCTTAACAGTTACATTCCTTCTCAGTTTGATCCCACCTCTGTCTACAGTAATTTTACTTATTATTATATAGGACCACTAAGTGCTGCTATTTATTCTCCTAAATCTGGATCATGTGCCAGAACAGACTTTTCTTGAGAAGGATGTGGGAGAGGGTATGGCCACATTCAGTTCACATCTCTTTTGTATCATTCACTTATGTATCACTTTTCACTTTCATGCATTGGAGAAGGAAATGGCAGCCCACTCCAGTGTTCTTGCCTGGAGAATCCCAGGGACGGGGAAGCCTGGTGGGCTGCTGTCTGTGGGGTCGCACAGAGTCGGACACGACTGAAGTGACTTAGCATAGCAATGTATCTCACCATAAAATGTGTGTACCTTGTTGGTTGGGACTCTGTCTTGTTCATCCTGCTATTAGTGTTGCTAAACATGATGAGTACATGGCCAGTAAATAGGTGTTGCATGAAAGGATACAGCTGAAGGGTTGAATTATCCTTTTGTTGTTGTTGTTCAGTTGCTAAGTCTTATCTTAGCCTTATCTGGTCCTTCTCTTCTCCTGGGCATACCGGAGGATGGCACAGCCCTACTCCCATGAAGTTGGGCAGGGTCATGTGGTTAGTTCTGCACTATGGACTGGAATGGAAGTGATACATATCACTTCTGGGCCAATGCATTTAATTTCCATGATGAGCCCACCCTTCTCTCTCCTCTGCTCTGGTGACCAAGGAGGCTTCATGCTGTAGAGGGTGCAAAACAAGACACCAGAGCCTCCATCATTCTGGGCCCCCAAGTGACTAGAAGGATCACAGCCCTCACTGACCTTGCTGGGTATATACAGTGAGAAGGAAATATACAGTGTGAGGCTACTGAGATTCCAGAGTTAATATGTTACCACAGCAAAACCTAGACTATCTTGAATAAAACACCTCTTAAAAGACAGAAGCAAATTATACCTTACTCTATTTCCTCTTTCATCTCTTATTCTTTTAAGAAATATAAAAGCTGCTAACACTTCTGATGCTTCTGATAATACATAAGTATATCAGAACTCCCACCCATCCTGAGAGACTCAGTTCTGTGGGAAGCGCCCCCTACCCCCACCCCAAGCAGAGTTAGAGGAATCTTCCTCTCGGCTCCCACGACACGCTCATCATCCCTCTATTAGAGCACTTAGCACACTATTGAAATGATTTGTGTACGTCTGTCTCTCCCTCTAGACTATAAGTGTCAGAAGCCTCCTTTATTTCCCTCTTAAAAATCAGGGGAAAATACACCAAAGGAAGGATAAATACAGATAAAAGGCAGCTGCACTGAGGCTCTCCTCCACCTCTATCCAGCAATGTTTTAGTTAAGGGTCTTTTGATTGCAGGTAACAGAAATCTAGTCTTGCTAGTTTAAGTGAGAAAGAACATGTATTGGAAGGATATAGTAGTTCTTGGAATCCAAAGGAAAGATGAATGAACAACTCAAGGAATCACAGTAACCAGGGAAGCAGTGGGGACCTCAGTGACTGGACTTTATCATGGTCCCTCTACAGTTATGTGGTGGCCTGACACATCTTCCAGCTCCCAGACTCAGGGTCCAGGAGAGAGAATCCAATTGCGGCAGCTTGGGTTAAGTATCTGCTCCCCATCCAGTCATCAATGTCTGGGAGAAGTGTCATGCAGTAGAAACATGAGCTGTGGCTTTGCAATATAGGTGATTCTCAGACACGATGGGGCAGGTAAATCATCTAATAGATGCTCATATCAGATGATTACCTTGTCCAACCTTCAAAAAAAGCATCTTCTTGCCTCACAGCTCTGTAGACTCTCTCTCAACTTGACACTTCCTGATAAATTTCAACCATTCCTGAAACCTCCCTTAAATGTCCCAAATCACCCCAGACTTCTGCAGAAATACCTGGACACACCATCTCTTTCTAGATACCACAATGTGCTCAGGAGTTTCGGTGGTCTTGGTTGCCCTTATCTGGCTACTCTGTTGCTCCCAGTTGCTCTTCTCTTGGATGGTTCTCAATATCCAGAGCCTTGGGCTCCACTCTTGGGCTTTATCATCCATAGCTGAGGCTGATCACTCAGCCAAGCCTGACTGTTGGCTGGGCCTGACAAGGAGCTTCCCCATGTGAGACCCATAGAAAGTGTTTGTTGAATTAAATGAAAATAGATTACTCCAAGCTAGATTGTGTTTCCTCTTATCAGCCTTTCCTAGAATGGAAAATCAAAAGCAAACTGGCATTCTGCAGGGAAGAGGGCGTGCACCATCAATTCTGGAAACAAATAAAGTCCCCTCCCCCTAATCCTGGCCATTCATTGTCATTTATTCATTCATTCATCCATTCAACAAGCATTTTCCTACTATGTCAAGCATTTTCCTAGGTCTAGGGATATCCACTCCAGTATTCTTGCCTGGAGAATCCCAGGGATGGGGGAGCCTGGTGGGCTGCCATCTATGGGGTTGCACACGCCTGAAGCGACTTAGCAGCAGCAGCAGCAGAAGGGATATTAAAATGAAAAGCATCTTGTCTTGCCATTAATTCAGATTGGGTGGTGGTGGGGGGGGGGCAAGTGCAGACATTTAAATAGATAAGTGAATTTCTGGGTGATAAAACAAGCTGTAAAGTCTTATTAAAAGAGTGTGTAGTATAGAGAGGCCTCAATGTGAATCCTGCCTCCACTACTTCCTAGATACTTGACCTAGGACAAGTTATTTGACCTTTTAGGATCTTATTTGCTTTAAGACAAAAGAAGGCAAAAATCATGTCAGCTTGGCATGTTGTATTAGACATAATATATAAAGTATAGTATATAATAGACTGTAATGATAACTATTAATATCATTACAAAATCCAATTTAAAAAAAATAAACATGCTTTTCGCATAATTTCCAGGGCTTATACCATTGTCTGACACATAGAAAGTCCTAAATACATAATTTTGAGTGAATGAATCCATTATTTCTTGTGTGCTTATCTCATATTAGGCATTTGTGCATGTATCTATAAAGCAACTTTGAAAGACAGTACAATATAGAAGTTAAGACCATTCTTTATCTTTAGTATTAGAAATATTTGTGTTCAAAGCCTTGCTATGAATTTGGACTGTGTTTCTAGAAGAAGAAGCTGTGAAGAGGCTTCCTGTGCAGGTGATGAAACTAGTCTCAGGAGAAACTTGTAAGAAAGTGAGGGCGGCAGGATAAAGCAGAGTAAGTAGCTAGACAAAGATGTGGTGGTTTCTGCAGTCTCAGTCTGGCTTCAGTACAATCCTGTCGAGAGCGCCAGAGCTGCACCAGGGTCAGTATTGCCTTGAAAAAAGGGGGCTGGCTTTTGTACTCACATCAGTCAGCTATTGGCTGCAGGTGGCCCTAGGCAGGAGCATCATAGGCTCTGAAGCATCTCCAGGCGCGGGGGATCCCGTTGACTTCAAGAGGAATGTAAGTATTAGGCTGCAGAGTCAAGATCAGGAGCTGGGCACTGTCAAGGGGGCATGGTGGGGAACCCAGAGCATAAGCTGTAGTCTTCCGAGTACCCGCATTAAAAAGGAGGCCCCTACAATTTATGACACATGAGGGAACTGAGGGATCAAGAGCTTAAATAATTTATCCAAGATTATCTAGCTCTAAGCAAAAAGTGAATCCCAACAACTACTATGTGTTCATAAAAATAACTACCAGTTGTTAATTAAATTACCATATGCTAGGTAGTGAAATAAATGCATTACATGCCCTGTCTCATTTACTGCTCATAGCAAACCTACAGGGTAGGTAATCTTATTATCCCCCAATGAAAATGAGGAAACACATTACCTAACTAGCCCCAAATCACATTACTAGCAGTGGCATGGTCAGGATTCAAAATTAAATATGTCAGACTCCAAAACCGAAGAATATTAACCACAACTCAAGGAAAACATCCTGAGGTATTAATGCTTATTTCTCTCCCCATGATTTCCCTTCCCCTTCTCCCATTCCTTTCCCTCTATTCAATCAGGGAGCAATAAGTGCACTTTCCTCATGGGACATTTGAAGAGGAGTGGAACCAGCAGAAAAAAAGAAAAAAACCAGAACCAAAAAGCCTTTTGGGATTTTCTCTCAAAGCCTAAACCTTTTATTAGTGAAAAGAGATTTAAGACCAGAGACAATGACTTGAAGAAATGGGGAGGCCAAAGACAATGACCTGAAAAAATGAAAAGATGTCATTTGTTTCATTCGATTTAGGGTTTGGTACCCTGGAGAAGGAAAGAGAATATGAACAGCAAGGTAGGGAAAGGAGAGAGGGAGAGAGAACAGATTTTTGATCCTGGAGCAGCAGAGATGAACCTTTTTTCCCAGTAGCACCACTGGGAGAAATCACAAAATCCCAGGGAGGAAAGACTGTGTGATGCTGCTAGGAAGATGGGACCACAGGACTCTTACTTTCCAAGCATTATGAAGAAGCATGGAGAGGGAGTGGATGAAAAGGAGCCATGTGGACAGGGACAACGGATGTATCAGTGGCCACGTTTGTGTAGAACCATGACTGAGCATCAAATGCAGCCACTCTGGATGTAAAAGACAAGGTGGGACTGACCCCAGCAAGGAGTGAAGTTAAATTTTTTCTATAGATCAGAGGATAGAGAGCAGGCAGTCAGATAAAGTCAAACTGAAAATAAAGAAGGAATATTTATTACACATCTGAGCTTAAAGTTTGAAATGTGTACCTATGATGAATAGAAAAAGAATTGGCCTTGGGGAAGGCCAATGTGAAGACAGTGGCCTGCATTTGGTGAATGGAGAGAACTTTCCTGTACCCAAGACAGCATGGCTGGCTGGTCATTGAAAGGCAAACCCTTACTTACCTATTTGGGTTGTTCTACTCACTGTCCCTACCAGGATGGTGGGAGTTACTGAAAGTTGAGGTCTAGGTTAATAAAGCAAGAACCCTGATAGAGTTACTGCCTCAATGAAAGGGGGTTTAGACAAATTATACCCATCAGCCCTGGGAAACAAATTGGGGAATTTGTCACTTGGCAGGGCTCTGGGTTGGAAAATTACAAAATCACTTCATCCATGAGAAAGTGAAATGCCGAGTCTGCACCTCATGTAATGTTAAAAATCAAATTTGCACTACTGATTCCTGGATTTCTAACGAGAAATTCACCTTAGAAGCTTGTTCTCTACTGGTAAAACCCCCAAGGTTCCCTGCAGATACAAATGCAAAATTACTCTGTAATAACATTACCATAACCTTAGGTTTTATGGGATTTCTATGATATAAACAATCTACACCAGGAATTCACTGTCATTAAAAAATTACAAATAATAGGAAGAAACTTTCAACCATGAGGAAGAGTCAGCAGACACTACAAACAATAAAATTAGCAACCCCAGGAATTTCAAGCAGAACAGTAATCTGAAAGACACAGTAAGTCCATTTAAATTTTTAAAGAGATTAAAAAATGGAAATCAACCTGAAGGGACAGAATACTGTGAAAATAATAACAAGCAGATTTGAAAGAGAATCAAATAGAATGCCTGCCAACAAAAAATGTGGTCACAGAAAATAAAGGCTCAATAGATATGTTAACAGATTAAACACCACTAAGGCTATGGTTTTTCCAGTGGTCATGTATGGATGTGAGAGTTGGACTATAAAGAAAGCTGAGTGCCAAAGAATTGATGCTTTTGAACTGTGGTGTTGGAGAAGACTCTTTAGAGTCCCTTGGACTGCAAGGAGATCCAACTAGTCCATCCTAAAGGAGATCAGTCCTGAGTGTTTATTGGAAGGACTGATGTTGAAGCTGAAACTCCAATACTTTGGCCACCTGATGTGAAGAGCTGACTCATTTGAAAAGACCCTGATGCTGGGAAAGATTGAGGGCAGGAGGAGAAGGGGATGACAGAGGATGAGATGGTTGGATGGCATCACCGACACAATGGACATGGGTTTGGGTGGACTCCGGTTGGTGATGGACAGGGAGGCCTGGCATGCTGCGGTTCATGGGGTTGCAAAGAGTTGGACATGACTGAGCAACTGAACTGAACTAAACTGAAATGAGAATTGTGGATATATAAGACAGAGCTGAGAATACTACCTAGAATAAAAATCGCAGAGAAGAAGAGATGAACAAGATTAAAGTTATGGAGCACAGAATGTGAGAAGAGTTCTAGAAAGGAAAAAATAGAATGAGAAATAGGCATTTTTCAATGAAAATTTTCAGAATTTGGAAAGCACAATGAGCTCTGAACAGGATAAATAAACATATATCCACATCTAGACACATCAAGTTGAAACTGAAAAATTACAAAGAAAATAATGAAGACAATGAAACTATCTATAAAATGAAAAACAGATATAGCCACAATAAAAACCCAGAACAATGGAATAGTCCTTTCAAAATTCTGAAAAATAAAACTGTCAATCTAGAATTCCACACTCAGTTTAAATACAAATAGTGAAGGTAATACAAAAGAAATCTCTATGTAGAAAAGATCAAAAGAGTTCAGTGCTCCCAGGGATGTACTGCAGTGAAAATATATTGAACACAGAATGAAGGAGCAGGGTACCAGAAGCATTACTGAGCAAATAAACTGATGACATCTGTGAGTAAATAAAGAATTCCTCCTAAAAATAGTAACTAATATTGGGGGAGAGTGTAAAAGCAAGGTGGAAATAAACTAGATAAAAAAATGAATCAGATGAAAGGAAAGTGATGAGCATTAAAGCTTTCCAAGGTCTTTGTATTATTTTGGAGCAGAGTACAAAGAGTGATGAACTATGGAGAAGTATGTATTTTAAACACTTAAGAGAAACTAGTAAAAGAATATAAATGAAACATATAATTTCCAAAACAGTAGAGAGGAAAGAATATCTAATTCAATATAAAAGAAGGAATAGGAACTATATAAAGAGTTAGATAAAATCACAAATTAAGATGGTCAAAATAAATCCAAATGTACAATTATAATAAATGTAAATAGATCATTGTCATCAATTAACATACAAGGATTCTTGCATTGGATAAAAAATATATCCAAATACTACTTGAGATACACCTAACAAGAGATTTTTTTAAAGTAATGGGATGGAAGAAGATATCCCAGGTAAATATTAATGAAAAGAAGTCTGGTGTATCAATAGTAGAATCAGATAAAATAATGAAATTATTTAATACAATAAAGCTTAATTATGGGTAAAAATGACTGTTATATATTACTAGAGAGAAAATTCACCAGTAAAATACAAATACCCAAACCTATATTCAACTAATAACATAACTTCAAAACGTATAAAGCAAATGTGATATAATTACAAGAATATCGACTCAGTGGACATGAGCAAACTCCAGGAGATAGTGAAAGACAGGGAAGCCTGATGAGCTGCAGCCCATGGGGTTACAAAGTGGTGGACACAACTGAACGACTGAACAACAACAATATTCACAGAGAGAAATTTTAATAAACATTTCTCAGAAACTGACATACAGAGGAAATGAAAAAGAAGGATTTGCCATTCTGAACATCACAACTAATAAGCTTGGTTTAATGAGCCTGTTTAGGATATAAAACCTAAAATTTTGAATATATTCTTGTTAAGCACCCATAGAATAATTATCAAAAATTTCCAAGGCTACAAAGCTAGTCTCAAAAAATACCAAAGAATCAATATTAAGTAGACCACTTCCTTGACAATGCAGTAAACTCGGGGAAAAAAGGGCAGAAAGGCAGTCCAACCCTCTCCTCATTCCAGTGGGAAAGTAATTGTTAGTCATTCACTCATGTCTGACTCCTTGTGACCTTTATGGACTTTGCGACTCTTTATAGACTGTAGCCCACCAGGCTCACCTGTCCATGGAATTCTCCAGGAAAGAATACTGGAGTGGGTTGCCATTCCCTTCTCCAGGGGATCTTCCTGACCCAGGGATCGAATCTGGATCTCCGTGCATTGCAGGCAGGTTCTTTACAATCTGAGCTACCAGGGAAGCCCCTAGTGGGAAACTATCATACTTTTAAACAGTTCATGTGTCAAAGAAGAAGTTTGATGGAAATGAAAAGATATTTAGACATTAACAACAATGAAAGACACTTCCTATTAAAACATTGCAGATACTGACTCTGAAAATTCATATGGAAGAGCAAAAGTTCAAGTTCAATAGAAATGGGGGGAAATGCAAAGTGAAATAGCAATGAGATTCTTTTACACCTCTCAGTCTGTCAAAAAGTTTGAAAAAGTCTGATGATGACAAGCACTGGCAAGGATATGACATGATGGAAACCTCAACCCTACTGCTAGTGGTGTAAATGCTGGAGCAGTTCTGAAGCATCGAGAAACTAGACCCTGCATAACCCTCCAACTCAGAATTCTCTATGCTTATGCCCTGGACTCCTTGGACTGCAAGGAGATCCAACCAGTCCATTCTGAAGGAGATCAGCCCTGGGATTTCTTTGGAAGGAATGATGCTAAAGCTGAAACTCCAGTACTCTGGCCACCTCATGCGAAGAGTTGACCTATTGGAAAAGACTCTGATGCTGGGAGGGATTGGGGGCAGGAGAAGGGGATGACAGAGGATGAGATGGCTGGATGGCATCACTGACTCGATGGACGTGAGTCTAGGTGAACTCCGGGAGTTGGTGATGGACAGGGAGGCCTGCTGCGATTCATGGGGTCGCAAAGAATCGGACACAACTGAGCGACTGAACTGAACTGAACTGAGCCACCACCCCCTTAGTGGGTTGTGAAGTCAAAATGGTCCTAAACAGTTGTCAGAGTAAAAGAAGAAAAGGAAAATACTAAAGTGCAATGTGGACTTCCCTGGTGGCTCAGTCAGTAAAGAAACCGCCTGCAATGCAGGAGACCTGGATTTGATCCCTGAGTTGGGAAGATCCCCTGGAGGAGGGCATGGCAACCCACTCCAGTAGTCTTGCCTGGAAAGTCCCATGGACAGAGGAGCCTGGTGGCCTCCGTCCAAGGGGTCACAAAGAGTCGGACACAACTGAGCACACACTCAGACAAGGTGCAATATACATAGTAATATTAGGTCTTGGTTTTATAAACATTATGCGTATGTGTTGGTGGCAATGTGAACATGTTTTCTAGGGGTTGGTCATGGTAAAAAAAAAAAAAAGTTAACAGATGATGCCCTAAAGAAATTCACTTTTGTACACAAGAAAGTAGAGATGAGAGTGTTCACTGTAGTGTTTTTCATAATAGCAAAAATTGAAATCAGCCTGAAGTGCAATGAAAATGGTTGTATTTATCTACTTAGTGGAATACTGTCCTGCAGTTAAATAAAAAATAATCTACATTTATTATTTAACAGGTCTACCATTATTTAATAGGTCTACATTTTCCAACATTGAAAAATCTAAAAAATCATAATGTTGAAAATATGAAGAATGTGGCATCATTTCTCCAAATTACTAAACATGCCTCCATAAAGTCCTGAAATATTCATGGAAAGGATACATACTGGCTTCGGGATGTGTTTTCCCCTGAAGAGGACAGTTGGGTGGGGACTCAGAATGTGAACACAGGGAAGGACTGTCTTTTGCTTTACCTGTGACATTCTGCATGTAAACACATCTGAAGCAGGTATAGGAAAATGTGAATGCCTGTATAATTTTGGTACACCAATGTCTGTTATTTACTGTGTGTCTGACACAGTTCATAAATGGAAATTTAAAAATTAAAGTGACCACAATAAAGATAACTTCAGAGCATCACTTACCCAGCAGAGTCTCCCAAACCACAGGACCAGCTAAAAGGCTGGTGCCCTGGGCTGTTTGGAAGAGGACGCTTGCTGGTATTTAACTGGGGAGGCAGGGAGAAAATGTAAATTTGCATCACACACTCCGACAAAATCAATAGAGGTAATTTCCTGATTCACACCCGTAGATGTGCACAAAACCACCCTGATCTAAGATAATATCCACATACGGGGGGCTGGAGGGGGTGACTTGGGGCCTGAATTATTCAGCGTCTGTCTCACAGCTCTGTTGCTTGGGCTTCATTTGAGACGCAGTGGAGAAGCCTGAATTCGGCTGCTGGACTGGCCTCAGCTCAGATACTCTGACAACCACAGACCCGTGATGAATGATAATTGCGTTTTCTCTACATCAGTGTATGGAAATCTGTTTACAGATTTGGATTACAAATTCTGGAAGCTTAATATACTTAATGATTTTTTGCCGATCTTAAAGGGCTCTGCACTATATAAACCATGGCTGTACCTAAATTTTGGGAATTGTGGAATTAACTGATTTTGCCCTGTGGAATTAACTTCTGCATTTAAGAAACACTTGAGACGTCATTTCTTCCACCCCCTGCCCCAATTCCTTGTTTTATTAAAAAAAAAAAAAATGTGGAAAAGGGAAAAGGCAGGCCCTTGGGAGAGACTATAGCGAATGACTGTCTTTCTCTCCTAGGTTTATAGGAGACCAGTAATTCCAAAATTCATAACTGAAATCCCTGCCAGGGAGAGGGCGGTCCAAAGGGTCTCATTTGTGCCTCTCTAAGACCAAAACAACTGGTCATGAAGTTCAGTTCTAACAGTATTAAAAAATATAGCAGCAGGTGGATGGCTACAAAATCAAAAGGTGCTGAGTGACATACACATTAGAGAAAGAAAATTGAATTAGCAGTGACATTTTTTGGCCTGAGGCCTTTTTTTTTCTTTGGGCTGTGAAAATAAAGACAAACTTTGATCTGTTCTACTCAGAATCTGATGAAGACATCAAGGCCAGAATATTGCCTCTAATCTTGTTTGTTATTTCCAGACCATATTCCCTTGGACCCTCTGCTCCTTGAGGATGGGGCTGTGCACATCTCCAAATGGACCACTCATGCTTCTGCTACAGCAACCCCATAAGAGAAGTCATGCCTGGCGCTCAAAAAGGGTCTCGTGATCGTGGAGGGAAGCAGACACTGGTCTGGCCAAGGCTCTCAGTTTACAAGATTTACGTGTTCTTCCTCACTGTGGCAAAACCATAACTAGTGGAAGTAAAATATAAACGAGGGCAGAGAAATAGCGGCGTGGTGAATACAGAACGGTCAAAGACAGAACAAGCAAAATCTTTCCTGTTCTTAAGTGGAAAACTTCATTATGTTTTCAGAGGGAAGAAGTTATGAAAGGAGACCTGTCACTAGACACAATCTAAAAACATCTTTTACATTTTGAAGATAAAGAAATGATGCAGTGAGCATCTAAGCAGGAAAAAAAAATGATCTTCAGAAACAAACACAAACACAAAAGGCAAAGAAAACAAAATAAATATTAAAGAAAGGATGCCGGCTGCTTCAGACTTTTCCGCCTCGACAATACATGCCATGATAGACTCAAGTGGTGCCTGTACCACTTTGAGCAAAGAAGACACCACATGCATCCATGCTGGTATTCAGGGATGAGGAGAATAGAAATCATGTCATAGATCCTGGCAGAGGGAACCACACTGCAAAGATCTGCAAGTGAAAAGACCTTGGCGTGTAGAGCTTTGAAACAGGAAGGGTTTGGACTTTTTCTAAGGGTTCTGAGCAAAGGAGCCATGTGGTCTGATGAATGTTTTTTAAAAAATGTTAATCTAGCCTGCTGTGTACAGAACAGACCAGGGGGCTACGAGTGTGGTGGGCATATGGATGAGCAGCTTTTTGCCTTTTTGCCACTTCTCGCTGAGCAAGAAGTGATGAAGGCCTGGACTGGCACATGATAGTTGGTGTTGGGAGTGGGGAGAACAGGTACTTGGATTTAAGATCTCTTGTACAGGAGGGTGAAGTCATGGCTTGGGGATAGGTAGCCATGAGGTGGATAAGAGGAAGTCTCAAGGAAGGCTTCCAGGTTTCAGATCTGAGCACTGGGAAGACAGCTGCCACTTACTGAAGGGGTGGAGGCACATATTTAGGGTTGAAGAATCAATGGACTGGTTTGGAACCCATTAAGTTTGAGTGCTCAATGACTTTCAAGTGGTGTGGCCAGAAGGAAGCAACTGGAGATGCAAGTCATGAAAGATGTTCTCAGCTCCACACCTCCCTGCCTCCCCTTTACCATTCCCCAAAACCTTCCCATTGACTCTCTGGAACTCATATACTGTGACCAATTGTTGTGGTTGTTTAGTCACTAAGTTGTGTCCAACTCTTTTATGACCCCCTGGACTGTAGCCCACCAGGCTCCTCTGTCCATGGGAATTCCCAGGCGAGAATACTGGAGTGGGCTGCCATTTCCTCCACACAGGGAATTCTTTGGCAATTTGTGATCTTAAAACAATCAGTACATAAAGATGGAAAGATGAGCATAAAACCAAAGGTGAATACAAAAGAATGTTAAATAGAGACAAGAATAGTTTCAGGGAGGCTGTGGCTAAAAAAAAAAAAAAAAAAAGCTAAGGTTTGCAAAAACATTAAGGATGAGAAAAATTGATTTGGGGGCACATCTGAAGCAAGAAGATAAATGACAGGATTGTGCCAACAGATGACAGATTAAAAGTAGAACTCAGGTCTTAGTTTGCTTCCAACAAAGAAAATGGTCTTTAGATTGGAAATAAGAAATCCTTAAAAATGAGATTTAAAGAGCAACAGAGAGACAGCAAGAGATAGAATTCCGCTTCATTAAATTAGGTTAAGCCTCCAATGTAATTGTCAACCCGATCCCCCACTTCATTTCATGGGTCTTTTCTACTCCCCCTAAGCTTGGCAATAAGGTTATCCATCTAGTTCCGGGCATATTTCCACCACACATCTCAGTCTGTGAAAGAGATGACTTAGAAGCCATATCAGGTGGGTAGAGGAGTCTCTTTTTTATTCAAGACCAGACTAGAAGGGGCTGAGCAGGTAGGCACCCACGTGCTTGGTTGTATGTGAAAGAAAGAAAGTGAAGTCACTCAGTTGTGTCTGACTCTTTGCGACCCGGTGGACTGTAGCCTACCGGGCTTCTCCGTCCATGGGATTCTCCAGGCAAGCATACTGGACTGGGTTACCATTGCCTTCTCCAGGGCATCTTCCCGACCCAGGGATTGAACCCCGGTGCCTGCATTGGAGGCAGATGCTTTAACCTCTGGGGCATCAGGAAAGCTTGTATGTGCACAGCTTGTGGTTGTATATGCACAGGTATATTTCTTTACTAGGGAAGTAAGGAGAGGTGTCTTCTGATGACAGTGAACTAGGTTTTATTAGAGCCAAGCATCTCCTCCACCAGAGGTAGGTAGTATAAGGGCTATTGCTACCCTGCTACTAGTAAGTACAACAGAGACATACTTTTGGATTTTCCGGCTTCCCATTAAACACTTCAAGAACAGCTCATCAGACCTTACTTTCTCTTCTGGGAGCCCCACAAAATGTTTCTGAGATGCACAAAACCCTGGGCAGGTTGTTGGAGAGATGCCCTGAATAACAACTGCTGACCATATAGTTCAAAGGGATACCCCGGCATCATTCCAGTTGGACAGCAATATTCACCATCCCAGGTCATCATTCTGGCCTAATACAATACAGCAAATGTAACCATTTGCTTCACACCCTAACCCTGCCTTCAGATCTCTTAATGTCCCCTTCTCCCATTCTTTATATTGCCACTAGTGGAAAGTACTTTTCAACATTTGGTTATTGCTGGAATATGATCCCCTGGAATTGAGAAATGGCTCACACACACATCAATTTGCTTTAATTCACTTATAAATTCTTTCTTCTAGAACCTGCTGCCCTTTTATCCACTGATCTGTCCCTATCATGCTTTTCTTGATCCCTCCTTTTCAAAGGCCAAACTCAGACTTTACCCATTGGCTCCCTGATGGACCTTGACTGTTTTACTCTGACTGGTCACTGGGCTTCCATGTGGTCATCTAACCATTGGAATCCAATCTGTTCCCCAGTATGGACCCATTCCCAGTTCAGAGGCATGGCTTCCATTTTGACTTAGGCTATTTGTTCTGATTCTTTCAGTTTATGCCTTCTGTTTCCCAAGAGGACACTGTCCTCACTCCAGCTGGGGGCTGGGACATTTCACCCATGAGGAGCCTTCTCAGATACTGCCTTTTGGTCTGCCTGGGCTTCTGAGCACTCCTTTTCTGGGGCCTCTCCCCCACCATCACTCCTAACAGCTATTGTGTCAACCAACCACTCACACAAACCATGACCACAGATGGTCACACTCCTTGGAAACCAGACCTACTGATTCAACCTGGGGGATCAGCCTCCCCACCTACTTTCCATGTCTTCTTCTTTCTAGAAAAGTCTATTCTAGATCATAGTCTATCTAGGCTAACTACTATGTATTGCTGTGAATTCTGTCCTTCCTGACCTACTTTGAAATATAATAGTTCTAAGACATATGAAAATGGAATTCCCATTTGACTTCCTGAGGGGCAGAAACTGAGTCTCATTAATCTCTATAACCTTGGGACAATGAGCAGCCAGGGATTTTATGGGGAAAAAAATCCAATCTCTGTTTCCAAAATAATAAAGGTAAATTTCAAGATGCAAAAGAGAGTTAAGCAGCAAAACCCTAAGTGAATCAGTTGGAAAAGAATGACCCGGTCACAAAGAAAGTTGTATGAGATTGACTTAATTTCTTGATTCTGAGGGGATCAGTCTCAGGGATATACATGACACAGAAGTTGTGTATCTCAATTTTTAAATAATGTATATTTTATAATGTATCTTTTTTGTATTGTGGTAAAATATACATAACATACAACTTACAGTTTTAATTATTTTAAGTGTACATCTCGGTGGCATTAAGTACAACTTACATTGTTATGCAGCCACCTCTAGAAAATTTTCATCTTCTCAAATTGAAACTGTACCCATTAAACAACAACTCCCGGCTCCCCACTTCCCCTAGCCCCTGGCAATCATCATTCTACTTCCCGCGTCTCTGAATTTGATTGTTGTAAGGACCTCATGTGAGCGGACTTGTATGACATTTGTCTTTTTGTCACTGCCTGATTTCACTAAGCATAACATCCTCAAGGTTCATCCATGCTGTCCTATGTATCAGCATTTCCTCCCTTTTAAAAGCTGAGTGATAGGGTGTACCTGAATTCTAATGAGGCAAATTTTCTCCCAGTGTCCTGTGGATAATCAGCAGGCATGGGGGCTGCAGGATGGATCTGGGGACATTTCAGAGTCTGTGTCACATGGGGGAAGCTCCACAATCCTCTCGTCCAGGCTGTCCAGGACAGCACTTCTAACAGTAACCTAAATGACAAAGGAGGGCTGCCAAGCTCATACCTTGTGAATGACACAAAATTGGGCATAACAGCTCTTCTGCTAAGTGATGAATACAGATTCAAAACCTTTAGTATATTACAATGATAAACTGAAACCAAGGAGATGAAAATTAACAACAGTAAACGCAAGATACTAAAATTAGGTTAGAGGGCATATGTGCAGACACACACACATATACACACACCGACACACACACACATATACACACACCGACACACACACACACACAGAGAACAGGATGGAGTAGAACTGCCTAAGAGCAGCATGACCAAGAGTTGTGGGTTTTAATTGACCACAAGCTCAGTCTGAGTCAACGGTGGGATGTGGTTGCCAGAAAAACAAGTAATGTAATTCAAAGGTACATTAACAGAAGCACAATGTTCAAAGCGAGGCAGGAAATAGCTCCTTTGCCTGCCTTTCTGGTTAGGCCGCACCTGGAATGTTGTGTTCGGCTGGGTTCCGCAGTTTCAGAGGGGTATCCAAGAGGGGTATCCTGGAAAGCAGGGAAGAATTCGGGGAACATAGCAGGTAGAGAAGACTACAGGAGGACACAGGTAGCAACTTTAAAACTTGAAAGAGTTGCTTTCATGTGGCATTAGAAAATGGAGCTCATGGATGGATGTTATGGAATGGGTAAGTTATCTCTAGAGAAATAAACAACTTCCTTATCATTGACCTACCTGGCAACAGGATGAGCACCTGCAGGAGCGAGTTTCTCATGACTGGAGTTAAGTAATTTGAGTTGTTTGAGAACAGTGGTTCTCAGGAGCAATCCTAGTCCCCCCAACCCAGGAGATAGAGATATTGTTGATCTATACTAATATACTTCTAAATACCCTAAAATACAGGATAACCCCCAGAATAAAGAATTATCCAACCCACAATTTTTTAAGATTTTTTTTAATGTGGACTACTTTATATCTTTATGCAATTTGTTACAATATTGTTTCTGTTTGATGTTTTGTTTTTTTGGCCAGGAGGCATGTGGGGTCTTAGCTCCCTGACCAGGAATTGAACCCACACCCCTAGCATTAGAGGGCAGAGTTTAACCACAGGACCACCAGGGAAGTCCCCAACTAGAATGTTAATAGTGCTGAGCCTGAGAAACCTGCTTTAGAAGGAATTCCTACATTAAAATGCTAAAGAACAGAGGCCAGAGCCCCCCTGGCTGGATCTGGCCTGCAGAGCTTTTCTTTCATTGTCACTTGCCAATTTCACAAAAAGATCTGAATTTCAATCTTCCTTTTTAAAAAAATTCTTGTTTTTGTTCAGTCACTAAGTGATGTCCAACTCTTAGAGACCCCATGGACTGCAGCATGAGAGGCTTCCCTGTTCTTCACTATCTCCCAGAGTTTGCTCAAGTTCATGTCCATTGAGTTGGTGATGCCATCCAACTATCTCATCCTCTGCCACTCTCTTCTCCTTTTGCCTTTAATCTTTCCCAGTATCAGGGTCTTTTCCAATGAGTATTTGGAATACACGTATTTGCAATACAATTTGTATTTGGACTACAATGTATCTGCAATACAATTCCAAAGTATTGCCAAAGCAATACTTCGGCCACCTGATGTGAAGAGCTGACTCATTGGAAAAGACCCTGATGCTGGGAAAGATTGAAGGCAGGAGGAGAAGTGGATGACAGAGGATGAGATGATTGGATGGCATCAATGGACATGAGTTTGAGCAAACTCTGGGAGATAGTGAAGGACAGGGAAGCCTGGCATGCTGCAACCCATGGGGTCACAAAGAGTTGGACATGACTGAGCAACTGAACAGCAACAATTTTTCAGCACTCAGACTTCTTCATGGTCCACTCTCACATCTATACATGACTACTGGAAAAACCATAGCTTTGACTATAAGGACTTTTGTTAGCAAAGTGATGTCTCTGCTTTTTAATACACTGTCTAGGTTGTCATAGCTTTTCTTCCAAGGAGCAAGTGTCTTAATTTCATGGCTGCAGTCACCATCTGCAGTGATTTTGGAGCCCAAGAAAATAAAATCTGTCACTGTTCCACTTTTTCCCCTTCTATTTGCCATGCAGTATATGCATTGGAAAAGACTCTGATGCTGGGAGGGATTGGGGGCAAGAGGAGAAGGGGACGACAGAGGATGAGATGGCTGGATAGCATCACTGACTCGATGGACGTGAGTCTCAGTGAACTCCGGGAGTTGGTGATGGACAGGGAGGCCTGGTGTGCTGTGATTCATGGGGTCGCAAAGAGTCAGACACGACTGAGCGACTGATCTGATCTGATCTGATATGCAGAGTACATCATGAGAAACGCTGAACTGGAAGAAGCACAAGCTGGAATCAAGATTGCCGGGAGAAATATCAATAACCTCAGATATGCAGATGACACCACCCTTATGGCAGAAAGTGAAGAGGAACTCAAAAGCCTCTTGATGAAAGTGAAAGTGGAGAGTGAAAAAGTTGGCTTAAAGCTCAACATTCAGAAAACGAAGATCATGGCATCTAGTCCCATCACTTCGTGGGAAATAGATGGGGAAACAGTGGAAACAGTGTCAGACTTTATTTTTTTGGGCTCCAAAATCACTGTAGATGGTGATTGCAGCCATGAAATTAAAAGATGCTTACTTCTTGGAAGAAAAGTTATGACCAACCTACATAGCATATTCAAAAGCAGAGACATTACATTGCCTACAAAGGTCCATCTAGTCAAGGCTATGGTTTTTCCTGTGGTCATGTATGGATGTGAGAGTTGGACTGTGAAGAAGGCTGAGCACCAAAGAATTGATGCTTTTTAACTGTGGTATTGGAGAAGACTCTTGAGAGTCCCTTGGACTGCAAGGAGATCCAACCAGTCCATTGTGAAGGAGATCAGCCCTGGGATTTCTTTGGAAGGAATGATGCTAAAGCTTAAACTCCAGTACTTTGGCCACCTCATGCAAAGAGTTGACTCATTGGAAAAGACTCTGATGCTGGGAGGGATTGGGGGCAGGAGGAGAAGGAGATGACAGAGGAGGAGATGGCTGGATGGCATCACCGACTTGATGGACATGAGTTTGAGTGAACTCCGGGAGATGGTGATGGACAGGGAGGCCTGGCGTGCTGCGATTCATGGGGTCATAAAAAGTCAGACACGACTGAGTGACTAAACTGAACTGAACTGAAGTGATGGGACTGAATGCCCAGTTTTTTTAATGTGGAGTTTTAAGCCAGCTTTTCCACTCTCCTCTTTCACACTTATCAAGAGGCTCTTTAGTTCCTCTTCACTTTCTGTCATTAGAGTGGTATCATCTGCATATCTAAGGTTGTCGATATTTCTCTCAGCAATCTTTATTTCAGCTTGTGATTCATCTAGCCTGGCATTTCACATGATGTGCTCTACATATGTTAAATAAACAGGGTGACAGTATATAGCCTTGTGGTACTCAAGGCTTGTACCTGTGGTACATTTCCCAATTTTGAACCAGTCCATTGTTCCATATAAGGTTCTAACTATTGCTTCTTGACTTGCATACAGGTTTCTCAGGATATAGGTAAGGTGGTCTGGTATTCCCATCTGTTTAAAATTTTCCAGTTTGTTGTGATCCACACAGTCAAAGGCATTGCTGGAGTCAGTGAAGCAGAAGTAGGTGTTTTCCTGGGATTCTCTTGCTTTCTCTGTGATCCAATGAATGCTGGCAATTTAATCTCTGGTTTCTCTGCCTTTGCTAAACCCAGCTTGTATATCTGGAATTTCTCAGTTCACATACTGCTGAAGTCTAGCTTGAAGGATTTTGGGCATAACCTTGCTAGCATGTGACATAAACACACCTGTTTCAAACAGTAGTTTGAATATTCTTTGGCATGGCCCTTCTTTGGGTTTGGAACGAAAACTGACCTTTTCCAGTCTGGTGGCCACTGCTGAGTTTTCTACATTTGCTGAGATATTGAGTGTAGCACTTTAGCAGTATCCTTATATTGGATCTGCCTTCCCGCACAGCAAAACTGCATGGAGCTGCTGAGTAACTGACATCTCTTTTGGATGAATCTAGAGCTTTCTAGTTCACCACAGTCTTCATCTCTTTACATATTAGAATTTGAAATTGTGACCCCATGGACATTTAATCCAGTGTTTCTCAACTTTGTTTTGCACTCAGATCACCTGCAGAGTTTAAAAAATCCCAGTGCTGAGGCTGCACCCCAGATCACCTAATCAAGCCCTCTGGGGATGGGTCCCAGGCAGCAGTGTTTCTTATAGCTCACAAATGGTTTCAAGGTGTAATCAAGGGCAAGAACTCCAGCTTTATCATGGAGTGATAGCCCATGGGAAGAAGCTCTAAGGCAAATAATCGCATACCCAGTAGACAGTAGTAATCAAAGAATTTAAACAATCAAGTGGGCTGCATCAGAAGTAAGGTCCCCATTTCTGGGGGTAATCAATCAAGAGAATTTTCAAGAAGAAATCCCTTCTTTGAAATACTTCAAAGGGAAGGAGACTGGACTAGAGCAGAGGTTCTTTACCCTGCATGTGGATGACATCCACCCGAGGAGTTTCTCCAGGTACAGTGGTCCAGGGACCACCCTGGAAGATTATAATCTAGTAAAGTCAGGTAAGGGCTGATCAGGTACAGACTGAAAAATTTCTCCAGCTGCTGCTGCTAAGTGCTCCTAGGGAAGAACCACTGAGTGAGATGGATGACCTCTACAAGCCTCAACCTCAACCTTGGCAACGACTCAGGTTCTTAAAAGAAAATCTGTGTAAATCTTCAAATACATACTGAAATAGGAGCATAAATAAGATGACCACCATGGGTCGGGGAGTATTTTAACACATGAAGATGAGGTTAAATTCGAAGCTGCTAGATTCTCCAATTCAGTTTAACACTGAGATGGAAAGGATTCAAGGAAAGAACGGTTTTCTGGGTTCCAGCTCTTTTTTCTGATATACTTGACATGTGATGTTTGCTTAAATAACCTCTCAGAAAGCAGCTTATGTGCTTGTGTCAGAGTTTTTAGCTTCAAGCAACAGATACTGATGCTGC
The DNA here is from genome assembly GCF_019923935.1 of Bubalus bubalis. NCBI lineage: Eukaryota > Metazoa > Chordata > Mammalia > Artiodactyla > Bovidae > Bubalus > Bubalus bubalis. The sequence continues at coordinate 21,801,042 of NC_059180.1, read as the reverse complement.
CTGCTTTGAGCGAAAAAGAAATCCATTAAATAGATATTGGGACAGTGTAAGAAGGTTTTAAAATATGCTTGCCTTAATAAAGTGTGATATATCAATTTGATGACTTATTATACAGCCATTAGAAACTATCACACAGATTAAAATGTATTGGAGTATAAAGATGTCCACAATATAGGACTCTGTGAGAAAATTAGGTTATAGAATAAGTCATAAGATATGATACAATTCATTTTCATAATAGCATACATTTTTTATTAATAGTGATACACACGATCTGGAAAAGACTGAACCTTGACCTAACCCTCACATCTTACACAAAAATTAACTGAAAATGGATTATGGACTTAAATATAAAATGTAAACCTATGAAGCTTTCAGAAAAGAAAAGGAACTTAAGAGGAAACCTTTACGATCGCAGGTGAGGCAAAGAATTCTTAGACTTGACACCAGAAGCACAGCCTTCAAAAAGAAAAACTGATAGATTTTACCTCATCAAAATTAAAAACTTCTGCTCTGCCAAAGAACTGTTGAAAGAAGGAAAAGACAAGCTGCAGATTGGGAGAAAATATTTGCAAACCACACATTTCACAAAGGACTAGTATCTAGAATATATAAAGTACTCTCAACTCTCAACACTCAACAGTAAAACAATAAAATTAGAAAGTGGGCAAAAGACATGAAGAGACATTTCCCCAAAAAGGATATGTAGATGGAAAATAAGTTCATGAAAAGATGTTAAATGATTAGTCATCTGGGAAACATAAGTTAAAACCACAATAGGGTATCACTACATACACATCAGAAGAGCTGAAATTAAATAGTGACAACATCAAATGCTGATGAGGATGTAGAGAAACTGGATCATTCATATATGTAAAATGATGCAGGACTTCCCTGGTGGCCCAGTGGTTAAGAATTCGCCTGCCAATCCAGGGAACACGGGTTTGATCCCTGATCTGGGAAGATTACACATTCTGTGGAGCAACTAAGCCCATGTGCCACAACCACTGAGCCCAGGCACTCTAGAGCCCATGCTCTGCAGTGAGAGAAGCCACCTGAGCGAGAAGCCTACTCACTACAAGTAGAGAATGCCTGCATGCAGCAACAAAGACACAGTACAGCCAAAAATAAATAAATAAATTGTAAAAATAAAATGATGCAACTACTTTGAAAGACAGTTTGCAGTTTCTTACACACTAAACATACAGTTACCGAACATGATTCGGCAGTTGAATGGGGCATCTATCCCAGAGAAATGAAAACTTACGTCCACACAAAACCTATACATGAATGTTTGCAGTGGCTGTATTTGTAACAGGCAAACATGGAAAACAACCCAAGTGTCCTTTGATGAGTGAGTGATTAAAGAAACTGTGACACATCCATCCATGCTACCCAGAAATATATAAAAAGGAATGAACAATACACGAAACAACTGGATGGATCTCCAGGGAATTATGCTGAGTGAAAAAAGCCAGCCTCAAAAGGTTACATACTGTATGATTCTTTTTATGTAACATGTAAAAAGATAAAATATTAGAAAGGAAGAATAGATTAGGGGTTAGGGATGGCGTATGTTGTCAGGGAGAGGTGGGTGCACTTATTGAAAGACAACATGAAGGACCCTTGTGATGACGGAACCATTTTGTATGTTGACTGGGCTGGTGGATACACAAATGCATGATAATACTGTATAGAGATAAATACACATACACAAGTACAATTAAAACTGGGGCTAAATAAGTTCAGTGTCCTGTACCGATGTCAATCTCCTCGTTGTGATAGGGTACCATAGTTTTGCTAGAGGTTACCATTGGGAGAAACTGGGTAATGAGTATGCAGTTCTCTGCATGTCCCTGTATTATTTCTTAAAACTGCATGTGAATCTATAATTATCTCAAAATTAAAAGTTTAACTTAAAAAAATGCATTGGCATGTAAAGATGTCTGCAGTATAGGGTTTTGTGTGAAAATTAGGTTACAAAGTAGGATAAAAAATACAATAAAGAAACAATTTGTTTTGATAATTTTGTGTTTTAATAGTTAGATATAAAACACAGACTATATGCTGAAGTGATAATAAGGAATTCTTGGCAGAGGGACTTGTGGATAACTTTTATTTCTGAGTATGTTTTATTTTTCCTATGGGCACATGGATTAGTGGGGTGAAAATAAGAAAACATTTTTTAAAAGAAAATAAAAGGGTGTTGAGTAAGTAGTTTGCAGAATCGCTGAGATGTCTGGAGAAAGAAAAGTGAGGAAGAACCAGGAGGGGCTGAGCAGCAGGGATCGCTGGCCAGGGCTCTTCAGAGGGTCTGTCTGGGCAGTTCTGGCTGCCCTGAGCTGCTCCAAAGATGTAACTGGCCCATCAGCATTGCCAGCAATGGACTGGGTGGCCCACTTTCCCTGCCACCACTTGTCTTCAGAGCCTCAATCGTGCTGCAGGCGCTACTGCTGCAAACACACACACAGAGAAAGAGAGCGATCTCTGTGGTTCCTGTTTATTGATGTTCTTTGCTCCTGAATCAAAGCCTGAAGCAGGTGCACAAGTGAATCCTATCATTTTCAGTATCTGGAGGAAGAGCACGCATGGAGGCCCACATACTATATACACTCAGACATTTAAAAGTTGTGAACCAAACTTACAGCCTATTAAATAAATTCTATAATTCAATCCTGACAGATATTCCTCCCGAGCATCTGGAAAGGCCAAGTTTAGGTTTAGAATTCTGACTCCTCAGAGCTCTTTACTTGACCTGTGGCCCACCCCCTTCTCTTTCCACTCCTGGCTCTTCCTTCACACAATCATGTAAGCATCTGAGCTCCATCCACATCCTCTCCTGTAAAGAGTCATTTCCTGGCCACCCTTTAGGCCTCAGGATGCTGATGTAGTCCACTCTCAGAAGGACAGACCGAGGGAAAAGATCTGTGTGGACTTAGAAATGGGTTGAGGCTGTTTGACCAGGTATTCCAGGATTCAGGATAACTGGAACATGGTCCATAAGGAGGCGTGAGCACATTTTCTTAGTCCTGTGGACTCCTTGTTCCATGGGAAGAGACATGGCCAGAATCTGGCTCTCCTTAGCTGCAAGGGAGTCAGGAAAGTGAGATCTGATACTTTCAGCTTCTTAGTAAAGGACAGGTTTTCCAGCTACTAACTGTCATAGCATGGGGGATTCCAGAAACACAGGAAAGTGTTCAGACCTGGGCAGCCTAAAAGGAGAACAAATGGTTACTATTATGCTTTAGCCACTCAGTGGTAAAAGAATCCACCTGCAATGTAGGAGATTCGAGTTTGATCCCTGGGTCAGGAAGATCCCCTGGAGAAGGAAATAGCAACCTACTCCAGCATTCTTGCCTGGGAAATCCCATGGTTAGAGGGGCCTGGAGGGCTACAGTCCATGGGGTTGCAAAGAGTCGGACATGACTTAGTGACTAAACAACAACAACGATGATACTTTAGCTTCAGATGTTATCCATTGCCATCCCAGAGATTCATACTGGTGGTGATGATGATGATGATGGAGGCTATTACTTATTGAATATTCATTTATCTCAGGCACTATCTCAGGCAAATCTCCTTACATACTTTATCTTATTTCACCCTCTAAGCTGTAGTCCCTTTTGTTATTGCTACCTCCAGCAGAGATAAGAAACCTGTGATATTAAGAGATTAGATAACCTAGTCAAGATCACTTGGGCAGTTAGTAGCAAAGACGGGCTTTGAACTCAAGAATGCTTGGCTCCAGGGCCTACAAAGTTTATAGACTGGTAAAGATGGTTTTGAACCTACAAATCAAAATGTGTGCTAGTAGTTATTTGCCTTGACTGTAGAAGACCTGAATAATATCCCCCTTACTAATGTCTGACCCTGAATGAGGAAGCCCATTAGGGTGCAGCTCTGCATGTGTGTCCCCTGGGGCAGGCTATCAAGCTGAGTTCAAGGACATTTTACCATTGTTGCCCTGATACCCTTTTCTCTCACTGGTCTGTCTTAGGACCAAGGATTACCAGAGGCTGAAGCTGTAGAGACAGAACTAAAGAATCCCAGTAGCAATGGAGAAGAGATGGCAAGTAACTGGGAGGTGAGGCACGTGTCATCCTGGTGCATAGACAGGTGGCTTGATTTAAAGAAAAAAAATGATACAAAACGGTGTCTGGGCAGATGGAGGATCCCACTAGAGGTAAAAAGTAAGCACTGGGCTAGAGCAGTGTTTCTCCCAGCGTGGAGTGTTTATGAGTGATGGCACCAAGATAATTTCACGTGTCACACAGCCATTAACTCACAAAGAAAATTATTCTTTTACAAACATCTTCCAATCCTTCTGACTACATCAAGGAGACTTCTCAGTCTGGTGCTAAAATGTCCTTAGCACCTCTCGTTTACCCACCTTTTGAACAAGGAGATAACCAGTCTCAAACTAGCAGATAACAATGTCTGAGGGATGAAATAACTCTGTTTTGTCTTTAATGCATAAATTCTTAAAGTTCTCTTCAATCTGGGAAATAATACTAGGTTTTTACTTTTAGTGATGATCAGACTGACAATCTAAATGTAAAAGGTGAGATGACATAAAGAAATTTTATAGACATAATCACATTTTTGGTAGGGCAGAAATCACAAAGGTGCCATGCAGATGACCAAAATTCAGGAAACACTGCCTTGGAATATCTCCAATTCCCTGTGTTCTCTCTCTTGGGAATCTGCACCTGGTGGAAAGGGCATCAAAAATTATAGAACCCTAGTAAATAGTATTCACATCCTTCCTCTTCCCTTTTATTCTTCCATTTTATACTTATAAGGGGGATTCTATACATGAATGCATCACCTCTTTCAGTATGTTAATAAATTATCAGAAATGAGTCCTTGCTGCTCACTATATCATTACACAGGGGTGGGGTGGCTGGGAGGCAGAGACAGGGCGGTGGGAGGGATTAGGGAAGAGGCAGTCACTGATGAAACTAAAGAAGCATTTTCAAGGTCTGCAGCTAAGCCTCAAGCCATCACTGTGTGAGCAAGGAAGTGCTAGAAAGTTGTTTGTGTGAAATGGAGTGTAAACTGCAGACGTGTTATTGAGGTGGAGGAGAAGGGAGCAGAGATTGAGGGGGCAGGGATGGAATGTGCGGACAGAAGGAGGGACCCACTCAGGAAGCATCAGCCCCCACTGCAAGTGGGAGACTGTAGGAGTTTGGCTGTCCTTATTTATACAATACCAGATAATGCTGCAGCTCACAGGCCGTGTGTTTGCTGCCGCATCTCCATCAACAGATGGAGGTAATAAAGAGGCTAAAAATGGAAACACGAACTGGTGTGTAGCTTTGTTGTGGCAGTTTGTCACGAACAGTCAAGAATCCCTCGCCAGTAAGTGTGCTTGTCAAGGTCACCCATGACCTCTTTGGTATTAAATCTAACAGACACTTGGTTGGCTGGGCTGTAGCAAGGCCAGGGAGGCCAGTCTCTTGGGGCATGAGGTTGGCCGCTGCCCACTTGTGATGGGCCCAGCTCAAGCAATGGTTTGGCTTCCCCGGGGCTTCTGGAGGCTGTTAGTTCCAGCTTTGGTCAATAACCTATGTAATTAATCAACTTAAAGGGAGTGCTGTTAGCAATGGTTCTTGACCCTGGCTGCACACTAGAATCATCTAGGGAGCTTTAAAAATAATACCAGTCCTAGACCTCACCCAGGTGGGGCCTCAGACATCAGCGTTTTTCAAAATCGCTCCAGTTGATTCTCATGTGCAGTCAGGGCTGCGAAGCACTAACCTAGATCATTTAGCAGCCAAGTTCAGACACACATCCAGGATGGCAATCTTGTTTCTTTTCTAGTCTGTGACTGCATACCTTTTCCGAGCACACTCTGAATTGGGGTGGAGAAGAGGGATTGGCACTGAGAGAGCAAGAGACCATAACTTATTTAAGCAAAAACAATTGACTGCAGTTTTAAGGTTGCTTCCAATTTTATACCAATAATGCTATAATTAACCAATAACCTTCTGTACAAACCCGTGTATGCATCCATCATCTGTTTCCTAGGGATAAATTTGTACCCTGAGTAAAAAGGTATGAATACTTTCTGAAGTTTGTAATACATGTTGCCAAATTGCCTTCCAGAACATCTGTTCAAACTGACATACTCGAGAATGCATGAGGGTGCCCTTTCTCCATATATTTGGTGGCCTGAAGTTTATCATTTAAAAGTATTCACTAACTTTATTGGTAATAAATTCGATTTAACATTGTTTTATGTTGTACTTCTTTAATGTTCGATTTTTCCATTTGCATATTAGTTATTTGTATTTTTTTATGAAATGGCTATTCATATAATTTGACCATTTTTCCACTGTGGTCTTCATCTTTTCTTACTGATTTTTAATGCTCTTTATTATACCTTTATAAAAGGTATATACTTATAAAAGAGGTATAAAACTCTTAATATTCCTCTCTCTATATACCTCTATATTAAGGGTATTAAAATTTGTGTGTCATACATTGCCAACATTTTTCTTAGTGTTATTTGATTTAATTTCATTTGAGACCTTTTAGATAAACAAGTGTAAGCTGTTTATGTAGGCAAATTTACTAGTCTTATCCTTTATGATATCTTTTACTGCTTTTAGATTTAAAAGTTCTCTTTTTATCTCAAAATGGTCTTATAATTTTTTATGACCTAATTTCTAATATCGAATGCTTCTACTCATCTGGAATTTGTTTTGGCTCACAAATTGCCTTAACTGCAACATGCAAAGGCCAGCTCTATCACATACTGAACATGAGGGCCTATTTGTGAGTTTTCTTTTTTGACTCATTGATCAACCTGTCTGCTCTGTCTTAATCTATTAACACACTGTTTTAACTACTATAACTTTATTGTTTATTTTAAGATCTCACAAAAAGTACATCATTCTTATTTTTAGTTTCAAAAGCATTCTGTTTATTCTCCATGATTCTCATTTGAATATTATTTTGGAAAAGTCTTATAAGCTTATTACAAGATTAATGCATATTAAGACAGTATTTGAAATTTTTGACAAATAGGTCTATGAATTCAAAGAGAGAGTGTGGGAATGGGAAATGTAGTATTATTAACAACTGTGAGAAAAGAGAGGACTATTCAGTTTTGGATAAATGCTTATTCAATTGGAAAACATTAGGATACTACCTTAGATTACTCACCAAAAAAATTCCAGGAAACTTGGCAAGTATATCAAACCAGTCAGTCCTAAAAGAAATCAACCCTGAATATTTACTGGAAGAACTGATGCTGAAGCTCTAATACTTTGGCCACCTGATGTGAAGAGCTGATTCATTGGAAAAGACTGCTGGGAAAGATTGAAGGCAGGAGGAGAAGGGGACGACAGAGGATGAGATGGTTGGATGGCATCACTGATTCAATGGACATGAGTTTGAGCAAACTTGAGGAGATAGTGAAGGACAGGGAAGCCTGGTGTGCTGCAGTTCGTGGGGTTGCAAAGAGTTAGACACGACTTAGTGACTGAACAGCAGCAACAGTGAACAGTCAACCTAAGATAAGAAATCCTGAAAGCCAGTGAAGTGAAAGTCACTGTCCAGCTGTTTGCGACCCCATGGACTGTAGACCATGCAATTCTCCAGGCCAGAATACTGGAGTGGGTTGCCATGCCCTCCTCCAAGGGATCTTCCCAACCCAGGGATTGAACCCAGGTTGCCGGCATTTCCGGCCCATTCTTTACCAGCTGAGTCACAAGGGAAGCCAAGAAACATGTAAAAATAATTTTACCCACAGTGATAATCTGGGAAATAAAATGCAAATAAAAACAATTAGATACCATTCTTCTTCCATATGACAGGCAACAGCATTTTAAAAATATTATTTCTTAATAGTAGAGTTGATGGGGTTGGGAGGAATTATTGGGGGAATATGGATTCACACAGTCATGTTGGAGGATCCTCACACAAATAGGGGGAAGATCTCTTAAAAAAACATGCACACCTTGTAATCCAGAGAATCCCCCCGAGATATACTAGCATGTATACACTAGTATACATGGAAGTATACGAGTAAGGTCAGGGAAAAGCTGGGCTCTGCTAGTTGTTAAAATCCTGAAATAACTTTTCTTTGGGTTGGTAGACAGCCCCACTTCAATTCCTAAAAGTGGCCTTGACCCCCAGTCCCCAGGTCACTTTCACCTTTTCCCCTCAGCCTCATACTGTCCCTACTGTCCCTGTGCTGTGCTTAGTCCTTCAGTCGTGTCTGACTCTCTGTGACCCTATGGACTGTAGCCCACCAGGCTCCTCTGTCCATGGGGATTCCCCAGGCAAGAATACTGGAGTGGGTTGCCATACCCTCCTCCAGGGGATCTTCCCAACCCAGGGATCAAACCCAGGTCTCCTGCATTGCAGACAAATTCTTTACAGTCTGAGCCACTAGGTAATGATTCAGCAACTAAAGAGTTAATGAGTTAATTGACCGGCACAGAGGGAGCTCCATACTGCCCTCCAGCCGTGGCTCAGGGTCTCTTCTAGTTGGCTGGGGATATTTGATTGAGATCCTTGTGTTAAAAGATATTCATTGAAGCATTGTTGTAAGAACAACAGATTGGAAATACCTTGAGGCAGAACAGCAACTTGGCTGCCAAATAAATATCCCCATCTCTTTCAAAACAACCGAACCTAATGATATTACTGCCCATCAAAAGAATACACGTCCCAAGTTTCCTTGCAGCCAGGTGGCCATGTGATTAAGTTCCAGCCAGTAAACGGTGAGCTCACATTTGTATGGGACTTCTGAGAAATCTTAAGCTAGGATGGGCACCCTTCTCTTCCGCCATGTACTCACCTCTATGGAGGATGAGATTGTGGGAATTGCAGCACCCATCTTCAGCCACAAGGAGGTGGGACACATCCAAAGTTATGGAGAGATGGAAGCTGGGGTGTCTGGTAACTTCATGGGACCCCCAGGTAGACACAGACTGCCTACTGCTGGAATTCCTTTAAATGAGACTGATATCCTATTCGAACTGCTGTTGCTTGGGGTTTCTCAGTTATATACAATCAAGTTAAATCACAATGGATACAAAGCTGAATGCCTATTCAAAGGGAAATGGCTAAGTCAACACTGATCTATAAAAAAATGTAAACTGGAAACAACTTGAGGCATCATATGTATTATGAAACACTTTGCAGAGACTGAGTTAAATCTACAGGCATTAACATGTTGAGTAAAAAAAGCATGTTGCAGTATATCATAGTTATACATGTATACCACTTCCCAAAACCCAATAAAGAATGCTGGCCATTTTTCCATAATTTTCTATATGAAAGCATAGAATAAAGACTGAAAGTGTACTACCTAAACTGTGATAATGTTAGTAACTTTTGGGGAGAGGACAAAAATTGCTGGGGGATGGTCAAAGGGCACCATATCTTTGGCTGCACTCTTCTACATTTTTACAAAAGGAATGATTCATGTACTACTTGTATGGTACAAATTAATTGTTTCCCATGTACCCACCAGCTGACCTTCTTAAACTGTTGACTTGCCTGCTGCTTGCGCCTGCAGGGTCCCTATTTGAACTGTCAGAGCTTAAGACTCAGACATGGAGGAGAAGCCTCTCCCACACATAGAGATTGAGAGCCACCACCTGAGTGTGTTTCATTGGAGAAGTTCAAGATTCTTTCATAACCCCTCTAATATACAGACTGTATTTCTTACAGTACCACTATGTCTAAAGGAATGAAATAGAAGTATTAATCTACAGGGACAAAGACAGTGAGAGGACATGAGAGCAAATGAGAAACTATCTAAAAAAAAAAAATTGAAAACAGCATCCAGTACAGCAGAGCTGAGAAAGTTGCACGGAACGCCTGAAATAAGAAATACTGCGCAAGAGAGTCTGCAGAAGGCTGAGTCCTTAGAGTCATCGAGAGTTGCAGAAAGCGGGAAAGAGGTACAAGCCTGAGCAGCTGCACCCTGAGGTATCCTGTGCCGTGCACACAACTGGAAAATTATGCAGCCCGCTTTCTAGCTTATTCTACAGAAAAACTGCCTAAGATGACCTCAGGCAGGGAGACCTTAGAGTGGTGAGAAGGGGAGGAGTGTTGATATGAAGCAAGGGGCATCAGGCTCAAGTCATCCTCCTGTATGGTATTTATTCAAAGGTCCCCTGCCAGATTCTTCTGTTTAGTTCTCACTTTTTAATGAGGCCAGTTTTGAGTCTGCTAGTTGCTTGAGAATAGCATGGGGCAGGGTTGAAGATATCAATCTGGGCAGTTGGCAATTTTGTTTTGGTTTTATGGTCTCAAAATGATTCTTCCCTGTCTTCTGCCTCTGAGGCAGATCTTCTCTCTGGATGAGATCAGATACCACAAGGCTTTAAACAGAAGGATCCGTCTCATTGTTGAGATGACTTTAGGAGACCTGTTGGGGTTGTGTCTGCTCAGGAGAACAAAACACTCTAGGTATTTTAAACAAAAGGAATTTAATACAAGAGATTGGTTCTAAAAGTTATGGAAGGGTAGGAGAAGCAAAAAAAAGGAAGGCTAAATTTACTTAGAAATTAGTACTTAATTAAAGGAAGTATCCCTACTCCTGCAGGAGCAAAAGGGAAAATGATGTTGCAGGACATGACTACAACATCATTGTGATTCCTGGAGCATCTGTTACTGTGGCTGCTGCCTTAGGAACCACAGCCACATCCACCTTGCAAGAAGCCAAGAGGTCACATTGCCACTAACAATGCAGGATCCTGGACCTCAAATTGTCTGAGAGGTGGAGGGTCTGCAACACCCATGAGTTCTGTGCAGCTAAGGTTATAGGAGTCATGTATGGATGTGAGAACTGGACTATAAAGAAGGCCAAGTGCCAAAGAATTGATGCTTTTGAACTGTGATTCTGGAGGAGACTCTCGAGAGTCCCTTGGACAGCAAGGAGATCACAGCAGTCAATCTTAAATGAAATCAACCCTGAATATTCATTGGAAGGACTGATGCTGAAGCTCCAATACTTTGGCCATCTAATGTGAATAGCCAACTCATCATGCTGGGAAAGATTGAGGGTATGAGAAGAAAGGGGGGGACAGAGGATGAGATGGTTGGATGGCATCACCGATTCAATACACATGAACTTGGACAAACTCCGGGAGATGGTGAGGGACAGGGAAGCCTGGCATGCTGCAGTCCATGGGGTTGCAAAGAGTCAGACATGACTTGGCAACTGAACAGCAAGAACAAGGCTATAGGAATGTCCATTTCAATCTCCATGCTACATGAACAAGAAGTGAGAAACCTGCATTTAACCAACAGTTCTGCTGCTGCTAATGCTATGTAAGACACTTCCAGAAGCAAAGCATAGTTTCTTCCTTCCATTTGTTTTCGTATCTCCTGCCAAGAACTCCCACTGGGCAAACCTAATTGGAAATTAGCTGGCAAGGGATTCTGGGAAATGTGGCTTTCAGGCTTCCCAAATCTTGCAGTCCAAAGGAAAGCATGGAAGAGTAGGGATAGAAATGAGAGAAAAGAAATAACTGACTGGCTATGGCAGGAATTTAGATGAGAAAGAATGATAACTTGGACTAAGAGGACGGCAATGGAGGTGGGGAGAGGAGTCAAATTCAGAAGATATTCTGAGGGGAGAGTCAACAGGATTTGCTCACAGATCAGATGGGGGGGCGGTGAGAGAAAAAGAGGAGTCAAGGCTAGCTCAAGATTATTCTTGACTTGAGCAAATGGAAGATGAGAGTTGTCGTTTACTTAGATGACTAAGAATATAATAAAAGTAAATTTAGGGAACTAGTAGGAGTTCAGTTTGGGACATGTTTGGTTAGAGATGCCTATTAGATGTCCAGGTGGAGATGTCTGAGTAGACAGTTAAGGAGAAAAGAGATGGGAATTTGAGATGTAGTAGTTTGGGCTTCCATTCAACTCAGTGGTAAAAAATCTGCCTGCTAAGCAGGAGACAATGGGTTCAGTCCTTGGGGCAGGAAGATCCCCTGAAGAAGGAAATGGCAACCCACTCCAGTATTCCTGCCTGGGAAATCCTGTGGGCAGAGGAGCCTGGTGGGCTACAGTCCATGGGGTTGCAAAGAGTGGGACACAACCTGGTGACTAAACAACAACAGTAAGTTTATAAGCAGAATGTAAAGTCATAAGGCTTAGGATCTCACTAAGGGAGAAAGTGTAGATAAAAAAGAGGTAGTGTCCAAGGCAATGGCACCCCACTCCAGTACTCTTGCCTGGAAAATCCCATGGATGGAGGAGCCTGGTAGGCTGCAGTCCATGGGGTCGCTAAGAGTTGGACACGACTGAGCGACTTCACTTTGACTTTTCACTTTCATGCATTGGAGAAGGAAATGGCAACCCACTCCAGTATTCTTGCCTAGAGAATCCCAGGGATGAGGGAGCCTGGTGGGCTGCCGTCTATGGGGTTGCACAGAGTTGGACACGACTGAAGTAACTTAGCAGCAGCAGTGTCCAAGGACAGATCCCTGGGATACTTCAAGTTAGAGGTCACAGAGACAAAAAACTATCACAGGAAGCTTAGAATGAGAAGCAGAGAGGTGAAAAAAACATGAAGAATGCGGTGTCTTGAAATTCTGGAGGAGAAAAATTTTCAAGAAGAAAAGAGTCAATGGTGTCAAATGCTGCTTAGAGGTCAGGTTCAATGAAGACCAAGAATTGACTTGAGTTTAGCACTATTGATGAGAACAGCTTTAGAAGAGAGGTGGGAGCATAAGCCTGATTGGAATAGGCTCCAGGGTGAGTGGATTCAGAGAATCTGTAGTCAGTGACTACAGATCTCTCTTAAGTTGAGATGTAAAGAGAAAAATATAAATGGTCAAGATGAGGTCAAAACAGAGCTACTTCTCTCTTTGCTTTTTAAGATGGAAGAAGTATCCATTTATTTGTATGCTGACAGGAAGGACCCAGTCCAGAGGGAGAAAACTGATAATACAGGGAAAAAAATGAAGGACTGCCAGAGTCATGTCCTTGAACAGACAACAGGGGATTGGATACAGTATACAAGTGAAGGGGTTGGTCTTACCTAAAAACAGACCATAACCTCATACTAACGGAACAGTGAATAAAGTGTATGAACACAGTTATAGGCAGGTGGGTAGAGGCGATGGTTAATGTTCTCTTTCGATTGCTTCTATTCACCAGTGAAGTAGGAAGCAAGGCCATCAGCTGACGGGGATAGGAGAGGTGATAAGAGGTTTAGGAGAAGGAACTAGATAGACAGGGGAATGGGAGCATGAATGGGCTGGGGAAACGCAGTATGATTGCGAGGAAGTGTTAAGAGTCCACTTGAGGCTAGAAATGATGAATTTTAATTTAGATTAGTCATCATGTTTCTGCATTTACTGTGTTCAGCTGTCTGGGTGCAGGCATAGGGCACTGAGTAGGCAGAGAGTTGATTGTAACCAGGAAATACAGCACAGTGAGAGACGGTCAAGGGAGTTGACGACATAATAAAAAAAAAAAGTGATTGTGATGCTTATCCATGGAATTCAGACTGAATAAAGAGGGAAGAGTGGATGTGAAGGAGGTGACCAATAAACAGAGAATTCACTCCTTTAAGTTGTCCAACATCCTTAGGGCTAAAATTATTGTTCTTCATGTAAAGGGGTCTTTGAGGGTGTTACCTATCTATTAATACTTATGCAATAAGCATTTATTGAATGCCTGCCATGAACTGTTCAGAGAGAATATTTGGCTACTTCCCTAGAAACATTTAAAATATCAAGGAGATAAGCTGGTTCCAAAGCAGGGGTTGGGTCTCAGGTGACTAATGAAAACAGAGGTTGATTTTACTTTTTTGTCAAAATACTTTGAAGTAGGTTGAAAGATGAATGTCTAGTTGAAAAGTACATATCTGTATCAATCAAAATTGTTGTTGTAGTTTAGTTGCTAAGTCATGTCTGGTTCTTTTGTGACCCCATGGAGCCTGCCAGGCTCTTCTGTCCATGGGATTCTCCAGGCAAGAATACTGGAGAGAGTTGTCATTTCCTTCTTCAGAAGATCTTCCCGACCCAGAGGTCAAACTCACATCTCCTGCTTGGCAGGTGGATTCTTTACCACTGAGCTACCTAGGAAGACCCATCAATCAAAATAACTTAAATCAAAAATAATTTATTGCTGGATGTAATTGAAAAGTCTGCAGCCTAATAATGGCTAATGTTTATTGAGGGCTTATTGTTAATGAGGTTCTATTCTAAGTGCATTACATTTATAATCTTGCTTAAGCTTATTAACAGAGCCATGATTTGAACTCAGTTGTGTGTTTCCAGACACTGTACTCCTAACCATGATGCTTTATTGTCTCTTAAAGAGATAGCTTCAGGCAAGGCTGGATCCAGGGATTCAAACATTATACCAGGACACAGTCACTCCCACTCTGCTCTCTTTTGTGGTGAATTAATTCACATGTCTGCTAGGTTCTCTCCATTCATGGTAGCTTCAGGCTTACACCATCCTTACACCCAGCATTTCCAGAAGAAAGTTATTTTTTCTTTCTGAAAGTACTAGACCTACATAGGTCTGTACTTAATGGCATGAAACAGATTCACAATATCGTTAAGAAAAAAAACAGTAGTAGTTATGGACTGGCCCATAAATAAACAAGCCAACACATTTATAATTGGAAGGATGTAAAAAAAATTAATGACAGTTATTTATGATGCTATGATTTGGGAGAGTTTTTTCTTTTTGCTTCTCAGTATTTTCATTTGTTTCTACATAGGGAATGCATTATCTGTATAATAAAAATGTTGAAAGAAAACAAAAAATTCAATATACACAGACAGATATATCTCCCTAAATTGTTGTCTGTACCTAGGTAGATCTTTTACTCTATACCACTAAAATCTACATCACAGGAAATTGATAAATTGGGGGTGACAGCACCAGTAGGGACATTCTTATCTGTTCCCACTTGGTTAAAGAAGGTGTATCAACAGCTCAGCTCTACCATATTATTGTACAGGTGAACAGGCTTAGTATCTTCCCTAACATTATAAATAATTCACTTTGGAAATATTTTGAAGTGAAATGCTAGTTCTTTTTTGGAAGCCCTAATGGAGTAATATTTAGGGGTCCATTAAGAAGGAGAAAGGAGATAAAGAAACCAAGGGAGAGGCTTCTCTGGTGGTCCAGTGGTTGAGAATCTGCCTTGCAGTGCAGGGGACGCCGGTTCAATCCCTGGTCTGGGGAGATCCCATGCCGTGAGGCAGATAAGCCTGTGTGCCACAACTACTGAGCCCACACGCTAGAGCCTGGATGTTGCAACCACTGGAGCCCTTGCACCCTACAGCCTGTGCTCCACAAGAAAGGCCACTTCAGTAAGTCTGCACACGGCAAGTAGAGGGTAACCCCTACTCACCACAACTAGAGAAAGCCCAGAAAGCCCATACACAGCAATGAAGACCCAGCACAGCCAAAAACCAAAATTAATAAAAATTCAAAAAAATGAAACCAAGGGAGTCCCTTCATGAAAATGCAGCCCAAATTCCAAGTATCAGGCTAAGTTGGAACTAACTGTTTCATCCCCACCGCCAAAGAATTCACAGTCTTATTAGGAAGGCAAGATGGGGAGATGGGGTGGAGATAAGACAATGCGGGTTAAATAATGCAGGAGGGAAGGTGGGGTGTGTAACGGCACTGACCCAGGGGAACATTATGGGTAAAGCTGATTGTCAATCTCTCCGTTTATGCTTTTTTGCACTAGTTTGCCCCTTCTTCCCCCTGCAGTATCTTTGAGAACATGGAAAATTCAATCTACTTGACACGGTTTCCTCATTTTTACAATAGGGATGGTAACAATCTGTGCCACGTTTATTAAGGGGATTAGATTAGGTAATGCATCTAAATGTTTTGCCCAGTGCCTACTGTTGAGTGAATGCTCATTGTGTGTGTGTGTGTGTGTGTGTGTGTGTGTTAGTTGCTCAGTCAAGTCCAAGTCTTTGTGACCCCACAGAGCTCACCAGGCTCCTTTCTCCATGGAATTCTCCAGTCAAGAATACTGGAGTGGATAGCCATTCCCTTTTCCAGGGGATCTTCCCAACCTAGGGATCAAACCCACATCTTCTGCATTGCAGGCAGATTCTTTACCATCTGAGCCACCACAGAAGCCCCTAATGCTCAGTAAGGAGTGCCTGTTATTGTTATGATTATCGTTGCCAAGGGCAGAAGTAAATAAACATGGAGAGTGACAAACGGCTTGGAATCTTATAAAGTTCTTAAAATTAATCACGGTTCCTGGTCTTCTAGATTTGGCTCCCTTCTATAGGCAGTAGCTGGTCCCTGGAACTTTTGCCCTCTGATTTTATTCAGAGAAGGAAGCATGAGTAAAATCTTCTCTCATCGTCACCCCCAGCTTCTTTCTTAAGTGTAGAATATTCATTCACATCCTCTTGGCTCAGATGTGAACTTTTCATCTCACACAAGCTGCAGACCATATGACTTCATTTCACAGTCTTTTGCCTCATCAGAACCACCCTCTTCTGAAAATTTTTCTCACATTTTACAAAACTCAGCACCAGGGAAAATTTTTTTAAATGACACTGAAATAAAACTGAATAATAAGACTTGATTGGGTCCAAAGACTTAAGGGAAAGAAAATGTCCTTATTTTATAATTTCAAATTCAAGGTCTTACATGAAGGGTATTAGAGTGGGAAGGAAGATTCAAGATACTGCTGGTAAAAAAGAGAAAATAAAGACTCAGAAAGAAAAGGATGAGACAGAAATGAATTCTGTGGTTGTTATTCTTTTTATGAGCCCAGTTCTCCAGACTTCTTGTTAAATCTGTGTATTACCTTCGAGTACTTTTTTTTTTTTCCTGTGTGAGCTATTTAAAATTCTGCTTTTTGTTTCTATTAGCTGGAGTCAGTTTCTGTTGCCTGTAACTCAGTAGCCCTTACTGATTTGCAAATAAAGCCAAAAAAGCAATTAAGAGTCAGAAGAAAACAAGATATAAAGAGGACTAGAGCAGATGAGACAGTGGTTGGATCCTATGACTGCCCAGAGTTTGGAGGATCCATTCCTAGTCTGTGTATATCCTTACAAATAAGCCCCAGCCCACTTCCATAATTTTTTAAAATTAGAATGGTCCCTGTTCCTTGTAACTGAGGTGGCAACTGATTTTTGTATTAACCAGGACTCTTTGAATTCCAAGTAACAGAAAGGTAATGAATCACTTGGAGCAAAGAGTCGAGGGACCACGCTTCAGGCATGGCTAGATTACATACTATCAGGAATTCAATTCTCCTTCAGTCCTGCTCTCCTTTCTGTTTGCTTCATTCCCCAGGGTTTCCCTTCTTGATGGTAGAGATTGCCATTGGAAACTTTGGGAGTATTTTGTACTAGTTTATCATTGTGGCTTAGTGGTAAAGACTCTGCCTGCCAAGCAGGAGACTTGGGTTCAACTCCTGGGTCAGGAAGATCCCCTAGAGAAGGAAATGGCAACCCACTTTAGTATTCTTGGCTGGAGAATCCCATGGACAGAGAAGCCTAGCAGGCTATAATTCATGGGGTCGCAAAGAGTCAAATACAACTGAGTGACTACACAACAACAACAACAACTACAACAACAAAATCATCTCAGAAGAAAAAGTTTCTGTTTCCAATAGTTTCAACAAAAGTTCTGTGGTTGATGCTCATTGGAAAGCACTGAGTTGCTTTCAATGAACTGTGATTAGAAAATTGTGATTGACAGGGCTTGGTCATAATGCCTGCCCTTGAACTAGGCTCAGCTCACACAAATCACATTGGAACAGAATGAGGGAAAACTTTACAAGACCAGTAGAGATTATGAGTTGCCTTCCATAAGTTTTGTTCAGGTTCTTTCTGGGTCATGAAACACTCATGTATTAGCCAGGAATATAACCATCTGGAATCGAGATTACATTTCAAAGGATCTCTTGAAGCTAAAAAGCTGGACGACAATGTTCAGATCCACTGAATACAAGTAAAAGTGATGAGATCACTTCCAGGAAATGTCCTCAAAGGGATATGTCAGGATTATCTGTCCTTTCTTCTTTTCCTATGTCCAGAATGTGAACAGTATGGCTGGAGACGAATAAGTCATCTTTGAATACATAGTGATTTGGGGATGGAGGAAATTCATGGTGGAGCCTAGGTCCCTAACACTGTGGAGACAAGTCAACCCTGAATCATCTTTCTGTGATAGAAAAGTAAACTTATATCTTGTTTAGCTGAGTGCTATTTAACAAACCACACAACTTTTCACTTTTATGCACTGGAGAAGGAAATGGCAACCCGCTCCAGTGTTCTTGCCTGGAGAATCCCAGGAATGGGGGAGCCTGGTGGGCTGCCGTCTATGGGGTCGCACAGAGTTGGACACAACTGACGAGACTTAGCAGCAGCAGCAGCAGCAACCCAACATAATCTGACCTGAACTCCCCAGAGGAAAATCTTGGCACTTCTGGAGAAAGATAGGGGTAGGGATGAAGCACAGGTATGTCCATTGTCTCACTTCCTGAAAAATTTTGTCTCGGTCATGGTCATTACTCTGCTTGGAAGTCTGAAGAGGGAAATCTGTCTGGCTCTGATGAATCTGAATATCCAGAAATTTCTGAGTTTATTAGTTTAAAGACAAAATTAATCTGAAAGTTGAATCAAGCACAGAATTATCAGAAATGGCTATATCCATGTTTTTTTCCACCTGGGGGGGGAAAAAAAAACACTTGTCAGAGTGGATTAAGCCACATTTAACCTTGTAACTTTAACAATGAAGTGTTGAAATAGCAGGTTTACCATGTGGAAAACTGCTGAAAGTACATATTAGAACTTCTTTCAACATATTTGTTTTGACATTTTTATTAAGAATTAGAGTGAGGAATTAATTAAATTATAATCAAACACAGAGACGACATGATGTCAATAGAACAGTTCATGCGTTGAATAATGGAATCAGAATTACACAACATCAGAACCTCAAGAAGTTTAAGTTATCATAACTCCCCATTTTACAGCTGAGGAAACTGAGGCTCAAAGCTGTCAACTCACTTGCCCAAGGTATACCTGGAATCAAGGGTAAAGCTGTTGGCATACATTCTTTCTACTTTTTCTTTTTGAATAAATGAAAGCAATGTCATGCCAGTCAGAATGGCTACGATCCAAAAGTCTACAAGCAATAAATGCTGGAGAGGGTGTGGAGAAAAGGGAACTCTCTTACACTGTTGGTGGGAATGCAAACTAGTACAGCCACTATGGAGAACAGTGTGGAGATTCCTTAAAAAACTGGAAATAGAACTGCCATATGGCCCAGCAATCCCAATTTTGGGCATACACACCGAGGAAACCAGAAGGGAAAGAGACACATGTACCCCAATGTTCATCACAGCACTGTTTATAATAGCCAGGACATGGAAGCAACCTAGATGTCCATCAGCAGATGAATGGATAAGAAAGCTGTGGTACATATACACAATGGAGTATTACTCAGCCATTAAAAAGAATACATTTGAATCAGTTCTAATAAGATGGATGAAACCGGAGCCTATTATACAGAGTGAAGTAAGCCAGAAAGAAAAACACCAATACAGTATACTAACACATATATATGGAATTTAGAAAGATGGTAACAATAACCCTGTATACGAGACAGCAAAAGAGACACTGATGTATAGAATACTCTTATGGACTCTGTGGGAGAGGGAGAGTGTGGGAAGATTTGGGAGAATGGCATTGAAACATGTATACTATCATGTATGAAACGAGTCGCCAGTCCAGGTTTGATGCACGATACTGGATGCTTGGGGCTGGTGCACTGGGATGACCCAGAGGGATGGTATGGGGAGGGAGGAGGGAGGAGGGTTCAGGATGGGGAACACATGTATACCTGTGATGGATTCATTTCGATATTTGGCAAAACCAATACAATATTGTAAAGTTTAAAAATAAAATAAAATTAAAAAAAATAAGAAAGCATCACTACAAACAAAGCTAGTAGATGTGGTGGAATTTCAGTTGCGCTATTTCAAATCCTAAAAGATGATGCTGTGAAAGTGCTGCACTCAATATGCCAGCAAATATGGAAAACTCAGCAGTGGCCACAGGACTGGAAAAGGTCCGTTTTCATTCCAATCCCAAAGAAAGGCAATGCCAAAGAATGCTCAAACTACTGCACAATTGCACTCATCTCACACGTTAGTAAAGTAACGCTCAAAATTCTCCAAGCCAGGCTTCAACAATACATGAACCATGAACTTCCAGATGTTCGAGCTGGTTTTAGAAAAGGCAGTGGAACCAGAGATCAAATTGCCAACATCCGTTGGATCATCGAAAAAAGCAAGAGAGTTCCAGAAAAACATCTATTTCTGCTTTATTGACTATGCCAAAGCCTTTGACTGTGTGGATCACAATAAACTGTGGAAAATTCTGAAAGAGATGGGAATACCAGACCACCTGATCTGCCTCCTGAGAAATCTGTATGCAGGTCAGGAAGCAACAGTTAGAACTGGACATGGAACAACAGACTGGTTCCAAATAGGGAAAGGAGTACATCCCTGCTTATTTAACTTATATACAGAGTACATCGTGAGAAATGCTGGGCTGGAGGAAGCACAAGCTGGAATCAAGATGGTTGGACGAAATGTCAATAACCTCAGATATGCAGATGACACCACACTTATGGCAGAAAGTGAAGAACTAAAGAGCCTCTTGATGAAAGGGAAAGTGAAGAGTGAAAATGTTGGCTTAAAGCTCAACATTCAGAAAACAAAGATCATGGCATCTGGCCCCATTGCTTTATGGCAAATAGATGGGGAAACAGTGGCAGACTTTATTTTTTTGGGCTCCAAAATCACTGCAGATGGTGATTGCAGCCATGAAATTAAAAGACGCTTACTCCTTGGAAGGAAAGTTATGACCAACCTAGACAGCATATTAAAAAGCAGAGACATTACTTTGTCAACAAAGGTCTGTCTAGTCAAGGCTATGGTTTTTCCCATAGTCATGTATGGATGTGAGAATTGGACTATAAAGAAAGCTGAGAGCCAAAGAATGGATGATTTTGAACTGTGGTGTTGGAGAAGACTCTTGAGAGTCTCTTGGACTGCAAGGAGATCCAACCAGTCCATCCTAAAGGAAATAAGTACTGAATAGTCATTGGAAGGACTGATGCTGAAGCTGAAACTCCAATACTTGGCCACCGGATGCAAAGAACTGACTCATTGGAAAAGACCCTGTTGCTGGGAAAGATTGAAGGCAGGAGGAGAAGGGGATGACAGATGATGAGATAGTTGGATGGCATCACCGTCTTGATGGACTTGAGTTTGAGTAAATTCTGGGAGTTGGTGATGGACAGGGAGGCCTGGCGTTCTGCAGTCCATGGGGTCTCAAAGAGTCAGACACAACTGAGCAACTGAACTGAACTGAACAGAACCCTGCCTTATTTTCTGTTTTTTACCATATCTTATCATTATTTAAATGATAAAAAAAAAAAGAAAGCAATGTCATGATTCAAGTAGACTTTTTTTTAAAAAATGGAGGAGTGAAATGATGAGATCAAGATACTATTTAATCAGGCCAAATGTGTAAGTATCTAAGTCCAAAAAAGTCTACTGTACAAGCACAGTATGGGGCAGATGTGCCTTAATCAGCAGCACTTGTAAGAAACACTTAGAGATGTTACTTGGCTGCAAGCTTGAGCTATCAGCAGTGTGATGCGGCTACAAGGAAAAGATAATGGAGTCATGGGTGGCATTCCTAGAAACAGAGTTTACAAAAGGGAGGGGGTGTCCTGTTGAACTTTTCAGTCTGTTGAGCTTTTCAATCTACACCTGGAATTCAGTCCCGGGTGTCAGACTTCAGAAGTGATACAGACAAATTAGTTCAGATCTAGGATGGAATTATGTGGGGAATGGCTCAAAGGAAGTAAGGAAACTGCAAAGCGCTGTAACTAAATGCTTGAATCTTGGTATCTGACTGCCTGGGTTTCATCCCAGCTCTGTCAATTACTGAATATGTGTTCATTAAGCCTTAATCTCACTGTCTGTAAGTTAGGAATTATAACAGTACCTATCTCTGAAGATAGATGAGGTAGTGCATGCCATGTGGTTTGTATGTTACTGGCACAAAAAAGCACTCAATAAATTTTAGGATTAAGGAAGTGACATGATGTGAGGATAATGGTAACAATCTCATAGGTTGTGGTGAATATTAAATGAGCTAACACATGCCCAGTGCTTGAAAAAAACGGTAGTAGTGGAGGGATTGGCTTAAGGTTTTTAGGGATGGGACTGGCTTGGGGTCAAAATATTCCCTGGCTTGGGCTAAGGTCCACAGAGCTTGACCAGATTATTTTCTGAAGAATGAACCCTGAAAAAAAGTTCAGAGGGGTGCAGTGGGAGTGATGGTCGTCACGCATACATTTCATGGGGTACTCACTTGGTGAACACCTGGACAGGATGACATAGCTTTGTTTTGGAGTGACAGCCTAGCTTCATTCTTGGGTATGGTCATTGAGGACTGTCTGATGAACAGTTCTGCTCCAACTAGTGGGGTCATTCAGGGCAGTAATGGGGTTGCTCACTCAGGCCTGTTCTGGGCACAATCCATGAGAACTGTCCTGTGGCAGTCATGCAGGACTCACTGGAAGAGGAACCGCTCCTGGATAAAGTCCTCCCTGGGCCACTGGGGGACGTCCTGGATCTCAGGGATGCTCTGGGACCCTGGTCAGTTTCCCCGGGGAGCAGCCTGCCGCTAGGGGGCGGCTGCTGAGAGGACCCGCCCGCCGCCCGCGCGGAGTCCGCTCCTTTGGGACTCGCTCTCCAGCCAGGCCCGGAGGGAGGTGGAGTGACAGTGGGTGGGGGTGCACGCTTCATGGGTGTGAGACAGAGCGAGCCGCCTGGTGTGAGTCAGCGCGCGGGGGGCTAAGGAGCTCCCCGAATAGTCACGGAATCTCACTCACGCTCGGCTCCTCCACCATCCCGTCTAGAGCGTGTGTCCAGTCCCGCGCCTGCGTGCGCACCCAACACGATGTCCGATCCGGGGTTCTGGGTGTCCGTTGGGGGAAAAGGGGGTGGGCGGAAGAGGGAGTGTCCCTGTGGGTGTTTCTGTGCCCAGGTTAGATTTCTCCCGCCCTGCCCCATGAGGGCTGTGGGGGGTGTGTCCCGCTCAGGTACGTATGTACCTGTGTTCGTGCGTGTACGCGTATGTCAGTGTGGGGGGACCTTTTATCAGTGCGGGGTGCCTGCGTGTGCGCCAGGGTCTCTGTTTGGGTCTAGATGTTGGCGCAATCTCGACCTGGGCTCCCACCCCCGGGTGTCGGGAAGCCCGTGTGGCCGGGGTGTCCAGCCTCCCGGAGGAGCAAAAAAGCCTCGACACCCTCACCACCCCAGCTGGCCCGGGCTCCTTAGGGAGCGGCCTGCGTGGGGAGGCCCCGGGGTGGTGTGTCCCTGGAAGGGGTAAAGAGTAGGGGCGCAGGGGGCGGGCCGGGTCCCCGGGCGGGGCGCGGGCTCGGGGGACCCGCGCGGCTGACGTCAGGCGACTCCTTAAATAGAGCCGGCAGCGCGCTCCGCTCGGCATTTCTCGAGGAGTCAGAACGCGGCCGGCGCCAGCGCCACCGTCCGGCCCGCGCGCCGGCCCGCACAGCCGCCGAGCGTTCGGGGCGCCGAGCCGGGAGGATCCGGGATGGGGCTTCCGGCGCTGGGCGCGCTCCGAGCCCGGCGCACGTGAGAGCCGAGGAGCGCCGGGAGCCTCCCCGCTAGCCGGAGCCCCGTCGCCCAGGACGCGGGGATGTCGGAGGCGCCGCCGCCGGTTCCCAGAGGAGCCGCCGCCCCGGGGATGCCGGGGCACGGTGCGCTCCCGGGCCGGCAGCGCCTGGAGAAGACGGCGCCCCCTACGCCCGACCCGTGTGGCCCGGGCCGCGCGGCGCGAGCCCTCTAGGCGGCCGCAGGGCCCCAACAGCTCCGCCGCCGGCGCCCCCTCGGAAACCATGACCCCATGCGCGGGCCCATGGAGCCATGGCCTATAGGGTCCTGGGCCGCGCGGGGCCACCTCAGCCGCGGAGGGCGCGCAGGCTGCTCTTCGCTTTCACGCTCTCGCTCTCCTGCACTTACCTGTGTTACAGCCTCCTGTGCTGCTGCGACGACCTCGGCCAGAGCCGCCTCCTTGGCGCCCCTCGCTGCCTCCGCGGCCCCGGCGCGGGCGGCCAGAAACTTCTCCAGGAGTCCCGCCCCTGCGATCCCTCGGGCCCGACGCCCGGCGAGCCCGGCGCTCCCAGCGCGCCTGCCGCCGGAGCGCCCTCCCCTCGCCTCTCTGGGTCCAACCACTCCGGCTCTCCGAAGCTGGGTACCAAGAGGCTGCCCCAAGCCCTCATCGTGGGCGTGAAGAAGGGGGGCACCCGCGCCGTGCTGGAGTTTATCCGCGTGCACCCGGACGTACGGGCCTTGGGCACCGAGCCCCACTTCTTCGACAGGAACTACGGCCGCGGGCTGGATTGGTACAGGTAAGGAGGGCTGCCCCACTGCGCGCGCCCAGGCTCCATCCGGCCCCGTCCCCTGGGCCACCTCCTGCGCCCTCGCACCCCTTAATTCGGCTGGCTATGTGGGTTCCGACTGACACGTGGGGGAACTCTAACCGAAGGATTTACCCGGAACTTCCCAGTGGTAGTGTAGACCGGCTCCGGTTTCCTGAACCGCAAAGGGCAGTTGACTCTGGACTCGTCAGAAGGGAAGGGAGAACGCTGGCCTGACCTCCGGGCCAGTTTGGTGTCTAGACGCTGGGGTAAAGCTGGGTGCCAGGGGAAGGGACAGCCAGGACAGGAGCTGCCTGAATGCAGCCCTCTCCTGAGCCTGGCCTAATCTTTCCAGGCATCTTGACCGACCCAGGGAAGGGACAGTCCGAACAGCGCCCCCTCGCGGCAGGGTCCTGCGCTTGGGCGAGGTCCCCGGAGTTCAGGCCCAATGACAGGGAGGCCCCTGAGGTGTAGGCGGGAGAAAGGTCCCTTTTGGATCCTCGTTCTCAGCTCCAGGTATTTGCTGCTGGATCTGGTCTGAGACTCCCAGGCGCTCTGACCCTGAATTCATGTTTTCAAATAGTGCAAACGACCCTGGGTGTGAGTCTTGGTTCTGCCACTTAGCTTGAGCAAATTCCTAAAAACTCACTGAGCCTTGATTTTCTGGTCCATCGCAACTAGCAGGAAAGGTCCCTGATCCTTTGGCCTCGCAAGGGCTTTCTAAGTGCTTGAAAGGTGTAACAGGGGCACTTCGCACTGGGCGGTGTTTCTAAGCCAGCAGCCAGGATATAGAATTCGAAATACTGGTGGGCACCTCAGATAGAAGCTGTCTAGGTTCACAGGGGGCAGCCAGTCATAGCAGACTGTCCACTCCCCCACTGCACTGAGAGTGATGACAGTCACCCAGGCTGGTGATATCTGGGGATAGCCTGAAGCTTCTGGAAGGTAGCAGCCTCCACTATTAAATGCCTATCTACTTCCCAAGCCCTGTATGGTGTTGAGGTGTAGGGCTGGCCCATGTGTGAGCTGAGCAGGGCATCCCTGGGGGTGGTGTAATGTATGGGCTCCCCATGACACCTGGGTTACAGAATTCTCACCATTCACCTGACCCCTTGAAGACTTGCTAGAAATGTCTGCCTAGTAATGGAACTGGGTGGATGGGTAACATGGTAGCTGACATAGTAGCTGAGGCCGTTCTTTAAGATAATTATGTTAAAGTAAACCCTTTTAGGGGTAGAAAGTCATAACCATATTGGATAAAGGACAACTTTATTAGGAGGACCCCACTGGCCTCACGTATGGAACCCTGGATTTGTAAGAATCGGAGCAACAGGGCCAACTTGTCCCCTTTGCCCGGGAGCCCTGGTCATGGTTTAAGGGGCCAGGGGTGGGACATGCCCAGTCCTCAGGAGGCAGATACACAGCCCATCTCCAGTGATGAGCAGCAGGGGATGGCTAGCCTGTGGGTGGCCACAGCACTGTTATGTTGGCTCATTGGAATAGAGAGAGTGGCACAGAATGGCACGTCGCTGCTTTCCAAGCTGTGACCCCAGGCATCCCACTTGGAGGTACGAAGTACCTGAGGACAGCATCAGAGCCAGACCCCAGAGTCGGAGAGGCAAACGCATCAAACAGCAGAGTGTGACGTGGGTCAGCCATGGCCACACTCTCTTGCACGGCAGGGTTTCCTCAATGGAAAATCTAAGGATCATTATGAAACCCTTTGCTAAAGTGAAGTGCCTCTTAAGTGCAAAATAGCACAATTCTGAGCACTGGCTTTTGTTGAGCCCTCCAGTAAACACCTATTCCCTGCACCCAGCCTCTGCACTCCCTCTCTTGTGCTCCACCACCAAACACCATACCTTCCTTCTCCAAGCCCGTGTCATTCAGGGATGGCTGCTTTTTATTTTTAACCTTGGCATGTGTGATTCTAAGCCAGCTTAGCTGTGAACCTTAGAGATGGGAGCCATGCCTTTTTTTTTTTTATAGCACATTTGGATTCTGCTAAAATTCTCAGCTGAGTCTTGGTAGGTTTTATTTAACATCAAGCATGCTGACAGCTTCTTCCACTTCTCTCTCTGGTCCCCCCACTTCCCAGGGTCTATCTTACCATCCCTTTCCCCCTTTATATTTCTAAAAGAGCATTTAGCCCGCATGTCTGGTACTAACTGCCTCACTCCTGTCACCTCCCCAGGAAGCCTGGGAGCCTACGGCTTCAGGAGGGGCCATGTGATTTGTACTTCTTGGGGCTGCAGATCTGCACCCCCAGAGTCCAGGGTTTCGGGTACAGATTGTCATTTCTGTATATAAAGTCATACTGCCCCCATTTGGATGCTGTTTCTGTAATTTCCAGAACATTTCTCTGTATGTGTCCTATTCTTTATTATCACTCGAGTAATATGCATTAATTGCAGAAATGATGGAAATACCTGCTTTCTTTTAAAACTCATGTTCTCACTTTATTCCTGAAGTCCATGAGTTGGATGCAGGTAATAAGATGCTTCTGTCTCTTCCCATTGCCTTTATCATTTCATGGATGGGAAAACTGCAGCCTGAAAAGAGAGCATCTAGAATGGGATCCAAAGCAAGCGGATGAAATTTGGGCCCAAAAGTCATTGGCATGCACTGTCCCACAAAGATTTGTACTTGTACACTGTGTATGTATGTGTGCTTCCAGCCGAGTATTCTAACCACTGTTCTGCACAGCTTGCCACCAAAAAGCCAGCATCCACTAGGTAGACATGGCCAAAGAGCCCTTGTGCCTGTTGTGGGGGACCATGTGTTCCAAAGATGGAGTTGCAGAGTGGCAGGCAGTGGATCTCCTCAAAGCCCCTGGGGATAACTTCCGGGGTCTGGAGGCCCCAGGCAGACAGACAGTGGAAAAATCAAAGGAGAGACTTCTTTCTGTGGGTAAGTGGAGATAAACCAGGAGCTGACAAACAGTGCCTGAAGACAGAATGATACAGCCAGAGAGACACCATCGGCCAGAGACCGGGAGACAGAATCTGCATTTTCTGACCCCCAGCCTGAACCCCTTCTTGGAACTAGCTGGCTTCCAGCCACCCTGGGAGAGGCCAGCATTCTGTGGCGGGATCCCGCCCCTGAGATGTTTTTCTGAGATCCCATCCCTGAAGCTTCCCTCCTCTCTGCACCTGGCCAGCTTCCCCCTCCCACTTGGCTCCTCCAGGTAGCAGCTGGGTGTACTGGGTGGGGTCAACTAGCTGCTTGGATAGGGAGGTAGAGTGAGACCATACAGACAAGGGACCCAGGATAGAACCTGCTGTCAGAAGGCGGGAGATGGTCCCCTAAGCTGGGTGATTGGAAGCAGAGTCATCTTCCTGAATCTTGGCTTCCTCGTCATAGGATGATGCCTATTGTAACCATTATCATAAAAGGTGGTTTTGAAGAATGAATGGAACATTGTATATGAAAGTGTCCTGGAAAATTCCCTGGTATTTAAAGATAAGGCAGTAATGTTATCACTATCACCACTATTACTATGACTGTGTCACTACCAACACTCCTTTTACCATCGTCAGTACTGTGAGTATTAAAACTATCAGCTTCTTTCCCTACCGCTATCACTACCTGGGACTGAGGAATTAATTGCTGGAAAAGTAGTTCCGTGAAAGACTAGGAAGGGTCCTGGCCCTAAGTTCGACTTTTAGCTCTGCTTTGCCCTTTCTCTCCTCCCTCTCTTCTTTCTCTCCTTCCTTCTGCATTGGTAAAAAGTCACTCCTCATTTCTGGGTGTCAGTTTGCTCACCTTTAAAAAGAGAGTGATGTCTGACAATGTATATGAAAATGCGTCTCTTAATCTAAGATTATATTTGGGAATGCATCAAACGTTGAGTGTGAGACAG
The DNA here is from genome assembly GCF_019923935.1 of Bubalus bubalis. NCBI lineage: Eukaryota > Metazoa > Chordata > Mammalia > Artiodactyla > Bovidae > Bubalus > Bubalus bubalis. Next base: position 21,772,727 of record NC_059180.1, on the reverse strand, counting down.
AATTCACAAATATTCAGAGCCTTCATCTTTCATAAAGAGACATAAGCTGTGCATTGTCCGGTAGTTTTTACGGTCTTAGGGGAAGCCGAGTTTTGTGTAAAGTGTTCGTTTTGCTTGTTTTCAGTGATGGGGGTGGGAGAGGCAGTCTGAAGAGGAAGTGAATCTTCTCTAAATGCATTGAAATGCCAACAAGAGCAAGTTAATGTGTGATAATTGACTCTGTGCTCTGGTGTCAAAATTGTGATAGATGAGCCTGTTCTGTAAATTTTAGGCTCCACAAGTCTGGTTATTTATTTGTTTAGCAGCAGTGGTGTTCTGGGGACTGTGTGAGGCATAGAAAACAGCGCATTTGCCCTGGAGGCAACAGATTAAGTGAAACAGAGAATTAAAAGCCCAGAGTAAGGTCTATCACCTTATCTAGCTGATTTTAATCAGGGAATCAAATTTCAGTAGCAAAGCCAAACTCCAGAAAGGCAAACTTTAAGAAGAAATAAAACCAAAGGCAGAAGGCAAGAGACGTAGTGAACGCGGGAGGCTTTACCACCTGAAACAGACTGATGGACACTGGGCACAGATGACCTGTGTTTATCCAGCATGTGCAGATGTGGGTGCATGCACAGTTCTCACGTGGGCACCCACACGCACAACTCCAGTGTCTGTGCAGACACGTCTTCATAAGGGGTTTTCCTGCCTCGGTCCAGGAGGATGTCACACACGCTGATTAAATGAACCCGCTGAGTTCATAAATCCTTCGTCCGCCTTGTAGCTCTCTGTCAGCCTTGCTGCAGCCGGAGATATAGTAGTTAGTTCCAGCACATGTACAGCTCTTGTCAGGCACCGAGGGACATTCAGGTTGAGCAAACAGAACTGTCATCGCTCAAGGAGGCTTTTTGAAGAGCTGGCTTTGCATCCCCCTGGAGCTTGGAGGGACAGTGGAAGAGCTTGGGATGAAGACTGGGCTTTCCCCATGGCCTTTGGTATGTGGCTAAAGGGGAAAAGACCCCGACAGGTCCTAGTGCTTTCTACTGGCACACTTTGTTAAGTCTGTTTTGTATATTAGAATATTACATAGAGCCTAAGAAACACATTTTCTTTTTCACCTTTTAACACCTCTGAAATTAGGATGAGTCTAATGATTGATGGGGTCTAGATTCCATGAGATATGATGCTTTCATATTGGATGGAAACTCACTCTCCCAGAGGTGCCCTCTGCTCTGGTGTCCATTGGACTTTACAAAGGACCAGCAACTAGGTGCCTGACCCAGAAGGGAGCCCTTGAGACCCTGCTTGTCTCTGCAGCCAGCAGGGGTGCCTTCTGATTGATGAAGGAGCTGTACCCACTTGATTTTTTTATTTTTAAAATATTTCTTTATTTATTTGGCTGTTCTGGGTCTTAGATGGGGCATGTTCGATCTTTGATCTTCATCGCAGCATGTGAACTCTTTAACTGTGGTGTGTGCGATCTAGTTACCCGACCAGGAATTGAACCCATGCCCTTGGCAGTGAAAACATGGAGTCCTAACCACTGGACCACCAGGGAATGCCTGAGTTGTAGTCATTTTAGATTTTTGATTGCTACCTATGCTGTCTTCTGCCTATCCTGAAACGAGGTAATGTGCAGGTTGATGGCCACCAGGAGAGAACAAGATGCTTTGGTGGGCATGTTCTTCACTGGCTGCTGTTCTGCCCAGATATTTGGAGTCACATCCCAAGAGTCTCTGAAGAGTCAAGGCAGGGTTGATGCTCAACAGGTGTACTTGCCTATGTTCCATTGCATCTGGTGTGCAGGACAGTAGAATAATTTTCTTCTCATCGGTTAGACCTCCACTGCCTCGCTCCTGAATTATTGGGTGACCGAGTGGGTGGGGTGGGGATGGAAGCACACAGTTCCCCATTGATCAGAATCCTCTTTGGGCTTGGATTGGGGGCTGTTTCTATGAGCGAGGGCTCAGCAGTGGGGGTGGGAAGTTGGGGAGGTAGATAGGCTTGCTGCCAGTGAGTCAGGGTGGAGGGATCTGCAAGGTCATGCAGTCTACCTAAACCTGTGAGACTCTGCCCTGTGAGCTAACCCCTGGGCGGGTTAATCCATTTATTTGTCAGAAGCCTACCATTTGCCAGAATCAGTGCCAAGCTGCTGTAGGCCAGCTCTGCTGCCACTTTGTTCTCTTAATGGGCTGCACTGGTGGGCTGGAGTGCTTTGTAGTCTATGGGCAGCTTGATGAGGTGGGTAAAAGCCACCAGTGATGGAAATAACTTAGCATTTCCGAGGTAATTGCTGCCTGTCAAGCTACACAGCTGGGCTGTTGGTCCAATGCTATACTCACCCAGCTTCCTCAGAGGATAATGGTGCAGAGACGGGGGCAAGGGATTACTATTGAGCATGTGCTTCCAAGGATCGTGGGCTAGATAGACTGGTTGGGTTACCTGAGGCTTGAGGATCACAGGATCTCCTGGACACAAGTCCATTGGGAGTGTCTTCCCAAGCTTTGAAATCAATGGCACTAATCATGGTTCCTTCTCAGGGTCTGTGGTCACTAACTCCCACAAGTTAAAAAAACCAAGGTGTCCACTCTGGGGGAAGGCCCGAGGACCTCTCATTGACATCCTTGGAGGAATAGCATCAAGTCCATGCCCTCTTAGGGTAGCATTTTCCAGGCTTCAGACATTTTTGTACTGCCTCATAGTTGCCCAAACCCGGCATGACCTCTATTATTTTCTTAATACTTTAAAGTTAGCACTTTAAAAAATTTTGATTTTTCATAAAGAACTGGGTTTATCTTCTGCTAGTGTGTACATTGTAGAATAGATAATATCTTCCCATAATACAGACTTCAAAAGTGACAGAGGATTTTCTCTGAAAACCATTCTCCTCCTTTGTACCCCATTTCCCCTTCCATGCAGTTCCTCCTCCCAGAAACAATCACGAGATCGGTTTTTGTGTATCCTTCAAGAGAGGTGCTTGCATTTGTAAACCTAATATCCATTATGCAAATGTAATTGATATACATCATTTTAAAACACAACTTTATTTGAAAACTACCTTAAATGGAAAGCCAGCACCACTTGCCATAATTAGGAAGTAATTGTAAAAATAAGTAGATTGAAAACATAACAATGCTATTGAATTTTTTTTTTTCATTTTAAAAAAAATTTATTTTTAATTGAATTTTTGCTAGTGAAAGTGGCTAAAATGTTCCAAGCCTGCAGCATGCTTTATCTTTGCTCAAAAGAGAATGGGGATACTAAAAAAAGCAGTTAAAAAATACTAATATCAATGTGAAACGTTTCTCCTTGATGTAATCAGAATGAATGAAAGTGAAGTGGACAAAATCATGTTTTCTCTCTATGCGATTGAGTGACATTTAGTCAGTCTATGTAGTATCTAAAATTACTGAGATGGGGTATGCCCCGACATCATAGGAAACACTGCCAGAGTTTGCAGAAAATCCAGTGTAAGTAAATCCAGAGATGTTTCTAGCTTTCAGATTCCTTTGATGTGTTAATGATTGAAGAAGACAAGCCAAAGGAAAACTCAGAACAAATATGAGCATTCAGAAAAGTATTGCAGCTTGCAGTATTTACAAAGTAGCCTAGCCTTCAGAGGAACGGGATTCCCTGAATAAAGGGTATGCTGCTGCTGCTAAGTTGCTTCAGTCGTGTCTGACTCTGTGCGACCCCATAGACGGCAGCCCACCAGGCTCCACCATCACTGGGACTCTCCAGGCAAGAACACTGGAGTGGGTTGCCATTTCCTTCTCCAATGCAGGAAAGTGAAAAGTGAAAGTGAAGTTGCTTAGTTGTGTCCGACCCTTAGCAACCCCATGGACTGCAGCCTACCAGGATTCTCCGTCCATGGGATTTTCCAGGCAAGAGTACTGGAGTGGGGTGCCATTGCCTTCTCCAGAATAAAGGGCATAGCCTGTATTAAAAAGGAAAAAACAATATCCCACCAGTTTACTACTGGTTTCATCACTGCCTTCATTGGTGGAAAATCAGTGGTCTCCCCCATGAATATCATATCTCCATGGTGATTATATACCTGCAGGCATCAGTGTTGCAAAAGTCAGAGATAAAGTTGTTCCCACTAGGGACTTGGCAATGTATGTGAAAGGGGTTCAGAGCTTTTTTTGTTTCTTCAATTTAGAGGCTCATGTGGAACAGGATGTCTTTTTGAAATCTCAGGATGCAAAGCTCCTTTTCTCTCCCTCTGTGACGCATGATGTGAGACTTAAAAATAATGGTCGGGCAGGGTGTCACTCTTCTTTCTCAGATAGTTTGATCTCACTAAATAAAGAGGAGAAGACGATGTTGTGTCTTTCTGCATACTTTTTTAGCTGCATAAAAGGAGCTAGACTGGGGACAGTTGTCCCTAGGACTTCCCATACGTTGTCAACAGAAGCCATTTAGAGGGTGTCTGTGATAGCAGGGCTCCCCAAGCTTGCCTTCAGATGGGCAGATAGTCATCGACTCTGACGAGGAGAGGGCTTCCTGCTCACTCAGGGTTTCCAGGGCCAGGTGCTCACTGCCTGGTGAAGGAATTCCGGATCCACCCTAAGGCTGGGGGACAAATGAGCTGGCATTGAAGCAGTGCCTCGTGGCACACCAAGAGGGAAGGAGGGCAGCCCTGAGTACATGGATGAGAAGAACTTAAAATGGAAATCAGAAGACATTTTCAGCACAGTGATTAAAAACTTGGGCTCTTGAATCAGAATGACTGAATTGGAATCTCGGTTCTACCACTGAGTAGGGTCCACTAACCAGTGGGTCTTCTGTGCCCTGGTTCTATCTCCATGTAGGAACCAATCCTCTCGTCTACTCATAGGGTTGCAGTGAGGTCTGAATGAGTGATATAATGTAAAAAAGTGCTCAGAAAATTTCTGGCATGTGGAAGGGTTCCAAGTGTTGGCTCTCATTATTGGTCATTGGTTTTCTCATCATTCCTTCATCAAGCTGTGTGCTAAGGACCCAGAGGTGGACAAGACTGGGCTCCTCCCAGTTTGATGTTCATGGAAAATTTTTACACAAGTCAGCTGATGATAGGAACCATAAGAGCGATGCAAGCAGAGCTATAATAGCATGGGAAGGAGATAAGATCCAGTTGGGGGAATTTTGAAAGGCTTTCTGGAGGAGATAGCATGTTATTTGGATCTCAATGGGCAGATGGGATCTTTCCAGGGGGCAGGTAAGGGGGCTGGCCCTATAGAGATGCTGTTTCTAAATACAGTCATCCCATGATTTTACCTCTGATTATAGTTTAATAAAAAAATAAAGTTTTTTTTTTTCAAATTACTTTAGTTCTATGTGCATTTATTGACTACCTACTATATACCAGGCTTCCCAGGTGGCGCTTGTGTTAAAGAATCCACCTGCCAATGCAGGAGATGCAAGAGATGCAGGTTCGATATCAGGGTCCAGAAGATGTCCTGGAGAAGGAAATGGCAACCCACTCCAATATTCATGCCCAGATGGAGGGGTCTGGCTGGCTGCAGTCCATGGGGTCACAAAGAGTCAGACATGACTGAGGGACATACACACACACACACCCACACACACACGGCACTGTGGTAAATCCTAGAAAAAAAGGAAGAAAGAACTGTCCTTTAAAGAGTTCAAGGGGCAGAAAAATCCAATAGCAAGATATGCTGGGGACTTCCCTGCTAGTCCAGTGGCTAAAACTCTGGGCTCCCAATGCAGGGGGCCCAGGTTTGATCCCTGGTCAGGGAACTAGATCCCACATGCCTCAACTAAGATTCAGTGCAACCAAATAAAAAAATAAAAAAAAAAAAAAGATATGCTGGGAGAGAAAATGCTCTTGGCATGTGGTATCACTCAGGGTGGGTCAGAGACTTTCTGGGGAGCTGAGGCCTCAGCTTTAGGACATTTGCATTGGCTTTCCTCCACCTGAATCACTCTCCCTCCAGAGCATCCTAGATCTGGCTGCTTCTCATTGTGCAGGTTCCAGCTCAAATGTCACTTACCAGTCAGTAACGGCTTCCTTTGTTACCCAGTCCTAGCTGACTTACCTTCCCCATCACACTTTATCTCTTTTCCCCACTTTGTTTTACTTCTGACTTTGTATTGCAATCCGAAATGGTCTTGTTCCTTTTCCTTTTTACTAGCTATCTCCCCCACCAGACCCCAAACTCCAGGCCAGCAGGAATCTTGTCTGTCTTGTGCATGGCTGTGTGTCCCCAGAGTGGCACACAGTAGGTGCTCAATAAATAGTTGTTGAGTGACTATGCTTAGGAATGGGTGAGCCTGTTCCAAGGCCACAGACTGGCCCCAGCCCTTCATTGGGCTTTTCACACGTGGGTCTTGGGAGGCTGGGTGAGAGAGTGCAGGATATGGTGCTGAGAACTCAGCCACCTCTTCAGCACATATTTAGTGAGCATCTTCAGTGCCTGACACTGTTGCAGTTCCCGGGGAGGGAGTGGTGAAAAGAAAAAAACAGACAAAAATCCCTGCCCCGTGGTGCTTACTTTCTGTGGGGTAAGAGGGAAATGGTCAGTAAAGAAATAAGTACACTGTTCATTCACATCTCTCCAAATGACCCAATTTTGTTCCTTTTTATGGCTGAGTAATATTCCATTATATATATGTACCACATGAGAGTGTCATACAGACAAAGATAAATATCATATATTAATGTGTGTATGCAGAATCTAGAAAAATGGTATCGATGATCTTATCTACAAAGCAGAAATTGAGAAACAGAGGTGGAGAACAAATTATGGACACCAAGGGGGAAAGGGGGAGGGAAGAACTGGGAGACTGGGACTGACACATATATACTATTGATACTATGTAGAAGATAGTAACAAATGACAGCTTACTGCAGAGCAAGGAGAGTGTGAAAGTTACTCAGTCCTGTCTGACTCTTTGCGACCCCATGGACTGTTATAGCCTGCCAAGATCCTCTGTCCATGGAATTCTCCAGGCCAGGATACTGGAGTGGGTAGCCGTTCCATTCTCCAGGGGATCTTCCCAACCCAGGGATCGAACCCAAGTCTCCTGCATTACAGGCAGATTCTTTACTGGAACTCTGTACTTAATGCAGTGTGGTGACCTGAAAGGGAAGGCCAAAACGGAGGGGATACATGTATGTGTATGGCTGATTCATTTTGCTATACAGTAGAAACATTGTAAAGCATCTATATTCCAATAAAAATTAATTAAAAAATAAACACAAGCATGCTTATCATTAATTAAACAAATAAGCAAAAAAAAGTATCATTCATTAAGCAAAAGAAAAAAGCAAATTGCATCTCTGTCTGATGGTGATAAGGGTTGTGGGACAGTTCGAGGGGTGGAGGATGGCGAGTTCTCAGTGGCCAGGAGGGGACACTGTGGTTCGGGACAGGGAAGCTAGGAAAGGCTTCACTGAGAAGGTGATGTTGGAGCAAAGACCTGGAGGAGGTTAAGGGGCAAAGCACGTGTGATCTGAGCGAAGAGCACTCTTCTGCAGAGGCGCAAGAAATGAAGAGGCTCTGAGGACAGCAGGGAGCTGGTATGATTGAGAGAAATCTAGGGGCCAAGTGGCTGGACTGGCCAAACCAGGAGGGGAGTGATGGGAAGTAAACTCAGAAAGGTGGCCAGGCCCCCATTTGGGGCCTTACAGGGCATTGCATAAAATTTTTATTAATATGATATATGTATTACTTTTTTTTAATATGCTGTGCCATGCAACAGTGAAAACTGCAGGATCCAAATGTTCCCCCTCTCACTTTGAGAGCTGAATGAACTGGTATTCTCAGAGACTCAAAGATTTGACCCCAGCTGCCCAGCCAAGGAGCAGCAGAACTGGGACTTTTGTTTGTTTCAAACAAAACTGAGACCATAGTACAGATGCATAAAAGGCTTCCCAGGTGGCACTCATGGTAAAGAACCCGCCTGCCAATGCAAGAAATGTAAGAGATGTGGGTTTGATCCCTGGGTCAGAAAGGTCTGCTGGAGGAGGAAATGGCAACTATTCTTGCCTGGAGAAATCCATGGACAGAGGAGCCTGGCAGGCTAGGGTCACAAAGAGTCAGATATGACTGAAGTGACTTAGCACACAAACACACATAGATATATAAACACAATTTTTCAGTCCTGCATTCTTTGTCTAACATTCCATCATTAAGATGTTCCTACACCATTAAATGTTTCCAAACCTTGATTTCAGCATCTGGGTCTCATTCTCTCATGTGGTCCCATGGAGGGTTTACACATTCTCTTCTTGTTGGACTTTTAGTTGCTGATCCCCCATTTTTTCCTATTTATTAATAAGTAATGTTCCATTGCCTAGGTCTCTGATTCTTTCTTTAGCACAGAGTTCTAGAAGTGAAATTACTAGGTCCAAGTGAAGAACTTTTTTAAAGGCTGGAGATATGTACTGCCAAAATGCTCTCCAAAACATTGCAAGAATTTTGGCTTCTACCCCGAGCAAATGGGGAGATATATTGGAGGGTTTGGAGTGAAGGAGTCTTATGATCTGACTTACATTTTGAAAAGATCTCTTGGGCTGTTTAGCAGAGGCTTTTGTGGTGGTCACGGCGGAGCTGTGCAATGTGGACAGGTGCTGGGTATCTTCTGAAGGTGCAGCTGCAGGTTTTGCTGATGGATTCATGGCGGCTAGGTGTGAGAGGAGTCAGGGAAGATGGTAGTGTGATGACGGTGGTGGTGATGACTCCTCTTAAGGGTTTGCTGTCTTTCAGACCCTTACAATTGACAGCATGCTGATGTCTGAACCTAACGCACTTCCCAGTACAGCTCCTGGCTTGACAAGTCAGATATCTACCTGTAGGTGTCCCTGAGCTAAGCAAAGAAAGGAATGCCATGTTCTACTGTAGCTTGGAGGCTGCAGGGTCACCTCCGAATTGGTGAGAGATGGCAGTCCCTCTTTCTAGAGGTCTTGGAAGCCCTATTTATAAATGCAGTGTTCTTAGGTAACCTCTTGAGAGTTTTGAAGATTGAACTAGCTTTGTTCCAACCCAGAAAAGGCACGTGTCACTTAGTGTGGGTATCACCCAGCTTCTCATTCTTGTTCCAGCCTCATCAACATGCCTGGCAAGGGAGCTGCCTTGATGGCATTGCTCGATTTAGGGGGCTTCTGTGTGATTTCTTTCAAACAGAACTGAACACTGTAATGCCTTCCCACAAGATAACCGGGATCTGTATCTCCCCAACTTCCCCAAAGCTGCTGGAGCATGGGGAAATGTTCTCTGCCTTGGCAACCTCTATGCAGTGTGTTTCTGCTTTGATGGTTTTAATGAAGATATGAAATCATCTAACAGCTTTCATTTGCCTCAAGTGAGATGGCTTAAAGTGGAGGTAGCATTTCCCAGGATCAATCCCCATTTTTAGAAGTGGTTGGTTAAACTCTCTGCAGTTTATGGCCACTTCTGGCTGAAACAGTGTGGGATCTGAATTATTAATTCTGTGAAAAATGAGTTAAGTCATTGCAAAGCTCTGTGGTGGCAAAATTCCCACTTTAAGGCCTCTTTAAGGCTATTTTCTCTAGCAAGAAGATCTCTGTTAACCAGAGATTCTTGGTCATCTTGGCCAAATCTCTGTCTGGCAGTCATTTTGCCAGGAGGTAAAGGACTTGACTTAATTCAGTTGTTCTTTGCTACCAAGGATAATAGGTTTCCCAGGTGGCTCAGTGGTAAAGAATCTGCCTGCCAGTGCAAGAGATCCAGGTTCTATCCACGGGCAGGAAACATCTCCTGCAGTAGGAAATAGCAGCCTACTCCAGTATTCTTGCCTGGGAAATCCCATGGACAGAGGAACCCAACATGCGACAGTCCATGGGATTGCAAAGAGTCAGAGACAACTGAGCGTGTGTGTGGAACAGTGGGGGAGGACATTTGTCCAGTTAATCCATCCCAGAAGACTTTTTGCCATCCCAATATTGCCAGATCTTCAAGGTTTTTTCTTTTTTGAAAAAAAAGAAAAACTTGAAATATAGAATTTTTTTAAAAATGTGAGGGACTTCTCTGGTGGTCTAGTGGTTAAGAATCCACCTTGCAATGTGGGGGACGTGGGTTCAACCCCTGGTTGAAGAACTGGGATCCCACATGCTGAGGAGCACTAAGCCCATGTGCTGCAACTACTGGACCCTTCACGCCAATGCTAGGGTCTGTGCCCCAAACGAAACACCCCACAGGATGCAATGAAGATCTGATGCAGGCAAATAAATAAATATTTAAAAAGGTACCTCTAACCTATTATGAAAAGTGATATTCATTTTTTAAAAATGTGAGCTCTCAATTTATAATTATGACTTACTGATTCAGAACTTTTATTGAACCCTTGAGGAACAAAGAGAACACATTCATGGGTTGGATGCTACCCAGAAGCAGTCCTCTCGCCATCCTGGCAGGGTGGGCCTTAGAGGCAGGCTGTACCACTTTGCAGTCCTTCTGCCATGGATGAGCTGTGGGGTTAGCTGCTACCTTCTTGAGCTTCGGCTTCCCCCTATAAGATGAGGGTGTCAAGCATTCTGACCTGCTGTGTTGCTGCCATGATTCACGGTCGTGTGTCACACTGTTGAGGGTCCCCCTTCCTGGATTGTGCTTGGAGGAGGTATGGCCATCACTAAGCCAATGGGCGTGACTGGAGGACAAAACACATAATGTGGACCTTTGTCAAGGTGAGAAAAGCTGGGGTCTTACCTGCTGGGCCAATGGGGAGAATAAGAATCTGGAGCCAGGATTACCCAAGGTTGGAGAAACCCATTTGGTTGTAGAACTAACCCCCAGGGAGGGAGCCAGCAACCCCCACTGCTTCTTTTCTTTAAATATTTTTTAAAGTTGCAAGTTAAGTATTTTTAAAATTTATTTATCTTGGTTGCTTGTCGTTACTATGCACAGTCTTTCTCTAGTTGTGGCAAGTGGGGGCTACTCTCTTTAGTTGTGGTGCAAGGGTTTCTCATCGTGGTGGCTTCTTTTGATGGGCTTAGTTGCTCCAAGGCATGTGGGATCATCCCAGACTAGGGATCAAACCATGTCCCCTGCCTTGACAATCGGTTTCGCATCCGCTGAACCACCAGGGAAGTCCCCCCACTGCTTCTTATTGTCGTTCTTGTACACACCCACAGAACCCCTGAGGATTTTGAGTCTGTGATGTTGTCACTGCTCCAGCCTGTTTCTTCAGGGGATAGACATTTTCTGCAGCTGGGTCACTGTCCCCAGCTCACGGTGCCATACTCAGAACTGCTCAAACCTCTCTATTCCTCTACACACTTCTTTTGGCTTTTAGGTACCTGGATAGGATGGAGATGCTGAGATTCATGTTTTAGAGATGACCTAGCTTGCACAGGAGGTGAGTGCCTCTAAGATTGGGTGGTTTGGTACAGGTAGAAGCCCAACCTGGAGAGTGAGGTCTTGGTTTCGGGGAGAGGCTAATGGATGGTCAGGGGTGGACCATAAAGATCAGCCTAGAAGGACTGCTCTCCAGCCTTGCTCAGTCACTGGCACCTGTAGAATAACAGGAGAACAGTGGGACGTTGGTGCAGAGGAGGCTGGAGGGAGATGAGTATGATGGAGAAGAGAATGTAGCCACCCTTCAGAAGGATGAATTGCATTATCTCTGACACAATTCCCTTTAAAGCCAAGCAGAGCTTTGATGTGGAGGGAACTCCATTGGAATTGGTTGTATGATCAGTATTGACAGCCTGTGTGTATGAACCATTGATGGAATAGCTGTGTAATCAATCATCCAGGTTTGTCCTGCTTCTGGAGTGATCTGTCAATGAGCCTCTCCAATCATAGAGTCAGCAAAGTTCTGTCTAAAATCTGGTATGTTGTTTCCCAATCTTCAGTCATGTAGGTGCCATATACAAATACTTTTATATCCTTGCAGTTCAGTTCAGTTCAGTCACTCAGTCATGTCCGATTCTTACATCCTTTACATGGTATTTAAGTCCACTCATAATTTTTGCTTTAACCATTTACTTAAATATGAAACTTTGTATCTCTATCTTAAATGACAATCATCACTTGCCAGAAACATAAAAACCAATGCAGTAAAAGCCAAACAATGCAAATAGATTCCAGCCGGATTCTATTGCCTGTGCCATGTTCTGCCTGTGGCAGCCTCTTTTTTTTCTGTTAAAGAGAAAGATCAAAACCTATTCGGGAGGTGTTAACAACATCTTAGCACCTAAGACTTTTTCCATGTTGTAATCAGAAGATTTGAATAGAATGAAAAAGGAGAGATGATTATTTTGTAGTGAGGCGATTAGGTGGCATTTAAAGTCATGTCTGTGTGCCAAAACATTTTTTTGCAATGGCACCCCACTCCAGTACTGTTGCCCGGAAAATCCCATGGATGGAGGGGCCTGGTAGGCTGCAGTCCATGGGGTCGCTAAGAGTCAGACACGACTGAGCGACTTCACTTTCACTTTCCACTTTCATGCATTGGAGAAGGAAATGGCAACCCACTCCAGTGTTCTTGCCTGGAGAATCCCATGGACGGAGAAGCCTGGTAGGCTGCAGTCCATGGGGTTGCACAGAGTCGGACACTACTGAAGCGACTTAGCAGCAACAGCTACATACCTCACACTTTGGGAAATGCTGCCCTACCCACCTGGATCCCTCTTGCTTTGATGTCACTGTATTACTTTATCACACTTGGTTGTCATGGTCCATCAACAGCTTGGGAGGGGCTGGCTGACATTACAAAGTCTGGGTGGTTGAAAAAGCTGTGATTTCAATTTAAATTGCAAATTGATGGGGCATCATGGGAAAAGCAAATGCAGACATGAAGAACTGAAGGAAAAGATCCAGCTATGCAGTATTTTTAGATCTTTTTCTCTGGACCAATTTTGTATCATTTCTTTTTTCTTTCTGGACTCTGGGTTTGATAAGACCAATTACCCGAGGGCTTCCCAAAGTTTCTTTACAATTCCAATCTAAATCACCTATGTAAATCCTTTATTTATTGTTCTTAAAAAAAAAAAAAAAAAGCTGTGACTTGAATAAAGCCCAAAGGCATTATGCCAATTGAAAGAAAGGTTACATACTGTATGATTCCATCTATATGACTCTTTTAAACAGATGAAACTAAAATGCTGGAGAATAAATCAGTTTGCCAGGGTTTAGGACAGGGGGAGAGTGTGACTATAAAGAGGGAGAGAAGGGAATTGCACAGGGCCAGGGAATGGAACCCTTCTGTGTCCTGATTGTGGTGGTTGTCACGTGAATCAACACGTGTTGAAATCCATAGAGCTTAACACTGATAGAAGGTATACTTTACTGGGTAATATTTTTAAAGATAAAATTTATTTTTGTGTGATGTTATTTTCTATTATGAGTTTAAGTAAACTCCGGAAGTTGGTGATGGACAGGGAGGCCTGGCGTGCTGCGATTCATGGGGTCGCAAAGAGTCGGACAAGACTGAGCAACTGAACTGAACTGAACTGATTTTCTATTAATTAATTTTTTAAGTTGGAGGATAATTGCTTTACAATGTTTTTTCTATTGTACAACAACATGAATCAGTCATAATTATATGTATATCCTCTCCCCCTTGAGCCTCCCTCCCACACGCCACCCTGTATCCCACCCCTTAGGTCATCACAGAGTGCCAAGCTGGGCTCCTTGTGTTATACAGAAGTTTCCCACTAGCTATCTATTTTACACATGATAATGTATGTATGTCAGTGCTACTTTCTCAATTCGTCCCACCCTCTCCTTTCCTCATTGTGTCCATGAGTCCATTCTCTATATGTCTTCATCTCTATAGTACCCTTTTTCTAGATTCTTTACATATATGTTATTATATATATTTTTTCTCTTTCTGACTTACTTCATTCTAGGTTTATCCACCTCTGTTCAACTGTTTCACATTTGTTCCTTTTTATAGCTGGGTAATATTTCATCATCTATGTGTACCAGAGCTTCTTTATCCATTCATCTGTCTATGGACCGAACCCATGCCCCCTGCACTGGGGGCATGAAAGACAAAATTTAAAAATAAAACTTTATTTTTAAAATATCCGTGATTGTAGAACTTAGCTACTAGAGGACATCCTTTCGCCCTGGTTCCTAATTATCAAAGAGAACCTGCTCCCATGTATTTGGGAGCCTAACTTCCTTAACTTCCATCTTTGTTATGAGTTAGAATCAAGAAAGTGTGTAGCCTTTCAATCTTCCTCATCCCGCACCCACACTTCTGAATGATGCTGGAGGCTGACACAAAGGTTCGGAAGTTTCCACTGTGGTCTGGAGCCTTGGTGGCCAACACAGAGGTGCGACCAGGCTTCTACCTAAAGGTCTGAGGTCAGGACATGGAGGAGGTAGCAGTGGCAAATGCATCTCATAATTAGAGCGCCTGTTGGTGGATCAGAAGGTCTGGCTGAGGTCCTGGGAAGAGTTGGAGGGGCATATAGGATGGAGAAAAATGGATCACAAGCCACAAAGGAAGAGATGACCAAAACAAAACAGTTCACAATCTACCAACAGCAGGTCCGACCTGAGCACCAGACAGCCTGAGGGTGGAGCCAGAAGCAACCCCTGCTCCCCACTCCCTCCACCCCAGCCAAGGCGGCGGGGACAAAAAGCTCCCAAAGCACCTTCTCCCACCAGAGCACCCCCAGAACTGGAAAGAGCACCTGCCCTGGACTGAAGATGTCCCCAGCTCCCTCTTCGCAGTACCTGGGGAAGAAGCCAAGCTTCCCAGAGGCCCCACAAGACTTCACTCCCCAGCCACAGATGGGCCTCCAGTCGTATTCTCTCTTAACATGGCATCTGAAAGTGCACACAGAGATGTGTAGAAAAGAGAGAAGCCATTAAATCCTGACTGAGTCCACCCCAGCATCCTTTCACAAACCCCAGTTTTCCCTTGTTAGTTTGAACAGGGGTCTTTTCATTAGGTGAGGAAGACACTACTTGGGCGGTTATGCTGAAGCCACCTGGGCTGGAGGCAAAAATGTGAGTGTTACCAGCCTGTGAATTCTAGAAAGTGTGAATTGAATTCATGGAAGTAGCTGCAATAACTCAGGAACCTGTGAGCTGGAGAGGGTGGCCGCAAGGTGAGGCGTGGCCAGGAAGTAAACTGATGCAGTGATGGGGGCGCGATAGAGATAAGTGGTTTGTACATGAATCATGGTGGAGCAGGGGGCGTGTACACCAGACGTGTCTGAGGTATCCACCCTCCAGCATCTCTTACACTGTGCTGGCCCCTGAGGAAAAGATGATTTGTGTGCCTGGAAAATCCCATGGACGGAGGAGCCTGGTAGGCTGCAGTCCATGGGGTCGCTAAGAGTTGGACACGACTGAGTGACTCCACTTTCAGTTTTCACTTTGATGCATTGGAGAAGGAAATGGCAACCCACTCCAGTGTTCTTGCCTGGAGAACCCCAGGGACGGGGGAGCCTGGTGGGCTGCTGTCTATGGGGTCGCACAGAGTCGGACATGACTGAAGCAACAGCAGCAGCAGCAGCAGCAGCCTTACCATTAGGGCTTCCCTGGTGGCTCAGAGGTTCAAGTGTCTGCCTGGAATGCGGAAGACCTGGGTTTGATCCCAGGGTGGGGAAGATCCCCTGGAGAAGGAAATGGCAACCCACTCCATTATCCCATGGTTATTGACCTGTTTGGATGTTTCCGTGGTCAGCTCTGGATATTCATATTAACCAGTTTCAAATATGATGATGATTGTAGCACACATGAAGATATCTGACATCTGCTACTGTTTTCATTGTCCACACATAGAAATGCTTTTATTTTTGCTGATTGTAATTCATATGTAAGTAAATAAGTAAGCAAACAAAGATACATCCCCGTTGTAGAATTCAGCATAGTAGATAAAGAAAGAAAAATGAAACTAATAAGCAAAGTTCTCAAGCTATATTATTATTCAGTTAAAAAATAGCAAGGTGAAAACCATATATTATCTTTTGTGTAAAAGGAAGAGCAGAAAAATATATATTCAAATTTTATTATTTATACATACATAAATTCTGAAAGAATACACTGAAACTAATAACAGGAGTTTCCTGGGGGTGAAATTAGGTAGATGGGGACAGAGGGAGGGGAGAGACTTTTCACTACACATCTTTTGTTTTTTATTTTCTGAGCTATGTGAGTACATTGTTTGAAAAATTAAAAGTTGTGCATTGTGGAAAACTTAGGAAACTGTTAAAATAATTAAGAAGTCACCTAAAATTGTATTGCTGGTTATAGCTACTATTAGAATTTTGCCTTTTACCACATTTACCAATTGCTTTAACAATTTGACATGAGTATCTTTCCATGACAATAAGTGTGGTTTCATCAGATCAGATCAGATCAGATCAGTCGCTCAGTCATGTCCGACTCTTTGCGACCCCATGAATCGCAGCATGCCAGGCCTCCATGTCCATCACCAACTCCTGGAGTTCACTCAGACTCATGCCCATCGAGTCAGTGATGCCATCCAGCCATCTCATCCTCTGTCGTCCCCTTATCCTCTGTCATCCCCTTCTCCTCCTGCCCCCAATCCCTCCCAGCATCAGAGTCTTTTCCAATGAGTCAACTCTTCACATGAGGTGGCCAAAGTACTGGAGTTTCAGCTTTAGCATCATTCCTTCCAAAGAAATCCCAGGGCTGATCTCCTTCAGAATGGACTGGTTGGATCTCCTTGCAGTCCAAGGGACTCTCAAGAGTCTTCTCCAACACCACAGTTCAAAAGCATCAATTCTTCGGTGCTCAGCCTTCTTCACAGTCCAACTCTCACATCCATACATGACCACTGGAAAAACCATAGCCTTGACTAGACGAACATTTGTTGGCAAAGTAGTGTCTCTGCTTTTAAATATGCTGTCTAGGTTGGTCATGACTTTCCTTCCAAGGAGTAAGCGTCTTATCATTTAAAATGCTTATATGAATAAAAATAAATGCTTATATAGCATTTAGCTGTATAGATATGCCATTGTTTATTAACCAAATCTATTGATGGAGATTTAGATTGTCCCCACATTTTAGTATTTAATAATAAAAAAAGGTAGGAGCAAAAATTTGTTAATCTTTCCCCCCTCAGGATAAACCTTTTGCAGAGGAATTTGGGGGTTTGAAAATAAGCTTGCTTAATAAACAGAAGGAGAAGGAAATGGCAACCCACTCCAGTGCTCTTAGCTGGAGAATCCCAGGGACAGGGGAGCCTGGTGGGCTGCCATCTATGGGGTCGCACAGAGTCAGACACGACTGAAGCGACTTAGCAGCAGCAATAAAGGGAAAGGTTTTCAGACAAGTTGCCAACTTTGCTCTACCCTTATTACAGTATAGGTGAGGCGTTTACACTCCACTAGCAGAGGCAATGGCACCCCACTCCAGTCCTCTTGCCTGGGAAATCTCATGGACGGAGGAGCCTGGTAGGCTGCAGTCCATGTGTGGCAAAGAGTTGGACACGACTGAGCGACTTCACTTTCACTTTTCACTTTTGTGCACTGGAGAAGGAAATGACAACCCACTCCAGTGTTCTTGCCTGGAGAATCCCAGGGACGGGGGAGCCTGGTGGGCTGCCGTCTCTGGGGTTGCACAGAGTCGGACATGACTGATGCGACTTAGCAGCAGCAGCAGAGACTAAAAGGGCTTTTCCCCACAATCTTGTCAACCTTGTTAACAATCTATTTGATATTTGTCAGATGAAAGCAATCTCCTTTTAATTTGAAAACCTTGATATCTATTTTAAAATGCTTACTATAGATTTATATTTACTTGCTCAATTATTTTGTTAATTGTTTTTTCTGTTGGATTTCTTTTTTTTTTTTTTTTCTTTTTAAAAGAGGATGCAAGTGACTGATGATGCTTACTTTGGGTTGACCATACCTGTCGTGTCATATTATTTCAGACATGTTTCTGGTGGGGGAATAGAATCTGGCCAGCTTCTATATTTTCATCTAGTTTGATAATCGTCTTAAAAATTTTTTTTATTTTATTGAAGTGTAGTTGATTTACAATGTTCTGTTAATTTCTGCTGTACACCAAAGAGATTTATTTATCCATGCTGCTGTGCTGTGCTTAGTCGCTCAGTTGTGTCCAACTCTTTGAGGCCCCATGGTCTATAGCCCACCAGGCTCCTCTGTCCACTGGGTTCTAGGATTCTCCAGACAAGGATATTGGAGAGGGTTGCCATGGCCTCCTCCAGGGGAGCTTCCCGACCCGGGGATCAAACCAACATCTCCTGCAGCTCCTGCACTGCAGGCAGATTCTTTTACCACTGAGCTACCGGGAAAGCCCCTCAGTTACACATATATACATTCTTTTTCATATTCTTTTCCATTATGGTTTATCACAGGATATATATCACAGGTTCCCTGTGCTATACAGTAGGGACTTTATTTATCCATTCTATATATAATGGTTTGCATCTGCTCATCCCAAACACGTGGTCCATTCCTGCCCCCTCCGTCTCCCGCCTTAGCATCTACAAGTCCGTTCTCTGTGTCTGTGACTCTGTTTCTGTTTCGTAAGTCAGTTCATTTGTGTCATGATTTAGATTCCACATATAGGTGGTAGCATGTGGTTGTCTTTCTCTGACTGACTTCACTCAGTGTGACAGTCTCTAGGTCCATCCATGTTGCTGCAGGTGGCATTGTTTCGTTCTTTTTGATGGCTGAGCAGTGTTCCATTATTCGTGTGTGCCACATCTTTATCCGCTCCTCTGCTGATGAGCATTCAGGTTGTTCCCTATTAACTATTATGAATAGTGCTGCTATGAACATAGGGGTGCACGTATGTTTCTGAATTATTGTTTTCAGATACATACCCAGAAGTGGAATTGCTAGATTGCATGGCAGCTCTGTTTTTAGTTTTTTGAGGAAACTCTATACTATTTTCCATAGTGGCTGCACTAATTTACATTCCCACCAACAATGAAGGAGGGCTCCCCTTTTAAAATCATCTCTCAGTAAGAAAGTTTACGTTTTCACGTGTGTTCTGATTATTGATCCATCTGGATTTTACTGTCATTTATTTTGTTCATTTTCAGTTTCTTTTTTCCTTCCTCTCCCAACTCTCTGCTATTTGAATTACTGGTGCTTTCTTTATTCCTCCTTTTCTTCCCTCCACTGGGCTGGAAGTTATACAAGCTAATTCTGTGTTTAATAGTTAGCTTTATATCTGACCAAACAGAGCCTTATCAAAGAATAATTTAGAACGCCATGACTCCCACCTCCTCTGCCCCAACTGGTCATGTTACGATTCCCTTGTATTTTTCTGCACTTACTTTTGTGGTTTTAATGTTTGTCAAAGTCATAGGTCAGCCTCGTCTAAACACTTAAATGATCTCACAAGGCTCAGCACGAAAACAGCAGCCCGCTGCCTGACTCCCACATTCTGGTCTCCACTTCGTGGAGGCGCCTGACGCTGATTCCTTTGAGGCCCTCCCTTTGTCCCTCTGCGTTACTAAATACACATTCCGATTGCTGTGTCTTGTACATCACAACAGGATAACCTTGGGAGTTACAACTGCACCTCTAAATTACTCAGGCAAGACTATAATTGTGCAATATGTAGAAAATAATGATAATGTGTACACTCAGAAACCAGTCAGATATAGCCAAAGCCCTACTCCACAGCAACCAAGCTTCTTTTTAAAAAATTTATTTTTTAATTGCAGAAAAATTGCTTTACAATGTTGTGTTGGTTTCTGGCACAC
This sequence comes from Bubalus bubalis, assembly GCF_019923935.1. Taxonomy (NCBI): domain Eukaryota; kingdom Metazoa; phylum Chordata; class Mammalia; order Artiodactyla; family Bovidae; genus Bubalus; species Bubalus bubalis. The sequence goes on along the minus strand of NC_059180.1, from coordinate 21,753,107 downwards.
AACAACGCAAATCAGTCATAATTATATACATGTCCTGAGCCTCCCTCTGCCGACCCCCACCCATCCCACCCCACTGGTCACAGAGCACCAGGCCGGGCTCTATGTGCTGTATATAGTCATTCCCCACCAGCTCTCTATTTTACACATGATTGTGTATATGTGTCAATGCTACTTTCTCAATTTGTCCCACCCTCTCCTTCCCCAGCTGTATCCACAATACTGTTCTCTGTATTTGCTTCTTTCTTTCTTCCTTGTGTATAAGTTCTTTATTAAGTGAAGAAGATGAATTGACTAAGGATTCCACTTCTAAGGTTAGAAAGATGATAAACAAATGTAAAGAAATGAGGAAGAAATCTTTTGGAATGATAAAAACAGAACATGAATCTAGGAAAACAGTAACATTGGTTTAAACAAACAAACAAGAAAAAACCCAAGAACTTTGTCTCTAAAAAAATCAATAAAATAGACAAACATCTATGGTATTTAATCAAGAACAAAAAAGAGCACAAATAGGCAAAACTAGAAATGAAACAAAGAGAGTAGATCCAGAAGGTTTAAGAAAATCTGTACAGGGCTCAAGCATCTTTGTAATGCTGAAAAAGAACTAGATAAAAGTGAATTTGTATTTAATCCTCATAAAACACTTGCATACCTGTGTGCTCAGTCACATCCAACTCTTTGCAACCCCATCAGCTGTAGCCTGCCAGGCTCCTCTGTCCATGGGATCATCCCATCAGGAATATTGGAGTGGGTTGTCATTTCTTCCTCTAGGGGATCTTCCCAACCCAACTGTCTCCTGTGTTGGCAGGCAGATTTTTTACCATTGAGCCACCTGGGAAGCCCCATAAAGCACTTAGTGCATCTTAAATATACTTTTTACCATTACTTTAAAAATAACTTTCACCATGATATCTTGAGCTTATGTGAATATCATTTCCCCTAAACTCTGTCTGCTGATGAATCACAGAAGTGCTAGGTTCAGCATAAATAATTGATAAATGAGTTAAAGTGTAACAACTAAAAATAAAAAGCTTACCTGTGAACTATAGAAAGGAACATCCCCAGGGGCCACGGAGGGTGAGAGCAGAATGATAAGTGGCAACTACTGTTGCCAAGGACTTTACTTCTAATTGTTACTAAATCATCTCTTATAGTGCACCTCCTATTTCAAATATTATGTTTAATAGTGTCCATAAGCTTCATTACCATTCATGGCATAGGTCTCTGTTTACTGGTTCCATGTCTTCACCTTCCTGTCTCCATGAATTTATACCTTTCACTAGTTGTTTGTTTGTATTTATCTCTCAACCAGTTGGAAAACTTTTATCAATGATTTTTTTTCAGTTAGTGTTTTAATTTGAGCCCTTTGGTAGGCTGGTGATTTTCCCTATCTCGGTGCTTTGTGATTTTTCTCTGTTGTTTAAATTAAAATATTGAATCAGGATATGTTTAGGTGTGATTTATCTGAGTTTTAACTCGCTACTTACTAGCACTTCTTTTCTGATCAATACCTTTCTTCTGGATTTTCCATTAAATTCTTAATAAACTTCACAGATTTGTCCTCTATAGTGCTTTTCTCTATCACTTTCCCTTTGTCTCTGAATTCTGTGATGTCTCTTGAGTTGCTTTAGTCACTGATATGTAGCTTGAAGTGTGGAATCTGGACTCCCATCTCCTTTTTTGGCTTTTATTTTACCAATTGCTTTCTTTTTTCCATTCTATTCCTTTTTGACTTCAGATTATTCCCTCTCCACAGTTGAACAGATGTAGTGTATTTTGAGTCTTTTTGAGAATGCAGCCAGTGGTTTTCTAATATTGCTTTTGTTTCTTGTAGCAACTGTCTTGCTTTCTTAATGTCTACTTTTATTTCTCACACTGATTTGTGAGATACTTTATCCTTTCTTTTTTTTTTCTGCATTTCTTTTCCATAGGGATGGTCTGGATCCCTGTCTCCTGTACAATGTCATGAACCTCCATCCATAGTTCATCAGGCACTCTGTCTATCAGATCTAGTCCCTTAAATCTATTTCTCACTTCTACTGTATAATCATAAGGGATTTGATTTAGGTCATACCTGAATGGTAGTGGTTTTCCCCACTTTCTTAAATTTCAGTCTGAATTTGGCAGTAAGGAGTTCATGATCTGAGCCACAGTCAGCTCCTGGTCTTGTTTTTGCTGACTGTATAGAGCTTCTCCATCTTTGGCTGCAAAGAATATAATCAGTCTGATTTCAGTGTTGACCATCTGGTGATATCCGTGTGTAGAGTCTTCTCTCGTGTAGTTGGAAGAGGGTGTTTGCTATGACCAGTGCATTCTCTTGGCAAAACTCTATTAGCCTTTGCCCTGCTTCATTCCGTACTCCAAGGCCAAATTTGCCTGTTACTCCAGGTGTTTCTTGACTTCCTACTTTTGCATTCCACTCCCCTCTAATGAAAAGGACATCTTTTTGGGGTGTTAGTTCTAAAAGGTCTTGTAGGTCTTCATAGAACTGTTTAACTTCAGCTTCTTCAACATTACTGGTTGGGGCATAAGCTTGGATTACTGTGATATTGAATGGTTTGCCTTGGAAACGAACAGAGATCATTCTGTCGTTTTTGAGATTGCATCCAAGTACTGCATTTCAGACTCTTTTGTTGACCATGATGGCTACTCCATTTCTTCTGAGGGATTCCTGTTTGCAGTAGTAGATATAATGGTCATCTGAGTTAAATTCACCCGTTCCAGTCCATTTTAGTTTGCTGATTCCTAGAATGTCGACGTTCACTCTTGCCATCTGTTTGACCACTTCCAATTTGCCTTGACTCATGGACCTGATGTTCCAGGTTCCTATGCAATATTGCTCTTTACAGCATTGGACCTTGCTTCTATCACCAGTCACATCCACAACTGGGTATTGTTTTTGCTTTGGCTCCATCCCTTCATTCTTTCTGGAGTTATTTCTCCACTGATCTCCAGTAGCATATTGAGTACCTACCAACCCAGGGAGTTCCCCTTTCAGTGTCCTATCATTTTGCCTTTTCATACTGTTCATGGGGTTCTCAAGGCAAGAATACTGAAGTGGTTTGCCTTTCCCTTCTCCAGTGGACCACATTCTGTCAGACCTCTCCACCATGACCCTCCTGTCTTGGGCCCACATGGCATGGCTTAGTTTCATTGAGTTAGACAAGGCTGTGGTCCATGTGATCAGATTGGCTAGTTTTCTGTGATTATGATTTCAGTGTGTCTGCCCTCTGATGCCCTCTTGCAGCACCTACTGTCTTACTTGGGTTTCTCTTACTTTGGATGAGGGGTGTCTCCTCAGGGCCGCCCCTCCTGACCTTGAACGTGGAATAGCTCCTCTTGGCCCTCCTACACTGGTGCAGCCGCCACTCCTTGGATGTGGGGTTGCTCCTCTCTGCCGCCTCACCTGACCTCTGGCATGTGGTAGCTCCTCTAGGCCGCCGCAAAAGGAAAAGCAAAGGAGAAAAGGAAAGATATAAGCATCTGAATGCAGAGTTCCAAAGAATAGCAAGGAGAGATAAGAAAGTCTTCCTCAGCAATCAATGTAAAGAAATAGAGGATAACAACAGAATGGGAAAGACTAGAGATCTCTTCAAGAAAATTAGAGATACCAAGGGAACATTTCATGCAAAGATAGGCTCGATAAAGGACAGAGATGGTATGAACCTAACAGAAGCAGAAGATATTAAGAAGAGGTGGCAAGAATACATAGAAGAACTGTACAAAAAAGAGCTTCACGACTCTGATACTCACAATGGTGTGATCACTCACCTAGAGCCAGGCATCCTGGAATGTGAAGTCAAGTGGGCCTTAGAAAGCATCACTACGAACAAAGCTAGTGGAGGTGATGAAATTCCAGTTGAGTTATTTCAAATCCTGAAAGATGATGCTGTGAAAGTGCTGCACTCAATATGCCAGCAAATTTGGAAAACTCAGCAGTGGCCACAGGGCTGGAAAAGGTCAGTTTTCATTCCAGTCCCAAAGAAAGGCAATGCCAAAGAATGCTCAAACTACTGCACAATTGCACTCATCTCACACGCTAGTAAGGTAATGCTCAAAATTCTCCAAGCCAGGCTTCAGCAATATGTGAACCATGAACTTCCATATGTTCAAGTTGGTTTTAGAAAAGGCAGAGTAACCGGAGATCAAATTGCCAACATCCGCTGGATCATGGAAAAAGCAAGAGAGTTCCAGAAAAACATCTATTTCTGCTTTATTGACTATGTCAAAGCCTTTGACTGTGTGGATCACAATAAACTGTGGAAAATTCTTCAAGAGATGGGAATACCAGACCACCTGACCTGCCTCTTGAGAAACCTGTATGCAGGTCAGGAAGCAACAGTTAGAACTGGACATGGAACAACAGACTGGTTCCAAATAGGAAAAGGAGTACGTCAAGGCTGTATATTGTCACCCTGCTTATTTAACTTCTATGCAGAGTACATCATGAGAAACGCTGGGCTGGAAGAAGCACAAGCTGGAATCAAGATTGCCGGGAGAAATATCAATAACCTCAGATATGCAGATGACACCACCCTTATGGCAGAAAGTGAAGAGGAACTTAAAAGCCTCTTGATGAAAGTGAAAGAGGAGAGTGAAAAAGTTGGCTTAAAGCTCAGCATTCAGAAAACGAAGATCATGGCATCTGGTCCTATCACTTCATGGGAAATAGATGGGGAAACAGTGGAAACAGTGTCAGACTTTATTTTGGGGGGGCTCCAAAATCACTGCAGATGGTGATTGCAGCCATGAAATTAAAAGACGCTTACTCCTTGGAAGGAAAGTTATTACCAACGTAGATAGCATATTGAAAAGCAGAGACATTACTTTGCCAACAAGGGTCCGTCTAGTCAAGGCTATGGTTTTTCCAGTGGTCATGTATGGATGCAAGAGTTGGACTGTGAAGAAAGCTGAGCACTGAAGAATTGATGCTTTTGATTGATGCTCCAACTGTGGTGTTGGAGAAGACTCTTGCGAGTCCCTTGGAGTGCAAGGAGATCCAACCAGTCCATCCTAAAGGAGATCAGTCCTGAGTGTTCATTGGAAGGACTGATGCTAAAGCTGAAACTCCAATACTTTGGCCACCTGATGCGAAGAGTTGACTCATTGGAAAAGACCCTGATGCTGGGAGGGATTGGGGGCAGGAGGAGAAGGGGACGACAGAGGATGAGATGGCTGGATGGCATCACCAACTCGATGGACATGAGTTTGAGTGAACTCCGGGAGTTGGTGATGGACAGGGAGGCCTGGTGTGCTGTGATTTATGGGGTTGCAAAGAGTTGGACACGACTGAGCGACTGAACTGACTGACTTATCCTTTCATGCACCTGGTGACCTTTCTCTTTTCTCTACAGGAGTAGACAGGTGACCTATTTTAGAGATGACTCCTGAAAGCAGGAACGACAGTGGACAGAGGCACAGATGCAAGTGGAGAGAGTCAGTTGAGAATAGCTGGTTGGCATGGTGGTGACCTGAACTCAGGCCTGCTGGGGAATCCGGGGAATTCTAAGTAATTATCTAGAAAGTGCCTCAGAATTCTCTCTCCAGATGAGAGTCATTGGCTAAGAGTTTCTCCAAGAGGTGTTTCCTTCTCTGTGCTTTTTTCCTGGACCACCCTGGGTGAGAGGCAAGTGAACAGGGGTAATGTCAGGACTCAGAGGAACTGTCCATCCTAGCTGCTGCTGAAATTCAAGGTGGGTGAAGGGAAGTGAAACAGGGCTAAGAATGTATCTGTTACATACCATTGCACTCTTGCCTGTGAGCTCAAAAAGGAGTCAAGCTCTTCAGCCACTCTGTTCCAAGCTCCTTTCTCTGGCAGCAGACACAGAGAACCCCCAAGGACCAGGGATCTACTTGGCTGCTCTGTATTGACAGTCATGAGCTTCAGATCCCCCCAGATTTTCAGGTTGAGCTTGGTCTAGACAGAAGTTTCAGCTCTCAGCACCATCTTGGTTTCTTTGTTTGCTCGGAATCCTTCAGACCAGGCTTTCTCCTCCAGAAGGATCCTCGAGGCTCAGTGCCAGGTCAGCTAGCTGTTCCTGGGGCTCTGTGCTCCACTGTGTCCAGGCAGTGCTGACCTCAGGTGGCCAGGGGATAGCTGAGCCTTCCTAGACTGATGACACCAGTCTGGTTCTCCCAGGGGAAGTGTGTGATGCCCAGAGGTCCTGAGCCTTGAAGGAAGGAAAGCTTAGTCCAGTACTGTTATCTGAAAAGTTGAGATCTGGGATTAGGAAACCCATGTTCTAGTTCCCCTGAGTTCATCAACTTGCCTTTGATCTTGGGTAGATGACTTGTGTGCCCTTAGGGTCCATATTTTCTTTTGTAGAATCAGAGAGTTAGACTAGGTTTGTATAACCTGAATGGAGAACAAGTCATAACCAGGTAGTTTGGGGTGATCATTGAGGTGATTTGAGATGATATGTACTCATGTTATACACATCTAAGCATATGGTAAAAAACATTCCATTTTCAACACCCATTCCTCATTCCAGTTAAGTCAAGGAAAAGGTCTGCTTGGTGTTGATAGGTCTTTAAAACCTTTCTAACATTGTAACACTACATAGTTAGTTTATTCTTTTTTTCCTGTCTGTATTTATTTTTACAGCTACCTACCATTTGTGGCAAGAGATACTATTTTTCCATTTATGGTCCTAATGAAGTTTTTTAACCTTAAAAAATATATTTATGTAAGCAAAAACATTGAGTGGATTATAAGGAGAAAAAGAAAGTAAACAATAGTGCAAGAATATGGCCAGGATTGTGGAAGTTGTATGTGAATGACTGAATTTTGAGAAAATGGACTTGAAGCTCCTTTGTCTTGTTCTGGAATCTCTTTGAGCAAAAATCCATCATACAGTTGGGACTCAGGATGCAACATCCTATGGCCTGGGATCTTTGAATGGTCCATGTTGGATTCTGTTGGAATGTGTTCCCAGCAGACCTACCAAGCACCAACCTTCATATTCAATATTCTCTGCAACGTTGGATCAAAGAGGCTTTTTTGACAGTTGGCGGAGGCTCCTATCTCTTATGGCAGCTGTGGGATGAATCCTTAAAAATCATAAACGATAAATTGCCTCTTTGGTTGCTTTGACATCCTTGTTTAGCTCAGTCCAGGTGTGTTGTAGCAGAAGAGTTTTGGGCTTGCTGGGGAGAAAAATTGTTATGAAAAGCTATCGACTAGGTGTCCACGGCTGCTGAAACCCAGCAGCAGAGGCTCCTGGAGCTGCATTTATGAAAGGGCAAGGGTCTTCGAGAAGAGTAACAGCAGGATTGAAAGAGGAGACAATTTGTTGAAAGGACAGTGGCGTGTGCAGGCAGGCAGCCACTGCAGGTCCAGCTCTTCCTTGTTTCAGGTGGCGGGGTGGCTGGTACAGGGTCTGCTGGGATGTGTGCCCTACTGCCATTTGCAGCCTTGGAAAGAGCCCAAGAAGTGCTCTTTCTTCCTGTAAGAATGTGCATTGGTCTCGTTACCCTGGGACTCAGGCACGATGATGCTGATCTGCCGTTTCCACCACACACAGTCCCAGCACTGCCCAGCCCCATGTGATGCTGCTCTTCACTGTCCAACCAGGAACTCCCAGCCCCACACATCCCTGCACAACACCAGGCAGCCCTGCCACCCCATCTGTGACTGCACTGAACTGTTATGTCACAATGCGCCCCTCAGCAACCCTGTGTGGTCCTCCCTCACTGCACTGAATGTCGTTAAACACCTGTGCATTACTGCAAACCATGTCCTTGGCCATCTCCTCTGTGCCTGGAATGGGGCCTGGAGCCGTACGACATGGATACCTGTTTGTTGAATGAATCAACGAGTATTTGTACCACCTGAGCAGGGCAGGACTCAACCTCGCTCACAGGGCGCCCACTGAAACCACACTGCACTATTGACTCATGAGGGAATAAAAAGCTTCTCAGGAAACCTGGAAGGAGCTCTTGAAAAGAACAAAAGTGGAAGGAGGAAAGGAACAATATTTCTCTCTGCCTATAGCTTTAGAAGAGTTGTAATTGTGAATGGCCTGTCAATCACATTTGATAAGTTAAATCACACCTTAGAGCAGTATTTCTCAATGTTGTTTTCTTCTCTGCACAAAAGCTGTTGCATAGGTAACTTTTATGAGTTATGTGAAATTTTCTTTCCAGGGTGGAAGCCATTCCACTCTTTTCTCCAACTCAAGGTAGCATATTAATATGCTTTTTAAAGGTGATATGCAGTTTTACCCCCTTTCACCCAAAGATCCCAATATGCCCCCCACCTGTCCCTCTTGTTAGTTAGAATTCATATCTTAGGTGCTTCTAACTTCATTTTGCTTAAAAATGTCTCTAAGAGCATGATGAAAACTATATTCCCATTCCCCTCAAATTTATAAATATGTACGTGCAATGTTTTGCAGAATTCATCTTATTGCAGTGGAAAGTGACTGCCTTCAAATCCATGCACTTATGAATGTGATCCTTGCAAAAGGTTCTGTCTTTTTGCCTCAGCTTTTTAATGTAAAATAAATGATCATTTTCTAGAAGCAAAATGCTCAGAGTTGTGCAAAATAAGATGGGAAAGTAGCCTTTCACTTACTCAAAAGGGAATTTCAATGCTGCTGCTGCCAACGGTTAGCTGGTATAAGCAGCTGAGATTGTGGGCCAGTGCGCATGCCATCTTTGACACTAAATCAATCCCAGCTTTTGGTTTTGATGGCGATGGACACCTGACTTACAAAGGTAAGTGGAAGCGAGTGGAATCAGAGATTCTGCAGGTCACTTTGCCCAGTGAGAGTGGCCTGGTGTCTAGGAGCACAAGATTTCCCCAAGGCTCCTTAAGTTGCATTCAACCCACATCATTTCCTTTGTACTCGTGTCAGGGAGGTCACCTCTAGCCTGGTCTACATATTCTTTGCTTGGCAAAGAAACTTTAGTATTTCAGAGATGTGGCCTGCTTTTGCAATTACCCAAAGGAGCTCACAAAATAGGAATGCTTTGATGGTGTCAGAGTGCATATAAGAGGTGAAAACGGGCTTCTGGCTCCCCAGGGAAAAGAGTAGTGAGTTTGTCCAGCTGCCAAGCCAGAAAGAATGGGGCAGTTATCATTCCCCTCATAAGCTGCCTCACGCTGTTAGAAGAGATGTCTGTGGTTCTGGAGTGGATGAGGATGCCCTACGGGGGCACGTCTCACATTTCTTCCTTGGCTCCAGGCCGTCAGCCAGCTTCACAGCCACGCTGACTCTTTTTCTTCAACTACTTTTGATGTTATCTGTAACACATACTCTTTTAGAAGTTATTCTTCCACTGGTGGCTGAGGCAGTAAAGAATCTGCCTGCAATGCAGGAGACCTGGGTACAATCCCTATGTCAGGAAGATCCCCTGGAGAAGGGAATGGCAACCCACTCCAGTATTCTTGCCTGGAGAATCACATGGACAGAGGAGCCTGGCAGGATACAGTCCATGGGGTCGCAGAGGCAGACACGACTGAGTGCCTAACAATTACAATTTTGACAGTCTCAGTTTAGTTCAGTTCAGTTCAGTCGCTCAGTCGTGTCCGACTCTTTATGACCCCATGAATTGCAGCACGCCAGGCCTCCCTGTCCATCAGCAACTCCCAGAGTTCACCCAAACTCTTGTCCATCGAGTCAGTGATGCCATCCAGCCATCTCATCCTCTGTCATCCCCTTCTCTTCCTGTCCCCAATCCCTCCCAGCATCAAAGTCTTTTCCAATGAGTCAACTCTTCGCATGAGATGGCCAAAGTATTGGAGTTTCAGCTTTAGCATCAGTCCTTGCAAAGAACACCCAGGACTGATCTCATTTAGCATGGACTGGTTGGATCTCCTTGCAGTCCAAGGGACTCTCAAGAGTCTTCTCCAACACCACAGTTCAAAAGCATCAATTCTTTGGCGCTCAGCTTTCTTCACAGTCCAACTTTCACATCCATACATGACCACTGGAAACAGTCTAGAACCTATCAATATTTTACCAGCCTACATCCTGTTACCATTATTACCTCCTTTTTTTTAAAAAAAGGAAACTTCTCTGTAGATCTATCCATAGGATCCTCTTCCTCCTGTGTTTTCTTGCTATTTACTTACGTATGGCCTTTGGTAGTTTTCACTAGTAAATTCTGTCAATAACTATTTTTCTAAAAATATTTCCTTGAAAATTATACCATGGTAGTAACCTACTAGTTATTGGTTTCCTCTGCTTGGAACTTTACTATTTGAATTATTTACAGTGGTGATTGATTGAATTTCATAATATCCCCTATTACTCTTCTTTCCGTAACAGACATGCATTATGCTGGTGCAATTAGTGTGTATTTAATTAAAATGTTGTTCTTGCTTATGTTACCAATAGTAGGACTTATTAAAGAATTGAGATAGAGGAAAAAATATCTTTTTTCTAAAAATGTCTTTATTTGCCTTCACCCTTGATTAATAATTAATTCGCTACAGAATTCTAGATTGGGTTATTCTCCCTCAGATCTTGTAAGATATAATTCCAGTATCTTCTGAACTTTCATGGCATTGTTGAGAAATCTTCTCTGAATCTAGTTGTGATTCCTTTACAGGCAAGTATGTCTTTCATCTCTGGTTGCTTTTCACTACCTCTTTGGTATTCTATCATTTCACTACAATGTATCTAAAGTATGGATTTGGTCTCTTTTGATCAGAATATACTTTGTTTCCTAAACCTGAAGATTAATGCCTTCCATCAAACCTGAGAAATTCTCAAGCCAATATCTTTGAGCATTTTCTTTCCATTCCTCTGTTCTCTTCTTCCCGCTAGGTCCTCCTGTTAGACACATGTTACACCTCGTAATGCATTTCTCTCATTGCTCAAAGAGATGCATTTCAATCATCTCAATGCATTTTAATCATCTCTTTTTGTCATATAATCTTACTCTCCATTATTTATGATGGGTTATTTCTTGATTTGTTTTTTTTAAGTTTTGAACTCATCTTAGGGGGAATCGTTTCTGCTGTATGAGTACCACGTATCCTGGGTTTGAAGTGTTTCTACTGAGTGGCTTTACATTTACTTGTGTTGCACTGGGACAGAATTTTGTGTTAATTTCTTGCTTTGGGACTCCTACACCATGCTTGACACAAGCTCAGGGTTTCGGTTTTTCTTCCCAGACCCTGAATAAAGACAAAGTTCCTTACGGTTCCCCTGAGCCATTGGAAAGAATTTCTCATCTTCCTTCCCAACAATGACAACCCCTGCAAGTTTCACAGCTCGGGTCTTGATTCCAGGTAACCACCTCCCATGAGCTTAGGGTCACAACTTCAGTCTTCTGGGCATAACAACTGCATTGAGTAAGGCCTATATATGGTTTGTTATCTCTTATGGGCCACTGTGGCACCATTCCATCAATGTTCTCTTCATGTCTGACATTCAGAGATTTCCCTTTATTTTTTGTGAACTCAACTATGTATTATTACTGTAATAGTTTAACTACAATTTCTATTGATAGGAGAGTCCATGTTAACTCAGGCTACTTTGCTGTGGGGCCTTATGATGTCTCTTTAATTATGGCTGTATTTCTTTAGCAACACAATTAGCAACTTATTAGGATGCTGAAGATAAGGCTTTTTGATAAAGCAAATTCACCTTTTGGTGAAGTTCCAGTCTTTTCAAATTGAGTTTTCCTCTCTTTAACAAAAGATTGTAACTGTCTGATTTCATTTCAGGATGGTCAGATGTAAATTGGTCCTTCAGATGTGTTGCTGCCTTGGTCCAAGAGGTTCAGTCAGCACTTGCCAATGTATTATCAGTGTTGGACAGTGATGTTCTCAATCTCATTGCAAACCCTTCTGTCTTCTCACCTTTAATGCCTCCCTTGTTATAAGCTCGGTCTTACTTTGTACCCTCATGAAATCTTAGTGAGATCCTCGACCATGTCGCCTGCTTGTTCCATATCACCCACAGTGCCAAGCACACAGTAGGCAGTTAGAAAAAGACTGTATGCTTTATATAAACTCATCTGTAATTAGAGATATTAAAATTAAAGCAATTTGAGATGTCATTTCACACCTATTAAACTAGGAAATTTAGATACATGCCATGTGTCAGAGTGGATAAGAGGTTATAAGAACTCTCAGGGAAGGCTGATGGGAAAGGCGGACTGGTGTAATTCTGAACAGCAATCTGACATGACTGTCAAATTAAACATATCAAACTCCAGAGTTCCACTCCTGGGCAGATAGACCAAAGACAACCTCACAAAGCTCCGTAAAAAGACATGTGTGAGGAAAGATACTGCAGTGTAGCCCTAGAGGTGGGGAGCTGGGCACAGTCTCAGTGTCCATCGCTGGGAAGGCGGGTGGGCAGGCGTGGGACTGCATAGCCAGAGTCTGCTGCAGCTCTTGGCATCAGCAGATTAGATAGACATGAAGCTCCGCAGATACACCCTAACAGTCGAGCCCAGAGTGAGGAATAGGAATGAGGTATTCTGCATAATATCATTTATGTAAATCTTTTAAACCCGCATGCCAAACAATATACGTTTTGCAAGAACATACTCAAGCAAAAAGATGCCCAATAAATATATGAGGATGGATTGCTTCTGGGAGAAGGGAACAAGGAGAAAAGCGAGTACATTAATTAATAAATACATAAGAAAGGGGCCGTCACAGACCAATGATGGTGACAAGCCACAGAACATGGGTGTGATTAACTCTCAACAAGTGATGTTTGGAAGAATAAATAAGAAGGAAACATTTGTTCAGTTGGGAGTCTCATTTTCTCCTTGAATTCTTGCCCGCTCAGGCCAGCCTTGTGTGTTTTCTGGATTCTTGTAATTATTATCTTAATATGTGTCCTTTCCTTCCAAATCACTGATAAGCTCTTCAATTGCAGGAGGTGTGTCTCATCTGTGGTTACATGGCTGCCGCAAGATGTAGTTGAAAGAGGATGAACTAGGGGTCAGATGAGCCTCTGCCCTTGACTGTGTGACCTTGGGCAAGGTCATGTCATCTTTCTGAGCCCCAGTCTCCTCATTTGGAAAACAGGGGCAAAAAGACCTTTGAGGATTATTACCAGGACTAAATGAGGAAATTTGAACCGTTATCCCAGTACAGAACCTGTGGTATTCAGTAAATCCTAGCCTCCTCTCCTTGATTATATTTGCTGTAGTCTCCAGCACATCCTAGAGCTTCTAGCAAGATTTTTGGAATAGAAATGGACTGATGTTCACATAGACTGGAGCAAAAGATAGTGGCTTTCGGTGTAGCTGAAACAGAGCTTTGGCACAGAATTGTTTTAAAGCATCTGGTTGCCTCTGAGTGTGGTTGTGCAATATTCTCCTTTGAGCACCTTTAGAAGGGAAGTCTCTGCTTTCACACATGCCTCCGCCATCCCACTTCCGGGCTCTGTTTCAGGCTTGAGGACTCTGTGACTTCTCACTCACCTTCCTCCCCGCTGGTCTTGGGGAGAAGTACTCTGTGTGTTCAAGTTGATTTCTCTCTCCCTTTTGTTCTCTGCTGTCTGTTAGAGAGACCATAACTTAACATGAGGCCAGATGATTATCCCCACGCCTGCTGCAGCGTCGAAAAACCCTGACACTCTACTGTGGACTGTGGTGATTTTCTGAGGCCTTTAGATTGATTGCATTCATCTTAGCAGCAGGTTTCACACACTATAAAATTATCCAGCTGCTTTCTAAAATCTTGCATTCAACCTGAAAGTCTTTAAAAGCTTTCACATTTTGAACATTTTTAAATCCAGCAGATTTTTGGACAATGCAACTGACTCACTGTGATTTGGGTGGGTTTCTTTTTTTAACTGTTCTATGCCTTGCTTTTCTCATCTAGAAAACGGGAATGATCTTCAGCATGGCACACAGAGGGACATGAACCGTGCAACATGCCCTAAATAGCAGGCTGAGCAGAGATACTCACTTTCTGGCAGTTATCATTCCCCGATTTGTGTTATTTCATCACTACCAGTCAGCAGGAGCTCACAGACATATACACTTACCTCTTTGAAATAATTGAGTCCTCTGTCTCTTTAAGCCAGCCCACTCAGATACTAAGACCATAAATTAAAAGGGAGGAAAAAAAAAAAAACCTTTTACTAAAATGTTTACCATATGGAAACATTACAGCTCAACTTCAGTATGTGGGAATACCGACCATTTTGTTGTCTAGTTCTCATTCTAACTTGACTTAGACAGACTAAATAGGCTAGATGCTCTGCTGCATAACAAACAGCCCCAACATAATCATTAAACTTTGCACAACAAAGGTTTGTTTCTTGCTCATGCTGCTGCTGCTGCTAAGTCGCTTCAGTCATGTCTGACTCTGTGTGACCCCATAGACGGCAGCCCACCAGGCTCCGTCCCTGGGATTCTCCAGGCAAGAACACTGGAGTGGGTTGCCATTTCCTTCTCCAATGCATGAAAGTGAAAAGTGAAAGTGAAGTTGCTCAGTCATGTCCAACTCTAGTGACCCCATGGACTACAGCCTACCAGGCTCCTCCGTCCACGGGATTTTCCAGGCAAAAGTACTGGAGTGGGGTGCCATTGCCTTATCCGTTGCTCATGCTACAAGTCCTTAAAGTGTCAGCAGAGGACACCATCCCCTAGTGTCACTGAGGGACCCAGCTCATGGAGACTTCATCTTAACATGGGCTTCTGGGGTCACCACAGAAGTGGAAAGGGGATGTGGCAAAAAATGTGCACTGGCTCTTAACATTTCTACCTGGTAGCAGCTTCAGGAAAGGCTTGATCCAGGGCACAAACAAGGCCATTATGCTCTGTCTTTTGGACCTGCTTCCTCTGGGTTATATCTATCCTCAGATTGTGGCAGTTCAGGGCTTCACGTAAACACAGATCCCATTTCAACAAAAGAAACAGGGTCCCCTCAAATAGTTCCCACAAACCCTCTAAAAAGTCCCTTTCTGATTGTCCTGGATTGAATAATACAGCCATCCTGAAGTGACAACCATGGCTAGGGCAATACAATTCGTTATTAGCTTAGTGTAGTCATCCCCCCTTTTAGGGCCAGGTCTGGGAGTAGTGTTTTGCTCACATAAAATAAAATATAGGATACCCAGTTACATTTAGATTTCAGGTAAACACAGAATTTTGTTTTTAGTATAAGTAAATACCAACAATTTCAAGAGATATACTTAAACTAAAAAAATGATTCATTGTTTATCTGAAATTCAAATTAACTGCATATCCTGTATTTTATTTTTTAAAACTGGCACCCCCATATGGGAACCCTCTTCCCAAACCAGTGGTTCCTTCAAAGCAAAGAGTGGATGCTGTATTATCAGAGTAAGAGGCTTCTGAGTGTCATAAGCTCTTATTCACCATAATAACTATGCTTGAGCTGAATGGGCGTGGTGTTTCCCCTAGGAGTGATATAGTGTGATATAGCTCTGAAATAATACCTTACAATGGCATGACACTGGGTAACAAACAACCCCTTAGTCACTTAAACCAATAATGTATTACTATCTCTCATGGTTCCATGCAATGACTGGGCTCAGCCAAGCAGCTCTTACACAGCATTTCTCATACAGTTGTGGTCAGATGTCAGCTGGGGCCATTACCATCTGAGGGTTCTCCCGGGGTGCATGTCCAAGAGGGGTCACTCACAATGCTGGCAGGTGATGCTGGCTGTTGGCCATGAGCTCAGCTGGGGTCGTCAACCAGAGGGATGATGTGTGACCCCTCCACCTGGCTAGGGCTTCTAGCCACAGGACAACCGGGTTCTGAGAAGAAGCATCTCAATAGCAAGTGTTCCGAGAGGTCCAGGCAGAAGCTGCAGGACTTCCTGTAACTTAGCTTCACAAGTTTTAGAATTTCACTTTGGCTGGCTTCTGATAGTTGAGCATGTCACTGAGGCTGGTCTCGACGCAAGGGCAAAAGGGAATTAGACCTCATCTCACTCTAGAGGAGCAGCATGTGCATAGGAGGAAGGAACTGATGGCATCATCTTGGAGGCTGTCAACCATGTGCGTTTTACTTACATTATGTGACTTAACCCTTATACTGACCCTGTTGGGTAAAAACTGATATAGTCGCATTTTATAGCTGAGCAAACTAGTCTCACTAGAGTCAAAACACTTGCCCCAAATCAAACAGCTAGTAAGTGCAAAACAAGGACTGGAACTCAGGTCTTCCAATTCCAGGTCAAAGTGAGTTTCTTTGCCATTGCAGCCCAGCTCTCTCTTCTTTGGAGTGAGATAGTCTTTGTACATAGATTGAAGAATAAAAATGAAAACCCATCCTAAAGGAGGATGTAATCATATTCCCCTGACCCATGAGACTTTTCCACTCCCTGCTTCTTGTATCACATTCCCTTGGTGTCCCCTAGGATAGCTTGAGATAAAAGGTAAAGAACTTATTTGTTGTTATTGTTGAGTCACTAAGTCATATTTGACTCTTTGTGACCCCATGGACCGTAGCCTGCCAGGCTCCTCTGTCCATGGGATTTCCCAAGTAAGAACACTGGAGTTGGGTATCCATTTCCTTCTCCAGGGAGTCTTTCCAGCCCAGGGACTGAACCCGAGTCTTCTTCTTGGCAGACAGATTCTTTACCATGGAACCACTAGGAAAGCCCAGAGAACTTAATAGACTAACAATTATCAGTCAATGGTGGTATTGATGGCTGGATTAGTTTGGATTATTAGTCCCTAAATCCTCACTCCTGTGTCCCCTCCATCAGTGTTGGGTGGCCTGTGACTTGCTTTGCTCAAAAGCATGTTAGTGGAGGTATTGAATTGGCCAAAAAAGTTTTTTCAGGTTTTTCCATAAGATGTTATAGAAAAATCCAAATGAACTTTATGGCCAACCCAATAACATGATCAGAGGTTTGAATGTGCTTGTGTCACTGGGCTTGCTCCCTTGTGCTTCTATAACCAACAGTCCTTGAAGGAGGGGAGACACCCGGACTTAGACTCCTGCCCAGGTGAGTCCAGCCCAAGCTCAACCTGGGCCAGTGGTTTTCAACTAAAAGTGATTTTGCCCCTCAGGTAACATTTGGCAATGACTGGAGACACAGCTAAGAGGAAGGTGCTATGGGGCTTCCTTAGTGATTAGGGGCCAGGGATGCTGCTAAATGTCCCACAAAAGCCTAGGATAACCTCCCATGACAAAGAATTATGTGGCCCAAAATGTCAGCAGTGCTGAGATTGAGAAACCTTGACTCCTAGCCTGTCTGTAGACATGTGAGCAAAAATAAGTGATTGCTATTTGAAACCTCTGAGTTTAGGAGGAGGTTTTTAATACAGCATTACAGGGCTTCCCAGGTGATGTGGTGATAAAAAAATCTGCCTGCCAATGAAGGAGCCACAGGAGATGCGGGTTCGATCCCTGGGTCAGGAAGATTCCCTGGAGTAGGAAATGGCAACCCACTCAGGTATTCTTGCCTGGAAAATTCCGTGGACAGTGGAGTCCGGCAGCTACAGTCCATAGGGTGGTAAAGAGTTGGACACAACTGAGCAACACTATTACTCCATTATAGGTAATAAATGACAGATATGATGGCAAATGAGAAAAGCACGTTTTACGGGGCAAGCTCATGAACGGTTCCTCCCAGCTAGTCTTTGTGATCTCCTTGCTGGATCTGATCCCCAGGCACTTGCCCTGACAAAGGGCAGTCCAGCAGATCAGTCTGGAATTTTACCTCCTGGGAGGAAAGGGACCAGCTCAGGCCCCTAAGATGCCTCTCTCAAGCTCCCCGTCATCCTCTTTCTTGCCTCCTGAAGCCCTTAATGACTCTCTGCCTCACAAGGCCTGCCCCTTCCCCTCTCTGTCACATTCAATTTGTCTGAAGAATTTTCTCCAGCTGGTTATTAATGCTTGTTTTCTCTTGCAGAAAAACTTGCCTTTTCTCTCATCAGTCCAGGCTAGACTCTCCAGTCCTGATGAATATGTGCATTCGATGGTGACTCGTATCCCCAAGGAACTTAATACATTCTGTACTTTTTCAGAAAACACAAAAAGTGTTCCTTTTGGTCCCTATGTCCTTCAGGATCTTTTTATGTAATTTTGGTTTTCAGACTGAGAAAAGAATCAGGTTCTGACTAATGTGCACAAAAGAAATTATAGAAATGGACTTCCTTGGTGGCGCAGTGGATAAGAATCTCCCTGCCAACGCAAGGGACATGGGTTCAATCCCTGGCCCAGGGAGATTCCACATGCCTCAGAGCAACTAAGCCTGTGCTCCACAACTGAGCCCGCGTGCCTAGAGCCTGTGCTCTGCAACAAGAGAAGCCACCATTGGCTACACCTAGAGAAAGCCCATGCACAGAAGACCTAGTGCAATAATAAACAAAATTTAAAAAAAGAAATTATAGAAACATTTTAACCCATTGAACATGCAGTTCTGTTTTATACCAGTTCACCTTCCTCATCTACTTAGAAGGGTTTTTTTTTTAAATTAATGTATAATTTGCATGCAGTAAAATGCACAGATCTGAAGGGTACAGCTTGATCAGTTTTTATATCTATATACACCAGTGCAACCACTACCCTGATCAAGATCTAGAACATTCTGTCACCTCAGAATGTCCCCTATGGACTTCCCTGGAAGTCCAGTGGTTAGTACTCTATGCTTCCACTGCAAGGGATGAGGGTTCAATCCCTGGTCAGGGAACTAAGATCCTGCATGCCATGCTGTGCATGCCATGCTGTGTGGCAAAAAGAGAGAGAAGGAGAATACAAAATATTAGTACCCTTGTGCCCTGTTCCAGGCAATCACTACCCCCACAGAGGCTATGGCTATTCTGCCTTCTATCATCAAAGATTAATTTTACCTGTTCTTGAACTTCATAGAGGTGGAATCATACAGTGTGACATGCAGTATTTATTCACTGGTGTCTGGCCTCTTTCTGTTCATAATACTCTTATACATGTGGTTGAGTGTATTACTTAGAGGATTTTAAATAGCTTCATCCACAGGGAAGAGGAAAGATTTGGTAGCATTTCTACCACTATTATTTCAGAAGTCCTTGAATGTGCAAAAGAGAAGATTAAGGGCTTCTGAAGAAGATGGACATCTAAGTCCTCCTCTTTCCCTCCATGCCTGTCAGGACTATCAACACAATAGGAGGGAAATCTGCATTGGTTTTATCTCTTTATAATTTTTATTTTTTATTGAAGTATAGTTGATTTATAATGTTTCTGGTGTGTAGCAAAGTAATTCAGTTGTGTGTGTGTGTATATATATATATACATTCAATATATATATACTATATATATATATTCCACCTCTATGTGTATATATATACACACACACACATACACATATATATGTATATATACACACACACATATACATATATTTATTCTTTTCTAAATTTTTTTTCCATTATAGGTTGTAGAATATTGAATATAGTTCCCTGTGCTATGTAGTGGGTCCTTTTAATCTATTTTACATATAGTAGTGTGTGTCTGTTAATGCCAAGGCATCTGTTAATATCTATTGGTTTTAGATATGAAGAATTTTGTTGTTTAGTCACCCAGTCATGTCCAACTCTTTGTGACCCTGTGGACTGCAGCACTCCAGGCCTCCTTGTCCCTCACCATCTCCTGAAGCCCAAGTACATGTCCATTGCATCAGTGATGCCATCCAGCCATCTCATCCTCTGATGCCCTTTTCTCTTTCTGCCCTCACTCTTTCCAAGCATCAGGGACTTTTCAAGTGAGTCAGCTGTTCGCATCAGATGACCAAAATACTGGAGCTACAGGATCAGCATCAGTCCTTCCAATGAGTATTCAGGGTTGATTTCCCTTAAGAGTGACTGGTTTGATCTCCTTGCTGTCCAAGGGGCTTTCAGGAGTTTTCTCCAGCACCACAGTTTGAAGGCATCAATTCTTTGGCATTCTGCCTTCTTTATGGTCCAGTTCTCACAACCATACATGACCACTGGGAAGACCATAGCCTTGACCATAGGGATCTCTGTTGGCAGAGTAATGTCTCTGCTTTTGTGTGTGTGTGTGTGTGTGTGTGTTTTAATGTCTTTGCTTTTTAACACACTGTCTAGGTTTATCATAGCTTTCCTGCCAAGAAGCAATTATCTTCTGATTTCATGGCTGCAGTCACCATCCACAGTGACTTTAGAGCCCAAGAAGAGGAAATCTGTCACTACTTCCACCTTTTCCCCTTCTGTTTGCCATGAATAAAGGGGCTGGATGCCATAATCTTGGTTTTATTTTTAATATTGAGTTTTAAGCTAGCTTTTTCACCCTCCTCCTTCACCCTCATCAAGAGGCTCTTTAATTCCTCTTTGCTTTATGCCATTAGAGTGGTATCATCCACATATCTGAGGCTGTTGATGTTTCTCCCACCTATCTTGATTCCACCTTTTAATTCATCTAGCCTGGCATTTCTCATGATGTGCTCAGAGTATAGGTTAAATAAACAGGGTGACAGCAGACAGCCTTGTTGGACTCCTTTCTCAATCTTGAACCAATCTATTGTTCCATATGGGGTTCTAACTGGTGCTTCTTGACTTGCATACAGGTTTCTTAGGAGACAGGTAAGATGGTCGGGTATTCCCGCCTCTCTAAGAGCTTTCCACAGTTTTTTATGATCCACACAGTCAACAGCTTTAGCATAGTCAGTGAAACAGAGGTAGATGTTTTTCTGGAATTCTCTTGCTTTCTCTATGATCCAGCAAATGTTGGCAATCTGATCTCTGATTCCTCTGCCTTTTTTAAACTCAGCTTGGACATCTAGAAAGTCTTGGTTCACATAATGCTGTAGCCTAGCATGCAAGATTTTAAGCATGGGAGATGAGTACAATTGTCCAATGGTTAGAACATTCTTTAGTACTACCCTTCTTGGGAATTGGAATGAGGATTGACCTTTTCCAGCCCTGTGGCCACTGCTGGGTCTTTCAGATTAGCTGACATATTGAGTGCAACACTTTGATAGCATCGTCCTTTAGAGTTTTGAATAGCTCTTCTGAAAATCCATCACAGCTACAGCTTTATTAACAGCAGTGCTTCCTGAGGCCCACTTGACTTCACACTCCAGTTCTGGAGTGGTTTACTGGCTCTGGTTTACTGAGTACACCATCACCATAATCCTGTTCATGAAGATCTTTTTTGTATAGTTCTTCCATGTATCCTTTCCATGTCTTCTTGATCTTTTCAGCATCTAGTGGGTCTCTACTGTTCTGTCCTTTATTGTGTCCATCTTTGGGTGAAATAGTCCCGTGATATTTCTGATTTTCCTGAAGAGATCTCTAGTCTTTCCGTTTCTGTTGTTTTCTTCTAGTTTTATGCACTGTTAATTGAAGAAGGTCTTCTTGTCTCTACTTGCTATTCTTTGAAATCTTAAGAATAGCTTCACCTATTTGTAGAAACTTCATGGGTTTCCTGCCAGATCGGTTACTGATAAAGCTGGTCTGAAGGAGCCTTGGAAGGCAGCCTCACTTTCCCCATCCTGAGAGGAGGGACGACGCTATGGGCAGGCAGAGATCCCTAAAGCCAAAGCCCACGTGGTGGTTGACTTTCCTCCAAGACTGGAAGGCTGCCATGCACAGCAAAGTTCTATAGAGGGCATCTCCCTGCTGCTGGCAGCCAAAGCGGATAAAAATCCACGGAGACAGGGCAACCTCCAAGGCCTCCTGTCTGGTCGAGCTAGAAGCCTGGCACCCTAATTGGTCTAAGCAAGTTGACTGTTCTTGAATCAATTTTGGTAATTTATCTTTTCCTAGAAAAACTTCCATTGCATCCAACCTTTCAGTTTATAAGCACAGATGCGCATGGTCTCACAATTGTATTTTAAGTCAGCCAATGGTTGACTGGAGTATTATTTCAATAGAATGTGGCCATTGAACCCTTAAAGCCTTAAATAGCTGAAAATAGCTTCCCTTTTGCCACACATGGGGACAGCAGCTTGGCTATGTTTATAGAAACCTGGGGTTGCAGGCTTTCAGAACCCCCAAAACTCAACATTTCTTCTGTCTGATGCTGCAGAGGTGAAGTCTGAGGCCAGGCTGACTTGTCCTTTATAGATAAGCTTTTCCCCTGAATATTTGTAAAGTCATTTTCCTTAAAGTTAGAACTTTACTGGAATATACATCAGGGTTTTTCTGTGTTTTATGATTTTTTTTCCTGATACGATTTTTGCATTCTTTTGAAACATAGATTTGGTTTTTCTTTAACTCAAGAAACGTTTTCTCATATTGAACATTGCTTCTGTTACGTTTGCTTTGGCATCTTGTTTGATCCCTGGGTTGGGAAGATCCCCTGGAGAAGGGAAAGGCTACCCACTCCAGTACCCCGGCCTGGAGAATTCCATGGACTGTATAGTCCATGGGGTTGCAAAGAGTCGGACATGACTGAGCGACTTTCACTTCACTCACAAATACGAGTTTTCTTGGTGCCGTTTCACTGTGCCTGTCTTTAATATCTACCACCTTTCACAGTTTTCATCTCGATCCTCTTCCTCTGAATCCTTGGCAACTTTCTCACACTTGCCTTATTGTTGCTAAGTTGCTTTTCTGCATTGTTCATTTAGCTGTTACTGTATCAGATGCACTTAAACTTTTTTTATATTGGAATATAGTTGATTCACAATGTTGTGTTAGTTTCAGGTGTGCATATGTGCTCAGTCACGTCTGATTCTGTGACACCATGTGCTGTAGCCCACCAGGCTCCTCCATCCATGGAATTTTCCAGGCAAGAATACTGGAGTGGGTTGCCATTTTCTTCTCCAGGGGACCTTCCTGACCCAGGGATTGAACCTCCGTCTCCTGCATCTCCTGCATTGGCAGGAGGATTCTTTACCATTATGCCACCTGGGAAGCCAGTTTCAGGTGTACAGCAAAGTGATTTCAAGTATATATATATATATATATATATATATATATATATCATATATCTATT
The DNA here is from genome assembly GCF_019923935.1 of Bubalus bubalis. NCBI lineage: Eukaryota > Metazoa > Chordata > Mammalia > Artiodactyla > Bovidae > Bubalus > Bubalus bubalis. The sequence continues at coordinate 21,730,265 of NC_059180.1, read as the reverse complement.
CTTTTTCAGCTTCTTTTCCCATATAGATTACTACAGAATATTAAGTATAGTTCTCTGTGTTATACAGTAGGTCCTTGTTGATTATCTGTTTTACATATAGCAGTGTGGCTATACCAATCGCAACTCCCAGTACATTCCTCCTCCCCACCTTCCCCCCTTGACAACCACAAGCCCACCTCTAAATCTCTGAACCTTTTCTCTTCTGTAAACAAGTTCTCCTGCATCATTTTTTTGGATTCCACATATAAGTAATATCATATGTAATTTGTCTTCGTCTGACTTCACTTAATACGATAATCTCTAGGTCCATCCATGTTGCTGCAAATGGTATTATTTCATCCTTTTTAATGGCTGAGCAATATTCCATTGTGTGTATGTATCACATCTTCTTTATCCATTCATTTTCCAATGGACTTTTATCAAATGCATTTTTAAATGGTTTGATTTCTTTCTGCCTCTACACCAGAATCATTTTCATATCTTTTTATTTTCATCTTGTCTATGTTTTTATTTCATGATGTCTGCATTTTTCTTCAATTTTATTAAAAGTACAAAGCAAATGCTATTGGAATTTACTTCTATTTCCTTTGGTAAATCACTTTCAGAAACATAATTGTGCTCTGTCCATTTATGATGGAGTTTTCATAGGCTTCAATACTTTTACCTTTTTATCATTTTTAATTCATGAGGGTTCTGTCCAGGTCTGGCATTCCCTCCCAAGCAGAAAGCAGTGATTTCTCCTTATGATTTTCCTCCACATGGATCCTGAGCTGGAAGACTTTGCAGGTTCCTGAATTGAGTACCCTGAGGGGCAGAGAAGGAAGGTGAGGCCACGGATGGTCCTAGCACTGCGCTGTGACTTCTCCACAATTAACCAGGCCACCAGCACAGGCTTCAAACACTCCAGATGTCCAGACCTCTCAAAACCAGTGAGGGATATAAGGCTCAGGACTTTTTTGTGTGCGAGTGACATTGAAACAAACTCAGGCTGGCTTGAGCAAAAGAGAACTTTTTATCTCATATTACTGAAAAGTTCAAGGGTCATTTGGGCTTCAGATCTGGTTGGTACAAGGAAAACAATGCACCAGGCCTCTGTCTTTCCTCTGCTCTGTGTGCTGACTTCATTCTCAGGCTCCCTGCAGAAGCATGTTCCCTGCCGCAGCTTCAGCCCTCGTATCCTCGTGATTCTGAATACACCAAAAAGAATATTTTCTTCTCTCCCAGCATTCCCAGGAAATGTCTGGTTGTAGATTCATTGGCTTCAGTTGGATCACATGCTCACTTTTGAACCACTCATCACATCTAAGAGGTGAGATATTCCCATTTCTCAAGCAGGGTTTGGAATCTGCCCCATGCGAATCCTGCAAAAGAAACGTTGGGTTAGTGTTACTATAAAAAACAGTGAATGAATGGTGGTGGCACAAATAGATGCCGACTGTAGAAGACTTTTCCACTCAATTCTGTGAAACCACTCTCCTTCCTCAGAGTGGTAAGTAGTGAACTGGCCCAGCAAGAGGGCGATGTACAATTGGGTAGATCGTGTACTGTACAATCATGCCACCTTTAAAGGATCCCAAGTCATATCATAGACATTATAGATCTGTGTAACTTTTATGGTTTCCCAACAGATAGAAGTATTGTTGCATAAAGATACCCTATTGGTTAGGTGTGCATGCCCAGTTGTGTCTCTTTGCAACCCCATGGATTGTAGCCCACCAGGCTCCTCTGCCCATGAGATTCTTGGGGCAAGAATACTAAAGTGGGTTACCATTTCCCCCTCCAAGGGAGCTTCCTGACCCAGGGATCAAACCCACATCTCCTGCATCTGCTGCAATGGCTGGCAGATTCTTTACCACTGTGCCACCTGGGAAGCCCAAAGGTACCTTACAGGCTGACATCAAATGGTAGGCGTCGAGAGGTATAGTGTACGCAGTGGTTCTTTCTACAAGCTGTAATTGCTTTCCTTAAGCTACTAGTCCTGGTGCAGTTTCTTTAGCTTATTTTTGCATGTTTAACTATGTAAATCCTCAATCCTGTGTCATTTCCAGAAATAGAAATCCCATTGCTGATAAAGGATTATTCTTGTTGCCTGGCCCTGAAACATATACCTTCCCTAAGAAACCAAAGCTTTTCCCATCCCTTAAAAAAAAATAAAATTAGTCGCTCAGTCATATCCTATTCTTTGTGACCCCCATGGACTGTAGCCCGCCAGGCTCCTCTGTCCATGGGATTCTTGAGGCAAGAATACTGGAGTGGGTTGCCATTCCCTTCTCCAGGGGATCTTCCTGATTCAGGGATTGAACCCAGATCTCCTGCACTGCAGGCAGATTCTTTACTGTCTGAGTCACCAGGGAAGCTTCTCTTACTTCTTAGTTGTTGAGCACTTGTGGTGGTAAAGAGTGGTGGGAAATCCATTCTGGGGTAAGTGGATTAGGCTCTGGAAGAAAAGGAGAGGTTCATATCTACTTCCATCTGGTAGCCGATGTGTTATCAAGTCGGTAGTGACCTTAAAGTGCCCCAGAAAGCAGTAGTCCTGATTGTTCTCTGCCTTGGGCATGTTATGTCTCTCCTCTGGGCCTTTACATGAGGGAGCAGGGCTGGGTCATTTCTGAAGGTTTTTGCAGCTTTCAGCTGATGCCTCAGTATGTCATTCAAATGGAAGATTAGAAACATTTCAACATATGCTACATAGTCTCAATAACAACCCTTTATTCAATGATTCTGTATATGAGGCACTGCCCTAGGTATTTTATACCCTAGAATTAACTACATCCGGAGAAGGCAATGGCACCCCACTCCAGGATTCTTGCCTGGAAAATCCCATGGACGGAGGAGCCTGGTGGGCTGCAGTCCATGGGGTCAGACACAGCTGAGTGACTTCACTTTCACTTTTCACTTTCCTGCATTGGAGAAGGAAATGGCAACCCACTCCAGTGTTCTTGCCTGGAGAATCCCAGGGACGGGGGAGCCTGGTGGGCTGCCGTCTATGGGGTCGCACAGAGTCTTACACGACTAAAGCGACACAGAAGCAGCAGCAGCAACATTACCTATATCAGTTAATCCTTACAACTCTGCAGGTATATATTACTATCACTTCCATTTTATTCTTCTTTATTTGGCTGCCTTGGGTCTTAGTTGCCACATGCAGGATCTTTCATTGCAGCACTTGGACTCTCTAGTTGTGGTGCTTGGGCTCAGTTGCTCCACAGCATGTGGGACCCTAGTTCCCTGACCAGGGATCGAACCCATGTCCCCTGTATTGCAAGGCAGATTCTTAACCAGTGGACCACGAGGGAAATCCCTCAACCCCATTTTATAAGTGAGGAAAGTTAGATTGAATGATACCTGTTTGTATAATAAAAATTCAGTTTGCGCTCGTACCCATGACTTTATATGAGATTTCCTGAGTATAGTGATAAAAATAATATTGATTTTAATGACTGACACCTGTACAGCAAAAGTGGATGAGCATGAGACATGGATCAGACCGGGCTGCATTCAGATTGGCTTTTGTTCCTTAATGCCTCTAACCGTCAGCTCTTATTTTCTCTTCTGTAAAGTGGAGATGGTAACGCTTGCCTCACGGTCAGGAGGATAAAATGAGCCAATGTGACCACTTGGCAATGACATAAGCTCTCAAGAACTGCTCCTCCTTGATTGTTTACATGTTATTTACTTTTAACTTGGGTTTCCACAGTTGTAATTTTTCACATAAATGAATAGAAACTCTACTTGTTCCACATTTCTGGCATCTTTCTGCATGTGTGTTATCCAGCCACCATTTTCTTTCTCCCAGCCTTTGCATGATTTCCCTTTAAGAAAGCCTTCTTGTTATTTCCACTGGAGCCTCTAGATGAGTATTTGAGATGATTTTAAAGCATAAACAGTGGAAAATGCGTTAATATCATTTCCTTTCCAGCCCCGTTTCAAATGAAAGGAAAATGCGTTTGGGGAAAAATTCACTTACAACTTTGGCCAGATGCCCAAACTCTCAAAAGGGCCTGACAAACAGAGCAAAGTTTAACTCTCTCTAAATAAAATCCCCATGTCTCTGATTCTGCACTGGGGAAAGCTCTTACAGCGACACATTTGCTAATGATAGCCTGGACATCAATAATGGAATGTGAAAGACAATCTTCTAATCAATTTTTTTTTTCTGCTGGTTTAGATTAAAGCACAGAAAATGCCCAAATGCTCCATCTGCTTCCTCTAAGATTTCTGGTGGGCTGAAGCCCAATTATGGCTGCCTTATCCATTTTTAATAATCTACTTATGAGCATGCAAACACAGGGTGTGATTATACCCACGTCGGTTTCTGTTTCAGAGCTTCCATTTCCATCCATAATTAATAAGCCACTCGGTGCATCGGAGGGGAGCTGAAGGAGAGATGGGAGCGGTTCGTAAGTAGGTAGGATAGCTTTTTCCATTGTCGTTCATTCATTCATTTTACAAACCTTTCCTGACATCTCTGCCATGCTGGGCATGGGGCTAGACACCAAAGTTAGAAGAATAAGGTGCACTGGGCCCTCTCGAGCATGCGTGGACTGTCAAGGAGGGTGTGTAAGCACCTGCATTCATGGTGTGGATTGTGCTTATTTTTCCACCAGAAAATTCAGCCGCTGAGACAACAAAATTCTTTGTTCTCAAATTATGAAGTATAGGATAATTAGATTACTATATTATTATAAATATAATTCTAAGAAGGCCTATTTTGGAATCAGTTTCTTCTGTTTCAGGGAGAGTGAGTTGTTCTGGGGAGGCAGTCAGTTTAGTGAGGAGGCTAGAGTAGCTTTAAAGAGCGTTCAAGTCACCCTCAGACAACCAGGGTTCAAGTCCCTGCCTTGTACTGTGTGACCTTAGACAAGCTCCTTTCCCTCTCTGAGCCTGTTTCTGCATTGCACAATGAGGGAAATGCCCTCCTTGCTGGGCTTCTCTGTGATGATGTACATGAATTCGTTGGATGGATTGTAAAGGACTGCTGCTGCTGCTGCTGCTGCTGCTAAGTCACTTCAGTCGTGTCCGACTCTGTGCGACCCTATAGACAGCAGCCCACCAGGCTCCCCCGTCCCTGGGATTCTCCAGGCAAGAACACTGGAGTGGGTTGCCATTTCCTTCTCCAATGAGTGAAAGTGAAGTCGCTCAGCCGTGTCTGACTCTTAGCGACCCCATGGACTGCAGCCCACCAGGCTCCTCCATCCTTGGGATTTTCCAGGCAAGAGTACTGGAGTGGGGTGCCATTGTCTTCTCTGTGTAAAGGGCTACTTCAGTATAATAAAGAAAACCCCAAATCTTGCTGATCGGAAATATGATAAACCCATTCTGTTCTTGGTTTCCAATTTTGCCTCTCTACCTAATGATCCCAGTCAAATATTACCCACACTCAGGGAAGACCCTTCCGACCCTTCACACTGCCTAGCACGGAGTGTTTTGTAGCATTCACGGTACATGTTCTTGTTTGCAAACAATGCAGGCTGCCTCTAATAATTCTTAGCACAAAGGGGATATGTGGGGAAAGACACTGAGAACTCGTAAATTTGCAGAAGGCTAGATAACTGAATTTAGTACATGTTCTGTGATTCTTTACTGAAAATGTAATTGAATCAGTAATTTACTGCTCATTCTCATGGTTGGTATTCCAGCTGCCAGATCTCCTGGCAGCCTTTCCGGGCTGCCTGCCCTCCTGCTTCAGAGACTTCCTTGTTGGGGCCAAAGTGGTCTTCTCCTGTCAAAGCTGACTTCCTTTTTTTTTTTTTTTAATTGGAGAATAATTGTTTTACAATGTTGTGTTGGTCTTTGCCATACAACACCGTGAATCAGCCATAAATACACCTATATCCCCTCCCTCCTGAACCTCTCCCCCACACCCCACCCCTCTAGGTCATCACAGAGCATTGGGCTGAGCTCCCTGTGTTATATAGCAACTTCCCATTAGCGGTGTGTTTTACATATGGTAATGTACATGTTTCAATGCTACTCTCTCAATTCATCCCACTCTCTCCTTCCTCTGTTGTGTCCACAAGTCTATTGCCTACGTCTGCGTCTCTATTCCTGCCTTGCAAATACCTTGCAGCACCATCTTTCTAGATTCTGTAAACATGCGTTAATATACCATATTTGTTTTCTTTTTCTGACTTACTTCAGTCTGTGCAACAGGCCCTAGGTTCGTCCACCTCACTACAACTGCAGAATTGGCTTAGTCCAACTTAGAGGAAGTCTCTACTTCCCTTCAAAATTCCCACTGCCAGTCTTGATGGAAAACTCCAGCAATCTGTAGCCTGTGATTTATGGCTACATTAAACCTACAAACATTAATCTCTGGCAGAAACTGAGCAGTCCCAAGTGAAATGGCAGGAACCAAATGCTTTATTTCCAAGGAAGGAGACCTACTTTCCACTGGTCAGAAGGTTTCTTGGGGGAGGGGTGGTTGACCTAACGTGGGCAGGTGGAGAGTGAGCCTCCAGGTGATTGCAGACCTGGAGAGTTTTGATGATGTGCCCTAGATCCTTCCAGCCTCCTCCCCACCCCGATAGCCCGCCACAGGGCTCGTCCTTAAACGTCCAGTACACCTGCCTCAAGCCCTTCACACTTGCTGTTTGTACTGGAGTGCTCTGCCCGGTTAGCCACGTGACTTGCTTCCCTCTTTCCCTCAAATCTCTGTTTCACTGTGAGCAAGACTCCCCCTGAACATTACTTAAAATTACATCCTCCCCCACCCCATGCACATCAGAACTCCCCATCCTGCTTCCATACTTTATTTTCTTCATAGCAATTATGACTTTATACTATATAATTTACTCTGGGGGAGTCTCTCTCTCCCTTTAGGCAGGAATTACCATCAGTTTTGTTCATGGCTGTCCTCAGCACCTAGAACCACCCCTGGCACACTGTAGGCTCCCAGTAAATATTTGTGGAAGGAATAGATGAAACAGCCCTAGTTTTGTCCTGGGCTTTGAATGTGTATTTTGCTTTTCTGGCCCCCAGAACTCCAGCCCACTCTGGGGCCCCATCAGTGACACGAGGCTTGCAGGCACCCTTCTCCTCACCCTTGTCTCAGCTTGTGGCTGAACCCAGTTCGCTGCTGCTGCTGAACATGTTGACACCTGTACCTTCTGGGCAGGTGGTTTTTGTTTCAGAGGGGCCTGGGTTGTGCCCTGGGATGTCTGGGAGGTGAGGTGACAGGGAAACTGGGATCCTCAGAGCAGCCTCGGTCCTCTATCTTGGTAGTAGATAGGCATCTGCATCATCATCCGAATACGAGTTTGTTTTTAGTCCAGAGCTGGGGACAGAGCCTCCTTCCCGGAGTCGTGGATCAATGGAACTTAGTAAAATACAAAACTCCTACCATGGCCTCCAAGATCTTGGTTATTGTTGATTTCTGTGGCCCCTGGCTCATACAGCCCTCACTAGAGCCACAGGGGTCCCCTCTGCTTCCTGAACCCCCTGAGCTCCTTTTCTGCCTCAGGGCCTTTGCACTTGATTCCTAGAGTGAGCTCTCGGCTCCCCAGTCCTGATTCCCTCCCATCATTCAGACCAGAGGCCAGTATATCAATTGGGGAGGCCTTTCTAAAGTAGCCTCTCCCGTCGGTGTGTTTTCTTCATGACATGTTTCACTTACTTGTTTAATTTCCATGACTTGTCTCTCCATCCCTACCTTGGGAATGTGAGCTCTATGGAGTGGGCTGGGAGATGGGGGGAGTTCATTTATGACTGTAGCTTCAATACCTACCACAGCACCCTGCACTTAATTGGTCTTCAGTAAACAACCAGTCCATCCTAAAGGAGATCAGTCCTGAGTGTTCATTGAAAGGACTGATGTTGAAGCTGAAACTCCAATACTTTGGCCACCTGATGCGAAGAGCTGACTCATTTGAAAAGACCCTGATGTTGGGAAAGATTGAAGGCAGAAGGAGAAGGGGACGACAGAGGATGAGATGGTTGGATGGCAACTCAATGGACTTAAGTTTGGGTAAACTCCGGGAGTTAGTGATGGACAGGGAGGCCTGGCGTGCTGCGGTTCATGGGGTCACAAAGAGTTGGACATGACTGAGTGACTGAACTGAACTGAAACATTCATCAAATGAATAAATGAATGAATGCACCAGCAGGCCTATTAGGCATTCTTGTCTTAGGATCTAAGGGTAACTGGTGTGGCTATGTTTCTCATTCATCAGGCAAGATTCTCCTTAGTTTCTTTGAAGAGAGTCAGCAGCAACAATTGCAGACTGGTCGGATGTGGAGCTAGGTGCAGCCTGTGGGTTTGTTGAAGGGGGTTGATTGGCCTCCTGCAGTGTTTTAAAGGCAAAATACCCAGGAACCTGTTATTCTTGTAATCCCAGCTGTTTAGCACCAATTGTCTTACACTCTTCCCATCTCACACATCTCTGTTACCTGCCTGGCTGCTGCAGCATTTGAGCTTACCTACTCTAGACTGTTGGATCATTTTGGACAAAGAACTCAAGACACCTGTTCTGGTTTCTACAGCTGTCCTCATGGATCCGAGTCTGTTCTCAGGAAGCTTGCTGGGGAGCCAGTCTTTTTACGTGTCTCTGATGTACCTGGGCTTGGGGTTCAGGGGATAGCAAGGTATAGCTGCTGGCTTTCATCTTTAAAGGAGTTAAGCAAGGCTGACAGCTGAGAAGTAAATCTCTTTACTTTGCAAAGAGGTTTGGAACATCTCTTTACTTTGTAAAGTAAAGGGTTGGAACATCTCCTATGGGGATGCAAGAGGCAGCTCATGAGAGCAGGAAATGGGTCTGTTTTGTTCCATACTAATATCCTCTGCACGTAGCACAGCTTGGAAAACAGTGGATGCTGAGGAAATACTCAAGTACAATTTTTTAAATGGCCCTGGCTAAAATGACAGTGCTTCCTTTTGAATTTACAGTATCCCCATTTAGCTAGGTTTTATTACTTTCCCCATCAGCCTGGTAAGAAAAGCAGGGAAAGCAGATGATGCTGATTTCTGTGTCCTGGGATGCCTTAAAAGATGCAGTGGGACAAAAGCAACAGTGTATGTGGGTGGTCCAATAAAAAATTCAACATACCTGCCAATACCAGTGTGAGAATTTCCTGGTGCACGCTTCCTACTCTCATCAACTTGAAGTTGACAGGTGACAGCTCACTTGGGGCAGAAGGCCTTTGGGCCCTCAAGATGAAGGTGTGTTGTCAAGGCTTCTGCAATGTATTAACCACTCATCCCCACCACAGGAATCCCAAGATCTCTGCGCCGCTGTCTGGCTTTGTCAGTCACAGCTGTGCTCTTCGCATCTCTGTCCCCACGTCCACTTCCAGGTCTCACACATCCTGCATGTCCAGCCCCCTTCCCCATGGTAATTAGTTCAGGGTACCAGCCGAACCATTAGTGTCTGTGGCAGGACTTTCCTGCCAGAGTCATCAGGACAACTTCATGTTTCTACTGAACTTGCTGGGCTGATAGGATGCCTGGCCCTGGCACGTGGATAAGACTATCAGGGAGTCGTGACTGGGAGGAGCAGACAGGGGGCAAACTCGGGACATCATCCGAACCCTCAGATCCAGCAGGGTCTGCGTGTTTCCATCTCGTGGCAAAAAATTCTCTCTTCATTTAAACCCTTTTGGTTTTGGTTTCTGTTGAGCTTGGCAGGGTTCCTCACTCATCAGAAAGCCCCCCTCATCAGAGCTCATGTGACCAGGTTTTAAGACTTTGTTACAAATACACATTTGTTACCTGGAGCACAGGGTGCTGGACAGTGAGGAGGATCAACAAAAGGCCACACAAGAAACTGAAACAGAAGTTAATTACTCACCAGTCCTGGAGGAAGTATGTGACACACCTCCAAGGGCCACATGGGGAAGTCAAGGTAGGGTTCAGGCAGAGAGACAGATAGGACCTGGGAAATACGCCTCTTTTAGGGGCCACATGTGGAGTAATTTGGGGTTCCTGGAGAAGGAAATGGCAACCCACTCCAGTGTTCTTGCCTGGAGAATCCCAGGGACGGGGGAGCCTGGTGGGCTGCCGTCTATGGGGTCGCACAGAGTCAGACATGACTGAAGCGACTTAGCAGCAGCAGCAGCAGGCTAAGGCCAGATGGTCAATGTGAAGTAGAAAGAGTGCGATTTTGGAAAGTTCCACATGTGTCTTATCTAAGGGGCATACAAGCGAAAGGCCTTGGGAAGGGTGAGGGGCTGTTGGTGAAGTCATACGAGGAGCTTACATTTGTTTATGACTCTATGAGCTTTTATCTGGGACACATGCTTGCATGTGGAGTCTAGTGTCCAATTAAGGCCCCCACTGGTCACTTGACCAAACAAAATGAATGTCAACCAAGGCAGCAATACCATGGAGTAGCTTAACCAAACTCTCAATACCTGAGTGACTGTAAATATATAGCACAAACGTTCTTTTAGTAAATCAGGTGGAAGTTGAAATCTCCTAAGATAACCCATAAACTTAAAAAGTAAGATGATAAGGGGCTTCCCTGGTCATTCAGTGGCTAAGAGTCAATGCTAAATGCAGGGGGCCCAGGTTTGATCCCTGTTCAAGGAACTAGATCCCACATGCTACAACTAAGAGGTTGCCTGCCACAACTAGAGATCCTGCACACCTCAACAAAGATCGAAGATCCTGCATGCTGAAACTAAGACTTTGTGCAGCCAAATAAATAAGTACATAAATAAATATTACCCCCCAAAGTAAGAATATAGAGGGACTGACCATCATCTGATTCACACTGTCCCTTCAGTCAAGGCCACACCAACATGCCCAACATATAATTTCTGTACTTCTGGAGGTGGTGATGTGGTGGTTGTTGGACTCAGTGATCGTCTGAATCAAGCATCATCCGGCTGAAAAGAGCAGAAACATTCAAAATAGGTAAAGCAGAAAAAGGTGATTTATTATAAAGTTATAGGGATATTTCATGGAACCAAATATAGGCAAGATGACAGGACCTCAAGAAGAACTGTAGCCAGAAACTAAGGCAGTAATTACCTATTCCAGAAAATGGCAGACATTAACTAGCATGTGTGATTCTCAGTTTCAAGTTCCCAGGATTGCTTAACGTTAGCTGTAGTTTGAGACAAGTGTCTCTGTACCTGGTCCAGTCCAGATTAGGAGGTCAGGCTATTCATTACAAACATGGCTGCAGGGGCCACTGATGTAAGTGAAGGGGTTGCTTGCAGAAAGGGAGATGTAGATGAGCAGACAGCCCTGGGTATATCCATTCTAGTGACTGAGTACATACAGATAACGCATTTACTACTTTTTCTAGGGGCATGGCTCTCAATACACTATGCTTAATAAGTAAACCCAAGTGCTGCTTTTTTAAAGAAATGCAAACTGTGGCAGATTCATTTCGATGTTTGGCAAAACTAATACAATATTGTAAAGTTTAAAAATAAAATAAAATTTAAAAAAAAAAGAAATGCAAAATAGATCTCTGGATAGGTAAGTTGGGGGTAAGGGAAGAAAACTTGCATGCACAATATCAGAAAGATAAAACAGCAGATTTTAAAATATTGTATTTAAAATATATGTATTTTACTTATTAAAAGGTAAAACCTAGTTTGAGCAAATGGTTTTCTAGGGAAGAAAATTGGCTCAGGAAGATGGAGAAAAACTGAAAACAATAACAACCATGGAATGTATTTGAAAATAATGTCTCCCCAATAGCTCCTAGACCAAAGAGATTCCATGTATGAATTAAATCAAATCTTCAAGGAACTTGAAAATTTATGCTATTCTAGATGTATAAAAATATAATGTTTATTTTACTAACAAGCAACTGGATTTCCCTGATACCAAATTCTGAGCACAAATGCAGAAAACCTGAATGATAAAGGAACAAATAATATCCAGCTAAATTAACACAAAGAAATATATACCTAGAGAATTTGTTAGCGGGTACTTATTGTAGCCGGAGAAGGCAAAGGCACCCCACTCCAGTACCCTTGCCTGGAAAATCCCATGGATGGAGGAGCCTGGTGAGCTACAGTCCATGGGGTCACTAAGAGTTGAACACGGCTGATCGACTTCACTTTCACTTTTCACCTTCATGCATTGGAGAAGGAAATGGCAACCCACTCCAGCGTTCTTGCCTGGAGAATCCCAGGGACAGGGGAGCCTGGTGGGCTGCCATCTATGGGGTCACACAGAGTCGGACATGACTGAAGCGACTTAGCAGCAGCAGCAGCAACTTACTGTAGCCAAATAGAATTTCTTCCAAGAATTCCAGGAATGGTTTATTAGGATGCTTCATGATACAATTAAAGCACTCTAGTGGGTAAAAAGAAAGAAAAATTCACAATCAGCTGGATGGCTTTTAAATTAGGCTTTGATGGAAATCAGTGTCATTTCTGAAAACAAAATACTAGATTAGGACTAGTGGATAGTGTTTTTTATCTATCCGACTAGATTTCTACATTTTGATTAAGTGGCATTTAAAGCCCACTGCGGTTATTTACTATTGTTATGGCAGGTATAGCCAATGCAATAAGACAAGAAAAAAGTGAAACTAGACACAGATTCTGAAAAGAAGTCACCTTTTTTTCATGATTAGCAGATGGTGGTATTGTCTGCCCACAAAACCAGAGAATCAATCGACAGTATAGGAACTAATAAGAAGGTTTCAAAGAGTTTGGCTGAGGGGAAGATACCTACACACAAAAGCACACACACACACACACACAATAACCAGTTAAGAATATTGTGTATTGTTCCACATATTGCACAGGGAGGAAGGTTGTTTATGACAGAAATAAAATGCTAAGTACTTAAATAAACACCCAGAAGGAATGTGTATGACCTATCAAACTTTACTAGATAATGTAAGCCAAGACCTGAATGATGGAGGGCATGGCGTATACCTGGTTGTCAACTCTCCTCAAATTAATCTCTTCCTTTCATTCGATTAAATGGAAACACCAATAAAAAGAAAAATCTTGACTTTTAAGGTTCATCTGGAGATTGATGAGAACACTGGAGAAAATTTTGAATTGGAGAATAAGATTGTATTAAAATATAATGTAAATTTATAATAATTAAAAGTATAGTACTGCTATAAGAAAGATTGATGAAGTAGAATAAAAAAATCCATAAAACATTTGAGCTTGTTATATAATAATGTGACACTTGAATCAGTGGGAAAGACTTATTTCAGTTCAGTTCAGTTTTCAGTTCAGTCGCTCAGTTGTGTCCGACTCTTGTGACCCCATGAATCGCAGCACTCCAGGCCTCCCTATCCATCACCATCTCCCAGAGTTCACTCAAACTCATGTCCATCGAGTCAGTGATGCCATCCAGCCATCTCATCCTCTGTCGTCCCCTTCTCCTCCTGCCCCCAATCCCTCCCAGCATCAGAGTCTTTTCCAATGAGTCAACTCTTCACATGAGGTGGCCAAAGTACTGGAGTTTCAGCTTTAGCATCATTCCTTCCAAAGAACACTCAGGGCTGATCTCCTTTAGAATGGACTGGTTGGATCTCTTTGCAGTCCAAGGGACTCTCAAGAGTCTTCTCCAACACCACACTTCAAAAGCATCAATTCTTCGGCACTCAGCTTTCTTCACAGTCTAACTCTCATATCCGTACATGACCACTGGAAAAACCATAGCCTTGACTAGACGGACCTTTGTTGGCAAAGTAATGTCTCTGCCTTTCAATATGCTGTCTAGGTTGCTCATAACTTTTCTTCCAAGGAGGAAGCATCTTTTAATTTCATGGCTTCAGTCACCATCTGCAGTGATTTTGGAGCCCAGAAAAATAAAGTCTGACACTGTTTCCACTGTTTCCCCATCTATTTCCCATGAAGTGATGGGACCAGATGCCATGATCTTTGTTTTCTGAATGTTGAGCTTTAAGCCAACTTTTTCACTCTTTACTTTCACTTTCATCAAGAGGCTTTTGAGTTCCTCTTCACTTTCTGCCATAAGGGTGGTATCATCTGCATATCTGAGGTTATTGATATTTCTCCCAGCAATCTTGATTCCAGCTTGTGCTTCTTCCAGCCCAGCATTTCTCATGAGGTACTCTGCATATAAGTTAAATAAGCAGGGTGACAATATACAGCCTTGACATACTCCTTTTCCTATTTGGAACCAGTCTGTTGTTCCATGTCCAGTTCTAACTGTTGCTTCCTGACCTGCATATAGGTTTCTCAAGAGGCTTATTTAAGAAATGGTATTGGGATAACTGGGTAACCATTTGGAAGATAGTTCTTCCCTCACATATATCAAAATGTCTCAACGTGCTTACAGAGTTAAATGCTAAAAATAAAGCCACTTTATGGCTATGGAATGGTCAGAATTTTCTTGGCATGACACCAAGACAGAAAACATAAAGGCAAGTATTAAGAAACTGGACTATATAAAAATTAAGAGCATTTGTACACTAAAGAAGTTATAAAAATGAAGAAGTTAAAGTAGATTATGATATGTGCAACACAAATAATCAAGCATTAACTATCCTTAATTTGTAAAGATCTATAACATATAAATAATGAAGAGACAGACACTCTAATAACAAATTGGGCAGTGAGCATGAAAAAACAATATGTAAAGCAGAAATTCAAACGGACAATCTACAAATGAAAGAAAAGTGTTCAACTCAGTAGCACTTTGTGGAAAAAAAATGAAGTAAAATAGCGATAGTACTTTTTCACTGATGAAATTAGGAAATGTGAAAATATACTCCTGAGGTAGTATTATGACTGTCAGTTGATCTGATTGTTCTGGAAGAAAACTCGGCTATTTGCTGAAAAGTCTTAGATTCATTCGCATTTAGAAACTGCTTTTTAGAAAACAAATTCAAGGAAATAAAGGGTAGATGCATATTTAACTTCAAAGATATTTAATATAGTTTTGTTTGAATATTTTAAAATGCAAACAAACAAATATCCAATATTGGAGATGGGTATGGAATACTATACAACTAAGAAATGAAGTATATAAATGTAAGCTGTTATGGAATATTATCCATCGTATTGTTGTTCAGTTGCTAAGTTGTGTCTAACTCTTTGTGACCCCATGGATGGCAGCACATCAGGCTTCCGTGTCCTTCATATATTAACAAGTTCTGCAAAGTTATAGAACATCACATCAATTTAGTGTAATTCTGTTTACTTTTTGAAAATATGCACACAAAATCATACAAATAGAAACGTAGAAAGTCTGAAGAATATGTAACACATTGTTAATAATGTTTATTTCTGCATGGTGGGATTTTACAGGATCTTTGTTTTTTCCTTCTTACTTATCCGATGTGTTATTTCCATGTAAGTCAGCCAGACAATGCAAAGTCAGGATATATTTTACAGTCAGCAGCAGTTAAGTTTCAGATCCATTTCTGAGCCTGGGCCATACCCAGGACTGTTGTTAATCTAAAGATGAATTCATCCACAACTGAGCTCTGTCTTACAATCCCGGGCACTGATTTGTTTCTTTTTGGAGTCAATTTTGCTGCTGCAGCATTCTGAGGTCTCATGAGCTGGGGTGCCTATTTAACTAGCAGTCCTTTGTGTCCCTTGCTAGATTTATTCAGCACTTTATCTGGTGCTTTTCCTAATTGAATAAAACCCATAATTTCATTTTTAAAATACATGAGCCCATTAGTGTCAGTAATTAGACATTAACAAGTATGAAGATGGCCCATTAATGAAACAGCGGTTTTAAGAGGCTCCATTGGTACAATCTACAGGGGGAATCACTTATAAATGCTGTCCCCTGAGGATTTTTGATGGACCTGTTTGTGATCATTTGAACAGCAGTGGGATTCACAATGAAATTAACATTTTCCTGACAGGTATTACACAGCGAGACCTGTAGCTGGGATTTATGTTGTTGTAAGAGCAGAGACTTTGGAAGGACTGATACTAAAGCTGAAACTCCAATACTTTGGCCACCTCATGCGAAGAGTTGACTCATTGGAAAAGGCTCTGATGCTGGGAGGGATTGGGGGCAGGAGGAGAAGGGGACGACAGAGGATGAGATGGCTGGATGGCATCACCAACTCGATGGACATGAGTTTGAGTGAACTCCGGGAGTTGGTGATGGACAGGGAGGCCTGGCGTGCTGCGATTCATGGGGTCACAAAGAGTCGGACATGACTGAGCGACTGAACTGAACTGAACTGAACTGGAGAGCAGAGAGAAGCCCAGTGAAGCTGGAGAAGGGGGTCTCTGTGGAACTAGCCCTCTAAGGCAGGGCTGATTCTGACTTTGCCTTCTGTCAGAGACCTCCCTCATCAGCCTTCCTGGACAAATATTTGAGGAGAAAGTCTTCATCACATTCAGGAAGCAGCATGGTATTATAAAGAAAGGTTAGCATTAGAGAGTTGTGGATTCAAACCCAGCTCTGCCACTTTCTAGCTCTGTAATCTTGGGAGGTTATTGCAAATTACTTTAGCCTATCCAAGACTCAGTATCCTGATACAAGATTATAGGGCACGCCTAAGCTAAAACCCCAAGATCTTCAACCTTTTAAAAATTGAAGCCAGAGGAATAAAAGGAGCCCTTTTATTCCAGATGTGGTCTGGATCAGGTTGAAGGCAAGGTCTTAGTCTCAACCTTATTTGGGTTACTGACATTTGGAAAAAAAATTGGATAAAATTAGCTAATGTATATTGAATACTTACTATGAATTATTTTACAAATATAGCCTTCAATTCTTGAAACCAAGGTAGGCATGGTTATTAATATCCCTGAGTTTACAGGTGAGGAAAGTGAAAGGAAAGTGAAAGTCACTCAGTCGTGTCCAACTCTTTGCGACCCCATGGACTATACAGTCCATGGAATTCTCCAGGCCAAAATACTGGAGTGGGTAGCCTTTCCCTTCTCCAGGGGATCTTCCCAACCCAAGGATCAAACCCAGGTCTCCTGCATTCCAGGTGGATTCTTTACCAGCTGAGCCACAATGGAAGCCCACAGGGGAGGATACTAAGGTTTAAAAGCTTGTGTGGGGTTACAGAGAGAGTAAGGAGCTCATGTAGAATTTGAGTTCAGGCCATCTGACTGCAGTTTGCAATCCCTGGAATGTACTGTCCTTTGCTGACCCTCCCAGATATATACAGTACACAGAACAGCGTTCTGTAGACAGTTTCAGGGGATCCATGGGGTCCAGCAAAGCCCACCAGGAATGCCCAATAAACTTGTAGTGGCAGTAATAATCGAGAATTTGGGGATTTGGATGTATCCAGTCTGACCACTTCTCACCCTCTCTTGCCAAGCCACCATCATCTGTTTTGTGAATGACTGTCAGTAGCCTCAACTGATTCATGCTTTTGCCCTTTGCTCTCGTCTGTCTGTTTCTAGCACTGTAGCCTGTGAGATCTGCTCGAACATAAGTCAGGTTAGGTTACTGCTCTGCTTCTCAAAGTCCTGCTGTGACCTCCCATGTCCTACATCCAGCCTTTTCTGCTCTGTCCCTCGGACCTCCTCCCCTGCTATTCTGTCCCAGCAGCATGGCTTCCTCACTGTTCCAGGCGGAGTGCCACCTCAGGGATCATGCACCTGTGTGTGCCCCACCTGGAATGCTTTCTCCTCCAAGAGCCTCATGTCCCCTCTGTCACTTGCTATAAAACTCTCCTGAGTAAAGCCATCCCCAGACACTTTATAAAATTTTAACCCTTTGACCCTTCATCATCCATGTCTCTGCTTTATTTTTTCTCCTTAGCACTTACCTTCTCTAACATGCTGTTTTGCTGATTCATCTTGTTTATTGTCCACCTCCCCACCATGATACAATCTCTGTGAAGGCAGGGATTTGTGTCTCTTTTGTTCAGTCTACCTTTGGACTCTGGAACGGTGTCCTGCACACAGTAGGTGCTCACCAAACACTTGATGAATAAATGAACCCAATCCAATATCCTTCCACTCATAGGGGGCTGGGTTTTCAAGGCACAGTCCCCCAAGGAAGCCAGCAAGACTTTTACATTGAGAGCAGCCAGTATCAGCAATACTCATGGGCTAGAAACCTGTGTGGCTCAGATTCTGATGCTGGCAGGGGCAAGGATTCACTTCCAGATCCAGACTGGGCTCACCTGGGAGGTGCAGAGAGGCCTGGAATAGCCCTGCAGGGAACTGACCAGGCATATAGACATTTTGTTGGGCACCAGTGGAATGATTGCAGATAGTGCCTGTACTTCTCCAGACAGTGTGTTTACTGTTGATGGAAACGAGATCTGTAGACTATTGTAGATACCCAAAGAGCTGGTAGCACACCAGACTCTCTGAGATGAAAATTTCAGAACTTTGCTTGTAAATCTGCTCTCTGCACACAAATGGGACAGTCTTGTGATTTGTCAGCTGAGTATTAGGATGTCAAGTGGCAGCCCTGGAGATAAACCCAAGTGAAAGACTATTTAATAATCCACCCTTCACTTCACTTATCGACCCTAAAAATGATTATTCCAGACTTATTTTCCAGGAGATAAGTTCCCCCTTAAGCTCATTCTGGTTTTTATTGTCATTTACCCTGAGTTTTATCTCCTCTACCAAATATAGCAAATGCTACTCTTGGGCAATATTTGGCTCAAAGAAATTTTGTTTGGCTCACATGTTTTGGAAGGGAAAAAAATGTTTATTGGGTTCCAGCTTAAAAAATGAAAACACATGAAAAAAATTAAATCTCTGGCTTGTCTTGAAAAATGGGAAAGTTAAGGAACAGTGGACCCATATTCCTGCTTGCTAACAATCAGCTGGGGAAAATGATTTCCTTTTTACATGAGATGTGGAGCCAAGGGTTCCCCACCAGCCTACCCAGCCCAGTGACTCACCAGTTACTGGCCTGATCCATGGAAGTGCCTGAACTGGCAACTCTAGCACCCTCCACTGGGCAGGGGGCTGCGGATGGAGGAGGGGACAGCTCTGGACCCCAGAGTATAAGATTCTCCCAAACTTCATCCCAAAGAATCTACAACATGGACTTGCAAGGCAATCTGCTTCCCTGCCTAGTGTTGGTTAGTTTCTGAGAGGCAAAATTAGAAGGCATTATTTATATGATGACTTCCAGACTTTCAGTCATTAACACTGAACAACCTGGCTAAAATGAGCTCTTGAGGCAGGAGACCTGGTGTCAAGTCGACCACTCATCAGATGTGTAGCCGTGCACGTTCCTTAAGGTCTCCATGCCTCAGTTTCGTCATCTACACTGTGATGGTGACAGCAGTCCCTACCCCACTGGGTTGAGTTGAGGACTGAATTTTTTATGTAAAGTGCTCAGAAAAGGACCTGGCACCTAAGTAGTGGCCAACAAAGGTTCACTGGAATGGGGATTCTGTGCTATCAGAAAAACCCTCAAAGTTTGAATTGGCAGAGCAGATTTCAAATCCTGGCTCCTCCACTCCCAGGGAAAACATGCCTCTTCTCTGAGCCTGGGCTTCATAACTTGCAGAAGCAGAATCCATCTTATAGGTTATTAAGTGGGCAGGGAAGGAGGGTAGCAAGTGAAACTGAGAATGTTTAAGACACCAAGTTCAAAGGCTGGCACATGGTAGGCATGTCAGTGTCCATTAAATCCTATGTTACTTTAATGGTGAGTTTCTTGGACCATTTTTACTTATTGCAACATACATTCAACTAAAACTTTTGGGAGACAGATAAACTAGACTGGAAGTGATGGAGCAATGGGAGATGGTTTTTTCTTGCTGGTACAGGTCATTTTGAATTCATAATCACTCCTTTGTTCTTTGAATGTTTTAAACAGTCATTCTGGATTGTTCTGAACAGAAGTGCCAGAGTCTAGCTGGCTTAAGCCACAGTGATCTAGCTATTTCTGACAACACAAAATCCACGTGTCTCCATTTGTTGTGTAACAAACCACTCCAAAACATCATGACTTATACAACAGCCATTTATTAAGTTCAGTGACTCTGCAGGTTGGCAATCTGGCCTGAGCCCACCTGAACAGTCCTTCTGGTCTGGGACAGGCTCACCTGAACTTGGCTGGACTCACTCATGCATCTGTGGTCAACTAGTGGGTTAACCGGGCTGCCTGGTGTCTTGGTCCGGGACAGCTGAGATGATGGGTGTCCCATCTCCACATGGTCTTCCATCCTCCAGCAGATGAACCTGGGAGCACTGAATGGTGGCCACAGGGCTCCGGAAGCAGCAAGAGGGAAAGCCTCCGTGTACCAGTGATTTTCAAGTATCTGCGTTTCATGTTTGCTGCTCTCCTGTTGGCCAAAGGAAGTCACGTGGCTAAGTTTAGAGTCACTGTGGGCGGGCTCTACCATAGGGGTTCATACAGGAAGGGGAGTTACTGTAGCCATTTTTGCAAACAGTCAATCTCACAATGACTGTAAGCCAACCTGGAAAGCTACTCCCTTGACTTCTAGCAGGTGGAAAAATCTGGAAGAGGAGTGTTCCTCTCTCATTCCCAGTCTCTATGTTCCTGGACTTGGGGGAATTTATTCCTTGATGACTGCACCAGCCAGCCTTCCAGTGGAGCCCGTGATCAGTTCCCCTTAAGCCTGGTTCACTCATTCAAGTCCCCCAACCCATGCTGCCCTGGGTGACCTAACTTGGCCAGAGTAGTTTGGGCAGTGAGCCCATATGGCTGTGAGTCGGTGCTTCTTGAATCCCAGACTCTGCCAAGGCCATATGCTGTCTGGGAAAGGGCATTATTCACTGTGAACATCGCTGCTGAGAACTGGCAGAGGCAGCTGCTGGGGCTGGAAGCTGTCACAGTCAGGACAAGTGCTGGAACCTGCTGTGCCCACAGGTCCCGGAAAGCTGAACCAGTGAGACTGATGACAGCTCTCTTGGTTCTCCTCAGATCTCGAGGTCCCATATCCCCAGGCCACTGGTGCCAAAGGGGCCGTGTCCTGAGTCCCCCAGGTCTTCCAAAGATACCTACCAGGGTTTACACCCAGAACTTTCCCAGTATCTGGACAATCTGGGACCTGCCTGATCCTTGTACCATGTGGAGTGGCTCCCCCAGGGCTGGTGAAGGCAGTGGGCAGGACTCTATGGCTGCAGAAGGAGGGTCAATACCAAACATGAACAAGAAGCGATGAGGGAGGCCCAAGCCTGCAGAAACATGCCCTAGTGGGACCATCATAACAGCAGCTGACAATGGCAGAGCATTTGCTGTGTGCCAGGCACCTTGCTGAGCATGTACTCTGCAGGTCAATATCACTGTTATCGCTGTTTTAAAGAAGGGGAAACTGAGACCCCAGGAGATAGTGTGACTCTGCTGGTCCAGCCAGTGGTAAGTGGAAGGAGTGCTGATGAAACCCTAGCTGTTGGTCTGACCCTGGGACCCATGCCCTTAATTGCTATCCCTGGATGCCAAAGACAGGGAGGATGAGGTGGCCATGAGTGGCTGGAATTGGGGCTCAGAAGGATGAAAGCAGAAAAGGAGGACAAGTGAACCCAGAAGGGTGGGTTCTTGCCATGGCAGGATTCTCGTGTGAATCAGATCTCTTCCAAGGGGCTGGGACTCTGGGGCTTTGGCATGAGTGTTTAGATAAACACTTTAGTCTTCCAACAGTGCCCTGGTTGGGTCCTGGCTCCAGATTCCCTGACAACTCAAGCCCAGGTCCTCTGCCTAAGCCAGTGACTTCTGGCTTCTGTAGACTTACTTTTACCCCACTGACCATTGGTACTCGATGGACATGAGTTTGAGCAGGCTCTGGGAGTTGGTGATGGACAGGGAAGCCTGACATGCTGCAGTCCATGCAAAGAGTCAGACACGACTGAGCAACTGAACTGAACTAATGGGGAGAACAATACTGCATTCTTCTCTTCCCTTCCCAAGTTCAGAACCAGCTGAGTCGAGAGGCAGACAGACGGTGATCAGAAGGTCAGCTGTGTCACTGATGAAGGTGGCTGAGAGTGTGGTCACGAGAGCGTGCCACTGGCCCTGGTGACTTAGACTCACACCTGGTCACTGCTGAGCTGGGACTGTAGCTCTGGGCATCGCCTAGAGACTGTCCCTTGGTGCTGATGGCCCAGAGGAGTGGCAGTGCCCTTTAGGGGGGATAGCTGGTTCTGGCAGGGCTCAGGGAGGGTTGCTGACCACAGTATCGCTGGTTATTTCTTCCAAACTTGCCAGCTAATTAAATCAACATGAAGAATGACTACAGGGTGGCGAGAGAGATCAAGAGTGTGATTCTCACTGAAGACTTTGCACGTGGTTATAAGTGGGCAGGGAAATGGAGGTCCCTCTGACACAGCCAGCTGGCCAGGTGACTCAGTGTACCAGGGAGGATGCGCTGGGCTGGGAGAGTCTCACCTGGACAGAGGAGTGGTATCTGGGGAAGTCCTAAGGTCATGACTTACCCCGAGGAGGGTGCAGGCCAGGATCAGCTTGGATTGCCTTCCAGACTTATCCCTAACCCCAAGTGTCAGGCAATCAGGTTATCCTGTGGAGTATCCATGAGATGGTATTTCACTCAACATTTATTTGGCATCCAATGTGTACTGGCCACTGTACATAGTAGATATGAAGAGGGCAGTCTCTGCTATCTCAAGGACCTGTTGTCTAAACAAGTGCCATGTAATTCATGCAACACTACAGGTATACAAGTTAGGCAGGCAACAGAGTGGAGCGAAGGATAACTTCTGTCTTGCAAAGAGGGATAGCAAGGGGCTTCTCAGAGGTGGTGATGCTGGTACTGACTTCTGAATGGTTAGAGTTCACCCAGGAGACAGTGCTGGGAGGCCCATTCAGCATCCAGATGTGTGAAACTGCACAGAATGCCAGGGGCATCGTGAATACTCCTGCATTTCTAGAGTCAAGTCCATGAGGAGAGTATCTAAAAGACTAAAAATTATCTAAGTGCCAGATCATGGAAGACTGAGCATACTGTTAAAGGATATTTCAAATCTGTTGTATACATTACAATTTCTTAAAACCTCTGTCATGTAGCCCCTTCATGATATTCTTTGTATCAGGTACTTGGGTTTTCTACTTAAATTTATTTGGAAAGTAAACTTTTTATCACTGGTGCATGGAAAACTGGTATCATTTGTCAAGTCAATAAATAAAACCAAAACAAAATGATGTTCTTTAATTCTGATTAGACACTGTCGCCTGCTGGAAGCTCAGAGCCTGAGACTTGCACTGTCTTTGTTAAAGATGGAGAACACATTGGAGACATGCTGACATAGACTGAGACTCTGCCCTTGACTAAGCAGGGGAGAGTGGCAGCAGTTAAACTTTTTGGTCTACAATTCAATGTTAATTAATGCTAAGCCCAAGGACCACCTGCATCACCCCACCCTGTGGGTGACCCGTGAGCCATGGAGAACTGCTGGAGGATATCAAGTAGGGGCATAACATGATCCAAACAATAGAAATAAGTAGATTATAGAGTATGTTAGAAAGTGGCGAGGCAGAGAAAAATAAATACATGCAGGTAAAAAGTGCTGGGGGAGGGTGCTGCAACTGTGCTTAGGGTGGTCTTCCCTGAGAAGGTGGGCTGAGTACACACTTGAAGAATGTGGGGGAGGCGTAGAGCTCTGAGGAAAGGGGTTTCCATGCAGAGAACGGCACATGCAAAGGCCCTGAGGTGGGAGTGTGCCTGGCATTTTCCACTGCAGATAGCCAGCGAACCTGGAGCAGAGTGAGGAGAGGAGAAATGGTGAGCGACAAAGGCAGAGAATGGAGGGGGGTGCAGAAGGTCTTCTGGCATTTGCCCAAAGCCATATCTATGCATTCCTGCCACAGTCTTTGGGGAGAATAGGTGAAAAAATCCAGCTGGCCACTTTGTGCTCTGTTTTCACAAGCTGAGCACCAGCCTTCCACAGCCAGACCCAAGGTTATCAGTGTAGACAGTCCTGGCACCATTGACGCAGATTACCTGGGCTCTGCCTACACTCTGGGGCTCTGCTTTCTGAGTAAATGACTGATTATTTCTTTGGATTCCAACAGAATCAAGCAAGAGTTTTAGCGTCTGGTAGACTTAGGAGCCATTATGTGCCTAATCCCCTGCAGGGCGGGACTGTGATGTTGAGTTTTGTCCTCGGAACTGTTACTGCGGTAATTGAGTTCCTTGTGTGGAGTGTGTTCCTGCCAGGCGTCCTGTGTGACCCACGCCATACCCTGGGAAGGATGAAGGCAGGTGGTGGATGGATGCAGGGCACTGAGCACCCTCTGCTGTGTTGGTAGCCAAGCTGGGCATCCATCCCAGGGATCTGCTGTTGAGTGCACGTGGTTCCTAGGAGCCGGTCCCATTTTACATGAGATTAACTGTGTCCAAGGTGTGGTGAGGAAGGAAAAGAACTCGAAGCTAATGAGCTGAGTTTGTGGCAACATTAATGCGGCTGCACACCCAGCAGGCATCGCCATCCATCAGTCTGTCAGCCTCTCTGGGGGCCGGTAGAGTGTAAATTAATCTGGAGGTAGCAGCTCCAGTGCTGAATCCTTCCTCCAAATATGTCTGAGTCTGAAATCTTTCTCTGGGCTCCCAGAGTGGGTAAGGAAATCACTTTCACCTTCTGCCATCAAGGTCGGGGAATCTTCCAAGGCCAAGCATCCCAGACAGGCTTAGGGGCTGTTGGTCTGGGAGACGGTTCCTGATTGCCAGCCATGGACTGGATGGGTCGTGGTGAGAGAGAACAAGGAAACCCACCCCCCTGTCAAGCCCCCACAAAGCTCCATACAGCATACAGTCCAGCCTCCAGGATTGTTTAAGGACATTCTGCCAATCGAGATATTAAAGAGTAATCAAATGAATGAGAAAAGGCTCAGATTTGCTAAGTCTCCTAACTTTATTTGTCTTACTTCCAATAAAAATGTGTGGGAAAAGCTTTGATAGTAGAAAGTGTTGTTGTTGTTGTTGTTAGTTGCTAAGCTGTGTCTGATTCTTTGCAACCCCATGGACTGTAGCCCTCCAGGCTCCTCTGTCCATGGGATTTCCCCAGGAGGAACAGTGGAGTGTGTTGCCATCTGAGAAGTATCAGCTCAGTTCAGTTCAGTCGCTCGGTCGTGTCCAACTTTTTGCGACCCCATGGACTGCAGCAAGCCAGGCCTCCCAATCCATCACCAACTCTCAGACTTAACTCATACTCATGTCCATTGAGTCGGTGATGCCATCCAACCATCTCATCCTCCGTCATCCCCTTCTCCTCCTGCCTTCAATCTGCCCAGCATTATGATCTTTTCAAATGAGTCAATTCTTCTCATCAGGTGGCCAAAGTATTGGAGTTTCAGCTCCAGCATCAGTCTTTCCAATGAATATTCAGGACTGACTTCCTTTAGGATGGACTGGTTGGATCTCTTTGCAGTCCAAGGGACTCTCAAGAGTCTTTTCCAACACCACAGTTTAAAAGCATAAATTCTTCAGCACTCAGCTTTCTTTATAGTCCAACTCTCACATCCATACATGACTACTGGAAAAACCATAGTCTTGACTAGACAGACCTTTGTTGGCAAAGTAATGTCTCTGCTTTTGAATATGCTATCTAGGTTGGTCATAACTTTTCTTCCAAGGAGAAAGTGTCTTTTAATTTCATGGCTGCAGTCACCATCTGCAGTGGTTTTGGAGCCCAAGAAAATCAAGTCTGTCACTGTTTCCCCATCTATTTGCCATGAAGTGATGAGAAGTGTAGACAACCTCTATTGGTTTTGCCTACCCAGTATCCAGTCCCCTCTTTGGCTGGTACAAGACCTTGATTTCACCTTGTGCCATGTGATACTGAGGAGGAGTAGATCAGACCCTGTCTGATTGGGCACATGACTTCAGCTGGCCAATCAGGCAACTCTATCCCTTGGCCACTGTGGTTTGTTCAGGGACGGCATGTGACTCAAACTGAGCCAATCAGAACATCCCTAAGATATGATATATGGACTCCAGTAGAAATCAGTCTCTCTTCCTCTGGGATCTCAGGCTGTGCCAGTGGACATCTGTGCCAGTCACATGGAGGGAGTGGTCTGCAACATGAGGCCAGCATACCAAGGACAACAGAGCCAAGTGATGGAGACAGAATCCCAACGACACATTTGAATCCCTAGATCTGGATGCACCTAAAACCTGTTGAGTCACTGAACTTCCAAAGTGTGTGTGGCCATAAGTTCCCTTATTGTTTGAGCTGAGCTTCTGTAACTTGCAACCAAGGGACAGACCTCAGTTCAATCCTAGCTCTGCCATCTGCTAATTCTATGATCTCAGGAAAGAATTTGGGCTTCCCCAATAGTTCAGTTGGTAAAGAATCCGACTGCAATTCAGGAGACCCTGGGTTGATCCCTGAGTCAGGAAGATCCGCTGGAGAAGGGAACAGCTACCCTCTCCAGTATTCTGGCCTGGAGACTTCCATGGACTATACAGTCCCTGGGGTTGCAAAGAGTCGGTTACCTCATCTATGCTCAGTGTGCTCATCTGCAAAATATAAATAACAAAGCATGTCCTCTGTAGGGCTGCTGGGAGGAGCAGACATGAGGGCTCCTGGTGATTCTGTGAGCTTAACAGGTGCTCAGTGCCATTCTGGGCCCCTTCCCTCACGGGTGCTTTACTCTTGGTGGGCAATGCAGACATCGGTGCTGGCAGGAGGGCAGATGTCAGGATCCACTTGAATACGGCAAGCTCTAAGGCCTGCTCTCAGGCTCTGCCTTTGCACTCTCTCTACCCCTTTCCTCTGTGTCCCTCAGTTACTAGCCCTCTCTGTGCTCTAAAGAGGGTACCAGAATGCATGTCCACCCATGTCAGAGTGGGAAGTATCAAGTCACACCAAGCTGAGAGAAAGCAGAGCTTGCAGGAAGCCCACAGGAGTAGGAACAACATTTACATAGGGGCAGCTGACTTCCGTGGTAAAATCGTAACCACTCAGCAAAATGAGGACAAAAAGTTCCCAGTGACCTTGTGAAGCTGAAGACACTTCATAGTATCTCAGAAACTGATGCCTTAGGTTCTTGCCTTAATTTACTTATTTGCAGGATCTGCAGTAGCAAGAACTGTGGGTCTTATGCATGCTTCTTTTCTCGAAACATCTTCTCAAGTTCTTGGCACTTAACTGGTCTTTCATAAACATCTGGTAAAACCAAGAACATGCCAGTGGCCTCAGGTACACAGGTTGTAAACTGGCCATCAGTAGGCTGCAGTGTCAGGGAACACATTTGATTTGGTTCTTCTTGTGTTTTCAGTAGCTGTTGATGTTGTTTAAAAACACGTGCCAAAATTTTATAATTGAGAACATTCGCATGAAAATCTTTATTTCTGACTTCACTTAAAAAATAGCATATGTGGGATTTCCAAAGCGAGTCTTAGGGATCAGCGAGGGAGGTGAACTCAGCTGCATTAAGATTCCCAGACCATAGCAACAATCCTGCTAACCATATGCTCCATTTTGGGCAAATTCAGATCACTTTCTAGCATTTGCAGAATATGATAAACTGCAAAAAGATGCCAATTCCCAGACACATTGACCATTTATGCTTCCTTCTCTGAGAGTCACAGGCTGAGGGAAAGTGACCGAAGACACTTAGTGGATGCTCCCCAAACTTCCTGCATCAGGCAGCTGCTGCCCAGAACATCAGCCCAGCAAGGCAGAGGGTTTCATTCCCTCTAAAAGAGAGTCAGATATGTCAGAGAGGCCAGAGGAAACTTTAAAAAATCTGGTTTAGTGGACAAGGGTTGAGGGAAAAGAACAGTTTTACCTGGACCCAAGAGTTCTAAGATAGAAGTGTTTGGATCATTTTTACTGTCATTACTCTGAATTCTTTTTCAGGTAGCTTGCCTATTTCCTCTTCGTTTATTTGGTCTTATGGGTTTTTAATCTTGTTTCTTCATCTGCATGGTATTTCTCTCTCTTTTCATTTTATCTAACTTATTGTGTTTGAAGTCTCCTTTTCCCAGGCTGTGGGGACATAGTTCTTCTTGCGTCTGGTCTCTACCCTTGGTGGGTGAAGTTGGTCCAGTGGCTTGTGTAGGCTTCATGTTGGAAAGGAGTTGTGCGTGCATTCTGAAGGGTGGAGGTGAGTTTTTTCCCCTCTGATGGGCAGGGCTATGTGAGTTGGTGCATTTTGGAGTGTCGGTGGCTAGCCTGTCTGCTGATGGGTGTGTGTTCCTGTCTTGCTTGTTGTTTGGGTGCAGCATCCAGCACTGGGTGCTGAAGGCAGTTGTGTGAGGCCAGGTGTTGGATTCAGACAGGGGCCTTCATGGGAGTTCTCACTGATTAATATTCCCTGGGTTCAGAAGCTCTCTGGAGGTCTAAGAAGTAATTGAAAAGCTATTCCAGAAGAGCTGTTCCTGGAAGGCCTGCCTGTGTCATAGATGATAGAGGGGAAGTTCAAGGCATCACAGTTAACACCGTCAAAAATAATAATAATAATAAAATAATAATAATAATAATGAAGTGAGCTATCTCAGGCAGTCACTGGAATGGCTGGAATAACCACTTAACTGGGTTTTTCCTTTCCCTTTTTTTTTTTTTTTTTTTTTGGCTTAAGGATTAAACATTAGAAGATAGTTGAATTGTATGCTTCCCTTTTGCTGAGATTGCTACTGCTGCTGCTGCTGCTAAGTCGCTTCAGTCGTATCTGACTCTGTGCGACCCCATGATGGCAGCCCATCAGGCTCCACCGTCCCTGGGATTTTCCAGGCAAGAACACTGGAGCGGGTTGCCATTTCCTTCTCCAATGCATGAAAGTGAAAAGTGAAAGTGAAGTCGCTCAGTTGTGTCCGACTCTTAGCGACCCCGTGGACTGCAGCCTACTAGGCTCCTCCGTCCATGGGATTTTCCAAGCAAGAGTACTGGAGTGGGGTGCCATTGCCTTTTCCGTTTGCTGAGATTAGAGGTTAGCATTTCATCACACCCCTCTTTACTTCCTGATTCTAAACTGAATTTTAAAAATGGATATAGGTAGAAATGAAAATATAATTTCTACTTGTATTCCTGATGAAGCTAGTTTGAAAAATGCATCTTGAACACAAGACCAAAAGCAGGCATTCCAAAAGTTCCCACCAGTCCTTGAACCTGCAGGAAAAGTTGGGGCACCCCACAGAGAGGTTCTGGATCTGCCTTGCCCTCTTTTGAGAAAAGCCAGAGAGTGGTTTTCAGATCTGTTTCCTAAGCAACAGGTGGGACCTGCACCAGGTGGGATAAGGGCTCCAATTCTGGGCAAATCACAGAGACAGGGGGAGAGGAAGAAACGCAGGGTCAGGAAGGAAGCTGAGCCATGTTTGGCCCAAATGTTACCACGTAATTAATTAATCTTGACATCTAACACAAAGTGCTTATTACATGTCAGGGACCATCTTAAGGGCTTCATGTGATCTATCTCATTATATTATCTCATTTAATCCTTGCAATAACCACCCTCTGAGCTATTCCTATTATCATCTCCATTTTATAAATAAGAAACCTGAGGAACAGAGAAGTTCAGTAACTTGCCTAAGAACATACTAATAAAATTTGAGCTGAGCTTCAAATCCAAGTTCATCTGACTCTAAATTGAAGCTCCTGCCAAGATGGAAGGAAAGAGGCTTTATTCACGATGCTTCTCCAAGAGGACACAAGAAGTCTCCCTGGTCCATTGGCCAGGACTCTGTAGTAGAAGGGGCTTCACATCTCATGTTTCCTCCCTGGATCCTGGGTCCCGCAGCTTCACTGTCCAAGGCAGGCACTGGGTCAGACAGAGCTGAGGTCAAACCTCTGCCACTTATGAGCTGGATGACCTCAGGTAACTTCCCTTACCTCAGTTTTTCCATCTTTAAAATGGAGGGGAAAATATCTACTCAGCTTTATCCCTTGTGAGAAATTAAGCAGGATTTGATCCATCTCGACATCTACCTTGATTGTCATTCTTTATTGCTAGATACACCTTCAGACATAGACAATTGTGTTTTTTCACTCTTATAGGACACAGTACCAATAGCTTCTCCATTTTTGCCTCTTTAATTTAAGGGTCTGTGAGAAATAGCTTGAAGAAAGCCTACCTACCCTTTTTCCTCTAAGCCTCAAATACAAGAAAATTTTTCAGAGGCTAACTCAGTCCACAGTCTCTGAGAGGGAACTGAGAGAAGCTAAGAAAACCCTATGAAGAACAGAACATTTGAACTTGGGGCTCTTACCTTCAAATTTCATTTTTTACCAGAGTGGCCTCATTGTGTGTCCCTATAGATTCCATTTTGTTCTAGATTTTTACCAGAGATGCTCCTCTACTGGGGATAAAATGGGGATCCTTCCCTAAAACATGACACCCACCTAGCCATAAGGAAATTAAACCAGTCAGTCCTAAAGGAAATCAACCCTTAATGTTCATTAGAAGGACTGATACTGAACCTGAAGCTTCAATAGTTTGCCCACCTGATGCAAAGAACTGACTCATTGGAAAAGACTCTGATGCTGGGAAAGATTGAGGGCAGGAGGAAAAGGGGACGACAGAGGATAAGATAGTTGGATGGCATCACTGACTCAGTGGACATGAGTTTGAGCAAACTCTGAGAGATGGTGAAGGACAGGGAAGCCTGGCGTGCTGCAGTCCATGGAGTTGCAAAGAATCTGACACGACTGAGCGACTGAGCAACAAGCTAGTCATGGTGTCAGGAAGAAATGAGGTCTTGGGTACAACACCAAGCAGAAGGTCTGGGCCACAGTTGATCCCTGGTCCAGGAAGATCACACATGCTGTGGAACTAAGCCTGTGCTCTAGAGCCTGAGAGCTGCAACTCCTGAAGCCTGAACGCCTAGAGCTGCCCACACTCCACAGCAAGAGAGTAGTCCCCGCTCACCACAACTAGGGAAAGCCTGAGCATCAACGAAGACCCGCACAGCCAAAAGTCAATGAAATTTTTTAAAAAGAAGGTCTGGATCAATCCTGTCTGGTTGCCAAAAACCAGGGACTCAGAGATTTCGATAGACCACCTCTGGCCCAGCCTGGCTGACTCCCAGGGTCAGGTCATCAGAAATCAGCTGTTCTCTCGTGGCTCCTGTGGGGACCCAGGCTCCCTCACACCCAAGACTGAGAGCTACATATGTGTCCCTTACAGGGGTGGAGTTAACACATGATTATCTTCTAAGTACAGTAGCCCTGGAGGTTCATTTGCTTCTCCCTTGAAAATCTTCCCAGGCCACCCCAGATCCCATTTTATAGCTCAAGTTAGCTACACAATTAAACCCAAAACAGCCTGGTTTATGAATATGAGATGCCAAGTTTCCCTGCACAACATAGCAAAGTAACAGATGCTTTAGAGCAATAAACAAACTGAAATAGAGCGTCTCTCTTCCCCCACCCCCCCACCCTCTCTGATACTAATAGGAGAAAACCTTTCTGGGAAAATACAGGGGAAGGGAGCTATAAGGTAAGGGGGGCTCATATCACTCCCTTGGACATGGGGCCTGGATAGCCTGCCTTTGAGGAGCCACATTTGGTCCAAAGCATGGTCAAGGGACCCCCTGTATGAAGCCCAGGGTCACCACCCACCTCCTGCAAAACAGGCATCGCTCCTGGTCAACCAGCTGCACAGGAGACACTTGGTAAACCTGGTGGCAACTGGATTCCACCCTGTTTCTCCCTTGACGGAACCCCTGGGGAAAGAGTTTGCACAACTTTGGGTCATGGACCTGATGCGGGCACTTTTATGCCCAGAATGTGATCTCTGCTTCATAAAATTTAAGAAAAAATAAAAACTCAGGAATTCAAGGGCTTCCCAGGTGGCTCAGTGGTAAAGAATCCTCCTGCCAATGCAGGAGCCACAGAAGATGTGGGTTTGATCCCTGGATTGGGAAGATTCCCTGGAGGAGGAAATGGCAACCCACTCCAGTATTCTTGCCCGAAGAATCCCATGATTAGAGGAACCTGGTGGGCTACAGTCCAGGGGATTGCAAGGAGTGGAACATGACTGAGCAACTGAGCACGCACACAAGAACGCAGGTAGACATTTGCTCCCCTCTCCTTTGCTGGTTTATTCCTCACTTTTGAAATATGTTCCTATGGTGCTGTTGCCAGTGTTGAATTATGGATCCCACACTTCCTGAAAGCCCTGAGCACTTCTGAGTGGTTTGTGAGCCTTGTGATCCCCTCTCTCTGTCCCTCAGCGGTGACCTCAAACTTTTCATTCTACCTTCAGTCTTCTGCCTGCCCTGCCCAGCCCTGCGGCTGGTGGCCTTTCTCCCTCAAATCCTTCAATGATCACATGTAGGGTACTGTGCAGCCACGTTATAATACACTTTATTTAACCCTCACAGAAGCCCCATGAGAGACTGTATCAGCCAGGCTTCTCCAGAGAAACAGAACCAATAGGATATTTATAGATTATGTATAAAAGGAGTTTTATTATAGGAATTGTCTCACGTGGTTGCAGAGGCTCAAAAGTCCCACCATCTGCTGTCTGCAAGCTGGAGGCCTGGGAGAGGTGGTGGAATCCAGTCCACGTCTGAAGGCCTGAGAACCAGGGGAGCCGATGGTGTGAATCCCAGTCTGAGCCCGAAGGTTTGAGAACCAGAAGCCCTGACTTCCAGGGGCAGGAAAAGATGGATGTCCCAGCTCAAGAAGAGAATGAATTTGCCCTTCCTCATCTTTTTGTTCATCTGCACTCTCAATGCATGGGATGATGTCCTAGCACCATGGCAGTAAAGAGCAATTTACTCTCTTCTGAGTCCACTGATTCAAATGCTAATCTCCTCCAGAAACACCCTCACAGACACACCCAGATATCACATTTTACCAGCTATCTCGGCATCTCTTAGCCCAGTCAAGCTGACAGTTAACATTAATGTTACATTTTAAATTATCCATTTTACAAATATATTACTTTCTCCCTTCCTTATGTGTAGAAAATGACTCAGAGTTGAAGTGCTTTGTTCAATGTGTCCTGATTGTGAGTGATGGAGACTGGATCAGAACTCAGGCCTGAACTTTCATTGCACTGAAATTGTTTCCTGTGGGGTCATGCTGGACACATTCCGCAGGTTTTTAAAACAGCTAGGAGGTGGGGTGCGACCTGAGATTTGGGGAATAACTTGTAAATTTTTTCTGGGAAATAATGGACTTCTGACAAAAAGTATCTCTTTAAAAATGAAACAGACTAAAGAGCTGCCTTTGAAGCCATGGCTTTTCTTAGGTTTGATTCTTTTGATTCTTAGGTTTGATAGCAGTTACATAGAGACTGCCTGCTCCCATGTCAAGATTCTGCTAAGTAGCTTCAGTTGTGTCCAACTCTGCGTGACCCAATGACTGTAGCCTGCCAGGCTCCTCTCTCCATGGGATTCTCCGGACAAGAACACTGGAGTGGTTGCCATTTCCTCCTCCAGGGAATCTTCCCCACCCAGGGATCAAACCTGGGTCTCTTATGTCTCCACTAATTCTTTACCACTAGCACCACCTGGGAGAAGGCAATGGCACCCCACTCCAGTACTCTTGCCTGGAAAATCCCAAATCCCATGGATGGAGGAGCCTGGTAGGCTGCAGTCCATGGGGTCGTGAAGAGTCGGACATGACTGAGCAACTTCACTTTTCACTTTCGTGCATTGGAGAAGGAAATGGCAACCCACTCCAGCGTTCTTGTCTGGAGAATCCCAGGGATAGGGGAGCCTGGTGGGCTGCCGTCTATGGGGTCGCACAGAGTCTGACATGACTGAAGCGACTTAGCAGCAGCAGCACCACCACCTGAGAAGCCCTGATTCTTAGGTTTAATAGCAGTTAAATAATGACTGCCTGACTCCATGTCAAGATATAATAAGGAAAAATCCATGTCTTCTCCATAACAATCTTGTACAATCAGAAAGGAAAAAAAAAAACTTCTGACATCTCTCCTTTTACCACCTTGCTAATCAGAAAATTACTTTTCACATAAGTGCTTAGAATTAAATAATAATTAGTTACATTTATGTGACAGCCCACCCCTTTAAAAAATGTTGACGTATGAGAGATCCCTGGTGGCTCGGTGATAAAGAGTCCTCCTCCCAAAGCAGGAGACGTGGGTTCCATCCCTGGGTGGAGAAGATTCCTGGAGAAGGAAATGGCAACCCACTCCAGTATGTCTGGGAAATCCCATGGAGAGAGGATCCTGGTGGGCTACAGTCCATGGTGTCTCAAAGAAATGGACATGACCTAGCGACTCAACAACATTAGATAATCGTAGTAATAACCAGACTTCGGGATTTTCTTAAAGGATTTCCTTCTTA
Source organism: Bubalus bubalis (assembly GCF_019923935.1). Taxonomy (NCBI): domain Eukaryota; kingdom Metazoa; phylum Chordata; class Mammalia; order Artiodactyla; family Bovidae; genus Bubalus; species Bubalus bubalis. The sequence continues at coordinate 21,696,231 of NC_059180.1, read as the reverse complement.
AAGGAACATTGCTTTATTTCTTTTTCATTGAAAACCAAGAAAAATGTTTTCAACCATAATGGGATCATACTTATAAACAGTTTTTCTCACATTTTCCTTTGAGGATATTTGATAAGCGAATTATTTATAAACAACACAGTGGATGACATACATGTTCTTTGTGATTGCTTTTTCTGGTCATTACAGGGCTCCTGACAGAGAACTCAGCCCCATACATCTTCCTTCAGTGGGTGACTTCCCTGTTGCTTGTGTGAGGACAAGATTCTTCCTTGGAATCTCATAATGCAAAAGCGCATACATCTTTCTTTGTCCTTTTTAAAAATTTTTTACAGGCTGTGCCAGACATTGTGCAAAATACCTTTAATGCTCATCTATCCTCACCCTTATTTATTACCATAATCCTAGGAAGTAGGCACCATAATTAGCCCCACTTAACAAATGAAAAAACTGAGGTTTACAGAGGTCAAATAACTTACCCATGATTTCTCAAGGTGATTAAGAAGAATTAGAAGCCATGTCAGACCAACTCCAGAGACTGTGTGGGTTTAACCACTAAGATACGGTGCCTTCTTACTGTTGAAGAACTATCAAACTGACCTACTGTGTGAGAAGTGCCTGTGTGCATGCTAAGTCGTTTCAGTCATTTCTGAATCTTTGGGACCCTATGGACTGTAGCCTGCCAGGCTCCTCTGTCCATGAGATTTTCCAGGCAGGAATACTGACGTGGGTTGCCATGCCCTCCTCCAGGGGATCTTCCTGACCCAGGGATCGAACCTGTGTCTCTTAGATCTCCTGCATTGGCAGGCAGGTTCTTTATCACTAGCACCACCTGAGAAATGCCTTACAGTGGGTTAAATGAACATTGGATTTTGCAGTTCAACTCTCCAGGTACTCGGCATCTTGCTGGAGGCACTGGTGGGAAGAAGAAATCGCCTGTATTTAACAGGAAAGGGCCAGGGTTTGCTGACATGTTTACTTAATCCACATGGAGATGGCTGATGAGGATTCTGGTTAATTAGTTGCAGAATTTTAAAAAACGAGCAGATGTGCCATGGTAAAATGCATTTTACTTCCCAAACCCTGGGGGAAAGCACTGGGTATGTTCTGCGGCTGTATGTACTTACATATCTTGATTGAACATTCAACAGCATGTTTTGCAAGACTCAGGTATCCTGGCTTTGTTCCAACCTGGATAATTGCATTCTGCTTCAGCTCTGCATACAATCTCAGGCAGATACAAGATTAATCATAATAACCACAGCTAACAAGTGCCTACTATGCACCAGCCAACACACAGGGAAATTTCCATGCATAACCATCAATCCCTTCCACAATTTTGCAGAGTAAGATTTATTTTCTACCCTTTAATAGGGAAACTGAGGCTCAGAGAGAGGTCAGTGACTTGCTCAAGTCTGTACGCAAGTAAGTGGGAAAACAGAGATTCAAACTCAGACATGTCTGGTTCCAATGCCTATTTTTTCCCCTTCTGCACTCTCCATTGAAAACAAAACAAAAAAATACACTTGACAAAAGTCATAGGATACACAAAGGATACGTAATTAAAATGGAGTTTCCTCCCAGCCCTTCACCCTCAGGTTTCCCTTCTCGGAGGCCCCCCTCCTAGGCTCTTCCACATCATCTCATATACCTATGCATGTATACATTTTTTTTCTTTGAAATTGCTGTTATAAGTTGTTTCACTGAAATGGACCATATGTCTGTACTAAAGTTTCTTATTTAGAATTTATAAATGCTTTGGGAGTAAAATTGGGAAGAGTTTTGTATTAACACCAAAAAAAGATGGACTGAAATGCAAAAGTAGGAAGTCAAGAGATACCTAGAGTAGCAGGCAAGTTTGGCCTTGGAATACAAAATGAAGCAGAGCAAAGTCTAACAGAGTTTTGCCAAGAGAAGACACTGGTCATAGCAAACACCCTCTTCCAACAACACGAGAGACAACTCTACACATGGACGTCACCAGAGGGTCAATATCGAAATCAGATTGATTATATTCTTTGCAGGCAAAGCTGGAGAAGCTCTACACAGTCAGCAAAACAAGATCGGGAGTTGACTGGCTCCAATCATGAACTCCTTATTGCCAAATTCAGACTTAAATTGAAGAAAGTAGGGAAAACCACTAGACCATTTAGGTATGACCTAAATCAAATCCCTTATGAATATACAGTGGAAGTGAGGAATAGATTCAAGGGATTAGATCTGATAGACAGAGTGCAGGAAGAGCTATGGACGGAAGTTTGTAACATTGTACAGGAGGTAGTGATCAAAACCATCCCCAAGAAGAAGAATTGCAAAAAGGCAAAATGGTTGTCAGAGGAAACCTTACAAATAGGTGAGAAAACAAGAGACACGAAAGGCAAAGGAGAGAAGGAAAATTATCTGTCTGAATGCAGAGTTGCAAAGAATAGCAAGGAGAGGTAAGAAAGCCTTCCTAAGTGAGCAATGCAAAGAAAAAGGAAAACAATAGAATGGGAAAGACTAGAGATCTCTTCAAGAAAATTAGATACTGAGGAAACATTTCATGCAAAAATGGGGCACAATAAAGGACAGAAATGGTATGGACCTAACAGAAGCAGAAGATATTAAGAAGAGGTGGCAAAAATACACAGAAAGACTATACAAAAAAAGATCTTATTGACCCAGATAACCATGATGGTGTGATCACTCACTTAGAGCCAGACATCCTGGAGTGTGAAGTCAAGTGGGCCTTAGAAAGCATCACTATGAACAAACCTATGGAGGTGATGGAATTCCAGCTGAGCTATTTCAAATCCTAAAAGATGATGCTGTGAAAGTACTGCACTCAATATGCCAGCAATTTGGAAAACTCAGCAGTGGCTATAGGACTGGAAAAGGTCAGTTTTCATTCCAGTCCCAAAGAAAGGCAATGCCAAAGAATGTTCAATACTATGCTATGCTATGCTAAGTCGCTTCAGTCGTGTCCGACTCTGTGCGACCCCATAGATGGCAGCCCACCAGGCTCCGTCGTCCCTGGGATTCTCCAGGCAAGAATACTGGAGTGGGTTGCCATTTCCTTCTCCAGTGCATGAAAGATAAAAGTGAAAGTGAAGTCACTCAGTTGTGTCCGACTCTTAGCAACCCCATGGACTGCAGCCTACCAAGCTCCTCCATCCATGGGATTTTCCAGGCAAGAGTACTGGAGTGGGGTGCCATTGCCTTCTCCAACTACCACACAATTGCACTCATCTCACACACTAGCGAAATAATGCCCAACATTCTCCAACTAGGCTTCAACAGTACATGAATCGATAACTTCCAGATGTTCAAGAGGGATTTTAAAAAGGCAGAGGAACCAGAGATCAAATCGCCAACATCCATTGGATTGTAGAAAAAGCACGAGAATTCCAGAAAAACATCTGCTTCATCGACTACCCTAAAGCCTTTGACTCTGTGGATCACCACAAACTGTGGAAAATTCTTAGAGATGGGAATACCAGATCACCTCACCTGCCTCCTGAGAAATCTGTATGCAGGTCAAGAAGCAACAGTTAGAACCAGGCATGTAACAACAGACTGGTTTCAGATTGGGAAAGGAGTAGAACTGGACATGGAACAACAGACTGGTTCCAAATAGGAAAAGGAGTACGTCAAGGCTGTATATTGTCACCCTGTTTATTTAACTTATATGCAGAGTACATCATGAGAAATGCTGGGCTGGAAGAAGCACAAGCTGGAATCAAGATTGCCAGGAGAAATATCAATAACCTCAGATATGCAGATGACACCACCCTTATGGCAGAAAGTGAAGAGGAACTCAAAAGCCTCTTGATGAAAGTGAAAGTGGAGAGTGAAAAAGTTGGCTTAAAACTCAACATTCAGAAAATGAAGATCATGGCATCCGGTCCCACCACTTCATGGGAAATAAATGGGGAAACAGTGGAAGCAGTGTCAGACTTTATTTTTCTGGGCTCCAAAATCACTGCAGATTGTGACTGCAGCCATGAAATTAAAAGACGCTTACTCCTTGGAAGGAAAGTTATGACCAACCTAGATAGCATATTCAAAAGCAGAGACATTACTTTGCCAACAAAGGTTTGTCTAGTCAAGGCTATGGTTTTTCCTGTGGTCATGTATGGATGTGAGAGTTGGACTGTGAAGAAGGCTGAGCGCCGAAGAATTGATGCTTTTGAACTGTGGTGTTGGAGAAAACTCTTGAGAGTCCCTTGGACTGCAAGGAGATCCAACCAGTCCATCCTAAAGGAGATCAGCCCCGGGATTTCTTTGGAAGGAATGATGCTAAAGCTGAAACTCCAGTACTTTGGCCACCTCATGTGAAGAGTTGACTCATTGGAAAAGACTCTGATGCTGGGAGGGATTGGGGGCAAGAGGAGAAGGGAACGACAGAGGATGAGATGGCTGGATGGCATCACTGACTCGATGGATGTGAGTCTGAGTGAACTCTGGGAGTTGGTGATGGACAGGGAGGCCTGGCGTGCTGTGATTCATGGGGTCGCAAAGAGTCGGACACGACTGAGCAACTGATCTGATCTGATCTGATATCAAGGCTATATATTGTTACCTTGCTTATTTAACTTACATGCAGAGTACATCATGCAAAATGCCAGACTGGATGAAGCACAAGCTGGAATCAAGATTGCCTGGAGAAATATCAATAACCTCAGATATGCAGATGACACCACCCTTATGGCAGAAAACAAAGAACTAAAGAGCCTCTTGATGAAAGTGAAAGAGGAAAGTGAAAAAATTGGCTTAAAACTCAACATTCAGAAAATGAAGATTACTGCGTCTGGTCCCATCACTTCATGGCAAATAGATGGGGAAACAATGGAAACACTGGCAGACTTGATTTTCTTGGGTTCCAAAATCACTGCAGATGGTGACTGCAGCCATGAAATTAAAGGACGCTTGCTCCTTGGAAGAAAAAATATGACAAACCTAGATAACATATTAAAAAGCAGAGACATTACTTTACTGACAAAGGTCCATGTAATCAAAGCTATGGTTTTTCCAGTAGTCACGTATGGATGTGAGAGTTGGACTATAAAGAAAGCTGAGCACCAAAGAATTGATGCTTTTGAACTGTGATGTTGGAGAAGACTCTTGAGAGCCCCTTGGACTGCAAGGAGATCAAACCGGTCAATCCTAAGGGAAATCAGTCCTGAATATTCACTGGAAGAACTGATGCTCAGAGAAGGCAATGGCACCCCACTCCAGTACTCTTGCTTGGAAAATCCCATGGATGGAGGAGCCTGGTAGGCTGCAGTCCATGGGGTCGCTAAGAGTCGGACACGACTGAGTGACTTCACTTTCACTTTTCTCTTTCATGCAGTGGAGAAGGAAATGGCAACCCACTCCAGTATTCTTGCCTGGAGAATCCCAGGGATGGGGGAGCCTGGTGGGCTGCCGTCTGTGGGGTCGCACAGAGTCAGACATGACTGAGGCCACTTAGCAGCAGTAGCAGCAGCAGCAGAACTGATGCTGAAGCTGAAACTCCAATACTTTGGCCACCTGATGTGAAGAACTGACTCATTGGAAAAGAACTTAATGCTGGGAAAGATTGAGGGCAAGAGGAGAAGTGGGCAGCAGAGGATGAGATGGTTGGATGGCATCACCAACTCAATGGACATGAGTTTGAGCAGGCTCTGAGAGTTGGTGGTGGACAGGGAAGCCTGGTGTGCTGTGATCCATGGGGTTGCAAAGAATCAGACATAGCTAAGTGACTGAACTTAACTTGTATGAATTTCAAATGAAGAGCAGGCTATTCTATCTACACATCTTTCAGGAAAAATCATTAAGAACAGCAAATTGTATTTTTTTACATAGTTGGGAGACTTAGAGAATACCAGACTATCCAGGGGTATCTAACTATGTCCTCCCTTTTGATATCCACATACCCACACGCAAAGACCAGTTATCATGTGTAATGTGATATGTTCTAATTTCTTTTTTTGCCTACCAGTTTAACACCAGCATTTTCCCATTATCTTAAACATTTTCTGAAACTTGACTCATAATTGCAGCATAGCATTTCATAAAATGCATATACCATCACATTTTAATCAATATAGTATTGTGTGCATTTAAGTTCTTTCCATTATTTTACCACTTTAACTAAAGAAGAATGTGTTGAACATGCCTATATTATAAATCTTTCAGTAAATATCTTAACATTTCAACAGGTTGAGTTCTAACAAGTGTCTTCCATTAAATTTAAAGTTATTTGAAATCCTAGAATTGTATGAGGGTGCATATTTCTGTGCACCACGGATAACTTTAAATAATTCTTAACTTTGTGGTAGGTTCAAAATGCTATCTTATTTAGATTGAATTTGTGTTTCTTTGCTATGTAATGAATTTTATTATTTTGCGTGCTGAGTCTCTTCAGTCATGTCCAACTCTGTGACCCCATGGATTGTAGCCTGCCAGGCTTCTCTGTCCATGGAATTCTCCAGGCACGAATACTGGAGTGGGTTGCCATTTCCTCCTCCAGGGGATCTTCCAGACCCAGAGATCAAACCCGCGTCTCTTATGTCTCCTGCATTAGTAGGCGGGTTCTTTACCACTAGTATTTTATTATTTTACCAGCTTTATACCTTTTTTTGGGAATCCTTTATCTTTTTCTCAGTTTTCTGTTGGTGTGTCTTCCTTACTGATTTATAAAAACTATATTTATTAAATATATTAAATATTTGTCTATCCTATTTGGAATACCATTTGCTTTTTTTTTCCCCCATTTTATTTCCCCTTGTGGTTACTTTTTTTGTCTTCTAAAACTTTACATCTCAAAGCTTGTGGGATCTTAATTTCCCAACCAAGGATTGAACCCAGGGCCCCAGCAGTGAGATCACTGAGTGCTAACCACTGTACTGCCAGGGAATTCCCCAGAACTTTAACTTCTGCTTTCTTCTTTGATATCATGGTAATAGTCTTTCCAAGCCTCAAGAATATATACATTCTTACTGAAATCTTAATCTCTTACTCCATTGTTTTCAACATTGAAATGTTTCATTTATCTTGAATTAATATTGGTGTAGATGTAAATGAGGAAATCTGACTATATTTTTTCTGGCTTAATCAATTAAGCTTTGTTTCCAGCTATGTTGGGGCTCTGTCCTAACAAAGTCCCAGTAATGCATAATTTCCCAACCGATTTGAAATACTACCTTTATCATGTGTTTCTTATATAGCTGTGCTTATTTCTGATTTTGTATTCTGTTCTATAAATCCATTTGCCTATTTCTGAGCTAGAACCACACCGTTTTAATTATTGCGGCTTTATAATATATATTGTATGACCCTGTATCTTCCTCCCCATGATTCTTCCTCTAACACAATGCATTGGCTCTTATTTTTAATTTATTCATCCAAAAGCAACTTTATAATTGTAATGTCAAATTCAATTTTTGAAATCCTCTTGGGATTTGGATTGGTATTACACTTGATTTATAGATTAATTTGAGAAGTATGGATGTCTTTCTAGTATTACGATTTCCCATCTCTCCATTTATTAAACTTTTAATTGAACTGTCCATAAATTATGGAACAATATTAAATATTAATTGTGTTAGCAGGCATCTTTGCTTGCCTGACTTTAATGAGATTCATAGCCTGGAGGTTACAGCACAGGCACTCGAGTCAAAACACTTGGGTTTATATCCTGGCTTCACTGATCAGTACTTTGGGTCTTTGGCAGATTATTCTTTTGCGCCAAATTTCCTCAAATTTCCTTTCCTTGTAAGGTTAATACAAATACCTACCTAGTGATACTGTGATGAGGTTTAAATGAGATAACAGATATGAAAATAGTTAGAACTATGCCTGCCACATGGCTCTCAATCAAAGTTAGCTATTGAAGAGGACAGATTTGTGGTTGCCAAGAAGAAGGGGAGGACAGGGAAATATTGGGTTTGGGTACCAAATGCAAATTATTATATATAGGGTGAATAAACAGTAAGGTCCTGATCTGACTGAATAGAACAAGTGGGCTTCCCAGGTTGGCGCTAGTGGTAAAGAACCCACCTGCCAGTGGAGGTAGATATAAGAGACGTGGGTTCAATCCCTGGGTCAGGGAGATCCCCTGGAGGAGGGCACGGCAACCCACTTCAGTATTCTTGCCTGGACAATCCCATGGAGAGAGGAGCCTGGCTACTGTAGTCCAAAGGGTTGCAAAGAGCTGGACACGACTGAAGCGACTTAGCAGGCATACACCGTATAGAACAGGGAACTCTATTCAATATCCTGTGATAAACCATAATGGAAAAAGAATATGAAAAAGGAGTATATGTATAACTGAGTCACTTTGCTGTTCAGTGGAAATCACAACATTGTAAATCAACTATACGTCAATAAAAGTTCTTTTAAAAAGCTAACTATTGATACTATTTAATCCTTCAAGTCCCTGTGGGTTTAAGATGTATATTCCTTTTTCATGTTGAAGATGCAGCCTTCCTGGTTTCTTACGGTAATTTTTTTCTTAATTAGTGATGGATGTTGAATTTACTAAGTGCCTTTTCAGAATCTGTTGAGAGGATCATTTTTTTTTCTTATGACCTATTTCTACACTGAGTTATGATTCTGTATTACATGTAATGATATGGATCTCAGCAGGATATGGCAGCTTTACTCTTAATAAATTGTGCTTTGGTAGATATTACTTGGAATCTTGACTGGTCAGTTTCTCTTAAGGGGGAGCTTCCACTTGTCAGCTTGAGGTAGATAAGCTGCCTGTCAGCATTCTGGCAGGTGTCTTACCCCCCTGCTTCACCTTGACAATGTCTGGGGGCTGCCTGTTTTAGAAGAAGGATTATCTCTCCACCTCTGCCCTGCTGGAGAAGCGGCTCCAACCTGGCTGTAGGGCTGGGGGAGAGGAGCTCTGCAAGTCCAGTTGCTGTTTCTAGAGAGTTCTGACATTGACTGTGCTTCTGCCCACACTTACCACCCCACCTGGGTCCCTGGTGCCTCCAATTCCAGAGCTATGGAAGATTCCACTCTTTTCTCTTTAGTGATGCCCCCTTTTCCCTGCAGCCACTGAAGTTTCAGCTTTCTCTTCCAAAACCAACACCCCTCGCCAGTCAGCCTCCCTTCTTCCACAAGCAAGCTTCTCTTCATTGTCTGCCACCAACTCTTCACCCATTCTCTTGATATTTTGACTTTATGCATTCTATCTCTTCATGATCGATTTAGCGATGACAGAGGAGAAGAGATGGCACTGTGTTTGAGCTCCCATGTCATATGGAAGTACTACCATGAATGGGAACTTTTCTCAATATTAAATGCTGCCCCTCGTCTCATTGAAAGTCTTCTGTCTTGGAGTCTACTTTTTCTGATGTTAATAACGTGACTTCGCTTTCTTTAGACTGGCATTCTCCTGCTGTATCTGAACCTCTCCACTTTCATACAAAATGTTTCCATCCTTGTGTTCTGGGGTGGTCTTGTAAACACAAATATGACTGACTAGGTTTTATGTTGAAATGAGAAATCTCTACTGTTGTCATTTTTTAAAATTATGGGGTTTAGCCTATTTCCGGTGATTTTTGATATTAACACAATCAGTCTTACTTCTGTACTTCTGTCATCTGCTGCACAATTTTGACTGTTTTCTCCTTGCTTTCCTTTCCTGTCTCTTTTCTTATATGAGCTGCACTTAATTTGCTTTTTTTATTTTCCAGTGCCTTGAAAGATACATGTCCTGTTTGTAATTCTTCATTGTATGTTTCTCTAATAGAGCAAACGAGTAGGGGGGACTCTCTGCCCCTTCCCTCCCCCTCTTCCTCTGTTGCCAGTGTCTTAGTCTGCGGTGATTTAACCCTGGATTTTGAATTTGATTGGTCAAATTATTTATTAATTTTTCAACTCTATCAAGGATAGATTATTACTTTTTACATCTAATTTTTAAAGAAAAATATTGATATTAAGAGCTAAATAGGGACTTCCCTGGTGGTTCACTGGTTAAGAGTCTGCATTTCCACTTCAGAGAGCACAGGTTTGATACCTGGTTGGGGAACTAAGATCCCACATGCCCTACAGGATGGCCAAAAAAGAAAGAAAGAAAAAGTGCTAAATGTATTAGTTCTTTGGACTCCATAGTTTGTTCAATCCTAGTCTGTCCTTCTGTGTACAACTTCCCCTGTTCCCAGTTCCTTCACACCATCTCTCAGATCACTGCTTTTATTTTTAAGAAAACTTTTTGGAGAATGAGGTGGAATGCTTTTCAAACTTATAGCGCTTTTCTTTTGCCTTCACAAGTGAATTGTCTAAATATTAAGTATTTGGAGTCACATGTTTTCCCACAGAACTCTATAGATGGGACTGCCCTGGTGGTACAGTGGCTAAGACACCACACTCCCAATGCAGGAGGCCTGGATTCAGTCCCTGTCAGGGAGCTGGGTCCAACAGGCCTCAACTAAGAGCTTGCATGCCACAGCTGACAAAGAAAAAGCCTGCATGCCACAGCTAAGACCTGGTGCAGTCAAATAAATAGTGAATAAATATTTTTTAAAACTATGGATGATGATCTGTGTTTTCTAGCGCTGCTTTAAAGTCCTTCTCTGGCTTAAATTTGTAGAAAAGCTGTTTCATTTGCTTTATCTAGCTTGGATATCAATAATACTTATAGAACTTCTGCATTTCCCATATAATTTTAAATGTTTGCCCCGATGCATGTTTGTACAGATAGATGATTGATGTATAGATAGATGTACAGATAGATTGATGTACAGATAGATGATTGATGCATAGATGAATGGATGCATGGATTCACGGATGTAAGTTTTATTTTGTTTGGACTAAGCTGACCTTTTGATATGTCCACGTTGCCCAGTCTTTTACCTCTGGAAATGCCTCTTTAGTGAAATCTTTTGCCTGTAGCTCTATTCAATTTGTTTCTGGTTTCCTCTTCAATAACATCCCAAACTATTCTTTGCTAACGACTACTCTGTCGCCTCTCCTCTTCCATGTTGCCTCTCTAATCAGTTCAGTCTTGTGGATCTTTACTTGAGAAGCCCAAGATCAGGCTCAAGTTTGTTCTGATTTTTTATTTTCTATGTTGTTAGGCCTCCTCTTGACTGAGGTCAGTGTGGTTTGCTAATGCATTTTTAGATTCTCCACGGTACCATCTGACCTCATCTATACCTGTTTCTGTCTTACCCTATTGTCTTTTCATTTCATACTATGGTCTTTCCATCCAAGCCAATGCCCATCTGTTGATCTTCTGCTCAAATGTCTACTCTGCGGTTTCTCTGACCTCTTAGTCCCTTGCTAAGCTTGCTGTTCTTTCCCCCCACCCTGGATTGTAATTATGTATTTGCCCATTTGTTCCTTATGTCCTCCACCAGACCAGAGGCTCCATGAGGGCAAGGGCTATATCTATCTTACTTAGAGCCATGGCCTCAGCGCCTGGCACAATGGCTGGCAAACATGGGTATTTAATAGTTATTTGTTGAATGAGTCTGTCTACATTACTCTGGCTTGGACTCCCTTTGGCCAAAATAACGTTGTCTGAGCCAGAGGTTCCCAAACTTCTGTCGTCGTTATTATCGCCTTCCCCCCCAATATTCATATACCATTTGTACTACTATTTACTTAGTGTTTGTCTTCAGATCAAGTCACGTTTTCTATGCTCACTACATATTTAAGCCTCAGCCTAAGTAATAAAATCAAAGTTTTAGTTCTAGTTTAAACTAGATGTTTAAATGTTCTAGATGTTCTAGTTCTAATTTTCTAAAATGCATTAAAACAAACACAAAAGTGTTTTTAAAAATACAGTTTTCATCCACGAATCACTTGCACACCAGGGATGATGTGTGATGGAACTCTGGGAAACCCTTTCTAAAGAGCTTGGGCGGCTCCGTTTCTTCACGGTGCCCAGGTCTTCTTGCTTTAGGCTTTGCTTCTTCCCTGTTATTCATTTGACAAGCATGCGTCATATGCTTTTTGGCTGCCTGTGGTGGTGTGTCCCAGTGACAAGGACTGAGACTCCACATTCAGCAAGGAAACAGCATCCCTTTCTGATGAGGTATGCAGACTAACTGGGAGGAAAGGCAATAGATAAACAGATATGCGAGAGAATTACAGATCACGCTCAGTGCGATGAGGGAAATGAACCATGGGGTTTAGAGAGTGACATTTGAGATTGGTGACATTTGAACAGAGACCTGAGAATGAGAAGGACTGAGCCATGGAAGAGTCAGGGGAAAGTATGCTAGGCAGAAAAAGCAGAAAAGGCCTGGAGGCCGGAGAGGGTAGGACTGATGGATTTGAGAATGTCAACTAGCTCATCCTGCAGGGTATCCTGAATACCTTCCAGAACTGAAAAGTAGAGCTGGACCATTCTATACCACTGCCTGGACACGAATCCAGATTTGCACAGTTTGGGTGAGCCCTGTAGAAGTATCGTTGACTCAGTAACCATACAAATGCATCTTTGACCTGGATGATATCTCAGCATTGGATATAAAACTCCCAGGGCTTTGCCCAAGAGACTTGCTCTCCTTCTTTGGAATTGGGATGAAAACTGACTTTTCCAGTTCTGTGGCCACTGCTGGGTTTCCCAAATTTGCTGCCATATTGAATGCAGCACTTTAACAGCTTCGTCTTTCATGATTTTAAATAGCTCAACTGATTCCTGGGTCAGGAAGATCCGCTGGAGAAGGGATAGGCTACCCACTCCAGTTTTCTTGGGCTTTCCTTGTGGCTCAGCTGGTAAAGAATCCACCTGCAATGCGGAAGACCTGGGATCAACCCCTGGGTTGAGAAGATTCCCTGGAGAAGGGAAAGGCTATCCACTCCAGTATTCTGGCCTAGAGAATTCTGTGGACTGTACAGTCCATGGGATCGCAAAGAGTCGGACACAACTAAGTGAATAGAAGAAGAAGAAAGAAGAACAAGGAATTCCATCACCTCCACTAACTTTGTTGGTAGTGATGCTTCCTAAGGCCCACTTGACGTCACACTCCAGGATGTCTGGCTCTAGGTGAGTGACCACACCATTGTGGTTATGCAGGTTATTAAGACCTTCTTCAGGTGGACCATAAAAAAGGCTAAGCTCTGAAGAATTGATACTTTCAAACTGTGGTGCTGGAGGAGACTCTTGAGAGTCCCTTGAACAACAAGAAGATCAAACCAGTCAATCCTAAAGGAAACCAACCCTGAATACTCATTAGAAGGACTGATGCTGAAGCTGAGGCGCCAAAACTTTGGCCACCTGATGCAAAGAGCAGACTCATTGGAAAAGACCCTGATGCTGGAAAAGATTGAGGGCAGGGGGAGAAAAGGTCAGCAGAGGATGAGATGGTTGTATAGCATCACCAGTTCAATGGACATGAACTTGGGCAAACCCTGGGAGATAGTAAGGGACAAGGAGGTCTGGCATGCTGCAGTCCTTGGGATGGAAAAGAGTTGGACACAACTGAATGACAACAGCAACATTGCTCTCCTTACTCCCTGAATGATCAGAAAGCCTGCCCCTGCTCACCCTTGGAACTGCTGGGCTTCGTGTATTCTGAAACACCTGCCTCTTTGGGAGACAAAATGAAAAGGACTCCTGATGGTGGCTAACTTCTCCCAGGGAGACAACAGGGAACTGAGGCCAGGCAGGAGGTGTTGCTTCCAACAGCTGCAGTTGGATCACCTCCCACTAGAGGGCACTGCTATGCTGCAGGAAGTAGGGGCAGACTTGCAGCTCTCAACCCTGAAAATCTTAGTACCCCATGAAGGCTCTGGAGTGTGAGATTGTAAGGCTTGGTGTTAAAAAAAGAAGATGAACTCACTGACTCATCCAGCCTTTGGCTGGGACATTTGTAGATGCCTGGAATGCATTCAGACCTGCGGGGGACAGCAGATAAGTCCTTAGCATGGATCCAGGCACGGGTGGAAGGTGGGGCCTCCGTGGACACTGCAGGCAGGGAATACTGGGAGGTGAAGGTGGAGGTGAAGATGCACAGGCCGGGGGGTGAAAAGGGCGGTGAAGTTGGCATCAGAAGGCCACTGGGTTGACTAGCTCCATCCTCCACCTGGGGCTGGTCAGTGTGTAAAAACTTATGTTTTTGGCAGCAGGATAGTGAAGATGTTTCATTCTAACAGTTTCTATATTCTGCATGGTGCAAACTCATCTGCTGAGAGGGGCAGAAAAGGGCAGGCTTTGATCATTGGCAGAGTATGGAAAAGGTCTGAAAAAGCTGCTTGCAGAATGGGAGAGCAAGTTGGCCAGAGGAACTTGGCAGAATTGCTGGCTGTGCTGAGGCCCCAGTGTCAGGAATCAGGTATTTGTAATGCAGCCATCCTGCCAGTTTCAAACACTCTCCAGCAGCACTTTCCCTTCTTCCCCGCCATCTGTGTTCACTTAAATTGACTTCCAGAGTCTGTAAGGGGGATGAAGGTCCCCTAATCCACCCCTTGGAACCACCCCTGCCACTTGGTGGAGCAAACTGGCTCAGAATGGATGCTGGCAAGCAGGGTCTACAGAAGGAAAGATGCTGAACTGCTCCTCCTTGCAGCTCCGACCATGAAAAAGGAAGCTGTGTTGGGTCCTAAGCTGGCAGGGACCAATGTCAGAATGGACTGGATGGGAGATTACCAGTTGGATTCAGTTATAGATTAGATGGGGCTTCCCTGATAGCTCAGTTGGTAAAGAATCTGCCTGCAATGCAGGAGACCCTGGTTCAATTCCTGGGTCAGGTAGATCCCCTGGAGAAGGAAATGGCAACCCACTCCAGTATTCCTGCCTGGAGAATCTCATGGACAGAGGAGCCTGCCAGGCTACAGTCCATGGGGTCGCAAGAGTTGGACACGACTGAGCAGCTAAACCACCACCATAGGTTAGATGTGAGTGTTGCTGTAACTAGTGGCTGTTGGGGCCATTAAGTGGGACATAAAGAGATAAATGGTAAGGAGAGGAAAAATAACTGAAATGTCAGGAGAAGGACTGGTAAGAGGGGTAAAGGGGAAACCAAGGCATTGTGTTCTCAAAGCCAAGAAGGAACATGTTCCTCAAGAAGTAGGGATTGGGCTAATGCCTCGGATACCACAGAGGGCAAAACAAGGCCAGGACAAAATGGGACTGCTCAGAGAGAGCTGCTTCAGAGGGTGAGGAGGCAGAAGGCAGATGTGACAAGTGGGGGATGAATATGAGCGGAGGAAGCGGAGCTGTTGAGATTTCTCTCAAGAATTTTGGGAAGAAAAGGAGCCCTATAGGGCTGTATTGGGAGTTCGTGAGGAAACAGATGAATCGCTTTTTGAAAATCAGAAAGACAAATTTTACAGCACAGTAGTTAATAACACTGTATTGCATATTTGAAAGTTGCTAAGAGAGTTTCTAGGTGGCTCAATGGTAAAGAATCCATCCAATGCAGGAGACACAGGAGATGTGGGTTCCATCCCACATGGTTGTTGGAAAGATTCTCTGGAGGAGGAAATGGCAACCCACTCCAGTATTCTTGCCTAGAGAATCGCATGGACAGAGGAGCCTGGTGAACTACAGTCCATGGGGTTGCAAAGAGCCGGATATGACTGAGCAACTGAGCACTCACACAGCACAAGAGGGTGGCTGTAACAAGTTCTCATCAGAAGAAAAAAATTATGCATTGGTAATGGATGTTCACAAGACTTATCGTGGTGATCTCACAAAATATCCATTCATATGTTGAATCATTATGTTGCGCACTTGGAACTAATATACTATTATATGTCAATTATATCTCAACTTTAAAAATAACTAATTAAATAAAAGAACCAAAAAAAAAGACTTAAACTAATGGGGAGAAATTAGAGAAAGAGGATCCCTTTGATGGGCGGGTACAGCACTTTATGGCTTACATGGGCCCCTTCCATGTTCATCCAGCTTAGTCCTCACAACAGCCAGGGGAAGTCCACCTTATTATCATCTGCACATTGAGCTGAGGAAACTGCTATGAAAGTCACAAGGCCAGGAGATGGTAAAGCTGGGCCTCCAATCTGGTTTTCTGAATTCACATCATCTACAGTTCATGATCCATTGCCTGTATACTAAGTCGCTTCAGTCGTGTCTGACTTTTTGCGACCCTATGGACTATAGTCTGCCAGGCTCCTCAGTCCATGGGATTGTCCAGGCAAGAACACCGGAGTGGGTTGCCGTGCCCTCCTCCAGGGGATCTTCTGGACCCAGGGATCAAACCTGCACCTCTGACATCTCCTGCATTGGCAGGCAGGTTCTTTGTCACCGGTGCCACCTGGGAAGTCCCCCAACATCTATTAGCCAGTCCCAACTATGTAATTTGTGCCAGGATGGCCAGCACCTGGCTACTCATACTGTGGGCCACAGACCAGCCTATCAGCCTCACTGCAGGGCGTTTTGGAAATGCAGAATCTCAGCCCCCTCCCTAGACTTGTAGAATCAGAATCTGCTTTTCAACAAGACCCCAAGGCAATACAAATACACATTCAAGTGTGGGAAGGGCTGACCTAGGGATCCACTCCCAGGGCAAAGCGAAAGTAGGCTTAGGTGTGGAGAAGGAGCTAAACCCAGATTGAGAGAGAAAGTGAGAGTCTCAGAGTTACCCCCAGCAGGTCCCCTGATAGTGTCCCCGTGGTCAGGCCAGGCTAGCCCGCAGATGGCACCTGAGAAACTGAAGTCCAGCTGCCCGGAAACTTATTGGAGCTGTAGATGCAGCAGCAAAATCCATTCATTCAACACCCACGGTCACCCTTCCTCCTTTCCAAGCCCGGATTCTGGAGAGCGGAGCTGTGCATTCCCAGCCTGACAGATCCGTGCTTTAGACCCACACCCCGCTCCTCCAGACAGGGCTTCTCCAGACATGTTTCCTCCCCCTCACTTCTCAAAACTGCTTCCATGCCGGCTCTCTTCTCCCTAAATAAGATCAATGGAGACTTTTTAACATAACATTTATTAGCTAGTTTTCTTTAAACTACAAAGGGGAAAAAATCCAATGAGTACAGAGAGATTAAGGTGAAAATTAAGCCCGTTCTACACCACAGGCCATCCGGGTCCCTCAAGGTAATCACGGTTAACGGTTGACAGTGTATCTTTTTAGAGATGGTGTATGCATGTCAATGGTGGGATCTGCATGTACATGTTGTAGGTAAATAGGCACACACTGAACTCGCTGTTCAGCGTCTTGCTTCTTGTTCGCTTAATAATACATCTTGGACTCCTTTCTGTGTCAATAGCTATAGATCCACTTTATTTTTTCACAGCCATAAAACAAGCTGTTGTCTGACTTCACTAGAGCTTATTTAACCAGCTTCCTACCAATGGACATGTAGATTGTTTCTGGTCTCTTTCAGTTACAAACAGTGGTTCAGTTATTAGGTCAATGCCAGCTGCTGTAACAAACAAACCCCAAGAGAAAAGTGTGTGTCTTGCTCACGATAGTCCAAAGGGGTTGTTTCCCTAATTATCAGTGGTCTTCATGCCCCTTCTCCCTTTTAAACCTTCCAATGCCTCAGAGTTCTTGGCATTTAGCTTGTAGGTGTAAAACAAAATGAAAAGGACACACCTACTTTGTAAACACCTGGGCCTGGAGGTCACAGAGTTAGAACCAGCCACAGGGCCCCACCGCAGGGGGTGCTGGGAGATGTAGTCCTTGGCTGGGCCACCACCCTCTAGAGACGGAGCTATGCAACAGAGTGAGAGGCAGGGATCTTTGGTGGATGCCTCCCCGTCTCTGCCACACATACTACGACAAGCATTCTTGCACACAGGTCTTCACATACTTGTACAATTAAATTTCCAGAAGTGGAATTGCTGGGTTAAAGGGTATATGTGTTTTACCTTTGGGTAGATAATATCTAGGGCTTCCCAAATGGTGCTAGTAGTAAAGAAACCGCCTGCCAATGCAGGAGACATGAGACGCAGGTTTGCTCCGTGGGTCGGGAAGATCCCCTGGAGGAGGGCATGGCAACCCACTCCAGTATTCTTGCCTGGAGAATCCCATAGACAGAGGAGCCTTGCAGGCTACAGTCCATGGGGCTGCAAAAAGTTGGACATAACTGAAGCAACTTAGCATGCACACATGCACAGATAATATCTAATTATCCTTCTAAAGATGTATTGATTTACACTCCCTCAAAGTATTGGCAAGTACTTTGTTCTACACACTCTTGCCAGCAATACTTGTTATAATTTATTGACTTATTTGGCTGTGTGGGGTCTTCACTGGGACACACGGGATCTTTCAGTGTGGCACAGCAGCTGTGGCACGTGGGCTGAGCTGCTCCACGGCACGTGGGATCTTAGTTCCCTGACCAGGGATCGAACCCACATCCCCTTTGTTGCAAGGCATATTCTTAATCACTGGACCACCAGGGAAGTCCTCACAACTGTTATAATTTTAAAAAGTATATTTTCCAGTCATACAGGTGAATAATATGATCTCATCTTGGTTTTAATTTGCATGTCTTTAATTTTAACAGAGACGGAGTATCTTTTCTTAACTTTATTTCCCATTGGTAACTCTTTAGATATTAACTTCTTACAGCCTGTGTTCCTTTACTCCACCAGCTGGTTCTTTTTCTTATTAATTTGCAAGGACTTTGAAAAATATATAAAATATATAAATGCATGCTGCTGCTGCTGCTAAGTCACTTCAGTCGTGTCCGACTCTGGGCAACCCTATGGACAGCAGCCCACCAGGCTCCTCTGTCCACAAGATTCTGTAGGCAAGAATACTGGAGTGGGTTGCCATTTTCTTCTCCAATATAAATGCATATATAGATACTAAAAATATATGAAATCATCCTCTGTTTCCCTATCTCATATGATGCAAATGTTTTTCCAGTGAGTCATTTTCCCATTATTTTATTTATGGTATTTTTCCATTCCAGAGACTTACATTTTTTATGTATCTAACTTTGCAGGCTTTTCCTCCATGAGTTTTGTCTCGTGCTTAGAAAGGCCGTCCTCGTGCCAAGATTAATTTTATATTCTCACGTTTTCTTCTAGTGCTAGAGAGTCACACTTGCTTGAATCCGGATTTTGCAACTTGCTGCAGTGATTCGGTGGCTGATTTCAGTTCTCCATGTCCCAGATTCCTCAGCTCATAAAGAGGAATAGTGAGAGTGCTGGGCTCATGGAGTTAATGTGAGGACCAAGGGAGGTGGCTCATACACAGAGTAGCGCATCTGACCACTGGTCCCTGAATGAGAAATCTTAGCTATTAGCTTGTTCATAATGTCCAGGGCATCAGTGACCCCATCTCTATCAGCTTGGGCTGCTATCACAAAAATGCCATAGGCTGGGAAGCTTCCATAACAGAAAGCTATTTCTCACAGCCTGGAGGCTGGAAGTCCAAGATCAAGGTGCCAGCCAGTTTGGTTCCTGGTGAGGACTCTCCTTCTGGTTTACAGACAGACATCTTACTGTGTCCTCACATGGCAGAGAGGGAGAGATCATCTCTCCCTTTTAAAAAAAATTAATTTATTTTAACTTTTTATTTTGCATTGGAATATAGTTGAGTAGCTCAGCTGGTAAAGAATCTGCCTACAATGCAGGAGACCCGGTTTGATTCTTGGGTCGGGAAGATCCACTGGAGAAGGGATAGGCTACCCACTCCAGTATTCTGGCCTGGAGAATTCCATGGACTGTACAGCCCATGAGGTCATGAAGAGTTGGACGCGACTGAGCAACTTTCACTTTCATAGATGAGTAACAATATTGTGTTAGTTTCATGTATACAACAAAGTGATTCATTTATACCTATACATGTATGTATTCTTTTCCCAATTAAGTTGTTACAGAATATTGAGCAGAGTTCCCTGTGCTATACAGTAGGTCCTTGTCACTTCTTATAAGAGCATTAAGGCCTCCTCCCTTGTGAACTAATTACTATAGGTCCTGAACATATAAATTTGAGATGAGGATGACGGGGGACACAAAAATCCAGTCCATAGCAGACCCTGTGTATTGGCTGATGTAGGCTGGGTGCCCTGTTTTTCAAGGTGTACAACATAATGATTTTGGTGTAAATCATCATGGTAGACACAGCACTGGTGGTAAAGAACCCACCTGCTAATGCAGGAGACATAAGAGGGGGGGGGTTGATCCCTGGGTCGGGAAGACCCTCTGGAGGAGGAAACGGCAACCCTCTTCAGTGTTCTTGCCTGGAAGATCCCATGGACAGAGCAGACTGGTAGGCTACGGTCTATAGGGTTGCAAAGAGTCAGACACAACTGAAGCAACTTAGCACACATGCATGCAAAGTGATTGTGAAGTGATTATCACAACTGGGTTAATGAACATATCCATCACTTCGCAGAGTCACCATTTGTGTGTGTGTGTAGTGAGAACACTTAAGCCCTACTCTCTCAGCAGATTTCAGGTATGTAACACTGGAATGTGAACTCTTGTCACCAGGCTGTTCATTAGATCCCCAGATCTTATTCATCTTCAACTGAAAGTTTGTACCCTTTGACCTTTATCTCCCCTCTCCCCACCTCCAGCCCCCCAGCAACCACCATTCTACTCTCTGGTTCTGTGAGTTCAACACAGAGATCCCATCAGTAATTGAACTCATACAGTAACTGTCTTTCTGTGCTTGGCTTATTTTACTCAGTCATAAGAAAAGAAGGAAAACCTGCCATTTGGGATGACAGGGGTGAACCTATAGGACATTATGTGAAGTGAAGCTACATGCCCATTTCTTCTGGTTAACAAGTGGCAAAACTCACACTCAGCTCTCTGATTTCAAATCCCACACTCACAACC
The DNA here is from genome assembly GCF_019923935.1 of Bubalus bubalis. Taxonomy (NCBI): domain Eukaryota; kingdom Metazoa; phylum Chordata; class Mammalia; order Artiodactyla; family Bovidae; genus Bubalus; species Bubalus bubalis. The sequence continues at coordinate 21,675,536 of NC_059180.1, read as the reverse complement.
AGCCGCTAAAGTAGCCTACTGCCCTCCAAACATCTCCATGTGGATGTATCAGGCAAGGAGGATTCTATTCTGGTTTCCATCTGGCACCTGGTGGGACTCAAGACAAATCCAATAGTTCACAAAGTAGGGGTGAAAGAATATCTATCACTGGGGAAACGCGCAGTAGAAGAGGCAGGCAGGGTTACCCTGTCTTCTTGCCATCACCCTGGGGAACATGCCAGAGCCCGAAGCACTTGGAGGTTAATGCTCCAGGGAAGAGACTGTGCCCAGACACTTATAGCAGCTTCCCTTCTTATGGAGCAGAGGTGAGAACAGCCTTGTCAGCTGGGAGACTGTCAAACTATTGGACATCAGGCAGGCTGGACTGAGGTGCCAGCTGTTTACATGAGTTATCGGAGAAAGCCAGCTGCCCAGGCCATGGGGAACTTGATGACTGTCGGAGATGGGGTTCAGGCCTGGCCCCTCCTAGCAGAGGAGGAAGCCACCAGCCCTAGTGGGAAGACAAGTTCCATCAGCCCCTCACACTGGGAAAAGGGGAGCCCCCCCTCACCCCTTGGGTTTATAAGGCTGTCAACTCCTTGAGGATCATGCCTGCCTTTGTATCCTGGCATACAGCAGGTGCTCAATAAATGTGTGTCCAATGAATGAGCACGTGACTGCATACCAGGCCCGGGATAGGCACCGTCGACAGAGACTTGATGGTGGTGAGCCCTGCCTTTTGTGACCTAACACTCTAGGGTGATGACAGATAATGTGTAAAAAATGAGTTATGTCTGTAGTGAATTCCATGGAATCACAAGGATAACAAACACCTAACTTCTGGGAAGAGGGAGATAATAAAGGCCCAGTCAGGGAGGGCTCTCTGGTGGAGGTGATGATGAGCTAAGGGCTAAGGCATGAAGAAGTTCTGCCTGACCAGCTACAGAGGCTTCCCCCAGAGGCCACAACACATCAGATGTTGCTTGGCATGAAAAATGCAGTTTTGGGGGAGAACTCTGAATCGTCCAGTCTGGCCAGAGCCCAAGATGACCATGGGCTGGATCAAGTAGAGCCACCTAAATCCTGTTAAGGCCTTTATCCTGTGAGCAGTGAAGAATTACTGATGGGGTTCAAGCTGGGACTCAGTGTGGACTCAGCGTTTTCCTCCCAAGTCTTATCAGTGTAAGGATTTGAGCTGAGGTCTGGAAGGAGGGGGTTCTGAGATGCCAGAGGGGCTGCAGGTCTGTGCCCACAGGTGCTGTGCCTACGCTGGCCGGCACATGGAGGGGGAGTGGGTTTAGCAGGTTTATTTTAGAAGAACCAGTTTCCTGCAGGAAAGACTTTCCCCTCCTCTTCCGCTCCTAATTATCCCTCTGGAGACGACAATTTTTTTTTTTTTTTTTTCCCAAGGAGCCTGGTTGCCCAGCCAGGAGCTAATAAATCACCGAAGTCCCCCAGGCAGCCAGGCCTTTTAGAGCACACTCATGGGGTGCACAGATTTAGCAGGAAAGCAAATCTTCCAGTGAACCCTTCCGGTGATAATCGGGATAAGCCAGCCCCAAACACCACGTCCCCATGTGGACAATGGGGCCACAAGAGCTGCCTCTGTTCTACTGAGTGGGTCAGATAATGCCATTTCCGGAGAGTCTCAAACTGACAAGACAGTATTTGGATTTTTTTTTTCTTTCTTTCTTCTTTTGGTAAGGGACACAGAAGTCTGTGATTTTTTTTCCCTTGGGGAGAAGACATAAAATGGACTTTGGGGCACAGATTTCTACCAGGCCAAAGCCTTACCTTTATTTTTTTTTTCTCTTCAGCAAATATTGACTATGCGCCTACTAGGTGCCATTACAACTGAGAAAAACACAGCAGTGCTCTTCTCTTGGAACTTCCCGTCTATGGTTGGGCTAGGGGAGGGCAGAGATATCCTTCAAATAAATATTTAATGTCTTAGATAACAATGAGTGTGATCACATTACTTACAAGGACGTATTTTATTAAGACCATGCTTCCCAAGCTTCTCTGATCATGAGTCATGGAGCAGGGGGCTTGTTAAAATTGTAGGCTCCTAGGCTGCACCCTAAACCCACTGAAGCTGGATGTACCGAGCTCTTTTCCTCTAAGGAGAAAACACTTCTGAGCTACTGTATTAAAGGCTGTGCAGCTAAAGGAACATGCGGTCCTCAACCATGGTTCTTAGTCCTGGGGGCCCCCTGGGATCAGCTGGGGAGCTTTAAAGTCGCAGGTGCCCAGGTCTCTGCAACGCCCCCCTCCCCTTACAGAGATCCTTATTTAATTACTCTGATACAGTGGTATGGGACTTCCCAAGTGGCACTAGTGGTAAAGAACTCGCCTGCCAATGCAGAAGACCTAAGAGATGAGGGTTTGATCCTTGGATCAGGAAGATCCTCTGAAAGAGGGCATGGCAACCCACTCTAGTCTTCTTGCCTGGAGAATCCAATGGACAAAAGAGGTTGGCAGGCAACAGTCCATAGGATTGCATAGAGTTGGACACAACTGAAGTGACTTGGCACACATTAGCACGTGTGGGGGTATTTATTGCATCTAGTTTGACTTCCCCACCTCCTCCCTCTCAGCCACACTGCAAATGACCATAGTCCTGTCCTCTTTCAACATTAGCGGGAACCTGGGCAAAGGACCCTGTAGATGGCAAAACAGAAATGGTGCAAGATCTGTTCCTTTTAGTCTCATTTTACCTTCTTGTACTGGGAAGTTTTGGCTGAAGCAGAACTTGAGTTCCCCCTCAGCTCATGAACCTGAGCACGTGGCCATGATGAAATTTTTTAAATGACACAGTGATCCCTTCACCCCAGGGCTATCTGCTGGAACCTTCCTCTGCCCAGGTTCAGAATGCCAAGAAAAGGCCAGACTTCATAATTTCTGGTAACTTCTAAGGACTCAAGGTAACCTCTCAATAGGCACCTACCTTTGACACTAGATCTTTGATCAATTTCTTGAGCACCTATGTTGTGCCAGGTTTGTGCTAAAAAGGCAAAAATGAATAAGAAACATGCCCAAGATGCTGATGATCTCTTGATATAAATGGATGTGTACTTAGTAAGTACTACACAGTGGGATGAGATCTTAATAGCTGGATTCAGGAAGTGTCATGAAATTATTTTTTTAAAAGTGTTCACAGAGGGTGTGACTTTTCCTTTGGATTTGGAAAGGTGAGTAGATGTTTGCCAGGGTTAAAGAGACCAGAAAGATGGTCCAGAGTTTTTAAAAAAAAAAAACATGAAAAGACAGCATGTGTTTGGCGAGTGAATTTTGTGTTCAATATAGTTATAAGCTTCAGATTTCCAGGAGGTGGCAAGAGATTAATTCTGGAAAGGTAGACGGCAGCCCTGAGTACCAAGTCAAGGAATATGGGCTTTATTCAGAAGAATGGCTGATGGTTGACAAGATTGGATTTGCTTTATTTTTTTGTATTCTCAGTAGATATTTTATGAATCAAGATGCAAACACCAAAAATGTGGAACCCAACATTCTTGGCAGATGCTTGCCTATCTTCTTATGGAGAAAGATGTTTACAACTCTCAGTATTGACTCATCTAAATATTTTATCACTGTGACTGCATTCATTCACTTTATTTTTTAAATTTTTATTGGAATAGAGTTGCTTTACAATGTTGTGTTAGTTTCTACTATACAGCAAAGTGAATCAGCTGTTACATATACATATAGCCCCTCTTTTTTTGCATTTTCTTCTCCTTTAGGTCACCAGAGAGCAGTGAGTAGGGTTCCCTGAACTATACAGGAGGTTCCCATTAGTCACATTTACACAAGAGTATGGATTTGCTTTAGCATGATTCCCTTGGCGGACACAGAATGCAGAATGGATTGAAAGGGAGAAGAAAGTAGAAGCATGGAGGTCAGAGAGAAATCTGTTGTCAGAGGAACAGATGACATGAGCCTGAGGTGTGTGAATGGGGCCAGGAGATGGGGGCAGACTTGAGAACTTACCAGGAAGACAGACATTAGACGTAAGAAGGATGTGAGGTTTTTGTGCTTTGTAAGCATGGGAGGAAAATGGCAAGTTCATTACTGAGATGAGGTATCCAGTCCCCAGACAGTTGGACAGTCCAGTCCAGAGTGTGGGAAACTTGGAACTGCAGTTACAGAGCTGTGAGGAGTAACAGCTCCTAGGTGGTGCTAAAGGCTAGGGAGGAATGGGGGCATCCTGGAAGATCACGTAGAATAAGAGAAAGGGGAGATAGACTCCTGGGAAGGCTCTCGGTGATTTGGGGAGAGTTGAGAATGTGGAAGGGGATGAGGGCTGCAGTGCATATCTGGATTAGATTGCTGGCTCCACGTGAGCCCTAGAAATACTGATGGAGACCTTACTTGTGCCATGGCTATGGTAGCCTTTGCAGAGGGAGATGCAAATAAGGCACACCTGCCCTGCCTTGCAGTTTATAATCAAGTTGGGGTGAGCTTAGCTTAGCATAGCTTCCACAGAGAGGAAACCAGGTTCTATAAGGCACATTAGAATTCTTGGGTTCCAAGCAACAGAAATGGACTCTGATTAACTTCATGTAGTAAAAAAAAAATTTCTTAGAAGGATGTGCAGTAACTTATAGAACTACAGAGGAAGGTGGGCAAACCAGGTCTGGGAAAGGGCAAGAACCAAGAGAGCTGAGGGATTTGGTAAGAGAAACTGCTGAGGAGGCTCCTCCAAGCTCCTGTGTCTGGCTGGAAGATTGAGTCCACTTTCCGTCTTCATCATATATTTTTTGTCAGTCACACACCCTGTCCTTGGACTGCTAAGAGTTTATCCAAAGTAGGAGTGGTTCCTTTGAAAGAAATCTGGGGGCTACTACCAGATGTGGTGGAGATTGTTGCTGAGCAGGTTCAAATAACAGATGGGCGGCAAGTCCAATTGGTGAGTGTTAGACCACTCTTTCTGTCATTTTTGCAGAGCCATACAGAAACAAAAGGAGACCAAAGCTCAAAATGGGTTATGCAGGTGAGAGAAAAGTTCAGCTGTTTGTTAGCAGCTGGAAGCAAATCAGCAAAATTTGAACAATGGCATGAGGAGGAAAAATGAGCCTAAGGAAAAGACTAATGCCCCTTCCCACCACGGATCAGAGAGGTGTGTATCCAGAGTCTCCTTGTGTGTTACCATCACACAGGCCTCTATTCCAGTGACCTAATGAGAAATAAATATGTAAGGTGTCCTTTGATGGAACAGAGAAGATTTGAAGTACACGTTTGGCTCATGGTGTGATGATCTGTGCATGTTGTTTATAGTGTGGTGTTTATGTCTTCCTTAGTAACTGTAATTTGGTTTTGTAGCTGATATGCCAATTAGGAAGGGTGGAACTTCACTTTAACGCACAGCTTGGGGAGTGACGTGACACCCTGAAGATCACTGGAATAGATCAGAAGTTTCCAAACTGGTAGCAGAGAGAGGTGTTAATTGGCACTCCTGGCAAAAGTTCATAGCTCCTTAGCCAGATAAGCTTGGGAAATGCTGCAACCTGTTTTCCTCTCTTGGATATTCATTGGTGTATTAAAGGATATTGCAAAGAGATATGTTTAATGGCTTATCAGGTCAACTTTTTGTGTGTTGAAGGCCTTATACCCCCATAAGGCTTGGAAAGTCCCTAAGTTTAAATGCACTGTCACAGATATGTAATTCCATCTACTCTGTCATTAAGGCCAACACCTCATTACAATGTGTTCCAAGATCATAAAATAATGCAGGCAGATTTCTAAGAAAATCCAAAGAATTCGATTCAAGTGCACCTGTGATTATTTGCTAAGAATGATATCCTCAGTATTAATAAATACTATTAAAATTTTCAACCCATCCGGGTCTATTACAGACTTTGGGCTTAGATGCAAAATATTAGTTGCATCAGCTTCTCAGTTGCAAGAAGAACTTGAAGATTCAAGGGGAAAATGGGAGGTTTGTATGGAGGGCAGCGGAGTCGGGGCTGGGGTGGGGGAGGGATCTGAGAGCACAGGTGGGCAGGTGAGCCCCTGTGTAACTTGTCCTCCAAGACTAATGGTGGTAGTGGTGGTGGTGATGTGAGGATGACGCTATGGAAATGATTGCTTCCCGGGTCCAGAGAAGGTTTAGAAGACAGTGAAATAAAAAAGAAAGTGAAATAAGATGAATTTGAATATCACATACAATGAATCTGAGACTATGGTAAAGACAGAAGGAAAGAAGGTTATGGTCTGTGTTTTTTTCCTGTGGCCACCATGACAAATGTCCTGAAAGGAGGTGTCTTAAAACAATGGAGATTTATTCTTTCAGGTTTGGAAGCCAGAATCCTTAAAAGCAAATTGTCAGCAGGGTTGGTTCATCCTGGAGGCTCTGAGGAAGAATCTACTCCATGCTTCTCTCCTGGCTTCTGCCGGCTGCCAGCAATGCTTGTCATGTCTTGGCTTGTAGACATATCACTGCATGCTCTGCCTTCATCCTCCTAGTTCCTCTTCTCTGTGTGTCTCTTCTCTCCTTCTCTTCTCTTCTAAGGATATTCCTTACAAGGAACCCTAATCCAAGATGATCTCATCTCGAGATCCTTAATTTACTTTCTAAGGCTGCAAAGACTCTTTTTCCAAATAAGGTCCCGTTCATAGGTTCTGGGTGAACGTATCTTTTGGAAGATCATCATTCAATCCACGACATAGCCCTAGAGTAGAATTTCAGGGTGAACCTTTTCAGAATTAGGGCAATTCCAAGGACAAAACCTAATGTATGACCATGAGAAAGAGTTTGCTAAAAGAGAAGATAAAATGGAGATATTTGGCCAAAGACCTGTGAGTCCAGGTTACTGAAGAGATGACTATGTGGCTGGAACAAAGAAGGCTAGACACCAGGTGCTTCTATTCATAGGACTGTGAAGCTGCCAGCTGTGGGGTCTGGGAAGCCATAGTGTTAAGAACAGGTGAAGGGTGGGACTTCCCTGGTGGCCCAGTGGTTAAGGCTATGCACTTCTAATGCAGGGGGCATGGGTTTGATGCCTGGTCAAGGAACTAAGATCCCACATGCCATGCAGCACAACCAAAAATAGATAAATAAATAAAATAAACAGTTTTTAACAAATAAATAGGGAGTAGGGGAAGGGTGATTGTGTATTGGTGGTTCTCACCTTTATTTTCACATTGAAATCATCTGAGGAGCTTCATAAAAGCACCCACCCTCAAATATTTTTAATCAGTCTAGAATGGGGCTCAGACATCTGTGTATTTTTTTAATTTTTTTTTATTGAAGGAAAATTGCTTTATAGAACTTTGTTGTTTTCTGTGAAACCTCAGCATGAATCAGCCATAGGTATACATGTATCTCCTCCCTTTTGAACCTCCCTCCCATCTCCCTCCCCATCCCATCCCTCTAGGTTGATACAGAGCCCCTGTTTGAGTTCCCTGAGCCATACAGCAAATTCCTATTGGCTATCTATTTGACATATGGTAATATAAGTTTCCATGTTACTCTTTCCATACATCTCACCCTCTCCTCCCCTCTCCCCATGTCCATAAGTCTGTTTTCTATGTCTGCTTCTCTATTGCTGCCCTGTAAATAAAGTCTTCGGTACCATTTTTCTAGATTCCAAATATGTGCATTAGAATATGATATTTATCTTTCTCTTTCTGACTTCAGTCTGTATAACAGGTTCTAGGTTCATCCACTTCATCAGAACAGACTCAAATGCGTTCCTCTTTATGGCTGAGTAATATTCCAGTGTGTATATGTACCACATCTTCTTTATCCATTCATCTGTCAATGGACATCTAGGTTGATTCCATGTTCTAGTTATTGCTGCAGTGAACAATGGGATACATGTGTCTTTTTCAATTTTGGTTTCCTCTGGGTATATGTCTAGGGGTGAGATTGCTGGGTCATATGGTGGTTTTATCCCTAGTTTTTAAAGGAATCTCCATACAGTCTTCCATAGTGGCTGTATCAATTTACATTCCCAATAACAGCGCATGAGCATTCCCTTTTCTCTACACCCTCTCCACCCTCTCCATTTATTGTTTGCAGACTTTTTGGTGATGGCCACTCAAACCGGTGTGAAATGATATCTCTTTGTGGTTTTGATTTGTATTTCTCTAACAATGAACAACATTGAGCATCTTTTCATGTGTTTGTTAGCCATCTGTATGTTTTCCTTGGAGAAATGTCTGTTTAGGTCTTTTCCCCACTTTTTGATTGGGTTGTTGGTTTTCCTGGCATTGAGTTGTATGATCTGCTTGTATATTTTGGAAATTAATCCTTCGTCAGTTTCATTTGCTATTACTTTCTCCCTATCTGAGGGTTGTGTTTTCACCTTGCTTATAGTTTCCTTTGCTGTGAAAAAGGTTTTAAGTTTAATCAGGTCCCACTTGTTTATTTTGGTTTTTATTTCTGTTACTCTAGTAGGTGGGTCATAGAGGATCTTGCTTTGATTTATGTCATCGAGTATTCTGCCTATGTTTTCCTCTAAGAGTTTTATAGTTTCTGGTCTTACATTTAGGTCTTTAATCCATTTTGAGTTTATCTTTGTGTATGGTGTTAGGAAGTGTTCTAATTTCATTCTTTTACATGTTGCTGTCCAGTTTTCCCAGCACCATTTATTGAAGAGGCTGTCTTTGTCCCATTATATATTCTTGCCTCCTTTGTCAAAAATAAGGTACCCATAGGTGCATGGTTTTATTTCTGGGCTTTCTATCTTGTCCCATTGGTCTATATTTCTGTTTTTGTGCCTGTACCATACTGTCTTGATGATTGTAGCTTTGTAGTATAATCTGAAGTCAGGAAGGTTGATTCCTCCAGCTCTATTCTTCTTTCTCAAGACTGCTTTTGCTATTTGGGGTCTTATATATTTCCGTATGAACTGTGAAATTTTTTGTTCTAGTTCTGTGAAAAATGCCATTGGTAATTTGATAGGGATCGCAGTGAATCTATAGATTGCATTTGGTAGTGTAGTCATTTTCACAATATTGATTCTTTCTACCCAGGAACATGGAATATCTCTCCATCTGTTTATGTCATCTTTGATTTCTTTCATCAGTGTCTTATAATTTTCTGTGTACAATTCTTTTGTCTCCTTAGGTAAGTTTATTCCTAGATATTTAATTATTTTTGCTGCAATAGTGAATGGGATTGATTCCTTAATTTCTCTTTCTGATTTTTCATTGTTAGTAAGTAGAAATGCAAGTGATTTCTGTGTTTTGATTTTGTATCCTGCAACTTTGCTAAATTGACTGATTAGCTCTAGTAATTAATTTTCTGATACTATCTTTATGGTTTTCTATGTACAGTATCATGTCATCTGCAGTGAGAGCTTTACTTCTTCTTTTCTGATCTGTATTCTTTTTATTTCTTTTTCTTCTCTGATTGCTGTAGCTAGGACTTCCAGAGCTATGTTGAATAATAGTGGTGAAAGTGGACACGCTTGTCTTGTTCCTGATCTTAGGGGGAATGCTTTAAATTTTTCACCATTGAGAATAATGCTTGCTGTAGACTTATCATATATGGCCTTTACTATGTTGAGGTAGGTTCCTTCTTTGCTCATTTTTTGAAGAGTTTTAATCATAAATGAGTGCTGAGTTTTGTCAAAGTTTTTTTCTGCATCTATTGAGGTTATCATATGGTTTTTATCTTTTAATTTGTTAATATAGTGTGTCACATTGATTGATTTGCATATATTGAAGAATCCTTGCATTCCTAAAATAAACCCAACTTGATCATGGTGTATGAGCTTTTTGATGTGTTGCTGAATTCTGTTTGCTAGAATTTTGTTGAGGATTTTTGCATCTATGTTCATCAGTGACATTGGCCTGTAGCTTTGTTTTTTTGTGTTGTCTTTGTCTGGTTTTGGGATCAGGGTGATAGTGGCCTCGCAGAATGAGTTTGGAAGTGTTCCTTCCTCTGCATTTTTTTGGAAGAGTTTAAGAAGGATAGGCATTAGCTCTTCTCTAAATGTTTGATAGAATTCTCCTGTGAAGCCATCTGTTCCTGGGCTTTTGTTTCTTGGGAGAGTTTTGATCACAGCTTTAATTTCAGTGCTTGTAATTGGGTTGTTCATAATTTCTATTTCTTTCTGGTTCAGTCTTGGAAGATTGAACTTTTCTAAGAATCTGTCCATTTCTTTCAGGTTATCCATTTTATTGCCATACAGTTGTTCATAATAGTCTCTTATAATCCTTTGTATTTCTGCCTTGTCTGTTGTAACTTCTCCTTTTTCATTTCTAATTTTGTTGATTTGATTCTTCTCTCTCTCTTTTTTTTTCTGATGAGTCTAGCTAAAGGTTTGCCAATTTTGTTTATCTTCTCAAAGAACCAGCTTTTAGTTTTATTCATCTTTACTATTGTTTCTTTCATTTCTTTTTCATTTATTTCTGCTCAGATCTTTATGATTTCTTTCCTTCTACTAATTTTGGGGGGGTTTTGTTCTTTTTCCAGTTGTTTTAGGTGTAAAGTTAGGTTGTCTATTCAATGTTTTTCTTGTTTCTTGAGGTGGGATTGTATTGCTATCAACTTCCCTCTTAGGACTGCTTTTGCTGCATCCCATGGGTTTTGAGTTGTCATGTTTTCATTGTCATTTGTTTCTATAAATTTTATTTACCTTTTGATTTCTTCAGTAACCTGTTGGTTATTTAGAAATGTGTTGTTTAATCTCCATGTGTTTGTGTTTTTTACAGTTTTTTTTTTATTGTAATTGATATCTAGTCTCATAGCATTGTGGTCAGAGAAGATGCTTGATATGATTTCAATTTTCCTAAGTTTACTGATGTTTGATTTGTGACCCAAGATGTGGTCTATCCTGGAGAATGTTCCATGTGCACTTGAGAAGAAGGCGTATTCTTCTGCGTTTGGGTGGAATGTCCTGAAGATATCAATGAGATCCATCTCATCTAATGCATCATTTAAGACTTGTGTTTTCTTATTAATTTTCTGTTTTGATGATCTGTCCCTTGGTGTGAGTGGGGTGTTAAAGTCTCCTACTATTATTGTGTTACTGTCAATTTTTCCTTTTATGTCTGTTAGTGTTCATCTTATGTATTAAAGTGCTCCTATGTTGGGTGCATAGATATTTACAATTGTTATGTCTTCCTCTTGGATTGATCCCTTGATCATTATGTAGTATCTTTCCTTATCTCCTGTAATCTTTATTTTAAGGTCTATTTTGTCTGATACAAGGATTGCTACTCCAGCTTTCCTTTGCTTCCCATTTGCATGGAATATATTTTTCCATCCTCTCACTTTTAGTCTATATGTGTCTTGAAATCTGAAGTGGGTTTCTTGTAGACAGCATATATATGGGTCTGGTTTTTCTATCCATTCAGCCAGTCTGTGTCTTTTGGTTGGAGCATTTAATCCATTTATTTAAAGTAATTATTGATACATATGTTCCTATTGCCATTTTCTTAATTGTTTGGGTTGATTTTGTAGATCTTTTTTCTTCTCTTGTGTTTCTTGACTATATAAGTCCCCTTAACATTTGTTGTAAAGCTGGTTTGATGGTATTGAATTCTCTTAACTTTGGCTTGTCTGAAAAAGCTTTTTATTCCTCCATCAATTTTTTATGAGATCCTTGCTGGGTATAGTAATCTTGGTTGTAGATTTTTCCCTTTCAGTACTTTAAATATATCCTGCGATTCCCTTCTGGCCTGCAGAGTTTCTGCTGAAAGATCAGCTTAAGCATATGGGGTTTCCCTTGTATGTTACTTGTTGCTTCTCCCTTGCTGCTTTTAATATTCTTTCTTTGTGTTTAGTATTTGTTAGTTTGATTAGTATGTGTCTTGGCATGTTTTCCCTTGGGTTTATCCTGTATGGGATTCTTTGTGCCTCTTGGACTTGATTGACTATTTCCTTTTCCATCTTGGGGAAATTTTCAACTATAATCTCTTCAAAATTTTTCTCATACCCTTTCTTTTTCTCTTTTTCTTCTGGGACCCATATAATTCAAATGCTGGTGCATTTGATATTGTCCCAGAGGTCCCTGAGACTGTCTTTAGTTCTTTTCATTATTTTTACTTTATTCTGCTCTTCAGAAGTTATTTCCACCATTTTATCTTCCAGCTCACTGATTCATTCTTCTGCCTCAGATATTGTGCTATTGATTTCTTCTAGAGTATTTTTAATTTCAGTAATTGTGTTGTTTGTCTCTGCATGTTTATTCTTTAATTCTTCTAGGTCTTTGTTAATTGATTCTTGCATTTTCTCCGTTTTGTTGTAAGGTTTTTGATCACCTTTATTATCATTATTCTGAATTCTTTTTCAGGTAGTTTGCCTATTTCCTCTTCATTTATTTGGACTAGTTTGTTCCTTCATTTGTGTAGCATTTCTCTACTTTTTCATTATTTTTTGTAACTTATTGTGTTTGAGGTCTCCTTTTCCCAGGTTCCAAGGTTGAATTCTTTCTTCCTTTTGGTTTCTGCCCTCCTAAGGTTGGGCCAATGGTTTGTGTAAGCTTCCTATAGGGTGAGATTTGTGCTGAGTTTTTCTGTTTGTTTTTCCTCTGATGGGCAAGGCTGAGTGAGGTGGTAATCCTGTGATGATTTGGTCTGTATTTTTGTTTTGTTGGTTGTTTAGATGCAGCATCCTGCACAGGGTGCTTACTGGTGGTTGGGTGATACCAGGTCTTGTATTCCAGTGGTTTCCTTTGTGTGAGTTCTCTGTGCTGTGATTCATGGGGTTGCAAAGAGTCGGACCTGACTGAGTGACAGATCTGATCTGATCTGAGGGTTAGTTCTCTCGTAGTCTAGGATCTTGGAGTCACTGCTCCCACTCCAAAGGCTCAGGGCTTGATCTCGAGCTTTGCGTGGCTCTATATTATTATTTTCTGCTGGCCAGGTACCCCTGTCTGCTCTCAGCTGGTGTTCTGCATGCATTTCTGTGTCTGAAGGTATATTCCTGATGTATGTGTAGAGAGAGGTGTACTCCATGTCCACCTACTCCTCTGCCATCTTTTTATTTTATTTTATTTTATTTATTTATTTTGTAGCTTTATGTTCATGGCAGTTCTCTGCCTGGATGCTTACTCAGTTTTGAACTGAGTTGGAAGCTATCAAGTTTCTGAAGAGATTATAGAACACCTATCTCAGCAGGGCTGGGTTTGTTGTTAATGAATCTCTACAAACAAAATCCGAGTCTGTCAACTAGTAGAAGTTTGCCTGTTCCTTTTCTCAACTGCCAGGTGCTTGTGGGCAGCCAGACCACTGCAGGGAATCTTGAAGGAAAGAACCTCAGGACAAATGGTCCCAGCAGCTGCTAGGGTCTTGCCCCAATATTCCTTGATCAGGATCAGCTAGCCACAAGCAGCAAGTCTTCTGGCTGGCTAAGCCAAATTGATACTGAGTCCAAGCTTGCTCTGCTCGCTGCATGACAGCCAATGAATCTGAGAGACGAGGGGCTGAGGCAAGAAAGAGACTTTATTTGGGGGCCAACTGATCGAGAAGATGGCAGGCTAGCACCTCAAAAGAACCATCTTCCTTTAAAAAAAAAAAAATTCTTGGGTGATTTAATGTGCAGCCAGGATTAAGAAAAATTTTGCTGTCATTGTTCAGTCATTAAGTCATGTGTCCGACTCTTTGCAGCCCCATGAACTGCAGCATTCCTGGCTCCTCTATCCTTCACTATATAAGAAAAACTAATTAAGGGTAAAACACAACTTTCAGAAAGAAATAGCAACTGGAAACCAGAGGTGTTTCCCTTCACGAGGACCTGAAAGAGATACACCTGAGAAGAAGACATCACCTTGTCCTACCATCCTCCCTTAAACCTTAAGCAGAACTAGGAAATTAAGAGGAGAGCAAGAGGTTGCATTACTGGGCTTCTGACTGAGCCCCTCCCCCCACCCACCCATGATATTCTCCCCCCACCCATCTCACCCCTGATATTCTGTGCTTCTTCAATCTTTTACCAGGGATATATTTCAGATGTATTTCAGCAGGAAAAGACATCAGAACTCATTTCAAAAACACATGCTATTCCTACAAAACATGCCTTTCCTCTCCCCCAAAGACTTTCTTAATATATTTGGAGAGATATCTTTTGCCAGAACAATATTCAGTGGCTTCCTTTGTATTTTTTGAATATGTAATAAACACAATAAAAATTTCAAGCAGTGTAAAAGATTATACAATAAAAAGCAATTCTCATTTATCCCTGACCTCCCTGCTCTGCTCCCACTCAAGGCCCCTCCCCAGAAGCAATTACTTTTATTGGTTTCTTGGTATCTTTCCCCAGATAAACAAGCTGTGTCTTGCCTTTTTTCATTTAAGCACTAAATCTTGGAAATCATTCCATAAGAGTACACACAGATCTACCCAACTGTATTAATTGGCTATTCCATCATGTATCTAACCCATACTGATGGACATTTAGATTGGTTCTTGTCTTAAACTGTTAAAGACTTTGAAAAAAGGGTCAACAAGAGTTAGGTGCTTCATCAGATGAGAACAGGGGAGGCTCAAATATCACAGAGGAGAAGGGGGCGGGGATCCCCTGGGAAGCTGGGTGGAGGGAAGTGATCTCCCGGGGGGCCCCCAACACAGCCCTGGCTGATCATGTGCATTTCTGCCCCACAGGAGCCTCATGCCTCGGACCCTCGAGAGTCAGATCACACTGGAAAAGACCCCCAGCTATTTTGTCACTCAAGAGGCCCCTCGCCGGATCTTCAACATGTCTCGAGACACCAAGCTGATCGTGGTCGTACGGAACCCCGTGACCCGTGCCATCTCGGATTACACCCAGACGCTCTCCAAGAAGCCAGACATCCCCACGTTTGAGGGCCTCTCGTTCCGCAACCGCACACTGGGCCTGGTGGACGTGTCCTGGAACGCCATCCGCATCGGCATGTACGCGCTGCACCTGGAGAGCTGGCTGCGTTACTTCCCATTGGCTCAGATCCACTTCGTCAGTGGCGAGCGGCTCATCACCGACCCGGCGGGCGAGATGGGGCGCGTCCAGGACTTCCTGGGCATTAAGAGGCTCATCACGGACAAGCACTTCTACTTCAACAAAACCAAAGGATTCCCTTGCTTGAAAAAAACAGAATCGAGCCTCCTGCCTCGATGCCTGGGCAAATCAAAAGGCAGAACTCATGTACAGATCGACCCTGAAGTGATAGACCAACTCCGGGAATTTTATAGACCATATAATATTAAATTTTATGAAACTGTTGGGCAGGACTTCAGGTGGGAATGAGCCACAGAGATTCAAGGGCTCTTCCGCTAGTCTCTTCCATGAGGTTTGCCCTGAGAGCCTCTGGCCCTCTTCCCTCAGTGAATCCAGGCTCCAGCCCCTATTCCCCTCTTGGGTTCCATCCTCTTGGAATGGGGAAGCCCAGCTAAAGGCCAAGAGACCAGGGAGGGTCCTTGCCACTAGCTCTCCCCAGTCTGTCCAGGCAAAGTGGATCTATTTCTGGCACATCTGGTCAGTTCCTAATAGTTTCCCTTCAGCCCATATGAGGCCCTGGGAAATTGTTTCAGGAAGCACAGATCTTCTGATTATAGATACATATTATAAGTGGTGATGGTTCTGTTGCTATGAACACAGCAGTCTGTCCCGTCACTGTCCACCCTGGAGTGGGCTTGTTAATTCCAAGTGGCATGTACCTCCCCTCTGAGCTTAACTCTCTGGAGCCACCCTGGGTGATGGATGGGGACCAGCCTTGTCCTCCTGACCTTAGCAGCTCGTGCAGAGATTGTGGAGCTGGAAGTGTTCCCCCTGGCCACTCTTAGGAGACAGACCCTTTGCTGATGAAATAAACCAGTGATTTCAAAGCCTGTGGTTTCAACTCTGCTTGAAGGGGAACTGTCTTTAAAAACCACCCTGTGATTCTCCCTGCTCCCTGTGGACAAAAGCACATAATTCTGCTGTTACGGGTACTTTCCTCACGCGAGCTTTCATGTTCAGCATGCAATGGAATCATGCTTGTCCATGTGAAATAAATACGGCTCTCTCGTGTCCTTATGGCTGGGCTTTCTCTGTGAGTCAGGCCTGGGGCATGGCTCATTCCTCCAGCTCCTCCCAGCAAGGTGGGGCTGTGCTGGGGATGCTGTGGGAGGGCAGTGAGAGGAGAAGCAAGGGGGTGGGGGAAGGAGAAGAGGTTCTTGCTGACAAAGGCTGGGGAGACCTGTAAGGGCATCCTCTTCCTGAAACATAGTCTGATGAAGTCAGCTCTCCGTGTTAAGCTTTACATCTGAGATAAAGCCAGACTAGAGGCTGACAGGACATCAGACATGTTTTTGCTTGGCCAGCTTGACATTTGGAAATAATTTCCCACATTACAAACTTGGGAGTGTTCATGTAAAATATGCATTTCCAGCTTCTTAAAAAAATTTTTTTATTGGAGTATAGTTGATTTACAGTGTTGTGTTCATTCCTGCTCTACAGTGAAATGAATCATAAATATATGTGTGTGTGTATATATATACATGCCCACTCTTTTTTAGATTTTTTTTTCCCCATATAGGTCATTACGGAGCATTTGAATAGAGTTCCCTGTACTACACAGTAGGTCCTTTATTTTACATATAGTAGTGTATATATGTCAATCACAATCTCACGATTTATCCCTCCCCCTATCGTTTCCCCCAGTAACCATAAGATCGTTTTCTACATCTATGACTGTATTTCTGTTGTGTAAATAGGTTCATTTGCACCATTTTTTAGATTACACATATAAGCAATATCATATGATATTTGTCTTTCTCTGTCCAACTTACTTCACTCAGTGTGACATGGAGACTTGGCCAGCTGAGCCTGTGCTTCACGACTGCCACCTCGGATGGGACCTGCACTCCTCGATTTTTCAGACTCCAGCTGGACCCCCTCATCATCATGTAAGGCATTGTAATGCCTTACAGTGACCCCTGTAAGGCATTTGAGTTCACAGGCCTGCTTTGAGTATGTACCATGGTCTCAGAATAAAGTCCGAATCCTCCAGCATGGTGCTTGGGACAACGCCAATGGCAGCTTTGGGATTACCTTCTTCTCCCTCCTCACCCTCTGCTCCAGTCTTACAGAACTGTGTGCCTTTTCTTGACATTTTCTGTATCCATGCCTTGCTTGCCCCCAGGCATCTCCAGCTAATGGAAACCCCTGCTCCCATAAGACTTCACTCAAGTGTCTCTGGCTTGATATTTGTGCAGCCATCCCCCACCAAGCTGACTTATCTGCTTGCTCTTCTGCACGTGGTAGTTTGCATACATCTCAGTTCTAGCTTTTATCACATTAGAGTATCATTACTTGTATAAATGCCTGTCTTGACCATAGACCCTGAACTCCCTGAGAGTCAAGACTGCATCTTGCTGATATGCAGTAGGCACACAGCAAATGTTTGAGGGATGAATGTGTAAGTGGATGGATGGATGTTGGAAGTCTGGTGACATGGACAGGAATGTCCCATGGAACTGGACTTCTGGGACACTTGCCAGATAGCTCCACAGGACCCACGGGTAGCTGGGAAGGATTGCTGAACCTCCAGGGGCCCCTTTGCCCTTTGTCTGCTCTGTCAAGCATCATGGAAGGCTCCTGAAAATAAGAGTCTAACTTACAAGATTTACAAAAGCCTGAGACATTAGCTCTGTGTCTTAGTACGTTTTTATACCCCAAGCATCTTAGGAAATGACTTAGGAAAATCAAATGACTGAGAATATGGTACCAATAATCCATGGTTCCAAGCATCTCCCATGGGCATGGGGAAGGGGGACAGAGGCCAGTGGGAGCTACCACCACCCAGAAACTGGGCACTGAACCTCTGGGGACCAGAAGAAGAATGAGTTGGATATGCACATTAATGAATTGCCCTTGTACATTCCCCTGCAAAAGTATTTGGTGTCCTGTGATCTTGGACAAGGTTGTAGCCAGAAGGAGATAGAATTACACTGGGACCCAGAGGAAATACCCAAGAAACTGTGAAATGTGCTTGTTTATCCTGATCAGGAATTAGAATTGATGAAATTTCTGAATTTTGTATGCACAAATGCAGCTTTATTCCTTTGCATTATAAGCATTCTCAGACCTCCCAGACTAAGTAGCCTCTAAGTATTAATGAATAGGTCAGAATCTATTGTAATTAATGTATCAATCATCATATGCAAATAAAAGATGCTAAAGTACCTTAAAAATCCTAGTTGAAACAAGTGAAGTCAGGTGTATACACGGGTCTGTTCAGCAAACTCTGATTTTTAATCCAGTGCAAATATATCCTTTCACCCTGAGGGCAAACTTGCACAAGCTCCAAATTAGTGTGGTTTAAATAGATGAAGTCTGGCTATTCAAATCTGAAACGAAGAAGGCTCCTCCAGGCCTCTGTGTGTGTGTGTGTGTGTGTGTGTTTGAAGCGTGTTTTTCTCTCTCACTAACAGTACAGGGTGCACAGTAATTCCCAAATACCAGAGAATCAGGTTCCTTCCACCCTAGAGCCCACAATTCACGATGGCTCATTCCACTAGCGTGACAGGAGTGTGGAAGTCATTGAGATCACCCGAAAGAGAACACACAAAGAGCCTCCTGACACAAAACCACCCTAGCGAATTTATTTTCAGGGCAGCAATAGAGAAACAGACATAGAAAACAGACCTATGGACATGGGGGGAGGGGAGGAGGGAGAAGGGGAGATGTACGGAGAGAGTAACATGGAAATTTACAACACCATATGTAAAATAAGTAGCCAATGGGAATTTGCTATATGACTCAGGGAACTCAAACAGGGGCTCTGTGACAGACTGAAGAGTGGGATGCGGAGGGAGATGGGAGGGAGGTCCAGGAGGGAGGGGACATGGGTTTTACCAATGGCTGATTCTTATTGATACATGACAGAAAACCACAAAATTCTGTAAAGCAATTATCCTTCAATTAAAAAAAAATGTTTTTAATGTTATATATATTTAAAAAAAACTTCCATAGCAAGGAGTCTTCATTGGGAAGGCTCCAGGTGTGCCCTGGAGGTTGTTGGTTCAGGGAAGCTGGAGGCAGGCTAACCAGAAGGGAACATCTCATGTGATTGCAATGCCTTCCATGTCTTATCATCCCTACAAAGCAAGTCTTATTTCAAAGTGTAAATACTGGACAGATGGGCATGATGGTTAAGAGCAGGGACTGTCTGAGTTCTGACTCTAACTTACTACTCCCTTATTCTGGGATCTTGGGCAAGTTATTTGATGCTCACTGTGCCAGTTTCCCCATCTGTGAAACAGACATGCTAAAAATAGTACCAACATCATAGTGGTTTATGAGGATTAGACATGTCAATTCATGTGAAGTTTGAGAATCACATTCAAAAGTGGTAACTGATATTGACATTATTCCAATCTTTGAGGTGAGGAAACAGGCTGAACAAAGTGAAGAAAGTCAAGTTCATACAAGTAGTAGAGGTAGGAGTCAACCCAGGCATTCCTCTCAAGAGAGATGGGTGAGCGAGTGAGTCCGGTGCAGTAATTGGAGAGAATGCAAGATGGAGGGTGGCGTAAAGGAAGGCGGCGTTAACACAGGCAGCGAGGACTTCATGAGAAAGAACATGGATCCCCTTCCTGCTCCATCTCCAGTTATGAAATCTCACCGCCTCTTGAATAAAGCTCAGCTCGTTTATTAGACGCCACAGCTGTAATGGCGTTACATCTCCCAGGAGCAAGAAGGACATTATGGTCTGGTCCTCAAATTTGGTAAAGAACCTACTAGATGAAATACAGAAAAAGTAGGAATCGATGGGATTTCTTTTCTTCTGCAAATATTTACTGAACAATTTAGGCAGACACCGAGGATACACAGTTGTGTGAACGTTTGTTCCTGTTTCCTCCTCGGAGCTCCCAGATTAATGAGGATGAGAGACACATAAACAATTACTCTATAACATAATAAGCGGCAAGTATGTGATGAGCGCTCAGGGAAGAGGACGAGGACTTCCGTGGAGGAAGTGGCAGTGGAGCCATGTCTTAAAGAATGCTGAGGAATTCATCCTTTGGAGAAGAATGTTATATGCCAGTCTGAAATGGCGAGAATCTGTTTTTCTAGGTCAGGACAACCAGAAACAAGGATTAAGGGCACTGGGCTAAATTCCAGTCACTGGATTGGACCCTAGGCCTATCCACACCACATCCCAGTTCAAGGGCTAGTCTCAGTTTTTCCACAAATTCAGAGTGGACCCCACACCTGCCTACCCAATACTAAGGGCAGAAATGCAAAGCCACTCTTTTTCCAGGATAAGATGAGCCACTAGTCTGCTTAGATGCCTTCTATGGGAGACAAACGTCCTCTCTTCCTCTCACTCCACCTCCCATTGCCCAGCCCTGGAGAGCCAAAGAACCAATTCAGGTGGATAAATAGATGCCCCAAGGGGCCTCTCACACTTGAACAATGAATTTGGTTCTTGATAAAATTGGCTTCCTGATAAATAAGGAGAACATACTGCTTTTATCATTTGGGAGAAACAAGAAAAGAAGGAAGGAAAGAAAGGGAGAGGGAGGAAGGAAGAAAGGAAACATATACCTCAGCCTCCAAAACAGCTTAGAACGAAACGGAAATATGACTGTGCCATTTAGGAACTATATGCCTGACTGCTTTTTATTGACAACAGTAGCTTAAATAAATTAGGGATTTATTTTCTCAAATTAAAGAAGTCTGGATTTGGACAGTCTAGTACTGGTACAGCAGCTCTGTTAACAGGGATTCAGATGCCTTCTGTCTAGTACATCATCCTTAGTCCATTGGCTTGCATCCTCATGGTCCAAGATGGATGCTGGTGCTCCAGCCACCACATCTCTGTTTCAGTCAGAAAGAAGGTAAAAGGAAAGTTAGAAAAACGCTCCTGCTAATCAGTTCAACCCCATCTGAGGAGATTTCCTAGATAGTCTACCCAGTAACTTATACTTACATCTCATGGACTATTGTTAGCTGAAAAATGGCCTAAGAAAATGTAATCTGTTAGCTAAACATATTACCTCCCTGACAACCCAGGATTTTGACACTAAGGAAAAATAAGAGAATGGATACTGAGAAGGCAATT
Source organism: Bubalus bubalis (assembly GCF_019923935.1). Taxonomy (NCBI): domain Eukaryota; kingdom Metazoa; phylum Chordata; class Mammalia; order Artiodactyla; family Bovidae; genus Bubalus; species Bubalus bubalis. The sequence continues at coordinate 21,654,582 of NC_059180.1, read as the reverse complement.
AACAATCTTCGTAGCAATAGCCTCCAAGAATTTGAAAAATCTGTCTCTTAGATTACTGATATATTCCAACAAATCTTGAAAGTCTCCCACAACCATCTTCCAGTTCCACCCACTTTGAGACCTTCTGTTTGTCTCCCTATCTCTTGCACTTGACCTCTCAAGCCAAATGTCTTCAGAATCAACTTCTCCCAGCCTGCATCTCCAGCTAGTAGATCAGTTCTCTGAAGGGAGCATGGTGGGCAATGAGGGGAATATCTGCTTTGTAGAATTTGCCAATTTCCCTGGTGTAAATGCACCCACGGAAGGCAATTACAAGCTACTGATGTGACATCATTCAATGCAGTCCTGAACTGTCTCTCCAGAGGCTGCCTCCTTAGCTCTAGCACAGCACCACTAAAATCTCTCATTCCCTGCCTGCCCAACCAGGAAGCACTTGAGAAAATGAGGAGCCCTGGATCCTTGTTACGCACCACTGCCTGGATGAGACCTGAGCTGGGGACACTGGACTGATATTTTCAACACTTCTAAAACAAGCCAGATTGCGCTTTATCTGATGATGTGAGGCAGTCACGTCAGACAAGAATTTAATTGACCTAAATTTAATTATATTCTGTCAGAGAGAGAAGAGAAGAGATGATTCAAACAGTGTGAGCAATTCTGTCATCTTGCTCCATGACAGTGACCATGAGAGGATGCTGGGATTTTCCGTCCCCTCCATCCCTCTCCACGCCCATCACCACGTGTGAGCATTTTGCCTCTCTGATTGTGATGCTGATGTATATTATTATTTATTCCTCACCCTCCATGGTCCCTGAAAACAAGCCAACTGCTGTCTTAATTGTCCAAGCGGATAAATAAACAAATCCATAGCAATGATAGAAGATAAAGTGGTAGTGTTAGACTGGGGAAATTTCTGCAGGCAGTTTGGCTTCCCTGCCTTTGTTAGCTTTAGAACCCACTCTCTGAGTAAGAGGCAACTCCCTTTACTTGCCTTCCTCACTTGGCATACCACCCCTGCGTGCATGCATACACACACACACACTCAGGCTGCCTGAGAAGGGACAAGACCATGAGTGAAAGGTGGCAAAAGAAAAGCAGGGGAGGATGGGAGAGCTGCCAGCAGTTTCTAATTCCTACATCCACCTTCCTCCTGCTGGGGCCACATGGTTGGGGCCCCTTCCTCACTCTGCAGAGGGTTTGGCAGGAGCGCACCCAGTGGGAGTGTGTGTGACTGACACTTACTTCACTCCTATGTCCCCTGGAGGAAGGGAGACGAGTCTGTGTGACTGACATGTGTCAAGCTGATCCACGTCTAACCACAACATGATTGATGACACATGGCTAATTGGATCACGGCTGACTGACACACGCTTTGTGGGCATGGCCTGCCCAGCACACGTCAGCTTGTCTGAGGAGCACCAGTGTGACTGACGCAGGCTCACCCCTGCAGTGCAGCTGGCATCTTGCCTGCAGTCCTGCCCTTGGGCTTCTGGAAAGGGGCTCTTTTCCCCACTAAGCCTGAAACAAAGGATGCATTTGCAGCTTGGCCACAGCTCCTCAGCCCCCGACCTGGCTGTCCTTCCACACTGGGCATCTGGCTCTGTCGGAGCCCAGTATGAGCCCTGTAGTTCACTCTACACAGATCAACCTGGTCCCAGTGGGGTCCATTCTAGGCTCCTCAAGTGGCTTTTCAAGGCACCTTATGCCACCTTCAGTCTTGAACCTTCTTTCCAGAGGCTGTAGCCACTCAGAGCCCTTGGGCAAAGGTCCAGCAAGAGAACTCCAGGTAACATGGAGACATGAAGATAAAATGGCAGAGGCAAAATATCAAGGGAAACAAAGATATTTATACAGGACTTGATCTTTCTCCTGCCTTTGAATGATATTAACCTGACTTATAAATTTGTTTAAGGGCACAAAGTCCTTTCATATACTTTACATAATTTTCTCTTCATAATAACTAAGATTTGTATTTCTGCTTTGCAGAGGGAAGAAATTGACACCCAAAGATTTTTTAAGCTAGTTGTCTAGGGTCTCACAGCCAGGACTCAAATCTATAATTCTCACTCCAATTCCCTCATTGTGAGGAAGAGACTTATGCCACAGTATGAAAATTTAAATTGTCTTTTAGGAAGAACTTGACATCAACAAAGGCTGTTAGACCTGGGAATGAAGAAAAGACATGTGGTGGCTTTTAGCTAACATTCTTTAAGGGCAGGAAAATAATATCTGAGAAATGAAGATAAGATCGGCGTAAAGTCTGAGTGTTTTGTTTGTGGCAACAAAGGCTTGGGATTTGACCCAAGCCTTCCCTTGAAAATTAAACTAACTTTGGAGAGTCGAGTTGCTGCAAGGATCAACATAAAATTCCAGGTCAGAAGCTAAATTATCAAGAGAAAGATAGAATCATATCAAGAAATGTTTGTGATAAATGTTCCAGGATGATTGAGCTCAAACACGGCTCTGAGTTTCTGAACAGTCAGGGCAAAGAGAACAACGGGTGGGTAATGTGCTTTATATGACCTAATGCTGTGAGCTCAAGGGAGAGAGAATCAATTTCCTGGGGGAGAGCTAGTGGTCAATAAAATATATTCTTGATAATTATTTTTGCAGTAACTCCTGGAATATCCCCATATTTGTCTTAGATAGTATGTGTTAATCACTCAGTCATATCTGACTCTTTGCGACTCCATGGACTGTAGTCCACCAAGCTCCTCTGTCCATGGAATTCTCCAGGCAAGAATATTGGAGTGGATTGCCATTTCATTCTCCAGGGCATCTTCCTGACCCAGGGATCGAACCCAGGTCTCCCACATTGCAGGCATATTCTTTACCCTCTGAGCCACCAGGGAAGCCGCTTTCTTACATAAAGTGATATAAACACAAAACAGTAAGAATGATGAGTCTATTAAGAAGATTCTGTCGGGGATCAAGGTTCCACTGAAGCAAATGATAGCTAGTCTCAGTGAATAGACGGATAAAGCCTGGTGAATCCTGAGAGGGAAAAATTAGGACTTTATTCTTCCTAGAGCAACAGTCACCCGATTCTGGCATTGGCTGCAGACAAACGATGCACCATGGATGTCACCAGTGAGCCTACGCAAGACAAGTATTCTATGACTTCCAGTGGAAGTGGACTCCTAAGAAAGAAATCGGGCAAATGGTGAACAAAAGTGATCATTTATAATGAAAACAACAAAAACTTTTATTATTCTAAAAAACGAAGTGTTATTGAAATAACTACCAACAAAGCCAACAGTTTGTCTTCCTAAATGGTCCTCGGTTAATTAAAAATTCAGTAAATCTCCAAAATATTGTCATGGCCCTAACCTTAAAGATTCCGCAGTTAAAAAAATTCCAAAGTCCCTCTTTCACCTTGAAGGGTACATATCTGCATATAAAGTGACCCCAAAGTTTGGGTGACCCATCATGTTCCCAATAATATGTTTTCATATGTATTACCAACTTCAGTTTGTGAAGTTGAACCATGTGAAAATGCCAACATTCACATGCAAAAATGGCAGTCTTACATGGTTCGACCCAATAGAGATTTGTAGAAATTTAGAGGAAATAGTGAGCTAGCTACTTGTAATGTCTCATTTTTTTTCTTCTTCAGATGTATTTAAAATCACATTATCTGGACTGTTATAAGGATTCAAAATACTGCTTTGTTCCCCTTCTTGTATCTTCATGAAATGATATTATTTGAATTCTTCTTATTAATTTTTGGCATCAAGACCTCATTTGAATTAATCTAACGCTTCTCTGCCGTGGTGGCCTCCCAGTCCCATGCACCCATTCCCAGGACACAAGGAGTCATGATTCTGTCATCATGATCATTCAACATTTCATTTAAGATAATCTTGTTTACATCTAACACTTGCACTGTGAGTTCACATCTCAAGAAATAATGATTGAATCAGAGGGATGGAATGGGGAGGGAGGAGGGAGGAGGGTTCAGGATGGGGAACACATGTATACCTGTGGCGGATTCATTTTGATATTTGGCAAAACTAATACAATTATGTAAAGTTTAAAAATAAAATAAAATTAAAAAAAAAAAAGAAATAATGATTGAATCAGTGTTAAATTTCTTTGCCTTTTCTGTTACCAAGTCCATCCAATGGCCTATACAATATCCTAAATTAGCATTGAATCAGCTCACTTCAGGTATCCTCAGGGTTCAAAATACAGTAATTTAGAGAATGTCCTTTAAATTGGATACATAATAAGGACTCAAATATAAGACGACCCATCTTCTCAGAGAGACTTTTTAGTGGGAGGAGCTGTCACCCCTCATATAAACATATTTGGAGACTACTTTCAATTTTGAGTACAAGCATATAGCAATTAATCTTTTGGGAAAATTCAGCAGCAGAATGGCCCCCAGGTAACTGAGTGAATAAACCTTTTGAGTAGGAGAATTTAATATTTCCCATTTGGATGTCAAGATTTCTTTTTTTTTGCCAAATGCAGGTTTTCTTTTTGGCATAATTCACATTTAGCTCATTCAACCTGTTACCATTTAGCCTACAGGTTTGACTGCTTCCTCTTGTCTCCTGGGACCTGTGACTATAACCTGGACATCTAGGGGGATGAAAGTATACCGGTCTTGTTTCCTGTGGCCATAGACCATGTTTCTAATTCACATAGAGACTGCATCAAACTATTGAAGGACACAGTCTTATTTTATGCCACTAAAAAAGTAAGAATTTGCTATTCTATCTCACAGTGAATTTAGGGGAAAAAAAAAAATGAAAGAGAGAGAGGAGAAGGAGGGAGGAAGGAGGAGAGAGAATTAAAAGCCTTGGATCAATACTATTAAGATCATATGACTTGACCCATAAATGATTTATATATATGAAATCAAAGTCAATAATATATCAAGGGCCTTAGTTTGTTTGTTCTAACCACTCTCTATTGAGTGAGACAGAGTCAAACTGTGATCAATGGTCAAATAACTGAGTTAAAGCTGCCTTAGGAGAACATTAGAATGGGAGAGCCTGATCTGCAGTTTTTGAAGATGAAATGTGGCATTGAGATTTCAGGGAATATTAATTAGACCAATTGTTTCCCAAACTTTAGACATTTGAGCATCATCCATACAATTTTTTCTATAGCCACATATTACCTGTATTATTATTATCTTAATCTTTCTCTTTTAATCATCATCTTTTTGTTCACTTAAGTTTATTTTCAAAGGAAACCTTATGTTTCTATCATACATGGAGAATCAGCTCCACTAATTCTAATTAAAATACAAAAGCACAATCATTACTATGAGCGATTGTCTTTCCCCCATTTCTCTGATTTCAAAGAGAATGAATTTCTACACAACACTCCTAGATTCTTGTCTATCCTTTCTCCTCTCCCAGGAGGGGTGAGAATTTACCTGGTGGTGAGCACAGTCCACATTTCTTGATTGGTTAGGTGGAGCTAATTTATCAAAAATCCTAGTTTCTGTCTCTTTCTCCTTCCCTCTCCACCCAAACAGGAGTCAGGCAGTGATCTGGGTAGGTGGGTCTGCTCTTCAGACTCACTTTCCCTGAGGTGGGCTTCCCACAATGCCAGTGAGGTGGGGAGCGCATTAGTAAGGATGCCTGAAGCTAACAAAACCAGGTTTCAGCTTAGCCTTTGTCATAATAAAATGTCATTGTAATCTCTCATCTGCCTTGGGCTTTATCTTTTTTTCTCAGTTGGCTCAGAATTTAAGTGAATGGATGGATCCATTATTATACTAAGTAAAGTAAGCCAGACAGAGAAAGACAAATATCATAGGATATCACGTATATGTGTAATCTATAAAAGTGATACAAATGAATCTATTTAAAACAGAAATAGACCCACAGACATAGAAAACAAACTTCTGGTTACCAGAGAAGAAAGGAGGGGAGGGATAAATTAGGAGTTTGGGATTAACATACACACATTACAATATATAAAATAGACAACCAAGAAGGACCTACGGTATAGTGAAGGAAACTATACTAAATATTTCATAATGACCTCTAAGGGAAAAGAATCTGGACAATAATATATATGTGTGTGTGTGTATACATATATACACTTTGAATACATATATACACTGGATCACTTTGCCATACACCTGAGACTGACAAAACATTATAAACCAACTATACTTCAACTAAAAAATGAAAAAGAACTCAGGTGGCAAGAGTAGGGTTGTGCTTTATTGGCTCCCTCAAATCCTAACAAATATTTTAAATTAAAAAAAATTATCAATGTGCTACCTACAATTCTCTCGCATACCAACAGTGAGGCATTCGTCTCACTTTGGGATATGCTAATAATGGACAATGATTTGAGACAAAGAAATTTATCTTGGTTTTCTAGCTAGAATAGATTACACTTTGCATTTACCTTGACGGATTCTATTCAAAGAGTTAATGATAATCGTTTGTAATACTTGGGGCTCTCAAAACTGAGAGCAAAACCTAAGGTATTCTTGTGGTCAGATGTTTTCTTCAGGAGCAGGGTGATAGTCAAAAGATTAAAAAGACCTGCACAACACTGGCTGTGACCAACGAAAACAGATTCCAGCTGTGCGTAACCAGGATGGCCTGCTTCAGTCTGGGGACTACACCACGTTCTTGGAGGCGCTGCTACCCAGAGTGAGTTCTGCAGACCAGAACCATCAGCATTCCCTGGGAACTCTCAGAAATGCAGACTCTCAGGCCCCACTTCAGACCTGCTGGGTCAGAATCCACAGTTAACATGATCTTCAGGTGACTCCTATGTACATGAACGTATGAGAAGAAGAACAGTGCATTTCTTCACTTCTAAAACTCTACCAGTGGGGAAGAGAGAAATGAGGTGTTATTGCTCATCAGGTATGAAGTTTCAGTTATGCAAGATGAACAAGTCTAGAGATGTGCTCTATAACAGTGCATTTGATAAACACTCTGGTACTGTGCACTTCAAATTTTGTTAAATGGATAAATCTCATGGTAAGTGTTCATACCACAATAATATAATAGTAAGTAGATCACAAAGGGACACAAAGAAACTTTTGGAGGTGATGATGAATATGTTTATCACCTTGATGGTGGGATTGGTATCACAGGTATATGCAAATGTCCAAACTCATCAAATTGTGTAAATTAAACATGTGCGGGTTTTGAAATACAGTTATATCTCAATAAAAACAATTAAAAAAAGAGAGATACAGTACTAAAGATTTTCCACCTCCCCAAAACAACAACAACAGAAGCAAAAGCACCGCCAGGGGATATTAGTCTGCAGAACCCACCTGGAGTGGTGAGGCTCTCTGTAAGGCAGGCATGGAGGTCACTAGACTCTGGAACTGGGAGAAGACTTTCCAGGTATCAAAGTTGTGTCTGCTCCCCCAGCTGCCCTCTTGGGGCCTCTGGCAACAGCAGCAGTGCCCCAGAATCTTATGTGGGTCCCTGGACAGCCAGGTACCAGGCCTCCCATTGCCAGTGTTTGCTGCCTCTCCACTGTCAAGAAAAAAGTTACTTCCAAGAAAACTTTAGAGAGTGCCTGAGTTAACTTTCTCAGAATGTTCAAGTGAAACCTTTGATTATAAAAGAAAGAAATGTAAAAAGGAAAGCTCTACAGCAAATAGGGCAAATGTTAACATTTGTTAAATTTCTACGGCAGGTGCATGAATGTCTGTTATGTTATTTTTTTATATGTTTGAAATTTTGAAATTGAAAGATTAAAAATCTATTAAGTAAAAATGATAGATTCCTAGCTGAGATCAGAAAAATTGCCAAGGAAAATATAAAAATCATCCAAAACTCCACCGCCCAGATATACATTTGGGGTTTTATCCTTTCGGTTCCTTTTCTTGTTCAAAAGGAAATTTAAGATTTGCATTTTTTATTATAACTAGTCAAGCACATGCTTTTAACTCCTTCAGACATTTCAACTGAAATGATCACAGGCAAATAAATAAAAATGAGTGGGTTGGGGGGGGTGGGGGTGGTCAGACTCAGGAAACAGGAATCTTGCCAAGCAACAAGCATAATGTGGGATGTCCACATAGAACCCCAGCTCAGGGTGATGGGGGCAGGGCAGGACACAGGCCCAGGGAGCTGAGTCCCCTGGCAGCAGGCCAAGCCACTGGAGGCACTTCCGCACTGAGCTCCTAATGAGGGCACTTAGAGGAGAGGGCAGTGTCCTACTAACTTCTGCTGCCAAAATAAACTCAGAAAGGAAACTGCTTTGCCCAGCAGGAAACTTCTCTCCTGCAATGCTGACTCCCAGAAATTCACTTCCTACTCACCACAGGCAACCAAAGCCCCAAACTAGCAAAGGAAAATTACAAAAATACAAGCTTCCCCATCTCCCGTTTGTCTGAGACAAATAGATCAAACAAGGATCTTGTGGGCTCACTGCCAGAATCTATTCTGTTTAAAACCCAGGAATGGACAAGATCTCTCTCTCTAAAGATGCATAAGGAGAACAAAATTACGGGGGGGGTGGTGGGGACTAAGATTCGGGAATTTAAATCAAGATTGTGCTGAGATGTAAGCCAAGAATAAAGAATTATTCTTATTTCATATTTTCTTGTGATTTTAAAAGGCATTCACTCAGTTCAGTTCAGTTGCTCAGTCATGTCTGACTCTTTGCGACCCCATGGGCTGCAGCACGCCAGCCCTCCCTGTCCATCACCAACTCCCAGAGTTTACTCGAACTCATGTCCATTGAGTCGGTGATGCCATCCAACCATCTCATCCTCTGTCGTCCTATTCTCCTCCCGCCTTCAGTCATTCTCAGGTTGTATGTAAAAGGCATTACATTTTATTTTTTTTTAATGGTAATAAAGAAACACTGGTTTTAGCCAAAAGACTTAGTTTCCTCATCTATAAAAAGGGCTATTAATGGTAGTCCTCACCTCACAGAATTCTCAGGAAGATTAATGTCAAAGACTAATATATGTCAAATGTTTGGCAAAACAGTCACTCATATTACATATTCTTAAAAAAAAAAAACCAACTTATCTAATTTTAAAATGCAATGAACAACATTCATTTCCAGAGGGTGGATTTAACCTACATGTTTATCTCTCTATTCCTTCCCCAAATTCCACTGAAGTGGTGAAAAGTAAGAATCATAGTAGTAACCTTAGAAAAGAAAGAATAAGCAAGAAGTTCTGGAGAGTTCCTGCAAGATAGTAAATGGATGCAGACAGACTGACAGAAAACTCCATCAGGGCTGAGCACGTCCTGTCCACCTTGTGGGCGAGGCCAGACAGCTCACCCAAGGCGCCTTGGCTGGCCCGCCCCTCACAGAAAGTAGTGCTGCCCGAGAGGTGAAGGAGGAATGGGCAGCAGGGGATGAGGCCCACTCTAATAAAGAATGAAAGAAGCTCTCGAAGAATTTTTAAGTGCTTCTTTGGATCCACGGTGTATGTTGATTTTTCCTTTAGCAGGAGGAGCTGTTGGCAGGAATTACACAATGTGTGTGTGTGTGTGTGTGTGTGCGTGGGGAGGGGATGTGGATGTGGGTATGGGGGTGTACATCCCTGTCTTTGCATCCCTGGGCCTCAGGAGGGAATAAAATGGCAACTTGAGGAGCAGTAGAGAGAGATGCCATCCCTCCATCAAAGACAACAGCAGCTGTCCTTTGCGCCAGAACATGTCATTTCAGACTCCTCAGCAGCTGTCTTCATTCCTCCAGGGCCTGTACATCTTCCCCAGAGCAGGAGGACTCCGAGAGACACTGCTGATTGTTAATAATTTCCATAATCCTCAGTATCAGCTACTAAGCCAGCAGCCTACTCCACACAAGCTAGAGTAATTTATTGTTGCAGTTAATGGGCTGTTTTATAGGAACCCACAATTATAATTGGATGTCAAGTGTTGTGAATCTCAGCGGATGGAAAGCGACAACCACTAGGGCCTGGTGTTTAATTTTTTAATGTGATTATTAAATTTCCCATCTCCTTGCTCTTCTATCTTCTCTCAATGTGGCTTCCAGCTGTGGCCCTGTCTTCACCTGTGCTGTCTTCTCCAGCCTAGAGTCTTGACATCTCCTTCTGCTAAATCTGTTTCTGGATCTGTCTCTTTTATATTGAGCATGGGTAGAAAGCCTGGACCCTACAGAAATAGGGCAGCTGCCAACTTTTCTGATTGGGAACCTCCCCCAAAAAACAAACCCATCTAAGAAAGTATCCCAAGTCCTCAGGTTTGCTCATCTTGCTTTGCACACAGTACTTGGCCTGGCAGCCCTAGCCATCCAGAAGGAAACCATGGGGAGTCCCTGGCTCCTTCGACCCAGGGGCACAGGCTCCTGGAATGGACCACCGTGGCATTTTGCCATCAGAATCTGTCCTTAGAGTTCTCCTGCTCCAGATTCGAGGACACAGATTAATCAGGAGTCACCAATAGCAAGTGTCAGGGAAGTGATATAGTTGTTTGGGAAAGTGGCAAATAGATTGAGGAACCATGCAAAACAGGCTTTTCTGTATCTACTCCTGGGTGAGGAGGAAGTATGGCCTTCTTCTAGTCAGCATGAGGAAGACCACCCAACAGATGAGATGTTAGGGGCTGGTTGAGCAAGAGAAGGAAAGGACAACCACGGAGATGCAGGCCAGGATGTCACTACCTGGGAGTGGCCCTGAGCCTGCCTGCCTGGTCCATCTCAGATTCAGCTCAGTCAAGAACCCCGTGTTCAAAGCCAGACACAGAGCCTAACGGAGCACAAACTTAGTTCCAAGGCTAGCCAACATCCAAGCCAGGTGAGGACCCAACAATTTCCAGGGCAGTTCAGACACAACCAAAGTCTAATGCAAGTATAACCCTAGAGCCCTCTCCATAGTCCATTCTTGAGCACTGCCAAACCCTCTGGAACAGTAGCCCTGAATTCAGTCCTGCTGAAAGCCCATAACCAGGGCCCAAATCCCAAGTACATGGCTGGATGAGGAAGAAGATGAGGAGTCAAAGACATCACCTTATTGGAAACCATCATCCATTAAACATTCCTGAATCTAGAGCTCTCTGACCTAGCAGTTCTCTGCTGAGAGGGAATTGTACTCTGAATAGATTTGTCTCATAGCTCCCCAACACCATAATTCTCTGGGGACAGAGGTTGTCTACCATTCAACTAGAAAATCCCAACTTCAGCAGAGGGCCCAGAATAATACATGTTTGCTCAATGACTAGATGGAACATGGAGTCAGTTAAAAAGAAGATGGTCTTTGAGTCCATCAGACCTGGATGAGAATGCCTTCTCTGCCACATCTTAGCTATGTGACTGCGAGCAGGTCCCTTGCCCTCACTCTGCTGTGAAATAATGTGAGGAAAAAAATGGAAAAAAAAAAAACACTTTAAAAACCACCTGGCACAGAATGTTGGTTTCCTTTTTCTTTCTCCAAGGGCAATGTCTCCAAGGCCAGAACTAGACAATATCTTTCTGTTCTATCCATCACAAAGTGCAGAATCCTCAGAGGGTTTCAGATTCCTAGAGTCCTTGTGACTCACTGAACCTGCTTCACCATCCTGCTGCCCAGCTTTCTACTGTGCTTCATTTCAGGATGGAGGCTCCATAGCTTCCTGTATTAGACATCTAATGTCACAGCAGGGCTGCGTAACAAACAACCACAAAACTTCAGGGGTGTACAGCAATAAGCGTTTATTGTTGCTCATGAGTCCCTGGGTTGGCTGAACCCATCCATTCATCTGGGTCATCAGCTAACACATGATCTGACGTGTCTGCAGTCAGCTGGGACCCTCAGTTCTACTCTGTGAGGTGTCTCACCCTCTAGAAGGCTAGCCTGAGCTACTTCACATGGCAGTGGCAGGCTTGCAAGAAATGAATGGAAGCCCACAGGAGCCCCTGAGGCCTAGTCTCAGACCTGGCACACTATCACTTCCATAGTGAGTAACAAGGCCAGCCCAGTTTCCAGAGCAGGGGCATAAACTCTGCCTGTTGATAGGGGGAACTTCAGAGCCATCTTGCAAGGGAAAAGAATCCAGAGAAGAGAAGGACTGTGACCACTTTTTGTAATGAATCCACTATACCTTTTGGCCCTTCTTCAGTCTCTCTGCTTTTGAGAAGGTGGATAAGAGACTAGAAGGAATGATATGCTTGGACTAGGGTCAGAAACATTTGGGTTCTACCTCCTGTATTCGCCTTTTTGAACCTCAGTTTCCTCATCTACACAGTGATGTCAACAGTAAGAACTGCAGATCCTTAGTCTAGTCCCCTGATTCTTTGGGGCATCTCCAACCCTCTGTTACTAAGAACAGGAAGAAAAATCTAAGTAGCAGATTGTCAAAATCACTTCTGGTGGTGGCCCTGAGCCTGCCTGCCCTACAGGGGCAAGGACTGATACTCTATGCTGTCCTTCTCAGATCCCAGGTCAGCCATGGCCTCAGTGTCCAGAGCCACCAGTCATCAGGAGGGTGGCCTTTAACTATTTCCCAAGAAAATGGTTCTCCAGGAAGCTATGCCAACAATCAAAAAGGAAGTCAATGTGGACAAGCAAGTGCATGATTTACTATCCAGTCCATTTTCACCAAGGTCTGGGGGAGAAGCCAGAAGCATGCTCCAAGTCTCGTTCTCTCAAGGTAACTTTGGTACATACACAAATGTTTCCCTGCTGCCCTCAACTCCTGTCTATTTCCTCCCAAGGTGGTCCTAACTGGGCCACACACAGCTCCTTCCCTAATTACTACTTATTTCTTTTGCACTTTCCCCATTATAATGTTAATATCCTAATGTGTGAGTCTTATTACCTGGGCAACCAGAAGTGTTGCCAGTGTGGATTCAGTCTTGACTGAAACCTAAACTCTCCACTTGATTAAAATCACTCTTGAGGTCAAAGAACAAAAAACATCCCAGTTTCACATGTCTTATTTCTTGATTTTGTCTCTGTCCAGACAGAACTTAGCTGACCTCTATGGTTTCTTCCAAATGCACTCCAAATGCACAAAATATAATTCATTTTACTTCTACTTAACAGCCACAATATCTTATCTCCTTCTATAAGCAGATTCCCCTCTGATCAATACTGCCTACTCAAGACCTGCCTCGTGGGGTTGGGGTTAAACGGATAATGCATTTAGGTGCTCAGTATGGTACTCAGTACATAGCAAACAACTCAATAAAGATTAATGGCCAGTGTTACTATAACTGTTAATATTAGCATTAGTATTGGTCTGTAACCATCCTCCTTAGAAGTCACCCAAGTCTTTACATCAGTTGTTACTCCCTCACCCTATGTCTTTTCTGCAAGACAAAAACTTCCTCCCACCCCAGGCTGTTTAATACTCTCCTTTCAGGTAAACCCAGGTCAAGGAACTGTTTCCATCTCAGTTGGCAAAGAAGCTCCAGGGCCAAGTCCAGAGAGGAAGAGAGAAGAGACCTCACCCAACACTTTCTCTCTTGACTCCTGACCCAAGCAGAGGTCAGTGCCGTGGGGAGCCGGTGGTCCTAGGGAGGTCCCTGTGGGTTTCCCTTCAGAACTAAGATGAGGAAACCAGCAGCTGGCAGGAAATGAATATGACAAAAACTCTCTGCTGGAATAGCTATAAATAGGGAAAGTCAATGGAGTGGAAAGAAAAGCATTTAACAGCTAAGTGTGCTTTGCAACAGCAGGCTCACACCTCATTTTATCAGACATTATTTACACAAAAGAAGGTGTGATGGTGCTTATGGCATCATTAGGCATGGATTACTTCCTTAACTGTGAATACAGAAGCCCAAGGGGAGGCAACCACTCTAGAAGTCCTCAAGGACACCAGGGAAGCCAGGCACAGACTCAGTAGCCCTGGAGTCAACTGGAAATGCCCTTATCACCCCCTTAATCATCACCGCCCCCCCCCCCCACTAAGTTCTCCACTCACCAATAACAAATATAGAGTTGATACGAATCTCTGAATCAAAAGTCAGGATTGCAAGAATGGTCACACCTTTCTATTCTTAATACCCAGCCTTACTGGCACGGCTAGTGGAATCAATTTGTTACCTGTACAGTCCCAACGGTGCCCAGTGCTCAGAAGAAAGTTGGTTTAATACTCTGCTGTAGCTGTGGATGTTCTTCATAGTTTTTTTTAACAAGATGTCCTGCATTTTCATTTTGCACTGCCTCTCTGGGCAGTGGACATCTCTTACACTTTAGAGCACTTGAATGTAGAAACTAGTGTTTGCTTCTTGTGTGAAGGCTGCATGCTCACTAACATCCAAATGTTATTGAATGAGGAGGGCATGAAAAAGCTGTAAGGGGAGCAAATTTTGCCATCCCCAAAGTCTCTTTGGCATGTGGATCATTTGATTGTTTTAGCCCAAAAGATGACTCAGGAAGAAACTTTGACCTTTCCTTAACTGCCTTAAAGAATTTAGATGAAGGAGCTGTTCCAGGAAGGATCCTGTCACCATAGATAACGATAATGTGAACCAGGTGGGATAGACAGAGAAGTTCTCTGCATTCCATTGTCTCTGCGTATCCCAGTAAACATTTGTTTACCAAACATTTGCTTTTCCATCTTCACGTGACTTCCCTTCCTCCCCTTTAAAATCCCAAACTACTACCCCCAACATCCTCTTTTGTCCTTAGCTGAAGACAGTAATTTAAGGTGAGAGTTTCAGCCACGGTTGGTGAGTTATTCATTTTCCCAGATCTCTCCTATGTATACATGTTATTAAACTTTTGTTTAATTTTCTCCTATTAAAAAAACCTTAGTAAGGTTTAATAACCCTTAATAAGGCTCAGCTGTATTCCCCATTCTGAGCTTCATGGTTCCGGAAGGGGCCTCCATCTGTGATCCTCTGCCCTCCCCCAGCTCACCCCAGGCTATGCTGTCAAGGATCTGGGGTCAGACACAGTGCCAAGGGTGGGGGCACAGGATCTTCCGTCATCAGCCACCTCTGAGAGCTCTCTCGTTCCATCTGTGTGGTGCCTTCAGCAGGGAGTTTTCCCTGCTGCTTTCTCCCCAGCCGTAGGACACAGGGGTCTCTGGCAATGCTGGGAGCCCAGGTCCCTTTGATCTTATTTCCCTGGACATATTATGTAACCATTTCTCCCTGGGGTCATTCCGTCTTCCCACTGCTCCACGGGTCCACTGGCCACTTTCATACTCCAGCTTGGGGGATATCTTTTTTTCTTAATCTGAGGAAAACCCCCTCTGCCTTTCCTGAGCCTCTCAAGCTTTGCTTCCTCCCACAAACCCATCCTTAATTTGTTTAGGTTTTCAGAACAATGGCAGAAATCTCAGGGGATACTTCGGCCTTCAGCCCTGACACATTCCTTTCCCAAGGCAACCAAACGCCAAATCTGCTACCTGCCTGCCTGGGAGGAAAGAAAAGGGAGAAAATGCAAATACTTGTTCACAGTATTATCCAAACACTGTGTGAAGTCCCTTCAGTCATGTCTGACTCTTTGCGACCTTCTGGAGCATAGCCCGCCAGGCTCCTGTCTGTGGCATTCTCCAGGCAAATATACTGGAAAGGCTTGTCATGCCCTCCTCCAGAGGATCTTCCCAACCCAGGGATCAAACCCACATCTCTTATGTCTCCTGCATTGGCAGGCAGGTTCTTTACCACTACTGCCTCTTGGGAAGCCATCCAAAGACATCCAAAGCCATTTAAGAATCTCTGACTACATGTTCTATCCACCCAGGCAGTCTGTCCTTTCAGGAACACACCTAGACACTCTGAGGGTTGATGGCTTGTTTTAACTAAGACTTGAAGATAGTTACTCACCCACCACTCGCTGCTGGATCAGGTTGTCGGTGCTGGAGTCTGAGGTGGTCCAGGGAGGAGGTAGATGGTAGATTCTTTGGAAGCTCAGGACAGAGGTGGGCAGGACCCTCACAGGCTGACCTCATTCTGCAGCTTCTTTCCCACATCACTCTCTCTTGCATTTCAGAGACTCCTCCAAAGAATAAAGCCACCACACTGCAGACCGGCATTATTTCTATCAAATGCCAAGCACCAATTTCTATTGCCTGGTGTAGGAACTTTCTAGAAAGATGAATGCCCACACTTCCTAGCTGTCTTCTCAGGATGAGCTAGAGCTTAGATTTCTAACAGGTCTCTTGGGAGGGCAAAGATTCCACCAAACTCTCCAAATTCTCACCGGGTCAGAGTAAAGCCAGTCTCGGAGGTGGAAGTGTTGACTGGATTCCCCACCCACCATCTCAGTGATACCAGCTTCAGCTCAATTGCCTCTAGGTAATGAGAAATTTGTTACTTCTAAGACAGTCAATTTTGGTTATAGATCACTTTGACTACTAACTTTTTTCCCTAAGAAAACTATCTTTAAACCAAATAGAAGAGTCCATATATCTCTCGCTTGAATGTATTTTCCTTAATGCAAAAAGAGTTGGAAATTTAGAAAATAAATGTCTTAACAAGAATCAGAGATGATTCCTTGTGCAGTTTCTTCCATTTTCTCTCATTTTTGCTTCATTTACTAGATGATCTTTGGAGAAGGGACTCCTTTTTGAGGGAAGATGTCAATGAGCTCCTGCACGTGATTTATGACAGAGTGTATTAGTCAGTATAAGCCTGCTGCTGTAACAAACAACCCCAACAGTCCCGTAGCTTAATGATAAAAGTTTATGTCTTTTTTACAACGTAATTGTGGCAGGGTACCCACTCCAGTACTCTTGCCTGGAAAATCCCATGGACGGAGAAGCCTGGTAGGCTGTAGTCCATGGGGTCGCTAAGAGTCTGATATGACTGAGCAACTTCCCTTTTACTTTTCACTTTCATGCATTGAAGAAGGAAATGGCAACCCACTCCAGTGTTCTTGCCTGGAGAATCCCAGGGACAGGGGAGCTTGGTGGGCTGCCATCTATGGGGTCGCACAGAGTCAGACACGACTGAAGCGACTTAGCAGCAGCAGCAGCAAATTCTTTGCCTCTCCTCCAGCTGAAAGCTGGAGAAATTTCCCCTTAATTTAAATCTGAACTGGCCCTTATGACTGGTTTGACCAGTGGAATTTGGCAGAAGTGATGCTATGCCAGTTCAAGGTGTGATCTTTAAAGAGGCTGCACAGTCTCTGCTTGTACTCTTGTGTGGAAGCCTGATACCACGTAAGAAGTCAGATTACTCTGAATTTGCCATGCTGTGAGGAAGCCAAAGCTGGCATGAAGAGAGGTCACATGAAAAAAAGAGAGTCAGAGAGAGGGGCGTGCTGCCCACTACCCAGATGTTTCAGCCACCCCAGCATCAACATGTGAATGAAGATGCCATCGTGAACATTCCAGTCCCATTCTATGCCTGCCCACCTCACCTTAGCTCAAGCTTCAAGTGACCTCCACAACACCATCCTTCTTGACCATCACCCAGATGAGATGATCCCAGCCACTGTGAGGAGAAATGCAGAAAACAGAGCCTCATGGAAACAGCTCAGACCCCTTTAGTTTTCTAAAGATGACACCCCAGGTGTGTGTGTGTGTGTGTGTGTGTGTGTGTATGATGATGTTACACATACACATCTTTGCCCTTTCACCTGTCACCTAGATCTTTAGGCAGGAGGCCCTAACAGGAATTATTTCTGATTTAGGTTACAGGATCCCAGAGCCAGGATATCCAGAGGTCAGAGATGACCCTGATCAAGGGTCAGCAAGACCCCAGGAAAACATTATACATAAACCCACTGTTCAAAATCCCTCAGTTTTATTGTATTTTATTTTTTGCCTGATCTTATTCAAAATTTCTTCTTAAGGATATTTTGGTTGATTTCAAAACAAATTATTTTATAAGCCATGGATAATTCACTTTCCAACTGATTTGTTGCTTACTAAATAACTCCTACCTTTTAGTTACTGAATTCTCCCAGGTGCTTTGTAGTGACAGGCTACTGGTGTACTGTTAAAAGCCAAACTATCCACCTGTGATGCAGGAGACCTGAGTTTGATCCCTGGGTTGGGAAGATCCCCTGGAGGAGGGCATGGCAACCCACTCCAGTACTCTTGCCTGGAGAATCCCCGTGGACAGAGGAGCCTGGTGGGCTACAGTCCATGGGGTCACAAAGAGTCCGACATGACCGAGCGACTAAGCACACACACACACAACACACACACACACACACAAGGGCCAAATTGCCTAGGTTTGAATTCACTCTGCTATTTACTGTATGTGGGACCTTGGGCAAGTTGCTTGACCTCTCTGGTTCTCTGTTTCTTCATCTGGAAATGCAAATAAGAGTATCTACCTCACAGAGTTACTGTGAGGACTGAGTTGATATACATCAAGAGGCTGGTGTAGTATCTGGCACAAGTGTAGCTATTATTGATGAGCGTGTGCCCAGCAGGGCGAAGGGCACTGCTGAGTTCTAAGGTTGAACTGGCGTGGAGTCTGACTGGTTCCAGGATTTGCCAGTGATAGTGGTTGCCCTAGACTGGGTGTCCTAGAAGCGGGCCTTGAAACAATGATTCACATGAAAGTCATTTACCAGAGACGCTCTCAGAAGCACCCTGTGGGAGGTAGGAATGTGGGCCTGGGAAGGGAAGGCTCTGAGTGTGGGCATGGCATCAGGCAGAGTGGCTTCTGCTTATGTAGCGGAACCTAACTGTAGGCAAACGATACACCTTCCCAGTGCCCATGCTGCAGTCACTGATACCTTAGTGAGAGCTGAGTTTTATCGAGCAAATGCCATTGTTCTAGGTACTGTGCCAAGTACTTACCGTTGTTTATCTCATCTGATCCTCAAGATCTGATGAGCTATTCAGTTCAGTTCAGTTCAGCTCAGTCGTGTCCAACTCTTTGCAACCCCATGAATCGCAGCACGCCAGGCCTCCCTGTCCATCACCACTCCCGGAGTTCACTCAAACTCACGTCCATCGAGTGGGTGATACCATCCAGCCATCTCATCCTCTGTCGTCCCCTTCTCCTCCTGCCCCCAATCCCTCCCAGCATCAGAGTCTTTTCCAATGAGTCAACTCTTTGCATGAGGTGGCCAAAGTACTGGAGTTTCAGCTTTAGCATCAGTCCTTCCAAAGAAATCCCAGGGCTCATCTCTTTCAGAATGGACTGGTTGGATCTCCTTGCAGTCCAAGGGACTCTCAAGAGTCTTCTCCAACACCACAGTTCAAAAGCATCAATTCTTTGGCGCTCAGCCTTCTTCACAGTCCAACTCTCACATCCACACACGACTACTGGAAAAACCAAAGCCTTGACTAGACCAACCTTTGTTGGCAAAGTAATGTCTCTGCTTTTGAATATACTATCTAGGTTGGTCATAACTTTCCTCCCAAGGAGTAAGCGTCTTTTAATTTCATGGCTGCAGTCACCATCTGCAGTGATTTTGGAGCCCCCCAAAATAAAGTCTGACACTGTTTCCACTGTTTCCCCATCTATTTCCCATGAAGTGATGGGACAGATACCATGATCTTAGTTTTCTGAATGTTGAGCTTTAAGCCAACTTTTTCACTCTCCTCTTACACTTTCATCAACAGGCTTTTTAGTTCCTCTTCATACTAACAGGTAAATGATATCCCAAAGTTTCCATTTAAATAAATATCTGATGATGTTTGGGGCTTCCCAGGTGGCTCAGATGGTAACGAATCTGCCTGCCGTGCAGGAGTCCCAGCTTCAGTCCCTAGGTTGGGAAGATCCCCTGGAGAAGGTCATGACAAGCTACTCCAGTATTCCTGCCTGGAGAATTCTATGGACAGAGGAGCTTGGCGGGCTACAGTCCACTGAGCCGAAAAGAGCTAGACATGACTGAGCAAATAAGCATGCACTGATAATGTTTAATTTACTAAATTCTACAGATGAAAAGTCTCCAAGACATATTGTCTTCCTCTAAATAATGGCTGAGAAGAAATGCACATTTATTTATCATCGTGTTGGGTGATGCAAACTTCTCTAGCGCAGTGAAACCTGGGACATGTTTATCTGCAGTAACTGCAGGGTTATTCATTCTTAAGCGAGGCAATGTGTAATTGTGATGGAGCTTGAAGCCCTTGGTCTGGCAAGGCCCAAGGTCAGTGGCAGCCTGGAGGTTTCATCCTGAGCACCAAACCTTGATTGAATAGCTAGTACTTGGAAAAATAGTCGAGGTTATCCAGGCTTAGCAAGATAGACTGCCGTGATCACGCCTGCATGGCTATGGTGGTGGATTAGTCACTAAGTTTCCTCCAACTCTTGTGACCCAACAGACTGTAGGCTCCTCTGACACTGTCTTAGTCCCTTTAGCTGCTATAACAAAAATACCATAAACAGAGTGACTTATAAACAATAGAAATTTATTCCTCATGGTTCTGGAGGCTGGGAAGTTTATGATCAAGGCACCCAGCAGATTATGTGTCTGCTGAAGACCAGTTTCTCAGTTCATAGACAGTCCTCTTCTTGCTCTGTCCTCACATGGCAGAAGGGGTGAGAGAGCTCTCTGGGATCTCTTTTATCCCAGTCACATGGGCTCCACCCTCATGACCTAATCACCCTCCCCAAGGTCTCATCTCCCAGTTCCACCATGTTGGGCATTAAGTTTCAACAAATGAATTTGGTGGGGAGGGGGGTGGGGCACAGCATGCAGACCAGAGCAGACTGGGAGTGAACTGTATGTGCCAAACCTGTAAGAGCACGTCAACTGGAGGAAGCTTACTCTAATAATTTCATTTTGCAGATGAGCAACCTGAGACCCAAATGAGTCATTTACCCAAAACTGTAGTGAGAGACAAAGCTCGGATCATACACCTGAGCTTGTTGAATCCAGGGCAGATGCTGGCAACCACTGTGGTGTTGTGAGTCTCCTAACTTGACACCAGCCCCTGCCTGCCTTCAGGGAACAGGGCATAATGGGGACTACTGCTGCCTTTAGGCCCAAGATCCAAGTTCCATTCCTACCAACCCTAAC
The DNA here is from genome assembly GCF_019923935.1 of Bubalus bubalis. Classification (NCBI taxonomy): domain Eukaryota; kingdom Metazoa; phylum Chordata; class Mammalia; order Artiodactyla; family Bovidae; genus Bubalus; species Bubalus bubalis. The sequence goes on along the minus strand of NC_059180.1, from coordinate 21,633,785 downwards.
GCAACACATTCCTGCCAACCCCAGTGTTCCTGGGTACAGGGGTCCCAGCCTCCTGGAGGACAAGCAGGCTTTGAGGATGCCTGGCTTCAGCCCTGCCTGTCCAGTCCAGCAGTCCAGGGCATGTCTTTGCCTTGGCTCACTTCCCCCAACCCCTTTTCCCTCCCCACCCCCCGCAATCATGGCAGCGCCAGCAGTCAGGGAGTTGGTGGCCCACGTGCCAGCGCTCCCCTCCCCAGACCTAGGGCTCAGCTATTGATCCTGGCGCGCTCCCCGCAGCCTCCTCTGCCAAGAGAGGCAATTTACCACCAGCTACGAGGTCACGGGAGGGGCCCAGCCGCCCACAGGCGCTTTTACGCTGCTATAAAAACCATTTAAAGGGCCACTTTGTGAGCCACAGCGCGGAGGAGGAGGAGCGAAGCAGCGGAAGCCGCGGACCCACAAGCCTTGAAGCCTCCTTTCGAGCCCGCAATCAGGGAGGGGTTGGGGTGTGTGTGTGTGTGTGTGTGAAGATTCTGGAAAGCCCCACAATCTTTTCTGCCCGCTCCCCCATCTTCGGAAGAGGCTGCAGGAGCTGCGAGGCAGGCCCCCAGGGGAACCGCCCCGCACGCCGCCCGAGTGGGCAGGACCAGAGCAGGATGCCCACTGACCTTTGTAAGTCAGATCACAAAGCCCGACCCTAACCCTCTGGTCACCACTGGGTGCCTGCGCCCTGCTCTATGCCGTGCAGCCCAGGGCCCCTTGCTTCCCCTTCCGCCTCTGTAGCCGCTCTGGAGGGAGTCTGTACAAGTATCATCAGGCCCACGTCTCAGAGGGAAAACTGAGGCTCCAGGAAGTTAAGTGACTTGCTCAGGATTTCACAGCCTGGATTTAAACTCGGATAGTCCACCTCCAAAGCGAATGATCTTAATTACCTAAAGACTCTGTCTTACCCACACTCTGATAAAAGCCATCACTTCAGCCTCAAAAGCCAGCTGCATAAGGACGACGTGGTTTACCAGCCGCTAACTTCGGCCATAATAGGGAGCCATTAACATCACCCCGTCCCCAGCCCCAGCCCCGCCCCCAGTGCATTTCAGGCTATTCCTGTCTCTCAGGTATGTTGGCTCCTAAATGCCCTTCCCGCTCTCCTCTGCCTGTTCAGCTAGCGCCACCTGCAGGTGGAGCTGGTCACTGTTTCTTTGGGGCCACCAAAAGAAATTTACTCATTCATTCAGCGCGTTTTTCCACAGACATTTATTGATTTTTGCTCTGTGCCAGGAACACGGAACTGGGCTGGAGGCCGCGGGACACAGGTACTTACAGTCTAGCAGGGAGACAGACATTTAAACAGGCAATTATGCAGGACAGACGGATAGTGAAAGGGGAGAGAAGCGAGGGAGGGCTTCCAGAGTAGGGCTGCCCTTACTCAGCCAACCTCTCCCCAAACGCCTTGAGCTGCCACATCGGTGTCCTCCCACCAGAGAGACCAAGGAGCCCTTCGACTAAGAGCCCTCAAATTCCGCCTGGCGCTCAGGACCCTTAGTGATCCTTAGCAGAATCCTTCCCGCTCTCGTTCTAGATTGATTGGTCCTCAGAAGAAGCAGCTCCTCCTCTTGGGCTGAATCTAACTTGTTTGCCTATAACCTGGCCTGGGTTTTCCAAGAGTTAGCTGCACAGATGGTCCCATCTCTTGAATCATCAGTATTTTTTCACTCTCCCTCTGCCCCTAAGCATAATTCAGTGCCCTGAGCTAAACAAATGACCCTTGGCTGTGCCACCATCTTTCTTTTTTCACTGCTACACTTCTCTGCAAAAAGTAACCTCTGTTCAAACCCCCTGTATCCTCACTCTAAGCCAATGTGTTAATGCCAACAAGGCTACCCCTCTTTAAGCATTTTGCTGTCTGCCAGTCGTGTGTCATTTTACATGCATGAGTTCAGCCATTTCTAACACAGTCGTGTGAATTATGATCAGCCTTATCTTACAAATGGAGAACTGAGGCTCTAGAAAGAGAGGGTGAAATAAATGGCTCAGTCATACCACTGGCCTCAAATCCTGCCTCTAACCATCTAGACTTAATGAACCCTCCATGGGGACAGCCACTCATCATTACTCCCTGGTAGGTTTGAGGCACTTGATAAATATTTGTTAAATGAATAGATGTTCAAACCCTTTAATGACTTTTTGCCATTAATGATATTTTCTGCAAGGTTTTATAATTTAGTAATACATACATTTGGTAGTAAAGTTATATGTATCATTGTGTCTCAGAGTCCCAGGATTCCTTTATGAATTAAGTATTTTGAAAAATAAAATAGAGTGGAATTCAATATAATTCTCAACCCATCTATCTTGTGTCTTCATCCTTGCTGTCAAAATGCCAGTGCCTTCTTAAACAGGAGAGAATGCAGGCTACATATTAATTTGGTTTAGCTCATGGAGTACACTCAGGCATGCACAGCACAAAAAAAAAAAATCAAGAAGGAGACAAATAATCAAAAGGGATGAATTTGGTAAGTCCTGTATGAAAAAATGCAAGTCTGAAAATATTTATTGGGATAAACATACACATTAAAGAAAGATTATTCAGCAGACAGAAAAAAAAAGATATTCATGAGAATAAACTAATACACATTCAGAAAATGTTTCAAAGAAACTAAAAATTATGTCCGAAATTCCCTTAGGCAAATCAAAGGAAATCTCCTGATATTTATACGTACATGCAACCAGGTGAGTTAGTTTCATATTAGTTGCCACCAATCAGAATGGGTTAGGTTCCGCTGCAGTAACAACAGCAGTAACAACAGTTAAGCCTCAATTCTCAGAGGCTTAACACAGCAAAGGGTGTTTCTTGCTCACTCCACATTTTCAACCTGGGTTGAATGAAGCTCTGCTCCAAGTTATCTTTATTCCAGGACGCAGACTGATAATACAGCTTCTACTTGGCATATTACTGAGATGTGGTAAACCATGTACCTAACATCAGGAGGAATGACATATGTCACTTCCGCTCACATTTGACTGACAGAAGCAAATACTGCTTTGTCTGAACTCAAAGAACAGGCATGTATAACTCTCCTGCAGGGAACGTTGCACATAACCCCTGAGCTCAGACAAACTGGATTTAGGTAAATGGGAATCCCACCTGGGTTTCCCAGGTGGCTCAGTGGTAAGCAATCTGCCTGCCAAGCAGGAGACATGGGTTCGATCCCTTGGTTGGGAAGATCCTCTAGAGGAGGAAATGGCAACCCACTCCAGTATTCTAGCCTGGGAAATCCCATAGACAGAAGAGCCTGGCAGGCTACAGTCCATGGGGTCTCAAAGAGTCGGACACAAATGAGTGATTGAGTATGCAGACGTGCAAATGGTTATCACTATTTCCTTCCTCCCCTCCCTATACATTCCTCCCTTTAGGTTACAAATTTTAATGTGCATAAAATTTCCACTTGGAAATGAGTTACAATGCAGATTTCTGAGATCTACCTCCAAAGAAGCTGATTTTGAAGGTCTAAACTGGTCCTCTGGGATCTACGTGGTCACTACAGGTAAACAATGTCTAGTAGTAGAAAGAGCATTTTGAGCAACACTGATCTAATCTCGATGAAACTTGCTATGTGGATCCTTCTCATATCAAATGACCTTTCCTCACTCCTTGCTCAAGATGGATACAACCAAAATCCCTCAGAATATCTGTAACTTAGAAATTCAAGAGATACAACAACTACATACAATGTGGGATTTCTGGACCGGATTCTGAAACAGAAAAAGGGCATTAGGAGAAACATGGACTAACACTGGGCTTCCCTTGTGGCTCAGCTGGTAAAGAACCCACCTGCAATGCGGGAGACCTGGGTTTGATCCCTGGGTTGGGAAGATCCCCTGCAGAAGGGAAAGGCTACCCACTCCAGTATTCTGGCCTGGAGAATTCCATAGACTGTATAGTCCATGGGGTCGCAAAGAGTTGAACACAACTGAGTAACTTTCCCTTTCACTTTGACTAACATTAGGGGAAATTTGACAGAACTGTACTGATGTTAATTTCCTGGTTTTGAGACTCAAACTGTGATTATGTAGGATGTTAATGTTAGGCGAAACTGTATGAAGGGTACATAGGAATTTTCTACACTATTTTTTTTCAACTTTCTGTGAATTTAAAATTGTTTTCAAATGAAAAGTTAAAAACAAAGTTATTATAAAGATAGTCATCTCATGGGATCATGGTGATGTTAAAAGAGATTATACACATAAAGAACATGGTGCTATATTGTACAATCTGTCTACTGCTCCCTACAGAACCCACGTAATGCCCTGCCTTCTGCAGGTACTTTCTCTATAAGTGCTTGACATGTTGAATTAGCTTGAGAAAAAGGAAAAACAAATGAACTTTATGTCATACCACTTCATTCTTATGATAACTCTGTGAAGACGGTACTTTACCTTCATTTTACAGATGAGGTCTTGGAAGTACCAAAGGGTTTACAGCTTACAGGCTTGAATGCAATTTGTTTCTGCCCTGGCTATAGTGAAACTACTCTCGCCCACAGCACTTTCCAGCCCAGGGGAACAGCTTTTCGCTCTCTCCAGCACCACCCTCTCCAGCTTCCCAGTCTGTACTTGCAGCAAACAGGGCTGCTTATGCCAGTTTCCTGCTCCAGCATTTGGATTTCATTAGCAAGCACAATTCTAATTGAACTTTTATTCACTAGCCACAGCTTGGCAATTAATCAAGCTTCTCCCAAGCTCAGAGCCTATGTTCACTTCCTTTCACCAAGAGAGAAAAGAAAAAGAAGGAAAGAAACCTCAATCCTCATTCCTAGGGCAATGTACCCTGCTCTTGTTCTGGTTTCCACGTCTCCCTGTGTTCCCAGGACACCGTGCACTTAGTAATTTCTAAAGAAGGCTGTTAGATTCAGATGGTAATCACAGTCCCCTTCTAACACATTCCCTGGACTCCTGGCCTCATTAGAAATCCTCTCATCACTTGCTTCCAGCCTCTCACTTGCAAGTAAATGCTGGTGTCTGCTCTCCTTCCTGCCAGAATCTCAAGACACCTCGTTTACTTTTTTCTTAATGTAACATTTATTGTTGTTTCCCCAGTTCTCTGATTAAAGACAGAATAATGTTTCTTGCAGAAAAATCAGAAAATGTGAAAAATCACAGAGGATAGAACTGAATCATAATGCCACCAGCTGAAAATATATGGAGCTAATATATGGAGATGCAAGTGATCTTTGATTTTCTTAAATACAGCTTTTGTGTAAATTTTCCATTAGATGTCAAAACTCCTAATTCAGAGATCTAAAATGCAAGTGAGAACAGGGTTAGTATCACCACATCACACAATGCCAGGGTACACCACTCATATTAGTCTATGCAGATGATACCCTCTGAACTTGTGTAGTGCACAGTATTTGCGGTTGTTCTTGATAACTGTGTACAAGGCCTGAGCCTGGAAATTGTAGGTAAACTAAAGGATGAGGGCAGCACCTGAAAATCGTTGTTAACGGAGGGATATGACATTGTACAGGAGGCAGTGACCAAAACCATCCCAAAGCAAAAGAAATACAAGATGGCAAGGAGGGGGAGGCCTCATCCTTTGTCTGAGGAGGCCTTACACATAGCTGAGAAAAGAAGAGAAGCAAAAGGCAAAGGAGAAAGGGAAAGATATACCCAACTGAATGCAGAATTCCAGAGAATAGCAAGGAGAGATAAGAACGCCTTCTTCAATGAACAATGCAAAGAAATAGAGGAAAACAACAGAATGGGAAAGACTAAAGATCTCTTTGACAAAACTGGAGATATCAAAACTGGAGATATCAAGGGAATATTTTCTGCAAAGATGGGCACAATAAAGAAACAGTAAGGACCTAACAGAAGTAAAAGAGATTATGAAGAGGTGGCAAGAACACACAGAACTATACATAAAATGTCAGACCTGGATAATCACGATGGTGTGGTCACAAACCTAGACCCAGACATTTTGGAGTATGAAGTCAAGTGGGTCTTAGAAAGCATTACAACAAACAAAGCTAGTTGAGGTGATGGAATTCCAGCTGAGCTATTTAAAATCCAAAAAGATGATGCTGTTAAAGTGCTGAACTTAATATGTCAGCAAATTTGGGAAACTCAAGAGTGGCCACAGAACTGGAAAAGGTCAGTTTTCATTCCAATCCCCAAAAAAGGCAGTGCCGAAGAATATTCAAACTACCACACAATTGCGCTCATTTCATGTGCTGACAAGATAATGCTCAAAATCCTTCAAGCTAGGCTTCAATGGTACATGAGCCAAACTTCCAGATGTACAAGCTGGATTTAGAAAAGGCAGAGAAACCAGAGATCAAATTGCCAACATCTGTTGGATCATAGAAAAAGCAAGAGAATTCCTGAAAAACATCTACTCTGCTTCATTGACTATGCTAAAGCCTTTGACTCTGTGGATCACAACAAACTGTGGAAAATTCTTAAAGAGATGGGAATCCCAGACCACTTACCTGCCTCCTGAGAAACCTGTTTTCAGGTCAAGAAGCAACAGTTAGAACTGGACATGGAACAACAGACTCATTAAAAATTGGGAAAGGAGTATGTTGAGGCTGTATATTGTCACCTTGCTGATTTAATTTCTATGCAGAGTACATCATGTGAAATAGCAGGCTGGATGAATCACAAGCTGGAATCAGGATTGCCAGGAGAAATATCCACAACCTCAGATATGCAGATGATACCACTCTAATGGAAGAAAGGGAACAGGAATTAAAGAGCCTCTTGATGAAGGTGAAAGAGGAGAGTGAAATAGTTGGCTTAAAGCTCAACATTCAAAAAACTAAGACCATGGCATTTTGTCCCATCACTTTACAGCAAATAGATGGGGGAAAAGCGGCAACAGTGACATTTTCTTTGGTTTCAAAATCATTGCAGATGGGTACTGCAGCCATGAAATAAAAAGACACTTACTTGCTCCTTGGAAGAAAATCTATGACAAACCTAGGCAGCATATTAAAAAGCAAAGACATCACTTTGCCAACAAACGTCCATCTAGTCAAAGCTATAGTTTTTCCAGTAGTCATGTATGGATGTGAGAGTTGGACCACAAAGAAGGCTGAGCACCCAAGAACTGATGCTTTTGAACTGTGGTGTTGGAGAAGACTCTTGAGAGTCCCTAGGACAGCAAGGAGATCAAACCAGTCAATCCTAAAGGAAATCAACCCTGAATATTCCCTGGAAGAACCAATGCTGAAGCTGAAGCTCCAATACTTTGGCCACTTGATGTGAAGAGCCGACTCATTTGAAAAGACACGGATGCTGGGAAATATTGAGAGCAGGAAGAGGAGAGGACAACAGGGGGATGAGATGATTGGATGGGATCAACGACTCAATGGACATGAGTTTGAGCAAACTCTGGGAGATAGTGAAGGACAGGGAAGCCTGGCATGCTGCAGTCCATGGAGTCACAAAAGGTCAGACACCACTTAGTGACTGAACAACAACACAGAAATATGAGACCTGAGATCAGAATCCTATGATTTTCTTTTTCAAAGGGAGCTAGAAATTTGGATTTTTAAATAAAATAACCAAATTTTTAAATGCTAAATCAATTTTTAAAACCCACCGTGCTAAACAGACAGGCCTAATCTGGACTTTGGGGTATCTGCTGCTGCTGCTGCTGCTAAGTTACTTCAGTCGTGTCTGACTCTGTGCAACCCCACAGATGGCAGCCCACCAGGCTTCTCTGTCTCTGGGATTCTCCAGGCAAGAATATTGGAGTGGGTTTCCGTCTAGTGACTGAAAATGGTTTCACTTCATCCCAGGGCCTTCCACTCTCCCAGTCCAGCTTCCCCCTCTCCTACTTCTACCAAATATTGTGCCAACTTTCACATACTGTGCATGAGGGCTCATCTCCTCACCCCTTGACCAATAGTAGATTCAGAACTAGATTGTAGGACAAGACACCTGAACACTCATCTGAGGCATCAATCACAGCATCAGTGGAGGACTCAAGTGTTACTGAACATTGGATTCACCAAAATTCCTCTCAAGGAGTTCATGTATGGCTGGAAGGAATATGCTGATGAGCCATTTGTAGAGAAGGAGTAAAACACTTCAAAGAGGCTTATTAAGGACCAAATAGATGGGCATTAAACCACTGTCTGAGAAGGGTAGTTCCAAATAACTGCCGGGATGTTATTTTGCTCAGTGGGCATGCAAGTTCAGGGTCAGAGCTGAATTGTCGGGGCACAAAGAGAGAGGCTGAAGTCTAGTGTGAATTGTCCTCCTTTTCCACTCCTCCACTTAGCACTCAGCCACGACACTTAATAATGACTGAATATCAGTTTAATCATGTAGAGTATTTTGTATTAACTGGAAGAATGCATGTGATAAGCCGCTAACTGAAAAAAAGCACACTGAAGAGCAATATATTTTGTATTCCCCACTTTTTGAAGAAACCCTTTTAAAAGTGGAGGCATAAATTGGGAGATTGGGGTTGATGTATGTATATTACTATGTATAAAATAGATAACTAATGAAAACCTACTTTATAGCACAGGGAGCTCTACTCAATGCATGTGGTACCCTAAATGGGAAGGAAATCCAAAAAAAGATGGGATTTATGTATACGTGTAGCTGATTCGGACATAACTGAGAGACTTCACTTTCACTTTTCACTTTCATGCACTGGAGAAGGAAATGGCAACCCACTCCAGTATTCTTGCCTGGAGAATCCCAGGGATGGGGGAGCCTGGTGGGCTGCCGTCTATAGGGTCGCACAGAGTCGGACACGACTGAAGCGACTTAGCAGCAGCAGCAGCAGCAGCAGCATGGCTGATTCACTTTGCTATACAGCAGGAGCTAACAGCATTGTAAAGCAGCTATACTCCAATAAAAGTTTAAAAAAAAACTGTGTAAGTACTCATATGTTTCTAGATGTCTATGAAAGCAAAGGAAAATATGGAAGACATACACTTTAAAACAAAATTTATCTTATTGAACTATAGTTGATTTACAATGTTGAATTAATTTCTGCTGTACAGAAATATATAAATATGTATTCTTTTTCCTATTGTTTTCCAGTGTGGCTTATCATGGAATACTGAATATAGTTGCCTGTGCCATACAATAGGACCTTGTTGTTTATCCATCCTATATATAATAGTTTGCAAATGCTGATCCCAAACTCCCAACCCATTCCTCCCCCACCCCCAATTTTCAATAGTGTTTATTAGGGATAATTAGTTTGTATAGAAGAAGAAAAGATTGTTGATTTTACTTTAATGCTTGAATCATATCAATTGTTTGAATTATTTCAACAAGCACATGTAACTTTTATAATTCAAATGTTGAAGTTTTAAAACTAGGCTTGAAGAGCCGCCAAATTTAACATGCCCAGAAGAGACAACATGTGTCTGACCATGTTTGACTAGATATTATTTTTGAACTGCAGTTTTGAAAAACAGGCAATGTTAAATATTGATGACATGGAAACCATAATAGGGATCTCTTTTTGCCCTTCACTATATGAGATTATTTCTAGTATTAATATTTTTCCTTTAAGTGAATGAAGTATTTTAAGGGAGAAATTCTTCATTATATTAAGGAGCTACACCTTTATTCTAATTTTATCTAGAGTTTTTAAGAAAAGTAAGTATTAAAGACTCAATTTTTTAAACAAAATCTACAGAGTTGATCATTATGTTTCCCTCTATGTACTTATTGATATAACCAGATGTGTTTATAACTTTCTTAATATTAAACCATCCTTGCATTACAAGATTAAGCTTCATTGGGTTATGCTTTAATGTACTTCAGTTTAGTGTTAGAGTCAACTTGATTTGATTCGATATTTTATTTAGGATTTTTGCATCCATGTTTAGAAGGAACTGTGGTTAGTAATATTCTTTTTCGTGTGATTTTTTTTTTTATCAGATTTTGCTATCGGCTATGCTTTATTGACTATGCCAAAGCCTTTGACTGTGTGGATCACAATAAACTGTGGAAAATTCTGAAAGACATGGGAATACCAGACCACCTGACCTGCCTCTTGAGAAACCTATATGCAGGTCAGGAAGCAACAGTTAGAACTGGACATGGAACAACAGACTGGTTCCAAATAGGAAAAGGAGTGCGTCAAGGCTGTATATTGTCACCCTGCTTATTTAACTTATATGCAGAGTATATCATGAGAAACACTGGGCTGGAAGAAGCACAAGCTGGAATCAAGATTGCTGGGAGAAATATCAATAACCTCAAATATACAGATGACACCACCCTTATGGCAGAAAGTGAAGAGGAACTCAAAAGCCTCCTGATGAAAGTGAAAGAGGAGTGAAAAAGCTGGCTTAAAGCTCAACATTCAGAAAACAAAGATCATGGCATCTGGTCCCATCACTTTATGGGAAATAGATGGGGAAACAGTGTCAGACTTTATTGTTTTGGGTTCCAAAATCACTGCAGATGGTGACTTCAGCCATGAAATTAAAAGACGCTTACTCCTTGGAAGGAAAGTTATGACCAACCTAGACAGCATATTGAAAAGCAGAGATATTACTTTGCCAAAAAAGGTCCATCTAGTCAAGGCTATGGTTTTTCCAGTGGTCATGTATGGATGTGAAAGTTGGACTGTGAAGAAAGCTGAGTGCCGAAGAATTGAAGCTTTTGAACTGTGGTGTTGGAGAAGACTCTTGAGAGTCCCTTGGACTGCAAGGAGATCCAACCAGTCCATTCTAAAGGAGATCAGCCCTGGGTGTTCTTTGGAAGGAATGATGCTAAAGCTGAAACTCCAGTACTTTGGCCACCTCATGCGAAGAGTTGACTCATTGGAAAAGACTCTGATGCTAGGAGGGATTGGGGGCAGGGGGAAAAGGGGACAACAGGGGATGAGATGGCTGGATGGCATCACTGACTTGATGGACATGAGTTTGAGTGAACTCCGGGAGTTGGTGATGGACAGGGAGGCCTGGCGTGCTGCAATTCATGGGGTCGCAAAGAGTTGGACACGACTGAGCGACTGAACTGAACTGAACTGATGCTACTTTCATAAAACAACTTGAGAAAGTTTTCTTCCTTTTATTTGTTCTGCCTGTTCAAGTAGTCTGGAAGTGACTTGTTATTTGTATGTTTAAAAGAACTCATCCATATAGGAGGAGAGTTTGAGGGAGAATGGATACATGTATATGGATGACTGAGTCCCTTTGCTGTCCAACTGAAACTATCACAACATTATTAATTGGTTAAATACACCAAAATAAAATAAAAAGTTTAACACACACACACACAAAGAACTCATCCACAAAATTGTCTGAACATGGCATCTTTTGGGAAAGTGGAGTTTTGTTTACAACTTTTACTATTTTCTTCAAAGCTACTAGTCTATTTACATCTTCCCATTTTTATTAATTTTATTCATTCATACTTTTCTTGAAAAGAATCCATTTCATCTAGATTTTCAAATTCATTTTCACTGTATTATAATATCAGTTCAGTTAAGCTGCTCAGTCATGTCCGACTCTTAGCGACCCCATGGACTGCAGCATGCCGGCTTCCCTGTCCATCACCAACTTCAAGAGCTTGGTCAAACTCACATCCATCGAGTCAGTGATGCCATCCAACCATCTCATCCTCTGTCATCCCCTTCTCCTCTTGCCTTCAAACTTTCCCAACATTAGGGTCTTTTCCAATGAGTTGGCTCTTTGCATCAGGTGGCCAAAGTATTAGAGCTTCAGCTTCAGCATCAGTCCTTCCAATGAATATTCAGGACTGATTTCCTTTAGAATTGACTGGTTTGATCTCCTTGCTATCCAAGGGACTCCCAAGAGTCTTCTCCAACACCACAGTTCAAAAGCATCAATTCTTTGGTGCTCAGCTCTCTTTATGGTTCAACTCTCACATCCATGCATGACTACTGGAAAAACCATAGCTTTGACTAGATGGACCTTTGTTGACAAAGTGATGTCTCTGCTTTTTAATATGCTATCTAAGTTGGTCATAGCTTTTCTTCCAAACAGCAAGTGTCTTTTAATTTCATGGCTGCAGTTACCATCTGCAGTGATTTTGGAGCCCCCAAAAAGAAAGTCTGTCACTGTTTCCATTGTTTACCCATCTATTGGTCAGGAAGTGATGGGACCAGATGCTGGGATCTTAGTTTTTTGAATGTCAAGTTTCAAGCCAGCTTTTCCACTCTCCTCTTTCACTTTCATCAAGAGATTCTTTAGTTCCTTTCTAATTCTTTACAAATATCCTTTAATTTCACACTTCTTATTCCCTTCCCACTCTGAATTTTGCTGACTGGTCATTTTAATGAGTCAGGTTTTGGATGTAGCTATCAATGTTTATTAGCCTTGTAATTTCTAGTTCAGTTTATGATCTTTTTTGTTAAGTCCTCCCTCTTGCTTCCCTTGTGCTTATTTTGTTAACCTTATCTTCCTAATTCTTGAGGTCATTGCTCATTTCATTTGTTTCACTTCATACTTGTTTAATGACTAAAGAATTTAAAGCAATTATCTTCCCTGAATTCAGCTTTAGCTGATCCCCTAAAATCAAAGATGTTGAATTTCATTTTCACTTTCTTTGAAATGGTTTATATCCAGAGCTGAGTTTTAGGGAGAGAGCTTTATGGTTGCTTTTTAAAATAACTGTTTCTGAAATTATTTTAAATTAAAAATAGGTTGATTATACAAAGCAGAAAGAAGGGGAAAATCCTCCAGAATTCTACCGTTCAAATGCTTATATACATCTTTCCAATCATTGGTGCATATGGTTGCTTCTTTCCTTTACTTTAAAAATACATGTTATCTATTTTGTTTTAAAAGCTACTTTATTTCCTAACTATTGTTTGTGTGCTTATCAGGAACTCTTGCTGCTCTTGAGGGGCTGTGGGCTTTGGGGGTCCTACAGTAACTTGTATGAACATGGAGATTGTTTGACGGGTAGATTTTAAGATTTTTATGAGATCCTTCCTTTTGAGAGACAGAAAAAGGAACTGTGACAAAGATTTCATATATGAAAATATTGCTTTGCCTCCATCTCCTTTAAATAACGACCTCTTCATCAAGCTTAAAGACAAAGACTCAAGAAACGGCTACTCATGTCCTCCTGTCCAGGACACCTGCCTGCTTCCCAGTATCTCCAAATTTACAATCAGATCCATCCTTTACCAACAAGGCAAATCACATTACTCTGTGGGAGCCTCACTTTCTGCATTTGTAAAATGGGGACAATCGTAGTCCCTTACTCATCAAACAGCAGTGAACTGGATTTCCCTGGTGGTCCAATGGTTAAGCATCCACTTGCCAACGCAGGGGAGGTGGGGTTGATCCCTGATTGCGGAACTAAGATCCCACATGCCCTGGGGAACTAAGCCCACCTACTGCAACCACTGAGCCTGTGTGCCATAACAGAGGAGCCTCGCGGTACAACTAGAGAAGCCCATGAACCACAACAAAGACCCAGTGTGGTCAAGAAAAATTCGAACAACAATGGTGATTTTTTACACAAAATAATGCAGAGAAAGCACTTACCACAGGGTCTGGCACCTAATAAACACTCTCTAAATGATGGCTGTTGTTACCTTCACCGATCCCGCTACTTACAAAACAAGCAACATGAATAAAGATCTCACTTCTCAGCTGAGACTGGGGGATCTCAATGCCAGCTACTCATCTGCAGTTTTACAAAAGCAATTAAAGCTCGCTGTGATCGTGAGCCTTGATTGTCCTTGAAGCCCAAGTTACCCTATTGAGAGAGGAAGCCAATGCCCTTGCACCCGTTCCTGTGCTGTTTATTATGCCAGAGAGGCTGCTCGGACTCATTACTGCTGCGGAATACAGGCCCCCAGGGGCTGAAGTGGAGCCGGATAATTACCAACAGATCCCTAATAGGTATGGACTCAATGGAAACAAGTCCATCAGAAACGAGGCATTTATGTCTAAACTATTGCAATCCACGCTTGGGGGCACCGCAGACTGCTAATGAGGGCGACACTCCCAAGGCCAAGGGCCCTGACCACCAGCTCCACCCTTGAGAGCCCTGTGCTTTAGAGGATCTGGACATCCCCCTTCCTGATCTACGCAGCAGCTTGCCTTTGGGAGAACTAAGCAGCAAGCTGATTTGGTTTGATACCAAAATCTTCTCTGTCTTGATGGCCTGGCCCTGTCTTGCCCAGTAAAAAAGATCTAGTTGTCTCAGAAATTCCACCTTCAAGAGAAATCACTCGAAATTAGCCTCCCACTCTGTTCTTCTTTCCTTCAGTTCCTGCCCAGCTGCCTGTCTCCTCCTCCATCCTTATCACAGGTAGCATCCTTTTAAAATTCTGCAGTAACTTCAGGAAACCACTTCACCTCTGCTCACCAATTCTCTCAGAGCTGCAGCATTGCCTTGAAGTAACGTGGCTTTCTTTTTTTTGCCATTTTAATATCTTTAAATTGAAGTATAGTCGATTTACAATGTCATATTTATTTCTGCTGTACAGCAAAGTGCCTCAGTTATACATATATATACATGCTTTTTTATATTCTGTTCCATTATGGTTTATCACATGATATTGATTATAGATCCCTATGCTATACAGTAGGACCTTGTTGTTTTTCCATTTATATGCTGCTGCTAAGTCGCTTCAGTCGTGGCCAACTCTGTGCAACCCCATAGCTGGCAGCCCACCAGGCTCCCCCATCCCTGGGATTCTCCAGGCAAGAACACTGGAGTGGGTTGCCATTTCCTTCTCCAATGCATGAAAGTGAAGTTGCTCAGTCGTGCCTGACTCTTAGCGACCCCATGGACTGTAGCCTACCAGGTTCCTCCATCCATGGGATTCTCCAGGCAAGAATACTGGAGTGGGTTGCCATTTCCTTCTCCACTATATATAATAGTTGACATTTGCTCAGCCCAACCTCCCGCTCCATCCCTCCCTCAACCGCCTCCCCCTTGGCAACCACCTGTCTGTTTCATAGATAGGTTCATTTGTGTCACATTTTAGATTCCACAGATAAGTGATATCATATGGTATTTGTCTTTCTTCCTGACTTGTTTCACTTAGTATGATAATCTCTAGTTGCATCCACGTTGTTGCAAATGACATCATTTCCTTCTTTTTTTATGACTGAGTAGTATTCTATTGTATTTATGTGTGCTCAGTTGCTCAGTCATGGCCAACTCTTTGTGACCCCATAGACTGTAGCCCACCAGGCTCCTCTGTCCAGTGGAATTCTCCAGGCAAGAGTACTGGAGTGGGTTGCCATTGCCTTCTCTGTTGTGTATATGCACCACATCTTATTCATCCACTCCTCTGTCTATGGACATCTAGGTTATCTCCATGTCTTGGCTATTGTGAATAATGCTGCTATGACGTAGGGGTGCACTTATCTTTCTGAAATATATTTTTGCCAGGGTATATGTAATATGACTTTATTTCTAATGTTTGCTATCAGTACAGCATGTACACATGCAATTTAATGTAAAACATAACTGATGAGAGTTCTTGCTGAACTGCACCCTTCCACCCCAAAAGTAAGAATTTCAGTCTGCAAATTAGGGCTGCCAGAAATTAAGTTTTCTGGATGGTTCTGAGGCTGATCTTTATTGGTATCCCAAGCCGCATTTCCTTTGGGTGGTAGAAACACAATCTCAGCAAATCAGGGAGGCCCCCTCACTTGTTCCCCGGATGAGTAGGGCACTTATATTCTGGGGGCAGAAGGATCAAGTACCAGAGAGTGAATCTGGTCCTTGGTCATTGCCTACCATGCATGCTGGCATCCTTCAAGCCTCTCCTGTCTTGGTCGTCAGCCATAATCCACGCAGAATACTTTCTGAGACTTGTACATTCCCATGTCAGAGTCTCCCTGGGCAGTCATTTAGCTATGTCCAAGCCCTTCTCCCCAAATAGCACACATTCACCTGCTCTTTTGCTGTACCACCCCTCCTCAGAAGCATTAAAAGCCACCGACTTCATGGACAAGGAAGGACAGAGAATCCTTGGGTTAATACCTAAAATAAGTATTTTCTTGCAAAGGTTATAAAGGGAAATGGAAGGTTATTAGAAGTTGGTCAAAGGTCCAAAAGGATGCTTACCATTTGGGAAGCATCTGGTCCATGAGTACAGCTGGACACAGCTAGTGGCCCCGGAAGGAATGACGTAAGGTGGATCATTAAAGGAGAAGGTGGACATGGAAATTACCATTAGGAGGGAGCTTCCTCTGGGTTCAGAAGCCATCAGTGGTTTTTTTCATTCCAAAATTCCATAGTTTCTAGGACTAGAAGTATAAAAGTATACACATGAGGAGGGATAAATAATTCTACATAGGTAAAGAAGCAGCTTTTTTCTCCCCTAAGGCTGTGGGGACACGTGTGATTATGTGTCATACAAGTAACAGTTGGGTCCACCATGGTGGCTTCCCTACCCCTCTCATTTTCTTCTGGAACAAATTGTGTGTCAAGACCCACAAACTATGAGCAAAAGTAGGAATCAGCCAAAGCCTCTTGAAAAGAATTAGTTTGATCCAGAAATTTGAAGGCAGTTCATGCCACTGGACAGCCCTGCCATTCTTGGCCACCATACGGAGTACAAATAGCTTGGGTCAACTGTCCTCTACCCCTACATTATCCTTTCTACCCCTACATTATCCTGAGCTCCTTCCTACTAACTCTTCCAACTCCCAGCAAAAATGAAGCCATGCCATCAGACCACCTCTAGTCTCATCACTGACATTCTAGACACACTCCCACAGCTTGGGTAACTTCAGCATCCATGAGATGGCCTGTCCAAAAATAAAAGCCCAATTCTTGAGATGGCCTGTCCAAAAAAAAAGCCCCATTGTTGAGTTCTGCAACTTTGATGTTTCCCTGCAATAACTTGAGCTGTACCTGGAACTTCTCAGCATCTCCTGGAAGTGCCCTGTGTCATAAATGTGAAGTTCTCCAGCTGTAATCTTATTTTCTCCACTGTTTCAATGACACTGAGATCTCCAGGGTCTTGTCTGCTTCCTTTTTCTCCCCTGTGAGCTCCTGCCAGCTTCACATCCTTCCCTAACCAGCCTAGACCTCACAATCCCTCCTTTCAACTAACTGCCTGCCACCCAGGTTCTCAATTCCCTGCTCCTCTGACACTAGAATTCATTCAAGAGGCTGAGAACCACCACAGAAGTGCACACACATGTCACTAGCAGTGCCTGATCCCTACCATCAATTTCACTCTTCAGCCTGCCAAGGAACCAGCAGAAGAATGAAGTCAAGTATAAATATGTTTTGGCTTAAATGTCAGACTGAATCAGCTCTTTTCGCTTCACTGTGATGTTGGTGCTTGTACCTAGGAGAACCTATAATGGAGGTAAAACCAACCATTGCCTCAGACACAAGCAGCAGCAAGGTTCTGTTTTAATGGATTCAATGGACTGTGAAGCTGTTGCCACTGTTCCATTTGCTAGACCACCATGCCTGCCCTGGGGACAGTTTCCAAGCCTCCTGGAATTGATTCCTCACCACCTGACGGTGGAGCCTGGTGGTAGCATTCCCCAAAGGCCCTCACAGGTCACTGTGTCCTGGCCCAAGGGCCTCAGTAAGCAAGGGGGTGTCCATGTATAAAGGGATTAGCACGCTGGGGCAAGGTCAGAGCACACGTCCAGAGGCATTCTCAACTCTACAGTGAGGATGAGGTTGGTCCCTTTGACAAGAGGTCTCCCCAGTTTGGGGGACTAAGAGCACACCAACGTCTTTGTTTATGGGCAAGATTCACTCACACGGACCATGGAAGCGGTGCGTGAGGGACTCAAGGAGAGGCAAGCCTTTACCCCCAGGATAAGCACATTTGACCTTTCTTATTAAAATGCATGCAATACAGTACACTCAAATTCCTTCAGCAATGATACAGCTGCTTTACTCCATCCAGTTGAACTGTAGCCATCAGGCCATGGATCATTCCAACACTCAGCCCCCATGGGTGCCCTGGGAACCCCTGAACCATGGCTCACCTTGGTGGCCTGAGTGACAGGTCTCACTTGGCTTGTCTGTCTCTAATATTCACACTGTGATGTGGTTACTCACCTCCTCCCCCCTCCCTGTTGACAAACCCCTGGCACAAGCAATAGGAAATCAATGGCATAGGAGGCCAAATTTAGTGGAATTAGTGGGACTTATAACCACTATGGGATCCCAGAGCTGTGTTCCAGCCATGTTCCTCATTTCCACAGGTTTCCCTCGTGACTCAGTGGTAAAGAATCCACCTGCAATGCAGGAGACGTAGGTTCGATCCCTGGATCAGGAAGATCCGCTGGAGGAGGGCATGGCAACATGACATGACCGAAGCGACTGAGCATGCACACAAGATAACAAAGAACTTAAAACAAGGGACATAGTAGGTGCTCAGTAGTGGCTATTTGGGCAATAATGTGAAGCTGTATAGGGTAGTGGCTCAAAACATGGATTCTAGAACTAGATTCCTTTTTTCCAAGTCCAGCTCGATTGCGTACATGCCGCATGATCTTGACTTAATTACTTTAGTGTCTCTGTGGCTCAGTGTCTCCTCCTTGAAATGGGGACAATAATAGTCACTACCCCGTTGGACTGTTGTGCACATGAGTTAGCACATAGAAAGCAGTCAGTAAATATTAGCTAAATCATTGACAAGCTGATGACAATGACAGAGGACTAAGGAGCCGTTGGATCCCACCTCCATGCCCCCCTTCTCCCTGTCCTTTTAGCCCCATCTGTCCTAAAAATAACCCAACCCAGAATCCATGCACACTTGTCATCTCAGCTGAGATGCTGACATTTTCATACTTGCTTGGATTGGCTTCTATAATGAATTAAAGATGGGCACAGACTCCTTGGCACTCCCTTCCATTGATTACCCTGCTCTTGAATCTGAAATGCTCTTAATGACTTGCTTGACCAATAAAGTGGTAGTGTTAGTCGCTCAGTCATATCCAACTCTTTGTGACCCCATGGACTGTGGCCTGCCAGGCTCCTCTGCCCATGGGATTCTCCAAGCAAGAATACTGGAGTGGATTGCCATTCCCTTCTCCAGAGGATCTTTCCGACCCAGGGATAGAACCCGGGTCTCATGCATTGCAGGCAGATTCTTTACCATCTAAGCTACAGACAAAAATGATGACCTGGGTCTTCTGAATCTAGGTCATAGGAAATCTCTCAGCTTCTGCTTGGATGTTATGAACACTTACCCTTGAAATGCCCCTTCTCAGAACCCAGCCACCATGCTGTGTAGCCCAGGCTACACAAAGAGGTCATGCATAGCCCACAGAAAAGTCATAGGTTTGTTTAGAATCCCTAAGGGGCTTTAAGCGGTCCAAGTCTTCCAGAAATCCTAGTGCAGGAGTCATAGTTAGGTCTGCCTCAGTGAAGCAGGGAAGCAGGGGGTGAGCAAAACCTGAAGAAGTTGCAAATGTTTCTTCTCGCCCCTTCAGCCCTGCATAAACACTTTCCAAGTGAGCACCTTGGACCAGGCTCACTCGGCTGCATCCTGAGATCTGCCTTTCCCCTAGCTGTCTGCCTCTCTTGGTGCTTCCCACCATGTTTTCATCATCTATTCCTTTTCTTTCCCCTATATTACAATCCCTTTTGCTGCACAACTGTCCCAACCTTATGACACATAGCCCTCCCTCACAGGACCCCAACTCAACATGATAACCACTCTAAATGCAGTTTGACCACTTTGGCTGAAACTGTATGTCACAGATGAAATTCCTGACAGCAAGGATGGATCAGCCACCCTCAGACCAGGTGTCTAGCCCTGGACAGTCAATACTAGGAAGGCCAGCCCCATGTTGATATGGAGAGGTTCCTCTTAGCTGGGGCAGATGGAGCAACAAGTCAAGGGCTTGGAGACCTGGGACCAATCCAAGAATGGCTCTGTTACTGTGTCTGGGGTGATTGGCTTCCATCTCGGATCTTCTCCTATCTTTCTGTATCGAATGAAGTAGTTCTGTCAGGCAGAGATGGGGGATGAGAGTGCACCCAGTAAGTGTTCCAGAATCTTAGAGAAGCATGTGAAGTTTGGCAAAGGAAACTTGCCTCATTTCTTTTAATCCTCGAACAATTCTATCCAATAGGAATGAACGTCACCTTCACCGTACAGGTGGTGAAGCTGAGGTGTGTCAAGGTGAAGGGCACATCCAAGCTCAGAAGGCCAGTACCTGACTCCTTTGGGACCCAGACAAAGATCTGTTTGCCCTCAAAGCCTGTGTTCTAAATCATTCTCTGCCTCTCTTATCTAGGCCCTGGTCTGTGTGCTCAGGAGGAAAACAATATAAAATAAAAGAGGCTGAGAAATGCTGGAAGAATCTATAGTGCTTCTTTCAGCACTGCAAATTTTCTCTTACACTTTAATATCTTGTTCTGTTAAGCATTTCAGGACACTCGGGGCTGGGAAAGTAAGTGACGGTGAGCTGGATGTAAACCAAAGGCTCAGGAGAGATTACTGCTCACAATGACACACCCCCATGGGATGATTTCATGAAATCACACAATACGAGGGTTAGGGAGATGGCTCCGTCTCTCTCTTTTAATACCATTCAGTGGAAATTTGTTAAAGAAATAGACCCGCATCAGCTTCTGCAGCTGGGGAAGCGGGCAAAGACTCTGGTCTCGGTAACCCTTTGGGCCCCTGCGAGGCTGTGCCTGCAGAGCATGTGCGGGGTCCTGGCTGGGCAATGAGCACCCCCATCAGCCGAGCTCCCCCTCTAACGAGCATGGCCCTGAGGAGGGAGGGCAGAGGCCCAGGTCAGCCGGAAGGGCTCTGCCCTCCCTACAGAGCATAGTTTGGAGAACAGGCTTCATGGGGCCTCAAATGTGCATTTGAATTTCTGGCTCTGTGCTGTATATACTCCCTGGCTTGAATACAGATGAAGGCTGCTGAAATGCAGCAGCCACTGCGGGGAGGAAGCCGGCTCCAGCCTTCTTAATGTCTGCCCAGAGATGAGGGAGAATCCTTCCACTCAGGGGTTCTTAGCTGAGGATCCCTCAGACCAGAGCACACTCAGGGCAAAAGCATCAGAAAGTGACACAGAGTGAGGGGTGGGGAATACTGATGGCAGTCGGTGTTCAATACTTTTGAAACAAACTTGGTAGACATTGGCATTAATTTTAAAAATTTTTTTGTTTTAATTACATGTAGGTTGAGTAGTAGAAATCATAATCTAATAATTGTAAAATAGCTCCTCTTATCTTAGCACTTACTGTGTACCAGTCCCCATTCTGAGAATATTTTAGATAATAATTCATTTAATGATGTAACATTTAAAGTCACATGATCTATTTTTAGCCTCATTTTACAGGTGAAGAAATTAATGGCACAGAGAGATTAAGGAATTTTTATCAGGTTAAAAAATTAAATGGTAAGACGAAGATTTCAACCTAAACAAATATGCCCACAGTTGTATCAGTTAGATTTTGCTACATAAAAACTGGTCCCAAACTGAATGGTTTTAAATAGCACCCACTTATTACTTCTCATAGTTCTGTGACTTGGCAGCCTGATACTTCTGGTTGGGCCAGCTCAGCTGATCTCTGTGGTCAGCTGGCAGCTCAACCCGGGCTGGATGGTCTAGGACAGCTTCACCCAGATGGCTGGTAGTTGGATGCAAGTCAGCTGGGGCGATGGGGATGACTTGGCTGTGCATTACTCATCATGCAGCAGGCTACTCTTATTCTGGAGGTGGAGGTGGAGGGTCACAGGGATCCGAGATGGATGAGAAGGGGAGGATCCAGATAAGCAAGGGTTTTTTGAGCTTTAGCTTGTGTCCTGTTTGCCAATGTGCCATTAGCCAGAGCAAGTTACAAGGCCAGCCCACAGTCAGTGTGGGAGGGGACTACCCAAGGCCAGGGACATAGGAGGGCAAGAATTGGGGATATTTTTACAATATTCTTGGTTCTGAAATACTTAATTAAACTACCTCTTAGACATCTAGTAGTCTTAACCTAACTCTGTCTTTCAATGGAGACCAGAACAAGAACAGCCAGGCAGAATCTCACAGCCAAAAAGAACCAGATTCTGTTCACGCACGCGTAAGTCACCCCTTTCTCCCAACGCTCCACCCAGTCAGCAGCCCACCACTGTGTGAAGATAGAATCTGACTAAGTGTCCATGAAGGGAAATGGGTTGCCAGGAGGGTGTTCTGAGTCCAGTTGCCTGAGGTGAACTCTGGGACCCTGGGCAGATCACCTCATCTCTCTGGGCCTCATGATTTTATTCTATTTATTGCAATAGCCCCATTCACTCAATAAACATTTATTCACTTCCCACTGTGTGCTAAACATCGTGTTGGACAGCACAGATAGAGTTGTGAAAATAGACAGATCTGCCCCTCGAAGCATTTAGCATAACGGGAAATTGATGTTAATCTAATCATCTCAGTAATGAGCATATAATTGCAGACTAAGGTAAGTGCTCTGAAAGACAAAAGCCCAGTTCTGTGAGAAGTTACCACAAAGGAACTGGTGTAGACCTTGCGAAGGAGGAATAAAGGACGGTCCCCCTCAATGGAAGTACAGTTGAGAGGAAACTAACTTGGAGGACCAAGGAGACGACATGAAACCCAGAGTGACTGGGACACAATTCCCATAGATCTTGTGTGTTTCTATACAAAGGTCCTATCACCTTTGTCCTGGGCTTGCTTTTCAAGGATATTTGTACAGAATACAGCCTTGGAAGATAGAGATAATAGCTCCCCCCAAGCCATGTGTAGATTGGCACATGGCCCAGTATAAAAGAATCAGGGTCCCTAAGCTCTGGATTCCTCTCCTGTAACGTAGCCCACGGGGTGCACACTGTCACTTGGCCCTCTTCCCATCACCCTGGGGCAACTGGGGCTCAGGAAACCGAGCAAAATGATGATACTCTGGGCCCAGCTATTGCTCTGAGTGATAAACTGCCCCCTCTCTCTGACCCAGGTGTCTCGTGTCTTCTGCCCAAGGCTGTGAAGCCAAGCTCGCAGGTTAGCTTGCAAGGATGGCACAACTTAGGACCCCTCACAGTTCTTGAAATGCACAGGTTCTTAAAGTGACATAAAGTGAAGGCAGAGGATGATTCAAGCAGAGGAGAGAGGAAGGGAACAGAGCCCAAGCTGAAATCAACCTGTGGAAAGGCTTGGAGGTGATGGAGAGCAAGGAAATGAAGAACAAAATTTGTTCAGTGTCGTGGGAATAGAAACCATGATGAAGAAAGGGAGTGAGAGGAAGCCAGAGGGCAGGGGAGGGGTGCCAGCCACATTAAGCAGGAGACTTTATCCTAAAGGCAGTGTAAGCCTCTGAAGGATATTTCAGGCAGACTCTACTCAAAATCCATCAAGGGAGATTCTGAACGCCCCACCCCACAGCTTAGCCTCCAGAACCTTTTCTATCTCAACATCCCCCAGAAAATAGACTTAGGTTGGCATAGCAACTGATGATGTGGCTTTTTTTCACTGTAGTTTTATTTTTACCAGCTCTAGATTGTTGAGCTGGCCCTAGGTGTGTTCGGACAATTACAGGGCACTGGGCAGAGAAGAGAATTGGAGGGTCAACTTCCTTCTGGCTGACGATCGGACAACGACAAGAGGTAATTTTGTTTGGGAGACTGAGACCCCTAATCAGTCCTTTCTGGTCTGACAAAACTGCTTATCTAATCCAACAAGGCCAGGCTGCTTATAGGAAAGCAGCCTCTTTCCTATAATCCACAAAGCATGTAATGAGAGAGGCTACACCTGGAGTTTCAGACAGCACTAATTCCTCTTATTAGCATGTATACAACGTGTACACTATATTTGGGTGTACACAGCATAGCATCAGAATGCCTGGGTTCACACTCTGGCTCCTCTACCTACTAACTGTATGCCTTCCATGCGTTAGTTGCTCAGTCGTGTCTGACCCTTTGTGACCCCATGGACTATAGCCTGCCAGGCTCCTCTGTCCATGGAATTCTCCAGGCAAGGATACTGGAGTGGGTAGCCTTTCTCTTCTCCAGGGGATCTTCCTGAACCAGGGATTGAACATTGCTGCGTCTCCTACATTGCAGGCGGATTCTTTAACATCTGAGCCACCAGGTAAGAATTCTGGCAAATGAATCATTCTTGCTTTAGTTTTCTTATCTGTCAAATGGGGGCTAATTCATAAGGTTACCATGAATATCAAAATAGGATTAAATACATAAAGTGTTTAGAACAGTGTGAGGCACATAGTAAATAAACATTAGCTGTCGTTATCACTTCTTATTTGAAATGTGCCTTCTCACAACCTCTGTCTTTCAAAAACTCCAAATGTTTACACCACTCCCACCTGAGCAGGCTTCATGCAGACAATTAACCTATAGTTAAAAAAATACCTGTAGTCACTTCAGTTCAGTTCAGTCGCTCAGTCGTGTCTGACTCTTTGCGACCCCATGAACCATAGCATGCCAGGCCTCCCTGTCCATTACCAATTCCTGGAGTCCACCCAAACCCATGTCCATTGAGTCGGTGATGCCATCCAACCATCTCATCCTCTGTCGTCCCCTTCTCCTCCTGCCCTCAATCTTTCCCAGCATCAGAGTTTTTTCAAATGAGTCAGCTCTTCTCATCAAGTGGCCAAAGTATTGGAGTTTCAGCTTCAACATCAGTCCTTCCAATGAACACCCAGGACTGATCTCCTTTAGAATGGACTGGTTGAATCTCCTTGCATCATAGTATTAAAAAAAACAAAAACAAAAAAACTCCCTTGTGGAGTCCATTGGAATCATTATACTTTTAAAAAAATTTATTTATTTTTAATTGGAGGCTAAATGCTTTACAATGTTGGAATCACTACACTTTGATATTTGAAACCTGCTAAAATACAATTTAGAGCTTACTTCAAACTAATTCATTGGTGACTCCCAAGTACTTACAAATTTTCCTTCCTAAAGAACAAAACTAATACAATTATGTAAAGTTTAAAAATAAAATAAAATTAAAAAAAATTTTGTTTTAAAATAAAAAAAAAAAAGAAAAGAACACGTTATGCTGCAGGGCAACTGGGCCTATGAGTCACAACTACTCAGCCTGTGCTCTAGTGCCCAAGGGTTGCAAATACTGAAGCCCGCGTGCCTAGAGTCTGCTCCACAAGAGAAGCCACTGCAATGAGAAGCCTGTGCACCCCAACAAAGAGTAGCCCCCACTCACTGTAACTAGAGAAAGCCCATATGCAGCAACGAAAACCCAACACTGCCAAAAATAGATTAAAAAAAAAAAAAAAGCACACATTTTAGACCTGGGAAGATCTCCCACAATTGTCTTAGGGCTCCAGGGTCTTTGAACTGGGGAGGTCCCAGTCAACGCACAGAACATGAGAAATAATGAATCATTATTTTTTCAAGTCACTATGTTTTGAGATGCTTTGTACTCTGGAATAAAAAAGATACAGATGTCTTCACCACAAGCCCAGAGCTTCTGGGGGGTAAGGTTTGGGCAGCTATTGTTAACTTGTGTCCCCAGGCAACTCTAATTTACATGGTTTTCATTTCCACCCCACCCTTTCCTGAAGCTAGGAATCACCTGGAGATTCCCAGGCCCCAAATCAGAACTTTTGAATCAGGTAGCCCAGGGAAAAGCCAGGAATTGAGAGATTAAATACACAAATGAGCAACAGCCAGACTATAATAGAACACTGACCCATCGTCTTCAGCATCCAGCCCAGGAAACTAAACAGCAAACCCTGTAGCCCTTAGCCCCAAAGAACCAGGCCTTAGGGCCAACCAGAGAAAGCCAAATACGCTCCCCTAGCCAATCACAGCATGCACCACTTCTAGTTGGCCCAGCCCCTGGTTTCTCCAAGCCAATCATCTCCAATCAGGGCACACCTGAAGCCTTCCCCTTTTTTCACTACAAAGCTTTTCTTCTCCACTTGCCTTTGAGTCGCTGCCAAAACTCAAGTAATACTGGCTTTCCCTAGAGCGAGTTCTAAATAAATAGCCTTTGCCTTTTCTCATTCGTGTGCTCTTCATTTATCTCCACAGAATATATATATGTATTAAGAATAAGTGATTCTTACTGTCTGGGAAATTTGGAAAACACCATCCCAGACCCTTGCTTCTCACAGAGCGGTCCCCAGAGAAACAGCAGAAGCATCTCTTGGGAGCTTCCTTAAAATGCACAATCTCAGTTCCAGCCCCAGACCTGACTCAGAACCTGCATTTTAAGTAAGATCCCAAAGGTGACCCTCCAGCACTTTAAAGTGTGAAAAGCATTGACTGGGAGCATTGATCCAGGTCAGCAGGTCGCATCCCTGGGTGCACGTAAGAATCCTTGGGGGGCTGTTTGAAAGACCAAAGCCTCCCTACTCAGAACATCTGATTTAATTGGCCCTGGGCAGGGCTGGGCCTAAAAGCTCCCCAGGTGATTCTCTCACGCAGCCAATGCGGCTAAGAACCACTGATTCAGGACAACGTTCTCACTCAGGTGTGTGTCAGAACCATCTGGAGGGCTCCCCAGGCTCTCAGAGGTCCAGGTTTTACCCAGCTTTAGGACCATCCTGGCTTGGAAGAGTCACCAAGCTCCCAGATGATACAGAAACTGACCATAGTAGAACTACTGGACTAAGAGGCCCGCTGAGAGGAGATGGAGCCCCAAGGAAACCTCCCATACAGAGCTCCTCCTATTTCTTCTCCTTCCTCAATTCTACTTGGCCAGCACCATGGCTCTTAAAGCTCAAGGAATAAGAGAAGCCCAGAACTGGAGGAACTACAAGCCCAGGCTTGAAACTTTCAAGCCCAGTTTCAGGGGCTGTCAGCAAATACAGATCACAGTGTGTGTGTGTGTGTGTGTGTGTGTGTTTTAATCTGCAGTTTTTAAAGCTGTGAATCCATTGCCAACATTTTAAAAAGAGATTTTACATAAAACAAACAAACAAACCCTAAACTTCTAGATTTCTATATTCTCCTGGAAAATCAGGGGATCTTGCCACAATCAGCCCACATTCCAGCATGGCAACTAGCCAAGCTGCCCCTTAAATGTGTCCACCAGTTTCCCACACTCCCTACCTGACGCAGGTCATTCGTTTTTGTCACCTGGCTGACTCTGCAAAGCATTTGTGTTGAGAAGCTTTATGTAGAGAGAGTCCAAACCTTTCTTTTGTAGATGAGAAAACCAAGCCACACCCCACAGTGGGTCATGCCCCTGAGTCACGGCCGTGGTGCGATCTGAGGTCAAAATTGATCGTGTCCTGCTTGTGGGAGGTTGGGGCTTCTCCCTTCCTGAGACCCGACTTCCCCAGCAGAGAACAAGGACCTAGACAACCCCCAACACACACACTCAGTTCCCCCCCAAAACTCGAAGTGTAAGCAACCTCTGCTCTTGGCCTTGGGGCTGTCACCTACTCAGACACACCTACACAGCAGTTAAGCTCTCTGAACCCCAGCAAACTTATCTACACAATGAGGGTAACAACAGGGTCTGATCTGTAAGGCTGTTTGAGGATACCAATTAAATTGGGTTTGTAAAACATTATTCTGGCCCCTGAGACATAGGAAGGGCTCCATCGTGAGCACTAAATACTACTGACTTTTCCCCGTGTATACACTCATCTGAGAACACTGTCTTAAAACTTGCTAAGCCTCAGTGTTTTTCATCCTTTAAAACAGAATAATAGCACTTACTCCTCAGAATTGTCTGAAATTTAAATGAGATAGCATGTAATGTGCTTATCTGTCACAAAGCCTGCAGCTGCTAAGTCGCTTCAGTCGTGTCCGACTCTGTGCGACCCCATAGATGGCAGCCCACCAGGCTCCCCCGTCCCTGGGATTCTCCAGGCAAGAACACTGGAGTGGGTTGCCATTTCCTTCTCCAATGCATGAAAGTGAAAAGAGAAAGTGAAGTTGCCCAGTCGTGTCCGACTCTTAGTGACCTCAGGGGCTGAAGCCTACCAGGCTCCTCCAAAGCCTGCTACTGCTGCTGCTGCTAAGTCGCTTCAGTCGTGTCCGACTCTATGCGACCCCATGGACTGCAGCCTACCAGGCTCCTCCGTCCATGGGATTTTCCAGGCAAGAGTACTGGAGTGGGGTGCCATTGCCTTCTCCAAAGCCTAGCTCCCAATAATACCACAGGTTTTGACTTTTCGAAGCACGGTCACCACCTGGTGGTTTAAGACAGCAACTGCAGTCTCTACGGGACATAGGAGGATGGAATGGCAAAAATAAAGGCCCCCACGGGGATAGAAAGGTCTGGTTGGACAGTGGGAAGTGAATTCAGAAAGAAGTGGCTGGCCACCCAGTGAGCTTAGGCATTGTCCCCAGGTCCACTCCCAGGACACTCGCTGCCGTTCCACTCCACTCTCCATAACAACCTTGGCTTTTCAGCTTGTTTGGTGAGTCTGCTCTTGATGCTGGCCAGCTGGAGTCAGGTCCCTGATCTGGGGCATGGTTATTCAACTGGCTGCTTGAGCACTAGATTGATTTATGTGTTCTGGTCTCAACTATTTAGTCGTTGGATGCTGTGTGCATGTTTCGACCCTAATTTCGCTCTGAACCAGCATCATGACTCAAGCCAGCTGCACTTCCCCAGCTGTGGATAAGAGCTGTTTGGAAAGGTTACCAGCTAAAGAGGCCCCTTTCCCTCCAACAAAAGACCTAGAAACTGACCCTGCCCTGCCCAGAAGAAATCCAGAGTGCAGCAGGGCAGCAGCATCTACTTACCACTATCAAATACAGCCTTTAATCGGTCTACAAGAGTGCCCTGTATGGGCCTCGAGAAATGTACCTTGAGGTCCTTTTCTCTGACACGGTCCTCACCCAACTTCTCACCCCTCCCCAAGCAGAACCCAAGCAAGAGCAAAATACTCCTCTCTCAGGGAGAAAGAGTACTAGGAGGATTAGTTGAGTTTAAGAATGTCTTATGGTTTCCACCATCCCAGCAGTGGGCAGGGAAAGGCCAGGCCAGGTGAATGGGGCCTCTCTCCACACTCTCTTTTTCTCGGTTTCCTAGGTAGGACAGATAGACAAGACTACTGCCTGATGTGGGAGAATCACCCAAGGAGATAGAGACTGAAGATTCATTCTTTTTCTTTGAAACAATATTGAACAAGCACTTCAGTTTAGTTCAGTTCAGTTACTCAGTTGTGTCCAACTCTTTGCAACCCCATGAATTGCAGCACGCCAGGCCTCCCTGTCCATCACCAACTCCCAGAGTTCACCCAAACCCATGTCCATTGAGTCGGTGATGCCATCTAACCATCTCATCCTCTGTTGTCCCCTTCTCCTCCTGCCCTCAATCTTTCCCAGCATCAGGGTCTTTCAAATGAGTCAGCACTTCGCATCAAGTGGCCAAAGTATTGGAGTTTCAGCTTCAACATCAGTCCTTCCAATGAACACCCAGGACTGATCTCCTTTAGGATGGACTAGTTGGATCTCCTTGCAGTCCAAGGGACTCTCAAGAGTCTTCTCCAACACCACAGTTCAAAAGCATCATTTCTTCAGCACTCAGCTTTCTTTATAGTCCAACTCTCACATCCATACATGACCACTGGAAAAACCATACCCTTGACTAGACAAACCTTTGCTGGCAAAGTAATGTCTCTGTTTTTAATATGCTGTCTAGGTTGGTCATAACTTTCCTTCCAAGGAGTAAGCATCTTTTAATTTCGTTGCTGCAGTCACCATCTGCAGTGATTTTGGAGCCCAGAAAAATAAAGTCAGCCACTGTTTCCCCATTTATTTGCCATGATGTGATGGGACTGGATGCCATGATCTTAGTTTTTCTGAATGTTGAGCTTTAAGCCAGCCTTTTCACTCTCCTCTTTCACTTTCATCAAGAGGCTCTTTAGTTTCTCTTCACTTTCTGCCATAAGGGTGGTGTCATCTGTATATCTGAGGTTATTGATATTTTTCCTGGCAATCTTGATTCCAGCTTGTGCTTCTTCCAGCCCAGCATCTCTCATGATGTACTCTGCATATAAATTAAATAAGCAGGGTGACAATATACAGCCTTGACGTACTCCTTTTCCTATTTGGAATCAGTCTGTTGTTCCATGTCCAGTTCTAACTGTTGCTTCCTGACCTGCATACAGCTTTCTCAAGAGGCAGGTCAGGTGGTCTGGTATTCCCATGTCTTTCAGAATTTTCCACAGTTTATTGTGATCCACACAGTCAAAGGCTCTGGCATAGTCAATAAAGCAGAAATAGATGTTTTTCTGGAACTCTCTTGCTTATGTGCCATTAAATATGTGCAGGCACTGTTCTAGGTGCTGGAGATATAGCTGAGAATGAAACAAACTTGCATGATCTCCTGAACCTGAATTCCAAAGCAGCTGCTGCTGCTGCTGCTGCTGCTAAGTCGCTTCAGTCATGTCCGACTTTGTGCAACCTCAGAGACGGCAGCCCACCAGGCTCCCCCGTCCCTGGGATTCTCCAGGCAAGAACACTGGAGTGGGTTGCCGTTTCCTTCTCCAATGCATGAAAGTGAAAAGTGAAAGTGAAGTCGCTCATTCGTGTCCAACTCTTAGTGACCCCATGGATTGCAGCCCACCAGGCTTCTCTGTCCATGGGATTTTCCAGGCAAGAGTACTGGAGTGGGTTGTCATTGCCTTCTCTGGAATTCCAAAGCAGAGAGATGGACAAAAAATAAGTAAAACACAGTGTCTTAGTGATAAGTGCTATGGAAAAAATAAATCAGGGGATGAGAAGGTGACATTTGGCTGAAGACTCAAAAGTGGGGAGGGATTGAACCATGTGGATATCTCGGAGAGGAACATCCCAGGTGGAGGAAAGGTCAAATGCAGAGTCCTGAAGTGGGACTTACAGGAGTTACTTACTTACATCTTAACAGGAGTTACAGTGTGGCTGGGCAAGTGAGTGAGGGGAAAGGGCCGGGGATGAGGTTCAAGAGGTACAGAGTGGGCCAGGTGAGGGTCTTGGGAGCCACTGGGGAGTTTAAAGCAGACTAGTGACAATTCTAAATTATGCTTAATGGGGTCACTCTTGCTGCTGTGTAGAGAATGGACTGAGTAGGGAAAGTGCAGAAGTAAAAAAACATCCACTTAGAAGCAGGAGATGATGGCTTGGACCAGGGGTTGCAGTAGAGAAATTTCGAAGCGGTGGGAATCTAAAAACAACTCTGTCTGGCGACTTAGGCTCACAGGGGAATCAACACATCCCATGAGCAGCACCCGGGTGCAATTGACTCCACAGTCAGTCGTGTTCTGTCTGTCCACCTGACCTGACAGAGCATGGGCACTCTGCTATTAGGAACCAGGCCTAACTTTTTCAGTCTGTGTCTCAGCACCCAGCATAGTGCCCGACACCGTGTGGGCACTTGGATGGGTGGATGGATGGATGGAGAGATGGATGGAGGGAGAGATGGATGGATGGATGGATGGGTAGACAGATGGATAAATGACAAGGGTGGGAAGTTGATTTCCCCAACTTCCCCTTGTTTGAACAATGGTGTTGTGATTGGCTAATTTTAGAAAACAAAACTCATGGAGCTGAATACCCAACAAAGGATATTCCAGGCACACCCCAACTAAAAAAAGATACGAACACACCTGAGGCCCCAAGGAGCCTCATCAGATGCCTAGGGGAAGCCAGAACTAGAGACTCTGTCATCATCCCAACTGAGCTGAGAGACATTCTAAAAACTGGGCTTTGGACACTGCACAGAATCTTCAGAGCGTGGGGCATCTGCTGACTTAGGGTGTGGAGTGAGGTGGTTTTCCGAAACACTTTTTACATAAGCCTAGAGGGCTCTAGAGACCATGCATGCCCCATATGGTATGTATGAAATAGTCCTGAAGGGACCACTGTCTGGGTGACACTGAGGAAAGTTTGCACTCATATGAGTGTTGGGTCCAAATACTTACCCAAGGACCTGCTACACCAGGAAGAAACCTTTTTGTTGTTAAATATTCAGGCTCTTGGGGGGGTCCCCAGCTTTGTCCAGACTGCTCTCCCAAGTGTACCCCACCTGTAGCCACAGGAAGACTGGAGACAGAAAGTTTATCAAAAAATAAAACCCACTTTGATGATCTCAGCAAACAATGTCTCAAGAATGGTTAGTCATGCAATTCCCAGCCTGGATTCAGTCTGGCCACAAAAGCTTCTTCTATTCCACATGGTCATTAGTGACTTTGAAATCAATACACAGCCCATGCCAGCCCCAAGAAATGCAAAAACAATAATAGCTGCAGCACAGTTGAGCTACCGTGGTGTTTTGGGAGCTTGCTAGGGAGAAAACTGCAGTCTCATGACTGTATTTTCTCATTTTCTTATAAAGACATCTGCATAGCAGGTAAGTACATATGTCTGCGAGTATCTTCAGTCTCTCTGTGTATCTATCCCACTCTCTGTCTAACCCCCTCCCTCCTCTCTCTTTCTCTCTCTCTCTCTCACACACACACAAAACATTCTGGATTCTTTTTGCCTTTATAAATAGAACTGGCAAGCACGTATAATGATAATGATATCTGAGACAGTTAGCCAAGGAGAGGAATAAAATGTCTGCACAAGTAATAAACAAAAAACTTAAATCTGAGA
The DNA here is from genome assembly GCF_019923935.1 of Bubalus bubalis. Taxonomy (NCBI): domain Eukaryota; kingdom Metazoa; phylum Chordata; class Mammalia; order Artiodactyla; family Bovidae; genus Bubalus; species Bubalus bubalis. The sequence goes on along the minus strand of NC_059180.1, from coordinate 21,601,360 downwards.
CAAAAGTTCAAGAGAGTATTTTAAGTTATCATTAAGATGCAGCAACAATAAGAATGTAATTGCCTGTTTGCCATACCAAAAATAAAAGCTAACTTTCAAAATGGAGAAATCAACACATATGTTTAAATTTGTCTATGTAAAAATTATTTTAATGAAATAAAGACCTCTTATGGAAATGTACAAAGAAATACACAAATAGGTAATTTCTTTCATTCATAGAAAATATGTTTTAAATGAATATTTACTGGTACCAAATATGTTCATTTTATATTGTTAAGGGAAAAAAAATGAAATAAAGCAACACAGGGTTTGCATTTCTAGTAATCTAATAGACTGACATCCTGAAACAATGCCTGACACAAAACATGTAAAAATCTTTTCGGTTACTGAATAGATGAGCTAGGATACAAATAGCAGAAATCCCAGATGCCAAAATATAAAGTGAGGGCTGAAAATCAGAGTGGCAAGTTGACACTTAGACTGTTAAAAGCTTGGCAACATTTGCCAACCTCAGTGACCAAGATGCTTTTACAGTTTTACAGACTTTAACAGTTATGTGAGGACAAAGGACCAAAGTCCTAGACCTACCCATGGTGGAAATATAAGGCCAGGACCCTCTAAGGTCAATGTCCCTGGTAAAAGTAACTTACCCACCAGCAAAGAGATTAGAGTAAGGAAGCCTGTTGGATTTGATCTTGAATCAGAATGGGAAGAAACATTTCCCTAAGAATTCATAACCACTGAATTCTTCTTGTGCATTTGGGATTTAAATTGCACTCCCTACATGGTTTGGAAAACCTCAAGGTAAAAAATTAGTAGAGTGATTCCAGGCTAGTAGTGCTTCAGTGTGCCCAAAAGAATTCCTCTAAAGACACTCACCTTGAACCCAAGCCTTCCAGAAACCCACAAAAAATGTCTCACTAAATATTAGCTCACTAACCAAAACTAAAACACACACAGACAAGTAAGCCACCAGGAATGAAAATAAACAGAAATGGCAAACAGCTGAATTAGACTTCCAAGAACTTCATAACAGAAATTTTGGATTCAGAGAATTAAAATATGTATTTTTAAAGAAGAAAGAAAAAAATATTACCTCAAAATAGCAGAGGCAAGAGTGAAAATAGCCAAATATCATTTTTCAAAATTTAAAAAAATAATAATTTAAATGAAAAATTCAGTGAAGGGATAATCAGCAGATTAGAAACTGATAACGCAAACAGACCCGAGAAAATCTACCCAGAATATTGACTGTATGGAGAGATAAAAAGATATAAAATTGTAAGTGGTTTAGAGATATAAAATTAAGAGTGATTGTAGAACACATATCCAATCATAGTTCCAAGGAAAGAAATAGACAGCTGCAAGGTGATATAAGCAAGATGGTGGGATTAGAAGACTCCAGCCCTTACCTTGACAGAAACACCAATTTGACAACCACCCATGGATGGAAATACATCTGTGAGAACCCAGGAATCCAGTGAAAAGTTGCCAGTACCCCATTCAAAGGTGGCCATGTCACCTAATGGATAAGATGTCTGACTTTGGATCAGAAGATTGCAGGTTCGAGTCCTGCCACAGTTGCAAGGGGATGAGTTGCTTTTTGAGGGCTTACTTGGTGGCCCAAGCAGTAAAGAATCCACCTGTAATTCAGGAGCCACAGGAAATGCAGGTTCGATCCCTAGGTGAGGAAAAACCCCTGGAGGAGGAAATGGCAACCCGCTCCAGTATTCTTGCCTGGAGAATCTCATGGACAGAGGAGCCTGGTGGGCTACAGTTTATGGGGTTGCAAAGAGTCAGACACAACTGAAGCGACTTAGCATGCACCCCATTTGAAATCCAAGGACAAACACATTGAAGAGAGTGAGAAAAAGTTTCACTTTACCTGTGTCCTCCCTGCCCCACAAAGCAGCATTGCTCAGTGCCAAGAGAGGCACTTATCTGCTATTTCTCCCATGGGGGAAGTGAGAACAGAGTGGGTGCCTGGCTTCTCCAGCCTGGAGAGATGTTTCCCAACAAGTTCACCTATCTTGCTCGACCCAGATCACTGAGGGCATTAGCACAGCTGAATAATCCTGGGGGAGCTACAATCAGGGAAAAGTCACAGAGGCTCATAGCAACCACCCTATGGATCTCAAAATCCAGCCACAGGGTCTTTCTAACTGGCTCTCAGACTCCACCAAGAACTTTGCCCATGAATCCTATGAAACTGCTCACTTGCCACATCCCCAGCTGGCCAGTGCAGTCCCCAGCATTCCACATATACACGATAGTCCATGTGAGCCTTCACAGATGATGTGCATGTACTCCCAGAGAGGGTGCATACAAACCCCTACAGACAGCACACAAACATCAGCATTGGCCTCCACTCTGCTGGGTTCAAGGCACAAACCTTGACCACTTCAAAGCACAGCCCTAAGGAAATAAATGCTAGGCTCTCAGCAGCTGGCCTGACTTTGTGAGATTAGAGAAGGCACACAAGGAGTCCTAAGACCTCCTCTCCAAAGAGAGGACAAAAGAAAGGAATAAAAAGAATGAAGAAAAGCAATCTTTGAAGAAATAGTGACTGAGAATTTTCCAAAATTGATAAAGACATTAATCCTCTGACTCAGAAAGCATACTGATCCTATTTTTAAAAAAAATCTACACCTGTGCACATTACAGTGAATGTGAAGAATATTCAAACTCCTTCTCCACTCATTCCCACCACCAAGAGGAACAATCTTAAAAGCAGTCAGGAATAAAAGATAAAAAATGGAAATTTGAGTAGCAGAAGATGTCTCAATAGCAGCAATGGAAACCTGTAGACAATAGAATGAGATACAAATGTACCGGGGTGGGGGGGGCGGGGGTGGGAAATGGTCAATTCAGAATTGTATACCTAGCTGAACTATCAGTCTCTAACAAGAACTAAATAATGCCATTTAAGACCAAAAAAATAAAACAGTGTCTTCATTAAATGAATTAATGAAGGAATGTATTTCACAAAGAAAAACAGTTGATCCCAGAGGGTAGGTCTAAAATATACAAAGAAATGTGCATAGAATTATGTCTGCAGATTTGAAGATCCTATATAAATTTGGCCAGAATCATAACAGCATAAAGTATCTCAATGGTGTTTTAAAGTAAGGATGACCAGGTGTTTCTTTTAAAGATGCTATAGTGTGCAGAAGCTCCAGCTCTGAAACATACTGATCCAGAAAAAGCTTTTGCCACCAGAACATCAGAAAGCCCTTTCTAATGGATACACTACAGGGCACTCTCCCTTCTGGATGAACTCAACCTGCAACTTTATCCTCCATCAAAACTACATCTGTTAATCTTCCAGATAATCCTTCAAATCCGTATGCCAGCTTTCTACTCAACTGACTGGAATTCTGAATAAATCAACCTGATGCCTCATTTAAGTAGTGAACATATTTAAGCCACTTATTTTATACTAACCACAAAATTTCCTTTGCCTTATGAAGACATCTGTCAAGAAAAAGGTAAGGGTTATTGGAAGCTTTTAATTTTTCTCATTGGTCCTTGATTCTGTGCCTAGATTCTTTCAAGATCTAGGAACTTGAAATAAATCTTTAGGCATTAAGTTATCTAAAGGCCTATATCTTTATTTCACTACAAGGACTGGAAAAAATAAGACTAGTTGGGAAGCAAATCAAATCTCCATTAAAAAAAAAAAACAAACAAGTTTCTATTATAGTTAAGTCTGTAAGTTAGACCTTGGTAACCAGACATATTGCTTCTCTATGAATTGAGTCTATGCCATTATCCCACAGGAACTAGGAAGAGAAGTACATGTTCTTGTGCTGAGGATAAGGTTTTATTATCCTGAACCAAGATTTATCACCATGGAACTCATGAGACAAGTAACTCTGGTACTCAACTGCAATCATAAAAATATCAATCTTGTAAAACTAAAAATTATTGTCTTTGGCAAACATCCCTCAGGTTTATTTGATCCATACAGATCTTCTTTGACTTACAATGGGAATTATAGTCAATAAACCCATCATAAATTGAAAATATCATAAGTCAAAAAGCATTTAATACACCTAACCTACCAAACATCACAACTTAGCCTGGCCTACCTTAAACGTGCTCAGAACATTTACACGAGCATGCAGTTGGGGAAAATCATCTAACACAAAATCTACTATATAATAAAGTGTTGGATCTCATGTAATTTATTGAATACTATACTGAAAAGTGGGCTTCCCTGATAGCTCAGTTGGTAAAGAATCCACCTGCAATGCAGGAGTCCTGGGTTCAATCCCTGGGTTGGGAAGATCTCCTGGAGAAGGGAAAGCTACCCACTCCAGTATTCTGGCCTGGGAAATCCCATGGACTATATAGTCCAAGGGGTCGCAAAGAGCTGGACATGACTGAGTAACTTTCACACTCACACACTAAAAAGCAGTTGTCTAGGTACAGAATGGTTGTAAATGCATTGGTTATTTACCCTCATGAGTCATGTGGCTGAGTGAGCTGTGACTTGCTGCTGCTGCTAAGTCACATCAGTCGTGTCCGACTCTGTGCGACCCCATAGACGGCAGCCCACCAGGCTCCCCCGTCCCTGGGATTCTCCAGGCAAGAACACTGGAGTGGGTTGCCATTTCCTTCTCCAATGCATGAAAGTGGAAAGTGAAAGTGAAGTCGCTTAGTCATGTCCAACTCTTCCCGACCCTATGGACTGCAGCCCGCTAGGCTCCTCCGTCCATGGGATTTCCCAGGCAAGAGTACTGGATGGGGTGCCATTGCCCAGCATCACAAGAAAGCATCATACCACACATCACTAGCTGGAGAAAAGGTGAAAATTCAAAGTGTGGCTTCTATTGAAGGCATATCACCTTCATACTATTGTAAAGTCAAAAACAAAAGTAAGATGAAACACTATAAGTCAGGGACCATCTGCATTAAATGATTATCTACCAAGTTAATTTTTTAGCATATCTCTGTATATTTTGCTGCTAACTGGACTTAGCAGACTTAAGGGAGACTGGATTGTCAATATCAAATGTCCCTGGAAGCATGACAGGTTTTCCTAGTCCAGGCAAAAATAGTTATATGTATAAATTCATGCTGTGGAGAAACAACGTGGCTTATCCAAGAACTATGAATATTGACAGTGAAGAGTAGGATGTAACATTGAAAAAATTAGTCGTGGTCAGGTCTCAAAGATTGCGTTATGCCATGCTGACAATTTTGAACTATGTCCTAGAATTAGATTTGACCCAAAGGATATTGATCTGGGAAACAACATTAAAAGTACTTTATATCAAAAAGTATGGATGCATCCAATGTAGCATGCAAAAGTTAATTTATAGCTTTCAGTTCAGTTCAGTTCAGTTCAGTCACTCAGTTGTGTCTGACTCTTTGCAGTGCTCATGGACTGCAGCACGCCAGGCCTCCCTGTCCATCACCGACTCCCGGAGTTTACTCAAACTCATGTCCATTGAGTCGGTCATGCCATCCAATCATCTCATCCCCTGTCATCCCCTTCTCCACCCACCTTCAATCTTTGCCAGCATCAGGGTCTTTTCCAATGAGTCAGTTCTTCACATCAGGTGGCCAAAGTATTGGAGCTTCAGCTTCAGCATCAGTCTTTCCAATGAACATTCAGGACTGATTTCCCTTAGGATGGACTGGTTGGATCTCCTTGCTGTTCAAGGGACTCTCAAGAGTCCTCTCTAACACCAAAGTTCAAAAGCACCAATTCTTCGGCACTGAGCCTTCTTTATAGTCCAACTCTCACATCCATACATGACTATCAGAAACCATAGCTTTTACCATATGGACCTTTGTTGGCAAAGTAATGTCTCTGCTTTTTAATATGCTATCTAGGTTGGTCATAACTTTTCTTCCAAGGAGCATCATTTAATTTCATGGCTACAGTCACCATCTGCAGTGATTTTGGAGCCTCCCCCCCGCCAATAAAAATCTGTCACTGTTTCCACTGTTTCCCCATCTATTTCCCATGAAGTGATGGGACCAGATGCCATGATCTTAGTTTTCTGAAGGTTGAGTTTTAAGCTAGCTTTTTCACTCTCCTCTTTCATTTTCATCAAGAAGCTATTTAGTTCTTGTTTGCTTTCTGCCATAAGGGTGGTGTCATCTGCATATCTGAGGTTATTGATATTTCTCCCGGCAATCTTGATGCCAGCTTGTGCTTCATCCAGTCCAGCATTTTTCATGATGTACTCTGCATATAAGTTAAATAAGCAGGGGTACAATATATAGCCTTGATGTACTCCTTTCTCTATTTGGAACCAATCTGTTGTTTCATGTCCATTTCTAACTGTTGCTTCTTGACCTGCATACAGATTTCTCAGGAGGCAGGTCAGGTGATCTGGTATTTCCAACTCTTTAAGAATTTTCCACAGTTTGTTGTGATCCACACAGTCAAAGTCAAAGGCTTTTGCATAGTCAATAAAGCAGAAGTAGCTGTTTTTCTGGAACTCTCTTGCTTTTTTGATGATTCAGTGGATGTTGACAATTTGATCTCTGGCTCCTCTGCCTTTTCTAAATCCAGCTTGAACACCTGGAAGTTTATGGTTCACATACTGTTGAAGCCTGACTTGGAGAATTTTGAGCATTACTTTGCTAGTATGTGAGATGAGTGCAATTGTATTGTAGTTTGAGCATTCTTTGGCATTGCCTTTCTTTGGGATTGGAATGAAAACTGACCTTTTCCAATCCTGTGGCCACTGCTGAGTTTTCCAGATTTGCTGGCATATTGAGTGCAGCACTTTGACAAAAATCATCTTTTAGGATTTGAAATAGCTCAACTGGAATTCCGTCACCTCCACTACCTTTGTTCATAGTAACACTTCCTAAGGCCCACTTGACTTTGCATTCCAGAATGTCTGGCTCTAGGTGAGTGATCACCCCATTGTGATTATTGGGTTGTGAAGATCTTTTTTGTACAGTTCTTCTGTGTATTCTTGCCACCTCTTCTTAATATCTTCTGCTTCTGTTAGGTCCATACCATTTTGGTCCTTTATTATGCCCATCTTTGCATGAAATGTTCCCTTGGTATCTCTGATTTTCTTGAAGAGATCTCTAGTCTTTCCCATTCTATTGTTTTTATATATATATATATATATATATAGCTTTAAATCAAACTAAAACATCTATTTCTGCTTTATTGACTATGCCAAAGCCTTTGACTGTGTGGATCACAATAAACTGTGGAAAATTCTGAAAGAGATGGGAATACCAGACCACCTGACCTGCCTCTTGAGAAACCTATATGCAGGTCAGGAAGCAACAGTTAGAACTGGACATGGAACAACAGACTGGTTCCAAATAGGAAAAGGAGTATGTCAAGGCTGTATATTGTCACCCTGCTTATTTAACTTCTATGCAGAGTACATCATGAGAAACGCTGGGCTGGAAGAAGCACAAGCTGGAATCAAGATTGCTGGGAGAAATATCAATAACCTCTGATATGCAGATGACACCACCCTTATGGCAGAAAGTGAAGAGGAACTCAAAAGCCTCTTGATGAGAGTGAAAGAGGAGAGTGAAAAAGTTGGCTTAAAGCTCAACATTCAGAAAACGAATATCATGGCATCTGGTCCCATCACTTCATGGGAAATAGATGGGGAAACAGTGGAAATAGTGTCAGACTTTATTTTTGGGGGCTCCCAAATCACTGCAGATGGTGACTGCAGACATGAAATTAAAAGACGCTTACTTCTTGGAAGGAAAGTTATGACCAACCTAGATAGCATATTGAAAAGCAGAGACATTACTTTGCCAACAAAGGTCCATCTAGTCAAGGCTATGGTTTTTCCAGTGGTCATGTATGGATGCGAGAGTTGGACTGTGAAGAAAGCTGAGTGCTGAAGAATTGATGCTTTTGAACTGTGGTGTTGGAGAAGACTCTTGCGAGTCCCTTGGACTGCAAGGAGATCCAACCAGTCCATTCTAAAGGAGATCAACTCTGGGTGTTCTTTGGAAGGAACGATGCTAAAGCTGAAACTCCAATACTTTGGCCACGTCATGCAAAGAGTTAACTCATTGGAAAAGACTCTGATGCTGGGAGGGATTGGGGGCAGGAGGAAAAGGGAACGACAGAGGATGAGATGGCTGGACGGCATCACCGACTTGATGGATGTGAGTTTGAGTGAACTCCAGGAGATGGTGATGGACAGGGAGGCCTGGCGTGCTGCAATTCATGGGGGCGCAAAGAGTCGGACACGACTGAGCAACTGAACTGAACTGAACTGAATATCTAAAAAGGAAAAAAAAAGCATTTCATCTTAAATTTTTGAAAGGAGGAAAAAAGCATACTCAAAGGAAAATAAAAGGCAGGCAATAATTAGGCTCTCAAATCTCATTTTATACCTTGTGCTTTATATGTGTTCTCTTAAAATGTTCTTGCCCCGCCCCCCCCCCCCCCCTTTTTTGGTCGTATGCAAACTTCTACTCAGGTTTCCCAGGTGGCGCTAGTGGTAAAAAACCCAACTGCCAATGCAGGAGACATAAGAAACATGGGTTCAATCCCTGGGTTGGGAAGATCCCCTGGAGAAGGGAACAGCTACCCAGTCCAGTATTCTTACTTGGAGAATTCCATGGACAGAGGAGCCTGGTGGGCTACTGTCCATGGGGTCACAGAGTCAGGCAGGACCAAAGTGACTTAGCATACATGCATGCACAACTCCTACTCATCCCTCAAGATCCAAATCAAACACAAGTTGTGTGAAATATTTTTGGAGTCCCTCTGTACTAACACTGTACCTTGCACTTATTTGTTTTGGCCATTATTTCTATGTGTCTATCTCCATCACTAGACTCTGAACTTCCTAACGACAAGAGTTACTTAATTTTTGCACCTCTAGGAGCTTGGTATATGGTAGGTACTTGTTCACATGTATTCATCTGGTGAATGAATGGCCCCCGTGGCTCTGGATTTACAGATGAAATTTGATAGATATAGAATTTTCAATCACTAGATAATCAGGTCCTCCATCAATAGTTTGTATCCTGGGAGTAGTCTTGTTCACAAAATGTAAGAAGCTCTTAGTAAATGTTTTCTAATGAATTGGGAAGATGTGGTACACTACAAAATCAGGAATTAAGCTCAGCAATGTCATTATATTGATGTTCCATTGAGTCTGGGGTCAAAAAGCTATGATAAGGAAGTAATGCAAAACTGAGCCCTGGAACTGCAAGATATACCAGAGGGCTCTAGGATCTTATCAACCACCATGATCCTGAGGATATTTACTGAGAAATTTACTCACTGTGGTTGGTGACTTCTAGATATGGATTTGTCTGTCTGCTCTTCAAGCCGCTCATTAATCTGCAGGAAGTTCTCCGAGCCTTGATCAAGACTAGCTTATTAGCATACATTTGTTGCTGTTGTTCAGTCTCTCAGTCATGTCTGATTCTCTGCGACCTCATGGACTGCAGCACCCTAGGCTTCCCAGTCCTTCACTATCTCCTGGAGTTTGCTCAAACTCATGTCCATTGAGTCACTGATGCCATCCAACCATCTTATCCTCTGTGCCCCCTTCTCCTCCTGCCCTCAGTCTTTCCCAGCATCAGTATCTTTTCCAATGAATCAGCTCTTCACATCACATGGCCAAAGGTCTGGAGCTTCAACTCCAACATGAGTCCTTCCAATTAATAGTTAGGGTTGTTTTCCTTTAGGATTGACTGGTTTGATCTCCTTGCTGTCCAAGGTATTCTCAAGAGTCTTCTCCAGCACCACAGTTTGAAAGCATCAGTTCTTTGGTGCTCAGCCTTCTTTATGGTCCAACTCTCACATCTGTATGTGATTACTGGAAAAACCATAGCTTTGACTATATGGACTTTTGTTGGCAAAGTGATGTCTTTGCTTTTTAATATGCTGTCTAGGTTTGTCATAGCTTTTCTTCCAAGGAGCAAGCATCTTTTAATCTCATGGTTGCAGACACCATCCACAATGATTTCAGAGCCCAAGAAAATAAAGTCTTTCACTGTTTCCACTTTTTCCCCATCTATTTGCCATGAAATGATGGGACCAGATGCCATGATCTTAATTTTTTGAATGTAGAGTTTCAAGCCAGCTTATTCTCCTTATTCATTTTCCTCTTTCATCAAGAGGCTCTTTAGCTCCTTTTCATTTTCTGCCATTTTCAGATGACAGAGTGGTATCATCTGCATATCTGAGGTTGCTGTTTCTACTTGCAATCTTGATTCCAACTTGTGATTCATCCAGCCCGTCATTTCACATGATATACTCTGCATATAAGTTAATCATACCATTAATAACATACCATTAATTTCTATGTAAAGTAGATGTCACAGACCATCACTGTGACACAATACAATCCCCAAAGTGTAGGGAGCTGAATCATTTAAATTTCTGAACAGAAATGTGATGATATGTCTCAAAAAGTGATTCAGTGATAACAGAACAAGGAGCATCCTTGAGCAAGAAACAAAATAGTAGGAAAGAGAATGTCATAAATTCCAGGTGAGGACCCTCAATGTCTGGTAAATGTCCAGAAAAGCCACATCTGTGGAGACAGAAAGTAGAGTAGTAGTTGCCTGGGTCTGGGGGTAGAGAAAGAGATTCAGTACAAATGGGATAAAGGAGTCTTAACTGGGTGATAAAATTTTTTAACACTGGATTGTGGTGATGGACACAACTGGACACAACTCTGTCCAGTTACTAAAAGTCATTAAATTGCATAGATTAGTTTTGTGTATGATATGTACATGATAAAGAAGGCTGAAACCAAAGAATTGATACTTTCAAATTGTGGTGCTGGAGAAGACCCTTGACAGTTCCTCAGACAGCAAGGAGATCAAACTATTTAACCCTAAATGAAATCAACCCTGAATATTCATTGGAAGGACTGATGCTGAAGTTGAAGCTCCAACACTTTGGCCACCTGATACGAAGAGCTGACTCACTGGAAAAGACCCTGATGCTGGGAAAGATTGAAGGCAGGAGGAGAAGTGGAGGAGGAGATGGTTGAATGGTATCACTGACTCAATGGACATGAGTTTGAACAAATTCCAGGAGATAATGATGTCAGGGAAGCCTGGAGTGCTACAGTCCATGGGGTCACAAAGAGTTGGACATCACTTAGTGACTGAACAACAACATGTAAATGATACCTCAACAAACATGTTGTTTAAATGACTTGAGTATATCAAAGCATAACAAAGTTTGGTCAGACACCACTTGCAGCAGCTTTGGATGCAATCACACCAAGGATTAAGGAGACTGAGGCCAGAAAAAACTGAAGTAGGGAGTTACAACAAGATGGTCACTGCAGCACAATTAACTTTCCACTATATAAGATGTCAAGCATAGAAAGTAGTGGATAGAATGATTTAACAAACCTTCATGTATTCAGCATCCAGTTTTAGCCATTGTCCAACTTGTGGACAACTGTATTTCATCTAAAACCCCACCTACTTCATCTCACCCCATATGCTGGATTATACAGCTTTGTATTTTTTTAATTTTTTAATATGGAAATTGTCAAACATATCCCAATACAGACAAAACAACACAATAAACCCCATCATCCTGCTTCCCAGCTTCAACAGTTATCAGCACATGGCCAGCCTCGTTTCATCTGTCACCCTCTCACTTTCCCCACCCCTGCATTATTAGCAAGACACCTCAGACATTTCATCTGCAAATATTCCACTGATTATCTCAAAAGGCAAGGAAGTGTTTTTTTTTAATTCAGCCCCAACACCATTATCACATCCCACAAAATTAACAATATTTCCCTAATATCACCAGCATTAGATTTATCAGCATTCAGATTTCCAACTGTATCACAAATATCAAAAACATTCTTTAAAGGGTTTGTTCACATGTTGCTATTTGCTGATATATATCAATATCTCTCAAGTCTCTTTTCATCTGGAGGCCTTCTCCCCAACACCATCCATTTCTCTCTCATTTTCTTTGCAATTTCTTTGCTGAAGAAACCAGGTCATTTGTCTGTAGAGTCTTTCACAGCCTAGATTTTGCAGCACTGTTTTTAATAACAAAACATTGGAACCAGGAGATGCTGTCCATCAAAAGACAGTCAGTTAAATACATGAGGATATATCCACATAATGGAATTCATAAAAGCTGTGATTAATTTACACCAACCAGAAAGATGCAATAGATATTTATTAAATACATGCTCTGTGCCAGGTTCTATTCTAGGTGTTAGAGAGATAGCAATGAATAAAGCAAAATCTCTGCCCTTTCAGAACATATATTTTAATGGAGCGTGACAGACAAAAGCCACATAAATGCATAGAATGTCAGGTGGCTGCAGGTGTGATCGAGAACAATATAGCAGGAAAAAAAGGAATAAGGAGTGTGAGGAGGTGGAGGGAATAGCAGGTGGCAATTTCAGATAAGATGCCAGAGAAGGCTATGAAGGAGTGACATAGGAACAAAGGCTAGAAGGAGGTGAGGACTAAGCAAGTTATGCAGATAAATGGGGGGAAAGAATTCAAGACAAAAGGAACAGCCAGCGCAAAGGTCTTGGGGTGGAAGCGTGCTTAATATGTTCATGGAACAGACAAGGAGGTCACTGTGACTGGAGGGAGCCTGGGGAGAGGGTAGGAGATGCACTTCAAGGGGAGTCCAGGGCCCAGATTGTGCAGGACTCTGCAGCCCTTCAGAAAGGGCTCTGGCTTTCACTTGGGCTGAGATGGAGTCACAGGAGAGTTTCCATCTGATAAAGCAGTGTCAGTGAAGATAGCCTCTACTGAACTGAACTCACTATGTGGCTTGATACACTTCTCTTTGGCATAAACTCTGTCCACGGGGAAAGAAGTCGGGCCTTGCTGGACCATTTCTCCATCACCAAGGTCCTGCACATGATCTCATATATTGAAGACCAATCATCTTTTACTTGTCAGAGAGAGGACAGCTCAAGTGTCCCTCAGATCTCCTGCTGAGACAGGACAAAGAGATCTGGGGTGGGTAGAGTTTATTAGGAAGAGGTTCCCCCCAGAAAGCCCGATTCTCTGGTGAGATCCCCACTTTCTGCCATCTAGCCTGGGTCCTGGCAGTCCATCTGTCCCTCCCAGTGACCCTAAAGCAAACTACAACTTGTTTTGCCTGTTATTGTATCAATAAATGAAGTTTTATTTTGGCTGGCATACAGCCATGCCCATTCAACCGTATCACCTCCTTGGTTCCTTTAAGCTGGAGCAGAGGTGGGGAGCTGCGCCAAAGACCTTTCAGCTCTGAAGCAGAAAATATTTGCTATCTGACCCTTTGCAGAAAACTTCACTCATCCGTCCTAGTGGAAATCAAGCCCCCTAAAGCCAGGATAAAGCTATGGTTTTTTCAGTAGTCATGTATGGATGTGAGGGTTGGACTATAAAGAAAGCTGAGCATGGAAGAATTGATGCTTTTGAACCGTGATGTTGGAGAAGACTCTTGAGAGTTCCTTGAACTGCAAGGAGATCCAACCAGTCCATCCTAAAGGAAATCAGTCCTGATATTCATTGGAAAGACTGATGCTGAAGCTGAAACTCCAGTACTCTGGCCACCTAATGCAAAGAACTGAATCACTGGAAACAACCCTGATGCTGGGAAAGATTGAAGGTGTAAGGAGAAGGGGATGACAGAGGATGAGATGGTTGGATGGCATCACCAACTCAATGAACATGAATTTGAGCAAGCTTCAGGAGTTGGTGATGGACATGGAGGCTGCTGCAGTCCATGGGGTCACAGAGCCAGGCATTACTGAGCGACTGAACTGAACTGAAAGCCAGGATCCCCAGCGAGGTTGCTTTGGGTCTTTGGAGAGTCACAGCCTGGTTCCGGCTGAGACTTGCTGCCATTCTGAGGAGCTCCTTCCTTGGTCTGAAATGAGTGGTGGACACCCAGAGGCCCTCAGGTCGCCCTCCCCTTTTTCTTCCACTAGGCATGTGGGCCCTGCCTCCACACATCGCCCCTCACACACACACACACGTGGGCACACACGCACACATAGCCGGAGTGCAGCCCCTGGGTTGTAGGGTTTCCGCCTGGATTCCCTCCTCTCGAACAACCAACTGAGTGCTCAGATCTCAGCTCTCCATTTACATGGACATGCTAGGTTAACTTCTCAGTGCCAACAGCATCTCCCTTGAAGGCTGCAGAGAGAATCAGTTGTGATGGCAAGCCAGGAGGCTGAGTCAAACACCCAGCAGGAACTATGGCCTTACACACTGCCGCCACTTATGCCCTCCTCCTACCCACTCCAGTATTCTTGGGCTTTCCTGGTGGCTCAGCTGGTAAAGAATCTGCCTGCAATACGGGAGACCTGGGTTCGATCCCTGGGTTGGGAAGAAAGATCCCCTAGAGAAGGGAAAGGCTACCCACTCTGGTATTCTGGCTTGGAGAATTCCATGGACTATACAGTCACAAAGAGTTGGACACGACTGAGCGACTTTCACTTTCACTTACCCCATTTACTGAGCCAAGGTACAGTTCCACCCGGATGCAATCATGGATACTTCATCCCAGAACCAGCCCTAACAATCACAAGGCTACCGCATCTCTGCATCTGTGTCAACATCACAGCCCAGCTGTCCTCAGAGAAGCCTGTGTGCTCAGGCATGAGTGGACATCTCAGGCTCCCCCCACAACCCCCTCCCTTCCTCAGATAAAATCATGCCTCACTCCTCTGTGTGGTTTGAATTGGGCTGATGACACCCCAAAAGGAGTCTGACAGGAATGGTAGGGACAAAATGAGATAACTCTGCTGACCCCCAGCCTGCCCAGAGCACCTCCTCTTTAGCAGGTGAAGAGACCCAGGTACCTTCCAGGAATCATGCCCATTTTCCAGCAGAGACTTCCCACTGCATTGGCCAGTTTTTAAAATGGTCATCCTCCGGTGGGCTCAGTCTAGAAGATGCCTCCTACTCTGCGCAACAGCACCATCCAGCTCTCAGAGCCTCTGTGACCACTGGGTGGATGTCATTCCTCTGATCTCCCTCCTCACCACCATCTCAGGTGCTCACTTAGTATTCTCATCTTATTTCCAACCTGCAGCATCCCAGAAGCTTCTGGGGCCAGAAGTCTTCCCAACACCCCTCCCAGACTCAAACTGCATTACACTCCAATGTGTGGACAAAAGCTGCCTTTTATATCTCCTTTTAAAATGAGGGGGAAAACCATTTGGATGTGTTTATAACAGGGGTTAGTTAGTATTAGAAGCTCAGTCATGTCCGACTCTTTGCAATCCCATGGACTGTAGCCTTCAAGGCTCCTCTGTCCATGGAATCCTCCAGGCAAGAATATTGGAGTGGGTTGCCATTCCCTTCTCCAGGGGATCTTCCCAACCCTGGAATCGAACCTGGATTTCCAGCTTTGCAGGCAAATTCTTTATTGTCTGAACCACCAGGGAAGCCCAAAGATGCAGAGTGTTAGTTGCTCAGTCGGTCCATGGAATTCTCTAGGCAACAATACTGAAATGGGTTTCCACTCCCTTCTCCAGGGGATCTTCCCAACCCAGGATCAAACCCAGGTCTCCTGCATGGTAGGCAGATTCTTTACTGTCTGAGGCACAAGGGAAGGGTGGGCAGAGAAGTTGCAGTGATCGGAATAATAACCATGTTCCAAAGTTAGCCCTGTGAAGCAGTCAGGCCATTTTGTGTTATAAAGTAATGAAGGTTAGACGCAGATGGAAGGAGGGTAGTCAAAAACGTCTTCTGGTTGCTTCCATGTCCTGACTATTGTAAGCGGTGCTGCAGTGCACCCTGGGGTGCGTGTATCTTTTTGAATTCCACGTTTTCTCGGGGTATATGCCCAAATGTCCATCGACAGATGAATGGATAAAGAAGATGTAATACATATACACAATGGAATATTACTCAGTCATTAAAAGTAACAAAATCGGATCATTTGGAGAGATACGGATGGACCTACAGATTTTCATACAGAGAAAAGTAAGTCAGAAAGAGTAAAACAAATATTGTACATTAATACATATATGTGGAATCTAGAAAAATGGTACCAATGAACCTATTGCAGGGCAGCTATAGAGACATAGATAGGGAGAGCATTTTAAAAATTGGCCAATGCAGTGGAAAATCTCTGCTGGAAAATGGGCTTGATTCCTGGGAGGTACCTGGGTCTCTTGACCTGCTGAAGAGGGGCTGCTCTGGGCAGGCTGCGAGGCAGCAGAGTTATCTCATTTTGACACCATTCGTGTTGGACTTCTTTTGGGTGTCATCAGCCCCACTCAAACCACACAGGAATGAAGGGACATGTGGACACCTTGGGGGAACAGAGGGTGGGATGAATTGGGAGACTGGGATTGACATTTACCATGTGTAAAACATATAGCTAGAGGGAACCTGCTGTATAGCATAGGAGCTCAGCTTGTTGCTCTGTGTGACCTAGAGGGGTAGAATGGGGGTAGGGAGGTGCCCGAGGGAGGGGATACATATATATATAGCTGATTCACTTTGTTGCACAGCAGAAACTAACACAATATTGTAAAACAAATGTACCCCAATAATAATAAAGAAACATTTTCTGAGCAGATGGGGGAGCCCAGCCTTCCCTACACCTCATTGTTATATCTAGAATAGAAGCTAAAGGAAAGAAATTGTCCAGAATCTACCTAAGAATGACCTACAAAGTCTTTGGTCAGCTGCAGCCCTGCCACATACAACTTGACATACGACTAAGAATAGATATTCTAGTCCTGTTGGAACTTTTGTGTACAAATGTGATGGACATGTTTTTCTACCCAGCACACCATCACCCCTGTTCTGTAAAAAGCACTGCGGTTTTCATTTGTGGAACCATTTCCCCTTGCTGCCTCCCCTCCCTTCCTCATCAACCTGTAAGTCTTTGACAGTTAGGTGGGGTTGATCCCACTCCCTTGCTCCAGGGATGGGCAAGTAGCCGGTGAGAACACTGCAAATCCTTGGCCACAGTGATAAGTTCAGAGGTGAGCAGAAGCCCAGACTGAACCAATCAGAACCAACAAGCATCATGCCAAAGGTCTTAGCTTTCCGCTAGATAAACAAGCTACATGGATGTGAGTTGCACTATGGAGGACCCATCTTTGTCTCATTTGAAGATGGTCTGCCTGAGAATGAAGCCAACCTAGACAATCCAGCAGAGCCAAGAGCCAAGCCTTGATGATATCCCCAAATCTAGCCATGTCTAGCGCCAACTGAGCCCTTGACCTTACAGTTCATAAGCTAATAAATTCTTTTCTCCGTCTCTGAAATCAAGAGTTCTGCTTGATGCAAATATTTGCCAGCTACCAGGAAGTTGGGAAGGGGAGTTTAAGCATCCTTTCCCTCTAACCTGTGGGAAATCCCTTTTTGAGCACTTAGTAACTCTTGTCTTTTTTTTTTTGCAGGGAAGGGGGGTGGGGGGTGGGGCTGGAAATTCAAAAGGTTAGCTTTTGTCCTCTCCTTTGACCTTCTCTAATGAAAAGAAAAATGGACAGGAGGGGAAACATTCCTTGACATGAAACAAATGAAAGTCTGTATTTTCTAAATAAGTCATAGATTTTGATAAGAAACTCATGAAAACCCCAAAAGAGATGCAGGGAAAAGGCAAAAACAATTAACACAAATGCCAGGCAGAGAGGAGGGAGTATATGAGCCCAGGAATCTCCTGGGTGCCCGGATCTGCCTAACCCACCGAGCAGCATCTTACTTTCCAGAGAGTTCCCGTGGCCCACAGGGTGATAGCTTCCCATATGAGATGTGAAAGAGGAACATCTCCAAATTGAGGAGAAGCTTTCCCTAGCAGCCTTGTTCTCCTGTCCCCCGACAGCATCCTTACCACTTTTCAAGGGATGTGGGTTGTATGGAGGTGGTGGGGAAGGATGGAGAATGGACTGAGAGGACTGTACATTTTTCTATATAAAAAAATAACTGTTTGCTTTATACAAGTTTTATGGGCTTTGTATTCTTTACTGTTAGACATCCTATTTCCATGATGCCAGATGACACCCTGAGGTCCATAAAATTTGCAGAAATTCTCTAAACCATAATGGACTCTGACCTTCTCCATATGACCCTAGGGCAACCTCATCAACTAAGCAGGTGAGGAGAGGCCTGGTACTTCTTTTTTCTTTAGCCAAACTGTGTGGCTTACAGGATCTTAGTTCACCAACCAGGGAAGGAGCCTGGACCCTCTGCGATGAAAGCACCAAGTCCTAACCACTGGGCCATCAGGGAATTCCCAGTCCTGGTATTTCTATCAGGTCACACAGGTTGGCAAACACCGGCTTCACTCAGCTCATCCAAATCTCTCCTGCCCTTTTCTCCCTCCTGTTCATTGCTGATTTCTGAAGTGAAGTGTTGTTCAAAGGTTGACCTCCATTGAGTTCCAAAACCCCCACTCCAAGACTGTATCAGTTCTCCTGCTGAGACAGGCAGTCCCTGGGGGCTCACCCTCCCCACAGATAAGGAAGCAATCATACTAAGCCCTCTCTTCTCCAAGGCCATGAATACAGAAATAATTTATTCATGCAACAACCATTATAATAATCCATGCAACAATGAACTTTCTTTCTGTGCACTTATTCTGTGGCCGCACTCAATCAGGAAGGGAGAATACAAAGATAAACCAAGCTTGGTCTCTGCCTTTGAGGAGTTCATGGAAATCTAAGCAAATAGGAAAAGGATACCACCCTTGTAAAACCATCAACTTTTAATAGAATTCCATATGAAGTTTAGTTTCTAGACTGTCCACCTTCCTCTTTTGTACTTCTGTGCTCCTCCAAGTGGTCTGTCATTGTCTCTCTGTCTCCCCATCCCTACCCCCACCCACTCGACCTGGGTTTCCTGCATTGCAGACAGATTCTTTACGAACTGAGCTACCAGGGAAGTCCCTCAGTTATCAATCTTCATTATCTTGCCAGACTCCAGTTTGAGTATTTGTCTGATTAATTCATGGTAGGCCTGATGCCTGATACTGGGAAAGACTGAAGGCAAAAGGAAAATAGGGTGGCAGAGGATGAGATGTTTCGATAGCATTACTGACACAACGGACATAAATTTGAACAAACTCCAAGAGATAGTGAAGGACAGGGAAGCCTGGTGTGTTGCAGTCCATGGGGTTGCAAACAGTTGGACACAACTTAGTGACTAAATGGCAACAACAACAGTGGTGAGATTATTGGGACAAATAAACAAATCCTGGAGGCTTCTGGTCAACTATCCACTATAGTCAGCATATGCTGAGTGTCCTATTCACTAAGATCTCAAAAATGGAAAAAAGAAACCATCCAAAGCCATCATGTATGTGAAATTCATTTAAACTATCTCTTTTAATGAGTAGGGCACCTCCCTATCACTTGACACGGAAGGCAGGTTATTAAGATGATGGGAAGGACGGCTGAATTGGTCGGTGACTAATGAAATACTTCAAAGACACATAGCTCCTTTGACAGCATAGTCTTACTGTCACGTGGAGAAAACATCACAACATTAACAAAACCTCAAAGGTGTTGTGATCCATCCTGGGCTCTGACTTTTCTGGGTTTAATCCTAGAACCTAAAGGGATATGGTCACAGCATCTCACCACAGCCCAAGTGGATTGTTTCCTCTTTCCTTTCCAGCTGCTCCTCCAATTCCTAAATCAATGGGACCCTTTCTGCCACTGCCCTGGCATTGCTCATGGTCTCATCCAGCTGGGACAGGCCTGGTAAAACCCCAACAGCTGCGAGTCTATGAAACAAGAAGTGAGAGAGATATGAGCCATTCCAGTTGCGTGGAGAGCCTGGCGTGAGGATAGATCTGAAATGATTCAACCCTAAATTGATAATCCTTGTCGAGCACCTTCTGTTTGGCGTCCCCTATCTCATTCTGTTCAATTATTCATTCATTAGAAAGATACATCAAATTTTTTACTAAAGAAGGTTGAACTCTAGTCTGAAACCCATTATTTTTCTCAGTTATTCCTCTTCCTTCTGGTTCCTTCCTCCAGCCTATGTATTCTAGATATTGCATCTGAAAGGAGTGCAGCTAAATACACTGAATTTTCCAACACATTTCTGTCATAAAACCACTCCCTCATGTGAGTCTTATGGCCAGGGTCCAGATCTACAATGCCTAGTGCTCACTTTGTGCTCTGCTTTTCAAGTAAAGGAAAACACCCAAGGGCTGAGAGTCTTTAAAGCTTTTTAAGTGGAGGATTTACTTAGTTTCTGTGCTAACATTTCTGAGAGCCTGGCTACAGCCTCCCCTCTCTAACCCCAAAAGCATTTCCATTAACTCTTTTTGTGGAGTCTACATTAAGAATTTCTCAAACATAAAGGAAATTCTTAGCTACAAGGTTTTTTTGCTGCTAAATTAAATTTAAATACCAGTCACTAAACACATGCTATGTATTGAACATGATGGGGAAACACCCAAAAAAGAGGCGGGGGTGGGGGGGAATCTTATTTCCTGCCTCCTGGGGCTGATAGATGGACATACATAAATAAGTGAGCTACAGCTGGTTCTGCTAAATGCTGTGCTGGGGGCACGTAGCAGACACCACGTGGGTTGCCCAGATCTTTCCAGATAACTTCATCCCCCGCTGCCACAGATGTTGGTGGCCATCAGCTCACAGCTGGATCCATCTGCAGGTGCAGCCCTCAGTGGAGGGAATCTGGCTTGCTCACGGTAATGCCTCCTCTTGAGGGGCACTCCCATGCAGTGACAGGCTGGTGTGGGGGCATCTCTGCAGATCAGCCAAGGTCTCTCTTATAACTCCCTCCACTCACTCCTGCCTCTCCAGCTCCCTATCTCTCCTACATGCCAATTTCTGCCTCAGAGTCCATTTGCTTAGAACCCAAGCCATGATGGGTACAAAGGGCAAAGGAATTTACTCAAACCAGAAACTCTGGAAAGGCATTTTGGACATTTATTCAGCCAGTGGTTATTAAGTACTTATTCTGACCTGGCACCATTTCAGGCACTGTGGGCACAATAGCTCACAAGGCAGATCTGGTTACTGCCCTCACAAACAAGAGATGAGTGCAAAGAAGTAAAGAAAGTGGTGTTGGCTAATGTACAATAAGAAGTCATAGGAAAGGGCTCCTTTGGGCAGGGTGGCCTTCCCCCAAAATGTCAAAGGGGTTGGCCAGGGTCAGATTCGGGGGAAGTGAGTCTAGGTGAAGGACATGTTAAGTGCAAAGGTCCTGAGACAGGAACAAACTGGGTGTGTCTAAGGAACGAAATGAAGACCCACGTGATGGACTTCCCTGGTGGCTCAGTGGATGAGAATCCGCCTGCCAATGCAGGAGACACAGGTTCGATCCCTGGTCCAGGAAGATCCCACATGCCACGGAGCAACTAAGCCCATGTGCCAGGACTACTGAGCCTGCGCTCTAGAGCCCAGGAGCCACAGCTACTGAAGCCTGTGTGCCTAGAGCCTGTGCTGCACAACGAGAGAAGGCAGGGCAATGAGAAGCCTGTGCACTGCAATGAAGAGTAGCCCCTGCCTGCCGTAACAGAGAAAGCCCACATGCAGCAACAAAGACTCAGTGTACCCAAAAATAAACTAAACAAAAATTTAAAAAAAAAAAAAAAGACCCATGTGACAAGATGAGAGCGGGCACAGGAGAAAGACGGTGGGTCCCAGATCATGTAAGACCTTAAAGATTAGGCAGCTGGATTGTACTCTAAGGAAGATGAAAAGGCATTGTCAATTTCAGGGTGGGGACTATTTTCTGCAGTTTAGGAAGATGGAAGATGGTTCTGGTTGTTAGGTAAAGAAGGCAGGGAGACCTGCTGGGAAGTTTTATTGCAGTGTGGGTTAGAGGTGATAGTGACTTGGGCTAAGGAGGAGACAGAAAGCATTAGAGGGATCCGCGTCCCACACTTAGGACAGACAGCAGGACTTGCTGACATTTTGCCAGGCATGTGAGGAAGAGCTACAAGGTCAGGATGACTTCCAGATTTGATCCTTTGGCAACTGGATGGACAGTGATGCCATTTACTAAAAAGAGGAAGAAAGATGAGTAGGCAATTTAAGGATAGAGGTTAGATGAAAAGGATTCCAGATGGAGGTAACATTGATGCCATCGAGATAGGAAAATACAGCACACATTCCAGAACCTGCTGCTTATCTAAGGAGTCTAATGTGGTTGGCATATAGAGTGAGGGGGGTGGGCAGGAGAGGTTGGAAAAAGTCATTCAACTGAATAAAGAACCCAGAGAGAAAATCACATTTGAGAGAAAAAGATCACTGAGCGTACGTTGGGCATTTTAAGTCAGTGGTCCTCTCGCTGGAAAGTGCTGTTGGCAACTCGAAGTACTTAGCTGGAGTTCCAGCGAGAAGTAAAGGCAGAGGCTCCTAGCGGTGATTCCTGTGGGCGGGGCTGAGATCACACAGGCAGACACACTGTGGGTGGGGCTGAGTGGAGTCCTGGAGAGCCGTGTTGGGGGGGTAGGGTGGGGAGCAGACAGCACAGGAGCCTTTGGGTCAAGTCAAGAACATCAGGACAGCTCCAGATAGACCCAAGAACATCAGGACAGCTCCAGATAGCTCAGGGTCACGGGAGCCAAAAGAAGAAAGACTTTTGCAAAGTGCAAGCTTCATTAAAAACTAGCCACCTGCTCTCCTCTGCATCTAGAAGTCTTCCTGACAAGTGTGGCCTCAGGGGCCTGCTCCCTTTTATGGGAAGAGCCTTCTGCACCTCCAGTAGAGCCTGTCCCCATGGCGAGAGAGGACTCCCAGGGACCAAAGCCTCCCTCCTCCAACCTCATCCCTTCTGCTTTATCCTCTTTGCTTCCTATAAGGGCAAGGGTGTGGCTTGGAGGCACTGCCTCTCCGTTAACCGGAAGACACTTCACAGCGATGGTTCTCACGCTTCCCATGCATGTAACTTGATGGAGAGCTTGTTAAACTGCAAACCCAAGCCCAGAGGTTTGGATTCAAAAGTGTGAGATGGGGCCCACGGATCTGTATTTCTAACAAGCTCCCAGCTGCTGTTGCTATTGCAGGGCTGTGGACCACACTTTGAGTTGCATTGCCATAAAGCATCCTGGACTGAAATACTGACTTCTTGTAGCCAGGCTTCTGGAGTTGCACTAAGATAATAAAAATAATAGTGAATATTCATTGAGCTCTTATTATGTGCTGCTCACTGCTAAGTGCTTCCTATATATTATTTTATTCTAAAAACAGTACTATGAGGAGGTACAATTATTAGTCTCAGAGGGTTTGAGTAATTTGCCCAAGGCCACACAGCTTTAGCAGTGCTGAGGTTTTTTCCCTGTCTCCATCCTCTGAGCCTGTGACCTTACCCAGTGCTTACATCAAATGTCCAAGTGGGTGGGACTTGCTAGGAACTCAGCCTGCTGAGGACTATGCCAGCCCTGCTGGGTGGCCATGAGACCTCTTGTTATGAAACTGGCTATCTGTCCCCTGCCACGCTGGTTCTCATCATGCCCCACCATTGACACACACACCAGTGGAATTCACAATATGCCTCCGCAGACACAGCAAAATTTCCACCTTGCACATGGGTGAAGAGTCAAAGAAACTGGAAGCAACTATAAATCATGACTCACAAGCAGCCCAGTAATTCCCAACTATCACCGTTAAGACAACAACATCACAGCAGCAATCGATCACAATGAGCTATGGCCAAGATGAGAGAGTCGCCTGTGTGTGAGTCTTCACACACTAACTGTGGAGCAGAGGGGGTGAGAGCATGTGCCATGAGTGCCACCTTAAATCTACTCTAATTTGGGGGGACTTCCCTAAAGTACAGTGGTTAAAACTCCACCTTCTAATGCAGGGGTTGCAGGTTTGATCTCTGGTCAGAGAACTAAGATCCCACACGCCTCAGGGTCCAGCCAAAAAATTAAATTAAATAAATAAATAAAACATGTTTAAAAGAAGAGTCACTCTAATTTTGGGAGTCCGAAAGTAAATCACTTGATCACCTCTTGTCTCCCCACCTGATTGACATCTATGTTTTTACCTGCCTGTTATCCACTGCACTTCCAACTCAGCCTGAGGAATGAGCTCTCCCTCTGTCTCAGGCACACTGGGTAGAGGCATCCAGACCTGGAGCCCACGGTGGGCATGTGGCCAGGACTTGGCCACTGAGCGCACAAGACTCCCCAAACCGGACTGTTGCTTCAAGGATGGTCACTTCACATGAGCAGGGCCAGACTCAGGGCTGGAACCTCAGCCAGGCCTCTGAGAAACAAGAACCTCTTCTGTCTCTTGACCTTAAAGCTGAGAGAATGAAGTCCCAGAGCTGCTGGGGTCCATGCAGAGTTGGGTGACTACATAGTTTATCACCCAAACCTGGACTCTTTTGAAGGTAAAAGGAGATGCTGTTAATAATTATGCTGGTGCTTAGTCTTTAAGTTGTGTCCAACTCTTTGCAACCCCATGGACTATAGCCTGCCAGGCTCCTCTTCCACAGGGAAGCTCCAGGCAAGAATACTGGAGTGGGTTGCCACTCCAGATCTTCCCTACCCAGGGATCGAACCCACATCTCCTGCATTGCAGGTGGATTCTTTACC
Organism: Bubalus bubalis; assembly: GCF_019923935.1. NCBI lineage: Eukaryota > Metazoa > Chordata > Mammalia > Artiodactyla > Bovidae > Bubalus > Bubalus bubalis. The sequence continues at coordinate 21,576,894 of NC_059180.1, read as the reverse complement.
ATCTGAGCCACCAGGGAAGCCCCAGTTATGCTGGACAACAGGTAAATATTCACATTTTCCCAGTCAAAATGGAGTGATTCTCTTCATGGGAAGAGCTGACAGCAAGGAAAAGGGAACTCAGAAATAGAAACTGGGTCCTGCTGATTGGTTTTTTTAATTACTAAAATACTTTGGCCACTTGATGCAGAGAACTGACTCATTGGAAAAGACTCTGATACTGTGCAAGATTGAAGGCAGGAGGAGAAAGGGACAACAGAGGATGAGACGGTTGGATGGCATCACCGACTCGATGGACATGAGTTTGAGCAAGCTCTGGGATTTGGTGGTGGACAGGGAAGCCTGGCGTGCTGCAGTCCATGGGGTCACAAAGAGTCAGATATGACTGAGCCATGAACTGTACTGAATTTTTTAAATAGATTTTTTTTTGAGCAGTTTTTGGTTCATAGTAAAATTGAGTAGAAAGTACACAGAGTTCCCTTATAACCCCTGCCTCTTCACAGAAGGAAATGGCAACCCACTCCAGTGTTCTTGCCTGGAGAGTCCCAGGGACGGGGGAGCCTGGTGGGCTGCCATCTATGGGGTCGCACAGAGTCGGACACGACTGAAGCGACTTAGCAGCAGCAGCAGCTTCACATTAAAATACAGCCACCCTGACTATCCACATCCCACACCAGATACATTTGTGATAATCAATGAGGCTATAACATCACATTTATCACTGAAAGTCCATAGTGTTTACTTAGGGTTCATGTTTGATGTTGTACATTCTGTGGGTATGAACAAATGTGTAATGACATATAGCCATCATTACACATCATTACAGTATTGCAGTGGAGAAGGCAATGGCACTCCACTCCAGTACTCTTGCCTGGAAAATCCCATGGATGGAGGAGCCTGGTGGGCTGCAGTCCATGGGGTCACTAAGAGTCGGACATGACTGAGCGACTTCACTTTCACTTTTCACTTTCATGCATCGGAGAAGGAAATGGCAACCCACTCCAGTGTTCTTGCCTGGAGAATCCCAGGGACGGTGGAGCCTGGTGGGCTGCTGTCTATGGGGTTGCACAGAGTCGGACACAACTGAAGCGACTTAGCAGCAGCAGCACAGTATCGCAGAGAGTAATTTCACTGTCCTAAAAATCCTCTGTGTTCTGTCTATCTATTCCTCTCTTCCTCTGAACACCTGATAACCACTCACCTTTTTAATGTCTCCATAGCTTTGCAGAGTCGCACATGCCTGAGTGGCTGCACAACAAGCTTTGCTTTATCCAAAATGCTGTATAGCTGGAATCATGCATTGGGTAGACTTTTCAGATTGGCTTCTTTCGCTTGGTAATATGCATTAAGTTTCCTTTGTGTCTTTTTGTGGCTTGATATGTCAATTATTTTTAGCACTGAATGATAGCCCATTGTCTGGATGAACCACCATCCATTCACCTACAGAAGGACAGCTTGGTTGCTTCCAAGTTTTGGCAATTACGAATAAAGCTGTTAAAAACATCCATGTGCCAGTTTTTGTGAAGACATGTTTTTAACTCATTTTCCTAAACACCAAAGATATAACAAACTTTTTATTTTAGAACAATTTCAGATTTACAGAAAAACTGCAAAGACAGAACAGAGAGCTGCCGTATACCCTTCACTCAGTTTCCCCTAATGTTAACTTCTTACATCACCAACTATATTTATCACAGCTAAGAAAACAACATTTGGACATCACTATTAACTGAAGTCCAGACCATTCAGATTTCACCAGCTTTTCCATTAATGACATTTTCTGTTCCATCCAGGAGACCACATTATATTTAGCTGTCACTTCTCCTTAGGTTCCTCTAGTCTGTGATGGTTTCTTAGTCTTTTTTGTTTGTTTGTTTTTCACAGCGTTGAGAGTTTTAGAGTACTGGTCAGGTATTTTGTGGAATTTCTCTTTATTTGGGTTTCTCTGATGTTTTTCTTATGATTAGACTGGAGTCATGGGCTTCAAGGAAAATATCCCAGAAGTGAAGTGCCCTTCCCAATACAGCACAGCAGAATGTACATGTTGTCAAAATGACTTGTCACTGGCCATGTTGACTTTGATCACTTGGCCAACATGATGTTTACCAGGCTTTTTCTGCTTAAAGTTGCCTTGTTTAGTTTCCACTGTCCATACTCTGTTCTTTGGAAGCATGAAATTAAATCCAGACCATGCTCCAGAGAGGAGGTAATTAAGCTCCAAATCCTGACTAGTGGTAGTTTTGAGCCCCTGAACCCACCTATGGTGGTGGTGGTGGTTGAGTCGCTAAGTTGTGTCCGACTCTTGTGACCCCATGGACTGTAGCCCACCAGGCTCCTCTGTCCATGGGATTCTCCAGGCAAGACTACTGGAGTGGGTTGCCATGCCCTTCTCCAGGGGATCCCACCTATAACTGAAGCCAAACATCCCCAGCCATTTTCGTTTCCATGAGTTAATATGTTCTTTTATTGCTGGAACCAATTTGGGTTGAATTTCTGTCACTTGCAAGTCAAAGACTTTTAACGGATACTCCATATTCCTTCTTGCTTATTTCAATCCATCCTCCACACAAAAGCCAGCATGATTTGTGAATATATGATAAGTTCTCAGAACTACCACTAGGTCACAGCCTATTTGTACAGCCTGGGTGATGAACATCACTTGAGCTCTCGAACTGATGTAGCCCTGAGGCTTCAACCCCATCTGCCTCTCTGGGATAATATATTCTGTTGACCCAACACTGTCAGGAAAGCAGCCTATTTAGACTTGCTGTTTTACCACATTCAAAGAGCTTAAACACCCAGCAGTATTTATAGACATGATCCCTATCAAGGGCGGGGGAAAGGGCTCTTTGTCAATCTTGGTGACCCAGATCGGAGGTTAATGATCTTGCTGGGGCTGTTAAGTTCAATCTTGTGATTCTGTGCATTTCACAGTAATAAGAGGAGCCCGGATATACTGAAACATCCAGTTCCTTAACTGTTAATTCATTTATTCAACTAATATTTATTGAGTTTGCTATGTGTTGGCTACTGCACCAGGCTTAAGGAACACAGCGTTAAACATGAAAACATCCATACCAGCATGGTGCTTATTTCTAGTGGGTAAACAGTTAATAAAGAAGTGAATGAGGAGATAAATCAGGTAATTTCAGACCATACGTTCCATGAGGGAAATAACAGGAGCCCTGACAAGAGAATAACCAATGGGGGAGAAGAGAGGAGGGCTCTACATGGGGCTTTAAATCTTCTTTGAGAAGATATCTCTAAAAACCAAAAGGAGAAAAGGAGTCAATCATGAGAAACGCTAGGGAAAGATATTTCCGGGCAGAGGGAAGAGCACTGCCAAAGGCAGAAGGCAAGAAAAAGCTTGTCGTGTTCCAGAATCAAGACAGAAGCCAGCACGAGTATAAAGTGGGGAGTGGGGAGAAAAGCAATCAAAGATTTCATTGAAGAAGTGAGCAAGGGCCATCGTGTAGGACCTTTGTAGCCATGGAAACAAGGAGTTGCAAGAAAGGGAGCCATACTCTCCAGTTTATGTTCTTAAAGATGCTCTGACTGCTGAGTAGAAAAGGGACTGTGAGGTGAAAGAATGAAAAGAAGGAAGCCAGTTAGCTGTCACTGAAGTCCAGGCAAGAAGTGATGCTGGCTAGATTGAGGTGGTAGTTATAAACTCAAGGACAAAGGGACAGATCTTAGATTACTTTTGGCCAATAGGACATGTTGGTGAATTGTAAGTGAGGAAAGCAACCTGACTCCTAGATTCAGGGCTTGAGCATGGTGCCATCACCTGAAGTGCATGTGGGGTTCCACTTTGGACCTATTTCATTTGTGATGCCTGTTAGTGGATAGCAAAGCTGGGCGTCTGCTGAGAGTGAGAAGTGGTGAGGAAGAGGGGAGCTAAGAGATAAAAAACATTTGAAATGACAGTCTCAGAGAGCAGTTAAACAAATGCCATGAAGAACATGGGGATTCCCTGATAGATTGATTGGTAAAGAATCCTCCTGCAAAGAAGGATACCCAAGTTCGATTCCTGGGTTGGGAAGATCTGCTGGAGAAGGGATAGGCTACCCACACCAGTATTCTTGGGCTTCCCTATGGCTCAGCTGGTAAAGAATCCACCTGCAATGCGAGAGATCTGGGTTCGATCCCTGGGTTGGGAAGATCCCCTGGAGAAGGGAAAGGCTACCTACTCCAGTATTCTGGCCTGAAGAATTCCATGGTCTGTAGGGTCCATGCGGTCACAAAGATTCGGACATGACTGAGCGACTTTCACTTTCACAAAGAACATGTGATGAGGTTTCTGGGGAAGGTTATATGACCACTTGAGATCTGTGGTTCTGAAACTAACATTAAGCAAGGCAACCCAGATGTGTGATTTTTCTCCTGCAGTATTCAATTCCACACATGAAGACTGATGGTTTGGTCCAACCAATGATGAGTTTTTTTCTAGATGAACAGATAAAAGGACAGTGGAGGATGTTTGAAAAAGTGTGCTGATAGTAATGGGAAATGGAATCTGCATCTCTTGAATAGAAGGACATTCAAGAGACAGGATTTAGGTCAATGGACTAGAGATGCTTTGTCCAATATGATAGCCACATGTGGCTATCAAATGCTTGAAATGCATCTAGTTGAAATTGATATATACAGTAATTATAAAGCACACATATTTCAAAGAGTATGAAAAATAGAATGTGGGACTTCCCTGGTGGTCCAGTAGCTAAGACTATGCACTCCCATTGCAGGAGGTCCAGGTTTGAAGTCTGGTCAGGGAACTAGATCCCACATACTGCAACTAAAGATCCCAAATACCACAACTAAAAATCCCATATGTTGCAACAAAGACTCAGTACAACTCAATAAATAAATAAGTAGTTTTTTAAAAGGAAGAAAAAATAGAATGTGAAATATCTCAATAATAATGTTTCTGTTGGTTACAATGATAATGATAATTGTGATTGTTATTGTCTCAGTCATGTCCGACTCTTTGTGATCCCATGGACTGCAGCATGCCAGGCTTACCTGTCCTTCACTATCTCCTGGAGCTTGTGCAAACTCACGTCTATTGAGTCAGTGATGCCATCCAACCATCTCATCCTCTGTCATCCCCTTCTCCTCCTGCCTTCAACCTTTCCCAGCATCAGGGCCTTTTCTACTGAGTCAGCTTGTCACATCAGGTGGCCAAAGTATTAAAGCTTCAGCTTCAGCATCAGTCCTTCCAATAAATATTCGGGATTGATTTCCTTTAGGATTAACTGGTTTGATCTCCTTGCAATCCAAGGGACTCTCAAGAGTCTTCTCCAACACCACAGTTTAAAAGCATCAATTCTTCAGTGTTCAGACATCTTTATGGTCCACCTCTCACATCCATACATGACTATTGGAAAAACCGTATCTTTGACTATATGGACCTTTGTTGGCAAAGTAATGTCTCTGCTTTTTAACATGTGATCTAGGTTTGTCATAGTTTTTCTTCCAAGGAGCAGGTGTCTTTTAATTTCACGCCTGCAGTCACCATCCACAGTGATTTTGGAGCCAGAGAAAATAAAGTCTGTCACTATTTCTATTGTTCCTCAAAATATAATGATCATATTTTGCATCTATTTGGTTAAATAAAAATACTTAAATTAATTTAACTATTTATATGTCTTTATTCCCTGGTGATTCAGACAGTAAAGCATCTGCCCACAATGCAGGAGACCTGGGTTTGATCCCTGGGTTGGGAAGATCCCCTGGAGAAGGAAATGGCAACCCACTCCAATACTCTTGCCTAGAAAATTCCATGGATGGAGGAACCTGGTGGGCTACAGTCCATGGGGTCGCAAAGAGTCAGACACGACTGAGCAACTTCACTTCACTTCACTTCAATGTGGCTACTAGAAAATTTTAAGTGACATATGTGGCTTTCTTTAGTTTTCTGTTGGACAGGACTGAACTAAAAGTCTCACTGAGTTAGGAAAATGTTTCAAGTGGAAGTATTAGAATAGGAGAGGACATAGGGGTCAAAAAGGGGGAAACTTGAAATTCACATTTAAGAGACTGTACAGTTACCATCAACAACAAGGCGATGGGAAGGCCAAGCAAAGGGGACATTAAAAGGTTGGATGATATCTGTGTAAATGCTGAAATCACCAAAAATGATGAGAACAGGGTGGGAATAAGAGAGTGGCCCTTTAGGACTAGAGTCTCTAATGATTGAGAAGAAAGCAGATGACCACTTTGAGGAGAAGCAGCTGGCACTATAATCTGATGGCTTCACTTGAAAGATTCTGGGCATTTTTGGAAAGGGAAAATGTTTGGGGATTGGCAAAGGGGAGCCCTGGGGTTCATGTGTTAAGAGAGAAAAGCAACCTAACTTGGGAAGTCTGCCCAGAGGCTTGCAGAACTCTGGCTTAAGGCAAGGCAAGAAACAAAAGGAAAATGTTTGGGGGAGAACTTGAAAATATAGGGATGCCTCCTGGTTACAAACTGGGGATTCCAGGGAGCTCAGAGGCAATGTTTGGGGAGGGAAGTGATGGGAAAGAGGAGAAGCTGGTGCAATCAGTATGAAGAAAGCAGTGTGGATCTATGATGCTGGGTGATGGCAGATGCCCTTGAAGACTTGGAGTTCTGAGGGTGAGTGATGCAATCAGGGCCTGCTGTCAGGGCTCTGGTCCTGAGGACATCTCAGAAGCAAGTGGATGATCAGATGAAGCTGTGTCCCGAATACTTAGCCTGATGGTTTAGAAGCTAAGTGACAGTCGTCAGGCAACTGACATCCTCACTGGTTCTGAGAGATGTTTTAAAGAACCAGTAATTAGTACTGATAAAAAAGAATAATTATCATAATGAGAGGTACCAGAAATAATTAGAATTTGCAATGATGCTGTTCTGAAGACAAGTTAGAAAGGGCTTTTGATTAAACTAGATCAATGAGGGAAGATATTGGAGACAATGAGTGAGAGTGTCTGCGAATGTGTCAGTGGAGACATGGGTGGAAAATGCTGCTGATAGAGAATTTAAGAACGCTTACCCAGGAAAATGTGCTCACAGAGAGATTTATGTCTTTTTCACTATTATTTTAATATAGATTATATATAATATATATAGATAGATTAGTTTATGAACCAGAAGGAATCAGGAGCAATCTATATTACTAGCTGAGGCCACCAATAGGAATTGAAGTTTAAAAAGGATGGTTACTGGGCTTCCTTGGTGGTTCAGTGGTAAAGAATTCACCTGCCAATACAGGAGACCCGGATTCGATCCCTGATCTGGGAAGATTCCACATGCCACGGAGCAACAAAGGCGTGTGTCACAGCTATTGAGCCGTGCTCTTGAACCTGGGAACCGCAACTACTGAACCCCGTCCCCCTTAGAGCCTGTGCTCAGCAACAAGAGAAGCCACCGCCCGGAGAAGCCTGAGCACTGCAACTAGAAACTAGCCTCCACTCACCGCAACTAGAGAATGCCTGTGCAGCAACGAAGACCCAGCACAGCCAATAGATAAACAAATAAAACTATTTTACAAAGGATGGTTACTGTCATCATTACATACTTCTGTGATGTTAACATTTTTATAATAAGTATATATTACTTTTGTAAACAGAACATATATATATACATACATACATATAAACTTTGAAACTACATTTGAAAACAAATTATACAGATATATATGTATAATTTGAAATTTGATAGCAATCTTTTCAAAAGGGTTTACAGTTTGTGACATAATGGAGAGAGGGACAAACTTGACAAAGAGCAAATATTTTAGTCTTTATGGGCCACACAGTGTCCATCACAACTACTCAACTCTGCCCTGGTAACTTGAAAACAGCCATGGACAATATGTAGATTAATACGTATGGCTGTTATCCCCGATAAAAGTTTATTTACCAAAAGATGCAGTGGTCCCAAATTTGACCCACAGGCCATAGTTTGCCAACCCCTGAAATAATACACACATGGAATGAAATAATAGCCAGTTGAAGAGAAGCAAAAAAGCCAAAGACATAGGTGTTCTCTCATGTTCGCTTGGCAACAGTTATTTAATGTAATTCTGGGTGCAATTTATGCCACGTGAACACTTTTGAAGAGAAAAAGGATTAAAAAAAAAACAAAGCAGAGGCAATGAAACAATTATCTCAGACAGCCTAGACTGACAGATGCTACTGACCTTATTCAGAGAACTTACTTTGGGCCTTCTTAGAGGTCAAGGCAAAGAGGGAAACCTGAGACTTTCAAACCTCTCATCAGCAGATAAAAGAAAACATCCTGGTTTAGAAGGAGAATTGGTCTTTTCCCATTTTTTGAGCTTCAAGAGAATCTTGTATTCCTTTGGTGGTGTTTGGGGTTTTTTTGTTTGTCTGCTTTAGAGGAGGGTGACCAACAATGCTTCCCCAGGACAGTCACTCTTACAGCAATGAAAGTTTCATGTCTTGAGAAACTGCTCCATCCCAGTTTAAAAACTGAAGGTTCTACATCTCAAGAACCTCCTCATTCCTGGGCAAATGAGGATGGTTGTTCATCCTAATTTTTTAACAGACACTGAGGGTTGAGTTCTCAATGATACTGTCTAAATGTACAGAATCATTTTCACATATGTTCATTTCTTGACTCAACCAAAAAAAAAAGATGGCCAACACAGCATTCATTCAACATTCAAATATTTATTTAGAATTTAAGAATGCTTACCGAGGAAAATGTGCTCACAGAGAGATTCATGCCTGCCATGTCCCAGGCACTATAGATACCAAGGTAAATAAAGCAGTTAGGTTCTCAGCCCAGAGTCAGAGAGCAGGTTACTAGAAAATGGAACAGAAGCTCGGACAGCTGCCTCAGTTAATGAGACCATGAGGAGGGAAAGGCAGACACTGGACACCAGAAGAACAATAACTGGAAGTGAAAACATGCATGGCAGAGAGGGCAGTGTGATTGTTCCCGTAGTCACGACGGAAGAGGGGAAAGCAGAGAAATCTCAAGGACACAAGGATTCCTCTATTGAAAACACAAAGGCATTTATGATGCAGAACTTCAGAATGGGACCCTGGGCCACAGAGGCCACCTGCGCTTCTCAGTTAAGGCTGATGATGGAGCAGCTAAACATAACTCACTGAGGACAACTCTATCAGATGTCACAAGTAGATGCCTGAGGGCTGGCCCTGTGCCCCAAACATCTGCAGACCCTTACATTTTAAAAAATTACTTAAATTTTTAAAATCTGAGATATCCCACAAAATCGTCTGAATTTTGCCAGTCTGAAGATCTGATGATTTGTCCCTGATGGCACAATCAGCTGGAGTGGATCTTGGCAACCCCCATAGACAGGTGTCTATACTCCAGTGTGTGGGAACCCCAGCACTCCCTCTTACCCTCTGACATTGAGGCCACTGGCCAGTCACCATTTGCCATTATTCATGCCCTATTCTTTTGTTCACACTCAGGCTGTTTCATTTATTTAAGTTCCTGCCCCAGTAGGCATTTCTATACTCATGTTAGTGGCTTCCAGGCTAAGCAAATTAACCAAGATAATTTCCTGGTGATCCACGGGGCATGAGAGGAGACTCAAGATCCTTAGAGAGCTTAATGTTCTCGAGACCAGCCTATAATTGTTTGAGCTCTACCTCACCTAGGAGATGGTGTCTTTTCCATTCCTCACAGGTAAAAATTTACCTGAACCCCTGCCCTCATCACCCTTAGATGACATGCTAGCCTTTATTTCCCTCCTCTCACTGAACCCCATACTTCTCTTTGCGGAAACTTCATCACCCACCAGACCATCAGCTCCACAAGGCAAGGACTACGTCTATTCTGTTCACTGCTAGATCCTGGGCACTGAGAGATTCTCAATAAACATGACTGGATAAGCAAATAAAATGTCTATCCTTTATCCAAGACTAATTATTCATCCTTCTGACTCTTAATCTCACCTCCTTCAAGCATTCTTGGATGCTTTGCCCTAGTGAGAGATTTCCTCCAAATCAAGCATCAAGATATCAGCTTTCCTGCCCCCTCCAAGGAAAGGTGAAGGCGAAACATTCTAAAATTCAAGGGATTATAGATGAGGTAGGCAGAAGTCTAAGATGTTCCCATGATTTCCTGCTCAAATCTCTGGGACTATGAATATGATGCAAAAATATGCCTGTGATTATGTTGCCTTATGTGGCAAAAAGCATTTTTTAGATTTAATTAAGGTAACTTATCAGTTGACTTTGAGTTTCATCAGAAGGGAGATTATCCAGTGAGCCTAATACAATCATATGAGCTTTAAAAGCTCAGAATTTTCTCAAGTTGACAGCAGAAGAGTAAGTACAAGAGATTCAAATGATGAGAAAGATACATATCATCGTTGACTTTGACTATAAAAGGGACCAATATAAGGACTTGAGAGTGGCCAACAGCCAGCCAGGAAACTGGAACCTAAGTCCTACAACCACTAGAACAGAATCCTACCAACATGGCAAATGGCCCTGGATGTGGTTTCTTCCCCAGGGCTTCCAGATGAGAGTCTAGCCTGGCTAACACCTTGATTGAAGCCTTGGGAGAACTGAAACAGAGAATCCAGCTAAGTTCTCTTTGACTCCACAGAACTGTGAGATAATAAACAGATACTGTTTTAAGCCACTGAGTTGGTAGTAATTAGTTACACAGCAATAGAAAACTAATACCATGAAGAGATACACCCCCAATGTTCACTGTAGCACTATTTACAATAGCTATTTAAAATACACTATATTGAACTATTAGTCATTAAAAACAATGAAATAATGCCATTTGTAGCAACATGGATGGACCTAGAGATTATCATACTAAGTGAAGTAAGCCAGACGGGGAAAGACAAATATCATATGATATCACTTACATGTGGAATGTAAAAAAAAAGATACAAATGAATTTATCTACAAAACAGAAATAAATAAACTCACAGACATAGAAAAACAAACTCATGGTTATTACTAAAGGGGAAAGGGTGGGGGAGGGATAAATTAGGAGGTCAGGATTAACAGATACACACTACTATATATAAAACAGATAATCAACAAGGACCTACTATATAGCACAGGAAACTATATTTTGTAATAACTTACAAGGGAAAAGAATGTGAAAAAATATATATATGAATAATTGAATCACTGTACTGTACACACATACTTCAATAAAATAAAATTAAATTAAAAAAGAGAGAGAAAAGTAATGACACAAGTCATCACCACCTGGCTCTGTTTAATAGATAAGGAGATACACTAGAGGATGTAATGCTGCCCACACCTGGAGAACAAAGATGAGCAGACAGCTCATCTTATTGTGGATGGCAGCTGGGGAGCCAGCTGCCCCCTTATTGTGGAGCCCGGTTCCCCAAGCTGACTGGATACACCCTTTGAAGCCACATGCAACAGCGCCCCAGTGCACAACCTAGTCTGGGAGGAGAGGAACTGGAGAAAAGAACGTGGAAGTACACAGCATTCCAGGCAAGGGGACACACACCAAGGAGGGGGCCCCTGAGGTCTGTGACAAGTCGAGAGGAGACTGGGTCTCACCTCACTCCCAGTGAGGTCTCGCTCTAGTTGTAGCACTTTGCACACCATGTAAGAGAGCCACATAACCTGAACATCCCAGGCGTCACTGGCCTTGGGACACAAATGAGGTCACATCAGCATTCATACTCACAATTTGCTTGTTCAGACCCCTTCCTGTTGACTGTATTAGTTAAGGCACAAGATAAGTTCCTGGAACAGAGAGATGCAAATACGTAGCAGTTTATTTCAGCCGGTAAAGAATCCACCTGCAATGCAGGAGACCCTGGTTTCATTCCTGGGTGGGGAAGATCCCCTGGAGAAGGGATAGGCCACCCACACCAGTATTCTTGGGCCTCCCTGGTGGCTCAGCTGGTAAAGAATCCACCTGCAATGAGAGAGACCTGAGTTTGATCCCTGGGTTGGGAAGATCTGAGAAGGGAACAGCTACACACTTCAGTATTCAGGCCTGGATAATTCCATGGACTGTATAGTCCATGGGTCACAAAGAGTCGGACATGACTGAGCAACTTTCACACTTAAGTGAAATAGAAGTTTATTTCTCTGTCATGTAACATCCCAAAGATAGGCAGTAGTCCTGAGCAGGAGGCTGACTCTACTTCACATTGTTGCTTAAGGTTCCTGGTTGCTTCTGCCTGAGATGTTCTCATCCAAGTCAGAGCTCAAGTCCACATTCCAGTCCTCAGAGAAGAGGGAGAGGGGGAAGAGGCCAAGCAGCAGAAGTGGAGGCCAAGCAATTTCTTTTTAAGGAAATGACACATCACTTCCTCTCACACTCCATTGGCAAGACCATGGCCATACCTACCTGCAAGGGAGGCTGGGAAATGTGGTCCTCATTAGGTAGCTGTGGAGTCCTATTGCTGAAAGATGGGAAGATTACATTCTGGGGAGCCATAAGGAGTTCATGGGACAGCACCACCCCAAGCTTGCTGGGAACCTTGGAATATGTTTCTCTCGAACTTGAACACCACCTGAGTATCACAGTCCCTGTGTGTCATCCATCTCTGCTTTGTCAGAGCTCTGGGAATCAGCATGGAAAGCACTGCCCTGACCAGAGGGTGTCCTCTTGGGCTTCCAGCACTGTCTTAGTTAGAGATCCCTCCAAGCCAAGCCAGAGGCAAGTATTTGGGTGCAGGTAGTTGATTTGATTGAGGGAGAAACTGGGTCTTGTTCTGATGGGTGGGGCCATGCTCAGTAAGTCTTTAATCCAGTTTTATGTTGATGGGCAGGGCTGTGTTCCCTCCCTGTTGATTGACCTGAGGCCAAACTATGGTGGAGGTAGTGAGGATAATGGTGACCTCCTTCAAAAGGTCCCATGCATGCACTGCTGCACTCACTGCCTCTGACCCTTCAGCAGGCCACCACTGACCCATGCCTCCACCAGAGACTCCTGGACACTCACAGGCAAGTCTGGGTCAGTCTCTTGTGGGAACACTGCTCCTTTCTCCTGGGTCTTGGTGCACACCAGGTTTTTTTTGTGCCTTCCAAGAGTCTGTTTCCCCGGTCCTGTGTAAGTTCTGGTGGCTCTATGGTGAGGTTAATTGCGACCTCCTTGAAGAGAGCTTATGCCATACCCAGGTATGCTGCACCCAGAGCCCCTGCCCCTGTGGCAGGCCACTGCTGACCCATACCTCTGCAGGGGACACTCAAACACAGCTCTGGCTCAGTCTCTGTGGGGTCTCTGGGTCCTGGTGCACACAAGGTTTGTTTGAGCCCTCTGGGCATATCTGGTGGGTATGGGGTTTGATTCTAAATGCGATTCCACCCCTCCTACCATCTTGCTGGAGCTTCTCCCTTGCTCTTGGACATAGAGTATCTTTTTTTGGTGGGATCTAACAATCTCCTGTCAACAGTTGTTCAGCAGCAAGTTGTAATTTTGGAGTTCTCGCAGGAGAAGATGAGCTCACATCCTTCTACTCCTCCATCTTTTACTAATCTTGTACTCCACCATCTTTTACTAATCCCATCACTTCATGGGAAATAGATGGGGAAACAATGGAAACAGTGAGAAACTTTATTTGGGAGGCTCCAAAATCACTGCAGGTGGTGACTGGAGCCATGAAATTAAAAGCTGCTTGCTCCTTGGAAGAAATGTTATGATCAACCTAGACAGCATATTAAAAGCAGAGACATTACTTTGCCAGCAAAGGTCCTTCTAGTCAAAGCTATGGTTTTTCCAGTAATCATGTATGGATGTGAGAGTTGGTATATAAAGAAAGCTGAGCGCTGAAGAAGTGATGCTTTTGAACTGTGGCATTGGAGAAGACTCTTGAGAGTCCCTTGGACTGCAAGGAGATCCAACCAGTCCATCGTAAAGCAAATCAGTCCTAATATTCATTGGAAGGACTGATGCTGAATCTGAAATTCCAATACTTTGGCCACCTGATGTGAAGAACTGACTCATTGGAAAAGACCTTGATGCTAGGAAAGATGGAAGGCAGGAGGAGAAGGGGACGACAGAAGCTGAGATGGTTGGATGGCATCACTAACTCGATGGACATGAATTGAGCAAGCTCTGGGAGTTGGTGATGGACAGGGAGGCCCGGAGTGCTGCAATCCATGGGAGTGCAATGAGTTGGACACGACTGAGTGACTGAACTGAATTGAGCTGATTTAAGAGGGGATCCCAAGAAGTAGAACTAAAGAAACAGGGAGAGTAATCAGGGAAGGAGGAAAAACCAATAAATGGTGAGCTGTTGACTTGACTACTTGATTATGACTCAGTCCTCTGGAGAACTGTCCCTCTGAAGGACAGGAGGCTGGGACATTTATCTACTGCCTTCCATAGCTCATTGGTTGAGACTATCCCTGGGGGCATTGTCATCCACCAAGGTAGAGAAGCAGAGAGAGAATGTAGGCACTTGAGGCAGGACACCATCCAAATGCATGAGAACTGCTGGCAGAGGTGCTGCTGGCAGAGAACTGCTGCTGAAATCTGACGAGCGCCAAGGGATATATTGTGGGCTGGGCTGGGGACATGACATCCTGTCTTCTCTGAGCCTGGAAATGAATCCTTAAAGGAGCCTCATCACAATTTCCTTGCCCTCAGGCAAGCCACCCATGCAATTAATGTCTCAGGTGCATAAGCTTCTGGGTCCAATCCTGACTGAGGAACAGCCTTGATCACCACAAAAGTTGTCCATTAACATGGCTGTCTTCTGAAGATTAAGTGGATTCATCAAAGCATTTCTGGTTCTCAATGAATATCAGTTGTTGTTATAATTATTATTATTAAATTGAAGGTTCATGAACAATGCCTGGCTCCCACCAGGTAAGCTGTATATAATATAAAAGATAGCATTATTCTGAACCAAGATCACACAGTTATTAAATGGAGCCTGGATTCAATCCAGGCAACTTGATTCTCAGTCTATGCTCTCCGTCACTATGGCCTGCCACCTCTCCAGGGTAATCACCGACAGATTTATTATATCATAATACAATTGTGATGTTAATGCCTAGGGCTTCCTCAGGAGGCACCCAGGAAGATGCTCAAGCACAAGAAGGTACACTGCAAGAATTCATGAAGTGAGCCTCCAGGACAGCCATTCTCCCAGCCCCAAGCAGAAGAGACCATCTCAGCAGTGATTGTCACTGAATCCTTCGACTGTTCCCAACAAATGGAAAGGATTAGGAGTTGGAGACGAGGCTGGGGCCTTGGAGAACACTAAATTCTGGTGCAGGAGCTTTAAAGCCTTGGCATCAGCGATTTCAGCTTGGTTAGCTTTTTAGGACACTGCAAAGAAATTGGATGTGGAAGGGCAGGTGCAGGGAGCAGCCGCCGGGCCTGGAAGGCTGCCACGCCACCTGTGATGGGAGAGAGCAGAGAAGAAAGCTCATTAACCGTCCCCAGATCATTAACTCAGGGTCCCCAGGGGCACAATCACTGAGTTTGGACTTTTCCTTTGGTTGGTCTCTCTGCAAGGGTCCCTGGGGGCTCCAGCCAGGGCCGGGGTGCTCATCTCAGGAAGAAGGTGGTACAAACCTCCCCTCTAGACAGCGAGAGTTAGTAACCACTGTGATTTGGGTAGAATAACAAAGGCTACTGTTTGCTGAAAGCAGCTCTGCTCAGGTGGGGAAACTGAGCCTCAGAGAGGTTAGTTAACTTGCCTACGGTACACAGGTTAAAAGTGGCAGAGCCAGAGGACAAAGCAAACTCATCTGGATCTCCAAACCACATTCTTAACATTACTTTGCCCTCCGATTTGTAGGATAGATGAAAACAGTTCTCCATGGTCAGCAGGAGCAGCCAAGAATGTATTTCAGGGGCCTGGGCAGCAGGCAGAGGGGTGTGGGCAGGGGAAGAGCCAGTCAGATGGCGTGGCTCATTCAGGTAAGCGTTGATAGTCCCTTACACAGTAAATAAATTCATTGGTTGATATTTATTAAGTGCCTCCTATTTTTGAGGCCCTGGGGATGGAAGAGCAAATGGGAGAAACTGGGTCTCAGTTTCTGGGAGGCAGGGGAGAGAGAAGACCTTGACACCACTCATCTCAGTTGGTGGTAGAGACAGTGAGAGGAAGGAAAGAAGTACAAGACCCAGAGTGACACCAACGCAGGCTGCAGGGCCATCCTGGAGACCTTTCTGGGGAGGAGGCCCTTGGCTGAAGCTTGAATAGTGAGAACCAACTCCAGGAAGGTCTGGGGAGAGAGAATTCAAGGGAAAGAGACAGCAAATGTCCTGATGCGAGAACAGACACTCTAAGTCTAAGAACTGAAAGCAGCTGTGTGTCTGGGGACCAGGAGTGATGGGGGTGGGCCAAGAGAGATCCAAAAAGCCCCGCCCCCAGGCTGGCTCCACCCTTCTTCTCTGACCCCTCACCCTTGGATTCTGTTAGTACATTTCTGTGTCAGGTTTGCTAGCCAGCCTCTGATGGGTCCTAGCAGAGGCCTGGGCACAGAATCAGGGCCTAATCGGTTTTCACTGAACAGATCTGACCTGACCTCCCAAGGGAGAAGGTGGTACCCATCAGGAGGGTTTGGATGGCGGCCATAAGGCCACCGCTACAAGGAGCGGGTCAGACTTCATGCTGCAATGAGATGGGAGGGACAGCTTGGCTTGGCTTCTCTCTGAATTGAGGATTGTTTAGGGCTCTCTTGGAGAAGGCAATGGCACCCCACTCCAGTACTCTTGCCTGGAAAATCCCATGGACGGAGGAGCCTGCTGGGCTCCAGTCCATGGGGTCGCTAAGAGTCGGACACGACTGAGTGACTTCACTTTCACTTTTCACTTTGATGCATTGGAGAAGGAAATGGCAACCCACTCCAGTGTTCTTGCCTGGAGAATCCCAGGGGTGGCGGAGCCTGATGGACTGCCGTCATGGGGTCGCACAGAGTTGGACACTACCGAAGCGACTTAGCAGCAGCAGTAGCAGTACGGCTCTCTATGTGGGTGGTGGGGGGTGGCTGCGGGGAGGGGTGTGGTCAGGGGGTCTGTGTTCTTGGCTGCTCCAGGATCAGGCAAAGCTCTGTCCCCTCTGCCTGAACCCTCCTCCTCCAGGGCGATGGCTCCCTCACTTCTTTCAAGACTTTTTTTTGTTTTGGCTTCACTGGATCTTCATTGCTGTGTGACGGCTTTCTCTAGTTGAGGCAGGCAGGGCTATTCTCTAGTTGTGGTGCACGGAGTTCTCACTTAGGTGGCTTCTCTTGTTGCAAAGCACAGGCTCTAGAACCTGGGCTCAGTAGTTGTGGCACAGCATGTGGAACCTTCCCAGCTAGGGATTGAACCTGTGCCCCCTGCATTGGCAGATGGATTCTTCACCACTGGACCACCAGGGAAGTTTCAGGATTTTCTTTACACTTCACCTTTGGAGAAAACTTCTCTGAAAACCTCTTCTCCAACCTCCAGAACTTTTCTCACCTTTCCCCATCTTACTTTCTCCAAAGGGCTTGTCACTCTGAACATGCCATAGATTTACATACTGACATTGTTTCTTGCCTGTCTCCCCAGCACTAGAATGCAAGCTTCATGGAAGCAAAGATACTTGCTTTTTGGTTAATTGCTATGCCAAGCTCAATAAATATTTGTTGCATGAAAGAAACCAACAAATGAATGAACATTACCAGAGGCAGATGACTTGAGGCAGAACAAACATCACCTGTAGGACACCATTTAAGAAGTGGCAGCCCTGGAATAAGACAGTGTGCTTTTCAATAAACTTATTCAATATTTTCCAATTAGCACATCTAGGAGAAAGCTATTTCAACATGTACATTTTGTGTTTCAATGCTTCAGTAGTATATTTATTTTGAAGTAATAGTGGTGATCTGGGGAACACCATAAACTTTTCAATGCTTAAAGCCTTCAAACCCAGCCTTAAACACTGTAGCTCTCCATCCTGCCAAACCTTATCTATCAAATGGAGCCACCTAGTTAAAATTCAGCTCCCATTGACTTTTGTATATATGTGCATGCTCAGTCGCTCCATTCATGTCTGACTCTTTGAGACCCCATGGACTGTAGCCCACCAGACTCCTCTGTCCATGGGATGCTACAGGCAAGAATACTGAAGTGTGTTGCCATGTCCTCCTCCATGGAATTTTCCTGACTCAGGGATTGAACCCATGTCTCCTGCATT
This sequence comes from Bubalus bubalis, assembly GCF_019923935.1. Lineage (NCBI taxonomy): Eukaryota > Metazoa > Chordata > Mammalia > Artiodactyla > Bovidae > Bubalus > Bubalus bubalis. The sequence continues at coordinate 21,558,803 of NC_059180.1, read as the reverse complement.
GCAGGAAGATTCTTTAACCACTGAGCCACCTGGGAAGCCCCCCATTGACTTTTAACATTCCTCTAAAATTTCAAGCCTCTATCAGTGCAATCTCAACCTTTCCTTTGAGTAAGTCTTACCTGGCTTGGGTATGGTTTAGTAAAATGCAGATTTCTGGGCCCAGTGGTTCTAGGGTAGAGCCTGGCCACAGACTCTGCTGTGAGAACTATGTCTCATTGCTGTGAAGGATGGATTTAATGTTGGTACCCATCAGGACATGGAGTCAAAAGAAGGAGACTCAAGTACCACACTAGTTAGTAAAAAATCTATAACCTCCAGATATTTCAAGATAAAAAAAATCCTAAAGGGATGAAGAGTTCAAGAGGAGATGACGGGAAACTGCCCAAGACAGAGCGGCAAGCAGACCTCTCCTTTGTCTCCTGACAGCACACCATCCTGACCCTGCATCCTACCTGGTTACAAAGCGTTGCTATGTCCAGTGCTGCAGGGGAGAGCTACATGCTGAGAAAGACCGTTTATTATTGCCCTGGGAGAAGGTTTTTCCTGTGGCCTATAAGTCTTGGGGCAAAATCATCCCCTTGGAGATAAGCTTGGAGCAAGTAACTGAAGTGAAGTGAAGTGAAGTCGCTCAGTCGTGTCCAACTCTTTGCGACCCCATTGACTGTAGCCTACCAGGTTCCTCCATCCATGGGATTTTCCAGGCAAGAATACTGGAGTGGGTTGCCATTTCCTTCTCCAGGAGATCTTCCTGACCCAGGGATTGAACTCGGGTCTCCTGCATTGTAGGCAGACGCTTTACCATCTGAACCACTAGGGAAGGTCTAGATACCTGAAAATGTTTAAACATCAAAAATACCTAGTCAGGTCTGGAAATCAAAACAGCTCTTGTGGATAAAAGAATGGGCACCAGATTCAATTTCTGGCTGTTCCATTCATGGCTGTTTGACCTTGGAAAAGTTATTTAGCACTGTGTGCCTCAGTTTACTTCTCCAAAAAATGGAGATGATATCTACCTCATTAAGCTGTTAGAGAGAATCAAAGTTCTGAAGACAGTGCCAGCCTCGGTTCTCTTCATTTGAGATTCTGGAACCACTCTTCTTGGGTCATTCTCTCATGCCATGGTTTTCAGCTCTCACCCTAAATTTCTTCATCTGCCAAAAAGAGATGAGAACAGCCACCTTTGTTGCCTGAGATTTGACCCAGGCATTGCTGAGTAGGTTGGATTCTAGATGCAACATCACACACAATGTGTGTGTGTGTGTGTGTCACTTTGTTAAATGTTATCACGTGCATAGACCTGTGTGCCCACAACCACAGTCAAGATCCATTACCACAAGCCTCTGTCCCCTACTGTCAAATCCATGGCAACCTGGCTTCTCCGTTTCTAGAATTTTGTCATTTCAAGAACGTTACTTAAATGGAATCGTACAGTATGTTCTCTTTGGGGACTGGCTTTTTTTCCCCACTCAGCCTAATTCCCTTGAGATCCATCCAAGTTGTTACACGTATCAATAGCTTGCTCTCTTTTATTACTGACCAGTGATTCATAGCATGGATGCTCCACAGTTTGTTTAACCACCCATCCATTGTTGCACATTCGGATTACTTCCAATTATTGCTTATTATGAATAAAGCTTCTATGTACATTCATGTATAGGCTTTTCTGTGAACATTAAGTCTTCATTTCTCTGGGAAAAATGCCCAAGAGTGCAATTGCTGGGTTATATGGGAAACACACATTTAATGTCATAAGAGATGCCGTATTCTTTTTTGAGAGAGCTTGTGCCACTTTACACCCCCATCAACAACGAATGAATGATCCCAGTCCTCTCATTCTCACCAGCGTTTGGTTTTATCACTATTTTGTTTTTAACTTTTAACCATCCCGATAGATACATAGTGATATCTCATTGTGGTTTGAATGTACATTTCCCTAACAGCTAATCATGTGAACATCTTTTCACATGACCCTCACTGACTTTTACAGGATCCATCTTCAGAAATTCTTCTCCCTTGGTAAATGAAGATAATAACGACAGTAGCACTTAACACACAGAGATGCTGTGAAAGTTTTCATGAAGCACTTGAAGAGTGATTGGCGGCACATAAGAATTCAAGAAATGTTAGCTGTTACTGTTCTTGCAAGAGAGGGGTTAACAGTCTAAGCTAGGATTTCCCTGGTCACTTGCTGCAACTAGAGAAACCCCTCATGCAGCCACAAAGACCTAACACAGCCATAAATAAATAAATAATAATATAAGCTGCAAAGTCAAACAGAACCTTGCCTTACTGTAGCTGAGAATCTCCTCCCTAGTTCTCCTTGTATTTCTCTTTAAAATGGGAAGAATAACATTCCTTTCCCTACCGAGTCGCCAAGAAACTCAGATAAGACATGTAAGCACTTACTACAGTGTCTAGAAAGTACTGAACTGTTTTTCCCTCAAGTATGCAGTTTATCAGGTGGCACAAATGATAAAGAACCTGCCTGGCAATGCAGGAGATGTAAGAGATGAGTGTTCCATCCCTGGGGTGGGAAGATCACCTGGAGGAGAGCACAGAAACTCACTCCAGTATTCTTGCCTGAAGAATCCCATGGACATAGGAGCGTGGAGACCTACAGTCTATAGTGCCGCAAAGAGTCAGATATGACAGAAGGGACTTAGCCCAGCACACACATGCAGTTTATCAGAGGCCTCTATTAAGCCTTGTCTCCCTAACTGACTCTTCATGCTTCTCCCTTCATTGCTTTCCATCCACCAGGGTCACTCTACTGGGACTGGGATGGGGCAATACTGGATACAAACTCTCCCTCTGAGGACTGCTGTTCCAGTGGGGGCCCCCACTGCTCCAGAAGAAACAATAGATTTGGCTGGGGAGCTGGGTGAGATCACATTTATCTAAGAAGCTTCCAAATGAAAACTAGCATTTGTACTTATTGCATTTCACCTCCAAATTTGATTACATTTCTCTCTTGCTGTAAATCTGCCTTCCCCTCTGCCAACTTATTATTAAAGCCAGGATGGAATTGGTAGAGTGATACGTAAAATTTCCATCTTGGCTTTGACATTCCAGGAAGTTACAAAGCAATTACAGCTGCTGAGCCTCAGGCCCTGATGAATCACAGAGCACAGCAAGGGATGGAAGGGGCCAGAGTGGGGACACGAGGGAGATAGTGAGCTGGGAATCAAAGGTCAATTAAAATGAAACAGTCAATTTTAATTTGAACGTCTTGCTTATATTCACATCCTCTTCCCATAAATGAGAAAGTAAATGAAGCCTGCTCATTTGTGTGGATGTGGTACTTTCTTTTTTTTTTTTTTTTTTCGAGAACAATGAAGGTTTTTGAAATGGCTTCAGAGTCTTGAAGATTTGAAATTTGACATGTCCCAGGGAGAAAACATGCAATCTGGTGACCTGCCCAAATGTCAGCAGCTGCCTAACAAAGAGCCATCAGCACTAGCCTTAGGACCATGAGGGTCTAACGCCATCAGTTCCAGCTTTGGGAATAAGCACCTCTGTGCTTGGGTCCTGGCTCCACCACTTAATAGCTGTATGAGCTTAGCCAAAGTGTGAGCAACTTCTCTGTGCCCACAGTTCCTCATCAGTAAAATGAAGACAACAAGGCCTACCCCTGCTGTTTATTTTAAAGATTAAGATAAATAATGTACCCAAGGTGTCAAGCACATTGCCTGTCCAGGTGTTCAATGTTATTTCTTTTCTTCTTGATCAGTGGACCAGAAGCCCAACCAAATGACCTTAAATAACAACAGTTAAACTAGATTTTTCTTTCTTTCTTTCTATTTTTTGGCCAGGCAACATGCAGGATCTTAGCTTCCCACCCAGGGATCGAACCCATGCCCCTGGCAGTGGAAGAAAGGTGTCTTAAGCACTGGACTGCCAGGTAAGTCCTTAGATCTTAATTTAGTGGTATTCATCTTCCTGATGGGGGCTTAGGTTTCAGGACAATTTTAATTTCCTTCATGTGGGTTTCTTGAACCTGTTTCTCTCCCAACGGCAAATAGACGGATTCAGCACCACGGACAGCAGAGGTGCTTTTTGCCTGGTTAAAACGGAGTTCATTGGCTGGCTGGCACTTTGGCCCCTTCCTGTCAGCTCAGGGCTCAAAGACTTTCTGTGAGCTGTTCTATTGACTTAGTGTTGGCCTGGAGTCTTGTGGGTCTGGCTCTCATCAGTGGGAAATATTTGCTTCCCAGTTCGTATTTCTCTCCTCTAGTTCAAGTCAGGGATTCCTCTAGAAGAAATTCTCAGTCTTTGAAAGGAATTGCTCTGCCTGCAGGTGTGGGTTTCTGGAATGGGAAAGGTGAGACAAAGCTTACTTGGGAGAACTAGGAATGGGAATTACCCTTGATAATCCAGGACAGTGTAGCTTGGGTGGAGAAGTAAGAACTTTTCTTTCTTTTTAGAAAAGCCAAGTTGGTATGAATCTGAAAGAAGAGGAAGAGAAACAAATGGGAGAATATACAGCAAATTCAATACCCAGAAGACTCAAGTTCATAACAAATCAAGGTGCAATGCATGGATCAAAGTGGTTCAAGAATAAGACTATGAATAGCTAGTGGGCACCAGAATGCTCTTTCAAAATGATGCATAGACTATGCAGGAGAATATCCATTTCAAAGGAGCTGGGTCAACAAAAAACAGAGCACCCACTGGGGAAACAAAAACTAGAAATGGTGCATTGCCCAATTGGGGGGTGAGGAGCAATGCAGTAGCAGTGATTTATTGTTCTTTTCTATCCCTCCATTGACCTTTCCTAGGACCTAGGGCCTTCCCTAGGGGTGGTTCCTAGCAAAGGTGGTGGTGATGGGAATTGTGAGGGGTTTTCAAGAGGGAGGCAAGAAGGGGGTGTTTCCCTATTCCTTTCTCATATTCATCATCATGCCACAAACCATTGCCCTGGATAAAGAAGAGCAAAGCTGTGTACCTAAGGGAAAATCCCAAATTGTCACAGTACATACATGGGGAGAGTTCAAGAGCAGCTCCAGCTGAAGAGGGTGAGGTCATGGTGTTAGCCTGAGATTGAAGGGAGAAGAAGGCAGGCAACAATATCCACACATAACACACCTCTGCCTGGCAGCAATCAACACCTGTTAATTCATTTGCAAGGTTTGGTTCCTGAGAACACCTGCTCCTCTATTCCCCCAGCATCTGATGTTGTCCTTGAAATCAGAATGCCAGCTTCCCAGGGAAGAGAAGAAACACCAACAAACACAGCTGGCAGAAGTCACCCAGCTGGCCTCCTCCCTCGTCCCAGCCCTGTAACTTTGATGGTGAGGCCAACCCACACGCTGCTCCCTCCCTCTGCCCACAGCTAAGACCCACTCTGTAGGAAGTCCTGGCATTCATATGTGCCAAGGAATCCAGCTGCCTTTTACCTGGCCCATGCTCTGAGTGATCAGATGGGGGCTTTGGGCCAGTGGAGGGGAAATCAGAGGGGACCCCTCACCCCACTCCTGGATCCCTGCCCAGGCCTCTCTGTCTCTGTGCTGCTCCCTGATCTGGATTAGGTCATACTTGAAGAAGGTTTTTCTCATTTCTCTCTGTATCAGTGGTTCTTAAAGTGTGACCACACTTTGGCACCTGCAGCATCACCTGGGAGCTATTTGAAATGCAAATCCTACAGCTCCACCCCAGACCACAAACACTGTGGGGACAAGGTCCAGCAATCTGCTTGAGCAAGCCCTCCAGAGGATTCTGCTGCACACTGGCATTTGAGAACCCTTGTCGACAGGCACAAAAGAAAAAGCTGCCTCAAATTCAAATGATGTGCGATTGCTCTATTGTTCGCCCCAGTTGGGGGACTCCTGGATTAATTCCAATTTTTTCTGACAACAACAAAAAGTCTGTATCAGACATCCTCTCATATATACATCTTCATGGATTCATGCTAGTATTTCTGTAGGGCACATTCTTAAAAATGGATTTACTAGCATGAAGGATGTATACACATTCAAACACTGTTAGATATGCCAAATGGACTTCTCTATGCACCAATTTGCATTCCCACCACAGAAAATGAAAGGGCACGTGTCCTCCACAGTCTTTCCAGCATCAACTAAGTGTTCTCACTGTTTTCATTTTCTTTTCCAATCTGAGAGGTGAAAATGATATCTTGTTTTGATTTGCATTTCTTTAAGAGTGAAATTGAGCATCTTTTCTTATGTTTATTAGCCATTTTAGCATAGTACTTTTTTGGTTGTCTCTATTTTCAGCAATCATCATGCATGACTTATATAATTAAAGAAAGAAAGAAAAGAAAAATGCTGGTCCCTTCCTTTCTGCAAAGTGCTTTACAGTCCATAAAGGAGCCAGATGGATATTTTAGGGCTGAATGTAGGGTGGCCAACTAACTGCAACATTTTGCAGAGGTGGGGATGGAGGTTGCCAGGATCTAGGATTTCTAATGCTAAAAATGGGGAAGTCCCAAGCAAACCAGAGTGAGTCAGTCACCTAGTTGGGTGATTTGCTCAGGGCATCATACAGCAAATCAGCAGCCAGCCTTAGGGGAGGCTCCCAGACCCCTGATCCCCAGCCCAGGGCCCCTTCTTGTCTATTTCTGGAGAAGCAGAAATGGACATGGGAGTGCTGGGTGACAGGATTTCTCAGTCTCACCCAACTAGACAGGAAGCCCCTTTTGCTCATTTACTTCTTTAAACCCAATGTATATCCCAGAGTCTGACAAAGAGTTAGTAGCTAGTGCTGACTGAAGTCATCATCACAGGGTTGAGAAGGGAGAGACCCAACACCACAGTATGGTCCAACTCTTGAGTTTTGATGTCGGTTGATTGAATCCATGGGCTTGGAGGGCCAATTGTCTTCATTGAACTAAACCATTTCATATAAGGGACTTGAGTGTCTGCAGATTTTGGTTCCATGGGGGCTCCTAGAATCACTCTTCTATGGGTACTGAAGGATGGTTGCATTCTGATCATACTTTAGCATCCATCCAATGATTTTACGAGGAAATGTAGTTGAAAGACCATGGGTGTTGGACAGATCTAAGTTCTAGTCAACCAAGTCCAATTACTTAAACACTGCATAGCCTTGGAAAACTGTTTTGATCCTCAGTTTTCTCATCTCTACAGTGGAGCCAATTATTCCTGAACCATAGCAGAATGGTTAAGGCATAAGGAGGACATGGGGAAGAAAAGATGGTAGATTATTTTTGCCCTCAAGGTGGGAAGAACCAGCACCGGAAGCAGCTGGTCCAGTGGCCACAAGAGAAGCAGCAGCATCTTTTCAGGGCTGTGCACTAAAGGGCCTGGTCAAGAAGAGTAACGGGCCTGAAATATGGTTGTCACTCTCCTCTCCATGGCACGCTCCCTGGCACAGGGCTAAGGGTGCCCAGAGAAAGTCACGTTTCTTCCTAGAAGGAGTCGTCCCCTTCAAACCATATGGCTGTGGGTCTGTGTCTCCCCAGAGAAGACGCACTTTGCAAATGCACACAAAGGCGTTGTGTAGGCTGGCAGCAGCCCTGATCTGCAGCACGCCTGCTTATTGCAGCCCTTCCTCTTCTCCCACCCCGAACCTGGAGAACAGCTTCCTCTCCTGTGGACCCCAGTGCTGGGTCAGCTAACCCTGATGGGTCATCTGAAGAGCAGTCTTTTGCTCATTATGAATCATAAATCATTTGCAAAAGAGGACACTGCCTAGACACTGACACGAGGTCTCTGTGAATTACTATGTGAGGCAGATGGCTGCCAATTAAGAAGGGACTGGCCATCATAAATTCAGTAGGGCCTCAAATGGGGCTTTGTTTAGTGAGGTCCTGGCTCTAAATCCTGACGCATCTTCACCCTCGCCTGGCCTTGTGTGTTTACACACACAACAGGAGCCCAGCTGTAGATGCTGGGGGACGTCTTTGGGCAACATACCCATCTGCCCAGCAGCCAGCCCCTGCTCAATTAAGAGATGAAAAAAAGATGACTGCTAAATGTTCAGTTTACTTCAATCCCTACAAAGATCCAGCCCAAGGGAGAGGGTAATCTAATATATTCTAAGTGATTTAAACTCATTTAAATTTAAAAAAAGAATTCCGCAGCAATGATGAGCTGCAGAGGAAACAGGGGTTTGATGACTCCACAGAACAAGCCAAAAATGTGGCTCAGAAAAGAGAGGAAACCCACAGAGGTGATCTAAAGTCTGACTGCTCAGCCAGCTAGCTAACCAGTGAAACAGACAGGCAAACCAGGAGATAAGCCTGCAACATCCTGTGAAACCAGGATGGATAGACCTTAGTTCTGCTTTTAATGATAAACTTGAATGAATTATCCTGGAGGAGGGAGAGCTACTATCAATTAAACTGAAATAGTAATGCTGATAAAAGAGCTGTGTGATGATAAAAATTAAGCACATTCATTCAGATGCAGCACACACATCTCACACCCTCTGTTCAAGGCACAGGCTCCTCATCCATCACGTCCATGCAGACACGGTGCCTGCATTCACCCTGATGCCAATCAGATGCAAAATTCCTCTCTCTGCCTACACCCCACTCACCCAGAGACCACCCAGGGATAGTGCCTTCACACACAGCAGCCCCGGCACACACACATTCATTTCTCACCCTCCCCAGAGCTGCACCAGGTACCAGGGGCCAACTCTCCATGCCTAACAAGAAGATGGAGATTCTGCATCTCCAGTGGTGTCTCTCCATCCCTCAGGAAGGCGCCGCCCCCCTGTGGTCCTGTGTGGTCCCTGCCTCAGGTCATAGTTCTGCAAGCACAGCTCTGCTGTTCCTAATGCAATAAGGACCCTGACCACCTGGGGTTCCAGGTCGGGAGTCAGGGAAATTTAGCCCTTGGCTGGGAACCTGTGCCTTCAGACTCTGTCCAGGAGGTCTGAAGTTGGAAATATGCTTGTGGTTTTCAGCCTCCCATGCTACCCTCATGGGGTTTCGGACGTTTGTGAGTGATGAGTCCTTCCACATCTTGCAAGGTTTGGTGGTTGTTATCTACCCAAAGTGAAAGTGTTAGTTGCTCAGTCATGTCCAGTTGTTTGCAACTCCATGGACTGTAGCCCACCAGGCTCCTCTGTCCATGGATTTCTCCTGCCAAGAATCCCAGAGTGAGTAGCCATTACCTTCTCCAGGGGATCAGGGATCCAACCCAGGTCTCCTGCATTGAAGGCAAATTCTTTACCATCTGAGCCACCAGAGAAGCCCCCATCCACCCAAATGACCTTCTCAAATATCTGCCATGTGGACAGTCCAAAGATGAGCTGGACAAGGCAGGGGAGTGTCTACAGGAGGCAGACTTCCTATGTTCCACAGAGCCTTACGAGGCGGCACTGCCTTTCAAAGGGTCACGGTCCAGTTCTCAGTTTATTAGGCTGAAATGTTGTCTGGGCTCTGACAGTGAACTGATTTCTCTGAGGTGGACTCACGTGAAACTGAGACTGGAACATGTGCTTTAATTCCAAAGTATTCACTTACAAAGCATTCGTTTACTTGGAGAAGGAAATGGCAATCCACTCCAGTATTCTTGCCTGGAAAATCCCATGGATGGAGGAGCCTGGCAGGCTACATACCATCAGGTCGCAAAAAGTCAGATGCAACTAACACACACACATTCACTTACAATGAGAAAAACAATTATTCACTCAAGCCTAGTGCCCTGCATGTTCTTTACTATAGAGGAGGCTGCATGGGAAGCCAAATTGTATTCAAAAGTTTGGGAGACCAGCCTGGTGCTCTGTGATGACCTAGAGGGGTGGGATGGAGAGGGGGAGAGAGGCTCAAGACCGAAGGGATATATGTATAATCATGGCTGATTCACATTGTTGTATGGCAGAAACCAACACAACATTGGAAAAATAAAATATAAATAAAGAAACCAAATAAATAAATAAATAAAACTGAACAAAACAGGTTTGACTGACCTCAGATGTGGTGGCCGTGACAAGTTCAGCCAGGAATCAGGGCCTCTGACTTCTCATTTGGCGGCTGGATGCCACCGCAGGTTCTCAAGAGAAGATATGCTTCAGGCCAAAGCACACTTTGCACAGAAAGGCTTTTGGCCCAAATCTAAAGCATTTGGTCCATTCTGGAAGCAGACAAAAGTCCTCCTCCAATGCAAGCCAGTCTCCTCCCAGACCCCTCCCCCTGTGTTTAATGCTTGATCTCGGGGCTCGTGGAAGACCCAGAGATGGGGCACTCAAGGCCCCCTTCAAGAGACGCACACTGCCCAGCAGGAAGGAGTGTTCCTAACTGACAGACTCCTTCAGGGGCCTTCACCACTCCTCCTGGGTTAGCCCCTGGCCAATGACTGAGCAAGGCAGTGTACTCTGGCCTGGCCATTTCTGCCCAATGCAAAACCCTGCTAATGGGCAACTTGTGCTCTGGAGCATCCCCTGGGCTGGCCGAGGCCTTACAGGATCTGAAGTGTGGTCTCACAGCTCCTCTGGCCCATCCTACCTTCTCCCATTTTCTTTACACAGGAGTTACTCCCAGGAAAAGGTTTTGCTTTTTAGTCCATTTCATCATCGTGAGGATCCCAGCCTGCAGCCATGCTCTAGATGAGAGGTCAGCAAACTGTGGCCTGCGGCCCAGCCCTGGCCTGTGGCCTGTTTTATAAATAAAGTTTTATTGGTACACAGACAAGTCTGTATGTTTACTTATTGTCTCTGGCTGCTTTCATACCACAATGGCTGAGTTGAGCAGTTGTAACAGAGACCTACAAAGCCTAAAATATTTCATATTTTGAAATGAAAAAACAACCTCTGCTCTAGATATGACAGTTCTGAGGGCAACCACAGACTAATGCAATGAAAAATGAGGGTCTCTTCCCAAAGCCTAGACCCATGAGCCTGAGACACCCTCTCTGTGCCCCATTTTATGTGTGTTTCTCCCTGACTCATAACCGGTCTCAAACAAGACCCTGAAGTAGATAAGGAACTACAAGTACAAAATTCAGAGCCTGAAAGATATTGGAAGGTCAAGGAGGATCTGTGTCATCTCTCCATGTTCAGACTGGCTCTGTCCACTGGCCACTGCCTTCCTGATGAAGCTACAAAGCCATCCTGCCATGCTGTGTATATATCTGGGCTTAAAGGGGCCTACAAGCTTTTGACCATGACTATGAAAATCAGGAGGCAAGGATGTGGTGTAACCTATTACTGTTACCCATCACCACTTTGGGGAACAGTACTCTGATTCTCCTTGGGGAAACCACCTCCCTCCCATTCAAAATCATGTGGCTTCTAGAGATGCGGATGTCACCTCTGGATCCAAGGATGAACATGAGACCTTAGCCTCATCAATCTGAATGTTCCAATCCTCTGGACATTGTAACTGAATTGCAGAGGGGGAACAGCCTGGGTTGGGAAGATCCCTTGGAGGAGGGCATGGCAACCCACTCCAGTATTCTTGCCTAGAGAATTCCACGGACAGAGGAGCCTGGTGCGCTATAGTCCACAGGGTCACAAAGAGTTGGACATGACTAAGTAATTACATTGCATTGCACACAGGTCATGCTGGTCTTTGACTAGAGCTATTAGGAGAAGAGGTTTCCCTATTATCATTTCTGAAAGACTGATACATAACCCTGGCACTTCCAGGAGCCATCTTGCCACTGCTTAAGGAGAGCTTGTCTGAGAGTGATGCCAACATCTAAGAAAGCAGAGTCAAGGGTGAGGGGGATGGATTCCTATGGATATCATTTCAGCACCTGGGTTTAGTCATGCAGGAGTCATGCCTGGAGCCAGCCCTGGAGTTCTTGGTTACATAAGCCAACAGGTTCTGCACTTTGCTTAAACTAATTTGAGTGGGATTTTCTGTCACTTGCAATCCCGAAGACCTGACTTGTGGACTTCCCTGGTGGTAGAGTGGATAGGAATCCATCTGCCAATGCGGGGAACACGGGTTTGATCCCTGATCCATGCAGAATCCACATGCCACAGAGCAACTGAGCCTGTGCCCCACAGCTACAGAAGCCCACACACCCTGGAACCTGTGCTCTGCAAAAGAGAAGCAGCCACAATGAGAAGCCTGTGCACCACAGCAAAGAGTAGCCCCCACTTGCTGCAACTACAGAAAGCCTGTGAGAAGCAACAAAGACCCAGTGCAGCCAAAGTTAAAGACATAAATATTTTTTAAAAAGACCTGACTTGATTTGTAGTAGGACTACGTCCAGACCATATCCTCCTCACATACTGGGTATTCCAGAAAGGAGACTGGGACTCCTAGAAAAGAGGCTGGAGATGTTGAAAGGATGCAAGGAAGAGGTGACCTGGGTTTGCACCTCTACATCCCCAGAGGCAAGGGCAGGAGTCCCAGTGCAGAGACTCGGATCTCAGAGATGGATAGTATCTTTATCCCAAAGCCCTCTGCTGTGATGGCGGTGCCCTTTGCAGGCATTTTTCCTGTTATGACAAAGCAATTCCTTCATGAAACCGTCTGAAGTTATTTCCAAATCCTCCAAGCTGTGTAGCCAGGGGGACTTTATTAGACGTATTTATTCTGTAACCCAGCTTCTCACAAGACATCCAGGGATTTCCTTTAAGCTGCCTCTCCTCCCTCCCAGGAAGAATCTTCATGCTGCTTCTCAGACATTAAAAATAAGACGAGAAAGCCCCTGTCATTCAGATCCGAACCAGCTTAGCTGACTGGCTCCTGCCGGCCCCCCAGCCAGCTGGTGGACACACCCACCTTCCTATTTGTGTTAAATCCCCTTGTGGCTGAGAGACTTCACCTACCATGGCCAAACCCACTCTTGGATCTTCAAGGCCGAGGAAACAGTTGAAATGCAACAGAAAACGACACTATTTATATTTTCATTTCTGTTAGACCTTTATAATGATTTCTTATTGAACTGAAGCTTAAATGGCTCAAGACTGATCGTAATAGAACATTTAATTGTTTGCTTGTCTAACTCTCTCAGTCCTAATTAAATATTGTTTTTCACTGAGCAGCTTACACAGTAGCGTTTTTCTCCCCGTCACTGAAGGGAGCACGGGTGGAGGCAGAATTCAGATGAGCGGGGCTCCCTCCCTGCTCACATCCTATTCATTTTTTTGTCCAACAACAGGAAGCAGAGCCCTCTGGAGGGAAAATCACTGAGTTCTTAGGAAGAGCTTTCGGAGATAATCTCACGCCAGTCCTTGGAGATGACCTGGGTGGTTAAAAGATGAGCTATGACAGCTCACATTGCCTTGTAGGGTTTCCTATAGAGAGAGCTGCCTCAGGGTTTTAAAAGCTGGTGTTGTACCCATTGCTGGCACCTTTCTCCCACAACCCTCCTCAGCAGCGTTACCTTTAGCATCACCAAAATCCAGCCACATCTCATCACCTCTAGGCCATCATCCAGATCTAAGCTACATTCACCTCTTGCCCAGATTACTGCAGAAACCTCTTTCTTGGCCTCTTCTGTTTATCCTAGCCCTGCCACCATCTGTTCCCACCAGAGCAGCTGGAGTCCCTCCATTCTCCCCTCCCCATCCCAGGACCCCGTAGTGGCCCCCAGCTCACACAGAAGAAAGCCAGGGTTCAGACAATGGCCTCCACCCTGCAGCTCCTATTGACTTTGTCTCTAATTCCCATCTGCTCATTCAGCTCCAGCCTCGCTGACCTCCTAGCTACCTCCTTGGATACTCTTCATGTGCTTCCTCCTCGAGGCTTTTCATTTACCATTCACTCTTCCTGGAATTTGTCTCTCCCTGAAATCTGCAGGCTCACTCCATTATTCCTTCATGTCTTCATCCAAATGTCACCTCTAGTTGGGTGGGGTGGGGGGCTGTGATCATCCCATTTAAAATTCCCACTACCCCACACTCCTTATCCTCCCACTTAGTTTTATTTTTCTCCACAGATTTTACTGCTGACATACGTTTTTAGTTCACCCATTTATTCTGTTTATTGTCTATCTGCCCTCCTAGAATGTTAACTCCAGGAGGACAAGGATTATTCTCTGCTGTTTTTACTGTTGAATCCCCAGTGCTTACAAAAATGCCCGGCCCTAAGTAGGTGTGAAATATTTTTTGAGTGAATGGAATAAATATATATGAATGAATGAATAATACAATGGCAAGGGTCTACTCTAGGGAGAAATATCAACAACCTCAGATATGCAGACGATACCACTGTAACAGCAGAAAATGAAACCAAAGAGCCTCTTGATGAGGGTGAAAGAGGAGAGTGAAAAGGGTAGCTTAAAACTCAACATTCAAAAAACTAAGATTATGGCATTGGTCCCATCACTTCATGGCAAATAGATGGGGAAACAATGGAAACAGTGATAGATTTTCTTTTCTTGGACTCCAAAATCACTGCAGACAGTGACTACAGCCATGAAATTAAAAGATGCTTGCTCCTTGGAAGAAAAGCTATAACAAATCTAGACAGTGTATTAAAAAGCAGAGACTTCACTTTGCTGACAAAAGTCCATATAGTCAAAGTGATGGTTTTTCTAGTAGTCATGCAGAGATGTGAGAGTCAGAGCAGAAAGAAGGCTGAGCACCGAAGAACTGATGCTTTTGAATGGTGGTGTTGGAGAAGACTCAAGAGTTCCCTGGACTGCAAGGAGATCAAATTAGTCAATCCTAAAGGAAATCAACCCTGAATATTCTTTGGAAGAACTGATGCTGAAGCGGAAACTCCAATATTTTGGCCATTTGATGCAAAGAGCCAATTCATTGGAAAAGACCCTGATGCTGGGAAATATTGAAGGCAGGAAGAGAAGGAGATGACAGAGGATGAGATGGTTGGATGGCATCAGTAACTCAATGGACATGAGTTTGAGCAAACTCTGGGAGATAGTGAAGCCTGGTGTGATGCAGTCCATGAGTCACAAAAAGTTGGACATGACTTAGTGACTGAACAGCAACAACTCTAGGCCATGAGCCTGGATGCATTTGTACTTTGCATCCCAGCATGCTGGGTATCAAAGAAATCTTCCCATGGGAGATGGAGGCGCTAGGGGCATCATCCAGTGAGCATCTTCAGAGTGAGCTCCAGAGCTTAGAATAAGCCATAATCTTCCAGCTGTGTTTATTTAATTGGGGGGAGGGGGGCAAAATGGTGAAAGGAGAGGGAGCTTGAACCTGAGTTTAAAAGAGGCTCTGGTTCACAGCATGACAAGGGACAAGTTGACTCGAGGAGTTCCCAGAGGTATCAGAGGTGAGGACGGCTCAGAGAAAAATGAGGCATTGCTGTGAATACCCATAAAGTCTGTGGGTTCTCTGGGAGCCTGAGGATGACCTTATCTGTTTGAGAACCAGGTCAATCAAGGAAAATTTTCTTGAGGGGAAAAGGGAACGTAGGTGGTATAGCCACTACCACATTGTTTGTACAGACACATGAGGATCATGGGGTCAGGCTCCAGGTGGCCCATCTCCAGGACCAGAATCTTTGAGACATGTTCTTCAAAGTCTGCTGGAGAGGGCATTCCACTTTATCCCCTATTCACCAGGTATAGGGTTACAAACTTCTTATAAAAGAATATTTTTTCATGAGACTTCACATTTGAGAACCTCATCCAGTTGTCTACGTTTATTTATTCATCAAATTTTCAAGGTTTGCAAATTTTACATTTTCAACAGTTATGTCAAATGTCCCACTGGAAATGTATCAATTTATACTGTCCTTTTCTCATACCTTACACTGAGTATCTATCACGTTTTCATCTGCTTTGAAGGGAGTCAAACTTCCCAGAGATTTGTCTATTTGATTTATCTTTTCAAAGTTCTGGTTCTTGATTTGACTAATCAATTCCTTGACTTTTTGCTTTGTGATTAATGTAGGTTCTTATCTTTATTAATTTCTTCCTCTCACTGATACTTTGCTATTTGCTTTCCAGCTTCTGATTTTGAAATCTTAAGCCAATTATTCTCAATCTTTCAACGTTTAAGCATATTTATTTTAGTAATAACAGCTTTAGATTATGGATTTTACTGAGAGTAACTTTAGTCAGATTCCCATATGTACTTTTATACAGTGCTCTCACCATCTTAAATGTCTAAATAGTCTGTCTTTTCAGTATTGATTTCCATTTTGACAGAAGTTATTTTTTATTTTGTTTAATTTCTGAATATCATTTATCTTAATCTAGGCATACTCTTGCTATTAATGTGACCAGGAAATATAGTTTGTAAAGTTTTAATTTGGAGATTTGTTGTGGATTTCTTCACCAGATATTTGTATTGTATATCAGTCAGGATAAGTTAGATTAAGCTGCAGTCCAAACACCCCACCTAAGACATCAGTGCTTTAAATACTTTGGGTAAACTGAGAGTTCTTCTCAGCACAGTCATTCAGGGGCCCAGTATGATGGAATCACCATTTTGACACATACTTCCATGATCACAGAGGCAGAGAAAAGATCCTGGCTCTTTATTTTTTTTAATTAATTTGAGTTTGAGGATAATTACTTTACAATAGTGTGATGGTTTTTGCCATACATCAACATGCACTGGCCACAGGTAGACATGTGTCCCCCCGATCCCGCACCCCACTCGCACCTCCTTCCCCACTCTATCCCTCTGAGTTGCTCCAGACCACCAGCTTTGGGTGCCCTGCTCCATGCATTGAACTTGCAGTGATCATCTATTTTACACATTCAACACTATTCTCTCAAATCACCCCACTCTCGCCTTCTCCCCCTGAGTCCAGAAGCCTGTCCTTTACATCTGTGTCTCCTTTGCTGCCCCACATGTAGGATCATCATTACTGTCTTTCTAAATTCCTTATGTATGTGTTAAAATGCAATATTTGTCTTTCTCTTTCTGACTTAGTTCACTTGTATAATAAAGCCTGGCTCTTTAAACCACTTCTGCGCCCATTTCATCAGCTAAAGAAAACTCAGATTCCTGAGTTCAACAGAGCATGGATGTCTTTTCTTTTTAAATTTTTTTTTTTTATTGAAGGATAATTGCTTTACAGAATGTTGTTTTCTGTCAAACCTCAACATGAATCAGCCATAGGTATACATATATCCCCTCCCTTATGAACCTCCCTCCCATCTCCCGCCCCATCCAACCCCTCTAGGTTGATACAGAGCCCCTGCTTGAGTTTCCTGAGCCATACAGCAAATTCCCGTTGGCTATCTATTTTACATATGGAGCATGGACGTCTTATCTTCTAAAGAGAGGAGTAGTGAGTGTTTACGAATAAGCATTCTACCACGTGCATTCAACAGATACTTATAAAGGACTATGGGGATAACACTTTCTATACATCCTAGATTGTCATAGACATTGGGATCCTGACTGACAACTTTTAGCTTGAGTCCTGCTTCATTTTCCCATCCATTCTCCGGCCAGAGGTGGCCATGTGACCCAGATATAAGTGGAAGTTGGTGGGGTTCCTGGGGAAGAGTTTGCTTTTCTGATAGTGGTGCTTCCCTGTCTTCTTCCTCCTTCTCTCTGTCTTGACTGCTAATGTGGGAAAGGCCAAAAGAATCCCAGATGCTTGACATTATTGAGCATCTGAACCAAAACCAGCAGCAGCCTACCTTCAGATCTCTCATACAAAGAAAAACTAGATTCAGGTTTGGACAAGCCACTGTGGTTGTTTCTTGTTACCTGCATCTGAGGACATTTTTTCTTCTTTTTTTTAATCTTTATTGATTTACTTATTTTATTGAAGTATAGGTGTTTTACAATGTTGCATAAGTTTCTGCTGTACAATGAAGTGAATTGGTCATATGCATTCACATGTCCTGCCTCTTGGACCTCCCTCCTGCCCCAACCCCAACCCACCCCTCTAGGTCATCACAGAGTACCAAGCTAGCTTCCTTTTGAAAGCATTTCTGATCCACATAATAATTCAGCATATAAACAAGATAGACAATTTCCATCTTCAGTGAATGATAATCCTTTGGAAGTATTCTGTTGTGAGATAATAGAATACGGATATATATATGGCTTCCCTGGTAGCTCAGATGGTAAAGAATCTGCCTGCAGTGCAGGAGACCTGGGTTCTATCCCTGGGTCGGAAAGATCCCCTGGAGAAGGAAATAGCAACCCACTCCAGTATTCTTTTTTTTTTTTTTTAGTTTATTTATTTTAATTGGAGGCTAATTACTTTACAATATTGTGGTGGGTTTTACCATACATTGACATGAATCAGCCACGAGTGTACATGTGTCCCCCATCCTGAACCCCCCTCCCACCTCCCTCCTCATCCCATCCTTCCAAGTTGTCCCAGTGCACCAGGTTGAATCCCTTAATTCATGCACTGAACTTGGACTGGTCGTCTGTTTCATTCTTGCCTGGGAAATCCCATGGACAGAGGAGCCTGGCAGGCTAAGGTCCACGGGATTGTAAAGAGTTGGACACAACTAAGCAACTAACACACACACACACACACACACACACACACACACACATATGTTCTGACCCTGGTTCCTGAACAGAGCTCCTAAAACTCTTGTAGTTTTCAGAATGGTAAGAGCACTTGGAGCATCTTTTGTTCTAATATTTGGTATTTGATCTCAGTTCCTGACCAGAGCTCCTAAACCCCATGAATTCCCTCAGTGATAGCAGTGTCTTTTGTTCTCATGAGGGGACTCTTGGTGTACTCCTGGATGAGGGAGGGGCAAGTCACCAGAAAGACCAAGACCTAATTAGAAGCTTGGAATTTTCAGCCCTACTCCCAATTCTCCAGAGAGGGGAGAGGGGCTGCCAATGAAGTTAATAATTGATCATGCCTATGTGAGGAAGCCTCCATTTGAAAAATCCAATAGTATAGGGTTTAGAGAACATCCAGGTTGAACACATCCATGTATTAGGAAGGTGACTCACCCCAACTCCACTGGGACAGAAGTTTCTGTGCCAGAGTGTTGTAAGCGCAGTAGCGGTAGTAGTATGAGAGTTAAGGATGAAAGACACAAGAGGGGTGACCTTTTCCTGTTTATCTATAGACAGCCAAACACAATGCTGAGTGCTTTCTAAATATGCAAAAGAGTTTATGTGATTCCAAATGTCACAAAATCTTTATCCTTAAAAATATGCTGTGAGGACTTGCCTGGAGGTCCAGTGGTTTAAAATATGCCTGCCAATGCAGGGCACATGGGTTCAATCCCTGCTCTGGAAAGATTCCACATGCCATGGAGCAACTAAGCCTGTGCACCACAGCTACTGAAGCCTGTGCACCCTAGAGCCTGTGCTCTGCAACAAGAGAAGCCACTGCAGTGAGAAGCCCACAGACCACAACCTGCTCCCTGCAACTAGAGAAAGCCCGTGAGCAGCAATGAAGCCAGTGCAGGCAAAAACAAAAATAGTACAAATAGATAATAAACAAATAAAAATAGGCTGTGAAATAAGATTTGCAAAATGTTGCTGATTGTAGCACAAAGAAACTATTTTTCCTCTCTCTCTCTTTTTTCATCAGTTAACATAGGCTTGGGCTTCCCAAGTGGCTCAGATGGTAAAGAACCTGCCCAAAGTGCCAGTGACCCACGTTCAATCCCCGAGTCGGGACGAGCCCCTGAAGAAGGGCATGGCAACCCACTCCAGTGTTCTTGCCTGGAGAGTTCCATGGACAAAGGAACCTGGCGGGCTACAGTCTATAGGGTTGAAAAGAGTCAACACAACTCACACACACACACACACACACACACACACATAATAGGCTTAACAACCACACTGACAATTACTTAGACAACTTTAGATTTCACTGTTCTTATTTGCAGTAACAGCTTTGTTGAGATACAATGCATAAGCAACATAATTCACCTGTTTAAAGTGTAAGTCAATGGATTTTAGTATGATCACAGAGTTGTGCATCCATCACCACAATCTATTTTAGGATATTTTCATCACCCAATGAGAAACTCTGTACCCACCAGAAGTGCCTCCTATTTCACCCCAACCTGCCTCCTTCACTCCAGTCCCACCCACAGCCCTCGACAAATACTAATCTGTTTTCCGTCTCTATGGATTTGCTTGTTCTGCACATTTCATATAAATGGAGTGATATATTATGTGGTCTTTTAGACTAGCTCCTTCCACTTACAGTTCATTCATGTATCAGTACTTCATTTCTTTTTATTCTTAAATATTATTCTATTGTATGAATATACTACATTTTCATTTATTTGTTGGTAGAAGGACATTTGACTTGTTTCCATTTTCTTTGCTGTTATGAATAATGTTGCAATGAATATTCCTATACAAGTATTCATTTAAAGACCTGCTTTCAGTTATTCTGGATATATATCTAGGAGCAGAATTGCTGAGTTGTATGTTAACTCAATGTTAACTTTTTGAGAAACTTCCAAGCTGCTCCCTAAAATGGCTGCACTGTCTTGCACTCCTAACAACAGTTATGAGGATTCCAATTTCTCCATATCGTCTCCAACCCTTGTTATTTCCTTCTTTTGTATTTTAGCTCTTGGAGAGAGTGTAAGACCTCACTGTGGGTTTGATTTGCATTTCTTTGGCAGCTAATGATACTGACATCTCATATGTTTATTGGTCATATGTGTATCTTCTTTGGGGAACTGTCTATTTAAATTCTTTTCCTACTTTTAAGTTAGGTTGTCTTTGTATTGTTGAGCTTTAAGAGTCTTTTAAATATATTAGTACAAATTTCTTATAGGGAATATGATTTGCAAAAATTATTTCCCATTCTATAGGTTGTCTTTTCACTTTCTGATAGTGACTTTCAAAGCACAACACTTTTTAATTCTGATGATGCCGATTATCTATTTTTTCCCTTCTGCTTGTGCTTTTGCTGTCAACTTTACAAAGATTTTACATCAATATTTTCTTCAAGAATATAATAGTTTTATCACTTCACTTAATTATTTGCTGTGCTGGGTCTTAGCTGCGGCACACAGGATCCTCAGTCTTCAGTGCAACATGCAGGGTCTCCTGGTTGCAGTGTGCGGACTTCTTAGTTGCAGCATGCATGTGGGATCTAGTTCCCCGACCAGGGATTGAACCCAGGCTCCCTGCATTGGTACTGTGGACTCTTACCCCCTGGACCACCATGGGAAGTCCCTATCACTTAATTTTAGTCTTTGACTCATTTTGAATTAATTTTTGCTTATGGTGTGAGATGGGCTTCCCAGGTGACTCAGCAGGAAAGAATCCTCCCTTAATGCAGAAGACACAGGAGACACTGTGGGTTCGATCCCTGGGTTGGAAAGATCCCCTGGAGTAGGCCATGGCAACCCACTCCAGTGTTCTTGCTTTGGAGACTCCCATGGACAGAGGAGCCTAGCTGGCCACAGTCCATAGGGTTGCACAGAGTCAGACGCGACTGAAGCGACTGAGTATGAGTTGGTTGCTTCTCATACCAACACACTGGAATGAGATAGAGATTTAACTTCATTCTTTTGCATGTGATATCCAGTTGCCTTTACAGTATTTGTTCTTTGTCTCACTGGGTTGTCTTCACTCACACTCTTGTTGAAAGTCAGTTGACTTTTATTAATATGAGGGTCTATTTCTGGATTTTCAGTTCTATTCTGTTGACCTGGATGTCTGTTCTTATTCAAGTACTATACTGCCTTGACTACCATAGCTTTCTAGTAAGTTTTGAAGTTAGGACATAAGAGTACTCCAACTTCTTTTTCAAGATTTCTTTTGGGTTATTCCACATCCCTTAAATTTCCATATGAATTTTTGTATCAGCTTGCCAATTTCTGCAAAGAAGACAGTTGTGGTTTTCATAGGGATTTCACTGACTCTGTAAATCAATTTGAGAAATATTGCCATCTTAACAATATTGTCTTCCAACCCCTGAGTATGGAAGGTCTTTTGATTTATTTAAATCTTCTTTAATTTCTTTCAATAATGTTTTGTAGTTTCAACATACAAGCCTTGCATTTCTTAAGTTTATTCCTGAGTATTTTATTTTTTGATGGTGGTGTAAATGGAATTGTTTTCTTAACTTCATTTCCAGGTTGTTCATCACTAGTGCATAGAAATACAATTAGTTTTTGTATATTGATCTTATATCTTGCAACCTTAATTTAGTTATTAGTTCTAATTGCTTTTTTAGTGGGTTCCTTCAGAATTTTCTATATATAAGACCATGCTATCTGCAAGTAGAGGTAATCTGACTTGATTGTTTCCAATCTGTGTCTTTTATTTCATTTCCTAGCCTAATTTCCCTGACTAGAACCTCCGGTACAATGTTTAGTAAAAGTGGTGAGAACATATGAGATCAATGATTGTAATAATGTAACTCCAGATAAGGGAAGAAGCAACAAGAGGGAATACTTTCCTGGACCATAAGAGGCAAGTCATCTGGAGGTGGTCTGCAGCCTTTTGGCCCTGTGAATGAGGCCTACCCCAATAGCAGCACACTGAGTGGTCTATCAGTGAAAGCTTCGCCAGACCTGGGAATAAGCATTCCTAGCACCATGGGATAAAATGCTCATGGAATGCCCCACAAACCATGGTCAGATTTCCTGCTGACTGGAAACTGGACCTTGTCATCTACCTCCACAAGGATTAAATCCTGGCCACTGAAGCTGCTGACCTTCAACATCCCCTGAGAGAAGTTCAGGGTGGAGATCAGGAATGAGGCACTCTGTGCTCTGGGAAAAACTGGCAGAACAGGTCTTCAAAACGTTAGATATTTTCAGGAGAAAATTTTATGAGCCTCAGTTCTTGCATCTTCTTCTACCTAAAGAAACACTAACATCAATAATGGTGACATCTGCTTTGGCTATTAAGGAGAATATTACAATTCAAAGTCAAAATGAAATAAAAAAAAAAAAAAGAGAACAGATATCCTTCTTGTTCCCAACCTTAGGAAGAAACAGTCAGTCTTTTTCCACTTAGTATGATGTTAGCTGTGGGTTTTCAATAGATGTTCTTTATCAGGCTAGGATGTTTGCTTCCATTCCTAGCTTGTTAAGTATTTTTATAATGAAGGACTGTTGAATAGCGTCAAATCCCTTTCCTCAGCTACTGAGATAATCGTGTGACTTTGTCCTTTATTCTATTCATGTGGTCTTTTCAAATAATTGAATTTGGGGCCTCCCATGGCAGGGACAGATCCCAGTTAGTCACGGGGTGTAAACATTTTTATATATTGCTAGACTCAGCCTGCTAGGTTTTGTTACAGATTTTTGCATTCATATTCACAGTTTCCTTTTCTTGTGAAAGCCTTACCTTATTGGGGTATCAGCGTAATACTCGTCTCAAAGAATGAGTTGCAAAGTGTTCCCTTCTCTTCAGTTTTTTGGAAGAGTTTAGTATCAGTCCTTTAAATGTTTGGTAGAATTCATCAATGAAACCCTCTGGCTCTAAGCTTTTCTTTGTGGGTAATTTTGTTTTGTTTTACTAACTCAATCTCTTTACTTGTTAAAAGTCTATTCAGATATTCTACTATTTCCTGAGTCAGTTTTGGTAGTTTATATCTTCCTAAGAATTTGTCCATTTTGTCTAAGTTATCTAATTTGTTGGCTACAGCGTTCAGAGTATTCTATTATAATCTTTTTTATTTCTCTAAGGTCAATAGTTGTGCTGCAAAAAGAAGAAGAAAAAAAAGAGCTTCTTCTCTCAAATCTCTACTCCATGCCTTTTCTCAATACTTAACGTTTGACATCCAAATGTGGGAGGGTTTTTCCAACACCAAGCAATTCTCCAATTTTCTGTAGAAACAAACTGGATGCCCTACAGTGCAATAGCCCTGACACTATTGGGGTTAGCAAATATCCCACAGACAAAGGACTCAGAACCACAAGACTGCACACACGCCCCCACTGTAGACGCCAATTGCAAGTCCAGGTTGTTACCTGTGCTTCTGGCCAACTGGCTATAAATCAGAGATTCCCATTACACCCTCTCCTTCTGATAATTTGCTAGAATGGCTCACAGAACTCAGCAAACAATTTACTAGATTACCAGTTTATTATAACAGAATACAACTCAGGACGGCCACATGGAAGAGATGCACAGGGCAAGCTATGTGGGAAGGGGCAAGGGACCTCCATGCCCTCTCCAGCAAGCCACGCTCCCAGAACCTCTGTGTTCACCAACAGGGAAGCTCTCCAAACTCTGTACTTTAAAGATGTTTGTGCAGGCATGATTGATTACCTCGTTGGCCACTGGTGATTAACACAACTTCCAGCCTGCCCCAAATCCTCTCAGAAAGTTGTGGGGTGGGATTGAAATTTTCAACCTTCTAAACAAGTAGCTGGTTCCCCTAGCAACCAGTTCTTCCCTTCCCCAACCCTTAGGAGGTTTCCCAAAGTTATCACATCATCATAAACTCAGGTGTAATTGAAAGGGGAGTGTTAGGACTAAAAAGACATGACACTCCTTTCATCGTTCTCTCTCATCACTTAGGAAATTCCGAAGGTTTTAAAAGTTCTGTCGTCAGTAACCTGATGAAGACCAAGTACATATTTCTTATTATAAATCACAAAGTCCTTTTTCTCATTCTTGATTTTAATAATTTGGGCTTGTTTTTCCTTGATCAGTCTTAACTAAAGATTTGCCACTTTTGTTGACCTATTCAAAGTACCAACTTTTTGTTTTTTCCTCTATTGTTTTTCTAAGCTTTATTTTCTTAATTTCTACTCTACACATTGTTTCCTTCTGCTTTCTTTGGGTTTAGTGTGTTATTTTTCCCCGTTTCTTTTTTTTTTTTTTTTTTAATTTTTATTTACTTATTTTTGGTTGCACTGGGTCTTCCTTGCTGCCCATGGGCTTTTTCTCAGGTTTCTCTTGCTGTCGAGTATGAACTCTAGGGCATGTGGGCTTCAGCAGTTGCAGCCCAGCTCTAGAGAACAGACTCAATAGTTAGAGTGCAAGGGTTTAGTTGCCTAGGCACTTGTGGGATTTTTCCCAGAACAGGGATTGAACTTGCCTCCCCTGCACTGGCAGGCAGATTCTTAACCACTGGACCACCAGGGAAGTCCCTTTCCCCCACTTCTTAATGTAGAAAGTTATGTTGTTGATTTGAGATATTTCTCTCTTTTTTAAATGTAGGTATTTACAACTATACATTTTTCACTGTTCTAGCTGCTTCCCATAAGTTTTGGCATGTTGTATCTTCTTTTCCTTTCATTTCAAAGTATTTTCTAATTCCCTGTGATTTTTTTCTTTTACACATTGGCTATTGAGGAGCGTGTTTCTAATTTCCACATATTTGTGAATTTGTGAAAAACAGAAATTTTTCCTGTTGCTTTTACTCCATTATATAAAGAGAACAGTCTTTGTATGATTTCGATCCTAGTAAGTTTATTGTGACTTGTTTCATGGTGTATTATATGACACACTTTGGAGAATGTCCCACTTGTGAACTTGAGACAAATATATATTCTGCTAGTGTTGGTGGAGTGTTTTATAGGTATTTGTTACATCTAATTCATTTGTGTTGAAGTCTTCTATTTCCTTGTTGATCTTCTGTTTAGTTCTATCCATCCCCATCCCTGAAAATGGGCTAATGAAGTCTCCAACTATTACTGTTGAATTATTTATTTTTCTCCCAGTTTTGTCCATTTCTGTTTTATGTATTTGGGAGCACTGTTTTTAGGTGAATATATATACTTGCCATATCTTCCTGATGTATCAATCCTTTCATCATTATCAAATGCCCTACTTTAGTATCTTTTGTTTGTTTAAAAGTCTATTTTTTTCTGGTATTAATATAACCATTCAGCTTTTTTATGGTTGTTATTTGCATTTCTCTTACATCATTTTATTTCCAACCCACTTCTACCTTTGAGTCTAAAGTGTATCTTCTATGAATAGCAGATAGTTTTATCTCTTGTTTTTAAATCCAGTCTGACAATTTCTGCCTTTTGATTAGATTGTTTAACTCATTCACACTTAATGTTATTATGCATATAAGTTGGAACCACTGTTTTCTGAATACCAAATCTTCCTTTTGTCCAGTTTCTCACTTTGAATTTTTTTCATTTGCTGAAGAGCTGCTTCCAGTAAATTTCTTATGGCTATATGTGGATAATACCTTTTCTGAGTTTTTGAAAAACTGAAAAATTTGTCCTTTATTCTTATGCACAAACAATAGCTTGAAAGGGTACAGAATCCTAGAGTTGCAAGCATTTTTCCTCAGAACTCTGTAAACTTTTGCCATTGCCTTCTAATACTCACTATTGAAGGGGAACAATCTAATGCATCTTTCTTTCCTCTTTAATCACATTTTAACCTATTGAACTGCGCTTACTACATTAACACTGAGGACTTATAAAAATCCACAAAATACATCCATGTACAGACTTTTTTCCAATTAATTCTGAGGATAAATCAGGAAACCCTCTTGGCATTAAGATTTAAATATTCAGGTCAAAAAAATAAATAAATTTTCAGGTCAAGTAAATTTTCATTTTTTCTTTGATTATTTTTTCTCCTCTGTCTTTCACTATATATTTTTAAAATTCCTTTTACATAAATATTGAATCATTCTATCTAGTTTGATATCTTATTTTGTCTTTCAGGATTGTTGTTTCTTTGTCCTTTTTAACCAAGTGCTAGAGGAGCTTCTTAAATAGAGCTTTTTAATTAATTTAATTGTGCTAGTCTATTTTTTCAATCATGTTTTGTAGCTCCAAAAATTCCTTTTGCTTCTCTGATAATACCTTTTCCTAGTAGCGTGCTTTTACTTACATCACTGCCGTATCCTCCCCAGTCTCACTGCTGCAATATGGCTTCACAACATGCCACTTGTTTTGATTCCTCAGAGACTCACTCTGATGAACTTTGTCACGTGTCTAGAGAGCTTTCTCAGAAAAAAGGTGAAGACAGTTTAATGCCAGTAGCTGAGGGAGTTTCATTAATAATTCCTCACACTGATGAATTGTGAGACCAAAGGAAAAGGAAATTCTACATTAGACTGTGTGTTTATCTAATTGACCTCAGTTACAGAAACTTGAGATAAATATACCTCTCGTTTATGGCATATGACCACCTTCAGGCCATGAAAATCCTTCTTATTTTATTTATGCATATATATAGGTAAATAGAGTGCCTGAGAACTATGGACAGAGGTTCGTAACATTATACAGGAGGCAATGAGCAAAATCATCCCCAGGAAAAGAAATGCAAGAAGGCAAAGTGGTTGTCTAACAAATAGCTGAGGAAAGAAGACAAGCAAAAAGCAAGAGAGAAAGATATATCCAACCAAATGCAGAGTTCCAGAGAATAGCAAGGAGAAATAAGAAAGCTTTCTTCAATGAACAATGCAAAGAAATAGAGGAAAACAATAGAATGGGAAAGACTAGAGATCTCTCAAGAAAATTGGAGGTATCAAAGGAGCATTTCATGCAAGGATGGGCACAATAAAGGACAGTAAAGACCTAACAGAAGCAGAGGACATTAAGAAGAGATGGCAAGATTACACAGAAGAACTATACAAAAAAGGTCTTAATGACCCGGATAACCATGATGGTGTGGTCACTCACCTAGGGCCAGACATCCTGGAGTGTGAAGTCAAGTTGGCCTTAGGAAGCATCACTATAAACAAAGCCAGTGGAGGTGATAGAATTCCAGCTGAGCTATTTCAAATCCTAAAACATGATGCCTGTAAAGTGCTGTACTCAATACGTCAGCAAATTTAGAAAACTCAGCCGTGGCCACAGGACTGGAAAATGTCAGCTTTCATCCCAATCCAAAGAAGGGCAGTGCCAAAGAATGTTCAAACTACCAGACAATTGTTCTCATTTCACATGCTAGTGAGGTTATCCTCAAAATCCTTCAAAGTAGGCTTCAGCAGTACTGAACCAAGAACTTCCAGATGTACAAGTTGAGTTTAGAAAAGGCAGAGGAACCAGAGATCAAATTGTCAACATTCACTGGATCATAATGAAAGTAAGGAATTCCAGAAAAACATCTACTTCTGCTTCATTGACTACGCAAATGCCTTTGACTCTGTGGATCACAACAAACTGTGGAAAATTCTTAAAGAGATGGGAATACTAGACCACCTTATGTGTCTCCTGAGAAACCTGTATATGGGTCAAGAAGCAACAGTTAGAAACTTACAGGGAACAATAGACTGGATCAAAACTGGGAAAGGAGTATGTCAAGGCTGTATATTGTCACCCTGCTTATTTAACTTATATGCAGAGTACATCATGTGAAACACTGGGCTGGATGAATCACAAGCTGGAATCGAGATTGCCAGTAGAAATATCAATAACCTCAGACATGCAGATGACACCATCTTATGGCAGAAAGTGAAAAGGAACTAAGGAGCCTCTTAATGAAGGTGAAAGAGGAGAATGAAAAGCTGGCTTAAAACTCAACATTCAGAAAACTAAGATCATGGCATCTGGTCCCATTGCTTCATGGCATCTGGTCCCATCACTTCATGGCAAATAGAAGGGGGAAAAGTGGAAGCAGTGACAGATCTTATTTTCTTGGGCTCCACAATCACTATGGACAATGACTGCAGCCATGAAAATAAAAGATGCTTGTTTTTTGGAAGAAGAGCTATGACAAACATAGACACCATATAAAAAACGAAAGACATCACTTTGCCAACAAAAGTCCATATAATCAAAGGTATGGTTTTTCCAGTAGTCATGTATGAATGTGAGAGTTGGACAATAAAGAAGGCTGAGCACTGAAGAATTGATGCTTTTGAATTGTGGTGCTGGAGAAGTCCCTTGGACTGCAAGGAGATCAAACCAGTTAATGCTAGAGGAAATCAACGCTGAATATCCATTGAAAGGACTGATGCTGAAGCTGAAACTCTAATACTTTGGCCACCTGATGCAAAGAGCCAACTTGTTGGAAAAGACCCTGATGCTGGGAAAGATTGAAGGTTAAAGTAGAAGGGTGCGACAGAAGATGAGGTGGTTAGTTAGCACCACCAACTCAACGGCCATGAATTTAAGCAAACTCTGGGAGATAGTGGAAGACAAAGAAGCCTTCATCTTACAGTCTACGAGGTGGCAAAGAGTCACACACAACTTAGCAACTGGACAGCAACAACAGCAGAGTCTAGCATACTGTAGCTGACATGTAGAAGGCATTTCATAAACATTTGTTGAAAGGATGATCAAATCTTCAGCAAACACTGGGCAACCACGTGGAATCTATAATGAAAATGGAGGGCTGCAGCTGATCCTGCAGTTCCATCTTTTGACCCTGAGAGTGGGCACAGAGCCTGGCTGTAGATCATTGCTTCCTAATGCTAGTGGGACCAGGGGTCAAGGACTAATGTGCTCCTGCCCTGGCAGGCTTTGGACAACAGACCTAGAATCTGAGTCAGTTGAGAGCAAACACGAAGATGAAACAGGAGCCGAAGGAGTGTGTGTTGCAGTCGTGATAAATGCTGTGTTAGGGTTACTTGGAACTAGAGAGGCATTTGATAGTGACGTTGGAGGAGGGCAGAAGTCAGGGAAGACTTTTCTGGTACTTGAGAAGAGATTAATATGGATCAACTAGGTGACAAAGAGAGGAAGACATCCTATTCTTTCCTTCTTCATTTCTTTTTCTTCTCTCTCCTCTTTCTACTTTCCAGTCCTTGTCCTAGAATTCTGAGTGTGCCAAAGTTGTGCCAAAGGAAGCCTATGTCAGTTAGGGAACAAAGACCTAACAATGTGATACCTTAAATAAATTAACAGGCTTTTATTTTCACACAATAGTCCAGAGCTGCAGGACTGCACTGCCCACCCCGACGTGTGGCTTCCATGCCTGCTCCAGGGCCCAGCCAGCAGGAAGGGGGAAAGAGAGGAAGAGGAAGGCAACCTACTTCCTTTTAAAAGATGTGACCTGGGGACTCCCCTGGTGGTCCAGTGGTTAAGAATCTGCCTTCCAGTGCAGGAGATGTGGGTCTCATCTCTGGTTGGGGAATTAAGAGCCCACGGCAAAGCCCTAGTGACACAGCAAAGAGCTGGTGCTGGTGCTTAGTTGCTCAGTCATGTCGACTCTTTGCGACCCCATGGACTGTAGCCCGCCAGGCTCCTCTGTCCACAGGGATTCTCCAGGCAAGAATACTGGAGTGGGTTGCCATGCCCTCCTCCAGAGGATCTTCCCAACCCAGGGATCAAACCCAGGTCTCCCGCATTGCAGGCGGATTCTTTACCAGCTGAGCCACAAGGGAAGCCCAAGAATACTGGAGTGGGTAGCCTATCCCTTCTCCAGTGGATCTTCCCAACCCAGGAATTGAACAGGGGTCTCCTGCATTGCAGGCAGATTCTTTACCAACTGAGCTATGAGTTTACTGTCTGAGCCATCAGGGAAGCCCCAACAAAGACCTAGTGCAGCCAAAAAAAAAGAAAAAAGATGTGATCTGGACATTGTATATATCACTTCTTACACTCTTTCAGCCATAAGTTAGTCGTGTGACCATACCTACTTGTAGGGAGGCTGGGAGATGCAGCCTCTGGTAGCATAAAGAAGGGATAATGCAGAACACTTGCCTGTATCTGTTTAAGATCTGTATCTGGGTTGAGATCATTAACCCAGAGAAATCAATTCACTTCTTCAATGCCTCTTAGCACTTGATTGGGTGTTGACAGAAGTTTTACAGGCCAGAGCAGGGAACCTGGCTGGGCCCTGGCTTGGATGAGGGTCAGATCAGATCAGATCAGTCGCTCAGTCGTGTCAGACTCTTTGCAACCCCACGAATCGCAATTAACCCTAACACTGTGTTCACACTCATCTAAATAGATAAGGGAGGCAAAGGGGATTTCTTTTGATCAATTGGCCAAGCAGACAGAAGAGGATGTGTATCTTCCCAAGGCCATTCAGCAGGCCAACAAGCTCATAACTCCCTCCCCAAAGCTCCAACTGCACAAGCTTCCCCACACAGCTCAAGGCCAGGTCACTGAGCTCCAGGGCCTGTCCTCATCCACTCACCTTGGATGAAGATCAGGGAAATCCAAATGCTAATCCATTTAACACCAAGCACTGGGTGTTCTTCTACATACTTTACACACATGACATTGAGGCACTAAAAAAAAAAAAAAAGTTAAACAATTTGCCTAGGGCCACAAATTTGGGCCCTAGGGCTTCCCTTGTGGCTCATCTGATAAAGAATCCACCTGCAATGCTGGAGACCTGAGTTCGATCCCTGGGTTGGGAAGATCCCCTGGAGAAGGGAAAGGCTACCTGGTTCCAATATTCTGGCCTGGAGAATTCCAGGGACTGTTTAGTCCATGGGGTCGCAAAGAATTGGATGCAACTGAGCGACGTTCACTCACAAATTTAGGGCATGGTAAAACTGACATCTGAACCCAGGTGGTCTAGCTCCAGAATCCATGATTTTAACCTGTTACATGAGACCACCCCTGCTGCAGAGAGGAGGTGGCCTCTCCCGTCCCTGTGACCTCAGGTCAGAAAGAAGCCAACCTCAGATTCAGAGTGAACAAATATTTGTTGAATGTCTCAACGTGCAGGGAAACTTTGACTCTGCCACTCGTGGAGGTTCTGAATCAGCAGACACTTAAGCCTTCCCCACTCCCCTCTCTGCCCCTTGCCCACCTGTTTGCCAGGTTCTCCCACACCAGAGCCTCGCCAGAACATCTCTGCCTCATCCTGCCCTCTGCCCACCCACTGCCCACGTTCCTCCTCCTTCTCTAAGCCCAGGATGCTTCAGCCAAGACTGATCAACTGGTCACCCAGCTCTGACCACAGCCACTTCTGTTTCGCTGGGCTGGGAGGAGGGTGAGCACAGAGCAGACACACGGTCTGAGCTACTGTGTGAAGGCAGGCTCTCTGGCCTCAGCCCATGGGGAGGGTCTGGCTGCTGAAACCCCATTAGCCCAGACATGCAGGCTCGGGAGAAGGCGGTCAGGGAACACGAGAGTGGTTGTTAAGTAGAAAGCACCACGCGTGTTGCCCCCATTATTCCCTTTCTGCACTGTCACTCTGACAAGCTCTGACACAGGGGCATTAATTTTTCATGCCACTCTGCCACAGACACACAGATTTGTTTGGAGCGATGACAAACGAAATGCAAATGTGGCTGGGAGCCCAGGGCTGAGATGCAGAGACCACGGGTCGCACCCTGCTCCGGCCTCACCCACCTGTCCCGTGACACCCGCAGCCGCCACTTTGTATCTGCCACATCCCAGTGGCACCGAGGAGCCAAAGGTGACTGGCAAGGAGAGGGCACACAACACTCTCAGCGGGTAGCAGGCAAGTTGATTAAGAAAAATTCACTCCCTCAATATGGCTTCTGATCGCATGTTTATCTTCATTTGAACCATCCTGGGTAGATGTGTTTTAATTGCAAGCCACTTCCATTCTTTTTCCAGAAGCAGGCAGGGCATAAATTATAAAATAAATAAATGATTAAGAAACATCTAATTATTGTTATTAGTTTCTTACTTGAAGGTACTTCTAAGCTGCTTCTTATTAAAGTCATTCATCAAGGAGCCACTGTGCCCTTTCTGGAGGCGCTGCTCCCAGGACCAACTCGAGGCTCGCTGCCTCCCAAAACCCACGCTGCTTAATAAACACGGGAATATTGATGGCTGTGAATTCCTCCCTCAGCCTAAACTCCAGCTTGATGGATTGATGCTTGCTCAACATGGCGACTATTTCTCCGGCCATTCATCAGCCCTACCACAAATACAGGTGTTAGCCCAAACAGACGTCAGCCTCTAACTGCCTCCCCCAGAGCAGACGTGGGGAGAAAGCCTGCATTTTCCCACACAGGGACCTCATCCATTTTTCATGTGCTGCAGTCCCTTGACTTATTAAATATTTATAACAATGTCATTATTTACCAAACAAGCTACCAGGCTGTGTCCGAGGTCCCCAGAGCCTGGCTCCTGCGTGTACAGAGCAGGGCTTCCCCCCGCCCCAGCACCCCTTTTTCCTCTGAAGAATCTTCTCAGTAGAGGCCATTGGATCTGGCAGACAGGTTTCTCTGCCTTGTTGCATGAATGCCTCTGTAGGTTCTCCCCAGGCTTGCCTGGAGGGGACGGAGGGGCTGGAGGTGCGTGACCCTGCTGGAGACTGACGGATGAGGAAGCTAAGGCGCTATGAGGAGGGGACTCCCACCGGGCCCCCCTTGCCATTCCGCCATCCTTGCCATGCTGAACTCACCAATCCCCTGATCCACTCCCCACGTCACTCTCTTCTGTCTGGGACCACCGTCCCAAGCTCTAATGCTTCCAGGTCATGGCAGATTATGTCTCCAGCCAAGAGACAAAGAACTCACAGGCTCCACAAGGATTAACTGAGTGCCTGCAGGTGTGGGGCGCTGCCTTAGGTGCCAGGGACAGTGCAGTGTGGCAGGCACCGGGCTCTCTCCCCAGCACTCACCACCTCCCCTAAGCTGCTTCTCTGCTGAAGCCCGCCCTCCCACACCTCCCCCCAACACTGGCTGGAAATGGTGGTTAGTGACTTCCTTCCCTTTCCCTGTAGCTTGGCCACAGGCAGGTTACCAAGATCCTGGTCAATGGATCCGAGGGGAGGGTTTCAGAAAATGGTGAGGGGTCGGGGGGTGGGGGGTGCGGATATGAGAAACATTCCTCTCCCTGGTCAAGACACTCTGGTAGAGAAAGGCCCCATCCTTCTCCACTGGATGTCGTCACTGAAGGCCAAATCCGAGGACCTGCTGAGAATGGCAGAGAGAACCGCCTTTGTCCAGGCTGAGGCACTGAGCCAGCCCTGCACTTCTCTGCTTCTGACCTTCTTATTAAGTGAGGTTTTTACCATGTCTTTCTTTCACCACTAGAGTGCCCCCCATGGCCTCCCTGGGGGCTCAGTGGTGAAGAATCCACCTGCCAATGCAGGAGATGCGGGTGCCGTCCCTAGTCTGGGAAGATCCCACGTGCTATGGAGCAACTAAACCTGTGTGCCACAACTACTGAGCCTGTGCTCTAGAGACCAGGAGCCGCAACGACTGAAGCCTGCATGCCCTACAGGCTTGCTCCACAGTAAGAGAAGCCACCGCAGTAAGAAGCCTGTGCACCGCAACCAGAGAGCAGGCCCTGCTCGCTGCAACTAGAAAAAAGCCCACACAGCAGCAAAGACCCAGTACAGCCAAAAATTTTTTTAAAATAAAAAAAAAAACTTCCTTACAAAAAAGAAAAAGAATACCTCTGCAATAAAAAAGTTGTTGCAGGCGAGATCCACTGGTGGACGCTGAAATTAGTAGGACACAGGAGGGGAGACAGGACAGTTGCATGACCTAATGTTACCTCCCCAAGACATTTATTAAGTCCATTGGGGAAAACAGCACCTTTACAGTGGAGAAACTCAGAAGACATCACCTTAACCAAATGGCCAATGTTTTACCACCCCAGTAAAAGGACATTATCAGTCACCGTCTCCCTCTGATACGTTGCTTTTGGAATATTCTTGCCAAACAATGAAAAATCTCAATCTGACCATGACAAAGCATGAAACAAATCCAAACTGAGACACATGCTATATAATAACTGGTTAATACTCTTCAAAATTGTTAAGGTTGTGAAAGAATGAGTGAAAGTTGCTCAGTTGTGTCCGACTCTTTGCGACCCCATAGACTATATAATCCATGGAATTCTCCAGGCCAGAATACTGGATTGGGTAGCCCTTCCCTTCTCCAGGGGATCTTCCCAACCCAGGGATCAAACCCAGGTCTCCCACATTGCTGGCGGATTCTTTACCAGCTGAGCCACAAGGGAAGCCCAAGAATACAGGAGTGGGTAGCCTATCCCTTCTCCAGATCTTCCCAACCCAGGAATCAAACCGGGGTCTCCTGCATTGCAAGCAGATTCTTTACCAATTGCACTATCAGGGAAGCCCCTTGTGAAAGAGTCAGGTCTGTTAATTTGGAGGAACTAAGGGGACACGTCACTTCAACGTAACATGGGGTCTCGGATTGGTTTCTGGAATAGGAAAAAAAAGACATTAGTGGAAAAACTGGTAAGATTCAGATAAAGTCTGTAGTTTAGTCGATAACATTAAACCAATATTAATTTTGAATTTTAATAAGTATTTTGGTTCTGCAGTATGCTGACATTAGGGGAAGCTAGGGAGGAATAGCAGAGGCTGCGCTTTACTGGAGCAGCCGTGAAGAGATACCCCACGTCCAAGGTAAGAGAAACCCAAGTAAGATGGTAGGTGTTGCAAGAGGGCATCACAGGGCAGACACACTGAAACCATAATCACAGAAAACTAGCCTGCCGGGAGCCAGCACGGGAGTCCCCACCCATGACAAGGCCATGTGGGAGAGTTCTGGTGGGCAAGGCGAGCCAGAATTCGAGGGGTGCCCCTCTGGGCCTGCCTGAGCCTCTACCCCAAAACCAGAGTCTGTTTTACTATTTTACAACTTTCACCAACTCTTCTGACATTAACAGGGGGCTATCCCTGACCACCTTTCTCTGTAAGAAAATCAACTTAAAACTCTAGTTAATAAGTCTCCTGGACATAATAGGAGTGTTCCAATTCAAACCCCTCTGATGACTTTCTAGCTTGCCTGACAGGTTTGTTCAGATTCACAGCCTCCCAACCACGAGAGGCATGAGAAGCTTAAGATATTCTAACAATGCAGAGCTTCTCAGAGAATAGAACTAGTAGAGGATTTCTTTGTTGAGCTAATGCTTGCTGCCAGGTTCCCATATCCCTTACCTACTGTGTCCCTGGGAGTGTATTGATTAATATAGTTGGTGTATAGAAATTAAGTAGTAGCTTTAATGTTTGTAACCTTGGACCCTTGAGTTAATTCTTTTCTTGTTATAGCCCACCACGCTTTTGCCCTATAGGAATGCAACTTTATCTAATGCTTTCGGAGGGTGGCGCCTGACTTTAGAATAATCACCTTTAGAGAAAAATAAGTTTTCTGAAGAAAGAGTCATAAAATGTTAACAGGCCTCCTGGCCAGAAGATGATGTAAATCACCTAAAGCTTTTGCATATGTTAAGTTTGCAGAAAGAAAGCCTGGCTTCAATAAGGATCAAGGACTGCTGACCTTGCATGACTCCACCCCCACCCGCCTATTATCCTCTATGCACAACTTAAGGTATAAAAACTACTTTGGAAAATAAAGTGCGGGCCTTGCTCACCGAAGCTTGGTCTCCCCGTGTCGTTCTTTCTCTTTCCTTTTCCTATTCAGGCTGATTCCATGGAGCGCAGGGGCTCTCTGCGTTCACTTTCCTGCCTGGGCTTCTAAGACCCACTCAAGAAGGTGCCTAAGGTGGGGCACCTTCCGCGATTCGAGAGGGCGCCTGCAGCCTACGTGAACAGAGCAAGTCCCATGCTGGGGCTTTATTGGCTTTCTGCGTAAACCAAGGAATATCAGCCTCTTTTCTTTCCTCTATTTTCTTAACTGCAAAATTCTTTCCTTATCTCTTTATCTATTCTTTCACCAAAGCCGTTCTCCCGAGGGAATCCCTGGATCCAGCCGGGGCTGGACCCCGGCACTAGCCAATCAGATCACACGAACCGCTGCTGCTGCTGCTGCTGCTAAGTCGCTTCAGTCGTGTCCGACTCTGTGCGACCCCATAGATGGCAGCCCTCTAACTCAATGAAACTAAGCCATGCCATGTGCGGCCACCCAAGACGGGCAGGTCATGGTGGAGAGGTCTGACAGAATGTGGTCCACTGGAGAAAGGAATGGCAAACCACTTCAGTATTCTTGCCTTGAGAACCCCATGAACAGTATGAAAAGGCAAAATGATAGGATACTTAAAGAGGAACTCCCCAGGTTGGTATGGGTAAACTCCAGGAGTTGGTGATGGACAGGGAGGCCTGGCGTGCTGCGATTCATGGGGTCACAAAGAGTCGGACACGACTGAGCGACTGAACTGAAAGTGAACTGAGGGAGGAATATATGGGAATCCTCTGAGCTATTTCTGCAACTTTTCTATGAGTCTAAAATTAATTTTTAAGTTTCAAAAAATTAAACCAATGACACTCTCCTAAACTGTGTTTCCAAAAAGTAGGAATTTCCCCACTTCTGGAATTCACTGTAGTAAAAATTTACTCAGAGATTCCACACAAAAGAGGATTTTATACAGTGTAGAAGGATTCCTCATCTAGTAACTGCATTACTAAATGCAGTTGTATAGGTTGATTATAAAATTTCCTTAATAATAGTATAGAGTATTGAAGTAATAATGAAAAAAAAGACAAGTTTTGAAGTAGTGGGGCAATGTTTGTACCCAAGATGTACCACTTAGACTGGTGTGATTGTTAGGTAAGTCATTTACTCTCTCTGCACCTCAGCATACATGCATATAACACTGAACTGCTGCTGCTGCTGCTGCTAAGTCGCTTCAGTCGTGTCCGACTCTGTGCGACCCCATGGATGGCAGGCTCCCCCGTCCCTGGGATTCTCCAGGCAAGAATACTGGAGTGGGTTGCCATTTCCTTCTTCAATGCATGAAAGTGAAAATTGAATGTGAAGTCGCTTAGACGTGTCTGACTCTTCGCCACCCCATGGACTGGAGCCTACCAGACTCCCCCGTTCATGGGATTTTACAGGCAAGAGTACTGGAGTAGGGTGCCATTACCTTCTCCAAACTAGCACAGTCTAATTTGGTTGTACACTTTGTTCCTTAGAGCTGAAAACGTACAAAATAACATAAGTAACACAGCAAAGACAAAGGTTCAGCTTTCACAATGACTATACTCTGCTCGGGAAGACTCATGATAAATTAGTGCCAGTGAAGAAATAGGTAAGAATATCAGAGACTGGGATGTGCTATGAAAATACGATAGGGTAATGAAATAAAGAATGAAAAGAATTAAAGAAATGAATATAGAGGTATTCATTTTAAAAAATGACTGCAGACTCAGGTGACAATGACTCTGGATGTGGGACTCCATTTGGGACGTGAAAGGACCTGCCATATGTACATGCAAGGGAAGAACATTCCTGGCAGAGGAAACAGCCAGTGCCAAGGCCTTGTGGTCAAGACACTCAGGTGGCTTCTATGTCTGCAGTGAAGGAGAGTGACTAAGACAGGATTGGAGATGTGGACAGATTTATTTAAGAGGCTGATGCAGAAGCTCAGTCAGGAGACTATAGTGACCTGAAGTCAGATGTCATCAGTGGAAAGAAAGGTGGGCAGATTCAGTACATAATTGGGGTTGATTTTGTAGACAGTGATTGCAGCCATGAAATCAAAAGACACATGCTCCTTGGAAGAAAAGCTATGTCAAACCTAGACAGCATATTAAAAAGCAGAGACATCACTTTGCCAACAAAGATTCGCATAGTCAAAGCTAAGGTTTTTCCAGTAGTCATGTACAGATGTGAGAGTTGAACCATAAAGAAGGCTGAGCACCAAAGAATTGATGCTTTTGAACTGTGGTGCTTGAGAAGACTCTTGAGAGTCCTTCAGGCAGCAAGGAGATTGAACCAGTCAATCCTAAAGGAAATCAACCCTGAATATTCATTGGAAGGACTGATGTTGAAGCTAAAGTTCCAATACTTGGGCTGCGTGATGCAAAGAGCCAATTCATTGGAGAATACCCTGATGCTAGAAAAGACTGAGGACAGGAGAAGGGGGTGACAGAGGATGAGATGGTTGGATGGCATCACTGACTCAATGGACATGAGTTTGAGCAAACTCTGGGAGATGGTAAAGGACAGGGAAATCTGGCGTGCTGCAGTCCATGGGGTTGCAAAGAGTCGAACACAACTTAGCAACTGAAAACAACCAGGCTTAGACAGGGCTTGCAGACGGATTAGATGTAAAGATAGGGTCTGAGGGGAAAAGCAGAGTCAAGGATGGATCCCTGGTTTCTGGACTGATCACCTGGAGTGGATGGTGATGCCATTTACTGAGCCCTAGAAGCAGATGGAAAAATGGGTCAGAAGCAATATTTAAAGAAATGATGCCTGAAAACTTTCCCAAGTCTGATTCATGAAGTGCAGGATAGAAACAAACCAAAAAATAACCCCACACCAGGCCCAACGTGATGAAACTGAAGAAAAACAAAGAGAGGCATCTTCAAAGCATTTAGAAAATAAATACTCACCTTCAAAGGAACTGACTTATCTATAGAGATAATAAAAAGCAAAAGACCATGGAATGAAAATGAAAGAAAATAACTTCCAACATAGAATTCTATCCCCACTGAAAATACCCTTCAAAAGAAAAGGCAAAATAAAGACATTTCCAATCACATAAAACTAAGAGAATGCATCATTAGCATGGGCTTAAAAAAGAAACACGAAAGGAATTCTTCAGGAAGAAGGAAATTGACCAAAGAAGGAACACTGAAATGCAGGAAGGAAAGAAGAGCGATGGACAGTAAATATCTTGGTAAGTCTAAGTGAATACTGGATTCTAGTATCAATTATGATAATGTCAGTGAGGACTTCCTTGGTGGCACAGTGGGATGAGAATCCGTCTGCCAATGCAAGGGGCACAGGTTTGATCCCTGGTCTGAGAAGATCCCACATGCCAAGGAGCAAGTGAGCTACAACTACTAAGCCTGTGCTCTAGAGCCTGGGTGCCACAACTACTGAGCCTGCCCACTGCAACTAGAGAGGAGCCCCTGTCCCCTGCTACTAGAGAAAAGTCCACCCAAAAGCAACAAAGGCCCAGCGCGGCCAAAAATAAATAAATGCAAAAACAGGATAGAAAAAATAAAATAATAGTAATGTTAGTTGTATAAGTTATACATACAGCCATCTCTCAGTATCATGGGAGATTGGTTCCAGGACCCCCCACCTCCCCCTCGTGAATACCAAAATCTAAGGATGCTCAAGTCCAAGGATGGCATAGTACTGTCAGTCCTCCATATTCACGGGTCCCCCTATCTGTGGATTCAACCAATCACGGTGTAGAACCCACAGAAGGGACGGCTGACTGCATATATATGCTAAATACACATTGAATCTGAATACACAACAAATAGCAAATGGCAGAGAGGGTAAAATGGGGTTAAAGTGTTCTAAAACCCTGAAGGGGTAAAAATTGCTAGTTTTTCTTACACTCTGAAAAATCAAGAATGCATATTGAAATCACAAGGATAACCACTGAAAGAAGAGCAGAAGAATGAATAACAGAAGTGAAAACTGGAGTTTAAAAAATGGTTGATTGATTAAAAGAAAGAAGGGGAAAAGAAATACAAAACAGATGGGATAAAACTAAATACATTAGTGATCATATTAAAAGTAAATAAACCAAGCACACCAATGAAGCCTCCCAACCATCATCTAGATACTGTTAGCCACAGCTAACAGGTAAAGAGTTTGAGGCACAGAGAACTAAGCTGCCCAAGATTGTCCAGCTAGGAAGTCATGGTACCAGGGTTCACACCTAGCAGCCTGCCCCCGAGGCCTGAGCACGCCACCTCCTCTCTGTTCACCCAACACTGCTTTAGGTCAGCCCTGCCACAGGACTCTACCCAGATTCCTGTAACAAGTTCCTAACCAGGGCTTGCTGGTGCCACATCGTTGCCATGGTGACCATGCTAAGTCACAAAGTGGATCTCATCTCTCTTCCAAATTAAAATCTCTTCCTGGATTCTCATTTACTTCAGGACAAATGTACATGGTCATAAAATGTCCTTCCAGATGAAGCCTCTGGCAACCTCCCTCCCCCTTCATCTACTGCTTCCTGCTTTCCTGTCCTACATTCCAGGAAGACTAGACTCCTGGGATTTCCAGAAAGCACAAGCAGTTTCCCCAGCCTGGGATGCTCCGATGCCCGCTCCTCTGTAGAGGTCCCCTGAAAGTCGGGGTCAGCCCCTCCTCCCCATCCCGAGCCCTTTCTCTGTGCCACACCCCATCTTTCCCGTTTAACTCCATGAAGTACCATCACTTTTCATCTTCTAGACAGAAAGCCAAATGCAGAAAGGCTAAGTGGATTACCCAAGCAAATCCACTCCTCCAGTTGGTAAATATTTACCTAGTAACTACTTAGTAGTTACTTACTTGTGCCTGACACTCTCCTAGGTGGTGGGAAAAGAACAGAATAGCCCTGCCCTCCTGTGAGCACACAAACCATTTTAGGTATACACACTGTATCCCACACACAGCTCTAATGGTAAAGAACCCGTCTGCCAACGCAGGAGACGCAGGTTTGATGCTTGGGTGGGGAAGATCCCCTGGAGGAGGGCATGGCAACTCACTCCATAAGAATGGCAGTATTCTTGCCTGGAGAACCCACGTGGACAGAAGAGCCTGGTGGGCTACTGTCCGTAGGGCCACGGAGTCGGACATGACTGGAGCGACCTGGCACACATACGACTGTATGTTGCATATATAATGTACAGATAGTGGCTGTTGGTACTAAGGGACATGAAGCAAAGTAGGGAGGAGGGAGAGAATGTGAAGCTGGCTGCAGTGTTTTAAAAGGTGGCCAAGGCACACCTAGCTAAGAGGCTGACATATGATGAAAGACATTAGGAGATAAGGGAGTGAGCCGTGGGGCATCGCAAGAGAAAAGGCTTCTGAGCACAACAGCAGGAAGTGGCTGGAGATGGGGTGAGAATGTGGAGGTGCCTTGAGGGAGGAGGAGCAGAAAGCATACGCTGAGATCATTATCTATCCACCAACCTGACCCCGACTAGACAGAGTTCCTCGGAGAACGGTCCTATCTCCAGACAGACAGGAGGTGTTGCTAAACAAAGAAAAGTGAAAGTGAAGTCACTCAGTTGTGCCCGACCCTTTGGGACCCCATGGGCTGTAGACTGCCAGGCTCCTCCGTCCATGGGATTTTCCAGGCAAGAATACTGGAGTGGTTTGCCGTTTCCTTCTCCAGGGGATCTTCCCGACCCAGGAATCGAACCTGGGTCTCCCACACTGCAGGCATACTCTTTACCATCTGAGCCACCAGGGAAGCTTGGACTTTAATTTTGAATCAGACAATTAAACGGGTGCTTTCCCCAACACACCCTTTTATGGATCTGGAATCCTGAGGCTGGCGCTGACCACACAGCATCATCGCCCACCCCGTGCCTTCCCTTCCCTGCCCTCTGGAGATGAGTACTCTGATACAACGCCCCTCTGTCCTGGGAACTGGATCTGTACACTGTGGGCCTCTGTGAAATCTTCCTAAACCAAGGAAAGCTACAGGAGAGCCTGCCGGCAGCAGGGAAGCCCAATTCTGACCGCAACACTGGTTTCACTCATGTTGTCTTCCCACTTTCTTAAAGAAAAACTGAGCTGTTTTAAATCCAAACAGCAAGTCAAACTATTGTCAGCCTCCTGCACATGCTAAGAAACAGGGTACTAAGCTGATGGGTTACACAGCATCAGGCAAAAACCTGTCTGGGAAAGGAGAGCTCTGGTCCTCTGTGCGGAAATGTGGGAAGGGGGTGACACGGCTGAGGCCAGGCCAAGTCAGGACTGAGCTGCAGAGGGTTCTAAATGAGTAAGACCCAAACCACCCAGAGGGCACGCCTACCAGATAACCCGTCTCAGACAGAGAACAGAGCCACAAAAAGAAAACCCAAGATGTCCACCTGGGAGAATTCAGGAGGTGCCAGGGAAGGAGAAACGGCATCCTGGGGGCTGAGGGGTGGAGGGTGGCTTCAAGCCACACCCTGTGGAGTGACAGTGACCTGGAATCAGTCACGGGACCCACAGGAATACGTGGGCCAGGGAGAGGGAATTTATCAGGCCTTTGCTTCTTCCAGGAAGACCGACACAGAAGGGAAACATGTGGGGAGATACTGATCATTCAAATATTTGAAAATCATCTTCCAAATTCTAAGGAGACAGTGATCTTTCAATACTCGCCTTATTATTAAAATGACTACGTAATCTATGTATTTTACAACACATGAACATTTTCAGACATAAAGACGCCTCTCAAATGATCCGTGTACTCATGGTTACATTCTCCCCTACAACCTAAAGCGCCAATCTCACCAGTTAAAATTAGGTTTATGGTGCTGTACTTCAGGTTTTATGGTTCACTCATCCTTGGTTAGGAACAGCCCCCCCACCCTAACCCTAAACCATAATGCTGTGCCATAGGAAAATAAGATCTGTCCTGTGGTCTGTATCCAACAATTGTTAGGAAAAATGATGGCTGATGGTACTTATCTAAACTGAAACCCCTGTCCACTTACAATGCTCCTCAACTCATATCGAATAAGCATTCCCACATAGGCTATGAACTTGAAGGACGGACTTGTATAACACCTTTGATAATGGTGATCTCTAGTGCCCCCAAGTGGTCGTAAGTGATGTGACATCCTCAATAGGGAGTCATCCTGAGAGGTGGCAAAATCTTTGCCACCTGGGCATTTTTACCACAACAGGATGGCTGAAAAAGAAGGTATCAGGGGCAAGAGGGTCCAGAAAAGATGGTTCCTTTTATACCGCTGTTGCCTCCCATCATAAAATCTTGGTACAAGAGAGAAATAATACAAAAGTTTGAAAGCCCACTGGAATTGAGTTAAAATGTGAGTTTTTATCTACTTCCATGGTCCAGGAAAAACTGCCTCTTGAAGAAAATGGCTGCATTTACTCTTGGTTATGAAGATTAAATAAGCATGGATGTAATTTTTTTTTTTTTTGCTTTAAAATGTTACTTACAAAATGTATCCTTCTGTAACTTGTTTTCACTTAATACTACAACTTTAAAGCATTTTGTATACATCAGCGTAGTACAAGTACCTGTTTAATTTCCAAAGTTAGTTAACACCAAAGAAAAAAAAAGTTAACACCAAAAATATGGAGGTTGGCAAGGGGAGAAAGAGGAATATGGCTTGAAGAGGGCATCATGTAATAAATTTATTATATTTCATTACATTTTTCCACTTTTCTCTTAAATTCCAACTGTATACTATATAATCAACTGCTGTTCCAGAAATAAAACATTTTAAACATAAAAATATAAATTTTGCTTCTTAAAAGTGCATACACTTTGAATAATAAAACATACAAATAAATAACAGAAGTCAGTGACACATGTCATGCACTTGTTCTAAAATAATTTAAAATGTGTGATACACGTTTCCAGCCTCAAGGAAAGACATCCTGCCTTCCATATTACTGTACAACTAAAAAAGAAAATCATCCACAAATCACTATGAATGGTGCATGACCACCACCAAAGCATTTTGTTATACAGTGATATGACATGCAGCTTTTAAGACAACTATAGAAATTCCACTGTAAAAACTTAAGAGTTCAATCAAGAAACTACTTTTGTAATGGGGCTTGAATTCAATTTTAACCAGTGGTGAGAGGCACAGTTGGTGAGCAAAACCAAAGGGAACATAAATGCATATTGGAAAGGCCTACAAAGAGAACTGCAGCTCCAGAAACACAGTAACGGCTTCCCCATCTGGTATAATGACCGCTCAGCATGTGGAATAGCACCTGGGGGGTTCATACTGCACTTTCACCATGACAACAGGCATCACTGCTCAGGGCAGCCTTTCTAAAGGAGCATCTCCAACTTGGGTTTTCACTTCTTATTCCTTGAAATGTTGAAAACCTCCAGTAAACTGTGTTTTCTTTTTCTGTAGGCAGCATCATGCTTAACAGGAAGAAACCACCTGAGAAGCACAGCAGCTTATTTTGAATATATTCATAGTGCATTCAGCTCACCACAGATTAAAACTAAATTTCATTCGCCTCCATAGGTAACATGTACTGCCAAATTTTTGGATGCATATTCATTTTTTTAGTTACATGAAAAAAATACTGAGGGTTACTCACCCATCCACCCCCCAAAAAAACCCAAATAAAACGCTTCACATTCATTAAAAAAAAAAAAAAAAAAAATCCTGAAACTACCTTCTGGATAGTAAGAGAGTGAGCTAAATATTCCTTAATAGGAAATTGGGCAGCAGCCTCGGGTTTGCTACTATAACAGGTGACCACGGTCTATCAGAATCAGGGACAGGTTTTGCAAAGCCACTGGAGGCTTTACTTTAGCATTTTCTAACTCAGAGTGACCGTCCTGCTCCCTGCCAAGGTCTGGCCCTGCTGTGGCCTCCGGCGGAGAGGCTGTGGGAAGGAGGCAAGCCCCACGGGACACCAACTGGTCCAGTGAACTAAAGACCCCCAGCTCCCACCAGACGCAAGGGCTGAGGCACACGATGCTCCGAGCTCCTCACATCAGAAAGGCACCCCCCCTTATCTCAAACAGGAAGTTATCAGTAACTCTTTTTTTTTTTTTT
This sequence comes from Bubalus bubalis, assembly GCF_019923935.1. Classification (NCBI taxonomy): domain Eukaryota; kingdom Metazoa; phylum Chordata; class Mammalia; order Artiodactyla; family Bovidae; genus Bubalus; species Bubalus bubalis. The sequence continues at coordinate 21,513,872 of NC_059180.1, read as the reverse complement.
TTTCCCTTGTCTCTCCAAAGCAACAGAGGACTCTGAGTCATTTGTGAGTACTTCACATGGCAGTGATTCTCGCCAGAGTTCTCAGCAAAGGGAAGGTGTATCACAGTGCTTCTCAATTCTGCAAATTAGAAACACTTCAGAGCTTTAAATATATTGATGGTAGCTCCTGGGACCTGCCACTACACTAATTAGATCAAAAGCTGAGGAGTGGGACTGAGGCATTTTAAAGTTCCCCAGACGATTCTAGTGAGCGCTGGGTATCCGAACCTCAGACATGTTCTTCACAAGAGGCTTGATGGAATTCGGGAGAGTACGTGAGATCTGAAAAAGGCCTCCCAAGTCTGGATCTCCCTTCTCCCTCAACTGGGAAACACCAGTCTTAGATGACTGTGAGCAGCTCTAGAACCTAACCCACTGTGGACGCTCCTGTACACCTCACAGCTCAGTCTCATTGTGACCAGTGGTGGGGAAAGCGCCAAAGCTTTCCAGAACAGCTCTAAGTCTCTACAAAAGTGTCTGAAAATTGTTAGCACTGTTAGAAGTCACATTCTTTCCTTGTGACCACGATAGAACCCTAGAAGATATAAAAAATTAAGATCTATAGAAAATGGCAGGTTATTTTTAGAACAAAATACTTTAGGAAAGTCTTCTGGCTAAATACAGTATATAAACCACTGTGTGTTCAACACACCCATTTCCACTCCTGCTTGCAAAATACCTATTTTACACACAATCTTGCCAATGATTAAAAAAAAAAAAAATCGGCAAAGAGAAGCACATGCAAAGCAAAACAAAAAATCACATTCATGCTTTTCAATACTGATTATAGAATTACAAATCCAAAAATAGAGCTCCATAATCTAAGAGATGTCTTTTTTTTTCAAACTTACATTGAGTGTAAGTAGTCTGTATTTTTTCTTAGTTGTTTGCATAGGTAGTAAGAGCATGCTTTCTGGGTTAGACGGAGGCCATGCAAAATTATTTCCATTACTTGGGGGAAAAAAATGATTGGTCATGCTCAAAATGCAGATGCAAAAACACTTTGAGAGTTGATCAAAAGGCAGTATGGACTGTTCATTTGAATAAAAGCATGGGATTTCCCCCGAAAATATGGAGTTAGCAATAACATTACCCTTTAAGAAATTGAAGACAGACAGCCTGCACAGTAACAGCTATTTTTTGTGTTTATGTTTATGATATAGGCACTGGTTTGTCAGCAACTTCTGCTCTTCTCAATTCCAAATAATACAAAGTTCAGTGTGCCTCATAGAATACGTTTTATTGAAACTGTGCTTGTGATTTGCATACTATCTCAAAAATCCAACCCGGAAACACTAATAATCTTTGCATCCAATAATTATAACCTACACAGGAAAACAGTATCTCCAGCTGCTCAGTAATTTGTCAGAACGAAATTTAACGTCGGATGTCAATCTACTTTTTAAAACACGTTTATTTGAAATAAATGAGCTTTGTTCACAGCTCTTCTGTTCCTTTTTTTGTAAAGGCTGCCACTTCTGTTTCCTTTACATTCTGTCCTGTTTTCTTCATGATAGGTTATTTTAGAGGGATGACCATTTTTCTCCCCACCCACCCACAGAAATCCCCACATCCACCACACACAAATGCAGATGACCAAATTCTAAAGAAGAGTGACTTCAGATCGGATTTCCAACCTCTAAGTAGTAGAGACAGCACAGTCTGAAACAGAGGATGTGACAGTAAAGTATCTCTAAAGATGAAGAAGGGCACTTTTGGTTTCCAGAACAGAACAGACTTGTTCAAGAGGCCCACAGGCCTCAGCCGATCACCAGGATCCACTTGATCTTTCTGCTTGGGAGGACTGGCACCCCTGGTTCATCAGCTGTGCTCCCAGGGCTCCTCAGCTACAGCGAACTCCCGAAGCTCTCAGCTTGCCTTTACAAGCAAAGCAGGCCCTCAACGAATGTTTGCGGAATGAATGATGAAAGAAGGATTACAGAAGAGGTCGGGGCAGCCTCACAGACAATAACAGTATTTTGCTACACCACAAACACCCCCGCACCCATTTCTATTGGTCCAGTGGAGCACTACTTACTTTCAGTTAGGCTGCTTTTAGGATGAGAAGATACACAGAAAAGGTGGGAGATGGTATTGAGGTGCCACGAGCTTAACAGTCTCTTTGTGCTTCCACACTGCATTAGGGGTTACAAAGGCAAGGTGTAGGGCTGTTGGAAGGAATGACGAAGACTCCGCACACCCGATGTTCACAGGAAAAGAAATCAAGAATAAAGGTTTTAAAAAGCAAACACACATTACAGATGCAACACTACTGTTGATGGTTATTTTGTGCCTATCAGGAAATACGGCTGCTCTAATCGGGCCCACCTGGTTGTCAACCAGGAACCCAGGTCTACCATCGTCAGCAGATGATTTTTAACCCCAAAACACATATAAGCTCACTGTGTCAAACATCACTGAGAAGAGAAAAAACAGAACACCAAGTCCCTAACTCCACCAAAGAACTGAACTGAACCAAGTGTAATTTTTCTATAAGATACTTCACACCACAAAGAGCATCTCCAAACTTTTGGGCAAAACATCCTTTTTCTGTGGCTTAAAGGTTGCAACCTAATAACTAAGGATGAAATTTTCATTGCTTACCAAGATGCCTAGACACTGCCATACTTCCTGATTTTTTTTACCATTAAAATCTGAAACAAGAACTAAATTCCATAGACATACAGTTTATAGATATGCAAAGTTTATTCTAGATCCCATGGAACTTTAATATACTTCATAGATTTGGGGTTTTTTTTATTATAAAGACACTAAACACAACAGAAAATCCATTCTTGGAGAACTCCGGAATAAAAATATTTACCACTGGGAAAATTAAATTACATTCTATTAATGCTTAACTGTTTATATTCCCCACCTCTCCCCCCAAAAAAGTGTTATTAAAACACTGAGTAGTCCAACTATGATTCTAAGACTGTTTCAGAGCTTCAGATAAAAGATTTCAAATGAGATTTACCTATTAAATAAAGATGAGAGGTTCAAATTAGACAAACACTCAATTCCAGATAGTGACAACCCCACATCTGGTGCAATCTTTTTAGGAAATCAAAGTGATACTGGAAAACTCACAGTGGCTAAGCACTGATGGAGCTATCAATGTGCTGCTCGAAGCAACAAGATCAAGATGGAAGGCAGTCACAGCCCGGCAGGGTAAGTGAGGCTGCTCTGGGGAGCCAGACGCCTGCACGGTGAGATGAGGACTCCTGGCAGAGTGGTGGAGTCAGGATCAAGCACAACAGGCTCAGAGTAAGTGGATTTCACGGAGCACTAGCCTAACTCTCACAAGGCCAGATGTGTTGTCTTAAACGTCGCAGGGGTCTACAATTCCAGCTTACCCTCAACGCACATGGCCTCCAGACTTACAGGTTAACCTGCTCGTGCTCAAATTAGCAGCAAAATAAAGCAACCTACTAGAAGCATTTCCTTAGAGGTATTCATAGCAAAGAAAGGGGAAAAAAGAAAAACAGGCCAGTGCAGAATCCATAGCTATGCATGTAATGTACGTTCTAGTTACTTCACACACGGCAATACTGAAAAGGGAGATTATATAAATGGATCTGTGTACAAGGTGTTCAGGAAGAACCTGAAGAGTCCATGACTTAAAAAAAAAAAAAAAAAGTTAATATGTAAACGCATATAAACTTAGCATGCTGTATTTCACAGCAAAGTGACAAATGCTATTCAAAGAGAATCAGAACCATGACTCTCTTCGACATTTTTAAAAAATGGGAAAAAAAAAAAAAAAAACAACTAAAAATCACAGAACACCTCCTAAAAGCTTGAAATAATCTATATACATATCTTGCTTATCTGTGAATTTCTTGAGGTTCCCTTTTTCTCTAAACAAGAAACGCAATTTTCACTGACAATGCCAGATGAAGCAGGCTCCATCCTGCTTGTGAGTTTCACTACATCTCCAGCACAAAGAAGAAATAAATGCATTCCTGAAAAACAATCCCAGTGAAGCCTGACAGGCAGACATTATGCACATAACACTGTCACACATCGCTCGAAAATACCATCACTGGCTGCTGGCATCAGGCAACTTCTTTCCTCTCCAAGTTACAAGACGAGGAAACATGGGTGTGAGTTCTTGGGGCAGCATGGAGCTTTCAATTTCTAACACAGGAAAAAAAGCAACACCAGAGAAGGAAATGGCACAGATTTATGCATCCAGTCTAGAATTCATTTCTTTTTTTCCAGGAATTTTCTCTAGTCCATTTCAAAACCCCAGTGACCTTAGTGAGCAAATTTACAAGGGGAAAAAAAAAATTTTAACTACTAGTGACTGGCTTTCTGGCTATCCGACTTGCCACCTCTTAGAACACATCCCACAGGTCAAGACAGCTTATGGCAACGCACGTCTTTGCAGATAGGAAGGTGGTGAAAGACTTCATTTCTACCTCTAAAACCTCTCTGTGGCAGTAGGAGAAATGACAGCAACCCACAGGCCACCTTCTTTGATCCTTTCACGGATGCGCAACCGTCCTACACTAGCTGAGTATATACCTGAGAAACATTAGTGTTAAAATATTGCCCTTGACAAAGACTGGTAAGATGGGGCCAAAGTGCAGAAAGCGACAGTTTTTCCCTCGGTTTATTTCACTGTTAAGTGTCACAGTTTATAAGAGTTCCTGGTGCCACATGACAATCCACAGTTGACGACAAATTCCGCTCAGGTGAAACGAGAGTCAAGTAATTCATCCTTCTACAGAGCACACTAGTGATAGCTTAACTGGTTTCACAGGTTTCAAATCCCTAGTGTCCAATGAAAGTCGTTAAGAGTTCTCTAGAAAGAAATATGTACAGTTACTAAAGGGACCATCCAGGGTATCATCTATAATTATTTCAGTTAGCTTGGTGTCAATGCTTTGCCTATGGCTGTTATTTGGTTCAATGGCAGAGTAAGGCGACGCTTTTAACAATTTGCAATTGAATTCTCCCACATACACACACGCGCGCGCACACACCACACAAACACACACACACAAACACACACACACATGGCAGGCACATGACCCTCAAAAAATACAAAACAGAAGCATAAAGGGCTTTGGTGGGAGGGAAGAGGTTCTAAATAAATTAACATCTTTACAGATAAAACACTTGGACTGCAGAAGTATCACTGAGGTTTCTGAGAAGGCCGTGCAGAGGTTTGCATGCTAGAAGGTAACTTTTTGGAGGATTTCTCAGCAGACTGCCTGCACCCAGGAGACAAGGGCGCTGCAGAATCAAGCTGGGAAGTCTTGGACTTGCGAGCGGACAGCAGGGAATGTTTAGCAGAAGCGGGGTCCTTGGAGGCAAGCGGCTCTTTCCCAACTGCAATGGCATTTGGCTGCTGGGAGCCTGGCGCCTGGGAGCCTTTCTCTGCCTTGTCATCCCCCGCGCTCTTACAGACCGACTTGACAGAGCCCCCGCCCGCCTTCTTGGACAGCAAGGCAGTCTTGCCCAGATCTGTCGACCGCCGGGTCTCCTTCTGTCTCAAGGCCGACTTGAAGAAGGACAGCCCCTTGTCCTCGGACTTGCTGTCCCTCTTCAGGCCGGCCCTCACGCTCGTGCTGGGGGAGCGCAGGCTGGCCATGGAGGAGCTCCGCACGTGCCTGCTGTCCGCCCTGCCGTCCCCGGCCCTGGCCTGGCTCACGCGCGGGGAGTTGGGTTTGGAGCTGGAGGTGACGCTGGCCCTGTCGGAAACCAGGCTCTGTCTGGAGCCCTCTCGGCTTAAGCTCCTGTCTGAAGTCCTGCTCTTCCCAGGAGGGAAGGGGCCCCTCGGGGCGGGGCCTGAGGCTTTCTTGGCAGACGTGGAGGAAGCAGTATAAGCGAGGGAAGAAGCCGACTTCTGCTTCTGGAGCGAAGGGGATGACACAGACTCGTGGGACTTGGGGGAGGACTCCTTCTTTGGGGCAGGGGCAGGGGAGGAATGCCGTCCACTGGCCCTGGAGGAAGAATCGGCTTTGCTTCGGGAGCGGGAGGGCTTTACGGACACTTTCACGGGAACGGGAGAAGAAGGGGACGTACTGGAAAGAGAGGACTCCTGGCTGGCCAAGGCTGGTCTCCCCTTCCGCAAGCTTCGCTCTGGCTCAGAAGCGCCTTTGGCGCTGGGGGATCTCTTGGTTGTGCTCTCTGGTTTCTTTGCGAGGGAGCCTGGGTGGCTTGGGGATTTCACCTCTTTGACGGGAGAGCTGTCTACAGAATCGCTCTGATCCACATAAGCAATCTGGTTATTGTTATCAAATGGATCAGAGACGGGGGGCAAGTGATCCCCATGTGCTGAGCTTCTGCTCTGTGTGTCCGCCACGCTGGAGTTCAACTTGCGGGCGTCCGACTCGTCTCTGAACACACCTTCCATGACGGCCAGAGGGGCCCGGCCCACAGCCTTGTGCTCCCGCCGACTGTGACTGTCGCTCGAGTCCTGGTGGCTGCTGGACAGGTTCCTCAAGCTACCGAAGCAGGAGATGGAGACCTTGTCATCCACGGCCTCCCCGATCTTCTCCAGGGTGGACGCAGAGGTGTGAATCGGAGAGTCCCCTGAGAAGCGGGAAGGGGAACTGGAGCGCATCTGCAGCTTGGCAGACAGGGACCAGGAAGGCCGCATGCAATTTTCACTGACGGCCAAGGGGCTGGTGACAGACGGTCTGGATGACAAGCTCTGGCGCTGGACACTTCTCACGAACGGACGAGTCGAGAAGCCTCCTGAATGCAGCAAAGAGATTACCGTTAAGCCAAGCCAACAAGATGCGCTAGTAACATCTACAGAACAAAGGAAGGCCGGCCTCAGAGGGTGACGGGAGCGTGACCTGCAGAGCCAGCGCGTCTGGGGTCAGTGAGTAATCACGTGATTTTAACTTTTCTGAGCCTTTACCTATAAAATAGGGGCATTCTAACTTGGGGACCAGCAAAGCACCTTCTTGCTCAACATTAGGGCTCAGCAGACTTTTCCTCTAACGGCCAAGACAGTAAATATTTTAGGCTTTGTGGGGCAGCTGTTCAACTCTGTCACCTTAGTGCAAAAGCAGCCACAGGCAACAAATAAACAAACAGGCATGGCTGTGTTCCAACAAAACTTGTTTTTGTTAACAAATAAAGACAGGGGCCATATTTTGGCCTGTGAGCCATAATTTCCTGACCCTTGTAACTCACAGAGCTACTAGGAGAATGAAATAAAATCTTCAAAGTCCTGTGCCCGGCAAGGTACCTGACATTGCACACTGCTCAATAAACGTGAGCTACTTCATTTACGGCTTCTTCATCTCACTAAGGACACTGGGGCCCACAGCAGCGAGGCCCGTGCCCATGACCACACAGGTAATGAGGGGCAGAGCCAGCACCAGAACCACAAGCCCTTCCCCCAACTCAGCATCACAGGCAGGCGGGCCTGTGATCGCTGACTGTGAAAGCCATCAGTGGAAGGAACTAGAGACAACACGCTTCTACCCTGAGTGCCTTAAAACTTTCAAGAAAAATATTCATGATCAGAGCAGTAAGTGACTTTGAACTTCCAAAGAAAATATTCTAAATGAAATTCTCCACACACTTGCTACTGGAGCTGTGGTATTAATACAACTCCGTCTGGATGAGACCCTGAGCGACAGGCCCTGGTCCATGGGCACCACCCAGCACGACTGTATGATGATGACCCTGCAGAGGATATCGATTCCCCCAACTCCACCATTTAAAACAGACTGGGCGCAAACCATATCTAGGCTCCCTGTTCAAACAACAGTGAGCTCGAAGTTTAAAGGCTTTGCTGAAAACCACCTCCAAATAATAAACAAGCCAAGGGGCACTGCCAGTTTTTCACAAAATGTCAGGAGTGCCAGCCAGGAGCTTGGTGGTTACAGCCCAAGACTCTTACGCTACAGAAGACGACGCAACAGTCGGAAGAAGGGGCAGAGCTGGAGGTGAGACGGAGCTCTCCACGTCGGGCCTTCCTCCCGACTCCTGTTTCCTTCCTGCAGTTTGTGTTCAGGTTAACCATCACCACTAGCAGGCAGTTTACCAGAAGCGATGGAAATGCAGCCCACACACTGACTGAGGCCTGCGGGGTGAGTCACCGGGCTCGTGGTATCCCACAGAGGCTGAGCTCACTCTCTCCCCCTCCCAACGCTCAGGACTCCAGCTGCCTCATCGCCTCCCCCCAGCTTGGGGTCCCGGGTGGAGCGGAGGGCTGTGTTGCCACTAGTCCAGCGGGAGCTGAAGGCAAAAACACCAGAGCTCAATTTTTATCAGCTTTGCCAAGCTTGCATACTGTGACTGTTTCCAAAATTCCCCCAAACAGCTTTATGCAAAGGCAGCGGCTTCTGTTCTAGGTGCTCCTGCACTCCCCAAGCACGCACCACAAGTCCCTCCAGGGAGGCAGCGTGGAGGGAAGGTGAGAGGCCGAGCAAGTCAGGCGCTCCCACACCAGGCCCCGCATAGCAGCTCATCCCCAGGCAGCCTCCCGCAAAACCCTCAGCAAATCGCAAGCCCGCTGAGTCCCCTTACAGCTACTCCGAAGAGTTTAAAAAGCACTTTGATTAAACTGTACCAGTTACTGTACAGAGTTAAAGCTCTAGCCTCCACGTTTACACTTTAAAAGTGAAAAACGACAAAGTGGAAGGAAAAAGTCCTGGATCCCAGAGGAAAAGCAAAAGGGCCAGTGATATAAAAGGTTCCGTACGACGGTGACCACAGCCACGCAGGCCCCTCACTGTCGCCCACTTTTATGTCCCCCACCTCCTTCTTGGGACTTGGCTCCCCAACACGAGGGAGCCTGTGTGCATGTCCACGAGCCACTGTTTCGGACATCTTCACTGAAACCCAGACCCACCGTCGTCCTCACTCCTCTCCCCGGTCATCTCCACGGACTCCGACAGCGAGGCCAGGGAGGTGCGTCTGGAGGAAGCCGCAGAGGTCACGCTGGCTTGCTTGCTCCCCGGGAGTCGGCTCACCCAGTGTTCGCACAAGGAGGAACTCGTGGAGCCTGCAGGAAAGGAAGCGGGCGCCGAGGTCAGGCCAGAAGCCCAGGGACTTCATTGCTGGGCCAGTGCTAACTCCCAGACCCCACACCATGCCCACTCGAATGCCCCGTGAGGATGAAAAAGAGGGCAGACTCCCACTCACGTCCACAGCTGTAAAATCCAAGTACAGGGACGGACACTTCATAAAGCAAAGTCTTAAGTGCCGGCAACAGAATGAACAGACACAACTGTTCATACCTTCCACCCACCCTATACATGTTTACTGAGCACGACAGCCCAGGCAGCGTCCTAAGCACCTGCAGTAATACTCCAGAGAGACGAAAGCAAGCAGTGGTGTCCTGTTACTTTCTTGGCCTTTGGTGAAATTTTTAAATCATTTAAACCACAGTATTAATATACAACAAGCAAGCACACACACACAGGGCCACGTGCCGTTCTGTCTTGTCTGTTCCAGGAAGGCCCTTAAATATGAGTTAGGACGACAGAAGCCACTTCTGAGATGGAGAGCGTGCAGCAGCATGACTATCTCGAGGAGACCTCAAGGGGGTGTCAGGTCCAAGCACATCTCAGACTCTGGAAAGCACTGCGGGACGCCACTAGAGCCCTGGAGTTCCCGCCTTCTGTGAACGAAGAGAGCAGCTACAGACTGAGTGCTGTACTGCGTGGGGTGCGATGCACCGGGGTCTCTCTGCCTCAGCGATGCTTCCTTTGAGCGGCTTCCGGCTGATCCCTCACAAGCTTCGAGGGGCGCAGGGATGAATAACTGATCACACAGAGCCACATCCCACAACTCTGTCCTATTCTCTCAACTGCAACGTGGCATTAAGACGCCTTCTCCCCGTTTGGATTGTGTGTGGCTACATCAAGTGTGGATACTGGTTCTTGTGTTTGTTTAACACAACAGAGTAGATCTCCTCAAACTAAACCCAAGCCCTCTAAGATTATTACAGCCTTCAATCCTTCCCCTAACAGAACAGGCCAATTTTACTGGAAAAAAAGAATAATTTGTAACGGTGCTTTACCCTTTGCAAAGGGCTTTAACCCAAGTTCACCTGATCTGCTGGACACAACGACCTCATGAGACACGTAGCATTATTACACCCATGTTACGGCTGACAAATGCGTGGTTTAGATGGGACATGCTCCAAGATAACCCGAGCAAGGGGTGGCAAAGTCAAGTCTGGTTCTGCTTCCAAATCGCTTGGTCCCTCTACTGTGCGAGCGCCTGGCAGTGCTCCTCAGCTCCCTCACTCACTGACTCCACAAGTAAACACACGAGCGTGCTCTGAGCCGGGCTCCACTCCACCTCCATGGCAACTCCTGGTTCACAGTTGCTCGCACATTCCAGCCCCGTTTCCTTGACTGCAACCATTCTGCCTTCCAGATTAAATGCAAATGTGACCATTAACCTGATCCAACCAGCAGAATCAGAGGACCTTCTGGAGAAGTCCTCTGGATCATCAAGCACCATCTTCTGTTCTCAGAAAAACCGCCCCCGGGGTGGAATGGCCTTACCCGCCACCGAGCTGTTGGCCGACCACGACGGTATAGCTGTTCGCCTCTGGTAGAAGAGGATGTATGCCGTCTGCGTGCAGACCTCATCTTCCGACAGCTGCTGCACGTCACTGTCGTCGAAGCAGTACCAGAGACCATCCACGGAGTTCTTGCAGAACGCTGCCAAAGAGAGCCCACCAGCCGTCAACACTGGGGTGGCCACCCTGGCAGCTCCACTCCACCCACATACACTGTTTCCTTGCCTCACATAATTCAGTAACTTTTTAAGGTCGCAGGTAGTAATGCAGAGAAAGGGTTAAAAAAAAAAGCGCCAAATTCCAAATCATACACAGGCAAGATGTTTCACGAAATTCCAACCTATTCCAAATGGATGAAATTCTACTTAATCTTAGAAAATGAGTATTTAGTTAAACCAATGGCTTTCAACCAGAGATGATTTTGCCCCAGGGGACACCTGGTAATGAATGGAGACATTTTTGACTGTCACAACTTGGGGGGCGGCAGGGCAGGTAATAGGATACTAGTGATGAGTCGGGGGTAGAGACCAGGGCTGCTGCTAAACATGCTACCGTGCACAGGACAGCCCCACAACGAAGAGTCACCAGCAAACGCACTAATGTGCCAGGACTGAGCAGCTCTCTTTTAAGGATACTGTAACCTTTTAGTGTTTCGGGAACTAGAAATAATGATATTAATAATAGCAGCAGCTAATACTTGTTTAACACTTGTTATGTATCTCATTTGATCCTATGAAATTTGTTCTATTATTACTCCCATTTTACTCAAAATAGGCTCAAAATGATTAACCAGCCTGCCCAAGGCCACACAGCTGGTAAAGCAGGGGGCCGAGTTCATTTCAGAATTATCTAGTCCTCGAGCTTGTTCTTAGACCCCCACCCTACCCTGCCTCCCTCAGAGGCAGCAAAACGGTGCCTCATGGAAGTCCCCCGGCAAACTGAGAACGGGGGCTCATGAATGCATGCGGCCTTCGCTCCAGATCAAATTCTAAGCCTGAGATAAGAATCAAGAGCGTTGAAGCACCAGCAAGGACAGACAGACATAGCTTACTGTGCTGTGAATCGATCAGGGAGTGTGATAAGCTTGATCCGGAAAGCTGTATGCATTATCAGTACTTTCTAACTTACTGGGGTGAACATAAATGAGTGCTACAATATTTGGCTGAATGCCGGAACAGACTCAGTAGAGGCCCAGGGGGCAGGACACATAAGGTCCCCGAGTGGCACCAGGAGTGACAGCCTTTATAGGCCACAACCACTGGGTAAGTATGGACTCGGAGGAGATGAAAGGGACCAGGCGAGGCAGGGCTACACCAGACAGGTGCCAACAAAGAAGAGCAGGTGAAGAATCTATGACTGCAGGGTAGGAAGGCGTCTGCAGCTGTCGACTCACTGGAACCAGAGGGGAAAGGGCAAATGGAGCTGGTAAAATAGCAACTGTTTGGTCAGTGGCGTGGTCAGGCTTGATGTGCTATGGCCCAGCTGGAGAGGGGATGTGGTTCAGGAGTGGGAGAAGGGGTGGGAGGAAAACTGTACAGAGGAGCGTGCCCGAGAGAAGGTGGCAGAGCTACCGTGTACCAGTTCCAGTCTGCTTCTCCTCGGGATGCTCTGTCCTCAGCCACAGCATGGAAACTCAGGGGCTCACCAACGGGTTAATGATGTATTTATAAAATAATTCTGTGTGCTTTTCTTCCCAGCACTGTTTTCTAAATTGTTTTCTAGACCAGTGCTATGCAAATTGTGTCTCACAGACTGGTGCCAGTCCAAAAGAGAAGCACCAAAACGGGGTAAGCATTTAAAAACATTCATGCTAGTCTGATGTTTTTATTGTGTTTTTGCGTAAGTTCTGGCTCTCGAAGGATTGGAAATTTTTAAAAAGATTTAAGAAATCTTTTAAAAGGTTCTTTATCGCAGATCGTTTAAGCAGCACTGTTCTAGAATCATTACAAGTCAGCCATACATATACCATGTAACTACAGGTAGAACCAGTGCAAAATAAAGAACACATTAAAATAAACATTCCAAGTGAAAGCTCAGAAATAAGGTATTTTTAACTTAACGATGCTCATGTACTTAAATGTTCTTATGAGAAAAGCAGTGGTATGGTCTAAGCATGGGAAGTAAAGTAAGTAAAGTCAAGTTGCTCAGTCGTGTCCGACTCTTTGCGACCCCATGGACTATAGCCCACCAGGCTTCTCCGTCCATAGGATTTTCCAGGCAAGAATACTGGAGTGGGTTGCCATTTCCTTCTCCAGGAGGTCTTCCTGACCCAGGGATTGAACCCGGGTCTCCCACATTGTAGGCAGACGCTTTACCGTCTAAGAATGGGAAAGGGGAAATAAATGCAGAAAATACCTGAGTCACTCCTAGGTAACAGGCCCCAAGAAGCAGACATGAGCACTTTCAGCTCCCTTGCATGGCCACCAGGTTAGAATAAGGGTCTTCACCTAACGTCACAGAGCTAGGAGATGTGTCTGGCTTCTAGCCCACACTCCTCTAACTAACTGTACTGCCTCCAAGATAGCTATAGTTTCCAGGCACTTTCCAGTCTGTTCCATAAACAGAGCAACATGAGGCTAGCACTGTCCTATTTCCTCAACAGTTTCTAGCTAGAAACCACACAACATGCTTGTCCATATTTTCCTGAGAAACAGTCTTCCACATGGAAGATTCTTTACCAAAGCTGAAGCTACACAAACACCAACCAGGGATGCTGGACAAGGTATTACTTCACCAGCTAATGAATGAAATTAAATTCCCTCTAAGTCCCTTTCAATTCTCAGAGTCCCTGAGTATATAACTCTGTGACTTAGTATCAAAGAATGGAGATATGACCAGGAATGCCCCAAGAGGAAAAATCCAACTAGATACACAAAGTGGTTCCCATAGAATATAAATATAAAATATGTAAGATACAAAATCTAGTATTAAAATCTGGCTTTAATAGATTTTTCAGTAGATCCTCTATCTCCTTCTTCTCCTAGAAAGTGCTTCCTAGGGCAAAGTAGAGGCCATCCAAAGCGCTCCACTGAGATACACTCCAAGTTCCATCATTCCTTTCACAAGTGACTGCAGCTTGCAGCATCTAAATATTCAAAGAATTTGAACTTAATGGGTTTCAAGAACAAAAGACTGTGTCCAGTCACACTCAAGCTCTTGCCTCCTGGAGGAAGAGCAAGGTAAGAGAGGAAGTGTGCAAGGCCAAGGAGGGGGTCTAGGACCCGACAGGCTCATTCACCGTGTTATGGGCTAACTGCCAGGGAGGAGTCTCAGAAAGCCCGAAAGACCAACCGGCAGGGCCAACCCTCCTCCACCTCCCCCCATGTTTACGAACCAACAGCACCCTGTTGGGGCCCCGTGGTGGAGACCATTGAATTGAGGATGCAAGAAAGTCCCAGAGAAGTGTTTCTGCCCAACAGGCTGAGTGGGAAGGACGCAGAAACCCGAGTCCTGGCCACCCACACATCAAGTTCCCCCCACACACAGATGTCCAGGCAAGAAGCCCCCAGTATACAGGCCTCCCCAGCATGCATGCATGCCCTGAACCCCATCACTCCATTTCTGAGACTCAATCTCAAAGAGATACAGAAGTAACACACAGAAAAGGGGACTACGCACAAAGATGTTCACCAGTGTCATCTTCAAAGTTAAATACCAGAAATAATGTACGTGTTCAACAACAGGTAATGGTTATATATCAGACTAGACTTCATCATCAGAATATCCTGCAGTCATTAAAAATAACGTTTACAAAAAGTTAAGTGTCTGCCCTGTGGGTGTAGGTGGCAGGTTACTAATCGCAGCTTCCCCTGACCCTCCAGGAAGGGGGTGCTCTGGCCACTCTCTTCTCCCGGCCCCTGTTCTACCCACAGTCCACACTTCAATCACAGAACCTAATACACACTTCCGCTCTTTCATATTACGTGTGCCTACGCTGTCCCAACCACTTGTTTACACTCTTGGAAGACAGAGGCTGAGATTTTTTTCATTTCCAACATGTCTCTGATATGTTATGGCCCATGGCAAGCAAGAAACAGAGGAGGTGCTCCATAGCGGTTCACCTGAACAGAGCACACTAACGTAACGGCCAAAACTTACAGAAAACACTGGAAGTTAACACCACTTATCTAAATGTTGCCTACTTACAATGGGATATTATTCAGCCTTAAAAATGGACGTTTTGACACACAGTACAACACGGGTGACTCTTGAATACATTACGCTAAGTGAAGTAAGCCAGACACAAAAGGACAAATACTGTATGATTCACTTACACGAGGTACCCAGAGTAATCAGTTTCACAGAAAGAATGGTGGCTGCCAGGGAAGGGGGAGGGGTCAACAGGGAATTACTGCTTAATGGATGCAGAGTTTCAATTTGGGAAGATGAAAGAAATTCGAGATGGACAGTGGTCATGACTGCATGAATATATGAATGAACTTAATGACAATGAACTGTACACTTGCTGCTAAGTCACTTCAGTCATGTCTGACTCTGTGCGACCCCATAGACGGCAGCCCACCAGGCGCCCCCGTCCCTAGGATTCTCCAGGCAAGAACACTGGAGTGGGTTGCCATTTCCCTCTCCAATGCATGAAAGTGAAAAGTGAAAGTGAAGTCGCTCAGTCGTGTCCGACTGCTAGTGATCCCATGGACTGCAGCCTACCAGGCTCCGCCGTCCATGGGATTTTCCAGGCAAGAGTACCGGAGTGGGGTGCCATTGCCTTCTCTGGAACCGTATGCTTAAAAATAGTTAAAAAGGAAAATTCTGTTGTGTGTTATTTATCACAGTTTCTAAAAATATTTTTTTTTTTCTTTTAAAGTTTTTGGCCATGCCACAGAGCATGTGGGCTCTTAGTGCCCCAACCAGGGACTGAACCCTCACCCCCTACAGTGGAAGTGCAAAATCTTGATCACTGGACTCCAGGGAATTCCCACCACCATTTTCTGAGTAATAATCTCACGGATTATTTTGGAGTGGTATCCTCATGGGTTGATGGCACTATTCTTTTTGCCTCTTTCTAGTCTCTAATTTCATGACGAGCACTACTGCTTTGACAAATAAAAAAAATTAATTTGAACACAAAGCAAAAAGAAAAACCCTTACAAGTCACTTTAAAGACACTATTAAAAAAAAGTGGTCCACAGCCACTCCAAATCAGGGAGATGCTAGGCCCTGAAGGAAGCAGAGCAGAACCTTAAACGGGGCTGTGCAGGTGAGGTCAAGAAGGCAAGTCCTGGGTGAGCCAGACAAGGCCACCCCTCTGCACAGGCCACCACTCTCCCTGCTCGGGTCAGAGCCTGACCAGATGAGGCCAGGGAACAGAGAGCTGGAAGGTGAAAGCTGCCCTCGTGGTTGGCACGCTTCCCGCTGGAAGAGAAAGCAAGGTTCTGAAGCACAGCCACCCTGTCGCAAGCACAACACGTCGGGGGACCGTCAGCACAGGCGCCCGGCCTCTCGCGCTGCAGACCTGTGTAGTGCCCCCCTTGCATGGTGCCATGATGATTGCACACGGCATACAGGTCATAGATGTAGTCCTCAGGGTCCCTCCCGAGTCCGTAGGGCCGTCTCCATGGAGACCAGTGGGATGGCAGACTCCAGCTGCTCTGGCTTCGCTTAACCACGTGAGGTGTCATGTCCAGGCCGGTCAAAGGGAACTTGACCATGTTCTGAAGTTTCATACGCTTGTCTCCTTCCTGTTGCAAGAAGAAAAACAAGTCCTGATGGCATGTTCATGCGAGCAGAGGGTAGGCCAGTTCAGCGTGAAAGGCAGACTCTATTGGCTGAAGTAGGTTTGAGTTTCCTATCTGATGTTTCCAAAGACATACGACACAGGGAACAGGAATACTGTTAACTATTGGGGTTGGCCAAAAAGTTCATTCACGTTTTCCCGTAAGATGCTATAGACTAACCTGAATGAACTTTCTGGCCAACCTAATACCTGGAGGGTTTTAATATCACCAAAAATGGAACCCACGATTAACTACATGTAAGAGGATAATGAGCCTTCTGGTCCTTACCTAATAAAAGTTTTTAATGTGCAAAATGACAGTTTCCGTTGGTTCATCCAGATGCATGAAAAGAAATGGAGTAACAACATATGTCAAGGGACAGCATGGTGTTGGCACCGAACTCACAGAACAGGGCCTCTTCCTAGCCCTTCCTCCAGGAAGTACATTCAAAGTTAACAGTGACTCAGCTTGCTACATTCACTGAGCTGACAACCTTAGGCAACCTGGAAATCTTGCCATCAGTTGAAAGGTATCTACTAAATGTTTCCTGTGTCTATAGTGAAAGTCACTCAGTCATGTCCATGGAATTCTCCAGGCCAGAATATTGGAGTGGGTAGCCTTTCCCTTCTCCAGGGGATCTTCCCAACCCAGGGATCAAACCCAGGTCTTCCACATTGCAGGCAGATTCTTTACCAACTGAGCCATAAGGGAAGCCCTCCTGTGTCTATGGGGGCTTTAAAAAAATGAATCAGGTACAGATAATGCCAATTCTAAGGGAAAAAAAAAAGTTCCTAAGAGAAAGGCAGGCGGTCCTGCAGGATCAGGCTAAAGAACCTGGATCCTGCTCTGTAGTCACGGGGGAAGCTTGGGGAGGAAGCTTGGGGGAAGTCAAGGGGAGGCTCTGAGGCAGGACGTGATGTCATCAGAGCAGCCATGAAGTAGTGCCCAAAATGTGCTCGAGAGGGAAGAGCAGCCTAGGTTACAAAACCAATAAAAAGACATCGCAACTGCAACCTGCTGGGAAGGAGCGGAAAGTTGGAACTGGCAGGATGACAGAAAGAATGGGGAGAAGAGGACACATACAGAAGGAAGTGGGGAGGACAACCAAGCCTAGGTGTCAGAGACAAGAAAGAATAGTCAAAGATGACACTACAGTTTTGAGCTGGGGCGCTGGAGGCGTGACTATATGTTTTCAAAAGAAACAGAAAGCAAAGGACATCAGTCTGTGTGTGTGGAAAGAGACAGAGGGCTGGGCAAACCCCCAACGGGCCGTCCACCCGCAGACCCCAATGGAGGCGTACAGCTGGGACACTCAAGGCAAATGCTCACCCCTCACTAGCACAGGGGCTGGACTCCAAACCTCCATGCACTAAGCCCCGCCCCGGCGACCTTGTGTGCACCCCCAACATCTTCACCTCATCAGCGAGTCTTAGACATCTCCCAATCTATCCGGGTCTCTCCACCTCCACTGCCGCAACTCCAATGCCAGCCATCAGCCGGGCCTGCCCTGGATAAACGGCCTCCTTCAGACCTCCCCATCTGCATCCTTGTAGCCTCTAATTCTCCACACAGCAGCCTGAACGGTCTCTTCAAATCACGCCTTTGGTCATGTTGCTTCAGTGGTTCAGAACCCCACTCTGCCTACAAGGGTTGGATAACCAGCCACCGCCGGCCTCTTCTACTTTGACTCACGCCTTTCTCCCCGACCCCCCGGACCTCCAGCCACACTGGCCTCGGCTCTCAGCCCCCTGCCCTGCTCTGCTCTGCACCCGCTGTGTCCAGGCACTATGTGCGTGCCCCTCCCTCACCTGCTGCAGGCCTCCTCCTGATCTTTCAGATCCACACCTTCTTGCAGCCAGGCTCAGAGACTCCTCCAGCATCTACCTTTCATTTACCTCCCTTACAAGGGGGCCGCCCGGGACAGCTCTAACCTCAGGAACAGCCAGGCTTTTTGGGAAAACTGACTCACAAAGCCATACAATGCAAAGCAGATTTTCTTCGTATACATGTATGACTCATCTCCCCAACTGTACAACAGCTCCTTGGCAGCAGGACAACACCTGTTATTAATTTAGGTAGAAACAGAATTCTTACCGCCCCCAGAAAGGAGCTCAATTTTTTTTTTAATCCCAAAGCACATTTACATGAGCACAACATTTACAAATCTAAAGCAAATCCTCAGGAACAAAGTAAAATATCTGCCGTATGAACTAAAATGGTTGGGATTCAAAGGTCACAGGACACTTGAACTTTGCTTTGGGAAAGAACAAAACAGGGCCCCAAACACAGGGAAAATGTGGGTCTGTAACAACACAAGATCGTGGGCTCGCACGGGGACACCAGAGAACCATTCCCAACAGCCTGCCAGTAGGGGGCGTAAGACACCTGGTCACAGCGCTCTTCCCTGGGCCAGAGGCTCTCCTTACCTGTCGAAATCGCTTCAGATGGATAATCAGCACGTCGGGCAGAGTCCAGAGGCTCAACGTAATGCTGCCCTGCTGCAGCTGCTTACAGTGCGGGCACCGCCAGGCGTCATCGGGGGCGAGCTGGAAACAAGGAGCACGACGCTGTTAGCGCCACTTAAGCAGGACCCCTAGAGGAGAAAGCCTTGTCTCCTCACTTCCGGGCCAAGGCATGGCACAACTCTGAATCCCTCCACAAACTATGTTTAACGGGAATCAATGGAAAAACACAATCAAAGGGCTGGCACCCAAACACTGGCTGAATAGCTGCTGCTGCTGTTGTTCACTCGCTAAGTTGTGTCCGACTCTGTGACCCCATTGACTGCAGCACGCCAGGGTTCCCTGTCCTTCACCAGCTCCCGGAGTTTGCTCAAACTCAGGCCCATTGAGTCGGTGATGCTATGTAGCCATCTCATCCTCTGTTGCCCTGTTCTCCTTTTGCCTTCAATCTTTCCCAGCATCAGGGTCTTTTCCAGTGATTGCTGAATAGACTCTCTCAAAAAGGAATGACCACTGAGGTAAATCCTATATGAAGATGTCAAATGTCACAGAAGCTCGTCATACTCCCCAACTCAGCCATCGCCTTTCTGTCAATACAGGTCCCCTTTCTGCTCCTCCTGTATGTCCTACCCCAGCAAATATCACTACCACCTGTTAAGAGCAGAACACAGGGGTCATCCCAAAGCCTCAAATCCTTCCCCCTTCCTCCACTCCACGTCCATCCAAGACAACACCCCTCTAACATTCCTCACACCTGTCTCCTTCCTTCTCCGTCCCCTCAACCCAGCTTAATTCAAAGTCCTCACTCACTCTTATCTCTTCTTCCTCTAGTTTCTTAACTGTTCTTCCTCCCCCAAACATCAAACTGCTCCAGACAATCCTCCCCCTCCTGCTACCACCAAGATCTTTCTCAACACGTCTGAGGCCTCAAATCCCTGGGTATCCCGTCTGCAGGCAGGGTTTCAGGAAGGGGGCATAGAGGTACTAACAGGACATGTCTGGTAAGAGAGGTTTTTAAATTTCATTCTGGATTTCAAAAGATGCCTCAGATCTGGAACCATTAACATGATGAAGTGAGGGCAGCCATGGGAATGGAACGGATAGCCATGCCCTCTGAGATGTCAGAGAAGCCAAGGACAGAACCTGGGGGGATGCAGATTTTAAAGGGAAACAAAGACTGAGAAATCACCGAAAGCTGAGGATGCATAGTCAGAAACATAGGCAAGTCAGCAGCATTCCTTTCATGCAGACCAAGTTAAAAGTGACAAGAACAGGCTGGTTATCAGAACCACATCCCATGGAGAGGCTGAATGCAGACTGAGCAAGGGCTACTGAAATAGCCCAGGAGGGGCCCCGAGAACCCTGGACGGCTGTCAGAAAGCCAAGTCACAGAGATGACGAGGGGTCTGGGAGGGAGAAAGGAGAACGTGCTGAAACCACTAATGATCAAGTTGGGCAGAAAAGAAAAGACTGGCAGGACGGCTTGAAGGGAAAGCAGAGCTCAGGGGATTTCTTTCATGACAGGAAGACCCAGCTGTGTATGCAGGAAAGATGTGGAGGGACAGGCGTCTGAGTGGCTGGAGCTGAGTGAGAACGCTGGACAGGAGGGACCTACGCTGTCATCTGGCAAGTCCACATCTTGGCAACATGCAAACTGCCCACCTAAGTACGTAGCCACGCGGCCCAGCGCTCCTGGTAAAGAAGCAGGCTGTTTGTTTGTTTTTTCATTTTCAACACATCGTGAACAGATACTCTTTTATAAGATACTGTAAGAACGTCATGACAATGTCCGATAGTTTTGACAGTTTCTACAGCAACGCTCTATTCCTGTGGAACTGAGTGCGTCATAAACTGCCACAAAGCTGCCGGGTCTACAGAGCACAGCTGGAGCATGGCCGGCCTCACGAACTCCTGGCAGGGAAGGCGCTGGCTCAGGAGGCAGCCGCTCCACTTTCAGTCTGTTATAGAGTTCGTCCTCAGATTAAGATGAAATTACTCTCCCTGCAATTTCCACTCTCTAATTCTGCTTTTTAGTTAAAAATCCAAATCCTCATCCACAAGATGAAAATACCTATCAGATCTTCACTTTAGGTCTCCTTTGTCAAAACACATTCAGCCGTGCCAGGATTTCCAGACACACCACCCACGATCCCCACTCTCTGCCTGTGCCCCGGGATGTCAGTCTCTCGACAGTGAACATCCAAGGTGATGAGCAGAGCAGGGCTGTCACCACCTGAGACCTGGACACTGCTTCCAAAGCATCCTTAGGCGGCCAACAGCACTGGTACTCGCAAATGCCGTCGACCATCACTGAGCTTGCAGACAGCCTGACCCCAAAATTATCAGCACACAGCCTAAGTTTGACCTGCTCCTCTTTCCTATCTGAACTGTTATTTTTGGACCCAATGACTGAACTTCCCAAGGAACACTCACTCATTCATTGCAGGATATATTTATTGAAAGCCTTCTATGGAAGCGCTGGACCCTACAGTACTCGCTAGGGTTATTTTATGACCAGGACAAAGTCTCTTACCTGCCATGCCCCACCACATCGGCCTCATTTCTGTTTCTCGACCTTTCTTTTACCCCAGGGCCTTTGCTTCTTTATTTACTTGTTTATCCCCACTACACTATAACAGCCTGAGGGCAAAAATGCTGTCTGTCTTGGCCCCTGCTATAACCCCAGGCCAAGCACAGGACCTGGCACATAGTATGTACTCAACAAACAGGTACTGAATCAACAAATCTTGATTACAAGATCAGTGAGATGTTTTGTAGAATACCAATGTTGTCATCTGGGCTTCCCTGACAGCTCAGTTGGTAAAGAATCCGCCTGCAATGCAGGAGACTTGGTTCGATTCATTGTCATCTAGTGAAAGTAAAAGTGAAGTCATGTCCGACTCTTTGCGACCCCATGGACTGTAGCCCACCAGGCTCCTCTGTCCATGGGATTTTCCAAGCAACAGTACTGGAGTGGATTGCCATCTCCTTCTCCAGGGGATCTTCTCAACCCAGGGATTGAACCCGGTCTCCCGCATTGTAGACAGATGCTTTACCGTCTGAGCCACCAAGAAAGTCCCCATCTAGTAGATCTGCCCAACTTTAAGCTTTGCTGCTGCTGCTGCTGCTAAGTCACTTCAGTCGCGTCCGACTCTGTGCGACCCCATGGACGGCCTCCCACCAGGGTCCTCTGTCCCTGGGATTCTCCAGGCAAGAACACTGGAGTGGGTTGCCATTTCCTTCTCCAATGCCTGAAAGTGAAAAGTGAAAGTGAAGTCGCTCAGTCATGTCCGACTCTTAGTGACCTCATGGACTGCAGCCTACCAGGCTCCTCCATCCATGGGATTTTCCAGGCAAGGGTACTAGAGTGGGATGCCATTGCCTTCTCTGACTTTAAGCTTTGAACATCTCCCAAATAAAAAAAAAAAAGCTAAATAGGATAAGGGGCTACACAGAGCTTGTAATCAGTCAGGTTCAATGTCAATTGTTTTATATAAACCCAAGATTAGAAAAATATGTCTAATGAAAAACTAGTAAAGGAACTAGCTATTAACTGAGTGGAGGAGAAAAGGCTTAGTAAGATGAAAACTATTTTCAAACATCTGAAGGATAAACAAGTAGAAGAAAACAAAGACCTGTTCTCAATTGTTCTTAATGATCTAAGAGTTTGCCTGCAGGTTGTAGCATCTGAGGACGTATTTCAAGGTAACATCGGTCACCATCAGAGATATCCAAAGAAGAAATAGTGTCTCTGACAAACAGCAGCTGGACAGTCATCTATTTGAAATTAGCAGAAGAACTCAATCATTAGAAAAAAGCTTTAAAGTCCCCTCCAACTCTGAAATTCCATGATTCCCTACATGCAAGAATGAGTAGTAACAATCAGTAGTTGGAATTATGATCCTAAACATCAACTCAAAATCTGATGAATTCTAAGTGCTCTCATCAAGGTTTCTCAAGGTATCTAAACCTGAAAAGGCTTAAAAACCACACAGCACTATTGCATGGTGAGCACCAGGAATGCTTCAGTTCCTTGGTTCTGACTCTGCTACTATAATGTCTGTTCTTTTCCTCTACACTGAAAGGGCTATTTATTTATCCTTTTAAAAGTATTGAGAAAGTCAGCACATTATATTAGCTGCTTGAAAGGGTATGAATGATCCAGAATATCCCTCCATAAATTTGCTTTATCATGAACTACAGTCGCATCTAACTAAAGATCTCCAGGCTAGTGGTAGTTTTCTAACTGTGTTAGAAACCTGTGTTTTTAACACAGGGTTTTCATCTCAGAATAATAACAGAAGGATTTTTACAAAACTGCAAAGGAAAAGGCACTTTGGCTTTGTCAACGAATCAAAATATGCAGAGAGATGGACAGGCAAACACTTACTGACACGGCCAAAACATCTCTACATACTAAGATTCATGCTAAACTTGCTGATGTTTTAACAGAAGCAGCAGCAGATTCCTCTTGGTCATTAACAAAAAAGATAAACATAGTGACCCCTTCATGGTTGAGATCATGGAGATGAAACATAAACCTGAAACTACGTAAGCTTAATCAGAGGTCTTGTTTTGGAGGATGGGTCATGCCATCCGGACGTGGAAAAAGAAAAAAGTAAAAGATGCATATATCCTTATATGCAATGTGCCATTAGAATACAAAAAAAACAGAAGTGAATTCTGGCTTTTTTAAAATAAGAGTGCAGCGGGGAGAGAAATTAGTAAAGGCTGAAAGAAAATTCACTAAAAATGGAGTTTTAAAAGTAATAAAACTTTACAAAATAAAGTGTGGCTGTGACTTAAAGTGGAGAAGGCAATGGCACCCTACTCCAGTACTCTTGCCTGGAAAATCCCATGGATGGAGGAGCCTGGTAGGCTGCAGTCCATGGGGTCGCTGGGAGTCGGACATGACTGAGCGACTTCCCTTTCACTTTTTACTTTCATACACTGGAGAAGGAAATGGCAACCCACTCCAGTGTTCTTGCCTGGAGAATCCCAGGGACGGGGAAGCCTGGTGGGCTGCCGTCTATGGGGTCGCACAGAGTCGGACACGACTGAAGCAACTTAGCAGCAGCAGCAGTGACTTAAAGGGTGTGCTATTGTTAATCAGAAGGGAACTGACTCCTTTGCCTTAAATGCTCTTGCAAAAGAAGGCCTAGTAGCTTTGCACAGAGCTAAGAGCAAGGTGGAAATGCTGACTCTGGCCTGTGGTGGGGTAGCTCTAAATTCTTTTGATGACCTGAATCCTGACTGTTTGGGATATGCTGAACGTGTCCATGACTACACACTGGGAGAAGACAAGTTCGCCTTTATTGAGAAATGCAACATCTGTGACATTACTGGTCAAAAGACAAAATTAAGTACACACTCATGCAAATCAAAGAGGCAATAAAAGATGGCTGGAGGGCTGTTACAAGCGCTGTCGATGACGGCTGTGTCACCCCCAGTGCTGCTGCAGTGGGCGTGGCAAGGGCAGATGACCGCCTTGATTGTGTGCAAGTCCAGTGTGTAAGGGGCAGGGCCCAACTTGGGAGTCCAAGTATTGCTAATGAATTGCTCACTATTCACGAGGTTCCTGCTCAGAACTTGGGTTTTGACCTTCAGGAAACACCAGTTTAAGTTCAACCAGAATATTCAGAATCAGGTCAGCTTGTGGGTGCGGACTTGAACACAGATGAGCCAATGGAAGGCATACGAGATGACCACCATGTAAAGAATCAGCTTCATCACTCCTGCCCTGTAACCGCCACCGACACTCTCCTGGTTGATGAGTTTATGAGAACTGGGGTGTCTCCTCTAAAAGGAAAGTTGAATTGAAGCTTCCCTTGTATCATCTGAATCGTGAAGACTCTACATAGTGATCCTAAGAATACAGGTATAGAATTTTGACCCAAGCCTCAAATGATTTTCAAAGGAATTTTCTTTTTTCATATGAAAAAATGAGACAACACTGGCACCTATTCAAATTCTGAAGTTTTGAAATTATAGTGTATTTTAAACTGCTCTGAATTATACATACATATAGCAGGCTATATTTAGCCAATGAACAGGATGTTTTGCTTAGCTTAGTTATATAAAAATATGTTAGATAAGCATATGTTATCTACCTTGCTATTAAATATTCCTGTTGAAAAAACACACAGTCAAGGGTCCCATCCACTATCTCAATTACTGAATCCCTATAACCTGCAAAGCACCATGCTAAGTGGTCTAAACCATGCTGTTCTACACTGTACAGATTTACATCTATATCTACACTGTCCAAAACAAGAGCAACCAGCCACAGTGTCTCCTGAGCCCTTGAAATGAATTTTCAATTTTAACTAATTTTAATAAGTCCTGGCATCTATGTTCTCACTACCAAAAAGTTGAGAAACACTGATCTAGTTACAAAGGAAAATAATTTAATGTCAAAGTTAAAACAAAAAAATAACTTAATCATTAACCATTAAAGAGGAGGAAAAAAAAGAACTATACAAAGATTTGTGTCTAGAGCATTTTTTCCAGAAATTCCAGAAATTTAAACTGCTTTTTGTTAAAGTCCTAAAAGGATTAACACTAAGATGCACATCACATGTGCAGAACCTACATAAATGCAACCAATTCCTGAGGTCTTCTCGGGTGTATCTGTTCTTCTCCAGGGTCATCCCACCCTGGGGCCTCCCTACTCCCCCATCACCCAGCGAACGCTGCCCCCCTTACCCGCTCCTCTTTGGTGTAGAGTTGGAAACACTGGGATAAAGTGCAGGTCTGAGGCTGATGGTGACGCTCCTTCTGCAGCCGGACGCTCTCTGCATCAGGGATGTACTCATCTTCAGTATTCACAAACAAACTGCAATGAGGGGCAGAAGGCATGTATCAGAGACGGCCAGGCGGAACTGACACAAGAATAAAATCAACGGCTTCACAGCATGACTGTAACTCGTAACTGAAAAGATCAATATGTAAGAGAGCAAAAGGGGCAATCCAACTCTTCTAGGATCCAAAATGTTCTTGAAAGTGCTCCATCTAAAAAGTCATTTTCAAGAAATAATTTGGGGTTGGTTTTTCTGGGACTGGCCACACACTATGCTGATTAATTCATATATTCTTATCCTTTTGTATCAAAGGGCACGCCTTTGGTGTAACTTGCTAGAGTTAATGGGCCTGTAATAATAATCAAAGTAATTTGAATATATACCTTCTGTCTCATTAGCAGTAAACAAATGTTCTAAGATTTGGGGATCCAGACAACAGAATGTATAGGAGAGAAATAATACATTGCTTAAATAAAGGATTAGCAACACACTTGGATAGTTAGCTAAAGAAAAGAGAGGTTTGTGTTTCAGCTAATTTGAAAGCTCAAACGTATGCTATTAAAATAACCATCAAGACAACTGACTATATAAACACTAAGTAAGAAAATACTTACAAATCTTTTGTCTCCTTGTCCCATTCTACTACTAATTTCACATGAGCAGTACCGCCTGGTCCACAAGATTTTAGTGCCCTATAGGATAGAGAAGAGAGTCACATATTACTTTCTAAATAAATGATTTTAATTAAATATGCAAACCATCTGAAATCAAAGTGTGATTGCTGAAAATCTTCATCATTGGTTCCCATCAGAAAAGGCTTCTGACTATTATAACCTCATATTTAATGATTTGATTACAAATGGACTGAAAAATCCTTAAATTAAAATATTCAACATGGAAATAAAGATACGGGAAGAAATTCAGTACCATACTATAAGGCTATCCATGTAACTCTTAGAGGGTATGACCTTTCCAATTTTTGTCTAATTTTTCATCAAACCAGAGACTAGACAACAATCTCTTTGAGAACAAGGTCTTCCTCTCTCCATCTCCCTCCATACACCATGGCTGGTCTCGGGACTGTGCCCACACCAATGCAAACTGTGCCTTCCTGCAAGGGACCCCTCAAGTTTTACCTCATTTATTGCCCCTGAGCTCCTTGGCTCCTAAGCCATCTTCTGAAACACTCAGCATTAACAGTCAATATTACTTCTCAAATACTTTTTATTTTTTGCAATGTTTTAGATCATTAATATAATCTATTAACTATAATTTCTAAAGCCAAACAGTGAATTCCTTTCGAACAGAACTATGCTGTATACTTTTTTGGAATCCTGAAATGCAGGCACTTCAATATTTATTGGAAAAGGCATTATAATAGAGGCAGTACTATGTTTTATATGTATCCATATATGTGTAGTGTGTTTATGTACACATATGTCTATTATTTTATTAATACAGTAGAGTGTTGCAAGAGGACAGAAGTGTATAGAAAGCACAGAAGTAGCACAGGGAGAGACTAATTCTGGGGGCAAACAGGGGGAGGGGACGGTGTGAAGAGAGGCTCAAAGGGAAGGATGCTGTTATGTTCAAACAACCCTCAGCACTTTGATGCTGCTGAAGGTCTGAGACAGTGGGGAGAAGAATGAGGCCTGACAGAAAAGAAGCAGTCAGGGTTGAAACTAGAGAAACTGGGCTTATCATTTAAGGATTTCAAGGAGGAAACTGTTATGATTAGAATTCTACTTTGGAAAACTTCAATCATGGTGAATATGCAAGTGTAATTCATCTATCATCCTGAGACTTAGACCAATTTAGTTTCCTAACATGAGTATTCTAGGTTTTCCTGATTCCAAAAATGATCATAAGACATATCCCACTCAAATATGAATCAGAAGTAAAGTAAGGGTTTACTTTCTAAATAAGCCTGAAGAACCTACCACTCTTCTATGGAAATTACATCAGACATCACTAGAAATTACACACAAGCATACATGAAATCCTAGAAGGTGATTTTTTTTTTTTTTTTTTTTTACCTTTCTACTGTCGGGTGGCACAGAGGCTGCTCCTCCTGGGGCAGCAAGTACGTTATTCCCACAACACTGACCACACGCAAACTGAATGGACACACCTGCATCAAACGGCAAAGGCGAATCAGGCTGGGCTTCTCCTCCAGGGCATGTGGTTCACGGGGCATTTCCCAACCAGGTTAGCGGGAAAGCAAACTGTTCTACAAAACGCTTCTCTGCAATATTCCGTGAGGTTGCCGAGCCACTCTAACACACTTTAAATATGACTGACCCAAATGCAATTTACATGTCAAATGTTATGCAAGACAAGTAACATGCTGCTTTAGCTTAACATTAAGTTTTCCACAGATACCTTAACAAAGTAGTCTGAATTTTGAAAATATATAGTTTGTCTACAAAATCTCTCTCTCTACAAAAGCTGATTACGTTTGTCTTTATTAGACAAACGTAAAGGAATACCCAGCAGTTCACGGAAAACCTTGCAAGAGCCAGCTCCCTTCATAAAATAAGGGATAAGTTCTCAGTCTGGAAAACCTGAATGCAGATTCTGCTAAGGAGCTTTTCTCCGGGGCTCCCCAACACTCCAGCACAGTGGCTAGTCTTCCCTAAGGTCAAAGGTCTGAACTTCCCATCTCACTGTGGTGACTGTTTCTGCATGGGGTACACACATGTTGTTCTGGAGTGTCAAAAGGCTTACACACCTGAATGCAAACTGTGGGCCTCAAGAAGTACTTCATCTTCTCCAAGATTTCCTTCTGCAGAAGGTCCCATGCTATTGTCTTCTCTAAGTGCAGCACAAAAGGAAGTCCAAATCTGACATACATAAACAACTGTCATCTCCTTAAAAAGTATGACAATTCTTTCAATACTGTAACTCCTTTTTCACGATCTTTTTAAACAGAATCACAACACAATTAGTTTTAGGGCAGTTTTCAAAAGAAAGCAAATAGGAAATTTAACACTCTTAAGTGGATGAAAAGAGTCAGAAGAGAAACTGAGATTTATAAATGAAATTTAACAACTTATACACCAAAATGCTTCCAAAAAAGTATGGTACCATGATATTAGGTAGTAAGATGACAGAATTAGTGGAGACAGTGAGGAAGGCAGGTGGGCGTGGACGTGTGTCTAGCAAATAACATGGATCAAACGCGTAAGGAGTTAGGTGCCAGAGGAATAGACAGAGAGGGCTGGGAGGTCTAGCAGGGAGGCAGCCATATCCTGGTGGTCTGACGAGGAAGACACTGGCAAGCAAGTGACACTAAAAGTCAGCTCTAGTCAAGGGGAGAAGCCACGTGGCCCCTGCCAGGTTTCCTATCCCACGCTGAACTCACAGGTGTTAGAGAATGAGAGACAGAGTGTGGTTCTCAGCCATGCGTACAGGCTGGTATCAGCAAGGGAACTTTAAAATACAGTGATGCCCATGAGATTCTGCTGTAATCACTCTGGTCTGTGGTTTAAGTACTGAGACTGTTTTAGGGCACCCCCCCCAGGTGGTTCTAAGATGCAGCCACAGTGGGGAGCACTGGTCTAGCCTTAACTCTTACCCAAGCCCCAGCCATTCAGACCTACTTGCTGTTGCCCTGAATGCATCCAATTCACACCCTGAACAGGCAGTCAATTCCCTCAGCCTGGAAAAGCCTTGTCACTCTTAAGCTATTTCCTACTCAACCATATAAGGACCCAGTGGCACCCTGTGGCTGCATTCCCTGAGCTCTGTGGATCAAGCACTGCTGCTGCTGCTAAGTTGCTTCAGTCGTGTCTAACTCTGTGCGACCCCATAGACGGCAGCCCACCAGGCTTCCCCGTCCCTGGGATTCTCCAGGCACTACTGCATTGCAAATACCACCTGCTTATTCTGCCTCCACCAACAGACTGCGTTATCTGATAGCAGGCACTGTGACTGACTTATCTTACTAGCCCAAAGAGCCGATGCCTAGAAAACAACAGATGCTGAATGAATGAATGAACAAATGAATACACAGACTGACCCTGACTTAGGCCAAAGCAGAGGTGCTAATGTCACCAAGAAACCTGCTCCTAACAAGTACCAGTTTATTCACAGCAGTGCTCAACAGTAAGCCTACCTGCCTAAAAACAACTGTGATATGAAATACATTATAAGCATGATGTGTAAATCGGCAGCCGTACTGTTCATATGCCAATGTCTCTACTTTTAAGAGACCAGCATCATGAAAGGGATTCCATAAGTCCTTTATTTTATATAAATCTGATGAGCTGCCTTTCCTTCTGTCCTTAAACATGCCAAGCTCCTTCTAATCTCAGCATCTTTTCAAAAAAATTTTTATTCCAGTATAGTTAATTAACAATGTTGTGTTTCAGGTGTACAGCAAAATGAATCAGTTTTACATATGTATATATCCACTCGTTTTTGAATCCTTTTCCCACATAGGCTAGAGTATTGAGTAGAACTGTGTTACACAGTAGGTCCTTATTAGCTATCTATTTTATAAATATATTGATAGTTGTATGTGTATGTCAATCCCAATCTCCCAATTTATTCCTCCCCTTCCCTTTCAGCCAGTAATACCTGGAGAAAACCCTAATCCAAAAAGATGCGTGCACCCCAATATTCATTGCAGCACATCTGCAATAGCCAAGAATGGAAGCAATTTAAATGTCCATGGACTGGAAAAAGATGCAGTATATGCATACAATGGAATATTACTCAGCCATAATCTCAGCACCTTTGTACCCAATGTCCCCTCTTCATGGGATCCTTTCCCCAGAGGCTCACATAGCTCACAACTTCTCACTTGGCTTGGCTCAGCTACCACCTCCTCAGGGAGGCCCTCCCTCACTTTCCTCATTAATGTAGTTTTGCCAGATGGCACCCCACTCCAGCACTCTTGCCTGGAAAATCCCATGGACGGAGGAGCCTGGTAGGCTGCAGTCCATGGGGTGGCTAAGAGTCGGACACGACTGAGCGACCACTTTCACTTTTCACTTTCATGCACTGGAGAAGGAAATGGCAACCCACTCCAGTGTTCTTGCCTGGAGAATCCCAGGGACGGGGGAGCCTGGTGGGCCGCCGTCTCTGGGGTCGCACAGAGTCGGACACAACTGAAGCGACTTAGCAGCAGCAGCAGCCAGATCCCCACCAGTGCATTCTATCATACCAGCATGTTTTAATATCTTCAAAGTAACAGTGACTGTCTGAAATTAAATGTTTACTTGTCTTTAGTGGCTCTGTCCTAACTAGGTTGCAAGCACCAAGAGAATACAGATCCTGCTGTACCCCTAGTGTTTAGAATAGTGCCCAACACACTACAAACACTAGCTAATGAACATCATAAATATACAAATCAACACATTTTGCATTTATGTTATTTTTCCATTCTTAAATAAGAAACTTATTTCAAACCAACATTTTAAAAGGTTAATATAAATGCTACTATAATATTAGAAACACTGTATCCTTCCTCCCTGAAACACATCCATATGTTGTTATTACTCAAGTTATATTACTAGTGTGATAAAGTTACTTTAAAAGCCAGTCTAAAACTCCCATAAATCCTTAGAGAGGGAAACAGATTTAAGTGAGATTTCTAACTCCCAAATGTCTGACTAAATACAGCTGAATGAACAGTGGTGCCATTTGCCGGGACAGGAAATGATGGGAGGGTCAGGTTTATAGGGAAAGACAATGAGTTCAGCTTGGAACACAAGATTGAAGTGCACATGCCTTCCGAACAGCTTTGTTAAGATTTTTTTTTAAGCTGTAAAGAAAGTAGCTGGATACAGGTCTAGAAGTCTAGAGCTCCAGGAGGATCCTGAGCTGAAAATACAGGTAAGAAATGTGCCTCTGAAAACTACGTGAGCTTGAAAGCCATCCTAACTCAGATCTTATCATCCTAATTTTATATTCTCCCCGTGTCAACCCCTCAGATCAGGTCGGCTTACACACATGCTCTTTCTAAATATCAGAATCAAAAATTAAGTACTCAAGAGTAAGGACTTTTTAATCCCTACTTTCTAAAATATTTGAAAATGTTAGGCTTTTAAAGTCTCAATACTTATTGGAAAGTAAGTTGCTTGTCACCTTTTCCCTTGCTGCCCAGTGCAGGCTCGGTTACACACTAACAGAACGATCTTGTCGCTTCCTGCTCTTGAGGGGGGCAAGTCCGCTTTCCCCTGCTTTGCTGCGGCTTGTGTAGGAGAAGACAGTCTACAATGATCCAAGCCAAACTTCAAGTGGTTTAGGTTGTTGTTTAAGTGAATTCCTAAAATAAAATGAAAACTTACTTTATCTCTTCAAATGTCTTTATTCTTTCATTATAAAAACTATACCCATCAGAGAAGTTAAGTTGTCATTATGTTATTTACACTGCAACTGAATGAGGAACAAATGACTGTGAGATTACTCATCCAGCCCTTAAAAAAAATTCTTGGCATCCATTATATCATTTAAACTAGCCTTACCTACCTTAAAAACTGAAAATTAAAACAATTCACTTCAGTGAATATTGGTTTTAGAATGGCAAGTCTGCAGGATGACCCTACAGGACAGACTTAAACTGAGTCCATACAACCAGCAACCAAATTTTTTTAAATAAAGACCAGTATATGTGGAACAATCTTCAATATTCCAAAGGTAGTTCCTTTTCTTTGATTTAGACCCAGGCTCTTAAGGCTCACAGCCATTACAGAACTTTAATCAACTAGACTGGATTGACCTACAATAAAGTGAACAAAAATATATGTTTGACAGGCACAGTGCTGGCCTGTGCAGGTCTTCAAAATCCAGGTCTTCGAACATGCCCCAAAGCAGAGCTATCTGTCAATCAGAGGTGCTAAGGAATTTAGCATCTAGCCAAGGTCTTACACTTAGCTCAATAAGTGCTTGACTAAATAACTGCTCATTTCCTTAATCCTTTGGAAGGATAGCCTAAGGAAATGATACACCAACTGGAGAAAAGAAGCCCTCCACCGCCACCACACCAAAGAAATAACAACAGTATTACCAGAAGGAGAATAAAATAAAAGCTGGTTTACACAAAGGTACTCATAGCAAAACTCCAGCAATAAGCTAAATACCCAGCAATAGGTATTCAACAAATTTATTTTGGTATTAACTATGCATTTGTTTAATCTAGTTAATACCAAAATAAATCCAAATTAATTAGAGAACACAGAAACTAGAAATAAGGAAGAATTGAATCTTCACCAAGCTGGTAGAGGAAAGAAAACCTTTTAAGCTTAAATACCATGAAGAAATCACAAAAGAGCAGCAGGTTTTACTTCATAATCATTTTAAACTTTGGTATGAGAAAATACTGAATTTGAGACAATTAACGGGCTCATTTCCTAGGTTCTTAGCAGAGGTAAGGTTGGGAAGACCTATTCTGCTAAAAGTGATCAGGATTCCTAACGAGATGAGAGGAAACACTCAGCTGCTGAAAAATCAAGCTCCACATTCAAAGTCTAGGCCCACCATTACCAGCTGTGTGACCTGGGCCCCTGACCTAACCTCTCTAAGTCTCAGCTCCCTCCTCTGTAAAATGGGGAAAAGAATAGCCTCGCAGGCATCAACGAAATACTGATGAGGCCTTTGTAAAGAGCAGAGGCTTACACGTATTCGCTAAGTGCTATACTCTTCCAACAAAGGCATTTATATAACCGTGGACCTCACCAAATTCACTTATAAATAGAAACAGTGTTAACCCTAAGCAACTGGGAGATGAAGGGGGATTTGGGGAAAGGCTCTGACCATGTATTAGGAATTATACTCATCTTTCTGGGTACAGAAAGATGAAGCAAAATACAGTCCCAGCTACAAAGAATTTCACAGTGTGGTAGGAAGGACAGAGAAGAAACCAGTATTTCCACACAACATGCTAGTGTCAGAGATTAGCAAAAGCCACACTGGAACACGGAAGAGCAGGAGTCAGCCAGCCAATCTGGGGTTGGGGAAGTGAGGACAGGCTTTCAGCCTTTTACTATAATGCAATTAAAATTAGAAAACAATTAAAAAAAAAAAAAGCATATGCCTGAAAATAAAGAGAGAAAACTGGATCCTAAGCTGGCAGTGGGGAAAGCTGAGCAACCTACAATACAGAATCACCATAGGTTCAGAGACTAAAGGCCCCAGAGACCTGTGGAAGTAGAGCTGAAGGAAAAGAGGAACAAGAGAACCGCCAACAGCAAAGAAAAATGTCTTCAACAAATGGTACCAGGGCTACTAAA
Source organism: Bubalus bubalis (assembly GCF_019923935.1). Classification (NCBI taxonomy): domain Eukaryota; kingdom Metazoa; phylum Chordata; class Mammalia; order Artiodactyla; family Bovidae; genus Bubalus; species Bubalus bubalis. The sequence continues at coordinate 21,480,092 of NC_059180.1, read as the reverse complement.
CATTCACACGCAAAAGAATGGTACTTCACACCACACACAAAGATTAACTTCAAAAGAATCTAAGACCTAAATCTAAGAGCTAAAACTTTCTGAGAAGAAAACAGATAAATCTTCATGGTCTTGGCTTTAGTGATGGATTCTTGGAAACGACATCAAAAGCAAAAGCAACAAAAGAAGGAAAAGAAAAACTAGACTTCATCAAAATTAAGGACTTTTATGCCTCAAAGATAGTATCAAGGAAGTGAAAAGATAACCCACAGAATGGGAGGAAATATCTGCATCATATATCTGACAAGGGTCTAGTACCCAGCAAACATAAAGAACACATAACTCAAAAACAAAAAGATAAGCAACCCAAGTTTAAAGGAGGGAAAGGTCTTGAATAGACATTTCTCTAAAGAAGAAATGGCCTAAAGCTGCATGAAAAGATGACCAACATCATTTATCATTAGGAAAATGCAATAAAAAATCACAATGACGTATCACTTCACACTCACTAGGATGGCTAAAACAACAACTAATGGTAAGAATGTGGAGAAACTGTAACCTTCATATATTGCTGGTGGGAAGGAAAAAATGATGCAGTTTCTATTAAAAACAGTCTGGCAATTTCTCATAAAGTTAAACACAGAATTATCATATGACCCAGCATTTACACTTCTAGGTATATATTCCCAAAAAAACCCTGAAAATAGGTATTCAAACAAATACTTGTACATGAATGGTCACAGCAGCACTATTTCATAACAGACAAAAGGTGGAAATTCAATGCCCGTCGACAGACAAATGGATCAAGGAAATGTGGTATATACATATAACAGAAAAATATTCAACCATAAAAAGAACTGAAGGACTGATACATGCTATAATGGATGAACCTGGAAACATTATTCTAAGTGAAAAAGACAAGTCACAAAAGGCCATGTATTATATGATTCCACTCATATGAACATCTAGACTAAAAAAATCTACAGAGACAGAAAGCAGAATAGTGGCTGCTTAGGACGAGTGGGATGAGGAGATCGGAATGTGTGCTTAGGGGAGACAGAGTAGGTGTTGATGAGAGCTGCAGAAATGAATTTTCAGCAGAGCAAACAGGAGGGAAAGTATAAAAGCATGTGGCATGTTCAAGAAATAAAGAGTAAATCTGAATAGGGTACATGGGAAAGAAGATGGAATATATTAGGTTGGTGCAAACATAATTAAGGGTTTGTAGCATGAATTTGCGAGAGGGCAATGGCAACCCACTCCAGTACTCTTGCCTGGCAGATCCCATGGACGGAGGAGCCTGGTAGGCTGCAGTCCATGGGGTCACTAAGAGTCGGGCATGACTAAGCGACTTCACTTTCACTTTTCACTTTCATGCATTGGAGGAGGAAATGGCAACCCACTCCCGTGTTCTTGCCTGGAGAATCCCAGGGATGGCAGGGCCTGGTGGGCTGCCGTCTATGGGGTCGCACAGAGTCGGACACGACTGAAGTGACTTAGCAGCAGCATGAATTTTACAGAGAAGGCAATGGCAACCCACTCTAGTACTCTTGCCTGGAAAATCCCATGGATGGAAGAGCCTGGTAGGCTGCAGTCCATGGGGTCGCTAAGAGTCTGGCACAAGTGAGCGACTTCACTTTCACTTTTCACTTTCATGCATTGGAGAAGGAAATGGCAACCCACCCCAGTGTTCTTGCCTGGAGAATCCCAGGGACAGAGGAGCCTAGTGGGCTGCTGTCTATGGAGTCACACAGAGTCGGACATGACTAAAGTGACTTAGCAGCAGCAGCAGCATGAATTTTAAATCATTATAACTAGGCTCAAACATATCTTTATTAGTCAAAATAGGAACCATTATAATCAACACATTTTGCCAACAAGAAATAAATTTGTTTATTCCTGTAGCATGAAAACTCTTGGAAAACATTTTCTGCATCCTGTTGGTTGTGGAAGCATTTTCCCTGCAAACAGCTGCTGAGATGCTTGTCGAGTGGTAGCTGGTTGGTGAGAGGTCAAGTGAATGTGGTGGATGAGGCAAAAGTTTGTAGACCAATTCGTTCAACTTTTGAAGCGTTGGTTGTGCGAAGTGTGGTCAGTTGTTGTTGTGGAGAACTGGGCCCTTTCTGTTGACCAATACTGGTTGCAGGGATTGTAGTTTTCATCAGTTGCTGGGCATACTTCTCAGATGTACTGGTTTCGCTGGGATTCAAAAAGCTCAAGTGGCTCAGATGGGCAGCAGACCACCAAACAGTGACCGTGACCTTTTTTTGGAGCAAGTTTGGCCTTGGGAAGTGCTCTGGAGCTTCTTCTCAGTCCAACCACTGAGCTGGCTGGTCGTCACCAGCTGTCGTTTACAATCCACTTTTCGTCATAAGTCACAATCTGATCAAGAAATGGCTCGTTATTGCTGTGTAGAATAAGAGAAGACAATACTTCAAAACGATGTTTTTGATTTCCAGGCAGCTCATGAGGTACCCACTTATTGCACTTTTTCACCTTTCCAATTTGCTTCATATGCTCAATGACCATAGAATGGTCAACACTGAGTTCTTCAGCAACTTCTCATGTAGTTGTAAGAGGATCAGCTTTGATGATGGCTCTCAATCGTCACCGTCAGCTTCCAATGGCTGACCACTAGGCTCATCTTCTAGGCTCTCATCCTCTTTGCAAAACACCTTGAACCACTACTGCACTGTTCATTTGTTAGCAGTTCCTGGGCCAAATGTGCTGTTGGTGTTGCAAACTGTCTCTGCTGCTTTACAACCCATTTTGACCTCAAATAAGAAAATTGCTCAAATTTGCTTTTTGTCTAACATCCTTTCCATAGTCTAAAATAAATATAAAATAAACAGCAAACAAAAAAACACAAAGCAAGAAACACATATTAAAATGATGTATAAATTAAAAACCACATTTATTTAGAATGTATTCCAATTTATCAAATGGCCAATTTCAACAATGCGAAAACTGTGATTACTGCTGCACCAACCTAATAGTAGAGAGGCTAGAAAAAAAGCAAGGCATTCATCCAAGATATTTAGATTTAAATGCAGACAAAAGGGACCAGGCATTCTTCCAAGGTATTTAGATTTAACTGCAGACAAAAGGGAACCACTGCGACATCAATAAGCATGTAACATGATCAGAATTCTATGTAAGAATAAGCCTGGTAGCGCTGTGAAGAAATAATTGAACAGGAGAAAGCCCGGGGTAAAGAAATTTCTAGAAAAGCCCAGTTGAGACTAGTCTGCTCTGTGTCAGCAGCAGTAGAATGAATAGGAAAACTACAGAGTATTTGATCAGTTGTGAATTTAAGTCAAAATCCAAGAGAAAAGTGCTTGGGCCAAGCTTGGGTGAGAAGAAGGACAGTGATACTCCACAGAAAAAACACAAGAGGAGCAAGAAAGAAATGCTCAGTGTGAGATGGCTGTGGGGTTCCAAGCAGAGATTCCAGTGGGCCGCTGAAAGTCAGGGTACGCAACCAGAAGATAAGTAGGGGCTAGAGGAGAGTTTAGTTCTAAAAATCACCAGTGCAAAAAACTGGTAAGACTGGGTAGAGCAGCAGTTCTCAAACTTCCACCTGCACCAGAATCACCTGTTAACTGACTGCTGGGCTCTGCCCCCAGCGTTTCTCACTCAGTAGGTCTGGAGGGGCACCTAAGAATGTACATTTCTCATCAGTTCCCAGGCGACACTGATGCCTTGACAACCACTGGAGTAGAGTAAAAAGAACAGAAGCCCTAGGAGCTGAAGAACCTAAGGCCAGGAACAAAGTTCTTTTCAAGAATTACCTTCTTCCAGGGAAATATGTAACCTAAAATGCATACCATCAAAAAAAGATACGTTAAGTGTATTTCACCACAATTTCAAAAAATTATACCATCATACAATAAGCTAAAAGAGTAGACAGTTGTTAAACCTGCAAACCCAGGTGGTATTATGGAAACAGATGCTCATTTACCTCTTTGACTGAGAATTCCTTCAGGCCTAAATATTTCTGGAGTCTCAAAGGCAAAAATGCAGTCACTTTCATGGACTGTTTCCAGGTCGTCTGTGTCACAAAAGGAACGATGGAACCCATCATAGTACATTTCTGTTAACACAATCTAAAAATGGGAAAAATGCAAATAGTTGGGTAACTGGAAAGTCAGTAAGAATTGATCTCCTAATCCAGCTGTGAACTTCTCCAGATCAGCAGGCCTGCAGGGGAGTTGAGGGCTTGGAAACACCTCATCACGCCCGGGGGATCTGCCTTTAATAAGAGAGTCTTGGAAGCACAATATTCTCTGTGGTTTTATAACAACAAACTGATTTCAGAGTGCTGGGGCACTAAATCCAGCTTTGGTGAAGAGAGTCAGCGCTTACAAAGTCTAAAGCCCTTGTTTCACAGGGAGAAGAAACTAAAGAGAGATGGAGTGACTTGCCTAAGGTTATACAACTATCCAGCCTCATAGCAATAAGAGTCTACATCTGATTCTGAGATTTTCTACCATTAAATTTTCTTCTTCTCAGATTTAAAAATGTCAAATAACCATGGAGATTTGTACTGGAAAAAAAAGTAAATCGACTCAAATGCCCAACAAAAGGAACTCGTTAACTATACTATAGTTCTACTGGAATTATAAAGTTCTTTCAAAGAATAAGCTACATATATTTGCACTAACATGGAAAGATCTCCTAAGTAAATAGTGAAAGTCAGAAAAGAAAAGTATGAGTACACGGTTCCATTTTCATAAAATAGTAAATAAAGTATATGCACAAGACAAAATATAAATGAATATACAACACAGTATTAAAGTTAATAAGCCTTAGTCCTAAGATCCTAATACAAGGTACTTTCACTTTTACTAACTTTTATTAAGCTTCTGAAATGGCTGACTACTTCATAAAGAAAGAAAAATAAAAGATGGGGAAAAAGACAACAGAGACACGTAGAGACCTCATGACATGCTCAGCAGCCCCGTCCAGTGAAAAAGTACTGGACCAGGCCTCAAGAGGTTCCAGTTCCGGCCTGCCACCAACCAGCCCCGTGACCCTGAACAAGTCACATGGTTTCTCTGGGCCTCCTTCAGATGAGGAGGTTGGACTGGGCTCCTAAGGCCCCCTCTACTATCACAAATATACTAGGAGTCAGTGAGGTGAAAGGGGCTTGGTGGCACAGTCCACAATCCAAGAAAAACAGTCCTCTCGCATTTTTCTTCTAACGATTTTAATGAACACACTGTCTTCCTGCAGGTGAACACGCAAGTACACTTCACTTTCTCCAGCAAGCTGAGGTCAAAACAAACCTGTAATTATATCACTCAAACAATGCAAAAAGAGCCAGACAGCACCGGAGGCTTTAAAAAGACAACCAAATGAGCCTCAGACACACACCGAAGCCTCCCTCTCTCTCTCTCTCTCCCCTCATCTTGAATTTACAACAAAAAGAAAGAATGAACGAGCATTTCAAAGGAAGGAAAATCACGAGCATTTTATCAATCTGCGAGTACTTGGCCCATGAAAATGCGAAACACTTGCTGCGTCAGGGCAGCACCGCTGGTGGTGCCTGTTTTACTGCGACACCTCCCAGATGGGGCCACAGCAGGCCAGCACACAAAACACCTCCATCATTTACATGATCACACAGCAGCACTCACAACTTATCTAGGCAGAGGCCATTCAGCCACTGAATCATCTTTCCTTGGTAAATTTTAAATAGGGAATTTTTTCCCCAATAAAACTCTTAACAGTGAATTGAGTAAAAGAGGTATGTAAAAGTATGTCAAGTCACAAACAGGCCAAATTATTCTGCGTCAATACAACTGTGTATCAAATATTCACCCAAAAAAGAAAGGTGGGGGGTTGGAGGGGATTACAACTTTCCTTTCTCTTATCTAAACAAGGTAAAACACTCTAATCAGAAAATAAACCACACTGACCCCTGTACGTACAGTACTAGCAATATGCTCATTCTTTTCACCATAATGGGAAGGAATTTTCAAGAACAACTGGTTGGGTTTTCTAAGCCTCTCTGACCTTCAAATACCACAGGATGCTCTTCCTGTGGCCCACATGAGCATCCATAGAATGATTTAAGGTGGTGGTGGTGGTTTAATTAATTATACTCTATAAACAAAGCTCAAAGGAGGTCTTGGTGTAAAGTCACAGCTTTTCCTTTTAAATATATATATACACAATTAAATGAAAAATGAAAAGTTTTTGTGTGTATTTTTCTCCTTTGGATCTTGATGTTTTTATCCTTCCTTTAACAGCAGAAGCAACATAATTTTAAATTTCTATCCAATCATGTTTGACTGAGAACTGTTAAAAAAAAAAATTTCAGAAGAAGAGAAAGCAACATTTTTGTGGCTCGTGTATCATCGGCCTTAGCAAGCTTATTACCTGATCAGTGGGGATCTTGGTTTCCACGGACACTGCTTCCCGAAGTCTGGCGACAGTCCCAGACAGAGGCACGGCCACGCCAACCCGCATGCAGTGAGAGCATTTCCCCTGATACACTACGGTGACATAGAGAGGCCTGTGCAGATCAAAGTCAGATCTTCTCATTAGTCACTTACTTCAACTAAAATGAACGAGCAAAACAACTTTGACATGAAATCAACAACACTAAAGCAAACCCACACCTTCAGCTGGACCTATGCAGAACTATCCAGCAATAATCAATAACTCGAGAGAACTGGCTCACAGTGGTGGAGGAGATGGACGTGTGCCCACAGACTCCTGCGAGAGCACCAAAGAATGCTTTGGAAAGGGCAGTGTTTATAAAACAACCATACAGCGTACTAATACTTGGTCCTGTGCTTTGTGGTTTCTTTAAAACAGCATAACTCCTAGAAATTTTGAGGAACAGTTCAAATAAAACAGCTAATTTAAAAGTGTAATGCAAGGTCTCTAGAGGCTCTAGGAGGCACTCAACAACCTTCTCCAGCTCCCATACTACAGGTGGACGACCAGCTGAACAGAATACAACCAGACCAACCAAAAAGACTTGCCTGCCCCATGTACCTGTCGACCCTACTGGCTCAGACTGGCATTTATAAATTTCTGCAAGGCCTTAATAATGCCTGTATTCAATGTATCACTAATGCTATTACTTGTCTAAATACGTAAGAAGCCCCAACAGAGGAGGCTACAGAAGAAAAGGAACATATAGGAACACAGTTTTAATTTGATTAACTCTGTTCTTACCTTGTGTGGGGTAGAGGAATTGGCAAAGAAATGCAGAGGAAAGGATCAAAAGTGTTGCTCTGCTTCTGACAATGAGGACACGTCAAAGAAGATCTTCAAAAATAAGAATGTAAGACACTCCCATTAAGATCACCTCGAACTATATAAGCAGACAACATAAGGGAAATTTAATTTGCTCATACCTGTATTGGGCTTGAAAAAGTTCTTGTACAAAAGTGCTACAGACAGGAAAAGATGGTCCCTCAGGCATCATATCAGTCTCTGACGGTGGCTAAAAAAAAAAATAAAGTACAACTTCACAGACTAGAAGCACCAGGTCTTGACTGACGATGAGCCTAAAGATGTCACAAATGTCCCAGACCTCCTTTACCAGATCTGCATCAGATCCAGATGTTTCAGGGAAAGGCATCTGCTCAAGGAACCAGAACACAGCTGCCAGGACATAGGTCGAATGGACTCATGGCCTCACAAGGCTCGCCCAGACACAGCGCTTGTCCATCTCGCCACACCGTCCAGGCCCTTGGGCAGTCCTTCCCCTGAGCGCTGCAATCCTCCTCCAGCGCTCAACAGGCTCCCTCCAACCTCATCCAGGGAATAATCTCAACCATTCAAAAGTACCAATTCCTGCCTAAAGGGAATTTACTCTCTAGCACCTATTAGCTCTACTGCCTACTTAGGCCTAATCATTCTACTCACATTTTACCTAAGCTTTTCATCCCCCTCCCCACCACCACAGTTAGTTACTGAGCATCAGGTACCACGTGCAGAAAGCGCTGCAAAAGGCATAAGGATACAAAGAGAGGTAAGACACAGCGCCTGAACTTGAGTACGTCTCAGTCTGGAGGGAGAGTCAGCCACAAGCGCACAGTCATATGACAGTACAGAATGTTCAGGGACAAAGGACCTTGAATCAGAATAATTTGACAGCTCACCAAAACTAGAAATTTAAAATTTGAGGTACAGAATAGAATTATCAAAAGTTTTTTAAAGCTATGAGAGGAGAACAACACTTTCACTTTATTTCCATTACATAAATCATTTTGTCTGTCATATTAAGACTACATTAAAAAAAAAAAACAACTGATTTTCAGTAAGAAGATTCTAAGGGTTCAGTTCCTACACTCAAATCTAATCCTAACAGCAGAGACATTCATACATTTCCTCTTTGACTGTGTGGAGATCACATTCCAGTGATCTACAGACTATGTCTCATTGGAATAGAAGGCAAATTTTTGCTTTAAAGACAGTTTACTGAGTTTAATGTCAGTCTAAAGGTATACAGGCACATGTGTCCCCTCTCGTGAGTGTAAGCTCCTTGGAGACAGTGACTCTCGTTCCTGCCAGCTGCCAGCACAGTGGTGGTGGTGGCCGAGCAGGGGGGGACAGCCTCTGAGTATCCACGAAACTCACTTAGTCAATTTCACAGTATTAACTAACTACAAACTGCAACAACTACTCAGAGGAGGTTTGGAAGAATTTGCACTCACTCCTTCCTCCATTCAGCTCAGCACTCCCTGACTGCCCCGGGGGCGTGCCCTTACCTTCAGAGGAGGCTGGCCACTCTGTTTCACAGCGTGATTGAGGTCTTCGTGAACTCGGTCCAAAAGCCACAGCAGAAACTCCTGGGCATCGTGCTGGGAATTTCCCCGATACTGCAGTGCATTCTTTGACACAATACTCTACAAGGGTAGATAAATCAGCATGAATAGTGAGTTTCTGGCTTTAAAGATAAAGCATCCATAATCCCAAAGAGGAATGCAAGATCTCAAGGGTGTTAGTGAGTACTTCCTGTAAAGACAGTAAATATGAAACCAGACACTCATAAAAGCCCCACCTGTGCACCAAAAACTTTTAAATGCACCGACCCAACAATCCTACTTTTAGGAACATGGATCTAAACGAAACCATCAAAACAGCATGCTAAGACTTTTAATAGAAAAAAAAATTCACTTCTAATTCACTAATAGAAAAAAAAACAAGGTTAAAACGTGAACATCTTAAATATAAGAACTGTTACAAATACCAAATCATTGTTAACTTGCAACTAATATGTTATATGCCAATTGTAACTTCAATTTTTTAAAAAGTAAAAGAAAAAATGAGAATTGGTAAAGTATTACAGTGTTGGATGATAAGCCAAAGTATAAAATAAGTCCACATAAGGTAAATGACTGAGTAAATAAGTAGGAAGAAACAAATCTCCCTTAAAGAAGAATTCTAAATAATGCGTCAAGAATCTCTCCTCCAGGAGCTGGACCTTAACCCCCACAACCCCAACCCTACCACCTTGAATATGGACTATGACAGTGACTTGCTTCCAAAGATTCTAGTCTTTGCAAAGAGGAGTAGCCAGTGAAAGGCTGCAGGTAAAGCAGTGAATTAAAATTAAGGTCACGGGCTCTGAAGCATATAGCCTGAATTCAAATCTCTGTCCTGCCGCTCACTATTGGTGAGGCCAGGCCTACTCTGCTCCAAAGTAAAAAGGATAATAAATGTTTAGTGTGATGGTTAAGTGTGAATACATGCAAAACATTTCACAAATAAGTGATATATAATAAGCAATCAAATTTGAGCTATCAGTAATGGATTTGAAAGCAGGGAGAAAGAAGGGGAGACAACTGCACAAAGGAAGCACAGTTAGGGGACAAATGAAGTGATGAGACGAGAATAAGGGTCTAAGCTAAGTTTGTAAGGGCAAATTTGAGAGAGATTTCAAAATTGGGGCAGCAGAATTGACAAGACTTGTGACCTAATGAGGGTTTCTCAGGTGTTGCAAGTGGTAAAGAACCCGCCTGCCAATGCAGGAGACATAAGAGTCGTGGGCTTTGATCCCTGGGTCAGGAAGATCCCCTGGAGGAGAGCATAGCAACCCACTCCAGTATTCTTGCCTGGAGAATCCCATGGAGAGAGGAGCCTGGACAGCTACAGTCCGTAGGGTCACAAAGAGTTGGACACGACTGAAGTGACTTAGCACACGCAAGCACGTGACCTAACGAATGTGCAAAATGAGGAAGGAGGCATTAGAGTCATTCACGTGTCTTTATCTGGATGATGGGCCACTGCTGGTTCCCTTCATCATGACAAGATTAAAAAAAAAAAGAAAGAAGTCTGGAAAAGAGACTGATGCATTCCTATTAGAATCCACTATATCTGAAGTTATCTGGAACCTCCAAATGGACATACCTGGTAAGCAAGTGAAAAGAACAGGTCTTGCACTCAATGAAAGAGTCTGTGCTCAGGACAAGGATTTCAGGGTGAAGGGATGAGTGGTCCTTGAAATCATGAATATGACTGACACTGTCCAGACAAGATCATGAGAGATCCATCCACCAGAGGACAGAATCCAGAGGACTGCTCTATTTAGGAGGTCCTTAAAGATGACCAAGAAAAGGCCATCAAAGATGTGGCAAGAAAATCAAGATAATGAAGTCCCAAGAGTCAAGAGCAGACAGCTAAGGAGAGAGTGATCAACAGTGTTAAAAGTTGAAGAATGACAAAGTAAGTCAAAGAACAACTGTCCATTGTATTTTCTAATTAAGATAATGATAACAGATGAAAAGGGATAAATCTTTAATTAGGAAGAAGAACCATCACAAACTGATGATCAAATTCAACGTGAGTAACAAAAAGATGATTTATAAAATTCGAATTTAAGGAGGAAAAAATTTAAAGGGACACAAATGAAGAGAATATGGAGGTGTCACGGGCAAAGCTCACTAACTGAATAAAGTGAACAAGGAAGAGGAAGGACCTGGTAACAAACAAGAATTTGTGTGACCTGAAGGATACCATGTGGACACCACCTCAGAAGCAGGTATAAAAAAGGGGGAGTGGGTGTGGGTAAAGACATCACTGCACTACAGAACTCACCCAGAGGTCTGACACCACCCAGTCACCGAATCTAATTCTTTCTTTCTCAGTCTTCATTTTCCTCAATCCCCCCATAGCATTTCATATACTCCACATCTTACTCCATTTTGAAATGGTTTGGCTTGTGGCCATAATTATTTTCTCATTTAGCAGAATCAAAACTAGAGTCATTGTGATGGACAGTGGAAGAATGTGATCCACAGAAGAAAGAGACCTCCTAGCAAAGAAAAATGAGTCAGTTAAAAAAGAAAGAAAGAAAAGGAATCAGCAGCACTAGCAGGTGAGCCTGCAGCTGGCTCAGGCGGGAAGAGAAACCCACGAGTGATGGCGCTATACTGGGTGATATGCAGAAGAAATCCGGACAACACCGAGGTTCTTCACTTCTGACTTCAGTGGATAAAGAAACTGGGAATAGAGGAAGAGATGGGGGACTGCGGCACTTTGAACAGGTTAAGTCTGAGGGACTCACAGGATCCCCAATGAGGAGAGGTCTGGTGCTCAGGGAAAAGATCTGAGCTGGTAAGTTCAATCAGAGCACGTACACTTATCCTGTGAAAGTGTCAGTCACTCAGTCGTGTCCGACTCTTTGCAACCCCATGGACTGTAGCCCTCCAGGCTCCTCTGGCCGTGGGATTCTCCAGGCAAGAATACTGGAGTGGGTTGTTATTCCCTTCTCCAGGGGGATCTTCCCGACTCAGGGATCAAACCTGGGTCTCCCATGTTGCAGGCATGTTCTTTACCATCTGAGCCACAGGGAAGACACCCTATCCTATGAGCATGGAAGAAATAACCCAGGGAACATTTAATGAGAAAAGGTGGGCAGCTGGGACCAAATATTATAGAACGGACAAGTCCCAGAAAAGAAACCCAAGAAGATGATCAGAGGGAGCAGCCAGAAGAGAGTGGCACCACACAAGCTGAGGGAGAAGAAACCCTAAAGGAGATGGAAACGACTCAAACCACCGAAGGAAAGCCAAGTACGACAAACACAGAAGGGGACACTTCAGAACAGCAAATTAAGAGACTGATTCCTGCTCCATTTCAGTGACACAGATCAGAGAGGGTCAAGAAGAAAAGGTAAGGCAAGTGAACGGTATCAAGAATACCACTCTTCGTATCCAAGAAGCTTCGTTATAAAAGGAAGGAAGAAAGCTGCTCTAGTTCTCCAGAGGGGGAGGACGGAGGCACTTAAGTGCTGAGGGAAGAAGCTAACAGAAAGGACATACTTAAAGCAAGGATTCTCCAGGAAGGGGAGAAGGAAGGACTCAGAAAAGAGGCAGAGGAACTGCCTTAAACAGGAGCGTGGAGAGACAGAGGAGGCAAGGATAGTTACGGATTCAGAGACGTTATAGACAGGGCAGCACGGAACGTTGTTTTCGTTTTGTGGAGGAAGCAGAGGCCAACTGCCAAGAGGAACGTTTAGGTTCAGCAGGGATAAAGACCAGCCTCCTGGCATACAGATGAGGCACACAAAATGCTGGCAGCATAACCAGCTTCCGCTCAAGACCCTCTCCTTCATTTACTTCCAAAGTAGAGGAGGGGTAGTTCCCAGCATATGCGTGCTAAGAGACAAATCAGCGGAAATAAAATGCTTCTCTATGTGTCAAAACAGATATTTTATGCACAGTGTCCATCAAATTCAGGGTGGGGACAACATTCAATTCTTTATCAAGATTGCATGAAACTTGATTTACGCTTCCTGCCATTATCACTTCGACTCATCCAGCACTTCTCCAATCACTGCGTAAAAGGTGCAGTGCTAAAGCTGCTCAGCAAGATTCTTGTTGGGCACGACTCGACAAGCAACAGGACTTGCACAGCCCTCTCTAACCACAGCCAAAACTGCTCTAGGGCCAAGCCCATCCTAAATCACTGCATCTCAAATTAAAGGGGATTTTACAGGAAACCTCACTGAACAAACACAACACAAAGGCTCCTTTCCCCTTCACAGTGGTGACTTCTTCCCACTGCAGAGACCCAAGGGACTGCTGGGACCATTTCACTTCTTCCCCAGACAAACCAAAACACAGAATAATCTAGTAACCATCCTTTGATGTGTGTTACAGAAGAAGAAACACAATAGGGGTCAAGGAGCCCGGGGTCCAGCAGGGCTCTGCCCCACACGGCTGGCTATCTCGGGGAACTCACGGGGCCTGACTGCTGGTCACACAATGAAGCAGTTGAGCTGGACCAGCATAGAGACCTGGCATCTCACATCTTCACCCAAACTCTGCCCTAGAATACCAGCAAGTGATGTGGTTTTTCTTTGGGGCCTCATCTGACATTGTTTTGGTTTGTCTTTTATCATTTTTTTTCCTAATTAAGTCTTAGTTTATTTGATGTCGTAAAATTAATCCTTCTCTAGTTTTGCAGGTTTTTTAAAAGTTGATTATCACTAGAATATGTCATCTGTAAATATTTCTACCATCTGAGAAATCACATAAATTTGCCACTTCTATGACAGAGTATGAACCTTCTTAAAATTAACCTTACACATCTGTGTCTACTTTGCAGAATCTGGGTATGAGGCTGATTTGTAAAAACATTAAACTGGAAACTGCTGCTTTAAATATTTATGTACCACTATAAATAAATCTAACCATCACTCCTATTTTTCATTCTAGATGATCCCTAACATCTAGTTACTAAACAATGAGTAAAAGTCAAAACACATTTTTAGGGCCTTCAAACCTCTTAAAATTTTTCTTCACCCTTCAAATAAAACCTTAAGGTCTAGAACTACAGAGAATGTTTTTTCTCCCTTAAAGGGGGGGAAAAAATGAGTTGGAAGCATGGCCCAGAAAAGAAAAAGAATGAAGTCTATCCAATTGGACTTAAAAAAAAAAAAATCAGACATGAGGTTCTTTCATTCCATATAGCCGTAGGACTGAAGCAGCAGAATCCTGGGCTCCAGGGAAAAGACAGTAACTGGTTTAAGACATCCTTTAACTGACTCCAAAAAGATGACAAAGCAATGGCTATTGGTGACTTCCTTCCATGGGGAATGGATGTGGCAATATCTGACATGAACGATCAGGAGTTGGCTTACTCTTTTGGAGAAAAGGTAGTTTGCCAAAACTCATCAAACCAAATCACCACTCACATTCCTTGGTTCTATGCCAGAAAGAACACAGAATTTACTTTCAGTGATTCTGGAAAAGAACAGAAAAACTTGGGAGGACAATATATTTACATTTTAAGAGAAAGATCTAAAACTGAAACTTGGTTTCTGGGCTGCGCTGGAAAGAACGGAATGATAAGCACTTGTCCTGAGAAAAGTTTCATCTCTTATATCTGACCTTCTGGACACTTAGGCTGATGAATAACTAACTAAAAACATAGGGGATGCAATTGGTACAAATTGATGAAAACCGTAAAAGCAGATACAACCCATAAAAAACAGTGACAGACAAAGTATTCCATGCCAGGGTATAGGACACAGCCACACTCAACAGGGCTCTCTGTGACCTTCATCCAGCCCTTCCTCCTTGTATCTTCACCTGTGGTAGGGAGGTCTATTCACATAACAGCCCAAACGAGGCAGAGAGGCCCTCAGGACTAAGCCAGCCAGGGCAACTACCGCCCTTGAAAGAGACTGGACGGCCTCCATGGTCCCTATGCCTGGAATGCCCTTCACTCCCACCCCTACAAGGTCTCTCTCTGCTCCCTCTCCTTTCTGAGAAAGATGGAGCTGGGACCCTGTGGAGGAGAGGAGAAAGACAGAGGAGGAAGGAGGCGACGGGAAAGGAGTTTCCTTCTAGGATGGAAAGACAACTCAGGGAGAATTGTAGAGACCACCACATACCACTTGTTCACGAGCTCACGTTTGGCCATAAGGAAGAGTGAGTTATTCTGGTACAGAGCTCCTTGATCCTTCCAGACTGACAGCCAAACAAAGCGTAGCTCAAGCACAGGTGTCCCCTATGTCCAAGTTCTCAAGTTCCAAATTTAGAAACGAAAACAGATTTGGACAGCAAGGGATACTTACAGTTACTAGTTTTCAGTATTAAATTAATATATACCAGAAAAACTTGGTGGCAGGGACTCATTGATGAAATAAAAATTAGGAAAGGGTTTATTATTCTTTTATAAAAGAAAAAGTTGTAATAGAAGGACTGAGAAATGGCTAGTGAGTTTCAAGAAATTATAGCTAAGGCTGGAAGTATGGTCCAGAACATTAGAGCCAGAATAAAATAGACCACAAGTGGTTCAGCTAGATGAACAATGAGCAAGATTTTTCAACAGATCATAAAGCTGTATCAATAGAAAACACAGCAGCAAGAGAAGACCTTCAAGTATTTAAACACTGGTTGAATATTTCTGGTAGAAATGCAGTAGAAACAGAAAGACTGGATTCTGAATACCTGGGTTTAAGCCCAACTTTTACTTAATGTGTAGTTTTTCTGAGCCTTGACTATCTTTTCTGCAAAACAGGGATGATAATACTTTTTTAAATTTACCATTGTGAGGCTTTCATGAAATCACAAAAGCACTCTAAATACCTATCATCATATAAGTTTCAAAAGTCAAGAAAAAAGCAAGGAATTAGCCTATGGTATAGTATAATCCTGGAAAATGCCAAAGAAAAAGAGAAGGAAATATCTAAGGCACTGGCTCTTGACCCATGGTGGTACAATAGAATCACCTGGGAAAATTTATTTAACAAATAAAAACCGTAAGTGGCAGCAGCCATGGGATAATGGGGCCTGTTCATCAACAGTTTTGTTTTTCAAATGTGATTTAACAATTCTATTTCTAACGTGAAGCCAAGATTGAGAAAGAGCATGCCACGCTAAAAAAACACTAAATTTTCAGTTCCAAAAGCATTAAAAACTTACGGGAGGCTCTTTTGTCCTAACTGCATTATATCAATTACTGCATTTTATTCAAAACACCAGGATACATAGTCTCATATCTATCTCTACCACTAGACTGCTCAGGGATGTCTTATTCAATATTATTTCCTAGAAACCTAGCAAATACAGTATGTGACACAAAGAATAATAACAAGTTAATACTAGAGTGCCTTTAATGTATCAGGCTTTGTACTAATTGTATAGGTGTTATTTCCTATAAAAATTAATCCCCAGAAATTCCCTAGGCTGTTAAGTACAGTATTAACATCATTATTTACAGACAAAAAACCTTGGGCTCAATAAAGTAACTTGTCCAATGTTATCACTATTCTCCAACCTCATATGATTAAAGTGAAAGTCGCTCAGTCCTGTCCAACTCTTTGCAACCCCGTGGACTATACAGTCTATGGAATTCTCCAGGCCAGAGTACTGGAGTGGGTAACCTTTCCCTTCTCCAGGGGATCTTCCCAACCCAGGGACTAAACCCAGGTCTCCCACATTGCAAGTGGATTCTTTACTAGCTGAGCCACCAGGGAAGCCCACATATGATTAAAATGGCCTTGAAACATTTTTGCCCATAATTATTTTTTCCAATGAATGGTTTTTTTCCCTTATACAACTCAGGATCATGTAGGGCTTATGGTTCTTCATTCTGAGCACCAGTCTCAATGCAGACACAAAACATGTGCTGGAGACTGACCTACAGTTGCACCAAGCCTGAGGCTTCTGGGAGCTTCTTTGCTTTTAAATAAATCTGTATTAATCAGTGTCTGTTTTGTTCTAATTAGCATTTTTTTCCTATGACTGAAATATGGCCCAGAAACAAAAATGCAGTCTATCTAATTGAAATGTTATTATTTAAGGAGTAAGGAGGAATTCGGACTATGTCAGCAGATCAGCTTGCAGCATGTGAAGAAATATGCCCTGCCTGAGAATCCCCGGTTGCTACAGAAAGCAAACCAGAGAGTCGACCATCTGCCCTGGGAGAGCTGCATCTGTCAATAGCAAATATAAAGGGAAGCGTTCACCTTGTAACGCTCAGGCTGGTCTGCTGATGGAGATGATTCTGATGTCGTCATTCCATCCGTCCTAGGACCCACTAACTGGCCAAGCCGAGCCAACTCCAAAGTCAACTTGGGTCACCAAAATGTGTTTATGCATCCGATCAACTAACTCAAGAAACTCAAGTGTCTCGTTTTTAGTCTCCTTGACATTTTCCTACACAATCTAAGATTCTGCCCAACTATAGTAAAATAGAACTTATTAAAAAACAAAAAAAAAAAAAAGAAGAAGAAGAAGAAGGAAGAGGGAGAATTTTAGCTAACTATCAACACAATCAAAAAAGGAAACACCCAAGCCCTGATGTGACTAAAAGGTCATCATATGGGAAATGCAATAATCTTCAACAGCTAAAATTCAAAACAGGGACTTCCCTAGTGGTAGAGTGGAGGCGAGTCCATCTGCCAATGAAGAGGACACAGGTCTGACCTCTGGTCTGGGAAGATTCCGTATGCTATGGGCAACTAAATCGGGCAAGCCACAACTACTGAGCCCCTGTGCCGACAGCTATGGAAGTCACGGGCCCTGAGTCCATGCTCCACAGTAAGAGAAGCCACTGCAATGAGAAGCCTGCACACTGCAACTAGAGAGGGGAGCCCGCTCAGAACTAGAGAAAGCCCTCTCACAGCAACAGAGACCCAGCACAACCAAAACAAATAAATGCACTCAAAACACAAACTGGAAAAGCCATCTAAATATCCAAGAAGTTACTATATATTTCTCCCGCAGAACATTACAAACGTTTCAAAGTTTTAGAAAATACAAAAAAGTAAATACATAATAAAATTAAGTGCAAAGAAGATACAAAACTACATATGAGTTTGATTTCAAACTCTGAAAAAACATTTTTTAAAGACCTTTTAGCTTTTTATCCTTGTAAATATAAAGGGGCAAGTTTGGAATGATTTTTCCTTTACATATTTCACTGCTTTCCACATTTTCTAAATGAATTTGTTGACAACGATAACCAAGTGGTACACAGGGTGATCTTAATACACCCTAGTATTTTGGCCAAGGAACCAACTCTCATTCACAGAAAGGGCTGGCAAGAAAAAAAAAAAAACACACCAACAACAAAACAAACACAGACCTTACTTCTAGCTGAGGTTTTGGCCCCAAATCCCTGAGAGTCAGGCTGCACTATGCTAAGAATTTTTTTCTTGGCTAGACAGATCTTGGGAGTTTTAAATTAAAGTTTCCTGCCTTATTAATCATAAACCCAAAACCAAAATCAACCCTTGGATCTTACCAGTGAGGGGAAAAGCAACCAGGACCAAAGGAAAATGAAGGAAAGAGAGAGAAAAAAAAAGAGTTTATGCCTCCAGCCACCCACGAGGGGCCTTTTTAGGCCTCCCGGCTTGCGGGGTGGGAGGTGAAAGCTCAGCTCTAGGAAGAGAAAAAAGAGCAGCAGCCGCAGCTTCCTGATGAAGTGGTGGGAAGACGAGGAGGAAACAGGGGCTTGGCTTATGAACTCAGCACATGGCCCTGCTCACCTTCACAGAGGCCAGTGATGTTCTCAACCGAGTGTCACTCCCCTTTGGGGTAGAAGTAAAGAGATCTATGGGTTTCCCTAGTGGCTCAGTGGTGAGGAATCCACCTGTCAATGCAGGAGACAGGGGTTCGATCCCTGATCCAGGAAGATCCCTTGGAGAAGGAACTGGCAATCCACTCTAGTATTCTTGCCTGGAAATCCCCATGAACAGAGAAGTATTCTTGAACACTCCAGTATTCTTGCCTGGTATGCTATATGGTTCATGGGGTCACGAGCATCGGATATGACTTAGTGACTGAACAACAACAACAAAGAGACCTACACATAACTGGAGGTGGAACAGTGTGGGAAAGACAAGAGTGGGGGAGGCATGCGGCCCTGAACTACTCCAAGGCCAAATAAACTTCTTCTATAATCAGTGTGTGTGTTCACTAGCAAAGTATACGTCCTCTTGATTTTGAATATGTTGGTATTTGATGATAATCAGATCTAAAATGTTTTTCACCAGACAATTTTATAAAGGGATTCAAATTATTCTGGAAATAATCTTGCTTTGAATCAATATTCTGATTGCATTTTGATAACTAAAACATCAATTACTAGTAATCAAGAGATGTTATTCATGAGCAGAGACCCAGTAAATTTCACTATGAATTACACATTCATATTGCCATAAACCCAGAGCACTCCAAATAAATTTTAACTGGCTAAAGAGGCTTTCAAGTCATGGACCTGCCATATCACTCTCCTCCACGCCCAGCACTGTGCACGCCTGACAGCTAAGCCAGGCTGACTAGGAAGCCACACACGGCTGTAGCCTCCAGATCTGGCCAGCCTCCACGGGTTCCTTCAACCTCACTTCGGGAAGCAGGCAGCACACAACCACCACAGGGGCAGCCTCCAGCTTATTCGGGCACTGTGCTTTCCCGTGGAAAGTGCTAGAACCTTTCCAGTCTAGACCTGGTCTGACATGCCCCAATTTCAGCCAATGCTAGTCAGTACAGGGAGGCGTCCCCGCCTGCCAATGCAGGAGATGCCAGAGACAAGGGTTGATTCCTGGGTCGAGAAGATTCCCCTGGAGGAAGGCATGGCAACCCACTTCAGTATGCTTTCCTGGAGAATCCCACAGACAGAGGAGCATGGCAGGCTACAGTCGATGGGGTCGCAGAGAGTCAGACATGACTGAAGCGACTTAGCACACACACCCGCGCACACAGTCGGTACAGGACTCGTTCATCTGCCTGTAGAACAGGAAAGCTAACTCAGAGAGTATGTGAAGACACAGAGAGCAAACAAAAGAAGTCCGTGAAATTCAAACCGGGTAATTTCCTAAATTTTCTCAATGTCACTCTCGTATAGGCGTCCTCCCACTTTAAAGAACAGATGAAGCTGTGTGATCTTCACTATCAATGAAGAAATGCAAATTAAAACAATAAAATGCTCTTTCCCACTTAGCAACTTCAGGACTTCCTTCCTGCAAAAGTGGGGAATGACAGACATTCTTACACTGCTAATGGCACAACCCTTCCAAAAATGAAGTAACAACATGATTTAAGAACCTTCAACATAGATAATCTGACAGGAATTTCACTTCTAAATATCCTGAAGAAAAAGTCAAAACGAAAATTTATGTTAAAAATACGTTTGCTGCAACCAGAAACAATCCAAAAATAGGTACTAGAACCTTCATCTAAAGAGTTGTTTAAAAAAAAAGACTCATATAATACAATATGAAGACAATCACACAGTGCAAAATTATACAGTTTGATCTCAATTATGTTAAAACACATAAAAAAGGGAAAAAAAGTTATATGCTAAACAACTTTTATACATTTTCAATTTTCCTTTTTCAACTGTTACATATTTTCCAAGTTTTCTACAATATTTTAAATATTACACTTACCAGAAGAGAGGTTACTCATAATGAATTCTGGTGAAAGAAACCAGACACAAAAGAATCCCTACTGCAAATAAAAGCCACATGAGATACCACTTCACACTAAGATAGCTATACTAGAAGACAGACAATAACAAATATTGATGAGGATGTAGAGAAGTTGGAACCCTTACACAAGGGATGGTGGGAATGTAAAATGGTGCAGATGCTGTGGAAACAGCTGGGTAGGTGCTCAAAAAGTTAAACTTGGAGTTGCCATATGACCCTGAAATTTTATTCCCAGGTATACATCCAAGAGAAATGAAAACATATTTCCACACAAAAATTTGTAGTTAGGTATTTGTGTGTGTGTGCGCTCAGTCGCTCAGTTTTGTCCAACTCTCTGTAACCCCATGGACTGTAGCCCACCAGGCTCCTCTGTCCATGGGTTTCTCCAGGCAAGAATACTGCAGTACGTTGCCATTTCCTACTTCAGGGGATCTTCCTGACCCAGGGGTCGAACTCTAGTCTCCTGTGTCTCCTGCACTGGCAGGTGGATTCTTTACCACTGTACCACCTGGGACGAATGTTCACAGCCTCATTACTCATTAATAGTCAAAGAGAAGAGACAATCTAAATGTCAATCAACAAGTGTCATAAACAGAGCATGGTGTATTCATATAATGGAGTATTTTTCAGCCATCATAGGGAATGAAGTTACGATTCATGGTGCAACATAACCTTGAAAAACATCAGGTTAGGTGAGAGAAGTCAAATGCAAGGGCCATGTGTTGAATGATTCCATTTCTATGAAATGTTCAGAATAGGAAAATCAGATTAGTGAGCATTTAGCACTGGGAGGTTGGGGGCAATGAACAATGACTGCTAATTGATATGGGGTTTCTTTGGGGATAATAAAAATGTCCTAAAATTGAGATGCTGGATGCACAACTCAGTGAATATATTCAAAATCACTGAATTCTATCTACACTTTATAGCCAGGTACACAGTATATAAATTATATCTCAGTAAAGTGTCTTTAATAAAAACGTATTTTTATTTCACTTATAGTAAAATTCAAAATCAGGCAAAACTAATCAATGATGTTAGAAGCCAGGAAAGTGGTTACCTTTGGGGAAGAGGGAGGGGATAGGTTTTGAGAGGGGCCAAAAAAGGGAGCTTCTGGACAGCTAGTGACAACCCATTTCTTGATCTGGTTGATAGTATCACTTTCAGTTCAGTCAGTTCAGTCACGTCCAATTCTTTGTGACCCCATGGACCACAGCACGCCAGGCTTCCCTGTCCATCACCAACTTCCAGAACTTTCTCAAACTCATGTCCATCCAGTCGGTGATGCCATCCAACAATCTCATCCTCTGTTATCCCCTTCTCCTCCTGCCTTCAGTCTTTCCCAGCATCAAGGTCTTTTCAAACGAGTCAGCTGTTCGCATCAGGTGGCCAAAGTACAGGAGCTTCAGCTTCAACATTAGTCCTTCCAATGAATATTCAGGACTGATTTCCTTTAGGATTGACTGGTTTGATCTCCCTGCAGTCCAAGGGACTCTCAAAGAGTCTTCTCCAACACCACAGTTCAAAAGCATCAATTCTTCGGCGCTCAGCTTTCTTTATGGTACAACTCTCACATCCATACATGACTACTGGAAAAACCATAGCTTTGACTAGATGGACCTTGGTCGATAAGGTAATTTGTCTGCTTTTTAATATGCTATCTAGGTTGGTCATAACTTCTCTTCCAAGGAGTAAGCGTCTTTTGATTTCATGGCTGCAATCACCATCTGCAGTGATTTTGGAGCCTAAGAAAATAAAGTCTCTCACTGTTTCCACTGTTTCCCCATCTAACTGCCATGAAGTGATGGAACCAGATGCCATGATCTTCATTTTTTGTATGCTGAGTTTTAAGCCAGCTTTTTCATTCTCCTCTTTCAGTTTCATCAAGATGCCCTTTAGTTCCTCTTCGCTTTCTGCCATAAGGGTGGTATCATCTGCATATCTGAGGTTATTGACATTTCTCCTGGCAATCTTGATTCCAGCTTGTGCTTCATCCAGCCTGGCATTTCAAAAGATGTACTCTGCATATAAGTTAAATAAGCAAGGTAACAATATACAACCTTGACATCCTCCTTTCCCAATTTGGAACCAGTCCGCTGTTCCACATCTGGTTCTAACTGTTGTTTCTTGGCCTGCATACAGATTTCTCAGGAGGCAGGTAAGGTGGTCTTGTATTCCCATCTCTTGAAGAATTTTCCAGTTTGTTGTGATCCACATGGTCAAAAGCTTTAGCGTAGTCAATGAAGCAGATGTTTTTCTGGAACTCTTGTGCTTTTTCGATGATCCAATGGATGCTGGCAATTTGATCCCTGGTTCCTCTGCCTTTTCTAGATCCAGTTTGAACATCTGGAAGTTCTCGGTTCACATACTGTTGAATCCTAGCTTGGTGAATTTTCAGCATTACTTTGTTAGTGTGTGAAATAAGGGCAATTGTGTGGTAGTCTGAATATTGTTTGGCTTTGCCTTTCTTTGGGATTGGAATGAAAACTGACCTTTTCCAGTCGTGTGGCCACTGCTGGGTTTTCCAAATTTGCTGCCATACTGAGTGCAGCACCATCACAGCATCATCTTTTAGGATTTGAAATAGTTCAGCTGGAATTTCATCACCTCCACTAGTTTTTTTCATAGTGATGCTTCCTAAGGCCCACTTGACTTCGTACTCCAGGATGTCTGGCTCTAGGGCAGTGATCACACCATTGTGGTTATCTGAGTCATTAAGATCTTTTTTGTATAGTTCTTCTATGTATTCTTGCCACCTCTTAATATCTTCTGCTTCTGTTAGGTCCATACCATTTCTGTCTTTCAGTATCACTTTAAGATTTAATATTCATTGAGTTGTACACTAATGATGTTATGCATTTTTCTGTTTGTATGCCATACTTCACTAAAAAGGTTTTTTTTCAATGACTTCAAAAAGGAAATACTAAAATTTCTTAATTTAGCCAGATCCCAGGCCCTGATGCAGAATATTTAGTTTTACTTGAGTCCATTCTATCTATCTGGTTAGTTAACTAGAAGCAGATTAGAAACTGCAAGACACAGGAATGAGGAAGGGGAATGTACAGATGCCCAGGATAAAGTAAAACCAGATAAAGCAAGAGAAAACTAAGGAAGGACCATGATCGAGGATGAGAGAGAGCAAGAAGGAGTATTACCAAAAGCAGAAGAAAGAATTCAAACAATCTAAGCAATTCTAGACCATTTATCAATTCCTGCACAGTCCCACTGTCCCCAAAGATACCTCCATATTATAGAAGAGTGCAACAGATGAAGTCATAATACTCTAAATCACCAGAGAGTAAACTATGTCCAGGACTCCCTCCCTGAAAAAGTGAGTATGTAAAATATGCTATCAAGCCATTTATCAAAAAGGGAAAACTTAACCTTTTAAAGACTTGATATTTAAATAATTATCCAGGTAATAACCTACATAAAACACTTATTCCCTCAAAAAGTCAGATGAATGGGTTATTACTGTTACTCAAAAAAGATCATAGGGTGACAACAAAATGTTGCAAAATATATCACACAGAGAGAGTCCCTCTGGGGAATAGACACTTCAGCGAATCATCCAGCATTGTTACACTGGCAATTTAAGTATCACGCCTTCAAAAACGACCCACAATTCAAGAGGTCAGCACACATTCATCAAAGGTGAGCTCAAAACAATCAGAGTCACAAGGCCAGACCCAGAGAAAATTTTATGTGGAACACATTTATTTTTCCTCAGCACTTAACTACAGTGGCCTTTTGAAGACGTCTCCACATCTTCTTCCTTGTTGTTGTTCACTCAGTTGTGTCTGACTCTTTGCGACCCCATGGACTACAGCACACCAGGCTTCCCTGTCCTTCTCTATCTCCTGGAGTTTGCTCAAACTCATGTCCTTTGAATCAGTGACGCCATCCAACCATCTCATCTTCTGTCATCCCCTTCTCATTATGCCATCAATCTTTCCCAGCATCCGGGTTTTTTCTACTGAGTTGGCTCCTCACATCAGGTGGCCAAAGTATGCCAGCGGAATGATCAGGGTTGACTTCCTTTAGGATTCACTGATTTGATCTCCTTGCTATCCAAGGGACTCTCAAGAATCTTCTCCAGACCACAGTTGGAAAGCATCAACATCTTCCTCCTACCAAGCTCCCTTTCCCATGGAATCAACAGTTAGAAGTGGACATGGAACAACAGACTGGTTCCAAATAGGAAAAGGAGTTCGTCAAGGCTGTATATTGTCACCCTGCTTATTTAACTTATATGCAGAATACATCATGAGAAACGCTGGACTGCAAGAAACACAAGCTGGAATCAAGATTGCCGGGAGAAATATCAATAACCTCAGATATGCAGATGACAACACCCTTATGGCAGAAAGTGAAGAGGAACTAAAAAGCCTCTTGATGAAAGTGAAAATGGAGAGTGAAAAAGTTGGCTTAAAGCTCAACATTCAGAAAACGAAGATCATAGCATCTGGTCCCATCACTTCATGGCAAATAGATGGGGAAACAGGGGAAACAGTGTCAGACTTTATTTTTTGGAGCTCCAAAATCACTGGAGATGGTGAGTGCAGCCATGAAATTAAAAAACGCTTACTCCTTAGAAGGAAAATTATGACCAACGTAGATAGCATATTGAAAAGCAGAGACATTACTTTGCCAACAAAGGTTCGTCTAGTCAAGGCTATGGTTTTTCCTGTGGTCATGTATGGATGTGAGAGTTGGACTGTGAAGAAGGCTGAGCGCCGAAGAATTGATGCTTTGGAACTGTGGTGTTGGAGAAGACTCTTGAGAGTCCCTTGGACTGCAAGGAGACCCAACCAGTCCATTCTGAAGGAGATCAGCCCTGGGATTTCTTTGGAAGGAATGATGCTAAAGCTGAAACTCCAGTACTTTGGCCACCTCATGTGAAGAGTTGACTCATTGGAAAAGACTCTGATGCTGGGAGGGATTGGGGGCAGGAGGAGAAGGGGACGGCAGAGGATGAGATGGCTGGATGGCATCACCGATTCGATGGACTTGAGTCTGAGTGAACTCCGGGAGTTGGTGATGGACAGGGAGGCCTGGCATGCTGCAATTCATGGGGTCGCAAAGAGTTGGACATGACTGAGTGACTGAAGTGAACTGAGGCTTGCTTTCACAAGCTGGGTTGGTGGGGTTTTCCTGCTAAAGTGTTTCCATCACTCAGGTGTAAAGGAACCAAAGGTTGTTAAACACCACAGTCTGTGAGACTGATACGATCACATGGCAACAAAAAGGAAAATAAGGAAGCTGAGGCTCAGTGCTTACCCCAACATCTCAACCACACCAGGATTCTGACTAAACTCAAAATCCATGGGTTCACAGATTTTTCTAAAGGAAAGGAGTAGGGACCTCCCTGGCAATCCAGTGGTTAAGACTTCGTGCTTCCAATGCAGGGAGCACAGGTTTGATCCCTGGTTGGAAAACTGAAAAAAAAGAAAGGAGCAGACCTGTACCCTGGCTGCCCTTACCGTCCTCCCAGCACTGACTTCGGACACTGAAGCCGGAGAGAGACGTCAGCATCATCAGAAAGCGGGTGGGGCAGTAACTACAGCCTAACCAGCTGCCTGACGTCACAATAAAGGCTCAAAGGGCAACGACCAACAGGTCTCTAACTCAGCTAACCCTTCCTCCTGCTGGATATGAGATAAAAAGCTGCCAATGCTCCTCGATCTCTCCTGCCTGCAGGGAAATGAGGCTACCCTCCTTCCTTCCTGTCACTATTAAAATCCTGAAATCATTAACTAGTAGCTATTTCCCATGAGCTGTTGCTTTTAAAGGTGTTTTCTTTAGCTATCCTACTTTATTATAACTTTCATAAAAGACTCTAAAATGAGAGACAATTACCAAGCTGTCACTGCACTGTCAAAAAGGAACTCTTATTTTAGGGCAACATTAAATAATGTTTCAAGTAAACGTATCATTATAATTGCTGGGACCACCTCTAATCAGGAAAAAGGTTCTTTCTACCAATGTGTTCTTATCCAGTTATAGAGAGCTACTGACCTCAAAGAAAAGGCTGAATTTCCTTTCCTACAGTTTAAAAACAGTCTTTCTCTGCTCCCATTATTGCTCAAAGCAGAGAAGATACAAAAGTGAGCCCCCTGCTCATTCACTTGCTCATGAATATACACATGAAGGACAGCACCTGACACTATGGGAATAACAAGAATTAGAGGATGAAAGGTCTGGAGAAACGCCTGTTTCTTCATCCACAAAACAGAAAAAAATATGTATATCCACCTTACACTGTTAGGAGTACACAAAATAACCCGCTATGCAGGGCAACTGCTAAGCACCCATGTTACCTACAAGAAGAAAACAAGATAAAGAAAATCATGTATGTATGTGTATTAATATTTATTTAAGTCAGAGAGATTATGAACACACATATTTGCTTCTACTAAAACACTGAAAGAATAAATCATAAAATTTACGGAGGAAGGGAATAGAATACAGTCATCAGAAACTAGACTTCTTTGAACAGATCTTGTTTTGTATGTCTGACTTAAGGCAAATGAATTTTATTTTTTATATAATTACACAACAAAACTAAATTCTAAAAAATGATTCCTCAAAACCAAAAGCAGAAAGAACAAATGAATGTATATATCACATTGGTGACTAAGTCACACTTGAGAATTATTCCAAGAAACTTTAAAACAAAAATATGACTGCACAGTCCTAGTAGGACATATCCTAGGGACAAAAATTAAACTTTTAAATATTCATCCTGTTTGGTGCTAATATTGAGATTATTGTGATAAGACTATAAATGCATTGTGAGATAATGTAAACAAGAATTTACACTAGGGTTAAGAATACGATTTTCAGCTCAGGAGAAATATAGACATAAGATCAATGAGGTTAAATAAAAACCCTGAATTCCTGAATGAAATTCAGTTCAGTTCAGTTCAGTCACTCAGTCGTGTCCGACTCTTTGCAACCCCATGAATCACAGCATGCCAGGCCTCCCTGTCCATCACCATCTCCCGGAGTTCACCCAACTCATGTGCATCGAGTTGGTGATGCAATCCAGCCATCTCATCCTCTGTCGTCCCCTTCTCCTCCTGCCCCCAATCCCTCCCAGCATCAGGGTCTTTTCCAATGAGTCAGCTCTTCACATGAGGTCAAAGTATTGGAGTTTCAGCCTCAGCATCAGTCCTTCCAAAGAACACCCAGGACTGATCTCCTTCAGAATGGACTGGTTGGGTCTCCTTGCAGTCCAAGGGACTCTCCAAGAGTCTTCTCCAACACCACAGTTCCAAAGCATCAATTCTTCGGCGCTCCGCTTTCTTCACAGTCCAACTCCCACATCCATACATGATTACTGGAAAAACCATAGCTTTGACTAGACGGACCTTTGTTGGCAAAGTACTATCTCTGCTTTTTAATATGCTATCTAGGTTGGTCATAACTTTCCTTCCAAGGAGTAAGAGTCTTTTAATTTCATGGCTGCAGTCACCATCTCCAGTGATTTTGGAGCTCCAAAAAATAAAGTCTGACACTGTTTCCACTGTTGCTACATCTATTTGCCATGAAGTGATGGGACCAGATGCCATGATCTAAGTTTTCTGAAGTTGAGCTTTAAACCAACTTTTCCCCTCTCATCTTTCACTTTCATCAAGAATGAAATTATCAATATGAATTCTTGACTTATAAATCACACGTTTCCTCACTCTGTCTACCGAGACCCAGGAAACCACATAGACCCCTATGGCCTCGACTGTGGCCTCTCAGAACCATCTGCTACCAAAAGGAACTAAGTCTCCTTAAAGAAATGACTGATTCCACATCTGGAGCAGGAAACATATAAGATAAGCCTGGAAAATCTTAACTTCCTGTATTTTGGGTTGACATCACAGACTACTAATATAGTGCCAAAAGGACTTGGTAGGCAACTTATCCCAATGGCCAAAAACAGGACAAGTTGGGCATAATGAGGTTAATAACTGACTCAGTCCAGTTCAGTTGCTCAGCTGTACCCACTCTTTGTGACCCCATGGACTGCAGCACTCCAGGTTCCCTATCCATCCACAACTCCTGGAGCTTGCTCAAACTCATGTCCATCAAGTCAGTGATGCCATCCAACCATCTCATCCTCTGTCGTCCCCTTCTCCTCCTGCCTTCAGTCTTTCCCAGCCTCAGAGTCTTTTCCAATGAGTCAGCCCTTCGCATCAGATGGCCAAAGAATTGATGCTTTTGAACTGTGGTGTTGGAGAAGACTCTTGAGAGTCCCTTGGACTGCAAGGAGATCCAACCAGTCCATCCTAAAGGAGATCAGTCCTGGGTGTTCTTTGGAAGGACTGATGCTAAAGCTGAAACTCCAATACTTTGGCCACCTCATGCGAAGTATTGGAGCTTCAGCTTCAGTATCAGTCCTTCCAATGAATATTCAGGACTGATCTCCTTTAGGATGGACTAGTTGGATCTCCTTGCTGTCCAAGGGACTCTCAAGAGTCTCCAACACCACAGTTCAAAAGCATCAATTCTTCTGGCACTCAGCTTTCTTTATGGTCCAACTCTCACATCTGTACATGACTACTGGAAAAACCATAGCTTTGACTATACACACCTTTCAAACATGTATCTAAATCCACATAGTTACAACAAAAAAAAACCCACTAATTATTTTGAAAACTAGAAAATAAGGGGGGAAAACCCACCAAATATTTATCCTGTCTTTCTTCTCAAAAGTTACTTTGAGGTAACCAAACCACCGACAAGGGCAAGAGTCTCTACAGAAGTGTTCCAGAGACAAGTTAAAATTAAAACCGCCATTTTTCAACCCTTAATGAACGAATGGACCAAGGACTAACCATCAGTGACTTCGAACATTGAGAGGGACACAACCAGACAGGACAGGCTTCCTGATGGAGCTGATAACATAACTGCATGTCTACTGAGCAACATGTTTCTTTTTTAATTTCTCTTTTTTTTTTTTTTTTGGTTTTGTGAGGCTCAGTTTCTTAAATTCCTGAGAACCAGACAGCTTTGCCTTGCTCTTAAAGTCAAAATTAACATAACACTTTTCAGAAACTAGCTTTACCAGAAAAAAAAAAAGCCTCTAGACCTAACTACCGTTTTACATGAAAAGCATAGACTATATTTTCACTGAAACTAAAGGAATAAACAAACAAAATCAGACCCTGAGAAGCGGCACAGCTCTTCAAAGTGTGGTCCACAGACAGGTGCAGAATTCAAAGTAAGCATTAGAAACATTTATAACAAAATTTTTTATGTGCCTGGTATGCCTTTTTCCTGGAAAAGTTTGTACTTCTCTCATCTTGGGCTGGTGAAAAAAAGTTTAAATGCAAAGCTAAGAAACTTATACATTTTGTATACAAAAGAAAAACTAAAGGCAACTTTTTAAAACAGAAATAATGTAATTAAAGGTAACCTTTAAGATTAATCTGGCAGCAAGAAAAACTGTCAACAGGACAGACTTTAGAAATGGGAAAGGGTAATTTGGGTGTCCACAGACTTGGAATGAGCACCTTCTATTTCTGGAATACTTACAATACTTACATCTTTTCCTTTAACTTCATAAAAACCACCCAAGACTTGAGTCCTGGCTCTGCTACTTACTAGCACTGAAGCCCTGTATCCTAATGTTTTAAATGGAATAGCAATAAAGGCATTTCCTGACCAGTCCTACGCAGTCTTCTGAAGCGTGAACTGTTTGTGGACACGCTGCTTGCTACCATCCAAGCTCAACAACTGGAGGGAAGAAGCAACAGATGTCGGGTGACTGGCCAGTTCCTCTAGGAACTGCCACAATTCATGGCATAAAACAATGGTTTCTAAACAGAGAAAGATCACAATCAAACAAAAAAACAAGATATCCTGATGTGCTCCACTGCAAACATTGTTTGTGAAACATAAAAGGTCATTTGAGGAACAGCCAATGAACAACTAATTAGCAGAACAAACAAGAATCATTTTGAAGGAAAAAGCTACAGAGGACAGAACTTTAAATTACCCGGTTTTGAATGGTTTCTTTTCCATGACTATATATAAAAGGTTTTTTTGTGGAAATCATGAGGTCATTGTTTTCCAGTCTTCACTATAGGAAACAGCTGTGGAGAAGGGCACAGAGCTCACTGCTCCATTCAGCAGCCCCGCACTGTGACGAGCGCACAGATGGCCACAGGAAGGATCCACCGAACCACACACCAATAACAAAACAGAAGTGGCAGAGGCACCCGAAACACTCTACACCCCACCAAGGAAGACAGAAAACAGCTAGCTCGGGACAAGCATCTGCAGTATTACATCTGTATCAATTTCAGAGAGATTTCCAATTCAGACCACATCAGCGCCTTTCTACATGGGTCACTGAAAACTTAAGGTGATTCAATTTATGTCCCTGCCTGATAGATGACAGACATTCAACAAATGTAAAACCACCACACAAGTTTTCCTAGGGCTCTTATGCTCACATACTATGTGATCTGTCTAAAACTGAACTTAGCCATCCACCTGCAGAATGGCTTTCCACTGGGCTTTCAGTCTTGAAAAGCACCATCCTAAGGTGCACCGTTACAAAACATCCACGTTATCTTCATCTCTCCATCTCTCTACCCTTCATGTTAAGCTACCAAACACTGTCAACTCTGCTTTAATATGCATTTTTTTAATATGTTCAAAAGTTAGAGGAAAGGAGCAGGAGACAAGGAATGAGAAATAAACTGAATGCAACCCAGTCTATTATGGGGTGTGTAACTCTCCCTTACAAGACCACCCGGGCCTCTGGTGAAACCTGTCCAATGATAAAAATACACTGAGGTGAGGCAGTTCATTCCGTTTTCAGACAACTTGCTCAAAAAATTCTGTATACTGAGGTATACCACCCCCTTCTCCAATTTCTCCCCTCCTCTCTCAAGGCCTAAAGCCTAAGTGTTAACTCACAGTCCTCAGGGAGGTCTGGCCCATCTGTGTACAACAGAAATGGCCCATCACCGGCACCTCGATGTTTACAGCTGAGGCAGGTCTGCAAGCTGTCCTTCCTTGTTGAGGCGCTTTCAGTTCAGATTAACCAACACCTCCAAGAGGTGCTGGGCAAGACAGACTCGCTGCCCTAGAGGGTCTCGCAGTGGCGTGGAGGAGACAGACATGAACAGGTTTAGGAAACAGAATCCTCTTGCCTCTGAAAGGAAATTTTTCTACCCTTTTGACAGTTATGCAATATGAGGATTATCTGATCCTTGGAAGAATGTATGACTAAATTCATCCAATTCTGTTATCTTCTGGGGGAACAGGCAGTTCTTTTAATAACTATTTCAATTTCTCCCTCAGTTATCAGTCAGCCAGGTTTTCTTACTGTAACATTATTATTAGTTTGTTTTGTTTAAAGTTGTGGATTTTATCAGTGACAGGCAGACATCCAGCAAAAACGGTTATTTTTCCCAAATTAATTAACCCTAAAATTCACACAGGATTAGTTTCTGAAACCTGACAAAAATGATTCAAAAATCTTTCTGGAGAACTTGTAAAGAGCAAGATAACACTTCTTACCCAATAAACTCAGTACTTCTCTGCACTGGTTTTAATTATGTCTATTATTGCAGAACAAAAATAAATGTTCCACAGTGGGAGGAAAAAAAGAATAGCATGAAAAGAACAAGCAACAACAATGCCATGTGGTACCAATAAAAGTACTGATGAAACAGAATACAGAATTCAAAAATAGACCATAAAACTCTAAATATGGAGAAGACTTCTATAAATAAGCAAGGTGATAATAAGGTTGGGGTAACAATACCAGTTAACACTCACTAGCATTGACGACATGTCAGGCCCTCGGCCAAGTTTTTCTCTTGTTTTTTTTTTTTTTAAAATGAGGTAGATATATTCTTATCCACATTTTACAAATGAGGAAACTAAGCCCAGAGTTAAGTGCTCAAGGTCCCGTAGCTAGTAAGTGGTGCAGCCATGACTGAAACACAGGCTCTCTGGCTCCTCAGTCCAGGTTCTCAACCACTCACTATACTATATAAGATGGGAAATCTCAAACCTGAAAATAAATCCCCACTTTCCACATGCACTAAACTAAACCAAACCCCAAACTACTGGAAGAGAAATATTTCAGAACATAATGGAAAAAACAAAAAATAAAATAGAAAAATTATCCTGTATGAAAGCGTAACTTTTCAGCTATATAGTAACAAAAACAATAAGGAAAAAGGACAGGTTCAAAAACATTAAAACCTTTTATAATATACAAAAGTAACAAAACTAAAAGAGCAATAGACTGAGAGAAGTATCTGTATCAAATGTCTCAAGGTTTATGAAGGTGTTGCCTTACACACATTACACTATTCTATAAAGAGCTATTATAAAGTTTCCCAAAAGAAAAGAACGTTCAAAATCCCAAGGGACACCGTGACCATCAAGTAGGATTTATTTCTGGAATGAGGGGGGTTCAACATACGAAAATCAATCAATGTAATACACCACATGAATAGCTCAGTTGGAAAAGAATCCACCTGCAATGCAGGAGACCCCGGTTCAATTCCTGGGTCAGGAAGATCCTCTGGAGAAGGCATAGGCTACCCACTCCAGTATTCTTGGGCTTTCCTTATGGCTCAGCTGATAAAGAATCCACCTGCAATGCGGGAGACCTGGGTTCGATCCCTGGGTTGGGAAGATCTCCTGGAGAAGGGAAAGGCTACCCACTCCAGTATTCTGGCCTGGAGAATTCCATGGACACTACTGAGCAACTTCACTTCACTTCAAAATGCCACATCAATAGAATGAAAGAAAACTACCACACAATCATCTCAATTGATTCAGAGACAGCACATGACAAAACTCACACTCTCCCATGACAAAGACACACAAACTAAGAAGAAAACTTAATGTGATAAAACCAGTATCTAAGAAGTGCACAGCTAACGTCACACTCAATTGTGAAACACTGAAAGCTTTTCCCCTGAGATGAAGAAACAAGACAAGGATGCCCATTTTCACCACCTCTATTAAACAGAATATTGGAATTTCTAGCCAGAACAACTAGGCAAGAAAGTGGAAGGGGGAATAAATTAAGAGCCTGGGACTGGCAGTTACAAACAGATAAATAACAAGATCCTATTGTATAGCACAGAGAACTATATTCAATATCTTGTAGTAAACTATAATGAAAAAGAAATGAAAAAGAACATATATATGTAACAACCACTTTGCTGTACACCAGAAACTAACACAACATTGTAAATCAACTAAGCTTTATTTAAAAAAAAAAAAAAGGTAAAAGGTATCCTAACTAGAGAGAAAGATATAAAATTCTGTTTGAAAAGTAAATGATCTTATATGTAGAAAACCCTGAGGATTCACAGAAAACTGAGACAGCTAATAGATGAATTCAGCAAAGTGCAGGATATAGTATCAACATAAAAAAAAATCAGTTCCATTTCTATACACTAGCAGTCAACAATCCAAAAAGGAAACTATGAAAACAGTTTCAAGTATAAAACAACATCAAAAAGGATAAAATAATTAGGAATAAATTTAACCCAGGATGTGAAAAACTTATACATTGAAAACTGTAAACCTTAAGTGACAAAAATTAAAGACAACACATTTATAAAAGACACTGCAGTTCATGGATTGAAAGAATAGTGTTGCGATACTGATTCTACACAAAGCAACCTACAGACTTCAGTGCAATCCCTATAACAATCCCACTGCCATTTTCTGCAAAAATAAAAGCCTATTCTGAAGTTCATATGGAATCTTCAGGGACTCCAAAGCCAAAACAATCTTGAAAAAGAAGAACAAATCTGAAGGACTCAAACTTCTGATTTCAAAACCTACTACACAGCTGCAGTAAACAAAACAGTGTGCTGAAAAACTGATAGGAAACAAAGACAGATATACAGATAGATGGGACAGAACAGAGAGCCCAGAAATAAACCCTCATATATACAACTGGTTTCTCACAAGAGCCCCAAGACCATTCAACAAAGAAAAAACAGTAGTCCTTCCAACAATGGTGCTGGGAAAACTAAATACCCACATACAAAAGAACCTTACACCATATACAAAGGTTAATTCAAAATGCATCAAATATCTAAATATAAGAGCTAAAATATACAATTTTTAGTAGAAAACATGGACAACTTCATGACATTAAATTTGGCAATGATTCCTTGGATATGATGCCAAAAGCAAAGGTAACAAAAGAAAAAACAAAGATGAATTGGACTTCATGACAATTAAAAACTTTGTACACCAAGGGACAGTTATTAAGACAGTGAAAACCCACAGAATGGGAGAAAATACTTGCTAATCATATATCACTAGGGATTAACATCCATAATATATAAAGAACTTCTACAACTCAACAATAACAACAATCCAGTTCAAAAATGAGGAAAGTCCTTGGATAGACATTTCTCCAAAGAAGATATACAAATGCCAAGAAGTACTTGATAAGATAATCCAAGTCAATAGTTAAGTCATTAATGACTAATGATCCTTAGTCATTCAGTTCAGTTCAGTTCAGTCGCTCAGTAGTGTCCAACTCTTTGCAACCCCATGAATCACAGCACGCCAGGCCTCCCTGTCCATCACCAACTCCCAGAGTTCACCCAAACTCAAGTCCATCGAGTCGGTGATGCCATCCAGCCATCTCATCCTCTGTCGTCCCCTTCTCCTCCTGCCCGCAATCCCTCCCAGCAGCAGGGTCTTTTCCAATGAGTCAACTCTTTGCATGAGGTGGCCAAAGTATTGGGAGTTTCAGCTTCAGAATCAGTCCTTCCAATGAACACCCAGGACTGATCTCCTTTAGCATGGACTGGTTGGATCTCCTTGCAGTCCAAGGGACTCTCAGGAGTCCTCTCCAACACCACACTTCAAAACCATCAATTCTTCGGTGCTCAGCTTTCTTCACAGTCCAACTCTCACATCCATACATGACCGCTGGAAAAACCATAGCCTTGACTAGACGGACCTTTGTTGTCAAAGTAAGGTCTCTGCTTTTTAATATGCTGTCTAGGATGGAGTAGGAAATGGCAACCCACTCCAGTATTCTTGCCTGGAAAATCCCATGGACGGAGGAGCCTGGTGGGCTACAGTCTAAGGGGTCCACTGAGCGACTTCACTTCACTTCAGGTTGGTCATAACTTTCCTTCCA
Organism: Bubalus bubalis; assembly: GCF_019923935.1. Classification (NCBI taxonomy): domain Eukaryota; kingdom Metazoa; phylum Chordata; class Mammalia; order Artiodactyla; family Bovidae; genus Bubalus; species Bubalus bubalis. The sequence continues at coordinate 21,444,543 of NC_059180.1, read as the reverse complement.
AGGAGTAAGCATCTTTTAATTTCATGGCTGCAGTCACCATCTGCAGTGATTTTGGAGTCCAAAAAAATAAAGTCTGACACTGCTTCCACTGTTTCCCCATCTACTTCCCATGAAGTGATGGGACCAGATGCCATGATCTTAGTTTTCTGAATGTTGAGCTTTAAGCCAACCTTTTCACTCTCCTCTTTCACTTTCATCAAGAGGCTTTTTATAGTTCCTCTTCACTTTCTGCCGTAAGGGTGGTGTCATCTGCATATCGGAGGTTATTGATATTTCTCCCCGCAATCTTGGTTCCAGCTTGTGCTTCTTCCAGCCCAGCGTTTCTCATGATGTACTCTGCATATAAGTTAAATAAGCAGGGTGACAATATACAGCCCTGACATACTCCTTTCCCTATTTGGATCCAGTCTGTTGTTCCATGTCCAGTTCTAACTGTTGCTTCCTGACCTGCATATTGGTTTCTCAAGAGGCAGGTCAGGTGGTCTGGTATTCCCATCTCTTGCAGAATTTTCCACAGTTTATTGTGGAAAGTCAAAGGCTTTGGCATAGTCAATAAAGCAGAAATAGATGTTTTTCTGGAACTCTCTTGCTTTTTCCATGATCCAGCAGATGTTGGCTATTTGATCTCTGGTTCCTCTGCCTTTTCTAAAATGAGGTTGAACATCTGGAAGTTCATGGTTCATGTATTGCTGAAGCCTGACTTGGAGAATTTTGAGCATTACCTTACTAGCATGTGAGATGAGTGCAATTGTGTGGTAGTTTGAGCATTCTTTGGCATTGCCTTTCTTTGGGATTGGAATGAAAACTGACCTTTTCCAGTCCTGTGGCCACTGCTGAGTTGTCCAAATTTGCTGGCATATTGAGTGCAGCACTTTTACAGCATCATCTTTCAGGATTTGAAATAGCTCAACTGGAATTCCATCACCTCCACTAGCTTTGTTCATAGTGATGCTTTCTAAGGCCCACTTGACTTCACAGTCCAGGATGTCTGGCTCTAGGTAAGTGATCACACCACTGTGATTATCTTGATCATGAAGATCTTTTTTGTACAGTTCTTCTGTGTCTTCTTGCCACCTCTTCTTGATATTTTCTGCTTCTGTTAGGTCCATACCATTTCTGTCATTTATCGAGCCCATCTTTGCATGAAATATTCCCTTGGTAGCTCTAATTTTCTTGAAGAGATCTCTAGTCTTTCCTGTTCTGTTGTTTTCCTCTATTTCTTTGCATTCATCACTGAGGAAGGCTTTTTTATCTCTCCTTGCTATTCTTTGGAACTCTGCATTCAAATGTTTATATCTTTCCTTTTCTCCTTTGATTTTTGCTTCTCTTCTTTTCTTCTTTTCGAAGCTATTTGTAAGGCCTCCTCAGACAGCTTTTTTGCATTTCTTTTCCATGGGGATGGTCTTGATCCCTGTCTCCTGTACAATGTCATGAACCTCCATCCATAGTTCATCAGGTACTCTATCCGATTTAGTCCCTTAAATCTATTTCTCACTTCCACTTTAGTCACAAGGGATTTGTTTTAGGTCATAGAGAAATGCAAATCAAAACAACAATTAGGTAACACTTCACACATGCATACCATGGTTATTATTTGAAAAAAAAATGGAAAACAGCAAGTGTTGGCAAGGATGTGGAGAAAATGGAACCTTCATGCTTTGCTGGTGGGGATGTACAAAGGTGTGGTCACTGCGGGAAACAGTTTTACAGTTTCTCAAAAAGGGGGTTGAAAACAGTCAGACACAGCTGAGCGACTTTCACTTTCACGGGGCAAACTGCCCAATAAAAGATGACTGGATGATTAAATTATCACTTAGCAGTATGACACCGTATGTATCATTAAACTTTAAACAGTGTAACGACTACAATTTAGAAACATGGGGAAAAGTTTTATAGACTGCATGAAAAAAAAAATCATAATCCAAAGCAGCTTGGCCAGAAGCTACGTAAAATGTGTACCATATACGTAGACAAGTACAAAACGTAGACTGATGGCACTTCCAGGCAATGTGCTCAGTAAGCAGAGTGAGAACATGAATGTTATCATCACGCTGCCCTGAGTTCAAGTTCAAGCTCTGTCCCTGGGAACATGTAGAGAACCAAACTACATCAAGGTCAGAGATCTAACCTTGCCCAAAGCATTACTCAGTGACCTGCTCCCCACCCATCCACCACCCTACCCTTCTGCTCCAACCACACTAGACCTTGAAATTTTTTGAATAAACCAAGTTGTTTGAGGTTCTAAGTCTTTGAACATGATGGGGTTTCCACCCTGTTTCCAACAGGCCTTTCCCACCTCTCCCTTTATCCACCAAGAGGATTCCTACCAAATCTTTCCAGACTCAGCCCAGGGGGCATGTCTCCAGTCCCCCACCACTCTCAGATTCCCCTTTTAGGTTTGCACGGCACTTCTGTACACACCTCTATCACAACACTCATCCGACCCTACTGCAATTGATTCTTTACCCGTCTTCCCTTCTAGACCCAGAATTCCTTACAGGCATGGACCATCTCACTCATCCTCGTACAGCCCGGTGCCTCCCAACACAGGACCAGCACAAGCAATGTGCTCAATAAATCTGCAGGCTTAATGAATTATGTCTACAATACTTCAACCTGAATTTGACTCTTAATGGATATAAACTGATGTTTCTGCAGCTCTGTACAGAGCTGTATTCAGGGCTAAGAGCAGGAAGTCAACCAAAATAAGACAAGCTTCATGACTCAGCTTTCTTGGTTTTCCGCCTATCTCTCTGCCCCTTTAACAAGTCCAACAAGTCCTTCCCTCCTCCTATCCCCTTATTTTTAGTTTCCCCCAAGGGGCTGGCCGTGGGCTTCTGACTACACAGTCAATACTCCTGGCTTTAGTTATCACCTCTATGCAGCTGAATTCAAGCTATCAAGATTCCTTCTTAGATATCCCATGACCCCGACCCCACATGTCCAAATTACAGGCATGATCTTCTCTGCCCTCAGTGCCCCTTTTTTGGACTGCTCCATCTCTGCCAGCGCTCCCCTTATTGTCTCCATCACCCAGGTCTGACCCTGGTGTTTCCTTTACCTCTCCATCTCTTAGCTGGTGTTAATCGCTCAGTCGTGTCACACTCTGCGTTCTAAAGAACTGCAGCCTGCCAGGCTCCTCTGTCCATGGCATTCTCTAGGCAAGAATACTGGAGAGGGCAGCCAGTCCCTTCTCCAGGGGATCTTCCGGACCCAGGGATCAAACCCAGGTCTCCTGCACTGCAGGTGGATTCTTTACCATTTGAGCCACCAGGGAAGCCCTAATGCAGTCTCCTTAATGATGTCACGACATCCTCCAAAATGTCTCTGGATTCACCCTTTCCTCCTCCTCACATCGCTCCTGTGACTGACTGCCTTCTCCAAACCCTTACTTTCTCCTCTATCGTAATCAATTTTGCTAACCATCAGACCCATTTTTCTGAAACCTCTTTTTCCATCAAACCAGAGTCTGCCCAGCTCAAGAAGCCTCCGCTGCATCTCTGCTGACTACTGCCTCAAGGCTAAATAGTTGTGGCAGGCTTTCATGGCCACACCTAATCTCTCCCCTTTCACCTCCTCAGCCATCTACAGTTAATTCCCCTTGTCACCAAATCAGTGGTTCTCAACCAGGGGCAATTTTGCCCCCCAGGGGACATCTGGCAAAGTCTGGAGACAGTTTAGATTGTCACGACTGGGGTGGGGGCAGGAGAGTACTACCCGCGCCTAGTGGGGAGAGGACCGGTACACTGCTCAGCATCCTGCAACACCAGGACAGCCCCCACAGCAAAGACTCACCCAGCCAATAATGCCAGGTATGTCAACAGGGCCAAGGCTGGGAAAACCGCTCTACACCCCAGGCCCCCGCAGCAGACAGCCCAGGGCCTCCTGACCCCAGACGCTGTGCCTTTACTCAGATTATTCCCCAACAGTCTGAAATGGCATCTCTCTCTCCTTTAATGGGCCAAGCTTTATTTATCTTCAAATCCCATTTCTAGGCTACTTCCCACAGTTTTAAATATCACCTACAGACCAATGAGTCCCGAATCTTTATCTCTAGCCAGCCCCGATCTTCTGAACACCAGACTCCCTTATCCACCTGCCAACTAGACACCTCTCGAGTGTCCTATTTAACCCATCTGAAACTGAACTCCAGAGCTGCTGCTCCTCAAGTAAGTGCACAGCACCAGTAATCACCCTGCTGCTCAAAACAAACGCCAGGGACTTACCCTGACTGCTCCCCTCTGCCTAAGCACCTTCCCTGGAATCAATCCTTTAGCAAGTCCCGTCGAGTCTACCTCCAGATACATCTCAACTCCATCTGCTTCTCCATCCCATGCCCCACCAGTAGGTAGCTTTACCTTCGCAAAGCCTCCTAACTGGCCTCCCTGCTTCCAGTCTGTGTTCACTATTCAGACTCAGAACGTGATCACTTTACATTTCAAGATCATGCCAGAACTCTGCTTAAAATCTGCAACAGCTCCCCACTGCTCTTAGAATCAAACCTAATCCCCTCATCTTGCCCTACAAGGGGGTCCTATAGGCCCCACCTCTGCACACCCAGCCCCCTTTTCCAGCTTCATCTATCAGATGCCCCACCCAGCTCTCTAAGCCATGAAAAAGGCCTGTCAAGACTTTCAAATGTACCCCCAGCCCTGCCCCTGCAGAGCCTTTTGAATACATTTTAATCTCCCTACCTGGTCATTACTCTCTCTCATACACCTTAGCTTTATCTTCTTAGCTCTAATTATTTTACTTTTGTATTTATTTTTGGTTGTGCTTGGTCTACGCTGCTGTGTGAGAGCTCTCTCTAGCTGCAGTGAGCAGGGGTTGCTCTCTAGATGCACTCTCTGGGGTGCCTCTCCTGTTGCAGAGCACAGGCTCTAGAGCACACAGGTTTCTGGACCTGCGGCTCCCAGGCTCCAGAGGAGACTCAACAGTCATGGTGCACAGGCATAGTTGCTCCGCTGCACACAGGATCTTCTTGGAACAGGGATCAAACCTGTATCCTCTGCATTGGCAGGCGGACTCTGAACCACTGAACCACCAGGGAAGTCCTCTAATAAATTTTAAATTTCACATTTACCAGTGTGTGCTGATGAATACATCTGCCTCCTCTGTAACAATAAAAGTTTCAGGAAGGAATGGATCATGGGATCTGGCACTATTTTTTTACATTACTATGCTGTTTGGTTTACCCCTATATACCCAATGACTGGGGCCTCCCAGGTGGCTCAGTGGTATAGAATCTGCCTGCTAATGCAGGATATGAGGGTTCCATCCCTGGGTCAGGAAGATCCCCTGAAGAAAGAAACAGCAACCCACACCAGTATTCTTGCCTGGATAATTGCATGGACAGAGGAGCATGGCTCCAGTCCATGGAGTCGCAAAGAGTTAGACACAACAGAACATGCACGTGTACCCAATGACTAGCGCAGCATGTGACATGAGTTAGGAGCTCCATACATTCATACACTCGCAGAAGCTTAACAGCCGGCAATGAATGAATGAATCTTCTACTTACACTTCTGCTCACCACGATTTCACCATTCTCTGAACCGCCTCCCAAACTTTACCAGTCAATACAATTTTTTAAAAATTTCCCTATAATACTGGCAAGTTCTCTGATGGCTAGAACTCTGTCCCAGAATCCTCACACTTAATCCTCTATTCCCAACCCCTCCCCTAAACCAGTCCCTTTGTACACAATAACTGCTCAGTAAACGTGGTGTAAGTCAGCAAATTCCACAGCTGCCCTGTGTATCTCTGTTCCCCAACTAGTCGTCTTTATGCTTTCCTTGCGCTTTCTCATGAAGCTGCACACATCAGCTGGGCATGTAATGGAGAGAGAGCCACATGCTGAAGAAGCGTGGAGAATAGGCATACCCAGAGGAACAAACCTGACCCACGTGAAAGAAAGTAAGTTTGAAAATTGATGAATAGGGCAGCCACTTGTAAGGGGAAGCATACGTCAGGGGCGAGGCCCTAGCATGCAGCGTGGATGGGTCAGTCTTGTCCTGCACAGGCTTTGGTTGGGCAGTCTAGAGAGGACCATTATCAGTGTAAACGCACGTTTCCTCTGTCTCAGCAACACCACAGCCAAGACTTACTCCTTAGAAAGGGAGACTAGATCCATGGTGAAGGATTGGCTAGACTGGCTAAAAACTATACAACCAAAACACCATGAGTGGGCTTCCATTGTGTGTGCCAGCCATGAAGTCATGTCCGGCTCTTCTCAACCCATGGACCCGCTACAGCAGGCCAGGCTCTTCTGTCCGTGGAATTCTCCAGGCAAGAATACCGGAGTGGATTGCTGTGCCCTCCTGCAGGGGATCTTCCTGACCCAGGGATTGAACTCAGGTCTCCCGCACTGCAGGCAGATTTTTTACCACCTGAGCCACCAGGGCATCTGTACAACTGTTAAAAAGAATAACAAGGACCTGGATGTTATTAACACAAAACAATAAAAGCTATGCTATCTGTGATATAATTTCAAGTCCAGGATAGGGACATAGAGGAAAGTAAGCTGCAGGACTCTATGGGGAGTGCGAGCCCATCCACCAGAAGATGAGTCTGTTATATGCATTTAAATGGTCTGAGAGGACAATTTTTTAAGGAAGACTTCCAAAAGTACCAAAGCCTCTGGAGCAAGAGCACATGCATACAGCTAGCTGCAGCTGACATTATTTTCACTACGATTTGGCACTGCAAGCTTAGAGGGAAAAAATGCTACATGTTTCAGCAGGTCCACCCGGCCTGTTGGTACATTTTACGTTGAGACCTGTTGTTTCAGTGGCTGTGCTGATAAGGAGACACAGAACCGAGCTCCGACCGGCATGGGGGTGGCGGGCGGTGACAAACTCGCAGTCAGAACTCTCCCCCAGCCTCTAGCAGCAGGCGAGCCTTGGCCTCCTCACCCAGAAGGCTGAGGACCGTCCACACCGCACCCGAGTCTTCTTCCAAGTCTACAATTTGATGACCATCTCAGTGCCTTTCTCCTTCAAAGCTTTGGAATTCATAAACAGAGGTGACCGCGTTTGACAGACAAGGAAACAGGCCAGGAAGAGACAGTCTTTCTATTTAATACTGACATAAATCGGAAGGTGATCAATTCATTTTGTTTCCTACTTTTCAAATCAATTTGAGGGACACCCTGAAGTCAGATTACTTCTTAGGAACCACTGTGAGATGTCAGGGTACTAAACCACTTCATACAACTATGAAAACTTTCACCATAGGTCTGTACATAAAATCAGAGCTCCCTAGTAGAAGTCTGTGACAAAGTAAGTTGTGAATCTGAGCCAGTGAAGCCTGATGGCTAGCTTGTCTGCCACTACTCATTTATACACATATACTCCATTTGTAACCATTTATACACATATACTCCCTTTGTAACCCAAGAACCCTCACTAATAAATAAGCACCACCAGGCACCAAAGTTCAAGGGAAAAAATGTAGGAGAGAAAATTCAATTCATCAATTACTTTTTGTTTTACAGCAGATTTGGAAGGAGTCCCCCATAGTTCTTTTATCAGTAGATCACTCTGTTCCAGATGTTCTTTGGAAGCACAGTTTGAAAACTGCTGCTATAAAACCTATCTTTGTTACTTGAAAAATGACCATCCGCCTTTCACTTACTGCAAAAGGGCAGTGAGTACTAGAAATCAGAAAGCATCTGTACAAACCTGGAACACCCAAGTGAGCATCCTATGAAAGTTAGGACAATACACTTATTTTCTCTTAGAACACTGAGCACTCAAGTTTCAAAATGATTTACTTACCCTCACAGTTGGATCCTGCCAGTAAAGTCTAACTTTTACTCTAGAGCTGCAGCAAACAGAGAAGAAAAAGTAACAAGACAACATTAAAGGCTGGGAAAGGAAGGAAAACTTGCACTAAGGAAATTCAAAATATTTCTCCAACAGTTTCTTAACCTCAGCACTATTAACATGTGGGGCTGGATAATCCTTTTTGAGGGATACTGTCCTACATGTTGTATGATGTGTGTGTTTGTGTGTGCTCAGTCATGTCTAACTTTTTGCCATCCCATGGACTGTAGCCTAGGAGAAGGTAATGGCACCCCACTCCAGTACTCTTGCCTGGAGAATCCCATGGACAGAGGAGACTGGAAGGCTGAAGTCCATGGGGTCACTGAGGGTGGGACACGACTAAGTGACTTCACTTTCACTTTTCACTTTCATGAATTGGAAAAGGAAATGGCAACCCACTCCAGTGTTCTTGCCTGGAGAATCCCAGGGACGGGGGAGCCTGGTGGGCTGCCGTCTCGGGAGTCGCAGAGTCGGACACAACTGACATGACTTAGCAGCAGCAGCAGCAGGACTGTAGCCTGCCAGACTCCTCTATCCACAGAATTTTTCAAGCAAGAATACCCGAGTGGTCGCTGCTTCCTACTCCAGGGGCTCCTTCTGACCCATGGATTGAACCTGTGTCTCTCGTGTCTCCTGCACTGGCAGGTGGATTCTTTACCACTGAGCCACCTGGGAAACCCATGTTGTATGACAGCCCCAAACCTGGAATCACCCCATTAGTTGCCAGCAGCAGCCCCACCCCAGCTGTGACACCCAAGTATGGGTCTCCAGAGATCACCAAATGTCCCCAGGACTGGGGGGATAGGGGAGGCAGAAGTGCCCTGGCTGAGAACCACTACTCTAAGAGCAGGAGAAAAATGTCTGCACAAAAAGAGAAAAAGATATAAGTGGTTGCTAGAGAAGTTTCTTAAAGCTTACCAAGATTGGACCACTCAACTTCTTTCATTCTGGAAAATGAAAATCCAACCTTAACAACCATCCAGCTTACCCAAAACCAAAAATCTGTTTTCCTGGCAAGCTCCTAAGGCTGAAATCAATGTAGTTAGATTCCTAATTAAAAATCTTACAAACAAAATTGTTAGTAACTTGAAATCGTAAGTCAACAAAAATACATTCAAAGACATATTAAGCATTTTTTTTTGCGCTCACAAGGCAAATTATCTCAAGATGGTAAATTGTTTTTTATCTCCTCTGTCAACTGGCAGTGGCTGCCTGGAGCCCAGAATTCAGCAGGACTCTGAATGTGAGCGCGAGAGAAACAAATCTGCCTCAAATAGCAATGCCTGCCACCAACAGGCGAGGGGGCGTGGCGACCCGTGTGTCAGCATCCACTGGCTTCCTGTTCCTCGGTCTTTGCTTTTCACAGGTGCAGAGTCTTCCCCAAGTGAGAGTGCCTGGCACGAGGCAGGCGAGGCACTTTGGTGGGCCGCCTACGAGAAAATCCCCTCCTTTACTCGTCTCTTCTATTAAGCCAGGAAAATCACATTCCACCTTCCTGCCTCCATGGCAGCCAGGGGCAGTCAAGCAACATGATTATAGTTAATGAGATGTCAGCAGAAGCCTGTGGAGGGGGCTTCTGGAGGAACTTTTATTTCCCTAATGACTTCCTGCCTTGCCTGGGTAGAATGCCCTGAGGTGACAAACATTAAGGAAAAACAGCCAGTAATAGCTAAGAACAACAGAATGGAAACACAGAAACGTCTGGGTTCTAAGTGGGCCCATAAAGTCACTGCACCACCTGAGAACCACCTAGCTCTAGACTTCTCACAGATGAGCTAATTCAACATCTTTATTGCATAAGGCAAGGGCTTCCCTGGTAGCTCAATTGGTTAAGAATCCACCTGCAATGCAGGAGACCCTGGTTCGATTTCTAGGTCGGGAAGATCCCCTGGAGAAGGGACAGGCTAACCACTCCAGTACTCTTGGGCTTGCCTGGTGACTCAGACGGTCAAGAATTCGCCTGTAATGCGGGAGACCTGGGTTCAATCCCTAGGTTGGGAAGATACCCTAGACATAGGCATGGCAACCCACTCTAGTATTCTTGTCTGGAGAATCCCCATGGACACATGAGTTTGTGCAAACTCCGGGAGCTGCTGATGGACAAGGAACCCTGGCAGGCTGTAGTCCATGGGGTAGCAAAGAGCCAAATACAACTGAGCAACTAAGCACAGCACACACTGCTTAAGGAACCCCCATCGGGGTTCGCTCTTTCTAGGCTAAATGCATTCCTAACTCACTGAATAAAACTTCAAAAGACAGAGGAGAATGAATGAATGCAAAGTGAAATCTACTAAGGGCTCAGAAGATTACGTTTTTAAAAAATAGGGTCTCTAAGAATCTGTTCAACTTTGCCAAAGCATACTTTTTTAGAATTATTGACCCATTTCTGTGATCGCTTTTTAATGGATAAAAAAGTGAACACAACCTCTTAAAAAACAATGAAAATGTTCACATACAAAAACGCTGTATAAATTGATAAATTTTATAAATTATAAACGCTGTATAAATTTTCACATTTTGGAATAGAAAACCAAATTTAAGACACTGGGCCATGACCTTGCAAAGTTGGCAACTGCTGTGGCTACTTTCAGGCACATGCAAAAAGAAAAAGACTGATAGTAGCTGGTGGGCTGGCATTCCCTCCTATTTTCTTATTTTGAGATCTCTGACATGAATCTCTTTTTTTTCCAGTCCCTATCCCTCTCAAGTATTTCCATTCAAATTTCCAAAATCAAACAGTGGCCACTTTTTTTAAGAAAAACAGGGTAGAGAAACATAAATAAAATGTAAGTAAAATGTATTAAAAGAGGAGGAGAGTGTTGTTCCAAAGCAAGAAAGTAGGTCCTCAACCAAGAGCTGATTCCTTAGATAGCTGACCTTTTTATATTTTAATCAAATCATTTGCTTAAATAGATGTATTTTAGAAAGAAACTTCATAGCACCAACGGAAAGCCAGTACCATCTGCCATAAATAGAAGACAAATGTAAAAACAAATCCAATGAAAACATATTCAATTCTAGCTACTGTTGCCTACTCAAGTCTTTAAACTGGAAGCTTGTTCTTTCTGTTATTTAAAAAAAAAAAAAAAAAAAATGATGGGGGAGTGAGCAAGAACTGTTAAAGACGTGCTATCACCAAGCTGAGACTTTCTCTTTGGCATGATCAAAAAAGAAAGAGAATAGAAAAGGAATTAACTTTCTTACTGTGTGCTTTCCTTCTATTTACATCCGTTTCTCACCTGAATCCCAAATCATCCCAACAATCCCAAATCATCTTTCCCTTTTGCTTAGAATAAGAGTCCATTTCCTATTACAACCTAAATGATCCTACACCATCTGGCCCCAGCCCTCCACTCACTCTGCTCTCGGCTCTCACGCACCCAAAAGATCCAAGGGCCACATCGAGCCCACTGCCTGTTTCTGTACAGCCCACGAGCGAATTAGTTTGTAGAGATAAATATTTGCAATCAATTTGATGACAGGGAACATTAATTTTGAACTCGAATTAAGCTAATCATTGTCCTCTCTGGAAAAAAAGTCCCATTCTTCTCCTTGGTAGAGCTGTATCACAAAATACTGTATTCAATTATGTTTTTTATTTTAGGCAGTAAAAAAAGAGTGGAAATGTGTTTTCTGTTGTTATATAAGTAAGTACCTCCTATCCCCGATTTTGCATTTTGACCAGCAGAGCCTAAAACATTTGCTATGCAGCCCTTTACAGAAAGAGTGCGCCCATCCCAGAGCTACCCTGTCGATCAAGTGCACCAAGTTCTTTTCCCATCTCAGGACGTCCGCACTTTCCTTACTCCTGGGAACGGCTCTCCCCGGAGCTCCTCAAGGAGGGCTCTCCCTGTGGTTACTCAAGTCTCAGAAAGTCACCTCCTCCTAGAAGTCACTCTAATCCTTTCCCCTTCCCATGTAATGTACCCCGCCAGCACGAGTCACATCGCCAGCGTGTACCTCCTTCAAACCACTATCTGACATTACCTCGTTAACTTATTAATAATAAAACTTTTTAATAATAAAAATAATAATGGCAGCAAACACTCATAGTACTACACACAATGGAAACACTTTACGTACCAGGCTGAACCCTATAAAACGGCCAATCTGTAAGACAGAACGGTTAACAATGGGTAACTTCATAGGGTTCAACCCAACAAACCAATTTGTAAGCAGCTCACAACCCAACATACTAACTTGTAAGCCGCTCACGACCATCTATGAAGTAGGTACCAGAGCAGAAAACTGTGGCCCAGAGAGGCTGAGAAACCTGCCCGAGGTCACACCACTTGTAAGTGGCAAAACAAGGATCTATCTGAACCCAAGCTCAACATTCCCATCCCCAAGAATATAAGTTCCCAGGAAAGCGGACGGTCTTGCCCATTGTTCCATCCTTCCCCTGCGCCCACCGCACGCAGCAAGCCCTTAAATGCGCGATCAATCAATGAGTGAACGGCTCTCCTTGCAATCAGCACCATATGCCTGGACTCGCGCCCACTCCTCTTTCTTTAGGCACCCAGAGCATCAGTCCTTCGGCCGCGACGGAAGCGGGGAAGGAAGCCCTGGGCGGGCGGCTGCCCAAGGGCTCACCTTGAAGTCGCGGCTGTGCTGCGGGGTGTACTCCAAGGTCCAGAGGGCCCGCACCAGGTGCGCCAGCTGCTCGGTGACCTCGCCCTGGCCCTGCGCGCCGCGGCCCGCGGGCTGCTCGGGGTCAGGCGAAGGCTCGGGCCGCCCCGCCCGGTACTGGCCGAGGGCCAGGTACTCGGCGAAGAGCTCCGTGTTGCTGAGACACTGCAGCGTGGCGTTCATGAAGCACGTGTTGCCGTGGTTCCGGAGCCCCGCCACCCCGGGCACCGGCTCCGCGGCGCAGGCGGGCGGAGCGGGCGAGGCGGGCGGCGGCGGGCACGGCGGCGGCGGCGTGGGCGCGGCGGCCGGCCCGGGCGGGAAGCAGCTGCGGAGGCCGCCGCGGTCCGGGGCGGCGCCCTCGGAGCTAAGGTGCGAGAGCGTGGACAGCGTCTTGAGGACGCGGCTCATGAAGCTGCCCACCGAGCGCGCCGACGAGGGCGAGGAGGGCGCGGCCGGCCCGGGGCCCCCGGCGCCGCCGCTGCCGCCCGCGCGGCCGCTCCGGAACAGCCGCTTGCTGAAGGAGCGCTTCTCCTTCCCGCCCGCCGCCGCCGCCGCCGGCGGCCCGGGCCCGGGCGCCGTTACCTTGGACATGGCGGTGGCCGCCGACGCTCATCACCGCGCCCGCCCGCCCGGCCCGCGGCCCCGCCACGGCCGCCGCCGCATCCCGCCGCGCCGCGCCTCACCGGGCCGGGGGGCTCGATGCCCCACACACCTCAGAGCGCCGCCGAGCAAGCCAGCGAGCCAGCTAGCCAGCCGCGGCCGGCGGGGCGGGCGGGTGCGCGCGAGATCCGCCCAGCTGGGTCGCTCACGTGACCCGCCTCCAGCGCAGCCAGCCCTGCGCTGAAGCCGCTGTGGCCGCCATGTTGACTGAGGGAACGGAGCTGCCTCCTCAGTCAAATGCGATGACTGGCGGCTCCAGGCGCGGTCCTGAGGCGTGAAGCCCGAGAGAGGCCATGTCTGGTGTGGGCAAGGTCCAGGCGCCGCCGGGGAGCGCTCGGCTCGCGCAGGGTGGTAGACCCCCGGGGCGGGTCTCGGTCTTGGCTGCTGTGATGGTGAAGGCCTTGGGAAAGTGCATGGATGAGAATGCCGCTTCTTAACTAGATCCTGGAAGAGCTGATGGACATGGTCCTGACGGATCCTGGGCAAGTCAGCTCCGCCCGGCTCCCGAGGGACCCCAACCGTCTGCATGCCCCTCGAACGCTATCGCAGAGCCTAACACCTTTCGGCAGGCATGTCTTACGGCGCCACTTACTTTTCTTCCCAGACCCCGTTGAGCTCTATATGCCAGGCACCGTGCTAGACACTGGGAGTACGACGTGTGAAGCTAACAGGGTTTCTGCCTGCTCTCTTATTAGTGGATGCTGAGAGTAGCTGCTGTTACAAGCATTGTGCTAAGCAGTGCAGTATCTCCTTCAATCTTCCATTCAGTTGCTTTGAGATTGTTGTTGTTCAGTCAGTAAGTCGTTCCTGACTCTATGTGACCCCATGGACTGCAACAGGGGCCAGACTTCCCTGTCCTTCATTATCTCCCGAAGTTGCTCAAATTCATGTCCATTGGTTGGATGGTGTTGCCATCCAACCATCTCATCCTCTGTTGTCCCCTTTGAGTTTGGTAGAGTCTTAACCCATTTCAAACCCAAGTATGTTCCAAAGCCCCTAGACTTGACCTCTAAACAAAAGGTCACAGACACACAAATATCAGAAGGGCACATCAGTGAGTAAAGAATTTTGGCGTTTCAATCATCATATTGACCATTACTACTTTAAGTGACTTAACTCAGTGTTGGAGAGAATATAAGAAATGGTAGGGACACTGGCAAATTGCAAATCAACATCCTTCTAAAGGGGTGACTGCCACTCACCTCCAGCCAGTTGTTTCCATGCAGAAATGAGGGCTCAGATCATATGATTCTTTAAAGGAAGGTGAAAAGTCTACTTTTAAAAATTAAAAAAAAAAAAAAAAAAGCAGAGCCATTACTTTGCCAACAAAGGACTATCTAGTTAAAGCTATGATTTTTCCAGTAGTCATGTATGGATGTGAGAGTGGGACTATGAAGAAAGCTGAGCACCAAAGAATTGATGCTTTAGAACTGGAGAAGAAGCTTGAGAGTCCCTTGGACAGCAAGGAAACCAAACCTGTCAATCCTAAAGGAAATCAGTCCTAAGCATTCATTGGAAGGACTGATGCTGAACTCCAATCCTTTGGCCACCTGATGCAAAGAACTGACTCACGGGAAAAGACCCTGATGCTGGGAAAGATTGAAGGCAGGAGGCCACGGGGACGACAGAGGATGAGATGGTTGGATGGCATCACTGACTTGATGGACATGGGTTTGAGCAAGCTCCAGGAGTCAGTGATGGACAGGGAAGCCTGGCGTGCTGCAGTTCTTGGGGTCCCAAAGAGTCAGACACGACTGAGTGACTGAACTGAATAATAGTGCTATGAATAATCATACACAGGTTTTTGTGTGAACACTTGTTTTCATTTCTCTGGGATAATATCCAGGAATGCATTTGCTGGATCACATAATAAGTGTATGTTTAGCTTTTTTTCCAGAGTGACTGTACCATTTTACCTGCCCACCAGCAATATATGAGAACAAGTTTCTCCACATTCTTGCCTGCATTTGGTACTGTCACTGTTTTTCATTTTAACTGTTGTAATAGGTGTGTAAAGTGTTATCTCATTTTCCTCCTGCCTGGTACTGCTGAATATCTTTTCAGGTGCCTATTTGCCGTCCTGGGTGAAATGTTTCCATGTGTCTTGTACATTTTCTATGTAGAATGTTTTTTTACTTAAAAAAAAAAAATATATATATATATATAAAGGAAAAAAACAAGGCAAAAAAAAAAAGTACATCTTTGTGCTGCCCAGTACACTGGTTTGTGACCTCTGTAGATTCTCCTCTTTGCTAACTCTTCGCTCGAGTCCTGGTTACTGCAGAAGGGAGAAATCAGGAAAAGGAGAGCCTGTCCCCTTCCTAAAACCTAAATCCCACCTTACACCATGTTTTGGAGTAAATGGCTTTTGCCTCTGACCTCCCACTAGTATTAAGCAGGACTCTTATGGTGACACTCAGTGGGTTCTTCGCACTAGTCCCCCTAGACCCCAAATCACGTCCATTCCCACTGCATCTTGAGCTCATCTGGACATCAGGAAGAAAGCAGTTTGATCCTTCATACTAAAGTGTGAACACCATAGCCCTCAAACCTTGCAGACATGTTTGAATTTTTTCAAATACGAAATTGACGAGCAGGGAGGGACCAAAAATGAGGGGGGAAGTAGCTTTTGGTGGAATTTCAAGCAGTTTGACAACATTGTATCACAATATTGGGCCAGTATGTTGAAGGTTTGTTTGCTTGCTTGCTTGTTTCTAGTTTATGGGAGTGGGCTTGGTGCTTTGGTCTCTGTAGATGTCAATCTAACTTGGAAGTTAGGTTACTTCCCTATGCTGCTGCTTTGTTTTTTTTTTTAAAAGCACATCTCCATTTTGAACTCACGTCCATAGCACAAATCACACTTGCTCAAAATTTGCAAAAGACCGTCAGCTTTTCAGGCAGAGACTAGCTCTGTTTTACTGACCATAGATACCCAGCACTGACCATGGTTCTAATAAATGTTTGGTTGAATGAATAAACTGCTTTAGAATGAAACTGAGCATAGCAACAGCTTTTCATACCTCACATCTTATGCCCTAAGCCCAGCTCTAATTTCAGCCGCAGCTATAAACTGTGTAAGTCATTGCCATGTGACAGCACACACACACACACACACACACACACACACCCACCCAACCACCACACTTCAGACACCTGCTGTTCCTTTGTCTGCTTGAGAGTTCTCCCTAAAGCCAGGGAACTCGCAAGGTGCAGTTGAATTAATAAGCCTTGTTCCCCTGAGCAGGGGCAACCTTCAACCAGTGGGAACTACCTGCTGGTGGGAAAACACCCCAGGCTCCCGTCCTCTGAATGGGCAGCTGTGGGGTGCATCCAACAGAATTCTTCAGAGTCTCCAGCAAGATTGAGCCCAATTGTCCTCCATATTAGCTGGTTCCGTGAGGCACCCTTTTCTGGATTTGTTTACTTCCCCTTCTCACTCTTCCTAATCTCACAGTCCTGCTTCCGGGATCAGCTCCCAAACAGACTATTTGCACCCAGGTGTTTGTCTCAGGCTCTGATCTAAGGGGAACCCGAACTGAGACAGTGAGCTACTTTAAATAGAGCTGGAGAATTCATACCCAAGACAGCTCTGGAATTGGTCCAGACTGCATTGCTGCAAACAACCGTTGGCCTTCTCCACCAATGAACTTTGTCCACGTGACTGTCCTGAGAGTTGCTTTCCAGAACATCAGTCCTTCCTTTACTGCCATGCATGCCTAGCAGACAGTGAATACTAACGAGTTCTTTTTTTCAGTGTATAAAACTGAGAGTAGTCAAAGACCAGAGGAAGTTCACCACCCTGCCCCTCTTCTTTATACTGCATTCTTGGGCAAAATGCGACCCCATTGCCTGGGCCCTCCTCTCGGGTCTCCTTGCTTGTCCGACCACTTGGAATCCCATGGCTGTCATGTGCTTTGAAGAAATTAGGGAACCATAGCACCTCCTTCGGAGAAGGCAATGGCACCCCACTCCAGTACTCTTGCCTGGAAAATCCCATGGACGGAGGAGCCTGATAGGCTGCACCCCATGGGGTTGCTGGGAGTCGGACACGACTGAGCAACTTCACTTTCACTTTTCACTTTCATGCATTGGAGAGGGAAATAGCAACCCACTCCAGTGTTCTTGCCTGGAGAATCCCAGGGACGGGGGAGCCTGGTGGGCTGCCGTCTATGGGATCAAAGAGTCGGACACGACTGAAGCGACTTCACAGCAGCAGCAGCAGTGGCTCTATCGTCTACACGAGATCTGGCGGCGGCAGTGCCTGGAATGGAGGCGGTGAGTGTCCAGCTGACTGCTCCAGTGCCAAGTTCTTACTGGTATCTGCTCCTTGCATTTCTGCCCAAGCCTGTTCCTCCAGTTCTGTTGATTCTGTAAGCTAAGCTGATAGGCTTCCTATAAATTTCTTCCTTGCTGAAACTAACCATTATCAGCTTCCATTGTTTGCAACCAAAAAATGAGTAGTTGTGCCTTTTTATCAGCAATTTGTATTTTTGCTGCTGTGATTTACCTGGATGCATTTTTTGCCTATTTTTTTCTTTGGTGTTTTAATAAATAGTCATTAATGAAAGCCCTTTGTATATGAGTTATTCCTTAGTCTGTGCAATTTCATTTGGTTATTTATCTTTCACCATCTATGCAGTGTTTTTATAACAAATAGTGAGTTTAAATTACCTTATCTAAGTCAGATTGATCAGTTTCTTTCTCTAAAGATTTCTAATTTTTTTTACATGTTTAGGAACACTAAGATCAAAAGACTACTCATCTGTGTTTTCATTTAGTACTGTTATGGTTTCTATTTTTTTCCTTTTTCTTAGTTTTAATGTTGGCTCCATCTGGAATTTATTTTTGTATAAGAAATGAGGTAAGGATCTTGCCTTTTCTCCCACCCACATGGCTAGCCAGTTGTCCAAGCACCATTTTTTTTTATGATCTAACCTTTTTCCACCGCTTTAAAATATCACTTTTTATCACATGTCAAACTCCACATACATGTAGGGTTTTAAAAAAATTCTCTTAGGACATCCTTAGTGGTCCAGTGACTAAGCCTCCATGCTCCCAATGCAGGTTCAATTCCCAGTCAGGGAACTAGATCTCACATGCCACACTAAGCATTTGCCTGCTGCAACTAAAATAAAAAAAAAATCTCACATACCACAACGGAGACCCAGTGCACTTAAATTTTTTAAATTCTCTTCTTGTTGAGGTGTCTTTTATTCCATGATAATATAGATACAGAATGTATTGAAATATTTGGTAGGGTAATATCTCCTAGTATTTTATTGTTTGTTCACTTATTCTCTCAAATGAATTTAATTATATTCGGGGTTAGTTTATATAGATTAATTTAGAGGGAAATTGACATTATCATAATATTTATCATCTTTCCTTAGAATAAAATATATCTTTTAGAAGTTAGACAAGGGCTCTCAGAGTACTAGTTTCCTTCCATAGGTTTGCATAACATTAAGAAGTTTGTCCCTGTTTGTTGCTATTATGAATAGGATATTTTTGTGCTATTATATTTTCTGATTTTTATCTCTAGGGAAAAATTATTTTTGTAACCATCCACCTTGATGTACTTCAGTTGTTTCTGATAATTTTCAACTAATTCTCTTGGGCTTTTCAGGAATTCATATCAGTGCATGAAATAATAACCTGACCTCTTCCTTTAAAATATTTGTACCTCATCTTTTCCTTTCTCATGTCTAATTGCCCTTCTAGAATTCTGTTAAGTAACAGCAATGAGAGTGGGAAAGCCTGCATTGTTCCTGACATTATGCTTTACCATTAAGCATGATGCTTGCTTTTGGTTTGAGATATATATTATTTATTGCATTAAAGTGGTATCCATTTATTTCTACTTCAGAAAAAGTTATTATCAGAAATGGGTCTTGAAGCTTACCAAATGCCTCTGGGCATCCACAAAAATGAGCATATGCTGTTTTTTCCTTTGACCTGTATACCCATCAAAAGTTCTTAGTAGCAAACAATACAAACTGCTTTCAGCTAACTTAAAAAAGAGGGGCTTCCCTGGTAGCTCAGTTGGTAAAGAATCTGCCTGCAATGCAGGAGACCCCAGTTCAATTCCTGGGTCAGGAAGATCTGCTGGAGAAGGGATAGGCTACCCACTCCAGTATTCTTGGGCTTTCCTGGTGGCTCAGCTGGTAAAGATCAGATCAGATCAGTTGCTCAGTCGTGTCCAACTCTTTGCGACCCCATGAATCGCAGCACCCCAGGCCTCCCTGTCCATCACCAACTCCCGGAGTTCACCCAGACTAACGTCCATCGAGTCAGTGATGCCATCCAGCCATCTCATCCTCTGTCGTCCCCTTCTCCTCTTGCCCCCAATCCCTCCCAGCATCAGAGTCTTTTCCAATGAGTCAACTCTTCGCATGAGGTGGCCAAAGTACTGGAGTTTCAGCTTTAGCATCATTCCTTCCAAAGAAATCCCAGGGCTGATCTCCTTCAGAATGGACTGGTTGGATCTCCTTGCAGTCCAAGGGACTCTCAAGAGTCTTCTCCAACACCACAGTTCAAAAGCATCAATTCTTCGGCGCTCAGCTTTCTTCACAGTCCAACTCTCACATCCATACATGACCACAGGAAAAACCATAGCCTTGACTAGACGAACTTTTGTTGGCAAAGTAATGTCTCTGCTTTTGAAAATGCTATCTAGGTTGGTCATAACTTTCCTTCCAAGGAGTAAGCATCTTTTAATTTCATGGCTGCAGTCACCATCTGCAGTGATTTTGGAGCTCCAAAAAATAAAGTCTGACACTGTTTCCCCATCTATTTCCCATGAAGTGGTGGGACCGGATGCCATGATCTTAGTTTTCTGAATGTTGAGCTTTAAGCCAACTTTTCACTCTCCACTTTCACCTTCATCAAGAGGCTTTTTAGTTCCTCTTCACTTTCTGCCATAAGGGTGGTGTCATCTGCATATCTGAGGTCTTTGAGATTTCTCCCGGCAATCTTGATTCCAGCTTGTGTTTCTTCCAGTCCAGCATTCATCATGATGCACTCTGTATATAAGTTAAATAAGCAGGGTGACAATATACAGCCTTGACGAACTCCTTTTCCTATTTGGAACCAGTCTGTTATTCCATGTCCAGTTCTAACTGTTGCTTCCTGACCTGCATATAAATTTCTCAAGAGGCAGATCAGGTGGTCTGGTATTCCCATGTCTTTCAGAATTTTCCACAGTTTATTGTGATCCACACAGTCAAAGGCTTTGGCATAGTCAATAAAGCAGAAATAGATGTTTTTCTGGAACTCTCTTGCTTTTTCCATGATCCAGCGGATGTTGGCAATTTGATCTCTGGTTCCTCTGCCTTTTCTAAAACCAGCTTGAACATCAAGAAGTTCATGGTTCACATATTGCTGAAGCCTGGCTTGGAGAATTTTAAGCATTACTTTACTAGCGTGTGAGATGAGTGCAATTGTGCAGTAGTTTGAGCATTCTTTGGCATTGCCTTTCTTTGGGATTGGAATGAAAACTGACCTTTTTCAGTCTTGTGGCCACTGCTGAGTTTTCCAAATTTGCTGGCATATTGAGTGCAGCACTTTCACAGCATCATCTTTCAGGATTTGGAATAGCTCAACTGGAATTCTATCACCTTCCACTAGCTTTGTTCGTAGTGATGCTTTCTAAGGCCCACATGACTTCACATTCCAGGATATCTGGCTCTAGGTCAGTGATCACACCATCGTGATTATCTGGGTCGTGAAGATCTTTTTTGTACAGTTCTTCTGTGTATTCTTGCCATCTCTTCTTAATATCTCCTGCTTCTGTGCGACGGGCGCGCTAAAGCGCAGGCGCGAGAGGAGCTACCCCACGTCCGAGGTCAGGGGCAGAAGCAGGGAGGACCCTATGCCCGAAGGGCGGCGGCCAAGAGGAGCTACCCCATGTCCGAGGTCAGGGGGGCCGGCCGAGAGGAGATACCCCACGCCCTTAAGCCCGAGGCCAGGGGCGGCGGGCGGGAGGAGCTACCCCACCCCCCTGAGCCCGAGGCCAGGGGCGGCGGCCGGGAGGAGCAACCCCACGCGGGAGGCCAAGGGGTGCAGCCGAGAGGAGATACCCAGCGTCAGGTCAGGGGCGGCGACGAGAGGAGTTACCCCGAGTCCACGGCAGCCGGGAGGAGATACCCTACGCCCTTAGGCCCGAGGCCAGGGGCAGCAGCCGGGAGGACCAACCCCACGCCGTGGCTGCGCGGGCACAGGAGGGCCTAAAGGAGCTATCCACGCTGAAGGTCAGGAAGGGCGGTGGTGAGGAGACACCCCTCGTCCAAGATAAGGAGCAGTGGCTGCGCTTTGCTGGAGCAGCCGTGAAGAGATACCCCACGCCCAAGGTAAGAGAAACCCAAGTAAGACGGTAGGTGTTGCAAGAGGGCATCAGAGGGCAGACACACTGAAACCATACTCACAGAAAGCTAATCAATCTAATCACACTAGGACCACAGCCTTGCCTAACTCAATGAAACTAAGCCATGCCCGTGGGGCAACCCAAGATGGGCGGGTCATGGTGGAGAGATTTGACAGAATGTGGTTCACTAGAGAAGGGAATGGCAAACCACTTCAGTATTCTTGCCTTGAGAACCCCATGAACAGTATGAAAAGGCAAAATTATAGGATATTGAAAGAGAAACTCCCCAGGTCAGTAGGTGCCCAATATGCTACTGGAGATCAGTGGAGAAGTAACTCCAGAAAGAATGAAGGGATGGAGCCAAAGCAAAAAGAATACCAGGCTGTGGATGTGACTGGTGATAGAAGCAAGGTCCGATGCTGTAAAGAGCAATATTGCATAGGAACCTGGAATGTCAGGTCCATGAATCAAGGCAAATTGGAAGTGGTCAAACAAGAGATGGCAAGAGTGAATGCCGACATTCTAGGAATCATAGAACTGAAATGGACTGGAATGGGTGAATTTAACTCAGATGACCATTATATCTACTACTGTGGGCAGGAATCCCTCAGAAGAAATGGAGTAGCCATCATGGTCAACAAAAGAGTCTGAAATGCAGTACTTGGATGCAATCTCAAAAACGACAGAATGATCTCTGTTCGTTTCCAAGGCAAACCATTCAATATCACGGTAATCCAAGTCTATGCCTCAACCAGTAAGGCTGAAGAAGCTGAACGGTTCTATGAAGACCTACAAGACCTTTTAGAACTAACACCCAAAAAAGATGTCCTTTTCATTATAGGGGACTGGAATGCAAAAGTAGGAAGTCAAGAAACACCTGGAGTAACAGGCAGATTTGGCCTTGGAATACAGAATGAAGCAGGGAAAAGACTAATAGAGTTTTGCGAAGAAAATGCACTGGTCATAGCAAACACCTTGTTCCAACAACACAAGAGAAGACTCTATACATGGACATCACCAGATGGTCAACACCAAAATCAGATTGATTATATTCTTTGCAGCCAAAGATGGAGAAGCTCTATACAGTCAGCAAAAACAAGACCAGGAGCTGACTGTGGCTCAGACCATGAACTCCTTATTGCCAAATTCAGACTTAAATTGAAGAAAGTAGGGAAAACCACTAGACCATTCAGGTATGACCTAAATCAAATCCCTTATGATCATACAGTGGAAATGAGAAATAGATTTAAGGGCCTAGATCTGATAGATAGAGTGCCTGATGAACTATGGAATGGGGTTCGTGACATTGTACAGGAGACAGGGATCAAGACCATCCCCATGGAAAAGAAATGCAAAAAAGCAAAATGGCTGTCTGGGGAGGCCTTACAAATAGCTGTGAAAAGAGAAGCGAAAAGCAAAGGAGAAAAGGAAAGATATAAGAAAGCCTTCTTTAGCGATCAATGCAAAGAAATAGAGGAAAACAACAGAATGGGAAAGACTAGGGATCTCTTCAAGAAAATCAGAGATACCAAAGGAACATTTCATGCAAAGATGGGCTCAATAAAGGACAGAAATGGTATGGACCTAACAGAAGCTGGTAAAGAATCTGCCTGCAATGTGGGAGACCTGGGTTCGATCTCTGGGTTGGGAAGATCCCCTGGAGAAGGGAAAGGCTAACTACTCGAGTATTCTGGCCTGGAGAATTCCAGGGACTGTATGGTCCATGGGGTCACAAAGAGTTGGACACAAATGAACGACTTTCACTCACTCACTCACTCACTCATAAAGAAAGGGAGTTTGTTGGAAGGATGGATATCAAGCTGCTCACATAACTGTCGGAAGAGCTTCAGAATCAAACCTGGGAAACCAAGGAAAACAATACGTAGGACCTGCACCAGAAAATGTGGCCTTAAACATCTTGCATATCGTTGTTGGCACCACTGGAGAAGCTGAACACACTGCTGCCACCAAAGCTTGCACCACCGTTGGACAGTGGCATCTGCACTTCTGGACCCTGGTTCTGCTATGTGTGTGTGCTCAGTTGTGTCAGACTCTGTGACTCCATGAGCTGTAGCCCGCTAGTCTCCCCCTGTGCATGGGATTTCCCAGGCAACAATACTAGAGTGGGTTGCATGCCCTCCTCCAGGGGATCTTCCCAACCCAGGGATCGAAACTGTGTCTCTTGCATCTCCTGAATTGGCAGGTGGATTCTTTAGCCTCTGAGCCACCTGGGAAGCCCTGGTTCTGCTATACCAGATACAAACAATCCTGAATAATTTCTGATTGTCTTGAACTTTTGCTATCATATCTTGAAAATTCTAAGCCTGAAGTGATAGCATCCATTTGGTTGGGTTAAATCCTAGGTCTGATTACTAGCTCCTGGAAATTAGGAAGAGAACCATATCTTCCTACAGCTTCCATAGTGGGATAAAAAGCTGCCTTCTATTCGTCTTGAGATTTCCTCCAAAAGGAGGACTACTCAAATCTAGGCAGCAAAACTGACAGATGTCCATTGTAACCTACTCATGGTATGTCTTGCCGACAGCATTAAATATCTTGCTTTATGTACTTGCTACTATTTTACGTAGAATTTTAAATCTATTTTTGTAAGAAAGCCAGCCTGCAGTCTGTGTATGTATGTGTGCGGACTGTCCTGGTCAGGTTTCACCTTTACCAGCTTTAAAAAAAAAAAAGAAACAACCATGAGGCATCTTTACCTTCCTTAGGCTCTGAAACAATTTAAATGATGTGTTTTCAAAGGTTTTAAGAATTCTCCCATTTACTCTCTGGATCTAGCAGGGTGGAGAGTTCTTTGAAATAGTTTTTAGTTTCCATCCATTAATATTGGTCTGTGTAGATGAATGGATAAAGAAGAAATGGTGCATATATACTCACCCATAAAAAAGAACAAAATAATGCATTTGCAGCAACATGGAGGCAGCCAGATATTATCATACTAAGGGAAGTAAGTCAGAAAGAGAAAGACAAATACCATATGATATCACTTACAAGTGGAATCTAAAATATGATACAAATAAACCTATCTATTAAACAGAAACAGAATCACAGACATTGAGTTACAGACTGATGGTTGCTAGGGGTGAGGGGGTTGGGGAAGGATAGAGTGAGATATTGGAATGAGCAGATGTAAGCTTTTATATATAGAATGGATAAACAACAAGATCTTACTGTAAAGCACACAGAACTATATTCAATATCTATAATAAGTCATTTGAAAAAGAATATTTTGAAAAGAATGTATATATCCATATAACTGAATGAGTTTGCTGTACAGCAGTAATTAACACAGCATTGTAAATCAACTATACTTCAACAAAAATATTGGTCTGTCTAAATTTTCTTCTTGAATAATTAATTTTAGTCATTTTATTTTGCTAGAAAATCACACTTGTTTTCCAATTTCCTAGCATAGTCTTACAAGGATTATCTTAAGAGTTTTTTTTTTTTTTTTGGCTCAGAACCATGGAACCTCTGTTTGTGACTCTCTTATCACTGGTGTGTGGCAATGGCCTCCACTGCCCCAGTCCTTCTTTGCCCGGACATTCGCTAAGCTCCAGGGTTGTGGCAGGCACTATTAGTGCCCCACCCAGATGCACAGGATGCTTTGGCCCTTTCTGTGTGCCAGTCCCCCCACCTGTGTGCTCTGCCCTGAATGGCTGCACCTGGGACTCTCTTCTGACCTCTGCCTTTGGGTTACTGTCACTGCCCCATCTGCATGCATAGAGAGAGGACGTGCCTGGAGCTAGGATGGCCCTTAGCCAGTGACTGTTGGGTGCAGCAGTATGGAAGCCAGCTTTTCTGCCTTCATCATCATGAATTCTGAGACATAACTTACATCCAAAGTTCCCTGCAGGATTAGGATGAAAGTACCCTTTCCAGGTTGTTTTTTTTAAGCCACTAAGTCCGACATTTTTGCGACGCTGTGGACCATAGAACACAAGGCTCCTTTGTCCATTTGGCTTTTCCAGGCAACAATACAGGAGTGGGTTGTCATTTAGTCTCCTGCATTGGTAGGTGGATTCTTTACTACTGAGCCACCAAGGAAACCCACCCTTCTGAGACCATGCTCCAAATCCCATCTTTGCTCCATGTCTTCCTTTTCCATGACCTGATCCCTCATACCTTACGAGTTTCTTGTAAGAGCCCTTGCTCAAAAACCTTACACGTGAGTTCTCATCTCTGGTCTGGTTCTGGGGAACTGGCTTAAAGCAAAGATAATTTGACTTATTCCCTGCCTTTAAAGACTGACATACCATCCAATAAATTATACCTTAACACCCGGACATTGTCATGGACATACCTGTGACAGCAGAGAGGAAGTTAATAATTCAATTGGGAGGAGAAAGTAAAACACTGCACACAGAAAGTGTTAAGCAATCTGGGTTGTTGGTTGTTGTTTTTGTCGTTGTCATACCCACAGCATGTGGGGGCTTAGTTACCCAATGAGGGATTCAACCTGCACCCCCTGCATTGGAAGCATGGAGCCATAACCACTGGACTGCCAGGGAAGTTCCGCAACCTGGGTTTTTAAGGATGAATAGGAATTGGACAGATAGGAAATATAGAGTGAAGATGGGGTGTTACAAGCAGAGATAAAAGTAGCCAAAAACTTACCATTACAAGCAACACGTGGCTCCTATGCTTTAGGAATTCAAAATGTAGTGAATGAAGTCGGGAAGCCAAACAGGTCACAGAGAAAATGCTGAGGAGGGTGTGGTGAAAAGGATTCCTACTGTTGTTGAGAATGTAAATTGGTATAGCCACTACGGAGAACAGTAAGCAGATTCCTTAAAAAACTAAAAATAGAGCGATCATATGACCCAGCAATCCCATTCCTAGACATAGATCTGGAGAAATCAATAATTTGAAGAATGTATTCATCCTGATTATTCTTTGCAGCAGTACTTACAATAGCCAGGACATAGAAGTAACCTAAATGTCTATTGGCATAGAAATGGATAAAGAAGCTGTGGTATGTATGTATGTGATATGTGGTGTATATATATAACGGAATATTACTCAGCCATAAAAACAAATAATGCCATTTGCAGAGACACAGATAGATGTAAAAATCGTCATACAGAGTGAAGTATTAGATTGGTGCATTGCTATGAACAAAGCTAGTGGAAGTGATGGGATTCCAGCTGAGCTATTTAAAATCCTAAAAGATGATGCTCTTAAAGTGCTGCACTCAATATGTTAGCAAATCTGGAAAATTCAGCAATGGCCACAAGACTGGAAAAGGTCAGTTCTCATTTCAATCCTAAGAAGGTCAATACCAAAGAATATTCAAATTACCATACAATTACGTTCATTTGACATGCTAGCTAGGTAATGCTCAAAAATCCCTCAACCTAGACTTCAACAGTACATGAACGGAGAACTTCCAAATGTACAAGATGGATTTAGAAAAGGCAGAGGAACCAGAGATCAAATTGCCAACATCTGCTGGATCATCGGAGAAGGCAATGGCAACCCACTCCAGTACTCTTGCCTGGAAAAATCCCGTGGACCGAGGAGCCTGGTAGGCTGCAGTCCATGGGGTTGCTAAGAGTCGGACATGACTCAGCGACTTCACTTTCACTTTTCACTTTCACACATTGGAGAAGGAAATGGCAACCCACTCCAGTGTTCTTGCCTGGCGAATCCCAGGGATGGTGGAGCCTGGTGGGCTGTCATCTATGGGGTCGCACGGAGTCAGACATGACTGAAGCGACTTAGCAGCAGCAGCAGCTGGATCATAGAAAAAGCAAGGAAATTCCAGAAAAACATCTGCTTCATTGACTATGCTAAAGTATTTGACTGTGTGGATCACAACAAACTGTGGAAAGATCTTAAAGAGATGAGAACATCAGACCACCTTACCTGCATCCTAATAAATGTGCATGCAGGTGAAGAAGCAACAGTTAGAACCAGACATGGAACAATGGACTGCTTCAAAATTAGGAAAGGAGTATGTCAAGACTGTATATCATCACTCTGTTTCTTTAACTTATATGCAGAGTACGCTATGTGAAATTCCAGGCTGGTTGAAGCACAAGCTGGAATCAAGATTGCCAGGAGAAATATCAATGACCTCAGATATATAGATGATATCACTCCAATGGCAGAAAGTAAGGAGGAACGAAAGAGCCTCTTGATAAAGGTGAAAGAGGAGAGTTAAAAAGCTGGCTTAAAAGTCAACATTCAAAAAATTAATATCATGGCATCCAGTCCCATCACTTCATAGCAAATAAATGGGGGGAAAAATGAAAACAGAGGCAGATTTTATTTTCTTGGGCTCCAAAATCACTGCAGATGGTGACTGCAGCCATGAAATCAAAAGATGCTTGCTCCTTGAAAGGAAAACTGTGACAAACCTAGATAGTGTATGAAAGAGCAGAGACATCATTTTGTCAACAAAGGTCT
Source organism: Bubalus bubalis (assembly GCF_019923935.1). Classification (NCBI taxonomy): domain Eukaryota; kingdom Metazoa; phylum Chordata; class Mammalia; order Artiodactyla; family Bovidae; genus Bubalus; species Bubalus bubalis. The sequence goes on along the minus strand of NC_059180.1, from coordinate 21,416,637 downwards.
GTAGAGTCAAAGTGATGGTTTTTCCAATAGTCATGTATAGATGTGACAACTGGACCATGAAGAAGGCTGAGCACCAAAGAATTGGTGCTTTTGAATTGTGGTGCTGTAGAAGACGCTAGAGAGTCCCTTGGACTGCAAGGATATCAAACCAGTCAATCCTAAAGGAAATCAACCCTGAATATTCACTGCAAGCACTGATGCTGAAGCTGAAGCTCCAGCTTTGGTCATCTAGGTGAAGAGTCAACTCATTAGAAAAGACCGTGATGCTGGGAAAGATTGAGAGCAGGAGGAGAAGGCAGTAACAGAGGATGAGATGATTGCATGGCATCATCGACTCAATGGACATGAGTTTGAGCAAACTCCAGGAGATAGTGAGAGACAGGGAAGCCTGGCGTGCTGCAGTCCATGGGGTTGCAAAGAGTCTGACTCGACTCAGCGACTGAACAACAACAACAAACATAATTACGGTTTTTGACAGGGAATTTTAAATCATTGTAACTAGGCTCAAGCACATCTTTATTAATTAAAAAAGGTCATGGTCACACGTGTAATGACACAAAGACATAAAAAGTCTTCATGTGTCAAGGAAATGCAAGTTCATGGTAGCTCTACCGACTCACAAATACATAATAAGCAAAGTATGTTCCTGTCACTCATTTCCTTTTGAAAGGAAAAGTCTCCCCGTGGTACTAGTACATTTTGTAAACCCTCCACCATTTGCTAATCTCTTTCTTTCTCTCCCTTTTGAAACAAGTTCAGAGCCTTCAGCAGGCAGCACAATTCGGGTAGTTTGTGGTTCTTATTCCACATGCTCTTTGAGAACCTTGCTATTCCCCATCAAGGGTAGAATCTACGTCCCCTCCCTTTTGAAACCTGATGACTTTTGTGACAGTCTTGACTAAGAGAGTTCTGCAGAAGTGAAACTATGTGACTCTGAGGCCATATCATAAAAGCTATATACCTTCCTCTTGTCTCTCTCTCTCTCTCAGAATGCTCACCCTGGGAACCCAGCCACCATGCTGTGAGGAAGCCCAAGCCACACTGGCAGGGTCACATGGAAAGTGATCATGCCTGAGACGCTGAGCCCTGGGCCTTGGCTGAACTCCAGCTGGCAACCAGCACCAATTTGCCAGCCACGTAAGTGAGCACTCAGAAAAGGGTCCCCCACCCTTCTGTCCTTCCACCCATTGAGGCACATGGAACAAAGACAAGTCTTACCTGCCAAGCCCTGCCCAGACTACAGATTCACAAGCAAAATAAATTGTTGTGTGGTTTCAATCCATTAAGTTGTGGGGTGATTTGTTATGATTGGATAACTGAACACCTGTCTAGATAGATTTCAATTGCATCATTTTGTTTCCCTCCATTTGTTTTTACATTCACTTTCTGTTTGTGGCAACACTAATTTTCTACTTGCTGCAATGATATGAGGTTTTCTTTTTAAGCACATGTACTTCTTGAGTGTGGGCTAGACTTAATGACTTGCTTCCAAAGAACAAAATGTGGGAAGGGGAAAATAGTAAATTTGTGATGGAAAGACCTGGCAGACACTTCCTAAACCAAGTGATGAAGGTTAACACCACTCAGATAAGTCATGTTGATATCAAGTAATGCTTTGTATTACTCAGGATACTAGAGAATCATAACCAATAAGTAGGATATGTGTGTGTGTCTGTGTGTGTGTGGAGGGAGGTGAGGGGAGAGAAAGGGAATAAAGAAAATAAAAAAGATATAAGCCTACAAAAGAGAGGTTAAGATATGTAAACATATAGCTTATTCACTTTGTTGTATAGCAGAAACTAACACAACATTGCAATGCAATTATACTCTAACTAGAAAAAAAAAAAAACAAGAGCATACAGTCAGTGATAGACTGTGTAAATCAAAGTTCCATCAGAAGAACAGAAGCCACTCTGAGGGTTTTGATTGGGAAGTGGAAATGTAGCAGTTACCCCACCAATGTAAGGCTGGGGAACACAGGACAGCAAGCCACTGTCATCAACCTCACCCCTTTGCACAAGAGTGAGTGAATCTCTGGAACGATCTGACAGCTCTGTGCATCCCAAAGGCAGGGCCGGGCATAGGGTGGAACTAGTGAGACAGTCACCTTGGACACCAGCTTTAAGAGGGTACCAAAACACTCACGTATTAGGGGGTCGCCAGAGAAACAGAACCAACGGAATAGATATGTGTATATAAGGAGATTTATTGTCGGATTTGCCTCACATGGTTGTGGAGGCTGAAAGGCCCTGCAATCTGCTGTCTGTGAGCCAGAGAACCAGGAAAGTTGGTGGCATGATTCAGTCTGAGACCAAATGCTGGAGACTCTCAGGGGCCGATGCAATGGTTTAACTCCTAGTCTAAATCTGAAGGCCCAAGAACCAGGGTGCTGATGTCCAAGGGCAGGAGATGTTAAATAGCCTGGCTCAAGCAAAAAAATAGCCAGGTTACCCTTCCTCCACTTTTTTGTTCCAATCAGGTCCTTGATGGAGCGGGTGATGCCCAACTGCCCTGGTAAGGTGGATCTTTACTCAGTCTACTGATTTAAATGCTAATCCTTACGGGCACACCCAAAAATCATGTTTTATCAGCTACCTGGGCAGCTCTTAGCCCAGTCAACTTGACACTTAAAATTAACCCTCACAACTCATTTAGCAAAATGAAGAGTGTTTTTTTACCATATTTTTTAAAAGCCAAACAATGCAAGAAAAAAAAAATCTATCATGAATAAAATGTCAAAATTTCACAACAGAATTTTTTTTAATTTTTTTTCATCAAAAACATTTTAACAGAAAACACCTGGTCCTGCACTTGCACAATCCTGCCTTGCCCACTTCACCCTCTTCCCAGCCCTGCTCAGTAGCTCTGGGAGGACCTGCGGTCTGCTCAGCTACCCATAATAGTAAGAGGAGTGATTTATTGTCCCTACCAGGAAGATACTGAGAACTTCATGTCTACTGTCTGCTCACCCGTCTGCCCATAAATGTTGACAGAGAATAGCAATTTCTCTTTTATCTTCTGAATTCTTTGTTGGTACCTCTCATGAGCAAACATTATGAAAGTGATTCTTGGAAATGTAATTCTAGGTTTCTTCCCTGTGGTGCAGAGGAAACCATAAAAGAGAGGTGGTGCTGTCAAGTTCCTAACAGATAACCCAGCAGAGAGATGTGAGGATGTTTCAATAGCTGTAAATCAGGTAAAGCTATTAGCAGAACTGAGAAATACCATGGCGCTAGTGGTAAAGAAGTGAAAGTGAAGTCGCTCAGTTGTGTCTGACTCTTTGCGACCCCATGGACTGTAGCCTACCAGGTTCCTCCGTCCGTGGGATTTTCCAGGCAAGAGTACTGGAGTGGGTTGCCATTGCCTTCTCCAAGTGGTAAAGAACGCGCCTGCCAGTGCAAGAGATGGGAGAGACAGGAGAGATGCAGGTTCAATTCCTAGGTCCCGAAGATCCCCTGGAGAAGGGCATGGCAACCCACTCCAGTGTTCTTGCCTGGAGAATCCCATGAACAGAGGAGCCTAGTGGACTATAGTCCATAGGGTCACAAAGAGTCAGACACAACTGAAGCAACCTCACAGACACACACCTCTGGGCTTCCCTGGTAGCTCAGGTGGTAAAGAATCCGCCTGCAGATGTAAGAGACCTGGGTTCAATCCCTGGGTTAGGAAGATCCCCTGGAGGAGGAAATGGCAACCATTCCAGTATTCTTGCCTGGAAAATCCCATGAACAGAAGAGCCTGGCGGATTACAGTCCATGGGGTCACAAAGAGTCAGACACGACTGAGCACACATGCATTAAAGAGAGGAAGAAAACAATAAGCAAACAAAATTGTCGAATCTTAGAGATTCTACAGTTCTACAAGCTCAGTGTTATGGGTTGAATTGCCCCTCCCCTCACTTCCTAAGTCCTAACCCCAGGACTTCAGAATGTGACCATACTTAGAGATAGGCTCTTTAAAGAGGTAATTAAGTTCAAATGAGATCTTTAGGGTAAGCCCTAATCCAATACAGCTGATATCCTTGTAAGAAGCGATTAGGACACAGACACATGAAGGGAAGATCATGTGAAGGCACAGGGAGAAGACAGCCACCTACAAGCCAAGGAGAGAGACCTCAGAAGACACCAACCCCACCAACACCTTGATCCTGTCTTCCAGCCTCCAGAAATGTAGAAAATAAATATCTGTTGTTCAAGCCCTCCAGCCTGGGGTAATTTGTTATACCAGCCCTAGCAAACTAATAGAGTAAGGAATGAGGGGCATCAGACATAGCAAAAGATGGGGTAAAGCATGGGGTGTAAGGACTTGCCTCGTAGCTCAGGTGGTAAAGAATCTGCCTGCAATGTGGGAGACCTGGGTTCAGTCCCTCTGTTGGGAAGATCCTCTGGAGAAGGGAACGTTGACCTACTCCATTATTCTGGTCTGGAAGATTCCATGGTCTATTCCATGGGCTCACAAAGAGTTGGACACACCTGAGTGACTTTCACATGGGGCTTAATATAGAGAGCCTGGATGAAGACTGTGTATTTAGATCCTTAGGTACCCTCACTTATCACTCACAGTCAAAGCAAAGATGCTTCTAGCTCCAACTTTCAGCATGAAGTATATTTGACAAAGACATTAAACAAGAGAGATTCCAAATTCAGAGAAACAAGGCCCAGTACAGGGCAGGCAAGAGGAACTCTTCTGAGAAGTAGGGAATCACATAAGAGATGGCAACCTAAAAACTGTGAAACCATCCCTAACCTAACCCACTTTTAGTCCCAGACTGGTACAGAGGACCATCAGCAGGAAATTAGCATGCTTTCTAGAGAAGAAGGGCTCTGAAAAAGCTCTGCATGCAGTGACCTTGGGGAGTCTGACGCAAAGGGCTGGTAGATTCCTACCCAACATGGAAGCCCTCTGAGTTGAAAAGTCACACCTCACATTCACAGCTCTGTAATACCTTACTGTTAAAGGTAAATAGCTCAGGGACCTCCCTGGTGGTACAGTGAATAAGAATCTGTCTGCCAATGCAAGGGATGCAGGTTATCCCTGGTCCAGGAGGATTCCACATGCCACAGAGCAACTGAGTCCATGCATCACAACTACTGAGCCTGAGTCACAACTAAAGCCTGTGTGCCTAGCACTCTGCAATAAGAGAAGCCACTGCAATGAAGAAGCCTGGGCAGGGCAACCAACAGTAGCCCCCACTCGCCAAAATTAGAGAAAGCCTGTGCACATCAATGAAGATCCAGCGCAGCCAAAAACTTAAAAATTCATTAACTTTAAAAACATTTTTTATTTGTTTTAATTTTATTTTATTATTTAACTTTACAACATTGTATTGGTTTTGCCATATATCAACATGAATCCGCCACAGGTATACACGTGTTCCCCATCCTGAACCTTCCTCCCTCCTCCCTCCCTGTACCATCCCTCTGGGTCGTCCCAGTGCACCAGCCCCAAGCATCCAGTATCGTGCATCGAACCTGGGCTGGCGACTCGTTTCATATATGATATCATACATGTTTCAATGCCATTCTCCCAAATCATCCCACCTTCTCCCTCTCCCACAGAGTCCAAAAGACTGTTCTATACATCTGTGTCTCTTTTGCTGTATCGTATACAGGGTTATCATTACCATCATTCTAAATTCCATATATATGCATTAGGATACTGTATTGGTGTTTTTCTTTCTGTCTTACTTCACTCTGTATAATAGGCTCCAGTTTCATCCACCTCATTAGAACTGATTCAAATGTATTCTTTTTAATGGCTGAGTAATACTCCATTGTGTATATGTACCACAGCTTTCTTATCCATTCATCTGCTGATGGACATCTAGGTTGCTTCCATGTCCTGGCTATTATAAACAGTGCTGCAATGAACATTGGGGTACACATGTCTCTTTCAATTCTGGTTTCCTCAGTGTTTATGCCCAGCAGTGGGATTTCTGGGTCATAAAGCAGTTCTATTTCCAGTTTTTTAAGGAATCTCCACACTCTTCTCCATAGTGGCTGTACTAGTTTGCATTCCCACCAACAGTGTAAGAGGATTCCCTTTTCTCCACATCCTCTCCAGCATTTATTGCTTGTAGACCTTTGGATCGCAGCCATTCTGACTGGCGTGAAATGGTACCTCATAGTGGTTTTGATTTGCATTTCTCTGATAATGAGTGATGTTGAGCATCTTTTCATGTGTTTGTTAGCCATCTGTATGTCTTCTTTGGAGAAATGTCTGTTTAGTTCTTTGGCCCATTTTTTGATTGGGTCATTTATTTTTCTGGAATTGAGCTGTAGGAGTTGCTTGTATATTTTTGAGATTAGTTGTTTGTCAGTTGCTTCATTTGCTATTATTTTCTCCCATTCTGAAAGCTGTCTTTTCACCTTGCTTATAGTTTTCTTTGTTGTGCAGAAGCTTTTACGTTTAATTAGGTCCCATTTGTTTATTTTTGCTTTTATTTCCAATATTCTGGGAGGTGGGTCATAGAGGATCCTGCTGTGATGTATATCGGAGAATGTTTTGCCTATGTTCTCCTCTAGGAGTTTTATAGTTTCTGGTCTTACATTTAGATCTTTAATCCATTTTGAGTTTATTTTTGTGTATGGTGTTAGAAAATGTTCTAGTTTCATTCTTTTACAAGTGGTTGACCAGGTTTCCCAGCACCACTTGTTAAAGAGATTGTCTTTAATCCATTGTATATTCTTGCCTCCTTTGTCAAAGATAAGGTGACCATAGGTAAAAACATTTTTTAAATAGATAAATAATTCAGGATCATCAGACATGTAAGTAGGATATTTTCCTTCCTTTGGAGGAAATTGAGGCAAAGCGGAGAGCTAAAGAAAAAAATGTTTAAATTGCACTTAACATACTCAAAGAGATAAGAAAAGATATTGTATCTATGAAACAATAACATGATTTTTTAAATTAGAATATAAATTACTTTGGGGAATTAAAGTTTTGATAATTTTAAAACTTAACCTAAGTGTTGGAAGATAAAGTTGCAGAAATTTCCTAGGAAGTTGAATTGTTGTTACCAAACAAGACTCTGTGGGGCCTTCTTGAGACAAACCCTTCCCCCATATTCTCTGCTTTAGCTCTTTTCTGAAGTAGCTAGATAATAGTATTAATATCGGATGCCAATTTCCTGAGTTGTTTTACAGAGGTGGAAACTCCCACCAAATGGAAGATGTTAACTTCTTGATGACCATGAGCACATAGCCTCCTGAAGCCTAAGGGCTGATTAATGTTCATCCCTGTGACCTCACCCAGTAACATCATCCCACCATCACTGAATCAGAGAATTGTGTATGAGCTGATCACAGACTCTGGGACATCCCTCCCTCACCTGTTCTTTAAAAATGCTTTGCTGATATCCTTTAAGGAGTTTGGGGTTTAGGGGGCTAGTTCAGAAGGAGTAAAATTACAGGTCAGCATGGAGTAATATTTACATAAGTCAAATAACACAAAACACTGAGTTGAACTGTCCCTAATTGTCCCTTAGAAGGAAATCTAAAAAAGTGTGAATATATGTGTACGGATAACTGACACCCTTTGCTGTTCGGCAGAAACCCACACACACTGTAAAGCAACTATACGCCAATAAAATTTAAAAAACAACAAAAAAAAGGACTGTCCCTTAGCCATATTGAGAGGCTGGTAAGAATACCCAGTGATTTAGCATGAAGATGCTAAATATATGGTTGTCAGTGCCAGTTGACTACCTAACATCTATTCTCCCCTTATGATTTTTTCTCCTTTAGATGTTTCATTTATTTATTTTTTGGCCATACTGCATCTGCATTGCTGCGTGTGGGCTTTCTCCAGTTGCCTTGAGCACGGCTGCTCTGGCTGTGGGGCACAGGCTTCTCATGGTGGCGGCTTCTCTTGTTGCAGAGCACAGGCTCTAGGCTGTGGGCCTTTGGTAGTTGCAGCTCATGGGCTCGAGAGCACAGGCTCAGTAGTTATGGCGCAAGGGCTTAGTTGCTCCATGGCAAGTGGGATATTCCTGGATCAGGGATTGAATCCATGTCTACCACACCAGCAGGCAGATTTTTTGTTGTTGTTTTTTAACCACTGAGTAACGAGGGAAGCCCTCCCTTCATGATATAACAATAAAATTCTGATTTTTGGGGGGGTAGCAATGAACCTGGTTTAAAAATACCATTTTCACCTCCAGAAAGGAGCCAGACAGCGTTCTCATGCCTAACATCTCTGTAGAGATTTTTTGGAAATGTTTTCTCTCCCAGTCTAGGTGCTCTCCCTTCCACATTGTCACTTACTTCTTCCGCCCAGGAAAGTATATTCCAGACCAAGAGATGAAGAGGTCATCTTTCAATGCTGAGATCCTAAAGATGATGGAGTCAAAGAAAACAGAAGGCTGGACCTTGACACCCTTGAGAAGTTGTATTAACTCCTAGGTACTGGTAACACAAGCAGAAAATGAAATTTAAAATAAAATCACTTATGACAAAACCCATAAAATACCTGGGAATAAATCAGACAAGAAACTTAAGACCTCTACACTAAAAACTACAAAATACAGTTGAAAGAAATTAAGAAAATCCAAATAAAGGAAAGGATATACCAAATTGACAATTAGACTCAATATTGTAATGTCAATTTTGTCAATTGTAATGACAAAATTGTAATGACATTGTCATTACAATGTCAATTGTAATGTCAATTTCTCAATATTGTAATTCTCTTAAAATTGGTCTATAGATTGAACACATTCCCTATCAAAATCACAGCAAGATTTCTTCACAGAATTTGACAAGCTAACTCTGAATTTTACAAGAACATGCAAAAGACCTAGAATTACCAAAATCACCTTGAAGAATGAGGCTTTACACCACCAGAGTAATTATGCAACTTTCTATAATTAGGTTGTTTGCATTACTTCATTGTTATCTGCTCTTTATCATTCCTTCCTTCTACTTTCTTTGGGTTTTACTTTGCTGTTCTTCTTCTAGCTTCTTGAGATGGTAGCATAGAGTATTGATTTTCAGATAGTCTTTAAAATTTTTTTAACTTTTTATTTGAAATAATAATACAAGGGACTTCTCTGGTGATCCGGTGGCTAAGACTCTGTGCCCCCAGTGAAGGCAGCGGGGTTTGATCCCTGGTCAAGGAACTAGATCCTCATGTTGCAACTAAAGATCTCACGTGCTGACACGAAGATTGATAATTCCATGCACCACAACGAAGACCCAACACAGCCAAATAAGTAAATATATTTATATTTTCCAAAAGAAATAATAGTACAAGACTTACAAGGAGTTGTAAAACTAGTACATAGAGTTCCTTGATCCCTTTGGTCAGCTTCTACCTATGCTGACGTCTTATAGAACTCAAGTGCAATATCAAAACCGGGAAACTGATATTGGTACATAGTTGAATGACCACAAACCTCATTCGGTTTTCAATGAGCTTCAAATGTGCTCATTTGTATATGTGAGAGGAGGGAATTCTGTGCAGTTCAGTCCCATGGGTAGACTTAAGTGACCATGCTACGATAAAGACACAGAACTGGTCTACCACCACAGAACAACTCTCTCCCGCTGCCCAGCTATATTCCCACTCACCCTCTCTTACCCCCATCCCTGCTTCTTAGCAACCATCAGTCTGTCCTCCATTTCCATGGTTTTGTCAATTGAGAATGCTATATAAATGGGATCCTCTAATGTATGATCTTTTGAAATTAGATTTGTGCATTAAACATAATGCCCTTGAGATCCACCCACGTTGTTACATTTGTCAACATTCATTCTTTTATTACTGAGGGGAAGTCCACTGTATGGATGTATCACTTTGTTTAACCATTCACTTACTGAAGAACTTTTGAGTTAGTCCCAGTTTTTGACTCTTACAAATAGAGCTGTAATGAATATTTCCATTAAGATATTTGTCTGGACATAAGCTTTCATTTCTCTGGGGAAAATGCCCAAGGATGTGATTGCTAAGCTTTATGGTAAGTGCACATTTGGTTTTATAAGGAACTGCCAAACTGTTTTCCAGAGTACCAGTTTACATTGCCACCAGCAATGTATGAGAGATCCAGTTTCTCTGCATCTTCGCCAAGAAGTATTCTTTTAAAATACATGCATTAGAGTTACACATTTCCATCTGAGCACTGCTTTGGTTGGATTTTCGAGACTCAGTTGTTTAAGCCACTGTTAATCAGTTCTTCTAATACTCAAAGCTGAATGAAATCTTAATCAATTGTGCCCTGTGCAACTCCAGGGGGCCATTATTAACCTCATGTCTAGAGTTTTGTAATAAGCACTAGCAACTCTGAAATGAGTGTAAAATAGGTTAACTGATTACAATACAGGTTGATGATTTGTCTTCAAAAACCAATAAAATATACAATTAGAAAAAAAAATCTGAAAGCTTCTGGTATACATCGAGAATTCAGTTAGGAGGAACAAACCTGATTTAAATGGAGTGGCCATGAAAGACTTGCTGGAAAGGTGAATTTTGAGCAAAGGTCAAAGCAGTGAAACAATGAGCTAGGAAAGATTAGGAAGGCGGGCATTTCAGGCAGAGGGGAGCACAAATGCAAAGGCTTTGAGATACATATGTGTCTGGGTTGTTTGAGAAACAGTGATGCTGAGGGCAGTTTGGAAGCGAGTGAATGAGCGGAAAGTAGTGGGATATGAGGTCAGTATGGTAATGGTTTTAGTGGCACTAAAGCATGCAGGGATCCAGGAAGGACCATATGGGAGGCTATAAAGCTAACCTCAATATGTTTAAAAGGATTGAAATCATATATCGTATGTTCTCCGACCACAGTTGAGTGAAATTAGAGATCAGTAACAGAAATAAATGTGGGAAATTCACACATGAATTGTGGAAAATGAAGTGTGGAAATTAAACAAGACACTTAAAATTTTTTTTCTTTTATTTGGCTGTGCTGGGTCTTAGTTGCAATGTATGGGATCTCTAGTTGTGGCACGTGAACTCTTAGTTGAAGCCTGTGGTATCTAGTTCCCTGACTAGAAATTGAAGCCAGGCCCCCTGCATTGGAAGCACAGAGTCTTAGCCGCTGTACCATTAAGGAAGTCCCAACAAGACACTTCTAAATAACTAATGATCAAGAAGAAACCACAAGGAAAATTAGAAAGTACTTTGAGATGAGTGAAAATGAAGACACAACATATCAAAAATTATGAGATGTAGCTCAAGTAGTTCTTAGAGGAAAATGTATAGCCTTAAACACCTATATATATATAAAAAAGAAAGATATCAATTCAAGGGCTTCCCAGATGGTTCGGTGGTGAAGAATCTGCCTGCCAATGCAGGAGACACAAGAGAGGTGGGCTCAATCCCTGGGTCAGGAAGATCCCCTGGAGGAGGAAATGTCAACCCACTCCAGTATTCTTGCCTGAAAAATTCCATGGACAGAGGAGCCTAGTGGTTAACAGCCCATGGGGTCCATAGAGTCAGACATGATTGAGCACGCACACACACACACACACACACATCAAATCGGTAATCTAACTTTCCACCCTAAGACACAGAAAAAGGAGAGCAAACTAAATCATGGAGAGCCATACGGGATTTGGTGTCTATAACCTTTGAGTACCTTTTGTATCCTGAGATGGTTAATTTTATGTATCAACTTGACTGGGCTAAGGGATGCCCACACACCTGATAAAACATGATTTCTGAGTGCCTCTGTGAAGCTTTCTGAGACATTAGCATTTGAAGCAGTAGCCCAAGTAAAGACCATCCTCACCAGGGTAGGCAGGCATCATTTAATCTGCTGAGGACCCAAACAGAAGGACAAGAAAGAGGAGGGCGGGGATTTCTCTCTTCTTGAGCTGGGATGTCCATCTTCTCTGCCTTTGAGCACCCATGCTGTAAACAACTACTGTTTTTGGAGCCTATTTAGTGCCAGTTTTTCACACTTTTGTGCCTTTTGTTGGTGATCTTGCTGTTTAAGATGGCCTCCAAGTGTAGTGCTGATGTGCTGTCCACTGTTCCTACCCACAAGAAGGCTGTGATGTGCCTTTCAAAGAAAATATGTGCATTAGATAAGCTTTGTTCATGCATGAGACATATGCCATAGGTGAACAATGTTCATCAATGCTGATGAACTAACTAACTATATATGTATACTATTTTATATATTTATTTATTTATCTGGGCTGTGTCAGATCTTAGTTGCTGCACATAGGCTCTTCATTGCAATGCATGGGCTCCAGAGTGCACAGGCTCAGTAGTTTTGGCATGCAGACTCTCTAGCTGTGGCGTGTGGGCTTACTTGCCCCACTGAATGTTGGATCTTAGTTCCCCAACCAGGGATAGAATCCATGTGCATTGTCTTGGAAAGCAGATTCTCAACCACTGGACCACCAGGGAAGCCCCAACAGTATATATTAAATAAGATATTTTAAAACAGAAACACACATTTTTAAAATGTATTTATTGATCAGTTGATGAATACACTGTGACCAGAGGCTCACAGGAACTTAGCTCTCAGTTTCTCCTAAGAGTAATGGTTCAGTATTTGCTAATTCAGTGTTTGTGATGACTTCATAATTTCAAGTGCAAATATCAAGAAAAACTCTACGTTTTTAGTTCTAAAGGTAATCTGACTGTGACATCTCTTATCAGTCATGTGCTGGCTGGAGGAGGTCACTTTTACTATTTCATCCTTCTTGCAGTTTCCATCTCAAAGCTGCAAGTGGTATTTTGGGGGAGAGGAACATATCATAAGAGACCTCCTGCATACAGGGAGAACCCACAACTGCACCCATAGCTGCTGTCCATGGTGCTGATCATCTAAAGCAAGCGTGCTGCAAGAGAAGAAGCATCAGAAAAATCATTATGAAATTTGCATGAGTAAACCTAAGGATCCTGTCCTCTACTCCTCCATGATCAAAGAGAATAGATTTCCAAAACTGGGTAAATAAGCATGCATGATTAGAGACTCCTGATCCCATCCTTGTAACATCAACGTAACATACACAAGTACTGAGGAACACAGTAGTAGAGCCACAGGAAACCTGGAAAGAGTCAAAGTTGGGAGCAGACTTAATGATTACCATGGAGTTCCCACACTTAGCCAATCCTGTGTTACTGAGGACTAAGCCCTAGTATCAGTTTAACCAAGCCTTCTAAATCACTTCAGATTCTCCTCTAACTCTCCAGAAGATTTAAGATCTCCTGGTATTTCTCATGACTGGCTTCTTGAGTCCCCAAACCTTGAACCTCTAAAACCCAGAATCTTTGCAGACTCTGCATTACAAAAACTTTCAAAAAGCAGAAGCAAATTTTAGATAAATTGATACAACAGAGAAGACAGTGTTTCACTGAGACAGATCAAGAGCAAGTGCCAAAGAAGGGAAAATGGGAGAAATTATGGAAGATTAGCTGTTTTGAAACCCAGAATTTACCTGAATTTTGCTTTTGGGAAAACAACCACTGTCTCACTCTCAAACCATGTGTTTTGGGTAAAGATGATTCCAAACCTAAGCATGTGATCCAAGCCTAAGCCTGTCAATGCATTCTCTATTCTAATCACAGCTTTCAGGTAGAAGTTGGGACATGCTTCAAACAAGGTAATAAAGCCTAATTAGGACTATTCAGTAGTCATGTATAGATGTGAGAGTTGGACCATAAAATGGCTGAGCACCAAAGAATTGATGCTCTTGAACTGTGGTGTTGGAGAAGACTCTTGAGAGTCCTTTGGACTGCAAGGAGTTCCTTAGTCAATCCTAAAGGAAATCAACCCTGAATATTCATTGGAAGCACTGATGCTGAAGCTGAAACTCCAAAACTTTGGCCACCTGATGAGAAGAGCCAACTGATTGGAAAAGACGCTGATGCTGGGAAAGATTGAAGGCAGGAGGAGAAGGGGACGACAGAGGATAAGATGGTTGGATGGCATCACTGACTCAATGGACATAAGTTTGAGCAAACTCTGGGAGATGGTGATGGACAGGGAAGTCTGGCATGATGAAGTCCATGGGGTCACAAAGAGTCAGGCATGACTGAGTGACTGAACAACAAGGACAATTCAAAACAAATTCTACAATCTATTCTGGAGCCACAAGTCTTGCTGGACTCAGTTATGTACATTAGAGACTGGAGCTAATGCAATCCTCTTATGACCAAACTGGACAGAAAATGGCATGAACACTGAGAAAGTAGAGCCAAGACTTAATCATAGAAAAAAACAGGTCCTGGTGACATCTTTTTGTGTGTGTGTGACATCTTTTGAATCCAGGCTTATGCTAAGCTGAAACCAAATTCCTCAGTATATGAGATGATTTGTTTCATCTTAAAACTAAACTAGTTGAGAGTTGTTTGTTTCAGATACTTTCAAAATACAGAGTTCTACTTAGATTACAAATAAGTACTAGAAGTGGACTAAAATATTTTAGGTGATGTATGATAAAATGTGAAATTCACGAAGGCCAAGTAAGTTGGATACAGGGCAGTGAAAACCCTTTTGACATAGCTAGTAAGTTGGGAAGCCTTTTCACCTGTTAGCAAAATGCTGATTAAATTCTCTTAAGGGGAAGGTTTTTATCACCTGGCTCAGGAAGCATACACTTCCTGAACAAATGATGCCCAGAGAGAAAAATGCTGTGGTTGGTGTTGAAGTGGGGGGGCTCCTACCAGAATCATATGGCTATAAGCTAGGGGAAGATGATTTCCCAAAGGAAAATACAGGCTCTGTTGCCAGTAGAAAGTGAAATAGCTTCCATGCAGGCAGGAGAAATAGATTCCATCAAGAACTCTCCTGAAATAGTTGTCTTGTAAGTGCTTTCAATAAGTTCCCTCATAAGCATGTCTCTTGAGCCTTAAAGAATCTGATTAACAAAATAATGTTTCTTATACTAGAAAATGATGCTAACTTTTATTAAAAGCATTTATGTCCCTTGGAGAAAAAAATGTCATAGAAAATTAATGTAACCAGATTTGCATTTCTTTATTATTATGAAAAGTGATGCTATTGGCCCAAGGTAAGTCAATGTGCAGAAACAGTATTCAGGTCATGGGAAGCTAGGGTTGGATTAAGAAATAAGAATGATTGTTGTGTGTGTGTGTGTGTGTGCGCGCACACACACATGTGTGCATGTGTGCTTAGTCACTCAGTCATGTCCCAATTCTTTGCAACCTCATGGACAGTAACCCACCAGGATTCTCTATCCATGGGGATTCTCCAGGCAAGAATACTGGAGTGGGTTGCCATGCCCTCCTCCAGGAGATCTTCACAACCCAAGGATTGAACCCAGGTCTTCCACATTGCAGGTGGATTCTTTATTGTCTGAGCCACTGGGGAAGCCCTGATTGTCTATTACATCACCATTTTTCATGAGCTTAAGTTGTGGAAGATGGCCCTCACTGGAGTTATCTGACATAAAAATAATGTTCCCCAGAAAGTTTGTAGATCCTGCATCTGGGACTGGATATGGAATACACTTACTTTAAGGAGCAGAAGATGGCATCACCCTAAGCAAGTAGATTGTTGGTTGAAACTCCTTTGATTTCTAGTGAGGGAAACTGAACTCAAAATATCTTAAGCACAATAGCCAATGTATTAACTAACACGACTGAAAAATTTAGAAGGTAAACCCAGCTTTGGGTTGTGCTAGGTCCTGAGACTCACATTTTATCATCAGGGCTGGAACACTTTCCATCTCTTAGCTCTCCTTTTCTTTATTCTGGCATTGCTTCCAGGTCTCATGTGATTTTCCCAGAACTTCTTAGACTACACAGTCCTTTCTGCTACTAGCTCCAACAGTAAAGAAAGTTCTCCTTTTCCGTCTTTCAGAAAACATCCTGGGTGGGCCTGACCCTCACTGGATTGAATCGGGGCCCATGCCCACTCCTGAACAAAACACTGTGACCTGTATGTTAAGATAAGCTGATTGGCCAGGCCCAGAGCCAGAGGTGGGATTAACCCAGCTTGAACCACAGTTCAAGTATTAGGAAAGGGGGCTGAGTTGTTCTCCAAAGGAAATTCAGGATGTCCCCAGAACAAGAGGAAATAAATGTTGATTTAAAAATAGAAGAAACAGATGACCACTACACCTGTGCTTTGGGCAAGCAAATTTATAAAATCTGTGCATTTAGGGGACAATGTGTGTGCACGCATGCTCAGTTGGCTCAGTCATGTCCAATCCTGTGTGACTCTATAGACTGTAACACACCAGGTTCCTCTTTCCATTGGATTCTCCAAGGCAAGAATACTGGGGTGGGTTTCCATGCCCTCCTCCAGGTGATCTTCCCGACCCAGGGGATGAAGCAGTATCTCCTGCATTGCAGGCAGATTCTTTTAACCACTGAGCCACTGGGGAAGCCCAGGGGACAGTGTAGTAGTACCATTAGTCACTCAGTCATGTTTGACTCTTCGAGACCCCATGAACTATAGTCCAACCAGGATCATTTGTCCATGGAATTCTCCAGGCAAAAATACAGGAGTGGGTTGCCATTCCCTTCTCCAGGAGATCTTCCAAACCCAGGGACTGAACCTGGGTCTCCTGCATTGTAGGTAGATTCTTTGCCATCTGAGCCACGAGGGAAGCAGGCATCAAGGAAGCAGGGGAGTCTTATCTAAATGTATCTTTTCCTAAGTGGCCTGGAAATAGTACTACTAACTCAAAAGGAAGTGTTGGTTCACTTCATTTTAGGATTTCTTCTTTACTCATAACCACATGCTCTAAAAATTGCCCATTCTCCCACAGTGGTGGACATCCGCTGTCATGTTTAATCTTACTCTCATGCTGCTGGCTTATTGGACATGAAGACACCTGACCCCCAAAATCTAGCTCATTGGCATAATAGTGGACAATCAAATTCTTCATGGGCTCCCCTGAGACTGAGAGGGGTTAGAGAACTCCAAAAAAAGCCCACAAAATCCTCCTGCTGAGAGATCCAGAAAGTTCCTGGTTCCCACTCTCCTGAGGCCTTATTTATGTTTCTTTGGATCCTATTTAAAAGACTTCTGCCTGCATCATTTAATAATTTCTTGGTTTTGCTGATACTAATTTAAGTCTATTTCTGTTCACTGAAACAGTGACTTTACTGAGACTAATTCCACTCACAAGGTTTCCAGTACCATTGAGAAAGGAGTAGCTGGTTTTGAGTGTAAGCAATTTCACTCTTCTCTGAACTTGGCCCCTGTGGTTGCATTTTCCAGGCTCTGAGCTCTGGCTACTGAGCCTAACACTAGTCCCAATAGTCCTGAGATGCTTGGGTCATTCAAAGCTTCTGTATGAGTGAAGTTATACCAGTTATCAATTGCCACATCAATGTTGAATGACTGGTGCAGCTGGAATCAGCTGGGGAAGGAAGGAAGTGTTACAGTCCTTCTGATCTTGATTGGGCCTGTCATATTGAAAAATAACAAAGGAAGGGGGTATGAGGCATTTGGGATGATAGGAAACACTGTGATTTAAAATAGGGCAACCAGGGAAGTTGTAGCCGATAGAATAATAATTCAAAAACTTGAAGGAGGCAAGGGGATAATCCATGGAATCATCTGAATGATCGTATGTGTGTGTGTGTGTGTGTGTAGAGAGAGAGAGCAGTTCAGATAGAGTGGACACCTGTCACAAGGCCTGAAACAGCAGTGTGTCCATCATATACAAGAAACAATTGGAGGTCAATGAGAAAGAAGCAGAATAAACCAGAGTATAAGCCATAGGAGATAAAGGAAGCTTGATAACAGGAGTCACGTCATGGAGGACCTTGTAGGTGTCGTGAAGACTTTGGCTTTTACCCTGAGTGAAGTAAAAAGCCACCAAATGGATTTAAACAGAAGGTGATATGATATAACAGCATCCCAGTGGGCAATGTACTGACATCAGGCTGTAGAGGATAGACTCATCCAGACTAGTTGGGAGGCTATGGCAACGATCCACAGGAGAAAGATGATGGATTGGAGCACAGTGGTGGCCCCAGAGGTAGTGAGAAGTAGACTGTAGATACATTTCATAAATATGCTTCCAGGGGAAAAGAAGTGGCTTATGGTCTAATAAGGGTTTCCCACGTGGCACTAGTAGTAAAGAACTCACTTTTCAAGGCAGGAGACAAAGACACGGCTCCACCCCTGGGTTGAGAAGACCCCCTGGAGGAGGACATGGCAACCCACTCAAGTATTCTTACCTGGAGAATCCCATGGACAGAGGAGCCTGATAGGCTACAGTCCATGGGGTTGTGAAGAGTCAGACATGACTGAAACGACTTAGCACACATGCATGCATGGTCTAATGATGATAGAGTTGTTTCAGTTTTTATAACTTTGATTAACCATGCCGCCTTATGCAAGCACCTTGAGAGAAGGCTTGCAGTCCCATGGCCTAGGAAGTGAGGGGCTTCTCTCCATTTCAGCCATTCCAAGGATGTTTTGTCATCCTTCATGTAGGACCTGGAAGGATGAAGTTTGGTCCTACTCACAGCAAGATTCTCATGCAGCCTTGTGGGTAAGTGTGTAGGTTTTGTGTTCTATAAAGCAGGCTTGGATGCACTTACAAATGCTAAACTTCAACTTTCTGAGTCTCAGTTCCTTCATCTGTAAAACTGGGGTAATAATAATTCCATAAGCAGAGGCAGCGATAGCATAGTAGAAAAACAAAAGTCACAACTGAATTCAGAGGGAAAACCAGACACAAAAAGACACACGTACTGTGTGACTCTATTTACATGAAGTTTAAGAACCAAGAAAGTGAATCTATTATTTGCCCTAAGAAATGCTGGCTGTCTGTGGTAAGCGAGTAAAAATGGGCTGAAGGAACTCTCTGGGGCAATGCGCTATATGTTGATTTAAGTGATGCTTACATAGTACATATATTTACCAAAATTCATGGAAACCATAAAATCTGTGCATTTCATTGTATATACACTCAACTTGATTTTTAAAGAGAAGGCAATCTAGCCTAAATTAACTATACCCACAATTGCACTTATCTCACATGCTAGTAAAGTAATGTTCAAAATTCTCCAAGCCAGACTTCAGCAATACATGAACTGTGAAATTCCAGATGTTCAAGCTTGTTTTAGAAAAGGCAGAGGAACCAGAGATCAAATTGCCAACATCCGCTGGATCATTGAGAAAGCAAGAGAGTTCCAGAAAAACCTCTACTTCTGCATTATCGACTATGCCAAAGCCTTTGACTGTGTGGATCACAATAAACTGTGGAAAATTCTGAAAGAGATGGGAATACCAGACCACCTGACCTGCCTCTTGAGAAACCTATATGCAGGTCAGAAAGCAACAGTTAGAACTGGACATGGAACAACAGACTGGTTCCAAATAGGAAAAGGAGTTCGTCAAGGCTGTATATTGTCACCCTGCTTATTTAACTTATATGTAGAGTACATCATGAGAAACGCTGGGCTGGAAGAAGCACAAGCTGGAATCAAGATTGCCGGGAGAAATATCAATAACCTCACATACACAGATGACACCACCCTTATGGCAGAAAGTGAAGAAGAACTAAAAAGCCTCTTGATGAAAGTGAAAGAGAAGAGTGAAAAAGCTGGCTTAAAGCTCAACATTCAGAAAACTAAGATTATGGTATCTGGTCCCATCACTTCATGAGAAATAGATGGGGAAACAATGGAAACAGTGTCAGACTTTATTTTTCTGGGCTCCAAAATCACTGCAGATGGTGATTGCAGCCATGATTGCAGTAAATAAAAGACACTTACTCCTTGGAAGGAAAGTTATGACCAATCTAGATAGCATATTGAAAAGCAGAGACATTACTTTGCCAACAAAGATCCATCTAGTTAAGGCTATGGTTTTTCCAGTGGTCATGTATGGATGTGAGACTTGGACTGTAAAGAAAGCTGAGTGCCGAAGAATTGATGCTTTTGAACTGTGGTGTTGGAGAAGACTCTTGAGAGTCCCTTGGACTGCAAGGAGGCACAACCAGTCCATTCTAAAGGAGATCAGTCCTGGGTGTTCTTTGGAAGGACTGGTGCTAAAGCTGAAACTCCAATACTTTGGCCACCTCATGCAAAGAGTTGACTCATTGGAAAAGACTCTGATGCTGGGAGGGATTGGGGGCAGGAGGAGAAGGGGACGACAGAGGATGAGATGGCTGGATGGCATCACTGACTCGATGGACGTGAGTTTGAGTGAACTCCGGGAGTTGGTGATGGACAAGGAGGCCTGGCGAGCTTCGATTCATGGGGTCGCAAAGAGTCGGACATGACTGAGCGACTGAACTGAACTGAACTGATAGTGACATAGATCTGATGTTAAGTGTTATTCCTGATTTCAACTAGCTCCAAATCTTGTACAAACATTTTTTATTTTTATGACACAGGTTTATATATTTATGTATATATACCTATATTTATATGGCTAAGCATTGAATAATTGATGCTTTCAAACCGTGGTGCTGGAGAAGACTCTTGAGAGTCCCTAGGACTGCAAGGAGATCAAACCAGTCAGTCCTAAAGGAAATCAAACCTGAATATTCATTGGAAGGAGTGATGCTAAAGCTGAAGTTCCAGTACTTTGGCCACTTGATGCGAAGAGCAGACTGATTGGAAAAGACCCTGATGCTGGGAAAGACTGAAGGCAAAAGAAGAGGGCAGCAGAGGATGAGATGGTTGGATAACATCACCAAGTCAGTGGACATGAGCCTGAGCAAACTTCGGGAGATAATGGAGGGCAGGGAGGCCTGATCTGCTGCAGTTCATGAGATCACAAAGAGTCAGAAACAAATTGGTGACTGAACAACAGAATATATATATATATATATATATATCTAAAACAAGAAAAAACAAATGAAATTCTCTTGTAAGCCTACCCCAAGAGATAACTTCTTTTTAAATATTTCGATATATATTCTCTGTATTGTTTTGTAGCCTGCTTTTTTCTCTTAACTGTCCTTTTTGTTGTGCCAATTAAACTGGGTAAATACGTTGTCAGAAAAAAATACACTAATAGGATTTTATCTCCCAAAAATAATCAGAAATGAACATGATATTTTACAGAATAATTTATATTAGTAAAAAATTGGAGATGATCTTGAAATAAATCAAAAGATCAATTAAATGATGTGTGAGTGGAATACTTAGGTAAATGTAGTTATTGGCAAGGCAAGTTTCATATACTATATCAGGAAGTGAAAAAAGTGCAGACCGCTTCTCCTCTCTGCACCTGTTCCTTCTCTAGTCAATGGGGCTGTGACAGAGGTGTCCCTACAGTCCCTGCCAGTTGTAATTTTCCAAGCTCATTTATTGTAGTTTTCAGCGTGAGTTCCTAAAATAAAAAGAAAGAAAATGACAGCTGAAGAGACTGAAAGATGAGCGACCTGCCCTAACATCCCTGCTGCCCAGGTGGGCACTGAAGCGCCCTCGGACTCCATCCAGGTCAGGAGGAAGCCGGGGACAGGAGGCTACTTGGGATTTCTCTTGATGCTGGGGCCGGGAGGGTGCCCAGCTGGACCAGAATGGAAGGCGCTGGGCAGTAACAGGGCGGCAGGAGGCGCTGCGAGAGCGTGAGGAACAGGATCCAGGGTGGCCTCAGGGCGGCAGCACGCACAGCGCCGTACCGCCTGGAAGCACGGCGCGGGACGGGCTGGGACGCAGAGCGCCCTCGGGATGGCAGGGGGCGCTGCAGAATCGTTGCCGACTCTGGGATGCCGCAAGTCCCCCAGCCGCTGGGGAAATACACCTGGGCAGGTGGGGGGCGGGGCCCTATGGGGGCGGGGCTCCAGGGGGCGGGGCCCAGCCCACAAGAGCCTTGGCTGCTGCGGCTGCGGGATGCTCTCGCTGTAAGAGGAGCGGAACGGAGCGTACTCGGATCGCGCACACGCTAACCGCAGACACTTCCGAACCGAGTGAGGTGAGCCCAGCCGAGTTGGGTCGGGAGTTTCAGGCACCGGAGCGGCCGCGGTGAGCTTCCGGACTTTGGTCGGGCGGTAGACGCGGAGTGTGCATCATCAGCCCGGGGCTGCCTTCGGGTACCGGGGATGCTCGGACTCTTTCCCAAATACATCCATTCGGTCTAGCGCTCTGCTGTCTGCCCACACGGTGGCCGGGGAGGCAGAGCTAGAGCCGGAGGCGTTTCTGATTTATTCAGAAACTGGGTCCAGGGGTTCGGGGCTGCGCCCCGCCCAGTCTCTCCACCCAGCACTTGCTCATTCCTTTCCTGGCCTCAGTGAGACGCGTGGACCTGACCGCGGTCTTTCCTTCCACCCCCTGGAATGTTTTCTTTAGGGTGACTGTGGTTGCAGAAAACAGCAAACACTTGAAGCGAGTTGGTTGGGTTCTCTGCTGCGGCTTCAGCCCTGGCTGCCCTCAAGCAGACGTGGCTTCGGGCACAGCACCGGGTCCCTCTGCGCGGGGAGGGCAGGGGCTGCAGGGTCGCTGGTGAGGAGCGCGGATCTGGCGCCCAGAGCCTGAGGTTCGGCTCCCATCACTGAGATTTTGGGGACAGTCGAGGTCGGGAATGGGCGAGCGGGGTGCAGAAGAGAATCACGAGGGACCCCGGAATTCCAGAGAATTATTTTAATCCTTCTACCTGTGTGGCACTGGACAAGTTGCCTAAACTCTGCACCTCAGTTTTCTTCTCTGTGCCTGCTCGAGCTCAGTTGTGTCTGACTCTTTGTGACCCCGTGAACTGTAGCCCGCCAGGCTCCTCTGTCCATGGGATTTCCCAGGCAAGCATACTGGGGTGGGTTGCCATTTCCTCCTCAGTGAGGATTAAATAAGGTAATGCGTGAAAAGACTCTGAGGAGAAAGCTTGAGAGTAAAGGATCAATAAATGAAATCTGGTATTATTTTTGTTGTTCTTGCTGCTGTTGCTGTTGTTATTATTATTTGGGGAATAGTTTGTAGTTCAAGGCTCCTGGTTTCAGTTGCAACTCCACCATTTTCTAGTGTGACCTTGGACAAGTTGCTTAACTGCTCAGCATCTCTGTTTCATTTATATCATGGAGAAAATTGTGGTGCCTATTGCCGAAAATAGTTGTAGAAATTAAATGAGCTAATACTTGTAAAGTGCTTAGAAGAATGAGTGCTGGGTGTCAGTTACTAACTCTACCACAAGGGCATCATGATTAATCAAGCAATATAACCTAAATGTAGCTACATCCTTGCTCTGTAGCAAACCTTACTTTGCTCAGAAGTTGAAATATTATATTATTTGTGTGAAGATGTATATGTTTTATGATGAGCAAGGTGGGTTCCCTTCTTTCACCTGCGGTTTCACTGACATTGGTGGCTGACCCACAGGGGTCAAAGCAGTCCTGGGGAAGGGGCTGATGGGATACAGGGACCCTAGGAGTTGTATTTAGTGAGAGGACAAGAAGGTTTGATGACAGAAACTTCCAGAATCACAGTTTCTGTGGAGCATTCACAGAGGAGAAAATCTTCCCTGGGTTGCAGTTTTATTTGATACAAAATTGTACCTGGACCTAGGTTTCTAAAACAAACTCTTGCAAATTTTTGCTTTTGAATTGTAGGGAGAGAGGAGGTTGGGATGGACAACATTTAAAATGATAAAACACAGTAAATCACTTTCCTCTTGCCAAGAGGTTTATAGCATAATTTTGAAGGTCAGAGACCACAGCAAGATCATATACATCTGTGAAGGCTTAGAGTGGCTGGCTGCCTCTGGACATCTTATCTCCCCTGCAACACTCTGTATCCTTGCTGTCATAAACCTGAAATTTACTGACACCATAAACTTGAAGGCTTACCAGCTTGGCCCAAGCTCCCAATTTTGGACAATATCCCATGGGTTTAGGGTAGAGAAAAAGTGAGTGCTCAAGTCCAGAATCCTGAAGAACAAGATGGGGTAAACTACAGTCTTTGTCCCAGGCCCAAGCCTTCTGGGGTGGGGGGGGCGGGGGGGGTGCAGGGGAGCATGGGGATTACACTGTATATCTTACTCCAAATTATAGTATATCCTAATTTGTCTCTGTCACCTATGGTAGGCACAGGAGACAGAGTTTCCATATATTCCTCCCCAATGCCAGTGTTTACTAATACCAATGTTAGGAAGCGATTGTACTAACTACCCAGAATTTGAAAAGTAGATAGCTCAGGATCCCATCCTTAGTTCCAGGAACTGCTAATTAACTCATGAGGAGTGGGCAGCACCCAGCACAATAGCAGTCCCCTCAAGGCATATACCATGATGATAAAGGTTGCAAGGTTCCAACCAAGTGCCTCTATTTAGTAGCTGTGTGATTTTGCACAAGTTACTCCAACCTCTCTGAGCTCATTTTCTTCCTCAGTAACCTGGAGATAATAATAGTATGCCTACCTTGTGGCATTGTTGAAACATGAACTGAAGTATAGATAGATAGATTTGGATCGAGGTTTATTATGTATGTTTTATATGAAGAATGAGACTGTACGCATTTATGAGATGAGTGAGACTATATATTATTTTAGTTCATATCTTAAAAGATTGTTATTGCACATTGCAAAGCTTCTGTAATTCAGATACATCGTGTATATTGATGAATGTGGTAATTTGCTTTTCAACACTCTTCCCCAGACAAAGCTGTTATAAAATCAAAATGTATTCTCCAAATCAGTGGTATGTTAGAATAAAGGAAATCTGGCACAATGCCTGGCAAATATTAAGTGGCCAATATTTATAGGCTATTGTTGTATTATTGTATCAGGTGCTCTAGAAACACTAAGAGCTTGACTATAAAGAGAAAAAGTGAAACAGAAGTGAAACAGAAACACTCCACTTGCAGTAAATCAGCTGAGAAAAGCTCGGGAAGCTACGGCTGGCCTGGCAAGGGACTGAACATGATCTAGTGTGGCTGCCTGGAAATTCTCTTGGCAGATTTTATCTGTTAGAATCGATTCGCAAGGCACTTGCTCTGTGCCAGACGCTGAGGTCAGCACCAGGGGGGCAGGAGGAGGTAGGAATGATGCCCTCAAGGAAGGCAGGCTAATGGAGGTGATAAAATCAGGCCTCGGCTGCTAAGCTCACGATGGAGCTTGATAAGAGGGGAGTGGAGTCTAATGGGGTGGGGTTGTTCCAAGCACCCAGGAGAAAGGTCTTTCAAACTCATGGAGTCATTTTCATGTTAAGCCTTCCCCAGCCCCGGCATCCACAAGGCTTGGCCTGGGGGCTGCCCTGGGAAGCAGGCAGAGAGGGAGGCAGCTGTGGCGGCCCCAAAGCAAATATCCTGGAGCAAGGGCCAAGGCCTCAGAAAGCCGACTGTCTAGCCCAAAGGGAAAGAGGAAGACAGCCTTTGGGGACACATGAGCTGGTGTTTCCCAGCGCCCAGCCTCTGCGGCTGTACCCACTCACTTGCCTTTTTTCTCTGCCCCTCCAGCTTGTCTGTCCCATCCTCACCATGGCTCCTGGAGAGAAGATCAAAGCCAAAATCAAGAAGAATCTGCCCGTGACGGGACCTCAGGCGCCTAACATCAAAGAGCTGATGCAGTGGTACTGTCTGAACACCAACACCCACGGCTGCCGCCGCATCGTGGTGTCGCGTGGCCGCCTCCGGCGCCTGCTCTGGATTCTCTTCACGCTGACGGCCGTGGGCCTCATT
This sequence comes from Bubalus bubalis, assembly GCF_019923935.1. Taxonomy (NCBI): domain Eukaryota; kingdom Metazoa; phylum Chordata; class Mammalia; order Artiodactyla; family Bovidae; genus Bubalus; species Bubalus bubalis. The sequence goes on along the minus strand of NC_059180.1, from coordinate 21,391,144 downwards.
TTCTGGCAGTGTGCCCTCCTCATCTCATCCTTCTACACTGTCTCTGTCTCCATCAAAGTCCACTTCCAAAAGCTGGATTTTCCTGCGGTCACCATCTGCAACATCAACCCTTACAAGTAAGAGGCAAGAGCAGGCACGTGGAGGAGGGGTCATGCCCCCTCCAGATGCCAGTGCCCCTCGCAAAGGTGACGCACTCCAGCCTGCAGACACACTGTTTAGAAACTTGAATTTCTTGCCAGTGTTGGTAAACTGCCCTCTCCCTGGTTTAAAATCTGTACCAAATTTTCAATCCATCAGCAACTTCTGAGGATGGACTGGCTCAAGGAAGGGAGGAGGGTGAGAGAGGCTGCAAGGAACTCTTCTGTTTGGCGGCTGGGTCTGGAATAGACAAGCATCCCTCCTGTCTTAGACACACACACACACACACACACACACACAGAGTCCAGCTTAGCCATTTGCCCTGAGCTCGCCAAGCTCACACCCTCACTCTCCCCTGAGCGTGAGCTGGAGGCTGACTCAGACGTGACACCTAGATGACTTCCAGAAGCACCTCACTTGCCCAAAACCCTTACCTGAGTCAACCCAGGCCCACTAATTGAGATCACTGGGCTCTGGGCAGGACCATCCCTTCGTCCTGCCTAATTGTCTGCTGCATGACCTGTTCTAAATGGGTCATCGGAATCCTTCTCAGGATTATTGAAAACTGATCTGTGAGGCAGATCAGAATTTGGCAGAGCAGGGGTGGGGGCTGGGAGAAGGGAAGAGCAAGGGAAGACCTTCAAAGGGAACTAACTTGTAGAGTCCTCGATGAGTTGATGGCAAAGCTCAAAATCAAAATCAGGTCTAAACTCATCCTCCCTCTCAAAGTCTTTATTTCCTCCCTTCCTTTCTTCCTTCCTCCCCACACCCTTTCTTCCCTCCATCAATTGTTCCATAATCTCTTATTCAGCCTCTACAAGTTGTCATTCACTATGCCTCCTTCTGGGGCTTAGAAGTGAATGACTCAGACACAGTCTTTGTCCTCATGCAGCTGATATTGGTAGAGGATTGAAATATTAACAAATAAAATTACACTAATAAAATTAATAATATTTATTATTTAACTGCATATATATATATACACACACACACATACATACACACAGAGATATGTGAATGGATGGATAGATAGAATAAACTGGTTAACTCTTGCCAATAATCACATTTTACAGATGGAAAAACTGAGACATGAAAAGGCTAAATGGTTTGTCCAGAGTCCCACATCCAGAACCAGGATGGGGAACTGGAACCCAGGCAGTTTGGCTCTGAAGTTTCTATGTTCAGTCACTATGCTGTGTGGTCTGTGCGTAAAGCAAGGGGGCGAGAGAGTGAGGAGAGTTAAGAGGGAGGTCAGGACCATTCAGTATTGTGAAAATGAAAAGATGGTGTTGTTATGCTTCATGTAGTCAACTCCTGAATCATTCTGTGTTCTTGGGGGTTTTCAAGGTAACAGTAATACCTCTCCCTCCCAGCACTGATTTGAGGAGAACCTGTGGGCAGGGGCAAGTATGCCAGGTGGAAACAGAGCCTGCCGCTGGGGAGACTCCTGGTTAGCAGTTATTTACTTGTCTTCACTGTGGCTGGTTTATGGGAGGCAGCTGACAGTCACCACTCCAGAAATGCTGGTTGGGGCAAACTCATCAACACACCCCGAGAGCAAGCAGACAGTGATGGCAAAGGTGAAGCCACAGGCAGTTACACAAGGGTCATACAGGAGCCTGTCCCCATTTATTTGAGCCAGTGGTCACATTGGAGGAGGAAAATTTAAAATGGCCTGGTCTTCTTGGCCAAGGGTGCTGGGGCGATGGGCACATCAATGGGAAGCAGCACGGTAAAGGGCCAGAGGGGTTTCCCCATCCCAACTCCTCCTTCCCACCTTGGCAGGTACAGTGCTGTGCGCCACCTCCTAGCCGACTTGGAACAGGAGACCAGAGCGGCCTTGAAGACCCTTTATGGCTTTTCAGAGATTACGTCTCGGAAACGCCGAGAGGCACAGTCCTGGAGTTCAGTCAGGAGGGGCACTGATCCCAAATTCCTCAACCTAGCCCCACTGATGGCCTTTGAGAAGGGTGATACGGGCAAGGCCAGGGACTTCTTCACGGGACGGAAGCGGAAAGTCAACGCAAGAATCATTCACAAGGCATCAGATGTCATGCATATCCACAATTCCAAGGAGGTGGTGGGATTCCAACTGGTAAGATGCACATCCTCTTGGTTTCGGGGCCTGGGGTGGAATTATGGGTCCGGGCAGGTGAGGTCATGGGTCGGGGAGGCATGGTCATGGGTCCAGGGAGGTGGGATCATGGGTCCAGGGGGTCATAGGTCCAGGGAGGTGGGATCATGGGTCCGGGGAGGTGGGGTCATGGGTCCGGGGAGGCGGGGTCACGGGTTGGGGAGGCAGGGTCTTGAGTCCAGGGAGGTGGGATCATGGGTCTGGGGAGGTGGGGTCATGGGTTGGGGAGGTGGGGTCATGGGTCTGGGGAGGTGGGGTCATGGGTCCAGGGAGGCGGGGTCCTGTCCAGGGAGGTTTCTTCTTTGCTGTTAGTCCTATAGTCCCTCAGAAAGAAACACATTCAGGGTGAATCAGCTGCAAGCAACTGAAACTGATCCAGGCAATCGTTATTATGTGTGTTGTGCCCAGTCATGTTCAACTCTTTGCAACCCTGTGGACTATAGCCCGCCAGGCTCCTTTCCATGGGATTTACCAGGCAAGAATACTGGAGTGGGTTGCCATTTCCTCCTTCAAGGGATATTCCTGATCCAGAGATCGAACCTGCGCCCCCTGTGTCTCCTGCATTGGCAGGTAGATTCTTTACCACTGAGCCACCTGGGAAGCCCCCAGGCGATCTTAAGCAGATAAAAATGCCATTAGAACTGGTATCAGGTTGGTGGTCTGTTAGGAACTGGCCACAGAGTAGGAAGTGAGTGGTGGGTGAGCCAGCAAAGCTTCCCTGCTGCTCCCCATCACTTGAACCATCATTCCCACCGGCAACATCTGTGAAAAAACTGTCTTCCATGAAACCAGTCCCTTGTGCCAAAAAGGTTGAGGACCTCTGTCTTAGAAAGTGACCAGTAGCTCATGGAGTCCTCTCAAAGGACAGAAATTAGGGAAGATTCAGGGATCCTGGTGGCAAGAAATGATGAAGAGTCATTTCAGACATTGCTGCTGGATTAAATAATCTTCAATTGTTGATTCAGATTCCACTGGGGACTATCTGATTGACCACGTTTGGGTCACCTGATGGCTCGTGTAGGGTAGGGCATCTTGATGGACAGTCTTGGCTGACTATATCCAAAGAGGGAAAGGAAATTCTATCAAATAAAATTGTAGTGCAGATACCAGAAGGAAGAAAATAGAAAATGAGCAGCAGAAACACGCAGTGTTCCCAGCAATACTTGCCTTCATGAGGTGCTATAGCCTGACTTCTCATCTCTCCTTCTTGGCCCCATTTAAGGGGCTCTGAAGAAGCAGCCATTTACCAAAAATGAATTCCATTGCCTTCCTGGCCACACTCAACCATCACCCTCCTCTCTGTGCCCCAGATGTTTCTGCAGGATGAGAGCTACTCAGTCTTCATAGTCTTGGTTGCTGATTGGAGACCTGATGGCTCCATTTGCCAATCCTGAGGGGAAAGTGGCACTTTTTCTAAATCACTGAACCTTTGTGAAGTTTTCCTGGGTCCTTATGCAAGATAAAGTTCTCCTTGATACTCAAATTCATCTTTTGGTGTCTGTCTTTTAGGAGAGTTTTCAAGCCCTGTTGATGAAATGAGAGGGGCTTCTCAGGTCTTGCAGTGGTAAAGATTCTGCCTGCAATGCAGGAGAAATGGGTTCGATCCCTGGGTTGGGAAGATCCCCTGGAGAATGGAATGGCAACCCACTCCAGTGTTCTTGCCTGGAGAATTCCATGGACAGAGGAGCCTGGCGGACCACAGTCCATGGTGTCACAGAGTTGAACATGACTGAGTGACTGAGCACACACGCACATAAGTATGATGAGAACATCTGGGCCATATCACAGTTTACCTATAGAATTCCCATTATTATATATTTTGAATGCTGGTCTTCCTAACCAGCATATGAGGTGGGGAAGTATGGTATTTTGATCAACATTTAGTAGGTGAAATAAGGATAGGTACGCAGATGACACTACCCTTATATGGCAGAAAATGGAGAAAAACTAAAGAGCCTCTTGATGAAAGTGAAAGAGGAGAGTGAAAAAGTTGGCTTTAAGCTCAACATTCAGAAAGCTAAGATCATGGCATCCAGTCCCATCACTTCATGGCAAATAGATAGGGAAACAATGGAAACAGTGACAGACTTTATTTTGGCGGGCTCCAAAATCACTGCAGGTGGTGACTGCAGCCATGAAATTAAATGATGCTTTCTCCTTGGAAGAAAAGTTATGACCAACCTAGATGGCGTATTAAAAAGCAGAGACATTACTTTGTCAAAAAAGGTCCATCTAGTCAAAGCTATGCTTTTTCCAGTAGTCATGTATGTATATGAGAGTTGGACTATAAAGAAAGCTGAGCACTGAAAAATTGATGCTTTTAAACTGTGGTGTTGGATAAGACTCTTGAGAGTCTCTTGTACTGCAAAACAATCAAACCAGCTAATCCTAAAGGAAATCAGTCCTGAATATTCATTGGAAGAACTGATATTGAAGTTGAAACTCCCAATACTTTGGCCACCTAATGCAAAGAACTGACTCATTTGAAAAGACCCTGATGCTGGGAAAGATTGAGGTGGGGAGGAGAAGGGGACGACAGAGGATGAGATGGTTGAATGGCATCACCAACTGGACGGACATGAGTTGGAGCAAGCTCCAGGAGTTGGTGATGGACAGGGAAACCTGGTGTGCTGCTGTCCATGGGGTCGCAAAGAGTCATACACGACTGAGCGACTGAACTGAGTGCCTTGCCCAGGGTCTTGCAGAGAGGTCATGGCAGTGTCTGGGCTAGAATCTCAATTTTTAGACTGTTGATCCGATAAGAAATGGTGAGGGTTGGGTGGAACTCAGTAGCCATGATTGGTAAAAGCCTGGCTATCTGGGGACTCTGAGGAAGCTGGTCTTGGTTCTCACTTAGAAACTCATGAGAGTGAGGCTCTGTGTCCTTCCTCACTTAGCCCCTTCTTGGTCCTTGAGGCTTGAGGATGTTGAGTCCCTGGCCTCAGAAGTGAGAAGAAGCCCATCCTTGCCCAGGTATCCCTCCTGTTCCCCTGAGTATCTACAGTCCAGTTCCTTAGCCTCACAGTCCTTCTAAGGGCCCCTGGCAGGGCCCGTAGCTTTATCTTGGTGTCTCCTCCTATTCACAGTGTTCTAATGACACATCGGACTGTGCGGTCTACACCTTCAGCTCAGGGGTCAATGCTATCCAGGAGTGGTACAAGCTGCACTATATGAACATTATGGCACAGGTGTCTCAGGAGAAGAAAATCAACATGAGCTACTCTGCTGACGAGCTGCTGGTCACTTGCTTCTTTGATGGGGTGTCCTGCGATGCCAGGTCAGTAATGGAAGGCTGCTCTCTCAGCTCCAGGGACCAGGGGCTCTAAGTGCTGGGCTCCTTGCACGCACCTGCAGCTCAGCTAGAGGTCTTGGGAGTGACAGGTGCTCTTCTCACTGACCCTGCCTTTTGGAAAATGACTTATACAGGAGCTCAGCTCTAGAGTCTGTGAGGAAGATGAAGATGACTTAGCATCAAAACATCCTTAAACTCATTAAATTATAAAAACAGAGTAGTTGATGGTGGACATATAACCTTGTATATTACCATCATGCATACCAGTGAGAACCATCAATCTAGTCAAGAGGAAATAAGGAAGGAGAGATGGAAGGAGGCAGGAAGAGAAGGGAGGGCAGGAAGGTCTGTGTACAGACGTGAGCTTTCATACCTTTCTACCATTAAGATAACACCCAGATTCCTGGTGGACACTAGGCAGTCATGGGGCATTCTAAAGTGCTCCTGTTTATTGTAAAGGCTTTCTTCATTCTTTTAAAATACTAAACGTTTCTATATGTTAGTTGGTATATTGATCCTTGTGAAAACTGAGTGATTAGAATCATGTCTCCTGAAGGTTGGATTCTAAAGTCAGTATAAGGACATGTATGATGTGATTCCTTTTCTGGGAATCATTTGCTAGGAATCGGAATGGGAAAAAAAAAATCAAGTGTTGGCTGAGATATTCAAGCGTAGAGGAAGTGAGGACAGATATGTTGGCACAAAGAATGCCAAGTCAGGATGGAGAAGGAGGTGAGTGGATTAAGAGGGTGAAGGGAAAGCAGAGGGTGGTTCTACATTGACATGTGTCAACTTGTCATCTGTCGGAGGAAAGATGGGAAACATAAGTTGTGTCTATCATCCATTGTCCACAGAAGAGAGCTGGCCCGTTAGCACTGCCGACTGAGATGTCAGCTCAGGTGCATGATGGGAGTTCCCAGCACAGCCCTTTCTGACCTGTATTCTTTCACCATAGGAACTTCACGCTTTTCCACCATCCAATGTATGGGAATTGCTACACATTCAACAATAGACAAAATGAGACTATCCTCAGCACCTCCATGGGAGGCAGTGAATTTGGTAAGAAAACCTGCATCAAGGGGATCCTGGGGTGCTCTAATGACAAGCTTGCTGGCAGCAGGACAGTTGGGGTGCTTGAAGCCTTCCAGAGATGCAGGCTCTCCGTGACCTGGCCAGAAACTGGGGATACCACTTTTTCTCATCCATGTCGGTTCTTTCCTTCTCTATCAGAATCTGTTTTCTTTTTTGACATCTCCTCTTTGCTTTTGAGAGAGCAACAGGGACAACCCTGGTGTTTCTTCACCTGGGGAAACCACTCAGGTTTAAAATTGTAGCTGGAGTGAGTAATGCTGAGCAGGCAGCTTCTGAATGGACTTAAATCCAAACGTGCTGAGCAGGAGATTAGAGAGGCCAACACCCCTTTATCTTGATTAAGATGACAGATTTTGGAGCCAAAACCCACTCTGTCACTCACTGTGCAGCCCAGTGAAAGTTTACTCCCCTTCATTTATAAAGTGGGAATAACAATGGTACTGATAATACAAGATAATTGAGAAGTCAAAATATGAAAAGCAGTTAATAAGACCTGACACACACTGTATTCATTTGGTTGGGCTGCCTTAGCAAAATATTATAGATGGGTGGCTTAAACAATGGACATTTAGAAACTCATGGTCAAGCTGCTGGCAAATTTGGTCCTGGTGAGGACTCTCTTGCTGGCTTGCAGTTGGCCACCTGTCTGTGTCCTCACATGGCCTCCCTTTGGTGGCATGCAGAGAGAAAGCTGTGTTGTCTCTTCCTCTTCTTATGAGAACACCAATCCTATGGGATTAGGGTCCACCCTTCTGACCTCATTTAACCTTAATCACCTGCCTAAGGCTGATTCTCCAAATACAATCACAGTGGGGATTAAGACTTCAACATATAAATAGGGTGGAGGGTGGTCTGCAGAAAGACACGCAATTCAGTCCATAACACATACTAAGCACCCAATAAATGCTGCTTGTGGTTCTCATTACTACTGTTACTGCCGTTACTACCATTGCTGCTGCTGCTGCTGTTACCACCAAAAATTACTACCTCTAACATTATTATTTTTGCTACTCTACTACCGTGACTTTTGAAGAGAAGACAGGAACTCAACTGATTGGTCTATCTTGAAAGATTCTAAGCAAACTGAACATGATTTTATACATAGATATGCTCCTATAAGGATAGGCAAGGTCTTATGGAGGAAAACCCAGTTGGACTCCTCCTCTTTGTTACTGCACAGTCTGTGTTCTTGCCACACCTGCAAGAAACCATAACTCAGGGCACATACGTCAGTGGGAAGAAGTCGTCTGGGAACTGTTGCACAATCCTGTCTCTGCTGCATTTGAGCTGTGTGACCTTGAGCAAATCACTTCCCCACTCTGGGCTTTGATTCCTTCACTTACAGATAGAGTGAAGGCAAAGGGAGAAGGGGACGGCAGAGGATGAGATGGTTAGATAGCATCACTGACTCAGTGGACAGGAATCTGAGCATACTCCAGGAGATAGTAAAGTACAGAGGAACCTGGTAGGCTACATACAGTTCATGGGATCGAAAAGAGTCAAACACAACTAAACAACAACAAAAAGAAGTCAGAATAATTTTAAAAATTCTCTTCTTTCAACTCACATAGGCCCTGTTCATTTGCTCATTTGTTTACCAAATATTTTTGAGTATCTTCTATACGTCAGGCCCTCTTCCAAGTCTTAGGGACCCAGTGGTGAATAACACAGATATCATCCCTGCTTTCAAGGAGCTCGTATTTTGTTGGAGAGAAACAGATAAATGGGTGAACAAGCACATAGACATTATCTGGTTATCAATCCTAGGTTTATACTTCAAGAATTACCCCGCACAAGGGCTGAGTTGAGATGGGAATTTTATTTCAGATAAGGAGGTCCAGAAAGGCCTCTGGGATGCGGGTTATTTGAAGAGGAGAAGATGTATGATACAGTCCATTGAGGAGCATTTGAGCACTAGCAAGTCCGAGGACCTCGGTGAGGAAATGGATTTGGTGTGCTCTGGAAACAGAAAGATGACCAGTGTGCTTGGAGCTTCCTGATGGAGGGGGAAAGTAGGATGAGGAGGAAGGCATCACCATATGAGAGCTAGTCAGGTTTCTGGATGGAGAAGGCAATGGCACCCCACTCCAGTACTCTTGCCTAGAAAATCCCATGGATGGAGGAGCCTGATGGGCTGCAGTCCATGGGGTCGCTAAGAGTTGGACACGACTGAGCGACATCACTTTCACTTTTCACTTTCATGCATTGGAGAAGGAAATGGCAACCCACTCCAGTGTTCTTGCCTGGAGAATCCCAGGGACGGGGGAGCCTGGTGGGCTGCCGTCTTAAGGGGTCGCACAGAGTCAGACATGACTGAAATGATTTAGCAGCAGCAGCAGGTTTCTGGACAGTATTTTATGGTGTCCCCGTGTATGCAATGAGATGCCTCTGAAGAGTTTCAGACAAGGGAGTGACCTGATTTTAAAAAGATCCCTCTGGCTGCTCAGCTCAGATTAGACACAAGTGTAACAGTAGGATCAGGGAGAGGATTTAGGGCAGTGATCAGATGCACTACTGGAATCTCAACCGCAGTCCTGCACATCCCTTTGGGTGCCCAGCAGAACTCCCCATCTCAAAGAGCCACAAGGAGGTTCACGTCTTAGGCCAGGTAGCAAAACTTGTGCTTAGCAAAGCTGCAGTAGTGATACTGTTCCTGAGCCCTATTTTGAGCTAAGCTCTGGAAACAGAGCAGTGAAAAGTCAGGCTCCCCTCATAGAGCTTCCCATTTTGCTCCTGTCCACTTTTCACTTGTAGGAAATGCCTGGGTCTGGTTTTGAGGCTCCCAGAGTGGTGGGAGAGGTGAGCTATCAGCAGGGAATCTTCTCCTGGGTTTTGACCACAATGGGCTGCCTTGTCCTTCCAGGGCTGCAGGTCATCCTGTACATAAATGAAGAAGAGTACAACCCCTTCCTGGTGTCCTCCACTGGAGCTAAGGTGATTGTCCATCGGCAGGATGAATACCCCTTCATTGAGGATGTGGGAACGGAGATTGAGACGGCCATGGCCACCTCCATAGGAATGCACCTGGTAAGAGCACGCTCTGACTTCCATCTGCTTGGCAAGGAGGACAGCTTTCATTGAAGGACAATCAGTGAGGTGGGACTTATAGAAAAGGGTATTGGTTTTAAGAGGAAGCATAGTCTCATGTTTTCCAATGATTACTCAAATGGTCGCTCTCTAAGTTACACTAAGAGCTGTCTTTATGTCTTCTGTATGGATGAACAAGGACAGGACACCATTTAGGATAAGAATTGAAGGAACCTTCCTTGTTCCAGAGACAGACATCCACATTTGTGAAACCTGTGCTGGAAGCAAGGCATCAGATACTAATGATGTATTTGTCAATAATATAAATGGAGCGGATTTACACCTTCCTGGGCCACCTACAGGCCAATGGAGCATGTAAACCACTATTGGAAAGTCACTGGGCCTTCACAGGTCTATTTAGTCCCTCCTGCTTCCGTCAGTTTCAGCTCATATACCAAGAACCCCTCTTCTTTCAAGTCTTTGACCTTCTCTGAGCTCACTGGGTGCTGAGAACACTCATACCTGTCACCAGGAGCACATCTGGGCTGCAGACTCCAATCCTTGGGTTGGCCATGCCCAGTGGAAGTAGAAGGGCAAGGTGAGGGGTGTCCAAGGACACCCCTGGTCACGTCACTGCTTGTATAGTCTCTTGTTTCCAGGCCTGGGTCTTTTTATGCCAGTCTCTCTCTCTCACTCTGTGACTCTGTCTCTCATTCTACCTACCAGAATAACTATTAAGTACTTATTTCAAAGGAGTATATGTACAAAGTCAGTACAAGGATCCTACCGTGCAGACGCACCTCTCCTATCCCTAACTGCTGGTCTCCTCCTTCCTCCACATGCAGCTATGGCTGTTGCTTCCGTGACTCAGGAGGGTGTTATAGTCTTCTTCAAGCCTGTGTATGAAAGTGAAAGTGAAAGTGAAGTCGCTCAGTCGTGTCCGACTCTTTGCAACCCCATGGGCTGTAGCCCACCAGGCTCCTCCATCCATGGGATTCTCCAGGCAAGAATACTGGAGTGGGTTGCCATTTCCTTCTCCAGGGGAGCTTCCTGACCCGGGGATCGAACCCGGGTCTCCTGCATTGTAGGCAGACGCTTTACCGTCTGATCCACCAGGGAAGTCCTATAATCATTTCTTCTTTTATGCAAATGCAAAATGCTGTTCTGCCCCACTTTTCACTTGATAGTATAGCTTGGAAATAGTTCCATAGCAATACACATACATTCTGCCTCATTCTTCTTAAAGACATAATATCCCATTGTGTGGGTAAGTTATTGAAGCAATCCTCTGTTGATACACTTGAGCTTGTTTCCAGGTACAACTAAAAACAATAGTGCAGTGGGATGTGTAGTCATCCAATTACTTCCTAGAAGTATATCATTCAAGACGTAGATTAGCCAAATTGCCCTCCAATGATGTTGTACCAAAACAGATATTAAGCAATGTTTCAGTTCAGTTCAGTCACTCAGTCACGTCCGACTCTTTGCGACCCCATGAATTGCAGCACGCCTGGCCTCCTTGTCCATCACCAACTCCCGGAGTTCACTCAAACTCACGTCCATCGAGTCGGTGATGCCATCCAGCCATCTCATCCTCTGTCATCCCCTCTCCTCCTGCCCCCAATCTGTCCCAGCATCAGAGTCTTTTCCAATGAGTCAACTCTTCACATGAGGTGGCCAAAGTACTGGAGTTTCAGCTTTAGCATCAGTCCTTCCAAAGAACACCCAGGACTGATCTCCTTTAAAATGGACTGGTTGGATCTCCTTGCAATGTTTAATCTTTGCTAATTTAAGAAAAAATGGCATCTATTATAAGTTTAATTGACAGTCATTCTTAGTGGTATTTTTTTCACCTATTTATGGAGGGGAAAAATCTCTCCTTGTGGACCCTTTGTTCATGCCTTTGTTTATAGCGAACCTTAACATTCCAAGGGCTTCCCTTGTGCCTCAGCTCGTAAGGAATCTGCGTGAAATACGGGAGACCTGGGTTCGATCCCTGGGTTGGAAAGATCCCCTGGAGAAGGGAAACATTACCCTCTCTAGTATTCTGGCCTGGAGAATTCCATGGACTATATAGTCCATGGGGTCACAAAGAGCTGGACACGACTGAGCAACTTTCACTTCACTAACGCCCCAAATTAAACCTCTTACCCTTCATCCCTCACAAATTTTTCCTCCAGAGAAGTGGTCTCCAAACTTGATTGATCATTAGATTCAGGTCTACTGAATCAATCTCTCTGAGAGAGGAGCCCAAGGATCTGTATTTTTACCGAACCCCAGCGGTCATTCCAAGAGGCAGGAAACTCAGCTTTAGAAACCTGAGTAGTTTAGAATGAAAGAAGAAGAAAAGTGTGTCTTCCTCAGAGAAAGTAGAGCTAGGATGACACCAGAGTTTTAGCACAGCCGTAAATGCTGTCTCCGAAGTGTTACAAAGTCACATCATGGGCACTGGAGCGTATATATCTATCCATTATCTACTCGTCCAACAAGCATTTTCTGAGCACTTCATGTGTGCTAGATCCTGCAACTACATCAGTGTCCCCAGAACTGTCCCTGTCCTTTTAGACTTTGGGTCTAGCAGAGAGAATTTATAATAACAAACCAAAAATCACATAGGTGATTAACTATAATCATCATAGGGGCTAAGAAGGATAAATACAGGATGCATGAGAGCGTATCACAGAGATGCCTGATATAGGGCTTTTATGGGGGGAAAGTGGAGAGTTCAAGGGACGGTTTCCTGAGGAAGTGGTATTTAAGTTGGGAAAGCAGAGTTGCTGAACTGGAATCTGTGGCTTCGATGCCTCACCATGTCCCATTCAAGAGCAACCTCAAACAAGAGAAACCATGGGGATGGTCATCGGGGAGCCCCAGCGCTCAAAGGAGCCATGTCAATTAGGGGCCTTGTTCAATGTGGGCAGTTTGTTCCACATGAGAAGTGTTGTGTACCAACTTGGCCTGTGTGGATGCTGATGGCCCAGGAAAAAAAATCTTGAGCCCCAACTTGCTCAAACTGTGATTTGAAACGACTTTAGGTTCCTACTTAAGGAACTAGGTCTCTGATTCCTCTTTTCACCAGCAGATTACAAAACTCCCTGATCAGAACAGTAAGCATTTTGATCCAATGTTCCCCTGGCAATTTTGTACTTGAAGAAGCACCTGGAATTTACAGCACATTCTTACAGCACGTGCTCTTCTTCCCTCCTGCCTGTTACACTGTCTGCAAATTTAGAGCTTGGGAAAGTTTGAGAACCAAGGGAATTGCCCTCTGGTTTTCTTCTCTGAGCTTAAGAATGCCCATCACATTGTTAAGCAAATGCTCCCTTTAGCAGCGATGGGTAAACAAAGACATGGGTGGGTTTTCTGCTACACCTAACTTGAGATGTACAAAATCAAAGCCACAGAGCAGGGGCAGGCAGCTCTGGTTCTGATTTATGAGCGTTTAAGACAACAACAACAACAAAAACAAAGATTACTGAGAGGTCACTAGAGGGTCATTAAGAACAAGTCCAAACACACTAGACTTCCTTCCTTTCTTCTTTATTTTTTAGGTAGTTATTTATTTACTTTTGAGAAGCATGTTAAACTGGTGGAATCAGTTGGTTAGGCAGCTGGTTAACAAATCTTCTTTCATTCACTGAGGAACTGTGTGTCCAAAGCACTGGATATTCAGAGATGGGTATAACAGAGTACCTACCTTCAAAATTCACCTTTAAGAGAAGGTAACACAGCTTTGCAATACAGGTCCAAGCTCTGTGGGAACAGGGACCATTTCTATCTGTTCCCAGGCTCAGTTCTTAGAGCATAGTAGATCCTCCGTAAATATTTTTGGATGGCTGGATGAACGGGAGCCAGGACAAAAGCTGTAGGTCTAGGCTTTCTAAATGATGATTTCTTAAGGACAAATGTCAGGCAAATAGAATCAGGAAGGGCCACTCCAGACAAAGGGCACAGCAATTACAAAGGGGGTTGCAGAAAGGATTTGAAGTCTCATTTCAAAATGATTCAAAATGTAGTGAATCATTTCAAAAAACCACTTTGAAGCGCACTCAAAATACTAGAGTATTCAAATCACAGTTTGAGCAAGTTGGGGCTCAAGTATTTACAGCAGCAGCCAAGTATTTACAGTAGTACTAGAAAGAAATTATGACTCCTTCACTGAGGCAATGGCTATGGGGATGAGCAGAAGTGACTGGATTTGAGAGATCTTACAGTGTGGAAGCAACAGTGCTTGACAACCAAGGTCATCGGGGAAAGGCCAGGGCAAGTTAGATCCATATTTAGGTTCTGACTTGGGTATTGGGTTGAATGGAAGTACCAGGTTCTGAATTAGGGAATACAAGAAGAGTAGGGTTCAGGGAGAAAATGACCACTTCAGTTTGGCACATACCCAAGGTGTAGCTTTGGGAAATCAGGCTGAAAACGTCCAGTGATTAGATGCTCTAAGCCTGGAGCTCAGGAGAAAAATCCAGAGGCAATGGCGGGGTGTGGGCTGCATCTAACATAGTTCTAGGCTTAGAAATAAATGCTGTCACTCAAGACCTGAGACAGAACGCGGATGTTTAAGGGCTGAGCAGAGAGGAAATGGAGAAATAGAGGCACCAAAGTAGCAGCAGAAGCTGGAAAGGCTTGGTGTCAAAGAAATGAAGATCATTTCAAGGAAGGTGTTAGCTCGAGTGCCAAACACAGTTGAGCAGTCTGGCAAGATTAAGGGTAAAAGCTGTTTTCTGGGTTTTGCAACCAAGAGGTCACTGGTTCTTTGCCAGAACAGTTTTCAGTGGAAGGAGTGGAACAGAAACCAAAGCACAATAGGTTGGATCATGAATGGGAGATGAGGAAGTGGGCAAAGGCAAGTTCACCTAGGGGGCTGCGGACCAGGCCCTGAAGAGGGGCGAGACTTCACTGCCACGGCAAACCCTACTGTGCATTCTTATCTTAAAGCACCCGCTTCTTTTCACAGGCATGTTGGTAACAGGGATTAAGGGCTCAGACTCTGGAGCCAGACAACTAGGATCCAAACCCCAACTTTGCACTTTGGTCGTGTGATCTCTGTGTCTCAGTTACCTCATCTGTGAAATAGGGCTGATAGTAAATTACTGTACAGGCTGGTGAGAATTCACTGAGCTGATTCATGCCAAACAGTGCTTGGCATGTGTTGAGTGCTCCAAAAATATTGGCTATTACTATACACCTTTTTTTTTTTTTAAAGAAAAGAGATGTGAAAGGATGGAAAAATAAGCATTAGGGGAGGTTTTTCTTGTCCTTCCTGACACCCCCATTCTTTATGAGTGAGATATTGTTCTCTTCCATATAGTATTTAGAAGGAGTACTAATGATTTGCCATATGTGTTACAAATATCTTTCCCAGTTTGTGCTTTCGTTTTAGTTTTCACTATGCTACCTTTTTCACATGCAAAACATCAGATGTTTACATAAGTCAAAGTCTTCGGTTTCTTCTTAAGTCATTATGTTTATTGAGTATTTTTCCTCCTTGAGATCAGATACTGAGCTGATTTCCTTCCAGTTATTTCATTATTTCTTTTCTTTTTTTTTTTCTTTTTACCTTGAATTTTATTGTTTTGATACATTTGTTTTTCCCTGGTACATATTTATTCAGCTAATATTTCATTATTTCATTTAAAAGTTTAACCCACTAGAATTTCTATCTCTGAAGGATTTGAAATTGAGATAGGATTTATTACTTCCTCCAAATTCTTAACAAGTAGTCCTAACTTCATAGGTTGAATAGTTCTTTTTCCTCCACTGATTAGGAACATAAATTCTTATAATTTATTAGCATCTAGGAATTATTTCATAACTTATTACAATATAAAAACAGAACAAAAAAAAAAAGAGTCAAAGCACCCATAACTCCATCTAGGGTTTCCTGTTGCCCTTGGGCGTTTCCCTGACACAGTTCAGACTTTACAGGGGTGAGCTAAGGACTCCTGTCTGACTTCCCTCCTCCCCCAGAATTCTCAGAAGGAAGCAGATAGGACCTGGTTTGAGAAAAATGAGTCTGTTTCCACATACACCCACATACAACACATGTGCACACATACACCTAATCACACCCGCACACACCTGTGTTTGCATGCATACCACACACCTATCTATCCATCTGTTTAAACTTCACACACTCTCTCTCACACACACATATATTCATTCTCATTTTGGGGTCCCTAGTGATCAGGACAGAAGCCAAATTGTTTCCCCACCCTGCCCATGTCAGCAGTTCTGGAAAGCTGACAGGGAAAAGAGGAAATGAAACATGAGGGGGTAAGGGGGAGAGAGAGTGAGAGAAAGCCAGGGCTCTGTCCAGGTTCCTCTGACTGAGGCTCCGAGAAGCTGAAGACATCTATTCCACTCTAAAAAGGCTGCTTGCCCCACCTGCCCCAGCCCAGGTGTTTTAGGAAACAGCCTGAATAACCTAGGAGCTCTGAGTTTGATAAGCATCATTCAGAGTAAAGGGCCATTGAATACTCAAAAAGCATAAAAATCACAATGTTATGACTTTCTCACAATCAGTTTCCTGGAAGTGGTCTTCAGGCTGGTTCTCAAAGTAGAAGGAGCCCCAGCTGCCTTTGCCAACTGCATAGGGCTTACCTGTGTGGACAGACCCTCTCCTCCAGATTTCAGGGTACTAAACGCTCCCTGCAGGCAAATAGAGCCCAGGGCTGACACTCGGGGCTCTGTGGCCAGTTTAGCAGGACCTGGGGGCTCCAAGGGACACCTGATTGGCAGTGTGCAGCTTGGAGAAGCTTAGAGGGTAGCATTGGGTGAAGGTGCCCTGAGGGAAGCCACTGCTTGGCATCTCTGTGCCCATTTCCCAGCCTAGCCCTGGCATGTACTGGAAGCTCTGAATCTGTTTGTTCCCCAGCTATTAGAGGAATGAAGTAAGTCTGTTTATTCTATACTGACACAGAAAGACACACACTCTTTATTATGAATGAGAAAAGGATATTGTAGGGCAAGGGAACATGTGAATCTTATTGTCTGGATCTCAGGATGGAAATCTGACCTGTTGCAGTAGGTGCCCAGGGGAAGAGAGGAAATCAGATGGTTACTTTCCTCTCTGCTTCTTCTGTTTAAATGTTTTAAAATGAGCACTGTCTTTTGCCCTGGAGGTTCTTGCAGTTAATTGAGGAAGACTAATGGATCAACAGATCAATTACAATACAAACAGAAAGAGATTATAGCCCCTTGAGATGACTATAGTTTCTATCTGCACCAAACTTCTTGATTTCTTTCCCCCCTACCCCACCCATCCCCAACTATCTTTCTCTCTATTCAGCCACTCTTCAAAGAAAAAATAATTTTCTTCCCTCCCATAAATCTGACATCCATTTGCCCTTTACCCTCCCCATCTCAAAAAAAAAAAAAAAAAACTTTGTACACACACACACACACATACACACACACACCAAATCCTAGCTATGAGTTGGTCACAATTTATATTCTATAGTTGCTCCCCCTTGGGAGACATTATCCTTCTTTTCCCCTAATTGTCTTGTCTGGATTGTTCCTTTGTAGTGACAAATATTAAGCTAGAACCAAATGTGTAAGGCATAATAAAAAACATAATTTAATAAGGCTTTCATATAGTGAGTTGCAATGTTCTTACCTCCTCCAATCAGGGTATCATTCTATACTGCTGTGCATTCTTTGGTCCTCTCTAAGAAAGTACATTTTTCCAAGTCACCTTCTGGGACCAAAAGACAAGAAGGTAGGAAATGAGTCCTTTGCTGAGACAAGAATCCCATGCAGCACAGTAACTGCTCATCTAATCCCTCCTGCCCCATCCCCGTGGATTCTCTAGTGGCTCACTACTATTCAGAAAACCAAATCCAAACCCACGTTTCTCAGCAGTGTAGGAGACTGCCACAATTTGTCCTTGGCATCCCTCTCGGATGTCATTTCCAGCAACAGCTCTCCCTTTCACCATGGTCCAGCCACCCTGGCCCTCTCCCACCTCCACTCTGGCTGCTCCTTCTGCCTACTCCTCTTCCTACATTTCTTGACAAGTCCAGCTCTTTCCTGCCATTCCATGTCCAACCAACATGTTCTTTGCTCAAAGATGTCTTCCCTAATCACTTTGGAAAGGTTGTCCCCTCCTCCCAACCCTTCCAGTTTCTACCTAGTTCCATTAATCACTATAAAAAATTATTCAAAATGATTTATTTGCTTTTTGGTCATCTGTCTACTGCATGAGAATGTGAGCTCCAGGAAAGCAGGGAACGTATTTCAATCATTGTGGATTCCATAGTGCTCACAACAGGGCTTCCCTGGTGGCTTAGTGGTAAAGAATCCAACTGCCAATGCAGAATATGTGGGAGACTCGGGTTCAATCCCTGGGTCAGGAAGATACCCTGGAGAAGGGCCTGGCAATCCACCCCAGTATTCTTGCCTGGGAAATCCCATGGACAGAGGAGCCTGGCAGGCTAGTCCATGGGAATGCAAAGAGTTGGACATGACTAAGCAACTGAGCGACATAGTGCCTAGAATAGCATCAAGCTCCTAGTAGGTGCTCAATAAATATTTGTTAAATGAATGAGTGGGTGGTTGCTCAGCTCCTGGAAGCTGCTAGCAATGCCCCTTGTCTGGGTCCTGGAGGAGTGCAGGGCTGAATATGTGCTGCTGTGATTACAGACAGAGTCCTTCAAGCTGAGTGATCCCTACAGCCAGTGCACAGAGGACTGGAGTGACGTGCAGATCACGAACATCTACAATGCCACGTATTCCCTCCAGGTACAGGCTGGAGACAGCACCCAGCCCCAGGCTGTGGTCTGGACCCAGGAGACAAAATTATATATAGGTTGGGGTGTGTCTGGGACCAGGAACTGTGGTGAGAATCCTGGGGTTCATCCAAAGATCTCAAGAACAAATGATGCCGGCTGGTTCCAGTCCTCTTCAACCCACCTGTAACCAGAGCTTAGTCGAGGTTTGTGTGGAACAGAACGTACAGCTCGACAAACCTGCTTCCAAATCAGCCTTGGGGAATGAGAGACAGGAGGAGGAGGCAGTCTGGGAGGGGTTGGCTAAGAGGTGTCTTTCATCCGCTGACAGCCTTGGACAAGTTGTGTGCTCCTCAGTAGCCACCAGGGGAGTTTGCATTGGATCAGGGGCTGCTAATCGGTGGTTTCTAGGCCCCTGCCAACCTGCCCACCTGGTTTTTCACCTGGTTTAAAAGTAGGGGAATTTCATAAGAAAACCCAGATTTCTAGCTTCTCTTGAAAAACAAGATCTGGTAACAATGGGCCCGTATTCCTACAGGATAAACAGTGGGTAGAGTGGCCTTATCAAATGAGACACGTTCTTTGGTTCCCTGCAATCTCCACCACCCATTAGTTATTACCTACATTGACCCTCGGGTGTGATCACCTGTTACATCTTGTCTTCTGTTTTGCGAGTCTGCCCTTTGCCTCCCACCAGGACACCTGGAGAGTCAAATGAGAATCACCCAGCAGAGCAAAAGGACCAGGCGCCCTCTGCCCTGAATCCTCTAGCTTCTATTAGAGCTGAGCTGAGAGGTGGTGGAGACACTGAATGAAAAGAGACTAGTGGTCAAACAAGGTCTGCTTGTAAGAAATAGAGATGCAATCACACTGACATAATGGCAGAAGGAAAAGAAAAGTCAGCTCAGTGGAAAGACACTCAGGACAATATTTAGTGAGAAGCTAGCATTTACAAACACTTTACATCTTTCGATTCATATCACAACAACCTCATGAAGTAGGTGCTGTTATACTGATTTCACAAATGAAGACAACAAAGCATCAGAGAGTTTAAGTAACTCACCTGAGGTCACACAACTGGGAGGTGGCAAAGCTGGTATATGAACTCAAGTAGCCTGACTTCCAAGCCCCCATTGTTAGCTTTTATGGCTCTAAGCTTTGTGGATATCATGGTACCTTAAGATCCCCAGGGATCCTGAGTGGAGGGCGTGCAGCTGAAAATTGGAAAGTTGGAGACTGTGTTTGTTTCTCTGTTTCTTGGCACCTGCTCCAAGTTTCCCACTAAACCTCTGGGTCAGCACTCACATGGTGGCAAATGACCACCCCAGCCCCTCTCTAGCTCATCCTGGCCTCCACAGTTCAAATTCCCAATATATTTTCTAGCTTTGTCCCTTTGACCCTATCAGCTAGGACATGAGGGGTACATTTATGCTGTCTGCCGAGGCTGTGGGAGGCTGACCCTCTCTGACTGGGGGATATAGGGAGGGGAGATCTCTGGCAGCCGCAAGCAAGGAGGTTAAGGGAACTCCTGGGTCTTGTCTTTCAGATCTGCCTTCACTCGTGCTTCCAGGCTAAGATGGTGGAGAACTGTGGGTGTGCCCAGTACAGTCAGCCTCTACCTCGGGGAGCCGACTACTGCAACTACCAACAGCACCCCAACTGGAGTGAGTGAGACACCAACACCCCCACCTTGCACACCCCCACTTGCACACCCCCCACCTTGCACACCCCAGGAGTAGCATCAGCCCCACCCTGGCAATAGCTAAGGCCCTCCCAGGACCCTGCCCTGATGGCCTTTGACCTGAGGGAGACAGAGAGATATTAACCAGTTTCACTCTTGTTGTGAAGCCTGGGTTGAATTCCACTTTCTGATTAATGACCAAATGCTACACCCCAGCTGCTGCTAAGTCCCTGACCCCCTCTGTCAGCTCGAGGAGGCAGGGACTATTGATAGTGTCCTTTCACAGAACAGGTAACTGAGGCTCAGAAAGGTTAAGCAACTTGCCCAAGGTCACACAGCCAGGGTCTAACAAAGCTAGACCCAAGGCAAGGACTGCCAACCCATCCCACCTCCAGCTAATGTTCTTAACTGTGGCAATGTTCTGTCTCTCAAAGTCACAAGGTAGCAATTGTTTCCAGAGAACTAGTATTTGTAGAAAGTGGAAGGTGAAATCACTAAAAGGAGACTGTGGGGATATCGGGCTTCCCAAGTAGCTCACTGGGTAAAGAATACACCTGCAATGCAGGAGATGCAGGCAGACGCAGGTTCGATCCCTGGGTCAGGAAGATCCCCTGGAGGTGGGCATGGAAACCCACTCCAGTATTCTTGCCTGGAGAATCCCATGGACAGAGGAGCCTGGCGGGCTATAGGCCATGGGGTCGCAAAGAGGCAGACACAACTGAAGCGACTAAGCATGCATGCATGGGGGCATCACTGGGAAACCCTAGAAAGGGCCCTGTGGCCCCAAAGTTCATATCTCCCCACACCCCGTTCCTCAGTGTACTGTTACTACCAGCTGCACCAGGCCTTCGTCCGGGAAGAGCTGGGCTGCCAGTCAGTGTGCAAGGAAGCCTGCAGGTGAGTGGACCCAAAGGGGTGGGACGAACACGTGGCTGGGCCAGGCCACCCACACTCACTCCATGCCCTTCTCCGCTTAGCTTTAAGGAGTGGACACTGACCACCAGCCTGGCACAATGGCCATCGGAGGTCTCCGAGGTAAGTTCTCTGCCCACTGTTCCCCCCCTGGAACCTTCGGCCTGTAGCCTGAGGTCCTGGCTGTGTCCTCTGGCCTCAGGGTTGATCCACAGGGGAGGCCCATGTCAGGAGCTGGGGCTGAGAGGAGAGAGCAGACAGGCTGGCTCTGGCCTCTCCAGGCATCCCCAGGCCACTTCTTTCTCCACCACAGAAATGGTTGCTGTCTATTCTCACCTGGGACCAAAGCCAGCAAATAAAGAAGAAACTCAACAAGTAAGTTGATCTCTGCCCTGCTTCCTCTGCTCCTGCCCACCCTGGTTCCAGCCTCCTCACTTGATTCCTCTGTGCCAAACCCTCTCCTTTTCATTTGTTCATTCCTTCACTCATTCCTTTATTCAACAGTTATTTCTTGAGACTTATCATGAGTTAGGCCCTGCTCTAGGCTAGGGCTCTCAACAGTTGACCACAACCCACAGCATGAAAATATTGATATTTATCCCATTGCGGCGCATTGAATACACCGCCAGAATAAAACTTTCATGAAACAGTACTCTTTTATGATGTACAGGGCATTCAGGCTGCTTGTCAGATGTTGCACACTTGTGTACCAAACCATCCAACTTGTGTACCAATTGTTTACAACCGTCCAACGGGTCACAGCATAGTTCCAAATGCTTAGTGCCTATATCAGTTGATAAAGATTTAGAATCTATCTGTGCATGCAGCCTGATCTTTTATATTTCACTTTGTAAAAAGTACTAGTAAGGCTCAGTACATTTATTTCATGATTTCCTAATGTATCTTGACCCACTTGGAAAAATACTCTTTTAAACCTTGAAGCTTCTAATTGCACTTGATTTTCCTTATCAAAATTCACTACCAAGAGACTTTTAGTAAAAATCAGCCAGGCCAGAGTTCAAGGATCTCAACAGATGGAGACAGGGTGGGTGGGGGATTGCCATGTAAACTCACATTTCTCTGGGTTATTACTGTTTACATGGTTCCCTACCCCAGTTTGGTCTCCAGCATCTTATTTGATGTCCACTAGGCAAGGTGTGAGGTGCTGGGAGGTGCCATGATGACCAAGCAGACATGATCCTTGCCTCCAAGGTACTTCAGTTCAGTTCAGTTCAGTCGCTCAGTCGTGTCCAACTCTTTGCGACCCCATGAATCGCAGCACACCAGGCCTCCCTGTCCATCACCAACTCCCAGAGTTCACTCAAACTCAAGTCCATCGAGTCGGTGATGCCATCCAGCCATCTCATCCTCTGTCGTCCCCTTCTCCTCCTGCCCCCAATCCCTCCCAGCATCAGAGTCTTTTCCAATGAGTCAACTCTTCGCACAAGGTGGCCAAAGTATTGGAGTTTCAGCTTCAGCATCAGTCCTTCCAAAGAACACCCAGGACTGATCTCCTTTAGCATGGACTGGCTGGATCTCCTTGCAGTTCAAGGGACTCTCAAGAGTCTTCTCCAACACCACAGTTCAAAAGCATCAATTCTTTGGCACTCAGCTTTCTTCACAGTCCAACTCTCACATCCATACATGACCACTGGAAAAACCACAGCCTTGACTAGATGGACCTTTGTTAGTAAAGTAACGTCCCTGCTTTTGAAAATGCTATCTAGGTTGGTCATAACTTTCCTTCCAAGGAGCAAGCGTCTTTTAATTTCATGGCTGCAATCACCATCTGCAGTGATTTTGGAGCCCCAAAAAATAAAGTCTGACACTGTTTCCACTGTTTCCCCATCTGTTTGCCATGAAGCGATGGGACCAGATGCCACGATCTTCGTTTTCTGAATATTGAGCTTTAAGCCAACTTTTTCACTCTCCTCTTTCACTTTCATCAAGAGGCTTTTTAGTTCCTTTTCACTTTCTGCCATACGGGTGGTGTCATCTGCATATCTGAGGTTATTGATATTTCTCCCAGCAATCTTGATTCCAGCTTGTGCTTCTTCCAGCCCAGCGTTTCTCATGATGTATTCTGCATATAAGTTAAATAAGCAGCCTTGTTTAAACAAGCCAAGTTAAATATACACCCTTGACGTACTCCTTTTCCTATTTGGAAACCGGTCTGTTGTTCCATGTCCAGTTCTAACTGTTGCTTCCTGACCTGCGTATAGATTTCTCAAGAGGCAGGTCAGGTGGTCTGGTATTCTCATCTCTTTCAGAATTTTCCACAGTTTATTGTGATCCACACAGTCAAAGGCTTTGGCATAGTCAATAAAGCAGAAATAAATGTTTTTCTGGAACTCTCTTGCTTTTTCCATGATCCAGCGGATGTTGACAATTTTATCTCTGGTTCCTCTGCCTTTTCTAAAGCCAGCTTAAACATCTGGAAGTTCACAGTTCATGTATTGCTGAAGTCTGGACTGGAGAATTTTGAGCATTACTTTACTAGCATGTAAGATGAGTGCAATTGTGCGGTAGTTTGAGCATTCTTTGGCATTGCCTTTCTTTGAAAGTGGAATGAAAACTGACCTTTTCCAGTCCTGTGGCCACTGCTGAGTTTTCCAAATTTGCTGGCATATTGAGTGCAGCACTTTCACAGTATCATCTTTCAGGATTTGAAATAGCTCAACTGGAATTCCATCACCTCCACTAGCTTTGTTTGTAGTGATGCTTTCTAAGGCCCACTTGACTTCATATTCCAGGATGTCTGGCTCTAGGTGAGTGATCACACCATCATGATTATCTTGGTCATGAAGATCTTTTTGTACAGTTCTTCTGTGTATTCTTGCCACCTCGTCTTAATATCTTCTGCTTCTGTTAGGTCCGTACTATTTCTGTCCTTTATCGAGCCCATCTTTGCATGAAATGTTCCCTTGGTATCTCTGATTTTCTTGAAGAGATCTCTAGTCTTTCCCATTCTGTTGTTTTCCTCTATTTCTTTGCATTGATCTCTGAGGAAGGCTTTCTTATCTCTCCTTAGAGTCTAATAATAAAGATAGACTTTGATCAAATCATTGAAAACTGTTAAACCAAGTATTGCATAGTGATGACCCCTGAGCCAAATATGATTCCGCCAATATAACCAGTTATTTCCAACTTTTCCTGAGAGATCAAAAATTCTGGCAACATTAAACTTCCATTTTTGCAAAGCACCGACGAGTACTGAGTACTGGCTACCTTTCTGGGATAAGCATGAATTTTCTAGCTTGCCACAGTCCTAGCAGGAGGGAATTTAGTACAGTGAGTGGTTAAGAGCACGAGCTTTAAAGTCAGATGTAGCTAGGTTTGAATATCAACTCTACCAGTCATGAGCTGTGTAGTCTTGGGCAAGTTGCTCAACCAATCTGTGTCTCAGTTTCCATGTCTGTAAAATGGGGATACCTGCCTTATAGGGCTGTTGTGCGAATTAAACGAGTTAATTCTTGGAAGAGTGCTTGGCAACACAGGAAGTGGTCAATAAATGCTAGCTGTTATTATGGTTATTATCATTATTCCCCTCTGGTTCATTTACATCACTTACCTGTCTCCCGGACATGTTTTAGATCGCCATCAGACAATCACGATTGCAGGGTTTAGTTGTGGGAGGGCAGCTGTGGGGACTGATTTAGTCTAGAGCTGGAGAAATGGTTTTTGAGTGAAGGGATGGCTTGAGTGACCAGGTCCCGGCTGGAGATGTGCTCTGTGGTGCACAAGGAACCCCATAAACCAGGTTCTAAGACACCCTATGGAGCTCAGAGCCTGGGCCTTGCTGGGGGCTGGGCCGGAGAGACACAGCCATGCTAAGGGGCTGGCTATTTGCTAGAGCACAAAAGCCTCCAACTCACCTTGGCCCTGCCTATTGGAATTCTTACAGGACAGACTTGGCCAAACTCTTGATATTCTACAAAGACCTGAACCAGAGATCCATCATGGAGAACCCTGCCAACAGCGTGAGTGGCTCCCTTCTGAGACTGTCCCGGGTCTGCGACTTTGCCCATCTGCCTGGCCTCAGGGAGCAGAGTCAGACTGTGGGGGTCCAGCCCAAGCTATTAGAGCCACCAAAGGCCAACCAGGCCTCAGATCAGAATGGGCAGGGTAGGAGGGGACAGACAGCCTGCTCTTGTCTTCCCCAAACCTGTTCAGGGCCAGGGCTAACCAGTGGCTCCCTTGGGCCTCAGGGTCTTTGCGTGAAGCCAGCTTGGTGGGGATTCCCCCTTGATCGTGTGCTTTGGCCTTCCTTGCAGATCGAACAGCTTCTGTCCAACATCGGTGGCCAGCTGGGCCTGTGGATGAGCTGCTCCGTCGTCTGCATCATTGAGATCATAGAGGTCTTCTTCATTGACTCCCTCTCCATCATTGCCCGCCACCAGTGGCACAAAGCCAAGAGGTGGTGGGCCCGGAGACGGGCACCTGCCTGCCCCGAGGCTCCCCGTGCCCCGCAGGGCCGGGATAACCCCAGCCTTGACATAGACGATGACCTGCCCACTTTCACCTCTGCCTTGAGTCTGCCTCCAGCCCCAGGGTCCCAGGTGCCTGGCACACCACCCCCCAGATACAACACCCTGCGCTTGGAGAGGGCCTTCTCCAGTCAGCTCTCAGACACTCAGGTGCCCGCTGAGTCCTGAGACAGGGCGGGGAAGAAAGATGGAGCCAAGACCACCAGCCACGGTTGAGAACTTAGAGTCTCCAGCACACAGGGGGTGTCCTCCCCTTGCTGGGCTTTTCAGAGACATTGACTACGAGTCTGCTTTGAACAAGGTGGGCCTGGGCGTGTGCAGGGGACCATCGGACCCCTCCCAGCCGTACTCACGACCGCCTAGGACAAGCTAGATCCTGCAGGCCAAACCCCTTAGCACACCTGCTACGGAGAGAGATGGGGCCAAGGAGATGGGGCCGGCCTGGACAAAGGCCAGGAGTGAAGCCTGACAGAGTTCTTGGCCAGATCTTGAGAGAAAGAGAGAGCAAGAGACTCCTCCAAAGCCCCAAGTTGGGGGTTTCAGCCACTCCTCCAGCCTGGGCTGGGACCCAAGGATGTGACTTTACATGTTGAGGCCTGACATTCACTGCCTGGTGCCAAAGATAGGAGGAAGCTCTGGGCCTGGAGCTGGAGCTGTTTGTGAATAAACCATTCCTAGTTGCTGAATTCGGAGAAGGCAATGGCAACCCACTCCAGTACTCTTGCCTGGAAAATCCCATGGACGGAGGAGCCTGGTAGGTTGCAGTCCATGGGGTCGCAAAGAGTCAGACATGACTGAGCAACTTCACTTTCACTTTTCACTTTCATGCATTTGGAAATGGCAACCCACTCCAGTGTTCTTGCCTGGAGAATCCCAGGGATGGCAGAACCTGGTGGGCTGCCATCTATGGGGTCTCAGAGAGTCAAACACGACTAATGTGACTTAGCAGCAGCAACAGTCGCTGATATGGGGGCAAGGTCTGCTCTGAGCACTCAGGAGGGAGCTGGCCCAGGGTCCTTGGAGTGTTAGAGGGGAAGGGGGCTCTGTGGGGGCACCTAGGGGAGTGACAGGAGGCCCTCACTCTGAGCTGGGGCAGGGAGGGAGACACATTCTGGGCAGCTAAGCCAGTACTCTGGGTCCTTAGCAGAGAAGGGCCAGTTAAAGGACTCTGTTGGCCACTCCTGTCTGGTGGTAGCCCAAGGCATGACTTCCTGATAACCCACCTCAGCTGCTTTTTCTCCAAGGCAGACCACCTTCCCCCACTGATGGCCTGCCCCTCAGCAGCAAGTCAGCCACGTGGACAGCTGCCTCCTGCCATATCCACACCTTCCAAGATGATAGAAGCTGATGTGTATTAAGCACACAGTAGGTGCCCAATATCAGCTCAAGAACCGTGTTCTGGCTGCTGCACTCAGCACTTCCAAAGATTGGCTAGGGGACTGCACGCTTCAACCCACAGCCAAATCCTGTTTTTGCCTGTGACCTAAGAGTGATTTTGGTGGTTGTTTTTTTTTTAATACTATTCAAAATATCAAAAGAAGGACCGTTTGTGACATAAAAACTATATGCAATTCAAATTTCAGTGTCCATAATAAAGTTTTATTGGAACACGGTCATGCCCCTTTGTTCATTAATTGTGTATGGCTGGATTACCACGGCAGGCAGAGGTGAGTAGCCGCTGTGGCAGCCCCCCAGAAGCCTACAGTATTTATTCCCTGGCCTTGTACAGAAAAAGAAATCTACCAACCCTGGGATTAGCGCAGTAAGAAGGTATGGTTATCCCACTGTGTGGATGAAGAAACTGAGACAGAGAAAGATTGAGTGACTTGCCCCGGGTGACCCAGCTAGGAAGTTGCAGAGCTGGGTTTCCAACCTAGGCAGTGTGACTCCAGAGCCCATGCACTTTATCAGTACCATTTTTGCATCCAATCAGTGTCTGTGCCTTTTAAGGATGAGGCTCCTGTCAGTCCAGGTGGGAAGAGGGGAAGGCTCCACACCCAGCTGTAGGGCAGAAGGAAGTCCCTCATCTGTGAATGTGGACAGGCCTGCATTTCAGGACTGCCTTCTGCCCAAGGATGGCTGCTAGATGGAGGCAGGAGACTCAGTGACAGAGCAAGGGGGGACTTCCCTGGTGGTGCAGAGGATAAGAACCTCCTGCCAATGCAGGGGACACGGGTTCGATCCCTGGTCTGGGAAGATTCCACAAGCTGTAAGCCACTTAGCCCAAGCACCACAACTACTGAGACCTAGCTCTAGAGTCCACGTGCCACAATCCCTGAAGTCCATGTGCCCTAGAGCCTGTGCTCTGCAACAAGAAAAGCCACCAAAATGAGAAGCCAGTGCACAGCAATGGACCCCGCTCACCACAACCAGAAAAAGCCCGCACAAAGCAGCTAAGACCCAGCTCAGTCAAAAAAACACAGAGGAAGGGATGGGGAACCTTGCCTGGTCCAACCCCACCTCAGACTTGTAGCATCCACAGCCATCTCTGCCTCGTGCAGTGGTTCCCCTGGTCCTTGCAGGTGGGGCACTGCTAGGAGGCATGGCAGCACACAGGGAGAAGGTCACTGTGACCTCTGGCAGGAGCTGCCTGAGGAGTGGGCTCAGAAGTCAAGGCTGATGCAGGCAAGCATCAGGTTACAGAAGGCGAGAGCCTGGCTCCTGTCCATGCTAGGCTGGGGTGGCTGCAGCCAGTGCCGACAGGGAACTTGCCACGGATGCCTGCCTGGGCATTGCACAGAGGGAGCTTCCTCCTCCTCCCCCGAAGTAGGAGGGGTAGGGGCCCGGCCTCAGATTTGTGGAACTGACCTGCCTCAGCATGATGTCACAGGCAGAACATTTGCAGCAAGGCTCAGGATTTGCTGGATTTGTCAAAGTGAGTGTTAGTCACTCAGTCGTGTTGACTCTTTGCGACCCCATGGACTGTAGCCCACCAGGCTCCTCTGTCCATGGATTCTCCAGGCAAGAATACTGGAGTGGGTTGCCATTCCCTTCTCCAGGGGATCTTCCCAACCCAGGGATTGAACCTTGGTCTCTTGCATTGCAGACCAATTCTTTACCGTCTGAGCCACCAGGGAAGCCTGGCTTTGTTAAAGGGGAGGTCAAGAGCATCTGGAGGCATAGCCACCCACATCTCCCCCAGCACACAGGTGACACCCCATGGCTCAGTCACCTCCTTCCTGCCCGGCTCCTAGCCTTAGCCAACCTATGGTGCCAAATGCTGCCCTCTCTCCTCCTCCACTCATCCTCCTAGGTACAGATATCACCACTTCAGCAGAGTCTTCCCATCCCTTCCTTTTCTAGCTTCCTCTATAAGAGAGTTTCCAAGTAAGCATGCTAAGTCATTTCAGTCTATAAGAGAGTTTCCAAGTAAGCATGCTAAGTCATTTCAGTCATGTTCGACTTTTCAACCCTATGGACTGTAGCCCACCAGGCTCCTCTGTCCATGGGATTCTCCAGGCAAGAATACTGGAGTGGGTTGCCATGCCCTCCTCCAGGGTATCTTCCCGACCCAGGGATCAAACCAGCATCTCCTGTGTCTCCTGTAACAGCAGGCGGGTTCTTCACTACTAGCACCACCTGGGAAGCCCCTTAGTTTCCATTCCTTCATACAATTTCTTATCCATTTGTCTGTCTCTCTCATTAAACAATTCCCTGGTGACTCAGACAGTAAAGAGTCTGCCGCAATGCGGGAGACCCAGATTCAATCCCCGGGTTGGGAAGATCCCCTGGAGAAGGAAATGGCAACCCACTCCAGTATTCTTGCCCAGAAAATCCCATGGACAGAGGAGCTTGGCAGGCTACAGTCCATGGGGTCTCAAAGAGTCAGACACAACTGAGCAACTTCACTTTCCTTTCCTTTCTCATTAAACAGTGGATGCTTTGAGGGCAGGAATTGTGTCTTATCTCTTTGTCCCCAAACTGGGGTAAGACTGAGAATAGTGATGGTGTTTAGGAAAAGTTTATGGAGCTAATAAAAACAATAACAACCATAACAATGGCTAATATTCATTAAGCATTTATTGTTGGCCAGGGAATCTGCTGAGCACTCCACACACACCGGTTTGTGGGATTCTCACAGTACAGGTGTAGATAAAGAAACAGAGGCCCGGGACACCATCTCTATGGACCCCATTCTTGTGACCCCAATCCCTAGTAATGGGTGGACCCTGGCCTGTCTCAGAGCTCGTGTGTTTAACCACTGTGCACCCAGCCTTTCAAGTCCACCTGCCCCTGAGGATTTCCCCTCCGATATCCTCTGGCTTCAGGTCCAGCCTGCTCAGCTGAAGGGCCCTCCTGTGCAAAGACAGAGGTGGGGATGGGGGAGGACCGCTTCATTCCCAGACCCCTCGGATAAGCAGCCACATGCCAGGAGTTACTTGTGGAGACAGTCTGAGCGCAGGTTGGAGCAGAATTTCCAGACACAGAGTATTGCAGAGAGGAGTGAGTTTATTAAGAACAAAGAGCAGAGATAAAGTAGGCACTGCGAGTGCAGCGGACCCACAAATCCTGACAGACCAGGGCAAGTTGACAGTTTTCATTGAGTTAATGGCCAAGTTTTATAGCCTCAAGACAAAATTCCTGCTGAAAGGTTGGCATTAGGTGATTGGTTGGGGTGCCATTGGAGTGGGCATCTTTGCCTAATTGGGAGTCAGGAAGCTTATTAGTGATGATTGGGGGTTTTGGCAATGGTTACAAAGGGGCTCAATTAGCTTCGGAGGTGACCTTGGTTCTGGGATCCGCTTCTGTGGCCTTGGTGCAAGGCCTCACACCTATGGCCTGTGGGCAGGATGCAACATTACTGACTCCAAGGGGCAATGACTCCACAAGCAGGTCGTGGAAATGTTTGTTCTTGATGTACCCTTGTTCTTCTCAAACTGAGCTCCTGCCCTCACTGCTCTTCTGACCTCCCTTCCAGGCCCCTGAGTCCCAGCCTCAAGCATCCCGTGGCCCATAGAATGTCTCCCTGATGACAGAGCTGCCTCAGACTCAACATGTCCCCCCTAAGCCTGCACCCCATGGGGTGGTATCAGATAGACTCCAGCCTCTCCTGGGGTTGAAGACTCAGGCAAGAGGTCTGGGCCAGACAGAGACTTGTAGGGGTCAACAGGGGAGGGGATGAGGTCACCATGGAAGAAAAGCAGGTCAAACAGGAAGAGAGTCAGTGAGGGACTCTGAGACCTGTACACTGAAGATGCAGCTGGAGCCCGAGACGGAGCCCAGACAAAAAGCGGCACAAGGCTCCCCTCCTCACAAATCCCCCAGCTCTCCTGTCTCCCATCCAGACTCCAGGCTCTGCTCGGGGGGATGTCTCCGCAGGGCAAGCCCCTCACAGACGTCCTGCTGACATGCCCCTGGCGACTCCCCCTTACCTCAGCTACATTCCTCAAGTCAGAGGACCTACCCTAGAGTGGTGACTTGTGGTGGCCCCCAAACTTAGCTACAATGCAAAACTCTGCTCGCTCTCTCTCTCTACTCACCCTCCAAGACCAGGAACAGAGGTCACCATCTCTGTGAAGTCTGCCTTGACCTCATCCCCTATCCCAGCAAACTGGAGCATTAAGTACCATGGACAGAATGTGGAAGGCCATTTCATTCTTCAACATGCAGAGACATCAAGTCTGAGTTTGGGGCTCATTGATTTCTAACGCTTTCTGATGGGTGCTTAGGTCTTTCTTTTAACAAAGAGAAAGCCAAATCAGAACCCACAGATTTCTGGCTGTCCAGCCCAATTTAACTGCCTCATTCTGTTTACAATGCCTTTGTTTTCTCAGTTACCTTCTGCTTGTTGTACGTAATACTGGAGTTTCCTTTAGTTACTGATTGGGCAGTGTATTCATTAACAGCTGTTTCCTGAGCTCTGCGTTAGTTTCCTGTGGTTGCTGTACCAAATCGCCACAAACTGAGGGGCTTACGACCACAGAAATGTATTCCCTGACAGTTCTGGAGGCCAGAGCTATGAAAAGAGTCGTACAGGGCTAAGATCAAGGTGTGGCAGGACCACGCACACCACAGAGGCTCCGGGTGGGAATCTGTCCTCTTGCCTTTTCTGGCTTCTGAAACTGCATTCCTTGGTGCCTGGCCCCTTTGTCCATCTTCAGAGCCAGCAGAGTAGGGTCCTGCTTTAATTATCACATTGTCTTCTTTTATTTTTAAAATATGCACTTATTTACTTTTGACTCTGCTGGCTCTTCACTGCAGAGCGAGGGCTTTCTCCAGTTACAGTGAGTCGGGGCTCCTCTCCAGTTGCCATGCACAGGCTTCTCATTGTGGTGGCTTCTCTTCTTGCAGAGCACGGGTTCTAGGGCACGCGGGCTTCAGCAGCTGCCGCTCCAGGGCTCCAGAGTTCAGTAGTTGTGGTGCATGGGCTTAGTTGTCTCGCAGCAGGCAGGATCTTCACAGACCGGGGATGGAACGCTTGTCCCCTGCATTGCAAGGTGTATTCTTAAGCACTGGACCAACAGGGAAGCCCATTACATTATCTTCTTCTGTTGCTGTCAAATCTTCCCCTGTATTTTTTTTAATAGGGATACTTGTGATTACATTTCAGATCACCTGGAGACCCCAAGATAGTCTCCCCATCTCAAGATTCCTAACTTAATCATATCTGCAAAGGCTCTGTGTGCCATAGAGGTAACATTCTAGACCTCTTGGGGCTCTGTTATTCAGCCTCCTTCAACTGCTTACTCTACCAAGCAGCACTGTAGGAGCTGGGGACACATGTGTGCGGCAAGCAGATAAAGCTCCCTGCCCATGTGGACCTCACCCCCTCCTGAGGGAGAGCAGACCCAGAAACAATCTGTGTAAGAAGTGAGTACAGTCAATAGCACGTCAGAGGGTAAGAAGTGCTATGGAAAGAAGAAAATGTACTGCAGGGAAGAGAGGGTCTGGGAGTCCAGGGGCAGGCAGAGGGGCCAGCCTGGGAGTTATGTGCTCAGGAGAGACCTCTGGGCAAGGGTATTATCTGAACAGCTTGGGGGAGTCATTCATATCTGAGAAAACATTTCAGGCAGAGGGAAAAGCCAGAGGTGATGGAACAGTTTTCTTTTAGTTTATTTAGTTATTATCTAGATTTTAGTTTCTTTTTGGCTGTGCTGGGTCTTTGTCACAGTGCTTGGGCTCTTTTCTAGTTGCAGTGCATGGGGCCTTCTCTACTTGCAGCACTTGGGATTCTCCTTGTGGCATGCGGGCTTAATTGCCCTGAGACATGCGGGATTTTAGTTCCATGACCAGGGATCAAACCTATGTCTCTTGCATTGGAGGGCAGATTCTTAACCACTGGACCACCATGGAAATCCAAGGAGGCCAGCCATGCGTTGTGTAATTCCATTTACGTGAAGTACTCAGAATAAGTAAATCCATGGAGACAAAGTAGGTTGCTGGGGGGAGGTGGGGGGTGGGGGGTGATTGCTCAGTGGGTCCAGGATCTCCTTTCGGGGGTGAAGAAAATTTCCGGAGATAGACAGGAGTGAATATGTTGAGTGCTACGGAATGGTACACTTTAAAATGGTGAATGTCATGTTACGTGAATTTTATCTAAAAAAAAAAAAAAAAAAGTCAAAAAAATTTAGTTGAATTAAAAGAGTGAGTTGGGGCTTCCCTGGTGGCTCTGTGGTAAAGAATCCACCTGCCAATGCAGGCGACACGGGTTCAATCCCTGGTTCAGGAAGATCCCACAGGCCACGTGGCAACTAAGCCCATGTGCCACAAATACTGAGCTGCAACTGCTGAGCCCGTGTGCCCTAGAGCCTGTCTTCTGAAACAAGAGAAGTCACTGCAATGAGAAGCCCACGCACTGCAATAAAGCGTAGTCCCTGCTCGATGCAACTAGAAAGCCCAAGCTCAGCCACAAAGACCCAGCCAAAACAAATAAAAGAGTGAGTTGACTTAAAGGAAAATAGTAAGAGAGACTATAAAGAAAAGCAGGAGGCACTGGCCACAGAAATCAGGATAACAGAAACTTCTGGGGAGGGGTGGCAGGAGTGGAGGTGATCAGAGGTCTAAGGGCATGTGGAGAACTGGCTGGTGGTGGTCCCCTCTTCAGCGGGGGCTCAGACATTGGTGTTTGCTCTCCTATTTTTAAAAACCGCATATGTGTTCTATGCATATTATAGTGCAGGATTCTGCACATTTTTTAAAATCTCAGAAAACAAAATAGTGAGTTGCTGCTGCTGCTGCTGCTGCTGCTGCTAAGTCGCTTCAGTCATGTCCGACTCTGTGCGACCCCATAGACGGCAGCCCACCAGGCTCCCCTGTCCCTGGGATTCTCCAGGTAAGAACACTGGAGTGGGTTGCCATTTCCTTCTCCAATGCATGAAAGTGAAAAGTGAAAGGGAAGTCACTCAGTCGTGTCCGACTCTTCGCGACCCCATGGACTGCAGCCCACCAGGCTCCTCCATTCATGGGACTTTCCAGGCAAGAGTACTAGAGTGAGGTGCCATTGCCTTCTCCAAAATAGTGAGTGGGCAGTAACAAATGTAGCACATGGATGTCAATATCTGCTGCTGCTGCTGCTAAGTCGCTTCAGTTGGGTCCGACTCTGTGCGTCCCCATAGACAGCAGCACACCAAGCTCCACAGTCCCTGGGATTCTCCAGGCAAGAACACTGGAGTGGGTTGCCATTTCCTTCTCCAATGCATGAAAGAGAAAAGTGAAAGTGAAGTCGCCCAGTTGTGTCCAACTCTTCGCGACCCCATGGACCAAAGCCCACCAGGATCCTCTGTCCATGGGATTTGCCAGGCAAGAGCACTGGAGTGGGGTGCCATTGCCCTCTCCATGTTAATTGCATCCTCAATCAACTCTGCTTATTCATTGGAAGGACTGATGCTGAAGCTGAAGCACCCATGTTTTGGCCACCTGATGCAAAGAGCTGACTCATTAAAAAAAAGACCCCAGTGCTGGGAAAGATGGAAGGGAAAAGGAGAAGATAGTGGCAGAGGACGAGATGGTTAGATATCCTCAGCAACTCAATGAAGGTGAATTTGAGCAAACTCTGGGAGACAGTGGAGGACAGAGTTGTCTGGCACGCCGCAGTCTATGGGGTCACTCAGAGTCGGACACGACTTAGCAATTGAACAATAGTAACAACGCTATGTGGTGTTCCACGAAATGCCCCCAAGGGCAATTATCTGTCTCTGTCCCCTCCCTCCTCCACTGAGACAGCTCGGGAGATTGCCAGCGAGGCATCCCCAGGGTGTGTGTCGTGTGTGTTAAGTGACTTCAGTCTT
Source organism: Bubalus bubalis (assembly GCF_019923935.1). Classification (NCBI taxonomy): domain Eukaryota; kingdom Metazoa; phylum Chordata; class Mammalia; order Artiodactyla; family Bovidae; genus Bubalus; species Bubalus bubalis. Next base: position 21,356,419 of record NC_059180.1, on the reverse strand, counting down.
GTACAACTCTTTGCGACCATATGGAGAGTAGCCCACCTGGGGGGTTTCTTTGCCTATGGGATTCTCCAGGCAAGAATACTGGAGTGGGTTGCCATGCCCTTCTCCAGGGGATTTTCCATACCCAGGGATCAAACCAGGGTCTCTTCTGTCTCCTGCATTGGCAGGCATGTTCTTTACCACTAGTGCCACCTGGGAAGCCTTCCTCCAGGGTGGGTGTGCTGAAATGGCACCCCTGCCAGGCCCAGCTCTGGCCCACGCTCTGGCCTACCTCCTACCTCCCAGGAAACAAGGAAATTGTTCCAGCTCCTTCTTTCCAGGGACAGGACCAACCCAGGGTGGAAAAAGGGCGTTATCAGTAGGATTCCTGGGTGCTCTAATTGCAGGCTGAGGGCTGAAGGAGCCTCATTCATCGTGCACCCAGCTGGAGCTGGAAGGAGCCGGAGGAGGAGGTGGAATGGAAGCCAGTTGTTACTGGGCCTTCCCTTCCTCCAGGAAAACTCCGGAACAATCTTCCCAGCCACATCCGCTCACATCTCTGGCCAGACCTGCAGGTGTTTGTTTGACAAATTCTGTTTAACAGCTCTGCTGTTGACCAACTACACATACTTAGGAACCTGACAGTTGTCCTTTGTTCCTCTAAAATAACATTAGCAAAAATACAGATTTGTATTCGTACAAAAGTAATAAAGATTGTGTAAGGAATTTGATGCAAGTTCTAAAAACCGAACTCACATTGGGTTGAGAAAATTTTGGCTCACCTAACTGGAAATGTGTTTCTGGCTTCAGATACAGGTGGATCCAGAAACTCAAGTGATAAGATCAGAATCCTCACTTCCTGCCTCTTTGTCCTTTCCTTCATTCTCGGACACACTCTCCCTACAGAGTGGAAGCCCCAAATATATGCTCCATCTCTCACACCCCAAAAGGAAGAAAGCTTCTTTCTTACAACTCTAAAAAAAAAACAAACCCCAAATTAGTTAATGGTCTTGCATTGGACATACTTGAGTCTTGGGTCTTTTCTCAAGCCAATCGCTGTAACCAAAGAGATGAAACACTATGATTGTCCAGGCCCGGATTGTGTTACTTCTATATTAGAGGAGCAGCCTCCCTTCAAAAACTGTATTGAAAGAGAGTGGAGTAAGGAGTGGGGTTGCTCGAGAATCACTAGGGTGCTGTTATCACAAGAAGGGAGAGTGTATACTGGTTCAGCACAAGCAATAAAAACCTGCTATACACTGTGGAGGGCTTCCCTGGTAGCTTGGATGGTAAAGCATCTGCCTGTAATGCAGGAGACCTGGGTTCAATCCCCGGATCAGGAAGATCCCCTGGAGAAGGAAATTGCAACCCACTCCAGTACTCTTGCCTGGAAAATTCCATGGATGGAGGAGCCTGGTAGGCTACAGTCCATGGGATCTCAAAGAGTCCGACACAACTGAGCAACTTCACTGGTTCATACACTGTGGAAAATTGGATCATTTCAGGAAAGCACAGACAGCAAGCAGAGAGCAGCCATTAACCCACCATGGGACAATCTTCCTCCATAGATCCTCCAGGTTATCACTTCATGTGAGAGGGAACTCAGTCGAGCTGAGGATGATGCCTTAACCCAGCAACGTAACACTGATCCAGGTAAGAACGTGAGAAAGAGAAGAATAGCAAAGGAGGCTTTGGCAAGACCATGAAGTTGGTTATCCATGGTCCTGTCAGCCTCCAATGACCAGTACATACCCAGGTCCTCACCAACCTTGGAACAAACTTCTGCCTCCTTCAGTAATGCCACTCACCTATCCACCCATCACCAATTCATTCATCCAGTTATCCATCTGCTCATATATCTATCTATTTATCGTCATCCACTTAGCTGCTAATTATCTTTCAAGCTCTGAAATCAGACTGGGTTCCTGAGAAATCACTATATGGGCCACTGGGGCACCTCCATTTAGATGCACACCTCCATTTAGATGCAGGTCTTGGGGCTGGGGGGCAGGGGCCTGGAGAAGGAAATGGCAACCCACTCCAGTACTCTTGCCTGGAGATTCCCATGGACAGAGAAGCCCCTTAGGCTGCAGTCCATGGGGTTGAAAAGAGTCAGCTATGACTGAGTGACTGAGCAAGCAAACTGGGGGACCCACCCTTCATAACCCTGATGAACGGTTTTTGGAAATGCACAGACTTCCAGAGCACAACCAGAGCCAGGGGGGTGTCCTCATCACTCTTTCTCCCCATGGCAGAGATGTCAGGAAAGAGGATGACTGGGGAGATCACTAGCTGGTTCTCCAGGTGGAAGACTGGATTTGGATTTCTGGGTCAGAGTTTGAGATCTTGGAATAATCTAGTCCCTCCTGAGTGATGGGTGTAGTTCAGGGACTAAGGGGAGACTGGTTGCACTGAGTCAGCTTGCCCCAGAGTTTTTGCACTGAGTCCAAGAAGAAGAAGAAAGAACAAGATCAGGACTTAGGATTGAGTTAACCTATGGCCACAGGAGGGCCCAGCACACAGTCGGGGTCAGGAGTCAATCTGTGCTCAGGATCAGTTGAGGGCCAGGCCCAGTCCACGACTAGGTCTCTGGTCCGGCTGACCTCACTTTGCTCTCAGGCTTAAACGGAGGCGTTGCCTGCAGGCACTTCTCAAGATGGGCTCACCTTTCCCTGAACCCTCTCTTCCACTTCCCTGCCCCTCCTTCTAGCCTTCTTCCTGTCACGCTCTTGCACCTGATACACACCATCACCCATCATCCAGAGCTCTTGTTCACATCCCCCAGGAGACTTCAGTCTCTGATGCCCTGTTTTATTCCTCTTTTTTAAAAAAAGTATTTATCTTAATGTATTTATTTAGCCATGCTGGATCTTGGTTGTGACATGCAGGATCTTTAGTTGCTGCATATGGGATCTAGTTCCCTGACCAGGAATTGAACCTGGAGCCCCTGTGTTGGGAGCATGGAGTCTTAGCCACAGGACCACCAGGGAAGTCCTGCCTCATTTTCTTCTTGAATCTGTGCTCTCTCACTTGTGACAGATACCCCAGCTCAAAGAGCTACATAGGCTTCCACAAGGAAGAGGGCGGGGGACTATCTTGACTCATTTAAATGAAACGTGCAGATGCATTTAGCTTTGGGTATGAATGGAGTCTGCTGCTCAGTCTTGGGACTTCATCCACCCCTCTCCACTTCATCCATCCCCACTTCCCTGAGCAACTTGCTGCTTGTCAAGACCACCTCTCTCCACACAGTGGGAAGATGGCCTCTGACATCCACCCTCACCACCCCAAGCCTATATTGCTTTGACAGCTCATTCATGTCAAAGAAAATGAGATCCTCCTTCCCCAGCTATACATATGCCAAACTCACCAAAGGACTCTGGTCCCACTTGGGCCACATGCCTATTACCGAGTCCAGGCTCATTCTGCTCGCCACATGAGAGGCCAATGAAACTGAGAGACGAGGGTCTGAGGCAGAGAATACATCTTTATTCTTGGTCAGCTTGACCAAGAAGATGTCGAGTTAACACCTCAAAATAACCATTTTATCAGGGTCTGGATGCCAGGTTCTTTTTATAGAGAGATGGGTGGGGGGAGGTGAGAGAGCAAGGTAAACTGACCCTTTGTGACACCATGGACCATAGCCCGCCAGGCTCCTCTGTCCATGAGATTTCCCAAGCAAGAATACTGGAGTGGGTTGCCATTTCCTTCTCCAGGGGATCTTCCTGACCCAGGGATAGAACCTGAGTCTCTCACATCTCCTGCATTGGGAAGCAGATTTTTTACCATTAGCGCCACCTGGGAAGCCCTGAAGCAAAGTAAAAAGGCCATTAATCTTGCAAACATCTCCTAGAATGGCAAGCCTCAGGCAAGGGATGTGTTAATAATCTCTTCCTTCCTGCTATCTACAGGTGGACAGGGTTCTGAACAAAGGCATTTTAACAGTCCGATAGAGGGGCAGGATTCTCTCAGGCCGGCCATTCTGTATGATTATAATAACAAAAGCAATGAAAAGCAAGTCAAAGAAACGGTCCCAACATGGAGCCAGAATTGGCTTTTTTTGTCAACATTCCCACCTCTGAACCAGTCACTGTGGCTACAGGATGGTACACTCCAGTTGGCCACATCTGTGCACATACCCACCCCCAGAAAGCATGAGTTCCATCAAACTCTCATGGATCCCCAAAGGATGGTGACTGAGCAAACAAGCATAGATCCTCACTTTGAGCAAAGTTGATGTGAAGAACTGACTCATCGGAAAAAACCCCGATGCTGGGAAATATTGAAGGCAGGAGGGGACGACAGAGGATGAGATGGTTGGATGGCATCACTGACTCAATGGACATGAGTTTGAGTAAGCTCTGGGAGTTGGTGATGGACAGGGAAGCCTGGCGTGCTGCAGCCCATGGGGTCGCAGAGTCGGGCACCACTGAGCTGAACAGATGGTAACAGTGGTTACTTAACACAATGCTTCTCAAATTCTGACATGCCAATGATTCACTTGGGGATCAAATTTAAAATGCAGATGCTAATTTCTTAGGTCTGGAGTGAGGTGTGCTGTACTAACCAGCTCCCAGTTGAGGCTGATGCTGCCGGTCGTCACAGCATATTTTAAGCAGCCAGAGCTTAGTCATCTTTTACTTCGGTGTTCCTCCAACTTCCCTTCAGGGAAGAGCCCCCTGGGGTCACTTGTTAAATGAAAAGGTTTTCAAGTCTCTTTCCTGGTTTGGGTTGGAGGCACAGAGACTTGGATTCTAGCACGTTCCAAGTGACCCTTATCTCCCAGGACGCTTGGGAAATACTGCTATCTCATGGTTGCTTGGTCGCATGACGCACTTTGGCTTCCAGACCTTCTCTGTCATCCTCAAGCTTCAAATTTTCCCCACCCCTCCTCAAGTGAGCTGGCCCCTGCCTCCCAAAGAAACCCACTTCAGCATTCTTGGGCTTCCCTTGTGACTCAGCTGGTAAAGAATCCGCCTGCAATGCGGGAGACCTGGGTTCGATCCCTGGGTTGGGAAGATCCCCTGGAGAAAGGAAAGGCTACCCGCACCAGTACTCTGGCCTGGAGAATTCCATGGACTGTATAGCCCACGGGTTCACAGAGTCCGACACAACTGAGTGACTTTCACTTCACTTCACTTCAGTCTTGGAGAAAGAGGCACCCCATCCTAAGGTCCCACCTGCCTTCCTCAGACCCCCTTGTTCAATTACAGCTCTCTTCACGCTCATCTTCAACCTCTGCAGTCTCCTGGGCCCTCCTCTGCCTGTGAAAACTCTCCTATCCTAAAATTCCACTCCTGTAATACCCTACCTTCCTCCTCCCTTCATCACCAAGCTTTGTTTTTTGGTCATGTCTACATTCTACAATGTGATCATAGTAGAAAAAGTAATATTTTAATTTTTTAATATATATATATTTTTTGACTGCCTTGGGTCTCTGTTGCTATTCCCAGGCTTTCTCTAGGTGTGGAGAGCGGGGGCTTCTCTCTAGTTGTGGTGTACGGGCTGCTCATTGCACTGGCTTCTTTCGTTGCAGAACACAGGCCCTGGGCTTCTAGAATCTTCCCAGATCAGGGAATGAACCCATGTCCCCTGCGTTGGCAGGTGATTCTTAACCACTGACCATAAGGGAAGTCCTGAAAAAGTGACATTTTTAGATAACTAAACTTATGCCAGCAAATTTGGAAAACTCAGCAGTGGCCACAGGGCTGGAAAAGGTCAGTTTTCATTCCAATCCCAAAGAAAGGCAATGCCAAAGAATGCTCAAACTACTGCACAATTGCACTCATCTCACATGCTAGTAAAGTAATGCTCAAAATTCTCCAAGCCAGGCTTCAGCAATACATGAACCGTGAACTTCCTGATGTTCAAGCTGGTTTTAGAAAAGGCAGAGGAACCAGAGATCAAATTGCCAACATCCGCTGCATCATGGAAAAAGCAAGAGAGTTCCAGAAAAACATCTATTTCTGCTTCATTGACTATGCCAAAGCCTTTGACTGTGTGGACACAATAAACTGGAAAATTCTGAAAGAGATGGGAATACCAGACCACTTGACCTGCCTCTTGAGAAATCTGTATGCAGGTCGGGAAGCAACAGTTAGAACTGGACATGAAACAACAGACTGGTTCCAAACAGGAAAAGGAGTGCGTCAAGGCTGTATATTGTCACCCTGCTTATTTAACTTATATGCAGAGTCCATCATGAGAAATGCTGGACTGGAAGAAACACAAGCTGGAATCAAGATTTCCGGGAGAAATATCAATAACCTCAGATATGCAGATGACACCACCCTTATGGCAGAAAGTGAAGAAGAACTCAAAAGCCTCTTGATGAAAGTGAAAGTGGAGAGTGAAAAAGTTGGCTTAAAGCTCAACATTCAGAAAACTAAGATCATGGCATCTGGTCCCATCACTTCATGGGAAATAGGTGGGGAAACAGTGGAAACAGTGTCAGACTTTATTTTTCGGGGCTCCAAAATCACTGCAGATGGTGACTGCAGCCATGAAATTAAAAGATGCTTACTCCTTGGAAGGAAAGTTATGACCAACCTAGATAGCATATTCAAAAGCAGAGACATTACTTTGCCAACAAAGGTCCGTCTAGTCAAGGCTATGGTTTTTCCTGTGGTTATGTATGGATGTGAGAGTTGGACTGTGAAGAAGGCTGAGCGCCAAAGAATTGATGCTTTTCAACTGTGGTGTTGGAGAAGACTCTTGAGAGTCCCTTGGACTGCAAGGAGGCACAACCAGTCCATTCTGAAGGAGATCAGCCCTGGGATTTCTTTGGAAGGAATGATGCTAAAGCTGAAACTCCAGTACTTTGGCCACCTCATACGAAGAGTTGACTCATTGGAAAAGACTCTGATCCTGGGAGGGATTGGGGGCAGGAGGAGAAGGGGACGACAGAGGATGAGATGGCTGTATGGCATCACTGACTCGATGGACATGAGTCTGGGTGAACTCTGGGAGTTTGTGATGAACAGGGAGGCCTGGGGTGCTGCGATACATGGGGTCGCCAAGAGTCGGACTCGACTGAGCGACTGAACTGAACTGAAATTTATTTTTAAAACTTTTAAAAAGCTTTTTTATTTTGAAATCATTTTAGATTTACAAGTGAGCCATAAAAAAAATAGCACAGAGAGTTCCTGTGTACCCTTCATCCAAGTTCCCCTGACGTGAGCATCTTAGTGAACACATTGAGCACATTGGTCAAAACTTGGAAATTGATGTTGGTTTACTACTATGAACCAGACTACAAACTTTGATTTCACTAGTTTTCCCACTGATGTCCAAAAAGTATATATTTTTAATTATACAAAGCCTACAATTTATCATTTTTTTAAAAATTAAAAAATATAAAAAGAAAAAATTCAGTCACCAAAAACCACCATCCAGACACAATGACAGTTAACATTTTATTGTTTCTCCTGCCCTACTTTACCCATATAAATCCAGTTTTCACAAAAATATGCTCATTCTGCCTTGCTTGTGGGCTTTTCCACTAAACACTATATTGTAAATGGTCTTCCATGTTTAGCTCCAGATCATAATTTTTATTTTTACTAAAATTTTTATTTTAACTTTTTGGTAAGCAATAAAGTTACATGGTTCCAAATTCAAAAGATTAAAAAGAGTATTTAGCATATACCCATGTAGATTTCGGAAAACGCAATGGCACACCACTCTAGTACTCTTGCCTGGAAAATCCCATGGATGGAGGAGCCTCGTAGGCTGCAGTCCATGAGGTCGCCAAGAGTCGGACACGACTGAGCGACTTCACTTTGACTTTTCACTTTCATGCATTGGAGAAGGAAATGGCAACCCACTCCAGTGTTCTTGCCTGGAAAATCCCAGGAACAGGGGAGCCTGGTGGGCTGCCGTCTATGGGGTCGCACAGAGTCGGACACGACTGAAGTGACTTAGTAGCAGCAGCAGCAGCATATAGATTTAGCAAATCTCCCATAAGACTTCCCTGGCCATCCAGTGGTTGAGAAGTCACCTTCCAACGCAGGAGAAGCAGGTTCGATCCCTGATCTGGGAACTGAGATCCCCATGTGCCGCAGGACAATAAGCCCACAAGTGAGACAACCACAAGGACAACTACTGAGCCCTTTAGCTACAGCTAGAGGGTCAGCATGCAGCAATGAAGATCCAGCATGCCACAACGAAGGCCCAGTGCAGCCAAAGAGATCAATTTTAATAAATAAACAAATCTCCCTGTCACCCCCATTTCCAGCTCACCCAGTTCCTTCTTCTCCCAAATTATTGTGCAGATCAAACAATGTCAAAGGCTGAAAGCAAATTCTAGGAGGAATAAACCATTATTTTTACTCAGCCAATCCCTTAATAATGTATACTTAATCCACTGATTTACATTATAAAGATACTTTGATTTAACAGCTTTTGCTACCTCCCTTGTCCAGCTATCCGATTATCCCCTTTGGGTGAATTGTTAGTGGAGTGGCCAGGTCAATGAGTTGACACTTGTGGGGAGAGGGGAAGGGCCTTTTGATTTCAAATAGCTTTTTAGAAAGATTATGCACCACTTCTACACCTACGCTCACACAGGCTATCAGACTACACCAATCAGATGGGCCATAGTGGTGCTGGTTTAATCTGTATCTCTTTTGTAAATAGAAAAGTTGAGTCATGTTTATTTGGTATCTGTGTACAGATGAATTTCTTGGAAGACGTCCTCAGATAGCTAACACTCCCACTTCTTCCCTCCCCATTGACTCCTGCCAATCTGGGGTCCAACTTCATCCCCCCACCCACCAAGATTCTCCAGCACAGCATGGCACATAAGCATCCAATCAGTGCCTTCCCATCTTCATCCCATTTAATTTCCCTCTGTTACTGAACATTACAGAGGAGGCTATCTTAGGGGAAAAAAAAAAATCAGGGCTGCTAGACGGAGTCTTTTTTTTTAAATCCAGCTTTGTTTATAGAATTCACAATCTTATGTATCTAATTTGAGCTTCTAAAGTTTTGTTTATTGATTTTTGACTGTACTACGTCTTCATTGCTGCACGGGCTTTTCTCTAGTTGCGGCAAGCGGGGGCTACTCTCTAGTTGTAAGTGGGCTTCTCATTGCAGTGGTTTCTCTTGCTGTGGAGCACGGGCTCTAGAGTGCAGGCTCAATAGTTATGGTGCACAGGCTTAGTTGCTCCGAGGCATGTGGGATCGTTCCAGACTAGGGGTCGAACCCATGTCTCCTGCTTTGTCAGGCAGATTCTTAACCACTGAGCCCCAGGGAAGCCCTCTAGTTTGAGTTTTGACAAACATATACAGTCATGTAAACACCACCAAGAACATACCATAGAATGTTTCCATCAGGCCAAAAAATTCCTCTCTGCTTCTTTATAGTTAACCCCTCTCCAACCCCAATCCCTGACATCCACTGATCTGCTTTTCATCCCTGTAGTTCTGCCTTTCCTTGAATCTTAAATAAACGGAATCCTACGGTATTGGAGGTTTTGTTTCTGAATTCTTTTACTTAGCATAGTGCCACTAAGATTCACCAGTACTGCTGCAAGTATTGGTTCGTTCCTTTTTACTTCCCTGTATGGATATACCACAGTTTGTTTATTCATTCCCAAGCTGATAGACTTTTGGGGTGTTTCCAGTTTGGGGCTATTTTGATTCAAGCTGCTAAGATTATTCAAGTACAAATCTTTCTGTGAATATAAAGTTTCTTTGGTAAATCCCTGAGTGGAATTCGGAGTTACTGTGAGACGTATTTTAATCTTTATAAGAAACTGTCCTGCTGTCTGTTTTCCGAGTGGCTATACCATTCTACATTCCCACCAGCAGCGTAAGAAAACTTCAGCTGGACACATCTTTACCAGCACTTAGGGCGATTCACGGCCCCACAGTGATTGGTTCAGAGCTGAACACGTGACCCAGGAAGGATCAATTAGAATCCCTCAGTGAGTTTGGTATGTAGGGAGGATCTCATTTTTTTTTGACATAAATGAGACACCAAAGCAATGTGGGCTTGGGGTGGTATGCTTGGTATTTTCAGTCTTTATAATTCTAGCTGTATGCATAGACTCAAGGTCGTATCTCATTGTGGTTTAAATTGCATTTCCCTAATGAATGGAGCCTCTTTTCCACCTGCTCATTTGCTACTCATGTACTTTCTTAAATTTTTTTAATTAAATGAAAATTAGGGTAACAAATGCCCATGGTTTTAAAATAATTCAAAAAGTGCAAAACGGAAAAGTCAATCCCCTTTACATTTCTGATAATGCTGTGGAGACAGGTGAGGAAACTGAAGCACAGGTCGCCTTCCCTCAGTTACATAGCTAGACAAGGGTGGGGCTGGGAATTATACCAAGACAGTCTGGCTCCAAAGCCACTCTTACCCACTTTTACGTAAATGATATCATATCCTGTTCTATTCTGCTTCTGACCTTTTCACGTCAAATATCTTAGATATTGTTCCAAATGAGTACTTATTGATCTTCCTTGTTTAATAACCCCATATATTCCACTGAAATGCATATATTCCACTAAATGATGTGTCCTTATTAATTTTGCAAGTCCTCTATTGATGGATATTGAGGTTGTTTGCAAGCCTTTGCTTGCTGCAGTGAATATCCTTGTACAAACCTCTCCATACACATAAATAAGCATATCCATACAGTGGATTCCTAGAAATGGAATTACTGGGCCAAAATGTGTATGTCTTTACTATTTCAGAGTGTCTATATCCCCACATCCTCTCCAATATGTCCTTAAACTTTTCCATTCTTGCCAGTCTGGTAGATTTTTTTTTTTAGTGCTACCTCTTCATTGTTTTATTTAGTTTTTATATTTATTTATTTATTTTTGGCTGTACCGGGTCTTCATTGCAGCATGCAGCTTCTTTGTTGCAGCACATGTGATCTTTCATTGTGGCTCATGGACTGCTCTCCAGCTGAGGCTCGTGGGCTCAGTAGTTGGACTTGGTGGTTGTGGCTCGCCAGCTTAGTTGCCCTGCAGCACATGGTATCTTATTTCCCCAACCAGGGAATGAAGTTTCGTCCCCTGCTTTGGAAGGTGGATTCTTAACCACAGGACCACCAGGGAAGTCCACTCGCCACTGTTTTATGGTGCACTTTTTCATTATGAGTGAAGATGACTGTGTTTTCATGCCTTTAAAATTCAACTTCATTTCTTGTGATTCCAAAGTCTCCTTAAAATGTGTGGTGGTCTCACATCTGGGCCCTCAGTTCAGTTCAGTTCAGTCACTTAGTTGTGTCCGACTCTTTGCGACCCCATGAATCGCAGCACACCAGGCCTCCCTGTCCATCACCAACTCCTGGAGTTCACCCAGACTCACGTCCATCGAGTCAGTGATGCCATCCAGCCATCTCATCCTCTGTTGTCCCCTTCTCCTCCTGCCCCCAATCCCTCCCAGCATCAGAGTCTTTTCCAATGAGTCAACTCTTCACGTGAGGTGGCCAAAGTACAGGAGTTTCAGCTTTAGCATCATTCCTTCCAAAGAAATCCCAGGGCTGATCTCCTTCAGAATGGACTGGTTGGATCTCCTTGCAGTCCAAGGGACTCTCAAGAGTCTTCTCCAACACCACAGTTGAAAAGCATCAATTCTTTGGCACTCAGCCTTCTTCACAGTCCAACTCTCACATCCATACATGACCACAGGAAAAACAATAGCCTTGACTAGACGGACCTTTGTTGGCAAAGTAATGTCTCTGCTTTTGAATATGCTATCTAGGTTGGTCATAACTTTCCTTCCAAGGAGTAAGCATCTTTTAATTTCATGGCTGCAATCACCATCTGCAGTGATTTTGGAGCCCCCTAAAAATAAAGTCTGACACTGTTTCCACTGTTTCCCCATCTATTTGCCATGAAGTGATGGGACCAGATGCCATGATCTTCGTTTTCTGAATGTTGAGCTTTTAGCCAACTTTTTCACTCTCCACTTTCACTTTCATCAAGAGGCTTTTGAGTTCCTCTTCACTTTCTGCCATAAGGGTGGTGTCATCTGCATATCGGAGGTTATTGAGATTTCTCCTGGCAATCTTGATTCCAGCTTGTGTTTCTTCCAGTCCAGCGTTTCTCATGATATACTCTGCATATAAGTTAAATAAGCAGGGTGACAATATACAGCCTTGACTCACTCCTTTTCCTATTTGGAACCAGTCTGTTGTTCCATGTCCAGCTCTAACTGTTGCTTCCTGACCTGCATACAGATTTCTCAAGAGGCAGATCAGGTTGTCTGGTATTCCCATCTTTCAGAATTTTCCACAGTTTATTGTGATCCACATAGTCAAAGGCTTTGGCATAGTCAATAAACCTCTCCTCTTACTCTCCAATTTCTTTTTCCTTCTCCATTTTCTCTGATGGCCTTCTTTCCTCCATTTTTCCTCTCCAAATGGCAATTTTCTATGGTGTTTTCCTTAGTCCTTTTCTTGGTCTACTTTATACTCTGGGATATCTTGTTCTTGCCCATAGTGGACATTATCTCCTTCTTATTTACAATTCTTATTTTCCATCTTTCTTTTTTTTTTTTTTTGGTTGTCCCATGTGGCTTGTGAAATCTTAGTTCCCTGACCAGGGATTGAACTTGGGCCCTCAGCAGTGAAATCATGGTGTCTTAACCAGTGGACCACTAGGGAATTCCTTCATTTTCCATCTTCATATAACTCTCTGTGACCTCCAGAGCCACATTTTCAATTGCCTTCTAGACATATCTACCTCATTACCCTTCAAACACCTCCAGAATCTCTCTGTTCAAAACGGGACTTGGCCCCTTCCCTCTCAAAACATGTTCATCTTCTCCAAATGTCAACTAGTGGCACTTCCATCTATGCAGTTAGTCAGGCAAAAAAGTTGGAAGTTATTTTGCCTTCACCGTCAATCCAACTAGCCCTAGATGTTGGACAGGCTTAAAAAGAGAGTTGCTCCAATATATTGAACTAGAGCCATAATTTAAACATCTACATTTTGAAACAGAGGACTTTATCTATGTATGGCCTTTTCAAACTGCCTTTGGCCTACATTCTTCTCCGTTTGATCCATGATAGCTGTTTTATTGCTAAATCTAGATTTTTCAATGATATCAAAGTAACTCCTTTTATCGTTGGACTTTTCCCCATGGTTAAGTATGGTTAATGTGTGTTGAGACTTTTTCCCTTGTTGAGGTGGCCTTAGGCCTCATCTGCAGGTTCAGCATGTAGGGGAAGACCCAGCTGTTCCGTGCTATATCCCAGTCACAGGGAAGTCTGGGGAGGCACCAGTCCATGCAGAGGCCTTTCATCTGCTGTGGCTGCTATATACCCGTGGCTCTAAGAGACAGCTAAAAATATACTTTCAAACTGGGACAAAAGTTCTGCTCCTCCTATTTCCCCACCAGACATACTGCAAATTTAAAAAGTAAGCCTACAATGTTATGTGACAGCTTGGATGGGAGGGCAGTTTGGGGGAGACTGTATAACACATATATATGTAAGCCAAGTCTCCTTTCTGTTCGCCTGAAACTATCGCAACATTGTTAATCAGATATACCCCAATATCGGAGAAGGCAATGGCACCCCACTCCAGGACTCTTGCCTGGAAAATCCCATGGATGGAGGAGCCTGGTAGGCTGCAGTCCATGGGGTTGCCAAGAGTCAGATATGACTGAGCGAATTAACTTTCACTTTTCACTTTCATGCATTGGAGAAGGAAATGGCAACCCACTCCAGTGTTCTTGCCTGGAGAATCCCAGGGACGGGGGAGCCTGGTGGGCTGCCGTCTATGGGGTCGCACAGAGTCTGACATGACTGAAGTGACTTAGCGGCATACCCCAATACAAAATTAAGTTTTTAAAAATAAAATTTAAAAAGGAAGCCTAGACAACAATGCATTGTAACATTGATTATAACTGTAATACTGGTTACATGTTTTAATATTTGCCAGACCCTAGCCTGATGTGTTATACACATGATCTCATTTAATCCTTGCAAGGGCCTACAAAATAGGTACCAGTCTTATTCCCATTTTACAGAAAAGGAAACAGGCTCTGAGAGCTTAAGTAACTTTCTCTGATGCAAAGACCCTAGACTTACAGACTTCACTACACTCCAGCATAGTAGCTTGTTGGCACAGAACTCTAGCCAAGGAGGAATTAGCCACAGACACTCATGATGGCTTAGCACAACATTGGTGGGCCTGCCCGGTTCCCAGCCCCACTGGCTCCTCACCTGAGCCCTGTAGAATAAATTCCTGTTGGCTGCCGTCAGGTGGTTTGCGCTTCAGGCTGACCTCAGGGCATCAGCCCAGGTTAGGAGAGCTCCATTCCCTCTACCCTGGACTTATCTTGCTCCCTGGAGCTGTGGCAAGACTCCACCCACCAACCTGCCAACATTCTTTCTGATCACCAGCTACCATCTCAAGGCCCTGTTCCTGGAATATATAATTTGTGGCAGGCACTGTGCTAGAGAAGACTCTTGAGAGTCCGTTGGACAGCAAGGAGATCAAATCAGTCAATCCTAAAGGAAATCAACCCTGACTACTCATTGGAAACACTGATGCTGAAGCTCTAATACTTTGGCCACCTGATGCAAGCAGCTGACTCTTTGAGAAAGACCTTGATGCTGGGAAAGATTGAGGGCAAGAAGAGAAGGAAGTGACAGGATGAGATGTTTGGATAGCATCACCAATTCAACAGGCATGAGTCTGCACAAACTCTGAGAGATAGTGAAGGACAGGGAAGCCTGGCATGCTGCAGTCCATGGGGTCACAAATAGTTAGACACGACTGAGCAACTGAACAAGAACAGCTGAGCAGGAGACAAAAATAGTGCCTAGCACATTTCCATTTGACACAATGATTAAAAAAATTTTTTTTAATGATTTTAAAAATGTTTTATTGGAGTATAGTTGATTTACAGTATTTGTTCATTTCCATAAATGAATTTTAAATGAATGAATAGGCACTTCCCAGTGCTCTGTGGCCTACAGTCTACAGGGGAAGACAGATCAGTAAATATAACAGAAGTAGAATTCTAGGTGTGAGTTCTATGACAGGCAGAATATGAGAATTTCTAAGAGCACAGCATAGGGCATCTCCTTGAGAGAACTTCCAGATGCATTTCCTAGAGGAAGTAGGGCTTAAGCTGAGGTTGGAGGCATGATTTGGTTAGCCAAGTGAAGGAGGACAAGCCAAAGGGAGAATAAGAGGAAAATCTCTACCCACAGAAGGAAAAACAGGGAAGGGTGTACCTTACAGCTGAAACACCAGGGATTTCTGCAAAATACACCGGGCTTAAGTGCCAGATTGAGGCACCAGGCAAAAGAAAAGCCCATTCAAGGGGGGAGGTTAGAAGGGACAGAAAAGCCCCATGACCCCTGCGGGCTCTGAGCACTCAGGGACTTGGGACAACAGTAGAGAGGGTGCCGTTAAGGGGATGGAGAGGAGCAAAACCCGGTTCTTCTGAGTTGTCTGCCAATGTCTCCCAAACCAGGAGATACGCTCAATTAAAGAGGGGCACCCCCAACAGAGGCAAAACCCCTTCTGCCCTGGGCTGAAGCTGCCTCTATATCTTCACAGATTGCTGACTCTTTAGTAGGACAAAGTGAAAGTGAAAAACGTGAAGTAGTTCAGTCATGTCCAACTCTTTGAGACCCCCTGGACTGTAGCCCACCAGGCTCCTCTGTCCATGGAACTCTTCAGGTCAGAATACTGGAGTGGGTAGCTGTTCCCTTCTCCAGGGGGTCTTCCCAACTCCAGGATCAAACCCAGGTCTCCTGCACTGCAGGCAGATAGATTCTTTACTGTCAGAGCCACCAGGGAAGACAGAGAAGCCCAGGAAATCTCCACCGATTGCTAACTCTTTAACAGGACAAAGGAAAGGTACAGTCAACATAAACTTTTCCCTCCTCTCTTTGAATGGACCAGAAATATTTAAACAGACTGTTTAATTCATCTTAATGGTCAGTGTTGAACAAGCACAGGCATCCTTCTGTAAGAATGAGAAAACACAGAATGATGACTGGACATATACAAAGATTTAGCAGGTCAAAAGGATACTGAGATGAGGAATTAGAGCAAATGTTGATGCATAAATCACCTTTATGGCCCTAAGGGCAAAACTTAAGGGGAAAAGTTGCTAATTTGTAGGCTTACCAATTTTAGAGGCTACTGAATTTCTAAAACAATTCTTGCTAAGAAAATAATCATAGAATGTAAATCTATTTTGAAGATGAAAACTGTATTGCTGACTTTTGAAAAGTCACAGAGGCAGTTAACAGAAGATTATATGTTGCAGCTGATCAAGTCAGTGAATCTGAAGAATAGATTAAAAGGTTCTAAAAACTCAGAGAGAAAGGACTGAGCAAGAAAGAGATAAGCCAATTGGAGAAAAGATTCAAGGAATAAACGTGAATGTAATCAGATCCCAGAAGAAAAGAACAAAGGAATAACAAAAGAGAAGAAAGGCTCCAAGGAATAACAGAAGAAATTATCCCTGAACAGAGGAAATATTTGAATTCATGAAGTAAAACAATTCCCTGATAATCTGGCAAAGATTAATATGAAAACTCAAAACTCCCTGACATTTTAAAATGTTAAACATCCAAGAAAAGTCCTACAAAAACCCAGGCAGAAAAACTAGTTATGGCAGCAGATTTCTAAGATTTAGATAATACAGTAACACTAGAGAATCAAGTATGGTTTTTAGTGGGAAAGATTGTGCTCTACTTACATGCAAGTGAAACAGAAAAAAAGTCTGGCATGCAAGAGTTCAGAAAAGATACCACCTATATAATTTTCCAAAACAAAGTTCAAAGAATTTCTCTCGCCTAGGAAACAATTTTAGGCAAAGATCCCAGGGACAGGAATGGCAAAAAACAAAAGCCCTAGTAAAAGACAGGTAAGCAATCTGGATCTAAACATCTCAGTTCACTTTGAGAATACCAATAATAATTCTAAGCTTTATTAATTATCTATTGCCACTTAACAAATTACCTTAAAACAAGTGGCTTGGTCGTATTCGAATCACTAGACTGAGTAAAGCAGATTGACCTCCCCAGTGTGGGTGGGCCTCATCTAATTCAGTGAGGACCTGCAAAGAACAAAGGGTGGAGGAAGGGAAAATTTGTTCTCTCTGCCTGACTGAGCTGAGACATTGTCCCTCTCTCACTGTTGGACTGGGACATACATCATGGACTCTCTGGTCTCCTTGGGCCTTTGGACTTGAACTAGAACCTACATGATCAGTTCTGCCCAGTTCTCAGGCCTTTGAACTCAAATGGGAACTACCCTACTAATTTTCCTAGGTCACTAGCTTGCAGACAGCAGATGGTGGGACATTTCAGCCTCCAAAGTCACATGAGCCAATTCTTATAGTCTATATATGTGCTTAGTCACTCAGTCATGTCCAGCTCTTTGCGACTCTTTGAATGGTAGCCCACCAGGATCCTCTGTTCATGGGGCTTTTCCAAGCAAGAATACTGGCGTGTGTTGCCATTTCCTTCTCCAGGGGATCTTCCTGACCCAGGGATCAAGCCTACATCTCTCGAATCTCCTACATGGCAAGCAGATTCTTTACCCGCTGAGCCATCAGGGAGCCATAAATATATATTCATGCATTCTATTTCTCTGGAGAACTCTGACTAGTTACAGAAACACCATAGCTACTATATTCATCAAAGTGTGTTGGTGGCAAGGAACAGAAACCCATTCAAGTCAGCATAAGCGAAAGGGGGAATTTATTGTTTTACATAAGTGAAAAGACAGAAATAATCATGAAGGCTTCAGGCATGTCTCGATCCAGGGACTCAAATGATCTCATTTGGACATCTCTCTCTCTTTCTCACTCTCAGTTCTTTAGAAAGACTCTCTCAATTCTGGTGGACAAAGTGGGATCAAGCAGCCCAAGACTCATATCCTAAAAGTTTAGCAACTCCAGAAGAGAGATTTTTAGTACACAAGTGCTGGGGAAAATTCTGATTGGTCTACATTGTGTCACATACTCATCCAGGAAGCAATCATTATAGACAGAGTAGTAGGGAGCTCCAACTGGCCAGGACTATTTGAGGAATATATCAGTGTAAACTAAGTAAATGATGTCAATTATATGTAAGCTAATCTTAAAATATATTCACAAATTATTTGACATTCCTTCCTTTGAAAGGGGCAATTTAATTCTTCCCTTAAATGTGGACCAAACTTAGTGACTTCTTAATGAATAGAATGTGGCAGAAGTGATGATATGTGACTGCCAAGCCTAGATTATGAAAGACACTGCTCCTTTCACCTTGCACTCTCTTGGGCTGCTTGCTCTGGAGGAGGTCAGTCATGTTGTAAGGATCCTCAAGCAGTCCTGTGGAGACATCCAAATGGAGGAGGACCTCAGACCTCTCACAAACAAGCCACACAAATTCAACAGCCATATGAGTGAGTCGCCTTAGAAATGAATCCTCCAGGTCCTAACCAAGTCTTCAGATGACTGTTGTCCCAGCTGACATCTTGACCATTAACATCATGAGAAACCCTAGAACCTTCCAGCTAAACCACACTTGAATTCATGACTCACACAAACTCTGAAGATAATAAGCATGTGTTGCTGTTTAAAGCCAGTGAGCTTGGGAATAACTTGTTCTATGACAAAAGAGAGCTAACATTCATATCATTGTGCAGCATGCGTTCATTCAATATTGTGTTTTTAGCTCTAGAGGCATGGATGCATGTAGATTATTTATTTTGGTTGCTGCAACCACATTGCATCCATCCATTTCCTTATTGCTAAGCATTTTAAATTGTTTCTGGTTTGTTTGTTGCTTTTGGTTTGGGGATATTTGGTATCTCAGTTCTCTGACCAAGTATTGAACCTATGCCCCTGCCATGGAAGCCCAAAGTCCTAACCACTGGGTCCCAGGGAATTCCCTGTTTTCTGTTGTTGTTTTCTTACAAACCATACTGTGATGAGTATGGTCTTGTACTTGTACATGCTTCCTTGTAGAAAGACAGCCAACTCTAAAATTCTTCTGGAGAGTGCCAATTTGTCCTCCAGAGTAAATATCCCTCGATGCTCTTCCACTTGCAGAGTTTGAGGAGCACTTCCCCCCCTACCCCCAAGTGCCCAGTGTCATTAATGCTGTCACTCTGAGAAGTGACAAGACACTCATTGTTCTAATCTTCACTTCCCTGATGACGTATGACCACGCCCACTCAGAGCCTCCTGCTATCTGGCCACCCTCTTCCGGAACTCAGGAAATGTACCTGGGGCCAGGGTCCTCGGGGACACTGAACACACTGCTCGTCTGAATACTCCAGTGGACGTTCATTTCCCAAGGAATTTCCCATGATCATCCATCCCCTGCCTGATGAAATACCTAAAAACACCTAGGCCAACCAGCCATTTCTAGGGAGGATGCAGGCTGCAGACTGGGGTCAGGACTTACCCCGTTCCAGGCCTGGGAGCCAACTCTACCCACTACCTTCCCCTATGGGAAGGGGCAGCAGCCAACCAGGCTGTGAGCCAGGGTGTAGAGTCTTCCATAAAAAACACCCAAGAATTCTGCCCTCTGGAGGGTGGCCCAATGGAGCAAAGGGGAAAATGGGGGAAGCAGACATCAGTAAGCTACCTGCTGGAGCTTCGGGCACCATGCTGAGTCTACACAGCCCTGCTTATCCCTGAGGACCTAGCCAGTGGGGGCCCAGGAACAGGGCCATGGCCTGGATTTGGCTCATAACTGGGCTGTTCTCATAGGCCCTGAGGACCAGCCCAGGCCTCAAGCAGAGTTTATCTTTCCTCATCCTGAATCATCCTACTCTAGCTACCAAGACAGAGGAACCAGAGATCAAATTGCTAACATCAACTGGGTCATAGAAAAAGCAAGGGAATTCCAGAAAAACATCTTCTGCCTCAATGACTATACTAAAGCCTTTGACTGTGTGGAGCACAACAAGCTGTGGAAAATTCTTAAAGAGATGGGAATACCAGACCACGTTACCTGCTTCCTGAGAAACCTATATGCAGGTCAAGAAGCAACAGTTAGAACCAGACATGGAAAAACTGGATCAAAATTGAGAAAGTAGTGCGTCAAGGCTGTATACTGTCACCCTGCTTATTTACCTTATATGCAGAGTACATCATGAAAAATGCTGGGCTGGATGAATCACAAGCTGGAATCAAGATTGCTAGGAGAAATATCAATAACCTCAGATATGTAGATGACACCACCCAAAAGGCAGAAAGTGAAGTGGAACTAAAGAGCCTTTTGATGAAGGTGAAAAATGAGAGTGAACAAACTGGCTTAAAACTCAACATTCAAAAAACAAAGATCATGGCATCTTGTCCCATCACTTCATGGCAAATGGATGGGGAAAAAAATGGAAACAGTGACAGATTTTCTTTTCTTGGGCTCCAAAATCACTGTGAACAGAGATTGCAGCCATGAAATTAAAAGAAGCTTGCTCCTAGGAAGTAAAGCTATGACAAACCTAGACAGCATATTAAAAAGCAAGAGACATCACTTTGCTGACAAAGGTCCATATAGTCAAAGCTATGGTTTTCCCATGAGTCATGTACAGATGTGAGAGTTGGGCAATAAAGAAGAATGAGCACCAGAGAATTGATGCTTTCTAATTGTGCTAGAAAAGACTCTTGAGAGTCCCTTGGACAGCAGGGAAATCAAATTAGTCAATCCTAAAGGAAATCAATCCTGCAATTTCATTGGAAGGACTGATGCTAAAGCTGAAGCTCCAATACTTTGGCCACCTGATGCGAAGAGCCAACTCACTGGAAAAGACCCTGATGCTGGGAAAGATTGAAGGCAAAAGGAGAAGGGGATGGCAGAGGATTAGATGGTTGGATGGCAACACCAACTCAATGGTCACGAATTTGAACAAGCTCTGGGAGATGGTGAAGGACAGGGAAGCCTGGCATGCTGCAGTCCGTGGGGTTATGGACACGACTTAATAACTGAACAACAACAAGACTTCGGGGCCCTTGTCTGTGTTCTTTTTCCTCCCAGTTCATTGAACTAGTCACCATGGGAAGGATTGCATGGAAGAGTACACCAAAGGCTATTAAATGAGTCAGGGAGAGGGTGGGAAGATTTGGGAGAATGGCATTGAAACATGTATAATATCATGTATGAAACGAGTTGCCAGTCCAGGTTCGATCCACGATACTGGATGCTTGGGACTAGTGCACTGGGACAACCCAGAGGGATGGTATGCGGAGGGAGGAGGGAGGAGGGTTCAGGATGGGGAACACATGTATACCTGTGGTGGATTCATTTTGATATTTGGCAAAACTAATACAATTTTGTAAAGTTTAAAAATAAAAATAAATTAAAAAAATAAATGAGTCAGGAATGCAATTTTTTAGTATTTATTTTTATTTACTTTATTATTTATTTGGTTGTGCCTGGTCTTAGTTGCATCACACGGAATCTTTTAGTTGCAGTATGTGAACTCTTAGTTGCAATGTATGGGATCTCGTTCCCCAACCAGGGCTTAAACCCAGTTCCCCTGAATTGAGAGCCTGGAGTCTTAGCCACCAGGACCACCAGGGAAGTCCCATGAAATGCATTTTTATTTCATGCATGCATAACACGTTTGGGCATTTGTTACACCCACTTAGACTATTGTAACACTCCCCCAAACCTACAACTTATGCTCTTACTGACACTTATTCCAGGAAGCAATGTATGGCAATGATCAGGGATATGGTGTTGGACATGAAATAAATCTAGATTTAAGTTCTGGCCCTGCCACTTACTAGATGCATAAACTTGGGAGTTAGTTAATCTCACTGAGCCTCATACTGTGGCTAATAACCACACACACCACATAAAGTTTTTGTAAGAATAAAACGAGAAAATGTCTCATATTCACTCATTTTTCAAGCATACTTTTGTTTTACATTGTAATGTTTCTGAAATCTAGGTGTGTCTTTTAATATAAGTTTAATATGGTACTGTTTCCTTTTTATGTTTTTTTTTTAATTCTTAATTTCCTGGAAAGCTGTTGCTATATAATTGGTGTATTAGGCATCTTAGAAGCAAGGGAATATGTTAGGAGGTAAAGGTCCCATTAAGTTCCCAATAAAGAGTAGATACTGTTTGTATTATTGTAGCTCCGCTAGACTTCCAGAGTGATTCATTCAACCAACCACTAAACCAGAGGTTGCAAATAGGATGTCCATTGGCCAAATCTGGCCCCAGGGTATGTTTCGATGCGCCCATTTCATTTGAAAGAATTACCAAAATCTGAAAACTGAGAGGCTTCATGGAGTAAACTGGATTCTCATCTTCTTTTTCAAAATTTTGGAAACTTCACTGGCCTGCATTCTCTGACATTCTGCAGCATTCATTAGCTGGAGCTATAGACAACACGCCTTTCATTTATGTCTTTTTTATTTTATGTATTTATTTTCAGCTGCACTGGGTTTTCCTTGCTGTGTGCGGGCTTTCTGGTTGCAGCAAGTGGGGGTACTCTCTAGTTGCAGTGTGCAGGCTTTTCAAAGCGGTGACTTCTCTTGTTGCAAAGCACAGTCTCACAGGTATTCCCAGGCTCCAGAGCACAGGCTCAGTAGTTGTGGCACAGGAGCTTAATTGCTCTGCTGCATGTGGGATCTCCCGTACTAGGGCTGGAACACATGTCTCCTGCATTGGCAGACAGATTCTTTACCACTGAGCCACTGGGGAAGGCCCCCATCATTCTAACTGTGATAACCCAGCGTCTCATTCACATACCCACTGGGTTCCTGGAGGCATTTGACTGCGGGACCTCAGCAAGAAATAGTAATTATTGGGTAACTGCCATGGACATCTGTTCTTTCAGTTGATCTAGGAGCCAGTTTGGTGACTTGGGGTGAGTGCTTCTGCTGTGTTCTGCAGCTGAACCATATACCTGAATAGTCCCTGTATAGTGGGCAGAGCCTCTCACAGTTATCTCATATCTGGTCTGGCAGTCACTTTTGAAAAATTTTAGTTTTCCTCACTAAGGTGCAACCTATAGACAAAGAAAAAGCACACAAAACATAAATACATAGCGTGACAGCTTGCCACAGGCCACACACAACTGTGTGACCTCCAAGAAAGAGAATGTCAATCATATGACATCGCTGATTGTGAAATCTAAAAAAATAAAGGTACAAGTAAACTTATTTACAAAACAGGAAGAGACTCACAGACATATAAAACAAACTTATGGTTACCAAAGGGGAAAAAGAGGTAAGGGGAGAGACTAATTAGGAGCTTGGGATTAGCAGTTACACACCACTATATATAAAATAGATAACCGACAAGACCTACTGTATAGCACAGGGAACTAAACTCAATATTTTGTATCATACACCTTTATTTAGAATTTAAACTTTACAATGACTATAGTATTCCATGTAATCATGAGACATTAAGTAATAAATGTAAAGCAATAATAAAAAAGAAAGGGAACATGACCAGTGCTCCCCAGATGTCTGCTTCATGTCCCCATTCAGCCAGGAACACCGTCTCCTCCTCACTCTTCCCCCACAAAGAGCAATCACTGTCCTGGCTTTTAACAACATAGACTGGTTTCTCCCATTTCGGTATTTTATTTAAATGTAAACATGCAGTGTATGCTGCATGGTTTCTTTTGCTCAACATTAGGTTTAAAATTTATATACATTCTTGCATATATTTTTAGGGAGTTCATTATCATTGTTTACAGGGTTCTCGTGGATGAATATACCACAATTTATTTGTCCATTCTACTGTTGATAGGCACTTGGTAGCTTCCAGTTTGGAGTTATGACAAATAGTGCTGCTATGAATATTCTAGTACATGCTCTGTGCTGTGCTGTGCTTAGTCACTCAGTCATGTCGACTCTTTGTGATCCCGCCTGGCTCCTCTGTCCATGGGGATTCTCCAGGCCAGAACACTGGAGTGGGTTGCCATACCCTCCTCCAGAGAATCTTCCCAACCCAGGGATAGAACCCAGGTCTCCCACATTGCAGGAGATTCTTTGCTGTTTGAGCCACCAGGGAAGCCATGATACTGGAATAGGTAGCGTATCTCTTCTCCAGGGGATCTTCTCCCTAGGAATTGAACCGGGGTCTCCTGCGCTGCAGGCGGATTCTTAACCAGCTGAGCTACAAGGGAAGCCTCATTCTAGAACATATCCTTGTTAAATAAATAAGTAACCACACACAAGTATATTTATATGTATATTTTTCCTTTATTGGGTATTTCTTCTGAGTATGGAATTGCTAGCTTCCCCCGTGGTTCAGCAGTAAGGAATCTGCCTACAATGCAGGAGCCACAGGAGGCACGGGTTTGATCCCTGGGTTGGGAAGATCCCGTGGAGGAGGACATGGCAACCCACTCCAGTATTCTTGCCTGGAGAATCCCCATGGACAGAGGAGCCTGGCGGGTTACAGTGCATAAGGTCACAAAGTGTCAGACATGACTGAAGAGACCTAGCACGCATGCATGCAGAGTATGATAATTCCAGCTTTAGGAAGCTAAAGTGTTTTCCAAAGTGACTATACCAATTCTTCACTCCTACCAGTAGAGTATGAGGATTCCAGTTGCTCCATATCCTCAACACTTGCCCATTTTTCCATCCTCCATTTTAGCCATCTGTTAATAGGTCGATGTGTAGTGATAACTCATTGTGGTTTTAATGTATATTCCGCTGATGATGGTGAGTACATTTTTAAGTGTTTATAGACCATTTGGATACTCTCTTTTGTGAAGCTACTATTTTTCAATTGTCTTTTCCTTCTTTAATGGCTTGTCTGTCTTTTTCTTATTGATTTGTACATCTTTGTGTCAGTTCAGTTCAGTTGTTCAGTCGTGTCCAACTCTTTGTGACCCCATGGACTGCAGCACACCAGGCTTCCATGTCCATCACCAACTCCCAGAGCTTGCTCAAATTCACGTGCATTGAGTCGGTGATGCCATCCAACCAGCTCATCCTCTGTCATCCCCTTCTCCTCCCGCCTTCCATCTTTCCCAGCATCAGGGTCTTTTCCAATGAATCAGCTCTTCGCATCAGGTGGCCAAAGTATTGGAGCTTCAGCTTCAGCTTCAGCATCAGTCCTTCCAATGAATATTCAGGATTGGTTTCCTTTAGGATTGACTGGTTTGATCGCCTTGCAGTCCAAGAGACTCTCAAGAGTCTTCTACAACACCACACTTAGAAAGCATCAATTCTTCGGTGCTCATCTTCAGAATACATTTTTGTGTATTCTGCACTTATTTCCTTTTCAGCATCTTCCCCCTGCCCCACCCCAGTGCTGTTTGTCTTTTCGCTCTCTTTATGGAGTTAATTTGATGAACAGACAGACCTTCTTCATTTCAATATGTCCAGTTTATCTTTTGTGTATTGTGTGCAGTGGAGGTGGTGGTACTTTTGGTGTTCTGGCAGACATTTTCAGTTGTCTATAAATGTAGATTCCCTACTTTTTCTTTGAAATGTGCTTAGCTGAATAATTTGCCTTCCCAGCCTCCCTTGCAGATGAGATGGCCATTTTGAAACCATGCCCCATAGGGTTAACAGAAGCTGGAACCTTAACAGAAATGCTTGAGTGTATCTTACAGAACAGTAGATAAGGAAACAACTTGTTAGAAACCCCTCTGTTTGTAACCTGCCTTTACTGATTAAGCCTGCTTTAGGGTTTTGTTTTTTTTCTTCCATTCTCTAACCGCATACTCTCCCAGCTCCAAGTTTCACGTAGCTTGGGTAATATATCACCAGGCTTCTTAACCACCCCTATAGATAATGCCTCTGACATATGGGTCACTATAGTAACAGGGGTTTAAGTTATTTTCCAGAAATTTGGAGTAGGCTTCTGTCCAATTCAGGCTGGCTAAGACTGGAGAGGACCATGGACTCTCAAACTGGGCCTGCTCAGAACATCGATTACCTCACCATTTCCCTGCTTCCAAACTCCTTTCCCCACACCTTAAGACCACTTTACAGGATGAACCTGGAGCCTATTATACAGAGTGAAGTAAGTCAGAAAGAGAAAGACAAATACAGTATGTTAATACATATATATGGAATTTAGAAAGATGGTACCAACGATCCTACATGCAGGGCAGCACAGGAGACACAGATGTATAAAGAACAGACCTTTGGACTCAGTGGAAGAAAGCGAGGGTGGGATGATTGGAGACTGAGGGAGTGATAGTTACATGAACCGTGAACTGCCTGATGTTCAAGCTGGTTTTAAAAAAGGCAGAGGAACCAGAGATCAAATTGCCAACATCCGCTGCATCATGGAAAAAGCAAGACAGTTCCAGAAAAACATTTATTTCTACGTTATTGACTATGCCAAAGCCTTTGACTGTGCAGATCACAATAAACTGTGGAAAATTCTGAAAGAGATGGGAATACCAGACCACCTGATCTGCCTCTTGAGAAACCTATATACAGGTCAAGAAGCAACAGTTAGAACTGGACATGGAACAACAGACTGGTTCCAAATAGGAAAAGGAGTTCGTCAAGGCTGTATATTGTCACCCTGCTTATTTAACTTATATGCAGAGTACATCATGAGAAACGCTGGGCTGGAAGAAACACAAGCTGGAATCAAGATTGCTGGGAGAAATATCAATAACCTCAGATATGCAGATGACACCACCCTTATAGCAGAAAGTGAAGAGGAACTAAAAAGCCTCTTGATGACAGTGAAAGAGGAGAGTGAAAAAGTTGCTTAAAGCTCAACATTCAGAAAACGAAGATCATGGCATCTGGTCCCATCACTTCATGGGTAATAGATGGGGAAACAGTAGAAACAGTGTCAGACTTTATTTTTCTGGGCTCCAAAATCACTGCAGATGGTGACTGCAGCCATGAAATTAAAAGATGCTTACTCCTTGGAAGGAAAGTTATGACCAACCTAGATAGGATATTCAAAAGCAGAGACATTACTTTGCCAACAAAGGTCCATCTAGTCAAGGCTATGGTTTTTCCTGTGGTCATGTATGGATGTGAGAGTTGGACTGTGAAGAAGGCTGAGCACTGAAGAATTGATGCTTTTGAACTGTGGTGTTGGAGAAGACTCCTGAGAGTCCCTTGGACTGCAAGGAGATCCAACCAGTCCATTCTGAAGGAGATCAGCCCTGGGATTTCTTTGGAGGGAATGATGCTGAAGCTGAAACTCCAGTACTTTGGCCACCTCATGCGAAGAGTTGACTCATTGGAAAAGACCCTGATACTGGGAGGGATTGGGGGCAGGAGGAGAAGGGGACAACAGAGGATGAGATGGCTGGGTGGCATCACTGACTCGATGGACATGAGTCTGAGTGAACTCTGGGAGTTGGTGATAGACAGGGAGGCCTGGTGTGCTACGATTCATGGGGTCACGAAGAGTCGGACACGACTGAGAGACTGAACTGAACTGAAATGAGTGATAGTTGCTCAGTCATGTCAGACTCTTTGCAACACCATGGGCTGTAGCCTGCCAAGCTCCTCTGTCCATGGAATTCTCCAGGCAAGAATACTGGAGTGGGTTGCCATTTCTTTCTTCAGGAATATCACTGAAACATGTATATTACCATATGTAAAATAGATGGCCAGTGCAAGTTCCATGCATGAAGCAGAGGACCCAAAGTCGGTGCTCTGGGACAATCCAGATGAACAAGGTGGAGAGGGAGGTGGGATGGGGGTTCAGGATGGTGTGGACACATGTATGCCTGTGGCCAATTCATGTTGATGCATGGCAAAAACCATCACAAAAGTGTAAAGTAATTATTCTCCAATTAAAATAAATTAATAAACAAAAAATAAACCACCTTACTTCTTTATTCTATAAATATCTCAAGCCTCTTGCATTCTGGGAGGCAGATCTGAGATTTGTTCTCCCATTTCCTCACTTGGTTCCCTTGTAAATAAACTCTTTCTCTGCTGCAGACCTCAGGGGTTTAGCTTGCTGCATGTTTGGCAAACAAATCTGGTTCAGTAACAATATGATACAGCTCTGGTCAATTAGAGAGAGAGAGAACTCTGCTGGGAGGTGGAAAGTTCTGGAGAGTTTTTGCTTTCCTAATAAAATGAGTCAACTCTGACTATATCTCCATTACCCTCCCTCTTGTGCCTGGAATACAAATATGATATTTGGAGCTGCAGTAGCCATTTTGTAACTATGAAGGAAAGGTCAAGAGAACTGAAATGACTTTAGCCCAATATCAATGAGCAGCTAAACCAAGATAAATAATAAACACACAAAAAGACACAAACACACGCATATTCCTTTGCTCTTCTGGACTTTTTGTATATAAGTGAATCTTTATTCATTGTTTTCTGTGACTTGTAGCCAACTTCATTTCTAACATAATGAAACCGTCCTCCCTCTCCCGCTCTTGTTCTTCCCATTGTATTTGTCAGGCTAATCCTCCTAAAATCCAGCTGTTTGCATATCCTCCCTCTGATTTGATACCTTCAATGCCCTGTGTCCTGGCTTTCAAGGGCCTCCAGGATCACAGCTTCTGTCTTCAAATCTGTCTTCCGTTCATTTCTGATTCACACAATTCCTACCTGGAATGCCAAGGGCAATGTCAACAGAGTGCTGAGTTTTATATTCAGTTGGGATGTTCATGTGTAAAGAGAATCTAAAGACATTCTCAGATATAAAAGAACTCAAATATTAGAGCACTATTTACTCATTTTGGGAGAATCAATTTGAGGATACAATGCAACCAAAGGAAAGATGAACCAAGGTGAAAAACAAATGCATGGAGAAGGTCTAGGAAGAAAGCCCTAGTGGTGAGTGCTACACCCCAATGATCAAAGAACTCGATCTAGAGAGAATTAAGGTCAGGACCTAATAACTATAGCTACAAGAAATGAAGTGCAATAGTTGTTACGAACATTGAAAGAAGCATCCTTATGATAATTTTTTAAATTACATTCAACTGAGAATGGTACTTACAGGATAAGTTAAACAAAATAGATAATGTTGTCTGTATTCAAACAGTTCTTACAAACCAATGAGAAATGTATAAACAAATGAGACCATTCCAGAAGGAATAAAAATGACTAAAAAAAAATCAAAGAGGCTCAACCTTAAGTACTAATGATTAAATATATGCAAGTTGAACAACATTTTTATTCAATTTCACCTTATCAGTTGTCAAAGAATAAAATTTGGTAATAAGAGTTTTGACAGGATGCAAAGGAGCAAACACTCTGTCTATTGGGTCTGTAAATAGGCTCAGTCTTGTGGACGGCTCCTCACGTTCTCTATTAAAATACAAAATGCATGAAGCAAGAAGCCTCCCAGACCTCACCAGCACATGCCTACCAAACAAGGCTGCATTTTTTAAATGTTTATCCTGTGATGACTACAATTCCCCACTTTCCCAGATAGCAGAAAGTGCAAGCTTCCCCACCCCCATTTTTGGCTCTCCAAGGAAAGCTTAGAAGTTCCATTCCATGACATTTCCACCAGCTCACCTTGTTTTGAACTGCTGCCACTCAGGACTTTGTAGCTCGTCTTGAACGCTCTGTTTTGTGGCCCCCATTCCATTCCAATCTGAGACCCAGACTTAAACTTAACCCTGACTTTAATCTCCCCTCAAAGCATGAGCGTGTTGAGCCAGATGTAACTGAGTGATTGAGGAAAATCAGAAATTGCCTGACACTGTTCCTCCAAGTAATTGTTCCTGGGAACCACAAGCTCAACCCGACCCCTGGGGATTTTCTAATTCCTACAGCCCAATCCGTGTTCAAGATTTCCAGTCTTCATGTTGATGTATGGCAAAACCAATACAATATTGTAAAGTAATTGGCCTCCAATTAAAATAAATAAACTTATATTAAAAAAAAAAGGATTTCCAGTCTTCTCCATTGACTAGAAGACGTTACTTTTCTTACCGTGCACAGTTCTCCAAATGTTTGAATTTTTATAAGGATAATAGTTCATTTTATGATCAGAAAAACATATACACACATGATAAAACTACATAAGAAAAAAAATATATATCCAGGAATTATAGGTGGATCCAAATAACACATATAGTCAAATTCTGGTGGCCAGAACAGGCAGTTAAGTTAAGGAACACCCCACCTAGAGTACATCTTGTTCCTGTCTGGGTGTGCCACACATTACAGGCACTCAATAAATGTTTGTTGAATGAATAAATTAATGTTGACCACCCCCCCATTACCTTATGAGATAAAGTCCAAACTCATTTGAATGGATTCCAAGTCTTCATGTCCTGGCCTTAAACTTTCATGGTTTTACTCTAGTCACACTGCTGCATTCACTGGGCCTTTGCCTGCTTCATCTCATCCTCACTTCAAGGCTCATTTCCACCTTGACAACCCTGTGTTCACAGTCATCCCTCCTTCCTTGAGCTTTAAATCTGCTTACTCTTTATCACATTTCATTTCACATATTAGTTCTTTTCCTACACTTGTAAACCTTGTCTCCTGAAGAAGATACATCCCAGGAGGGTCAGGTCCTCTTGACCTGATGTCAAGGAGGTCCACAAAACAGAGCGTTCAAGACGAGCTACAAAGTCCTGAGTGGCAGCAGTTCAAAACAAGGTGAGCTGGTGGAAATGTCACGGAATGGAACTTCTAAGCTTTCCTTGGAGAGCCAAAAATGGGGGTGGGGAAGCTTGCACTTTCTGCTATCTGGGAAAGTGGGGAATTGTAGTCATCACAGGATAAACATTTAAAAAATGCAGCCTTGTTTGGTAGGCATGTGCTGGTGAGGTCTGGGAGGCTTCTTGCTTCATGCATTTTGTATTTTAATAGAGAACGTGAGGAGCCGTCCACAAGACTGAGCCTATTTACAGACCCAATAGACAGAGTGTTTGCTCCTCTTGACATCCAGGATGTCAAGGTCCTCTCTTGCTCCTGTTTCTTCCCTGTAATTAGTGACCAACAAATATTAATAGTTGTTGATTTCTGAATCCATTATTCTTCTTCTGTTCACTGAATCATCAACTCTGTCTTAGGCTGGGTTCCCCAGAAGCCAATCTGAGGACCTGAGACCAGGATTTTGGAGAAAGTGACTCATTAGGTAGTCTTCCAGAAAAATGGGTAAGAAAATGAGGCAGAAGGGTGGGGAGGAGAAGGAGGTCAAGTAAGGATGGGTTATCAACACAAGCCACAGAGGGTAATGGTAACCTAACTTTCTGGGGAGCTTTGGGGGCAGTGCAGATCATGTAATATTTGACCACCTAATGTGAAGAGCCAACTCATTGGAAAAGACTCTGATGCTGGGAAAGATAGAAGGCCAAAGGAGAAGGGGGCGACAGAGGATGAGATGATTGGATGGCATCACCAACTCAATGGGCATGAGTTTGAGCAA
This sequence comes from Bubalus bubalis, assembly GCF_019923935.1. NCBI lineage: Eukaryota > Metazoa > Chordata > Mammalia > Artiodactyla > Bovidae > Bubalus > Bubalus bubalis. The sequence goes on along the minus strand of NC_059180.1, from coordinate 21,325,187 downwards.
ATCTGGGAGATAGCGAAGGACAGCAGAGTCTGGTGTGCTGTAGTCCATGGAGTCCCAAAGAGTCGGACACAACTTAACAACTGAACAATAAAAACAACAGGTTTTTATTGTCTAGGAAATGGACACCTAGAGTTGTTCCATTAGGGCAAAGGCACTGGAGCACTCACCCTTCACCTGTACTGTTAGTCATTGATTAGGGCTGTCCCCAGGGCATAATCTTTCAGGTATCTGGGCTCTATAGTCTAGGATAGGGCGGGCGTGGTAGAAGCAAGTTCTGGCCGGAAGGTACAGGCTGCTGGACTGAAAACCCACTGGAGCCTGTAGTACACAAAAACAGTCAAACAACCAGTGTGTGGACAGCTGACCCCATCTGCCCTTTCTTTCCACTGACATTTACTTAATATCTATTACATGGCAGACACCGCAGGGAAATCATTGCAGCCTTAGCCCATAGGGTCCAGTCCTGATGTCTTGCAGGAGAGACAGTCACACCGGATTCAGTCTTGTCCAGGTCCAGGAGGAACAGAGCGAGAGCAGAGGTCGAGGGGAGCCCAGGGAGGAGATGGCCAAACTGCCCAAGTTTATTTCCGGGCATGACCTAGGCTCTTAAAGAATGAATGAGGAAAGAGGGAATTCCTAGCAAAGGGAACAGAATGTCCAAAGGTAGAGAAACAAAAGTACATGTTTGTTTGGAAATGGGGAGTAGTTTGCCAAGGCTGGAACACAGGGTGTGGGAGTAAGGAAGCGAGCTGGGAGCTGTAAAGAGAGCAGGTTGAGGTGGGGAAGAGTTTTTCTGGCTTGCAAAGGAAACAGTAAAATTTTAAGAGAAGTCTGGCCTTGATTAGAGAGGTATTTTAGGAAGAGGGCTCCATATAAGCCGTATACTGTACAGCAGGTGTTCTGCCAGCCCAGCATAGGTGACCTCTACCAGATGATCTAGCTCTCTAGTCACGGTGACTGGCCAGGGAGAGGCTCATGCCAAGCAGATGAGTGAGTCTGGTCTGCAGCTGCACGTGGGGCGGAGCGAGGCCCGGGGCAGGTGGAGACCAACACAGAAAAGAGCCGGGAGATGGAGAAGGGGAGGAGGGTCTCTGAGGACATCCGCTCAGCACCTGATCCAGCAGGACATGTGAATACCAATAGTCTCTGTGAACGTGATTCAACCAGTTTCCATAAATCCCGTTTTCCTAAAATCCAGTTTGAATCAAGTTTTTGTCACATCAAGAAGCCCCATTCATACAGAAAGTGTTTCAAAACCCAAACCCTTCTGGATATGTAGCAAAAAACAACAACAACAACTTTACATAATAGAGGAAAAACACTTTATTATAGAAGGGAAAAAACTGTGACATCATTACACAAAACTCTGGACAGTTTGGACCAAGTTGAAAGGAATGCCAAGTACAGCCTGTACGTCCTGCTCCCAAGCTCCATCAGTTCAGTTGCTCAGTTGTGTCCTACTCTTTGTGACCTCATGGACTGCAGCACGCCAGGCCTCCCTGTCCATCCCAAGTTCCATATAAACTGAAATAATTCCCAAAGGGCCCATTACTTCCCTAGGCTTATTGGGAAGAAGATGGACATACAGAGAGGCTTGGCAAAGACAGGAAACGTACCATCTGATATCTGCTCCTTACGACATTCATCAGTGGTATTTGGATTAGAAGTTCTAACAAAGCTGTTCTGAGGCTCCGTACCCCACGTGTCCCTGGAGGAGGTACGGTCCAACACAGTGGGAAATTTAGGGGAATGACTCAGCCTCCAGGGCCCTAGTTACCCCAGAATTCATGTAGCACAGATGGTTTTCTATGTGAAGGAGACTTCACCATCTAAGTGCCCATACTGCCATCAACTTTGGAGAAAGCGTCCAAGGTGGTATTCAGAGGAAAACTCCTAGTGCTAAGTGCTTTTATTAATAAATAAGCAAATCTAATTCTAAAAAGAAGTCAGTGTGAGTTCAGCTCAAGAAATAAGGAAAAGGCTTCCCTGATGGTCCACCGGTTAAGAATCTGCCTTGCAATGCAGGGGTCACCAGTTTGATCCCTGGTCCAGGAAGATTCCATAGGCCTGTGGACCACAATTACTGAAGCCTGTGCCCTGGGGCCTGTGCTCTGCAACAAGAGAAGCCATTGCAATGAGAGACCTACTCACCACAGCTGGAGAGTTCCCACCCACTTGCTGCAACTAGAGAAAGCCCGAGCACAGCAACAAAGACCCAGTGCAGTCAAAAGAAATAAATATTTTTCTAAAAAAATAAGGAAAAGTGAAACAAAATAAATCAAAAGAAAGCAAGAGAAAATGGACCAATTTACAAAAGGGAAGTTGGGGGAGGGAAGGGGAAAAAAGGGGCAGAATTGGTGAAACCAAAAGAAGCTTGTATGAAAAAACTAGACAATAAAACCATGTGAGTATTTGTGTGTGTGTGTGTGTATGATTGTGTTTACAAACTTCTTTCTTTCTGACCCACTTATAAACATCCTGTATTTTTGTATTTCCCATCTAACTCCTTCTCCCCATTACAAACATGCTAGCAATAAGATAGTTAATATAATTATTACAATCAGTCTAAATATGAGATGCTAGAAGGGGAGTAAAGGCTGAGGATGAAGGGTAACAAGCCTGTGGAATAGGAGTGAAGGCTGAGCTTGGAGGGGTCACCGGAGCCACTTGAAGCAGAAGTGGATCCCTTGGACTGAGCAACATTGTTAAAACTCACTTACTGCCTCTTCAGGATATTTCATGAGATGGGGGATAGAGAGGCACAGCCTTTTCAAATGCCTTCAGCTGCCACGGTACACCTCTGGAGCTGAAATCTACTCCACGACCAGCCACGTGGGCTTCCAGGCATATTTAGATTACAGTTAAGGCATCCCAAAACACAGAAAACGCAACACACAACTTTTAGAAAGAGAAAAGGAACATGAACAGTGAAGGGGCAGAGACTAATACAATTTTTAAAAATTCACTAATTTTATCCCATTACTTTGAAAAGACTGATGAAAAAGATTAAAACCAATTAAAGCTACGAAATAGCTCAATGAATATAAACGGATTTGAATTTGAACACCCATTCCATTTTGATTCTTCGCATGTTCACATCTTTGCATGCATTTAAGTTTTTCTTCAGCTCTATCTATCTAGTTTGAAAGTTTTCTTCAGAAGGGTCTTGCACAATTTTAATTCTATTCTGGGATATCTTTAAGTTCGGATAATAGAGTGGTTGAAGGGATCACTCACAATAGCAACCAAAGCTACCAAATACCTACAGATTAGTTTACTAGAATAGCCAAGACACTCTTGGGAAACAAAGAGAATGGGAGCAATGTCAGTGGGCAGGAAGCTTACCAATAAGATATCAAAATCGTTATAAAGTAACAATTCTTAAAAGTGTGGAATTGCAGCTCCATAAGGAGCAATGGAACACTTGCAATAACAGGGAACACACTACAGGATTTCCCTGATATAGGAACTTCCAAGACTTTACAGGACAAGGACTTTACAGGACTTCCCTGGTACAGGACTTGACCCAGTGGTAAAAGATCTACCTGCCAATGCAGGGAACATGGGTTCGATCCCTCGTCTGGGAAGATTCTACATGCCACGGGGCAACGAAGCCTGTGTGCCACAACTACTGAGCTCATGCATCCTGGAGCCCACGCTACATAACAAGAGAGGCCACCACAATGAGAAGCTTGCATAGTGCAGCTAGAGAAAGCCCCCACGCAGCAACGAAGACCCAGTGCCGCCAAAACTAAATAAGGAAAATTAAATTGAAAAAAAAAAAAAAAAAAAAAAAACAGAAAACAGGGAACACACTACAGATAGAGGAAACAACTTGGATAAATCGCAGAGACATTTTGCTGAGTGATTAAAGCCAATCTCAAACTCCGAGAGATAGTGAAGGACAGGGAAGCCCGAACATGCTGTGGTCCATTGCGTCACAAAGAGTCAGACATGACTTAGCGACTGAACAACAATAACAACAAAAGGTTCCCAGCTATGGGAGTCCACTTACATGACATTCTGGACAAGAGAAAATTATGATAAAGAACAGACCAGCTGCCACTCAATTAAATGGGGGTGATTATGAAGGGGGTGACATGCGGAAGGGAGTTATTCAGGGTGGTGGAAGTCTTTCCCAATTTCATATCCTGGTGGTGGTGATGGTTACAAAAATATAAACGTATGTTAAAATTCACAGAACTATGCATCCAGAAAAGGGAAATTTTACTATAGATGATTTTAAAACTAAAATAAGCAAAGCAGTATATAGAGTGGGTAGTATTGTTTTAACAAAGAGATGAATGAAACCAAAACCAGTCTAAGTATTATATAAGACTGTTAATATGTAAAAACAGCTTGCGGAGACATGGGTTGCACAACGGTATGAATGTACTTAACACTACTGAACTGTACATTTAAAAATGTGAAGACAGTCAATTTTATGCTATGTGTATCTTACCATCATTTTTTAAAATTGGCCCTAAGTTGATAACTATGTCGATGGAAGATAGGTATTTCGCTTGTACCATTTTGGGCTTCCCTGAGGCCTCTGATGATGAAGAATCTGCCTGCAGTGCAGGAGACCCAGCTTCAATCCCTGGATCAGGAAGATCCCCTGGAGAAGGGAATGGCAACCCACTCCAATATTCTTGTCTGGAGAATCCCATGGACAGAGGAGCCTGGTGGGCTATTCAGTTCATGGGGTCGCAAACAGTCGGACATGACTGAGCGACTAACCCTTTCACTTTTTACCATTTACTACTTTTGTATACTTTGACATTTTCTATAACAAAATATTTATTTGTTTGGCTGCATCAGGTCTTAGTTGCAGCACTCAATCTTCAATGAGGCGAGAGGGCTGCTCTCGATGTGGCACACAATCTTAATTGCCCCAAGGCGTTTGGGATCTTAGTCCCCCAACCAAGGATCAAACCCACATCCCCTGCATTGGAAGACAGATTCTTAACCACTGGACCACCAGGGAAGTCCCACATTTTTGTTTCCTTAAAAATTTATTTTCAAATTAGTGATGAAATACTAATAAAAGCATGGAGACATTTGAGTGAGTAAAAGTCATTCAGTTGTGTCCCTCTCTTTAGCCCGCCAGGCTCCTCTGTTCATGGAATTCTCCAGGCAAGAATGTTGGAGTGGGTTGCCATTTTCTTCTCCAGGGGATCTTCCCAACCCAGGGTTCCAACCCAGGTCTCCCCCATTGCAGGCGGCTTCTTTTCCATCTAAGCCACTTTTGGCCTTTAGTTTCTAGAAAAAATTAGATCTTACCCATATTTTTACACAGCTTTTGAACTGTGGTGTTGGAGAAGACTCTTGAGAGTCCCTTGGACTGCAAGGAGATCCAACCAGTCAATCCTAAAGGAAACCAATCCTGAATATTCATCGGAAGGACTGATGCTGAAGCTGAAACTCCAGTACTTTGGCCACCTGTTGGGAAGAGCTGACTCATTAGGAATGACCCTGATGCTGGGGAAGATTGAGGGCAGGAGGAGAAGGGGATGACAGAGGATGAGATGGTTGGATAGCATCACTGACTCAATGGACATGAGTTTAAGCAAGCTCTGGGAGTTGGTGATGGACAGGAAAGCCTGGCGTGCTGCAGTCCATGGGGTTGCAGAGTCAGACACGACTGAACGCCTGAACAACAACAACAATCCATATTTTAAAAGATGGGTTATATTGAAATTTTTGTGTAAGAAAAATAAAAACATATAAGAACTAGAGAAAAGTCAGGAGAGTGAAATTACAACCCAGGTGTGGGGAAAGCCTTGCAAAACCTCAAAGAAAACCCAGACAACATAAAGGAGGAAAAAGAGCAATGGATTTGGTAATATAAAAATTCAAACTTAGGTGTAGTTTAAAAAAAAAAAAAGCCAAACTAAAGAAAAAACCATAAGTTATTAGAAGTTAAACTGTAAACTTGAAAAAGTGATTTGTCACAGAACTCCTGTCCCCTCAGGCTCATCTTCCAGTTAAGGACGCTGCCTGGCCTGGGGGCCTCTGAGTTTGCTTCCTGTGAAGCAAGTCTTTCTTTTCAAGCCTTTATCTTTGCTTTTCAACCTTCTAATTTAAGAGATAAGAGAGTTAATGATAATTGTGAAGTCACTCAGTCCTGTTCGACTCTTTGTGACACCATGGACTGTAGCCTACCAGACTCCTCCATCTATGGGATTTTTCCAGGCAAGAATACTGGAGTGAGTTGCCATTTCCTTCTCCAGATCTTCCCAACCCAGGGACTGAACCCGGGTCTCCTGCATTGTAGGCAGATGCTTTACCGTCTGAGCCACCAGGGAAGTTGATAATTAGGGGACTGGAAAAAAACAGATATAGTTTGTGGCTCTCAGAGAGAGAGACCCAGCTGCCCATTCATTATTGAGCTTGGACCCAGAAGAACAAAAATGTCCCTAAACTCAGGCTACCCTGCTCAACCTCCCTGAGCCCCAATTTCTCCATCTGTTAATGGAGTTGATGATGAAACCTCCCCATTAGAGGATTACTCTGATGGCTGCCAACATGGTAAGAACTAAGGAAATGTTAGTTATTCCTTATGATGGGTGACAGGTTTATGGATGATCTGCGTAGGAGTCTATTTTCTTCTGTGGACACTTTGGTGTTTCTTAAACACTGGACACCAACTAGGTGCTACTATTATAATCAAGAAGAGGTCATTTACATTTTGTCTTTTTTTTTTTTAAAAGAGGTGACATTGAGGTTTAACTAATCTCTGGAGGAGAGATCAAGGAAGACCTTAGGATGCTTATGCTAGTCCTTAATCTTTGAGAGTGATGTTCCCTCCCCAAATTATTATTTTTTGTATATATAATTTTATTTATTTCTTTATTTTGACTGTGTTGGGTCTTTGTTGCTGTGTGGGTTTTTCACTAGTTGCTGCAAGCAGGGTCTATTCTTCCTTGTGGTGCACTGGCTTCTCATTGAGGTAGCGTCTCTTGTTGTAGAGAATGGGCTCTAGGGCACGAGAGCTCAGTAGCTGTAACACGTGGGCTCAGTAGCTGTAACACGTGGGCTCAGCAGTTGTGGTTCCCTGGCTCTAGACCACAAGCTCAATAGTTGTAGTGCTCCAGCTTAGTTGCTCCGTGGCATATGGGATCCTCCTGGATCAGGGATTGAACCCATGTCCTCTGTATTGGCAGATGGATTCTTTACCACTGAGCTACCAGGGAAGTCCTCTCCCCAAATTCTTATCCCAAGTGGATGCAAGGATGACCCTGATACCAGCCCTCCCTGTGAGTGGCTCTACATGATGTTAAGTAAAGATGGGCAGAAAGTTTAATACAGCACAGGGTGATCATTAGGATGCGAGTGAGTACAGAAAGTTACAGTAGATGCTAATTATGACCTGAGTAGCTAGAGGTGATATTTGAGCCTAATTGAGCATATTTCAGTAAGTATGGGGGTTGAGGGTCTCGGAAGAGGGAACACATCAGAAAATGCACACAGGCGTGGAAGGGCATGAGGAGTTGGGTGAAGCAAGATGTCCAAATGATTTTTCCATGAGTAGGAGGGCCAGAAAGCTGGAATGGTCATCTGAGGGTTGTCAAGTTCTTGAAGGAGAATGAAGTCATCCTACAGCCAAAGGGAGACAATGGACAGATGGGCAGAGATGATGAGATCAGATCCTCATTTTCGGTAAAAATATAAAAACACTGAAACAGAGCAGGGATGGGTTGGAGCAAAGTGAACTTTCATTCATTCAATTCCCTAAATATTTGTTGAGATCACCCGGTATTTGTTTCCTATTGCTCCTGTAAGGAACTATCACAAAATCAGTGGCTTAAGATAATACAGATTTCTTATTTCACAGTTCTGGATGTCAGAAATTTGAAGTAGGTTGCAGTCGGGTCTGAAATATCTAAAATCAAGATGAGGGCCGGGAGTGCTTGAGGAGAATCCATTTCCTTGCCTCTCCAGTATCTAGAGGCCCCTACTCCTGGCTCCTTCCTCCATCTTCACAGCCAGCATCATCAACCTGACTTCTCTTTGACTCCCTTTCTCTCTGCCTCTCTCTCCCCCTTTAAGGTCCCTGTGCTCCCATTGTGTCTATCCAGATAATTCAGAACAATCTTTCCATCTCAAGATCAATGAATTGGTAAACTTAATTCCATATACAGTGTTAACTCCCCTTTGCCTTATAAGCTAATGTAGTCACAGGTTCTGCAGGTTGGGATGTGGATGTCTTTGCAGCGGGTGCATTATTCTGCTAACCACACTCTCTATGTATTAGGGATGTGTTAGGTTTTGGGGATTAGAATGAAAACTGACCTTTTCCAGTCCTGTGGCCACTGCTGAGTTTCCAAAATTTGCTGGCATACTGAATGCAACACTTTCACGGCATCATCTTTCAGGATTTGGAATAGCTCAACTGGAATTCCATCACCTCCACTAGCTTTGTTCATAGTGATGCTTTCTAAGGCCCACTTGACTTTACATTCCAGGATGTCTGGCTCTAGGTGAGTGATCACACCATTGTGATTATCTGGGTCATGAAGATCTTTTTTGTACAGTTCTTCTGTGTATTCTTGCCACCTCTTCTTAATATCTTCTGCTTCTGTTAGGTCCATACCTTTTCTGTCCTTTATCGAGCCTATCTTTGCATGAAATGTTCCCTTGGTATCTCTAATTTACTTGGAGAAATCTCTAGTCTTTTCCATTCTGTTGTTTTCCTCTATTTCTTTGCATTGATTGCTGAGGAAGGCTTTTTTATCTCTCCTTGTTATTCTTTGGAACTCTGCATTCAAATGGTATATCTTTCCTTTTCTCCTTTGCTTTTTGCTTCTCTTCTTTTCACAGCTATTTGTAAGGCCTCCCCAGACAGCCATTTTGCTTTTTTGCATTTCTTTTCCATGGGGATGGTCTTGATCCCTGTCTCCTGTACAATGTCACGAACCTCCGTCCATAGTTCATCAGGTACTCTGTCTATCAAATCTAGTCCCTTAAATCTATTTCTCACTTCCACTGTATAATCACAAGGGATTTGATTTAGGTCATACCTGAATGGTCTAGTGGTTTTCCCTACTTTCTTCAATTTAAGAAAGGCAATGCCAAAGAACACTCAGACTACCACACAATTGCACTCATCTCACACGCTAGTAAAGTAACGCTCAAAATTCTCCAAGTCAGGCTTCAGCAATACATGAACCGTGAACTTCCAGATGTTCAAGCTGGTTTTAGAAAAGGCAGAGGAACCAGAGATCAAATTGCCAACATCCGCTGCATCATGGAAAAAGCAAGAGAGTTCCAGAAAAAACATCTATTTCTGCTTTATTGACTATGCCAAAGCCTTTGACTGTATGGATCACAATAAACTGTGGAAAATTTTGAAAGAGATGAGAATACCAGACCACCTGACCTGCCTCTTGAGAAACCTATATGCAGGTCAGGAAGCAAAAGTTAGAACGGGACAGAGAAAAATAGATTGGTTTCCAAATAGGAAAAGAGTACGTCAAGGCTGTATATTGTCACCCTGCTTATTTAACTTCTATGCAGAGTACATCATGAGAAACACTGGGCTGGAGGAAGCACAAGCTGGAATCAAGATTGCCAGGAGAAATATCAATAACCTCAGATATGCAGATGACACCACCCTTATGGCAGAAAGCGAAGAAGAACTGAAAAGCCTCTTGATGAAAGAGAAGAGTGAAAAAGTTGCTTAAAGCTCAACATTCAGAAAACTAAGATCATGGCATCTGGTCCCATTATTTCATGGGAAATAGATGGGGAAACAGTGGAAACAGTGTCAGACTTTATTTTTAGGGGGCTCCAAAATCACTGCAGATGGTGATTGCAGCCATGAAATTAAAAGATGCTTACTCCTTGGAAGGAAAGTTATGACCAACCTAGATAGCATTTTCAAAAGCAGAGACATTACTTTGCCAACAAAGGTCCATCTAGTCAAGGCTATGGTTTTTCCTGTGGTCATGTATGGATGTGAGAGTTGGACTGTGAAGAAAGCTGAGCGCCGAAGAATTGATGCTTTTGAACTGTGGTGTTGGAGAAGACTCTTGAGAGTCCCTTGGACTGCAAGGAGATCCAACTAGTCCATGCTAAAGGAGATCAATCCTGGGTGTTCATTGAAAGGACTGATGCTGAGGCTGAAACTCCAGTACTTTGGCTACTTCATGCGAAGAGTTGACTCATTGGAAAAGACTCTGATGCTGGGAGGGACTGGGGGCAGGAGGAGAAGGGATGACAGAGGATGAGATGGCTGGATGGCATCACCAACTCGATGCACATGAGTCTGAGTGAACTCCGGGAGTTGGTGATGGACAGGGAGGCCTGGCGTGCTGTGGTTCATGGGGTCGCAAAGAGTCGGACATGACTGAGTGACTGAACTGAACTGAGGTTTTGCGGACACTGGAGAAGGAAATGGCAACCCACTCCAGTATTCTTGCCTAGAGAATCCCATGGACAGAGGAGCCTGGTGGGCTGCTGTTCATAGGGTCAGCACAGATTTGGACACGACTGAAATGACTTAGCAACAGCAGCAGCAGCAGGTTTTGGGGACACAGATAAAGAAGGTTCCTGACCTCATGGGGCTTCTATTTTACTATAGATAGATAATTTACAGATAAACATGCAAATGCTTTTTTAAGATAATTTCAGAGTGTCACGTGCTCTGTGTGAAATAAAATAGAAATATGAAACAGGATGCTCAGAAAAGGCTTCTCTAGATGACATTTAATCTGAGACCTGATGAGATAGTGCTAGTATGGGAAGATCCAATTGGACTGTTCCCAGCAGTGGGAATGGCAGGCACAAGGGTCCTGAGGCAGGAGAGGACCACTGCAATAGTTCAAGAGCAGGAGGGCAGCTGGAGCCATTACAAAGAAGGAGAGTCTATAGGACTCAGCACCTGATGAAGCATGTTATGTGAAGTGAGGGAACCGGCATTAATTATGTGGACTTACATAACAAATACCCCAAACCTTAGTGACTTAGAAAAGCAGGGTTTATTGTTTCACATTTTATGAAGGTTGGGAGTCTAGGAGCAGTTTAGTTAGGTGGCTCTGGATCAGTCTCTCATGGAGGTTACAGTCAAGCAATTGGCCAGGGCTGTAGTTTCTGAAGCCTCAACTGGGGCTTAGCTCATTCACATGGTAGTTGGTAGGCGGCTTCAGCTCCTCCAGCCCTCTCTGTAGGTCTGTTCACAGCGTGTCTTCCCTCAGAGCAAATAATGAGAGCAAGAGGGTGAATGAGAGCTCAGAATGGAAGCCTCAGTCCTTTGAACCTATCCCAGAAATGATGGGCTATCACATTCTGCCATACGCGATTACCTACAGAGCTGTGTTCCTACTGATGCTGTAAAAAGCTGCTACAAGCTTCGTGGCTTTAAACAGCACAGAATTATTATCTTACCGTTCTCCAGATCAGAAGTCTGAAATGGGTCTCACTTGGCTACTATTTAAGATGTGTCAAGAAGGCAGGGTTCCTTTCGGAGACCTTAGGAGAGAATCCATTTGCCTGCCTTTCTCAGTGCCCAGAGACACCCACAGTCCTTGGCTCCTGCTCCCTTCCATTTTCAAATCCAGCAATGCCCGGTTGAAGCCATTCCTCTAATTCTGACTCTTCTGCATTCTTCTTCTGCATTTAAATTCATGTTGATATATGGCAAAATCCATCACGATATTGTAAAGTAATTATCTTCCAATCAAAATAAATCAATTAATTGGAAAAAAAAGAACACCTGTGGTTACATTGGGGGCTTCCCAGGTGGTGCTAGTGGTAAAGAACCCATCTGCCAACGAAAGAGACATAAGAAAGGCAGGTTCAATCCCTGGGTCAGGAAGATCCCTTGGAGGAGGGCATGCTAACCCACTCCAGTATTCTTGCCTGGAGAATCCCATGGACAGAGGAGCCTGGTGGGCTATGGCCCACAGGGTCACAAAGAGTCAGACATGACTGAAGCGATTTAGTACACATGCCCGCACATGATTACATTGGGCCCATCCAGATAATCCAGGATAATCTCCCCATCTCTAGGTCAATTAATTAATAGCCTTAATTCCATTTACAATCTTAACTTTCCCTCTCCATGTAACCTAAAGCCTTTGACTGTGTGGATCGCAAAAAACTATGGAAAATTCTTAAAGAGGTGAGAGTACCAGACCACCTTACCTGTCTCATGAGAAACTTGTATGCAGGTCAAGACACAACAGTTAGAACCTTACGTGGAACAGCTGATTCCAAATTGGGAAGGGATATTGGGAAATATACAACAAGGCTGTATATTGTCATCCTGCTTATTTAACTTACAGGTAGATTATATCATGTGAAATGCCAGGCTAGATGAATCACAAACTGAAATCAAGATTGCCAAGAGAAATATCAACAATCTCAGATAATCTGCATCCATTCTAATGGCAGAAAGTGAAGAGGAACTACAGAGCTGTCTTAAAACTCAACATTTAAAAAACTAAGATCATGGCATCCAGTCCCATGACTTCATGGCAAATAGAAGGGGAAAAAGTGAAAGCAGTGAAAGATTTTATTTTGAGAGGGCTCCAAAATCACCGCAGGTAGTGGCAGCAGTCATGAAATTAAAAGACACTTGCTCCTTGGAAGAAAAGCTATGACAAACTCAGACAGCATATTAAAAAGCAGAGACATCGCTTTGCCAACAAAGGTCCATGTAGTCAAAGCTATGATTTTTCCAGTAGTCATGTACAGATGTGAGAGCTGGACCATAAAGAATTGATGTTTTCAAATTGTGGTGCTGGAGAAAACTCTTCAGAGTCCTTTGGACTGCAAGGAGATCAAAACAGTCAATCCTAAAGGAAATCAACCTGAATATTCATTGGAAAGACTGATACTGAAGCTGAAACTCCAATACTCTGGCCACCTTATGTGAAGAGCTGACTCCCTGGAAAAAACCCTGATGCTGGGAAAAACTAAGGACAAGAGAAGCGGGCAGCAGAGGATGAGATGGTTAGATAGCATCACTGACTCAATAAACATGAATCTGAGCAAACTCCAGGAGACAGTAGAGGACAGAGGAGCCTGATGTGCTGATGTCCATGGAGTCGCAGAGAGTTGGACACAACTTAGTGACTCAATGATAACATATTCACAGGTTGCAGGGGTCAGGACATGAAATCTTTGGAGGCCATTATTCTGCCAACCACTCAAACCAGTCATGGTAAATATGGGAGAAAACCCCCCAAGGACAGGAATAGCAGGAGGCATGGATAACTGGGGGCCTTCCACAGTGCCCTGTAGATTTCCAGTTTAAGCCATTGGTTGAGCAGATGATAAACACTATAGCCTGGCCTCAGATACCATTAGAAATTAAAGCTCAATTTGTTTTCTAGTCATTTGTATGATCATGTCACAATGATGTGTCCCTATCTTCTTGTTCAGCAGCTGGGCCAAGTTTCCCTTCAGAGAAAGATTCTCAAGGTGCTGGGAATAGGGAGGGGGCAGGGAATTCCAATTGTATCAAATTGCCCCCTGTCCATCTGGCACTCTCATTACACCTGGCTTCTTAAAGTCAAAGACAACAGGAAAAGTGCTAACGTGACATTGCTCTTCCCATCTCCTCTTAATCCCCTCTCCCACAAAGCAGGTAAATCCAACCTTTGTTCCACACAGTGGACAAAACAAAACATAACACAGAAAGCAAGGGGCATCGATGTTTGGACAACCAAAGAGTGAGGGTTAAGGGTGCTCATTTCAAGGTGACGTGCTCTGGGTGTCTGATTTCTCAACTTCATTCCATCCCTGGTATCATTATGAGATCTGTCCTCATGCTAAGAGTCTAAAGCAATGTTTTCCATGGTCACCCTCCGTTTACACTATCCCATCCAGCTGTATTTTCAGCAGGAGGTTTCTGATTATGCAATAAGCATTGTAGGATATGAAAACAACTCAGGCAGCAGGTAAGGTCATCCTAAGGTGATTCTCATGCTAAAACTAGTCGCAGGCCACTTCTGGGCTATTTAGCCCATCCTGGGCCCCAGGTATCCTCTCCCCTCCAAAAAAAAAAAAAAAAAAAAAATTAAAATAAGTCTAGGATTCCTGGACTTATTGATACTCTCCTTTCAATACCCTCCAACTGATCCTACATCAAAAGCCAAGACCTGTTGCTTTAGTTCCCTGGACAGCTTTAGAGTCTGTCTTCTCTCCATCCTCAGTGTTACCATCCTCTCCAGATGCCACTGTCTGGTGCCTGGACTCCAGCAAGATCTTCCTCATTAGTGGTTCCACGTCCTCTTTACCCCTTCTCAACACATTTTTCTCTTCACAGCCTAAAGATATATATATATATTTTAAATTCTCTTTTTTTTGAAGTATAGTGGTTTATTTTGGCTGTGCTGGGTCTTCATTGTTATGCCAGACTTTCCCTATTTGCAGAGAGAGGAAGCTACTCTCTAGTTGCGATGTGCACGCAGGCTTTTCATTGCAATGTTTTCTCTCGTTGTGGAGCAATGGCTCCAGGCATGCGGGCTGCAGTAGTTGCAGCACTCAGGCTCAGTAGTCGTGGCGCATGGGCTTAGTTGCTCCGTGGCATGTGGCATCTTCCCACACCAGGGATCGAACCCTTATCCCCTGCATTGGCAGGAAGATTCTTTACTGCTGAGCCACCAGGGAAGCCCCTGAAGAACAGCTGACTCAGTTATACACACGTATACATTCCTTTTTATATTTTTTTCCCATTATGGTTTATCCCAGGAGATGGGCTATACCTCCCCATGCAATACAGTAGGACCTTGTTGCTTATCCATTCTCTATATAATAGTTTGCATCTGCTAATCCCAAACTCCCACGCCATCCCTCCCTCTCCTCCACCTCCTTGGCAACCACAAGTCTGTCATCTATGCCTGTGAGTCTGTGTCTGTTGTGCAGACAGGTTCATTTTGTGCTATTTTGTTTCCATAACTGAAGCTTTGTTGGGAATGCAATAGTACTCATTTGCTTGTGCGTTGTCTGCGGCTGCGTTCACACTGCAATGCAGTCTGGAGCAGCTGTCAGACACCGTATGACCCGAAACCTAAAATACTATTTGTCTGGTCATTTATAGAAAAGGTTTGCTGACACTTTCACAGACTGTAATCTCTGTTAGAATCAACTTTATATTTGTGCACAGTTGCTGAATCTGTGAGATTCAAGACCGTGTCTGTTTTGTTCATGGTCAAGACTGTTGATCTGATTGTCACCCACATGTCCTGGCAAATAGCTGTCAAAACAAGGAACGCGAAAAGCAAAGGAGAAAAGGAAAGATACACCCATTTGAATGCAGAGTTCCAAAGAACAGCAAGAAGAGATAAGAAAGCCTTCCTCAGTGATCAATACAAAGAAACAGAGGAAAACAATAGAATGGGAAAGACTAGAGATCTCTTCAAGAAAATTAGAGATACCAAGGGGACATTTCATGCAAAGATGGACTCGATAAAGGACAGAAATGGTATGGACCTAACAGAAGCAGAAGATGTTAAGAAGAGATGGCAAGAATACACAGAAGAGCTATACAAAAAAGATCTTCATCACCCAGATAATCATGATGGTGTGATCGCTCACCTAGAGCCAGACATCCTGGAATGTGAAGTCAAGTGGGCCTTAGAAAGCATCACTATGAACAAAGCTAGTGGAGGTGATGGAATTCCAGTGGAGCTATTTCAAATCCTAAAAGATGATGCTGTGAAAGTGCTGCACTCAATATGCCAGCAAATTTGGAAAACTACTCAGCAGTGGCCACAGGACTGGAAAAGGTCAGTTTTCATTCCAATCCCAAAGAAAGGCAATGCCAAAGAATGCTCAAACTACTGCACAATTGCACTCACCTCACACGCTAGTAAAGTAACGCTCAAAATTCTCCAAGCCAGGCTTCAGTAATATGTGAACTGTGAACTTCCAGATGTTCAACCTGGTTTTAGAAAAAGCAGAACCAAAGATCAAATTGCCAACATCCGCTGGATCATCGAAAAAGCAAGACAGTTCTAGAAAAACATCTATTCCTGCTTTATTGGCTATGCCAAAGCCTTTGACTGTGTGGATCACAATAAACTGTGGAAAATTCTGCAAGAGATGGGAATACCAGACCACCTGACCTGCCTCTTGAGAAACCTATATGCAGGTCAGGAAGCAACAGTTAGAACTGGACATGGAACAACAGACTGTTTTCCAAATAGGAAAAGGAGTACATCAAGGCTGTATATTGTTACCCTGCTTATTTAACTTATATGCAGACTACATCATGAGAAACGCTGGGCTGGAGGAAGCACAAGCTGGAATCAAGATTGCTGGGAGAAATATCAATAACCTCAGATATGCAGATGACACCACCTTTATGGCAGAAAGTGAAGAGGAACTAAAGAGCCTCTTGATGAAAGTGAAAGAGGAGAGTGAAAAAGTTGGCTTAAAGCTCAGAAAACTAAGATCATGGCATCCGGTCCCATCACTTCATGGGAAATAGATGGGGTGGTGTTGGAGAAGACTCTTGAGAGTCCCTTGGACTGCAAGGAGGCACAACTAATCCATCCTAAAGGAGATCAGTTCTGGGTGTTCATTGGGAGGACTAATGTTGAGGCTGAAACTCCAATCCTTTGGCCACCTGATGCAAAGAGCTGACTCATTGAAAAAGACCCCGATGCTGGGAAAGATTGAGGGCAAGAGGAGAAGGGGATGACAGAGGATGTGATGGTTGGAAGGCATCAGTGACTCAATGGACATGGGTTTGGGTGGACTCCAGGAGTTGGTGATGGACAGGGAGGCCTGGTGTGCTGCGGTTCATGGGGTCGCAAAGAGTCGGACACGACTGAGTAATTGAACTGAACTGAACTGAACTGAACTGTCCTGGCATTCTCCACCTTCCATTAATAGTTGCATTACAATTGTTTGAGCTCTTCTCCTAGTTGATCCACTGGAGTTGCAGCCTTATACCAGGCAGCCCTTCCCAGGTATTTCTGGGGAATGTTTCCAAGTTCCCGACATCTGTGCTAAGGATCTTCTTCTGGGCTCCTGCTCCTAAGTTGTCCGTTGAACATCTCTTATCACCTTAGCCCTACAGCATTTACTGGGTGCCTGGAGGCTTCATAGGAATTCTGTCCCAGGGGTGGTAACTCTCTAGTTCAGAACTCTGGGAACTTTTTTCCTTTATGCTTAGTTTGTTTTCACTTCCTCAAAGAGAGCCTCATGCAGAGGCCTTTCTCCCAGGATTTCAGGCCAGACCTCCTAATATGAAGTGGCTGTTTCAACACCTCAACTCAGCAGGCCCCATTTATCCCACATTTTAGATTACACATGTAAGTAATGTCATGTGGTATTTGTCTTTCTCTTTCTGACTTACTTCACTTAGTATGACTCTGTAGTTGCATCCATGTTGCTGCACATGTTATTTTTTATGGCTGAGTAGTAGTCCATTGTATATAAGTACCACGACTTTGTTTTTTTTCTTTTCAGCTGTGCTGGGTCTTTGTTGCTGTGCATGGGCTTTCTCTAGTTGCGGTGAGTGAGACCTGCTCTCTAGCTGTGGTGCATGGGCTTCTCATTGCAGTGGCTTCTTTTGTTGCTGAGCACAGGCTCTAGGGTGCGTGAGCTTCAGTAGTTGTGGCACATGGGCTTAGTTGCCCCATGGCTTGTGGAATCTTCCTGGAACAGGGATTGAACCCGTGTCCCCTGCATTGGCAGGCAGATTCTTAACCACCAGACCACCAGGGAAGTCCTGTACTACATCTTCTTTATCCATTCACCATAAGGTTGTTTCCATATCTTGGCTATTGTGAATAGTGCTACTATGTGTCCTTTTGAATTATAATTTTGTCTGGATATATATATGCCCAGGATTGGAATTGCTGAATCATATGGTAGCTCTATTTTTAGTTTTCTGAGGAGACACCATACTATTTTCCAAAGTGGCTGCACCAATTTATATTCCTACCAAGAGTATGGGAAGGTTCCTTTTCCCCCACACTCTCCAGCATTTATTATTTGTATACTTTTTTAATGATAGTCTTCTGACCAGTGCGAGGTGGTACCTCATTGTAGTTTTGATATGCATTTCTCTAATAATTAGTGATGTTAACCATTTTTTTATGTGCCTACTGGCCATCTGTATGCCTTCTTTGGAGAAATGTCCATTAAGGTCTTATGCCCTTTTTTTTATTGAGTTCTTTGGTTTTTTGTTGTTGAGTTGAATGATTTGTTTTTGTGTTTTGCAAATAAACCTTTATCAGTCATGTCATTTGCAAATATTTTCTCCCATTTTGTAGGTTGTCCTTTTTTTAATGGTTTTCCTTTGCTGGGCAAAATCTTGAACATTTGATTGTATTCCATTTGTGTTTTTTTTTTTTCCTATTGCTTTGGGAGATTGACCTAAGGAAACATTGGTAGGATTTATATCAGAAAATGGTTTGTCTATGCTCTCTTCTAGGAGTTTTATAGTGTCATCTCTTATGTTTAAGTCTTTAAGCCATTTGGAGTTTCTTCTTCTGCATTGCGTGAGGATGTGGTCTGACTTCATTGATTTACTTGCAGCTGTCCCACTTTCCCAGTATCATTTGCTGAAGAGGCTGCTTTGTCCCATTTTTATATTTTTGCCTCCTTTGTCAAAGAGGGGTGGGGTTAAGAAGAGGCATAATGATCAGATCTGTGTTTTCAAAAAATCTTTGATAGACCAGGGTGTGTTGGTTTATTTTGGGCTATTATGTTCCATTGATTCTTATGGATCAGAATCAATAGAAAGATCTTTTGATCTTTCCACTGGCCATTATGCCTCTCCTTACCCCTCCTACCCCCCAAACATAATGCCTTTCCATTGTTCTTGATTAAAGCCTAAATCCTCACCCGGCCTTACGAGACTCTTTATAGCTGGATCCCTTTTTACTTTATTCTCTGTACTTGATTCTCAGGGGCCTTCTGTGTGGTGGACATTCCACCCTTTCCCTCTTCCAAACCACCTCAGGACTCTGTCTTGCCTGAGTTCTTCCTCTGGTCTCTGAAACTCCTCGCCCACTTCCCTCCCTCCCCTTTCCCCCAACCCCCAGCGGTCATCAGACAATGGCTGATGAGCGTCTGAGTGTAAATACCCGATGTCCCTCACCTGATGAATCATTCTGACATGTCTCTGGTGTGTCACTGTCTCCTAGTGTGCCCCGGCAGGGTTAAACCCACAGGAGGCACTGGCTTGAGTGTTAATTTTCTATGTCTATTTGGCTAGGGGTTACCATGGCAGGGAAAAGCCAATTCTGATTCCATGCTTGGGAACTTTCCAAAGTTTCTTTGACTTGCTTTTTTGTTGCTGTTGTTATTATAATCACACACAATGACCTGTCTCAACCATGTATGTAAGTCAAGAAGCAACAGTTAGAACTGGACATGGAACAATGGACTGGTTCAAAATTGGGAAAGGAGTACATCAAGGCTGTATATTGTCACCCTGTTTGTTTAACTTCTATGCAGAAAATATCATGTAAAATGCCAGGCTGGATGAATCATAAGCTGGAATCAAGATTTCCAGGAGAAATATCAATAACCTCAAATATACAGATGATACCACCCTAATGGCAGAAAGCAAAAAGGAACTAAAGAGCCTCTTGACAAAGGTGAAAGAAGAAAGTGAAAAAGTTGGCTTAAAACTCAACATTCAAAAAACTAAGATCATGGCATCTGGTCCCATTGCTTCATGGCAAACAAATGGAGGAAAAATATAAACAGAGACAGACTTTATTTTCCTGGGCTCCAAAATCACTGCGGATAGTGACGATAGCCAAGAAATTCAGAAACACTTGCTCCTTGGAAGAAAAGCTATGTCAAACCAAGACAGTGTATTAAAAAGCAAAGGCATCATTTTGCCAACAATTTTCATATACTCGAAGCTATGGTTTTTCCAATAGTCATGTACAGATGTGACAGTTGGACAATAAAAAAGGCTGAGCACTGAAGAATTGATGCCTTCAAACTGGTGCTGGAGAAGACTCTCGAGAGTCCCTTGGACTGCAAGCGGATCAAACCAGCCAATCCTAAAGGAAATCAACTCTGAATATTCATTAGAAGGATTGATTCTGAAGCTGAAGCTCCAATACTTTGGCTGCCTGATGCAAAGAGCTGACTAACTGGAAAAAACCCTGGTGCTGGGGAAGATTGAGGGCAGGAGGAGAAGGGGGTGACAGAGAATGAGTTGGTTGGATGACATCATCGACTCCATGGACATGAGTTTGAGCAAACTCCTGGAGATAGTGAAGGACAGGGAAGCCTGGCATGCTGCACTTTGTAGGGTCGCAAAAGAATCGGACACACAATTTAGCCACTGAACAACAACAACAACAACAAAGGATCCTGCCCCTCTGCCTGATTGTTGAATTAAAGTGCCTTTGTTCAGCTCATAAAGAGATCATCTGACCCTGCCCACCTGTGAATGGCTACAAAGAAGAGATTAACACCCCTTTCCAAAGGCTGGCTTTTTCCAGAGATGTTTTACAAGACTGAAGACCCTTTTTACTTTACTTCCTCGCTGTCTCAACCTTTCTATTCTGTATCTCCCTCTCTATTCTGCCTTTGGACTTCAGTTCCTCATTATTTCTCTCTCTCTGGCTCCATAAAAGAATCGGACATCCAGATCTCAGCAAGATAGTTACTTTGAGACATTAGTCTGCCATCTTCTCGATCAGCCAGCTTTTCGACTGTCTCAACATCTCATTCCTTGTCTCAACATCTCATCTCTTGGATTCATTCACCTGTCACGTGGCCAGAAGAGCAAGCTTAGACTTGGTAACAGTATTAACCAGTTATTCCACCAAATACTAACCAAAATGTGACTGTATTTGGTAGATGTGATAACATCTATAGTCAGTTGACTTTAAGTAAAGATTACACTCAGTAATATGGATGGGCTTTCATCAGTTCAAGGCCAGGAGTAAAATATGAGTTTCTCAAAGGAGAAATTGTACCTTAAGATTGCATCAGCTCTAGCCTGAGTCTCCAACCTGCCAACCTACTCTACAGGTTTCAGATTTGCCAGCCCTCATGTTCACGTGGGTTAATTCCTTAATATAAACATCTCATAATATCTATGCATGTGTGTATACATCCATCCATCTATGCATCCATTTGACTACCCATCCATATCTCTCTATCTATTTACCCATCCATATCTATCTATCTACTGACCTATCCCCTGAATGTTCAATTTCTCTGGAGACCTTACCCTGGAGCAAGACTGTCCCCTTAATTGGCTCCCCCATCTCATTTTCCACTTTCCCTCCTCTTCCAAATAAATACCTTGCACAGGAATCCTCTTCTCAGGGCCTACTTCTGAGGATACTCACTCTAAGAACTTTCTTCGGTTTCTTGAAGGTATCACACAGGGTGACCAACCTGTTCTAGTTTGCCCAGAACTTTCCCAGGACTAGCACTGAAATCCTGTGTCCCAGGACCCCCCAGTCCCTGGTGAACTAGGACAGGTCACCCAAGACTGTTGCAGTTTTAAAACTGAAAATCCGGTGCCTAAAACCCACCCTACCCACTCAATCTCGAGCAAGCAGGGGATGGCCAATAACAGTGCACATGGGCTCCGGCAGTGAAGCCTCAACACCAACTGGCCCTTCTGCCTGGAAAGCCTTACCCCAGTTCCTGGTTAATTTCTACTGATCACCCTTTCAGATCTCACCCACATGTCATTTCCTCAAGGAGACTGTCTCAGACCCCCAAGCCTGGCCCACACCTCCCTGTTAAAATACTCTGAGCACCACGAACATCTCCCTCATAGAATTCCACATGGTTATAATTTTACACTCGTGGGTATAATACTAATGTCTGTCTCATACACTAGAGTGTGCACTACAGTGGAAGAAGCTTGTTCCAGGTTCTCTTCTGTGATGGCCAATCAGCTGTGGCCACAAGAGGGAACACAGGAGAGGCTCAGGAAAACAGTTTATTCTATAACAGATCCTAGAAACAGGGCCACTGGGGAAAGCCCAGTATGGTCAGAAGGGAGAAAGCAGGAGCAAGGAGAAAGCATGACTGGGATGATCTAGTCTGAATAATTTCAGTAGGCTCTTAGCTATGGGGTGGGCCTGAGTTACCTGGTATCTGACTCTGGGATGATTAAGATCTGGAATATTACTTCTGGAATAATAATATCTGGAATATTACATGGTGTGGAGGCCAGAGAGAGCAACCAGGCTCTGGATGGGTTCGCTTGTATATGAAAGACTGAGCCTCTTTCTGTCTTGAATTGGCTCTGCCCAGAAAGGGCAATCTCGCCTCAGCCAGACTCTCTCTCTCTCTCTTTTTTTTAATGTTTATTTATTTGGCAGTGCCAGGTCTTTAATTGCAGCATGTGGGATCTTTGATCTTCGTCGAGGCATGTGGGATCTAGTTCCCTGACCAGGGATCAAATCCGGACCCCCTGCATTGGGAGTGAGGAGTCTTAGCCACTGGACCACCAGGGAAGTCCCAGACTTTTTCTAAGATGTTAAAACATCATAATATACAGAAAATTTTAAATATAGACAATGAAATCTGTATTAGAGTTTACTCTCCATTGATTCCTGGCCCACAGCAGGCATGTCAAAGAGATTTATTGAATGAATGGATTTTCAGGACAGAGAAGGTCTGTCCCATTTACCTTCCTTCCCTTGGTTGTCCTGTGGAGGGTGTTCATGACCTAGAGTGAGAAATGAATTCAGAAGAGGAAACATAGGAAAGACCCTAGGAAGCAAAAGGTTCAGATACACTAAAGGAGGAATTGAGTGTTTTCAAAATTCTTTGCTGTTACACAGATGATATGTTTAGATTAACAAAATAGAGAATACTAAAGTTGCTTGTAATTTAACAACTGGTGACATCTGAATAATGCCTGTTCCTGAATTAATAGTGTTATAACAGTGAGTAAGATGTTATCACAGGGGAATCTGGGTGAAGGGCACATGGGTTCTCCCTGTGTGAGTCTTAAACTATTTTAAAATAAAAAGTTATAATTAAAAATTACTTGTAATCCTACCACCCAAAGATAATGACATTAACATTTTGTCACTTATTCTCTCAGATGCTTTTTATGCATATGTATATGTGCTTTGTAAATTATATTTTATCGTGCTGTTCCTCACCCCCACACCCTCTTTGATCACAGTGATTCTTAACTCTGGTTACATATTACAGTCACCTGTACTATGTAAACCTTAAAAAGATGCTGGTGGGGACTTGCCTGGCAGTCCAGTGGCTAAGACTTCACACCCACAATGCAGGGGGCTCAGGATGGATCCCTGGTCAGGGAACTAGATCCCGCATGCCGCAACCAAGACTCAGAGCAGTCAAATAAATTTAGTTAAATAAACATATTTTTAAAAGATACTGGTGACTTACTTTCAGAGTGAAGTCCTTCTCTCTATTCCTCCCACAAAGTGTAATTAAAGACTCTGGGCATTATGTATAATACCAACACAGGAGAAGAAAGCAGACAAAGGGACATTGGGATCAGGAGACACAGTGTTGAAATCCTTGGGTTTTCTTTCTGCCTCCTACATCCAAGACTTGGAAGCTGAGGAATCTTGAACCTGAAAATGTGAACAGGCACACAACCAAACAAGCACCAAAAGCCAGCAGAGGAACAGCTTAATGCCTGTCTGTCTGTTTCTCTCTCTTTTCCCACCTCGCCCCTCCTTCCCCGGCTCTGCTTCCAACACCACATCTGCTCCTCTAATTCTGATCCTCCAGCAGTCCTCTTGTAAGCAGGACTCTTGTGATTGATTACATTAAGCCCACCCAGATAATCCAGGATAATCGCTCCCTGTCAAGGTCCTTAACTTGATCACTTCTGCAAAATCCCTTTTGCCACATAAGGCAAGGTTCATGGGTTTTGGGAGTTAGGATGTGAACATCTTTGCTGGAGAGGTGGGTAGAGAGTCATTATGTAGCCTACCCCACAGTAGAGGGAGTAAAAGATAAATCCCTCTCCCCACTTCCCGACTCTGGCCAGGACTCTACTCTCATCCCACACCACACTGTGCTATTTCCAGCTTCTGATGTGTTCTTCTAAAAATGTTTTTATGCAAACTCCAATGTATCTATATCTTTTAAAAATTTTTTCGTATACCCTGTTTTCTATCCCCAACTTCCTTTTGCTAACAACATGGCTTGGTGATTGCCCCATTGCCAGAGCCTCAGCTTGTCGCAAAGAAAGTTCCAGGGCTTGAGAGGAAATCCAGTCCAGCAGAGGCAAGAATGACATCCAGAAGGCAGACAGCAGGCATGAAAAAATCAAACAGTGTCCAGGATCCTGACAGGTGGGTGAAGACCCAGGCTTGGGAGCTGTGGCAATATTGGGAAATCGGAGGGGGAGTGGGTGGTTCGCTTCAGGAGCTGTGTCATCAGGGAGTCCCAGCTATTGGACTGGTTCAAAGGCAGGTCCTGAGTATTAGGAAAGGACTGGGGAGGTGAAGGAGGAATCCCAGTTGTGGGCAAGTTACCAAAATAGGCACCCAGGGAAAGAGAATTCAACAGCCACAAAGCAATTCCACAAATATTTATCTAGTGGCTGTGCACTCCAGGTGCTGAGCTGAATGCCCATTCATACTTAAGACAGGCCTGATTCATCCCTATTCTCCCACGGGTGAAGACACAGACGGGTGAGAGGCTGTTGTTATTTAATATGATAAGTGCTGCGGTGGGAGGTAAAAAAATGATATGGGAGAATGGGGGTGGGGTAGGGGAGGGAAGAACAATTCATTTAAATATATTTGTCAGGGCAGGCTAACTGCTATTTAACAAACCAGCAAGTCTCAGTGACTTAACACAATAAAGTTTATTTCTCATGTTATAATCCCATGCTGGTTGGGGAGAAGGCTGGTGGGACTCTGCTCCACCCATTCAGGGACCCAGGTTCTTTCTATCTAATGGCTCCACTGCCCTCTCCCAGGGTGTCAGAGTTCTCCATAGGGTTCCTTGAATCCACCTGGCAGAGGAATGAAATAGAAACTGTGGAGAATGGCCTGGGAGGTTTTGGGATATGCTTTAAGCCTTGAATGCTGTGCTGTGCTTAGTCCCTCAGTCATGTATGACTCTTTGTGACCCCATGGACTGTAGCCCACCAGGCTCCTCTATCCATGGGGATTCTCCAGGCAAGAATACTAGAGTGGGTTGCCATGTGCTCCTCCAGGGGGTCTTCCTAACCCAGCGATTGAACCCAGGTCTCCCTCATTGCAGGCAAATTCTTTACCATCTAACCACCGGGGAAGCCCTTAAGCCTTGAGTAAACGTTGCTCACTCTTTGAGAAACTTTCCATTGACCAGAACTCAGTCACGTGACCCCACCCATCCCAGGCATGGGAGCCTGGGAAACATTCAATTGTGAGCCCAAGAAGAAAAAGGACCAGAGTTCAGTGGACACATAGCAGTCTACACTGCCCCAGACTTGGGAAAATGGGGGAAACTTCTGGAGGGGTGGTTTCTGTATATAGAAATATATCCAGGGGATATATTATGAGTTACGGGATGAAGAGAGGTGGGAGAGAGTGGGAAGGGCTGTATTGCAGACAAATATTAATATAAGCAAAAAATGCGAAGCCTTGACAAACACAGTATACTGAGGAGAATCAGCTCCGCAGAGGCCAGAAGGCAAGCCTGGCGGTGGGGCCATCGCGAGGGCTGAGGGTGGGGGAACAGGCACAGTATCATAAGCCAGGTTAAGGAATTTCTCCCCAGAGTCAACAAAGCCATGGCAGGTTTAGCCACTGAGGATCACGTTTGTATTCCAGAGATGTCTCTCTGGCTTCTGTGTAGAGAATAAATTGGAAGGGGGCCAGAGAAGATGCCGGAAGACCAGCTGTGTGAGAAAAGATGACACTCTGAACTATGGGAGCGGCTGTAGAGAAAAGTAGACCGTTCTAGATATCAGGAAGTGGGATTTATGGATTGGTGATGGATTAGATGTACAAATAAGCAAAAAAAAAAAAAAAGAATCAAGTTCATTTCTATGTTGGGTTCCTATGTTGGATAGTTGAGTGGTAGGGGATTCTATTTGCCAAGAACAACCTGGCTGGTGGGAGGGTTGTTTCACCCTGGACTTGTGAGTTTGCAGTGCCTCCGGGATGTTTATAGACAGATGCCCTCAAGGCAATTGCTCGTGAGTCTGAAGATTAAGGAAAGGATTTAGGCTGATGTATTCATGAGTCGGTGAGCTCACTCCAGGGAGAGGAGAAAGGAGAGAAGAGAACTTTCATGAAAACTTGTGAAATGCCAACATGTAAGGGATGCACAGAGGAAATGGAGCTCACACAGGCATCTGAGAGGAAATGACCAGGTACACAGGGACAAAAAAAAAAAATGAGCACATGACATCAAGAAATGCAAGAACAGAAACAATTTCATGAAGGTGTGAGTGGTCCACAGCGTGAAACTTGCAGAGAGGTAAAGAAAATTAGGGGCCAAAACCCATCAATCACATGTTCCAGAAAAAGCCCAAGTACAAAGGGCCTGAGGTAGGAGAGACATGGTCGTGTGTGTTGAGAGCCAGGATGCTGGCCCGAGTGGGACGACAACACTGATGATGGAAGAGTTGAAGTCAGAGACGTGATGGGAGGCTGCAGGATGTCAGGATTCCATCTTTGATCATGAACGTGATGAGGGCAGGGGCGCTGGAGAGTTTTGATCACAGGAGGGACATGATGTGACTTAAGCTTTAACTGAATCACTCTGGATTCTGTGTGGAGAGGAAAATTGGACAGAAAGGTTGGGGTCTGGGGATATGAAGAACAGAAACAAGAAAATGTGATAATCCCGGTGAGAGGCGATGGTCTGGATGGGGCAAGGAGATGCAACAGAGATGACAAGCAGTGAATCCATTCTAGAAATATTTTGAGGAATTCCCTGGCAGTCCAGTGGTTAGGACTCCGCTCTTCCATTCCAGGGGGCATGTGTTCAATCCCTCGTTGGGGAACTAAGATGCTCTAAGCCAAGCCGAGTGGTGGGGTCAAAAACAAGAGAGAGAAAAGAAATATTTTGAAGGTAGCCAACTGGCTTGTTTAGTTGGCTGATTGTGGAGTGTGAAGACAGAGTAATCAAGACTATCTCCAGAGTATTCCTCAGCTGTGAAACGGAATCAAGTGCTGACACATGCTGCAACATGAAAGAGGGAGTGTTAGTCGCTCAGTCACGCCCAACTCTTTGTAGCCCCATGGACTCCTCCCCACCAGGCTCCTCGGTCCATGGAATTCTCCAGGCAAGAATACTGGAATGGGTTGCCATTCCCTTCTCCAGGGGATCTTCCCAACCCAGGGATCGAACTCAGGTCTCTCCCACATTTCAGGCAAATTCTTTACCATCTCAGCCATCAGGGAGGCCTGAACCTCAAAAACATTTTGTTAGTGAAAGAAGCCAGACAGGAGAGGCCACATATTATATGATTTCATTTATACAAAATACTCAGAATAGGTAAATCCATAGAGACAGAAAGTAGATTAGTGATTGCCAGGGATTAGAGGCAGATGGAGAAAGGGAAATGACTGCTTAATGGGTATGGGTTTTCTCACAGGGTGATAAAAAATATTTGGAATTAGATAGAGGTGGGCTTCCCCTGTGGTTCAGCTGGTAAAGAATCTGCCTGCAATGCGGGAAACCTAGGTTCGATCCCTGGGTTGGGAAGATCCCCTGGAAAAAGGAAAGGCTACCCACTCCAGTCTTCTGGCCTGGAGAATTCCATGGACCGTATAGTCCATGGGGTGGCAAAGAGTTGGACATGACTGAGCAACTTTCACTTCACTTCATTTCAGTGGTTCCTTGACATTGCAAATCAACTAAATGCCATGAAATTGTTCACTCTAAAATGGTCCGTTTGGGGTTTTCCCTGGCAGTCCAGTGGTGGGCAGTCCAGTAGCAGTCCAAAAACTTTATCTTCATTTTCTGATCCTGGGTGTGCTGGGTTCAATCCCTGGTCAGGGAACTGTCCTTGGCC
Organism: Bubalus bubalis; assembly: GCF_019923935.1. Taxonomy (NCBI): domain Eukaryota; kingdom Metazoa; phylum Chordata; class Mammalia; order Artiodactyla; family Bovidae; genus Bubalus; species Bubalus bubalis. Next base: position 21,297,274 of record NC_059180.1, on the reverse strand, counting down.
CAAAACTCAAAACATTTAAAAAAAAAAAGAAGAAGAAGAAGAAGAGGAAGATTTTCCTGGTGGTACAGTGGATAAGAATCTACCTGCCATTGCAGGGAAGACAGGTTCGATTCCTGGTCCAGGAAGATTTCATACACTGAGGGGCAACTAAACCTGTGCACCGCAACTCCTGAGCCCACAAACTGCAACTATGAACTCACACACCCTGTAGCCCACAAGGGGTGAGAGGGCTTCACAGTGAGAAGCCTGAGCACGGCAAGGAAGTGTATCCCCCTCCCATCGCAACCAAAGAAAGCCCATGCGCAGCAACAAAGAGTCAAAATGGCCAAAAAATAAATTTTAAAAAGAAGCAATATTGTAACAAGTTCAATAAAGACTTCAAAAATGGTCCACATCAAAAACATCTTTTCATAATAATAAATTAATTAAATGGTTAATTTTATGTCATGTGAATTTCACCCCAATTTTTTAAAAAAGTGTCTTTTTAAATGACACTGATGTCTTCTATCTGAAAACTTGAAGAATGGGGTTGCCTTCACTGAGATGGAGAAGACTGTAGGAGGAACAGGGCTGGGAAGAAAATGTCAGTGTTCAGTTTTGAATGATTATTCATTTAAAGATGCCTATTGACGTGAGATTGTCAATAGACAGATGTGTGCTTGGATTTCAGGGAAGATGCTGGAGATAATTTGAGAGTCTTCAGCATGTAGCTCACCTTTAGACTTAGAACTGACTGATGCGAAGTTTCTGTTTCCTAGAAGAAGTCAGAAATAGGAATGACATTGTTACAGAAAAGTAAACAATTTTATGTATTACACATACAAGTTTGTGGAGTGAAATTCATACCTTCTACGGGTTATAGCTCTTTAAACCCATCTAGGCATGACTGATCTTGAGCCAGGCAGGGCTGGGTGCTCTGGCAGGGAGGAGGAAGGCTACAAAGCTTCCGGCTCTCTTCTTCACTGCTTCTACGCAGCACCTGGAAAACAACAGCTGACTTTCAGTCTTCACTAAGGATCCGTCTGTCTTGCCTACTAGCATTGTTCTCATCCTGCTGAGACTTGTCAGTTGAAAAGCCAGAAAGAACGCATCTGGTTTGTTAGACCAGCAGAACTTTGCCAAGCTAAGGGATGTAGTATTTAGAGCAACAGCCTTCCATTGTTTTTGGCTACAGGCAATTAACAATTGTCATCAACAAATAATAGTATCAACAGATAATTGAGCCGTCTTTGTGTGCCCAGCACTCAACTAAGAGACTTTTGCATTTATTGTATCTTTCTGCCTTAACATTAAGCATGTGAGGCAGGTATCACTATTACTATTTATGAGCCCCAGTTTTACATATATAAGCCAGCCCAGAGAGGTTAAATCATCTGTTTGAGGTCACACAGCAAGTAAAGCAAGAAGCAGGAGGAAAGCTTAATTATGTGCTGTGCTGCCTGGTGCTCCATGATGACCTAGTGAGGTGTGATGGTGGGAGTTGGGGGAGGGAAGGGAGGGAAGGAAGTGTTATGTAATTATGACTGATTTGAGTTGGTGTACAACACAAAATCATAAAGCAATTTTCCACCAATTAAAAAAAAATTTTTTTTAAAGAAAAATAAAGTGCAGTACTTTGGAGGAATGAAAAGAGGAAATGTCAGAAGCCTCCCACATTACCACTCTGCACTCCATGGCTACAGAAGGTAAGTCTGGGTCCCCAAGTCACCTTGAACGTCCTCACCAGCCTTTAGCACAGATGCATAATGGATACCCAGAGTTTGCTGAATGAATGAATGATTGAATGTACAAGCATGCAAAGAATGATTGGCATGTACAACACTGCATTGTGCTTAATGATGAACAAACCTGTCTCTCCAGCTAGACTGTGAGCTGTTTGAGGGAAGAGACCCTTTCTTACCTGCTGCAACAATGGAGGGCAGCATATTGAGGGTTCACAGTGTAGGTTAAAGGACATGGACTCCAGAGGCGGTCCACACAGGTTCACATCCTGCCTCCTCTGCTATGAGACCTTGAACAAGTTATTCAACCTCATCGGGAAAATAGGGAGAAGAGCAATACCTATGGCTTAGATACATTTATCAAGAGTAAATGAGTTAAGACCTTGGAAACAGTAGGTGCTCAGTGAACACAAGCTGCGTGTCTATGGAGTCATAGAGGAAGAAGTAATTTGATGTCCCCTGGTCAGTGGAGGGGAGAGGGGAGTGTCGGGTACAGTCTGTAGCCTGTGGCCTAGAATAATAGGTCACATTTTTGAACACCTAATGTTAGGTTCCAGGAAATGGGCTAACCACCCTATATGCATCATTGCATTTCATCCTCACAAAAGGAATATGAGGGAAATACCATTTTCATCCTATTTTCCTGACAGGGAGACAGAACAAAGTTAAGAGAGATTGAGTAATTTGCCAAGAGTCACAAAGCAAGTAAACGCAGATAAAGAACCAGTACATGTTCCCTGAGGTCAGGGGCCAGGTATGTTTTATAAGAAAAATCAAAACCACTCCAGGTATTTCACACAGGGGGAACTTCATCAAGGAACTGATTCCATAAATGAGTTAGGAGCTGAGAAGAGGAGATGGTGAAACCACCCTGGCTGAGCAATGGCAGGAAGCTGCTGTCGCTGCTGGGATACACGGAGGGCAGGGGTGTCCGCCTCTGGGGCCACCCAAGAGGAGCTAGAGTCACAGCAGGGGCTGCCCAGTGAAGAGCTAAACCATGGAGGAGACGCAGCCTCTGTTGGAAAACACTCTCTGAGGTTGGGAAGGAGCTCTGACTCCTCCCTTCAGCCCACCATGCCATCCCCTGTCAGTTTTTGGCTCAGTTTAGCACACCCCACTCCAGTACTCTCACCTGGAAAAATCCCATGGACGGAGGAGCCTGGTAGATTGCAGTCCATGGGGTCACTAAGAGTCGGACACGACTCAGCGACTTCACTTTCACTTTTCACTTTCATGTATTGGAGAAGGAAGTGGCAACCCACTCCAGTGTTCTTGCCTGGAGAATCCCAGGGATGGGGGAGCCTGGTGGGCTGCCGTCTATGGGGTCGCACAGAGTCGGACACGACTGAAGCAACTTAGCAGCAGCAGCAGCTGGAAACCAGGGCTTCCCAGGTGGTGCAGTGAAAGAATCTTCCTGCCAATGCAGGAAACACAAGAGACACGAGTTCAGTCCCTGGGTCTGAAAGATCCCCTGGAGAAAGAAAAGGCAACCCACTCCAGTATTCTTGCCTAGAAAATGTGGTGGACAGAGGAGCCTGGTGGGCTACAGTCCATGGAGTTGCAGAGGGTTGGAGAAAACTGAGCAACTGAGCATGCGCGCGCGCGCACACACACACACACACACACACACACACACACACACACAGCTGGAAACCAGCCAGCCAGTGGCAGTGGTGCCTGGGAAATGTACTTTGCAGAAGAAGGTCAAGGCCTGGCTCTAAGATCAAACAAGCCAATGACCTGCATATTTGCCTTGTCTGCCTTTAGAACCCCAGTATTCACATCAGTGCTTGGCACCTAGATGCCACTTCATACATAGGAAAGATGGGAGGGAGGAGGAAGAGCAGGCAGACAGCAGAGTCTGTGTTAAGTTCTTAACCCATAGGGCTGCAGAAGCTGGGCGGCTTACATAAAGGCATGGTACAAACCGGTCCTGGGGAGTGGTGGGGCTTCTGTCAAGTTCACGGGTACACACCCTGTCTAAATGGGGCAGCCCTACTAAGCTTCGGCCAGTTTCTGCCAAGCAGGAAGGCGAGTTCAGTGTTACCAGATCTGCTGACTTCAGGAGGAAAACTGAAAATCCTGACTTTCACTTTAAATCTGTGCCATGCTTAGTCACTCAGTCGCGTCCAACTCTTTGAGACCCCATGGACCGTAGCCTGCCAGGCTCCTCTGTCCATGGGATTATCCGGGCAAGAATACTGGAGTGGGTTGCCATGCTCTTCTCCAGGGGATCTTCCCAACACCAGGGATTGAACCCAGGTCTCCTGCATTGCAGGTGGATTCTTTACCAGCTGAGCTACCAGGGAAGGCCTCACTTTAAATCAACTACTTTTTAAACATTGGCATTGAAGCCAAATCCAGAGGAGCTTAGGACATCTTGACGGGCCAGAAAGAAGTTTAACAAAACTAGCTGGGGCCATGGTCATGTCAAGAGGATCTGGGCCCAGCCTTACTAGGCTCCCATTTAGTTCTGTTAGGTCAGTTTTAAGCATCAAAAAGAAAGAATGAATGAAAGATCCTAGACTGAATCCTGAAACAGAAAAGGGACATTCATGGAAAACCTAGTAAAATATAAAGTCTGGAGTTTTATTAATAGTAGTATACCAATGTTGATTTCTCAGGTTGTCAAAGGAATCATAGGAATGTAAAATGTTATTATAACATTGAATTACATTATGGGGAAACTGCTTGTGGAAATTCTCTGTACTATCTTCGCAACTTTTCTGTAAATCTAAAATTATTCCAAAATAAAAAGTTCTTTTTTTAAAATTAATGAATGCACTTGAATGAAACATCTGAGCTCTATTTTTAAGGGTCAATGAGTTTACAATGATACCCAAATAAACAAAAACAGAAAGAAAAAAAAAACAGAATAGAAAGAACTAATTTGTCACCATTGGAGGTAGCTATTGCATCAAATCCTTACCCTTAAAAAGTAGAAGGAGATCAGCCCTGGGATTTCTTTGGAAGGAATGATGCTAAAGCTGAAACTCCAGTACTTTGGCCACCTCATGCAAAGAGTTGACTCATTGGAAAGGACTCTGATGCTGGGAGGGATTAGGGGTAGGAGGAGAAGGGGACGACAGAGGATGAGATGGCTGGATGGCATCACTGACTCGATGGACGTGAGTCTGAGTGAACTCCGGGAGTTGGTGATGGACAGGGAGGCCTGGAGTGCTGCGATTCATGGGGTCGCAAAGAGTCGGACACGACTGAGTGACTGAACTGAACTGAAGAGGGACATAGGTCTTCCCCGGTGGCTCAGCGGTAAAAATCCACCTGAAATGCAGGAAACATGAGACTCAGGTTCAGTCCCTGGGTTGGGAAGATTCCCTGGAGGAGGGCATTGGTAATCCACTCCAATGTTCTTGCTTGGAGAATCCCATGAACAGAGGAACTTGTCAGGCTACAGTCCATAAGGTTGCAAGAGTCGGACACTGCTGAACTGACTGAGCACACACGCACGCAAGAGGGAAATAGTTTATTCTGCCCTAGTCAATGAGGGGAAGAAGCTCTTCTTTACAGGAGAATGACAGCTCATAATTGTTGAAGGAGGGATTGCATTAGATTTTGCAACCCTGAATGAAATAATTGACTCAGGCAATGATTAGCAATGGATGCTGAAACCATGGGGTGAAAGGTTCAAGGGAGACTGGATATTCACAAGGTGCCAAGAATACATAACGTCACAATGGAGGGATCAGGTTGTCACCACCTGAACCCAGTGATCAATCTTAGCTTCACTCGTGAGACACCCAGTCATGAACCTGCTGGTGTGAGTCAACGGAGGGTGCTCATAGCAGCCCCTGGGAAGAATTATTGCTAAAATGTTCAGCTAAAATCTGATGAAGTCGTTAAATCTGCTGCTAGTTCACCGGAAATACAGGGTGTTGAGGGCAAAATTAAATGCTTCATGAGGAAGCAATCAAAGACAAGAAGTAGGGCATTGCACCAAAAGGACTATGAACTTGGTTTCTTCAGTGACCTGGAAAAAAGGGAGGAGACGTGCGAGAGAGTCTAGACTTAGACACTTACGAGATGTGATCAAATGCAATTTGAGGATCTTGCCTGAGTCCTGGTTTGAAGCAATGTAAAAGGCATTTTGGGGACAAATGCGAAAATGTATATATGGAGGAATTTAATGGCACTATGTTATTTTTGTAAGGTGTTCATTTTGTTAGGTGTTATAATGGTATTGTGGCTAAGCAGTGTTTCATTTTTAACAGATTGAAAGAAACTGATTGAAATTCAGGAGAATCCTAGAGAGAATCCTAGAGACCAGTATTTAGTGATGAAATGTCATGTTGACTATAAATACTTTAAAATACTCAGGCGAAAAAAGGAAAGAGATGGAGCAAATATGGCCAATGTTCACAAGTTATATCTAGGAGCTGTTCATTACTTACAAGTCTCTTTACTTTTCTGTGCATTTGAAATTACTTAAAATAAATGACAAAAGAAAAGTGGAGTTTAAACAAGCGTTCATTAACTGCACAAATAGTAATATACCAAGCACTGATTTGGGCGTTGGAGTTTTGGTCATTGAGTTTTTTATTCATTATTCTATGTTTGTCTCCCCTGTCTTCGTTGCTGTGTGCAGCCCGCCGCAGTTGCCAAGAGTGGGGGCTGCTCTCTAGTTGCAGCGTATGGGTTTCTCTTGTTGTGGAGCACAGGATCTAGGCATGTGGGCTTCCGTAGTTGAGGCACTCAGGCTCAGTCATTGTGTGGCACAGGCTTTAGCTTCCTCACAGCATGTGGAATCTTTCCAGACCAGTGATTGAACCCACATCCCCTGCATTGGCAGGCGAATTCCTATCCACTGTACCACCAGGTAAGTCCATGATTTAAGTCCTCGCTTTCCTGAAATTACATCCAGTTGGAGAAAGAAGACAATCAAGGAACCCAACAGATAAAGTGTAATGTATGTCAAGTGCCACAGAGAAAAACAGGGCACGCAAATAAGGACAAGAATTTCTGTATGTGGTATATATTGCTATTTCATGTGGGATAATCAAGGAAGACCTTTCCGAGGACTACAGAGACCCAAGAGAAGTGAGAAAAACAGTCCCTGGGAACTGACAGAGGAGCAAGAGGGATTGGCAAGTGCAAAGGCCCTGGGGTAGGAGCAGGAGGGGGTATTCAAGCAGCAACAAGGAGGCCAGTGAAAGTCACACGGAAGAACAAAGGGAGAATGGCAGGAGATGAGCTCAGAGAAAGTAACAAAGGGGATCGGGGGTTCCAGACAAAGTGGAAACTTACAGGCCATTTCAGCTCTTATTCTCACTGAGTAAGAAGGAAAACATTAGATTTTACTTAGATTTTTTTGAAAATTATTTTCATGGAAATTTCTAAATATATGAAAAGTAGGGAGAATAGAATAATGAACACACAAGTACTCATCATGCAGTGTCAACATTATCAGTTCACGACCAATCTTACTTCATCTGTATCTTCCACACCATCCTAATGGATTGTTTTGAAGTGGATCCCAGACATCTTCCCATTTCACCTCTAAATGTTTTTGCACATAAGCATGCCTTGGAAATATTGCAGGTTTGATTCCAGGTCGCTGTGAATACAAAGTAAATGTCACAATAAAGCAAGTCTTAAATATTTTGGTTTCTAAGTGCAAATGAAAGTTACGTTTATACTTTACCACAGCCTATTAGTATGCAATAGCATTATACCTAATAAAACAAGGTTCATAGCTTAATTAAAAAATACTTTCTTGTTAAAAAATGCTTACCATCAATTTGAGCCTTCAGTGATTTGTAGTAACATTAAAGATCGATCACTGATCACAGATCATCATAATAACATATAATAGTAGTAGTAACAATAATATAAAAATACAATAATAATAAAGTTCGAACTATTGCAAGAATTAAGTAAAATATGACACAGAGACACGAAGTGAGCAAATGCTGTTGGAAAAGAAAAAAATGGTGACAATAGATTTGCTCAACACAGCACTGCCACAAACCCTCAATCTGTAAAACCTGCAATATCTGCAAAGCCCCATAAAGTGAAGTCTGCCTTTGTATCTTTAAAATATAAGGTCTCTTTTAGAAAACTCAGAAAAAACCATTGTTATACTTAAAAATGTAAGAATAAGTTCTATATACCACAAACTAGTGTTCAAATGTGCCATTTTATTGATAATTTTCACAGAGTTTGTATGAATCAGCATCCAAGTAAGTCAGGAATCGCAATTGTTGAAATAGCTCTTAAACCTCTTTTAATCTCTAGGATTCTCCTCAGTCTCTATCAGTTTCTTTCAATCTGTTGAAACTGGTCCTTTGTCCTGTAGTTTCCCACCATCTGAATTTCGCTGGTTACATCCCCATGGTGTTATTTAACAAGTTCCTCTGTTCCCTGGATTTCTCATAAACTTGTAAATACATGTTGTTGTTGTTCGGTTGCCCAGCCATGTCCAATTCTTTGCGACCCCATGGATTGCAGCATGCCAGGCCTCTCTGTCCCTCGTCGTCTCCCAGAGTTTGCCCAAGTTCATGTTCATTGCCTCCGTGATACCTTCCAGCCGTCTCTTCCTCTGATGCCCTCTTCTTCTGCCCTCAATCTTTCCCAGCATCAGAGACTTTTCCATTGAGTCATCTGTTTGCATCAGATGACCAAAATACTGAAGCTTCAGCTTCAGCATCAGTCCTTCCAGTGAATATTCAGGGTTGATCTCCCTTAAGATTGACTGGTTTGATTTCCTTGCTGTTCAAGGGACTTTCAGGATTCTTCTCCGGCACTACAGTTTGAAGGCATCAATTCTTTGGCATTCTGCCTTCTTTATGGTCCAGCTCTCACAACCGTACATGACCAATGGGAAGACCATAGCCTTGACTATATGGACCTTTGTCAGCAGAGTAATGTCTCTGCTTTCCAATACACTGTCTAGCTTTGTCATTGCTTTCCTGCCAAAAAGAAATCGTCTTCTGAATTCATGGCTACAGTCACCATCCACAATGATTTTGGAGCCCAAGAAGAGGAAATCTGTCACTACTTCCACCTTTTCCCCTTCTATTTGCCATGTAGTAATGGGGTTAGATGCCATATTCTTAGTTTTTTTTAATATTTAGTCTTAAGCCGGCTCTTTCATTCTCCTCTTTCACCCTCATCAAGAGTCTCTTTAGTTCTTGTTCAGACAGACCTAATCAGAATCAAGGGGGTTTTTGTGTTTGTTTTTTGGCAAGAATACTTCATAAATGAGGTTAGGGACTTTCATCAAGAGATGTATACTGTTTGATTGCCCCTCATCTCATGATATAAGCCGCCATGAATGACCTTTGCCCAGGTTCACTAATTCATTAAAAGTTTCAAAGTGCTGACATTTTATTTTTTCTTTCTTTAGTTAGATGGTATATATACATACAGCAAATTTCCTCACATCAGCTATCTGGTTACCCTGTATAGCACAGGCAGAATACACACTTGACTCTTCCTTTATTTGAAAGTGAAAGTGAAAGTTGCTCAGTCATGCCCAGCTCTTTGTGACCCCATGAACTATACAGTCCCTGGGGAATTCTCCAAGCCAGAATTCTGGAGTGGGTAGCCTTTCCCTTCTCCAGGGCATCTTCCCAACCAGGGATCAAACCCAGGTCAAAACAATGAATTGGCTGTCTGGTCTACTAGTTCTCTAATGCCACAAAACAAATCACCACATTCAGTGGCTTAAAACAACACACATTTCTTCTCTTTCAGGTTCTGTGGGTCAGGGGTCCCAGCATGGCTTAGCTGGGTCCTCCGCTGCAGGGTCACTCTTGAGGCTACCATGGAGGTACTGGTTGGGGCGGTGGTCTCACCGGAAGGCTCAGCTGGGGAGAGATTTGATTCTGACGTCACTTACGTAGTTGGGGAGGGGATTACACAGGGCATCAACGCTAGGAGAGGAACCTCAAGGGCCATCTCAGGGCAACACTGCCACAACCAGTATGTTCCGAGGTGACTGCTAAGTTTCATTTTTCGTTTGTTTAGTATGACCTGGATTATTAAAAGATAAAAGGATTATCCTGTCAGCTGTGTGGAGCCTATGTGCCAGTATGCCAGGGGAGCAAGAATCAAACACCTGCTGTCAACATCCCCATAGCCTCATTGTTTGCTGCGTCACCACTAAGCCTTGCAACATGATCCAGACCTCATAAGTGAAGTAAAAAGGCAAGAAACAGGCAAGGAGGAAACAATAGGAGATGGAATTGATCTCCAGAGTGTGCAATGAGTGGAAATCTGTGTGCCTCTATTTCCTTCCTATAAATTTAGGCTAATAGTCTCTACCTCCCTGGGCTATTGTTAGTTAGTACATATGAAATGTTTAGAGCATTGGCTGGCAGAGGAGTTCTCTGGTGGTCCAGTGGCTAAGACTCTGCACTCACAATGCAAGGGGCCCAGGTTCAATCCCTCTTCAACCCCCCAGGTTCAATAGGTCAGGGAACTATTTCCCACATGCTGTAACTCAAGGTTCCACATGCACAGTGAAGGTCAAAGATCCCATGTGCGGCAAGTAAGACCTGCTGCTGCTGCTGCTGCTAAGCCGCTTCAGTCGTGTCCAACTCTGTGCGACCCCATAGAAGGCAGCCCACCAGGTTCCCTTGTCCCTGGGATTCTCCAGGCAAGAACACTGGAGTGGGTTGCCATTTCCTTCTCCAGCGCATGAAAGTGAAAAGTGAAAGTGAAGTTGCTCAGTCGTGTCCGACTCTTCGCAACCCCATGGACTGCAGCCTTCCAGGCTCCTCTGTCCATGGGATTTTCCAGGCAAGAGTACTGGAGTGGGGTGCCATCGCCTTCTCCAAGTAAGACCTGCTGCTGCTGCTGCTGCTGCTGCTGCTAAGTCGCTTCAGTCGAGTCCGACTCTGTGCGACCCCATAGACAGAAGCCCACCAGGCTCCCCTGCCCCTGGGATTCTCCAGGCAAGAACACTGGAGGGGGTTGCCAGACCTAGCGCAGCCGAATAAATAAATAAATAAAATTTAAAAAATAGAGCTGGCACTGCAAGTGCCAGCCAGGTGTACGTGGTTGCTGCTGCTATTTTATAGTTGTTGAAATGATTATTGTCACTTACGTGATTACGCATTAATATTTGCTGACTTCTCTAAGGCTGCCTGGTTGGTCCTGGGCTATGTGCCCATGCTAGCTGGAAAGGTTTTTGCTTTCAGCAGACAGAGCCAAATGAAAGTCTCCTATTTTCCTTCCCAGCATGAATGAGTGATTCAAGCCACTTCAGTAGCAATTAAATAGCTTCAAAAGTCAATCTGACTCATTAAATACCCAATTGGCTGGGAGAACTTGGTCCGAAATTAAACCAAGCCCCTTCTAGTCTTTTAAAAAGGTGAACACTATTCATTAGGGTTTTTTTTAAAGTTTTAATTACACAAGTGGTATATGAATATACTCTTTTATTTTAAAAGATGAACACACCTAAAAATAAGATTCTCCGGACTTGCCTAGTGATCCAGTGGTTAAGAATCCGCCTGCCAATGCAAGATACAAGAGTTAGATCCTGCTCTGGGAAGATGTCACATGCCATGGGGCCACCACTGTTGGATCTGTGCTCTAGATCCTGTGGTGCGCAACGAAGAGAAACCACGCCAATGAGAAGCCAGTGAACCGCAACTAGAGAGTAGTCCCAGCTCGCCACAGCTAGAGAAAGTCCATTAGCACCCAGCACAGCCTAAAAAAAAAACAACAGAGAGAGATAAGATTCTGCCTGAGGACTCTCACCTCTGCTTCCTCTCTTTCATTCTAGAAGTGACCATGGTTAATAATTTGATATGTATTATTTGAGAGCTCTATCTTTGCATTTACATTGTTTTATATGTTTTTATGTAAATAACATTGTTTGGCAAGCATTATTCTGCAACTTTCTTAAATAGCTGCAAAGGTGAAGAGGACTCATTAAACACCAAGTTATCTGGGAAGGTTTGGTCTTAAATTGTCTCACACCCCACACAAGATCCTCCAGCAAATTATGTCAGCTATCCTTGAAAAATACATCCAGAATCTAACCACTTCTTACCCCCTCCACAGCTCTGACCCTGGACCCTGCTCCAGCTTCCATTTCAACTTTCAATCAGATACACCTAAAAAATTTGAAAGCAAGTTCTTGAAAAGGTATTTTTACCTTTGAATAATAATTATTCAATGCTACCTATGTTCATTGTAGCAGTCTTCACAACGGCCAAAAGATGGAAATAATCCAAATGTCCAGTGCATGAGTGGATAAAATGTCATATACATTACACTGGGCTATTATTCAGTGTTTAAAAGGAAGGAAATTGTGTCACATGCTGCTGCATGAATAAGTCTCGAAGACATGAAATAATCAGATACAAAAAGGCAAGTATTGTATGATTTCACTTAAATGGGGTATCTAGCTGAGTTAAACTGATAGAGACAAAAGTAAAATAATCAATATTCTACCATGAGCTGGAAGGAGAGGAAACTGGATAGTTACTATTCAATGGGTACAGAATTCCATTTTGGGAGCATCTGAAAGTACTGGAGACAGGTGATGGTCATGGTTGAACAACATGAGTGTACTTAATGTTACTGTACTTTTACTTTTAAATGGTTAAAATGGTATTGTTATGTGTATTTTTTCACAATAAAAAACACATCAGAAATTTTTGATCAGGTTGCTTGCTTGCGTGCTTAGTCACTCAGTCGTGTCCAACTCTTTGTGGCCCCATGGACTGTAGCCCACCAGGTTCCTCTGTCCGTGGGATTTTTCAGGTAAGAATACTGGAGTGGATTGCCATTTCCTTCTCCAGGGGATCTGCCTGACCCTGAGATTGAACCTGTATCTCCTGCATTACAGGCAGATTCTTTACCTGCTGAGCCATCAGGAAAGCCCCTTTGATGGGGTTATATCACCCCAAAACCTCTACAGGCCCTCATCTCAGGGCTTCAAGGCCAAAGTCCCTACCTCAGCCTACAAGGGCCTGTCCCGTGTTCTGTTTCCACACCCTGTGCGAACTTTCCAAATCTCCCTCTCATGGTCTTCTTGTTCACTTCCACTACAGACATGCTGGCACCTTTACTGCTTTTCAAACACGCCAGGCATGCTTTGCCTCAGGGCCTTTGCAGTTCCTATTCCTCTGCCTGGTACATTTTTCTCCCAGGTATCTGCAGGGCTGGCTTCCTCACCTCCTTTAGGCTTATGGGTCTTAGTTCCCCGACCAAGGGTTGAACTCATGCCCCAGCAGTGGAATCACAGAGTCCTAATTTCTGAACTGCCAGCTGACCCTACTTTTTAAAAATCAACCTTCACCCCACCCCTTTTGGCCTGCATTCTTCTTCTCCACAGCAGTTAAACCATCTAAAAGCTTCTTTGTCTTATTTATTGTCTGTCTTGCCTCACTAGAATGTATGAGTGTTCAAATGTTTTAAAGTCTCCAAGCTGCAACCTGACCTTTCTCAAGGTTCCTGGATGCCACTGATAACCTCAATAGCAAAGTTGCAAAGTTTGTTCTCAGATCTTCCTTTTCCTTGGGTCACAGCCCCAGAAGCTGATTAAATTTTTCCTCTAGGCCAGGAAGGGAAGACAAATGGAAAGGTATGCACTCTGAGTGACCAGGTGAGCCCTGAGCGCCAGCCTGGCTGTTCTCTGTGTGATTTAGACTCTGCGGCTGGATTTCTGGGAACAAAGTGAAAACTGCCAGGCTTGGCAGTAGCTGGGGGCTTTTGTGGCAGACTGGCCAGTGGTGAAGAAGAACAAGCAGAGATGGCCTGGACGTGATGAGAGCAGAGGCTCCATATTCAAACGTCTATTGGTCATCAATGCGCAGGCAAGCTGGGCACGGGGACGCTGCATAACTTGGAAATGAGGAATCATAGGAAATCAGGACCCATTCAGGTGCCACTCAGCTCCAGGTGACTCGGACCAAGCAGGAATGAAAGCATTCTTGTTGCCAGACCTCCTGACTGCTTATTTTCCAGAGAATCAGGAAGTTGATTTTTATGAGCTATTTTCTCACTTTTAAACACTGGTTAAAAAAATCTTTTTAAATACCACATGATCTTACAAAACATGTTTGAAAACTGGATCTCCTCCATCCCCACTCCCTCCCATACACACCCTCCACTTTTTAAAAATCTGCAGTTTAGGAAAACACTTAAGAACATGGACTTTGGTTCCAGAGAGACCTGGCTTTGCTGCTATTTGGGCCAAGTTCCTTGACATCTGCAAGTCTGTTTCTTTATCTGTAAAATGGGAACAAAACTAGAACCTACCTCAAAAGATTATTTGGGAGGATAAAGGAGACTTAGCAAGGTGCCTGGCAAATAGTATCACAATTCAATATGATTAGTAGTAATTGGGGGAAGGAAGAGCCAAAGGGTACTACTAGGGAGAGAAAGTGGAATAACAGAAAGGTCGTGCATGGTATGAGCTGCTGTGATGTGGTCAGAGGCAGAGGAACGTCCAAGCTTGCTTGCTATGGCCTGAGAGAATGAGACTGAAGATCCAGGACCCACCATAAGCAAAGGACTCAGGTAAAGATTCTGCCTGTTGGCTCAGATGGTAAACAGTCCGCCTGCAATGTGGGAGACCTGGGTTTGAACCCTGGGTTGGGAAGATCCCCTGGAGGAGGTCATGGCAACCCACTCCAGTACTCTTTCCTGGAGAATCCTCATGGACAGAGGAGTCTGGCTGGCTACAGTCCATGGGTTTGCAAAGAGTCTAACATGACTGAGTGACTAAGCATAGCACACAAGGATTCTGCCAACCATGCCAGAGACCAGCACCTCCCAGGTCTTCCAGACCTGTGGGTAGCACTGCATCTCTAAGAGGCTCTCTATCTCAGAGGATGGCACAGGTCCCAAGCCAGAATTTGTCTGAAAGACCCAACCGTAGGACTTTACATCTGTGCTTATGGGAGTTAATCTTCTTAGTTTGGGACCTGATATTTCAGATGTCAAGATTCTGCAGCTGTCCCTCCTGACTTCCTTCTTTTGTAGTTTGGATAAAATTTTCACCAGAATCACTTAGGAGTGTTTGATTGTATGCAACAGATGCCCCAACCCAAGATGGCTTAGCAAAAATGAAACGTATAGCTTCATGCGCCTGACATGTCCAGGGGTAGGACAGGTACAGCTTGATGTGGGTCAGAGCATGAGACCAGAACTTGTATCCTCTCTGTCATCTTTCCGGATGGGATTCATTCTCAGGCAGTCTCTTCCCAGATGTAACTCCATATCTGAGCAACTCCAGATCTGAACAACAGCATATCTGAGCAACTCCAGATCTGAGCAACTCCGTATCTGAACAACTCCATATCTGAGCAACTCCAGATCTGAACAACTCCATATCTGAGCAACTCCGTATCTGAACAACTCCGAAGCAGGTGGGACTCCTTAAGAGCTCAAAGATAAAGTCCCTGTGTAAAGTTTCATTGACTATGGTTAACTTGAGTTGGGTCTGGTTCCCTCCTTTGAACCAATCAATATCCCACGAGGAATACAATGTGTGATTTCTAGGCCAGGGCAGCATCAACTTGGATGGAGGTGGTGATACCTGAAATCAGCATCACCAGGCTCAAAATATGGACGAGGGGTAAGAAAGGGATGCTGACCCAAGAACTAAATCATGTGCACTTACCTAAAGTAGAATGAATGGGTGCTCAGTGACCCCCTCTCCTTAGGGAAAAAAAAAATAGTCAGCTTATCTTTTATGCAATGTATTTTTAAAATAGTCATTACAAAGAACAGCATTTAACACCCTACTGATCCCCAGGGCTGGCTTGGCTGATCTTGGATCCCTTTTTATATTTATCATCTCCTAGAATTCCACTACCTTGACTAAAGAAAGCAGGAGGACTATTCTTCCACAATAATATAGAATAGAATATTTAGGGGGTACTTACCTTTCAAACCAGTCATGAATCTATCCAGGCCTAAATTTGTCCAGCTGTGCCATAACTCACCCAAATATCTTTATATAGAAAAAGATATTTGTTTTTTCACCAAGTGATCCATAGTTCTAAACACCTGGCAAAAAGTCCACACAGACTCTTATGTCCTTCAATCAACTCTAAGAACACCGCTCTCCGTGTTCACAACTGTTTAAAATACATACTTAAAAATTTGTCAGCCTAATATCACCGAGTTTGTAGTTCCTATGCACCCCTCAAATGCCACCTCCCCCACATGGGAAATCATGACATAAAGAAAGACATAACATTTGTGCAAAGCTGCCCACAGCAACACAGTCCCAGAGGAGACACACCGAATGATGTTTTCCTGGGCCTGGCCAGGAAAACAGAGTGTGAACCAAACAGAAAACCTTCCAAAATAACATGTATTCGCTGGAACAATATAAATTGCCATTTTTGTATCAACAATTTTAATGATCACAACTATATATAATAGGGCAGTGGTTTTCAAAGTGTGATTTACAGACATCGGGGGAGGTTGGGGTGGGGAGTAGGAGTGTGTCCCAAAGATCCTTTCAAAAAGAACGTGAAGTCAAAATTGTTGTCATAAATAATAATATTAAGATGTTATTTGCCTTTTCACCATATTGACATTTGCCCTGAGAAAAGCAATGAAAATGAAAGTCGCTCAGTCATGTCTGACTCTTTGTGACCCCATGGCCTATATAGTCCATGGAATTCTCCAGGCCAGAATACTGGAGTGGGTAGTAGTCTTTCTCTTCTCCAAGGGATCTTCCCAACCCAGAGATCAAACCCAAGTCTCCTACACTGCAGGCAGATTCTTTACCAACTGAACCACAAAGGAAGCCCAGGAATACTGGAATGGATAGCCTATCCCTTCTCCAGTGGGTCTTTCTGACCCAGGTATCAAACTGGGGTCTCCTACATTGCAGGTGAATTCTTTACCAACAGAGCTATCAGGGAAACCCCTGAGAAAAGCAATGGTGAGTAAAATTACAAGAGGCTGAATTTCCTTCCTTTATTTATTTCAACTAAACAATATAATGCAACTGATTGAGTTTAGACGCAGATTATGAATTCACCTATGCTTTTTTTATTTTAATTGAAGTATCAGTTCAGTTCAGTTGCTCAGTTGTGTCTGACTCTTTGTGACCCCATGGACTGCAGCTTGCCAGGCTTTCTTGTCCATCACCAACTCCCAAAGCCTACTCAAACTCACGTGCATCGACTCAGTGATGCCATCCAACCATCTCATCCTCTGTCATTCCTTTCTCCTCCTGCCTTCAATCTTTCCCAGCATCAGGGTTTTTTCCAATGAGTCAGTTCTTCACATCAGGTGGCTAGAGTATTGGAGCTTCAAAGTCAGCATCAGTCCTTCCAATGAATATTCAGGATTGATTTCCTTTAGGATTGACTGGTTTGATATCCTTGCAGTCCAAGGGACTCTCAAGAGTCTTCTCCAACAGCACAGTTCAAAAGCATCAATTCTTCAGTGCTCAGCTTTCTTTATGGTCCAACTCTCACATGCGTACATGACTACTGGGAAAACCAAAGAGTTGACCAGACGGTTTATGCACACTTGAAGTAAATTGAAGTATAGTTGGTTTATAATATTGTGCTCATTTCATGTGTCCAGCAAAGTGATTTGTAGAGATACCAAGGGAATATTTCATGCAAAGATGGGCTCGATAAAGGACAGAAATGGTATGGACCTAACAGAAGCAGAAGATATCAAGAAGAGGTGGCAAGAATATACAGAAGAACTGTACAAAATAGAGCCAGACATTCTGGAATGTGAAGTCAAGTGGGCCTTAGGAAGCATCACTACAAACAAAGCTAGTGGAGGTGATGGAATTCCAGTTGAGCTATTTCAAATCCTGAAAGATGATGCTGTGAAAGTGCTGCACTCAATATGCCAGCAAATTTGGAAAACTCAGCAGTGGCCACAGGACTGGAAAAGGTCAGTTTTCATTCCAATCCCAAAGAAAGGCAATGCCAAAGAATGCTCAAACTACCACACAATTGCACTCATCTCACATGCTAGTAAAGTAATGCTCAAAATTCTCCAAGCCAGGCTTCAGCAATACATGAACCATGAACTTCCTGTTGTTCAAGCTGGTTTTAGAAAAGGCAGAGGAACCAGAGATCAACATCCGCTGCATCATGGAAAAAGCAAGAGAGTTCCAGAAAAACATCTATTTCTGCCTTATTGACTATGCCAAAGCCTTTGACTGTGTGGATCACAATAAACTGTGGAAAATTCTGAAAGAGATGGGAATACCAGACCACCTGATCTGCCTTTTGAGAAATTTGTATGCAGGTCAGGAAGCAACAGTTAGAACTGGACATGGAACAACAGACTGGTTCCAAACAGGAAAAGGAGTACATCAAGACTGTATATTGTTACCCTGCTTATTTAACTTATATGCAGAGTACATCATGAGAAACGCTGGACTGGAAGAAACACAAGCTGGAATCAAGATTGCCGGGAGAAATATCAATAACCTCAGATATGCAGATGACACCACCCTTATGGCAGAAAGTGAAGAGGAACTAAAGAGCCTCTTGATGAAAGTGAAAGTGTCGAGTGAAAAAGTTGGCTTAAAGCTCAACATTCAGAAAACAAAGATCATGGCATCCGGTCCCATCACTTCATGGCAAATAGATGGGGAAACAGTGTCAGACTTTATTTTTCTGGGCTCCAAAATCACTGCAGATGGTGACTACAGTCATGAAATTAAAAGACGCTTACTCCTTGGAAGGAAAGTTATGACCAACCTAGATAGCATATTGAAAAGCAGAGACATTACTTTGCCAACAAAGGTCCGTCTAGTCAAGGCTATGGTTTTTCCTGTGGTCATGTATGGATGTGAGAGTTGGACTGTGACGGCTGAGCGCCGAAGAATTGATGCTTTTGAACTGTGGTGTTGGAGAAGACTCTTGAGAGTCCCTTGGACTGCAAGGAGATCCAACCAGTCCATTCTGAAGGAGATCAGCCCTGGGATTTCTTTGGAAGGAATGATGCTAAAGCTGAAACTCCAGTACTTTGGCCACCTCATGCGAAGAGTTGACTCATTGGAAAAGACTCTGATGCTGGGAGGGATTGGGGGCAGGAGGAGAAGGGAACTACAGAGGATGAGATGGCTGGATGGCATCACTGACTCAATGGGCGTGAGTCTCAGTGAACTCCGGGAGTTGGTGATGGACAGGGAGGCCTGGCGTGCTGCGATTCATGGGGTCGCAGAGTCGGACACGACTGAGCGACTGAACTGAACTGAGTTTTATGTCCTCTAAATATATATGTATACTGTTTTGTGTGCTCTAAAATTTTTACTTGAAGTAATTCATACTGTACAAATTGATCTGCTACAGTGAAGTGCACAGGCTCTGGATTAAGACTGACTCAGGATTCTTGACTGATGCTTCCTAGTTGTGTGACCTTGGACAAGTTATTCAACTGCCTGTACCATACTTTCTGCATCTGTAAAATAGGAATAATACTTGTACTTATCCCATGGGATTGCTCTGAGTGTTAATATACTATACAAGTTCCTAGAAACAGCATCTGGCACAGAGTAAGCACTATAAAAGTGTTTGCTCTCATTATTATGTCAGTCCTCTTGCTTTTTTCACTCATGATTTTTTCTTACATGTTTGTGTCAGATCTTAGTTAAGTCATGTAGGACTTCTTTTGCAGCATGCTGACTCTCTAGTTGTAACTCAGACTTAGTTGCTCCTTGGCATGTGGGATCTTAGTTCCTCGACAAGGGATCAAACCCACATCACTTGCATTGCAAGGTGAATTCTTAACCACAGGACCAGCAGGGAAATCCCTTCACTCATGATTTTGAACCTTCATATGCATAGACGGAATAGGTTCTTGTTCGGTGTTGTATAGTATTCCATCACATAAACAAACATTCCACATTTTCTTTTTATTTACTTATGGTCACACGGAGTTTTCATTGCTTTTGTGTGAACTTTCTCTAGTTGCAATGAGTGAGGGCTACTCTTTGTTGCAGTGCCAGGGCTTCTTATCTTAGTGGCTTCTGTTACTGTCGAGAACAGGCTCTAGGCGACCAGGCTTCAGCAGTTGCAACACACAGGCTCAGTAGTGTGTCTCAGTTGCTCCTTGGTATGTGGAATCTTCCTGGACCAGAGATGGAACCTATGTCCCCTGCATTGGCAGGCAGATTCTTATTCACTGTGCCACTGGGGAGGTCCCCAATCATTCAATCATTTTATTATGTCTCTGCTGCAAATACTGACAATGATAAGCTTCTTTCTACTTATAGATATTCATAAGTTTATAACCTCAAAAATCTTCTGAGATGACTAATTTTCTCCAGTAAGGCTCGCCTCTGTGGTAGGCAGAATAACAATTAAAAGATGTCTCAGTCCTCATTCCTAGTACCTGTTAATATGTTAAATTATGTGACAAAGGGTAAGTAAGATTGAAGATAGAATTGTGATTGGTTAGAATTAGAAATGGAGACATTATCCTGGATTGTCCATCCAGATGGGCTTCCATGGTGGCTCAGTGGTAAAGAATCCACCTGCCAATGCAGGAGATGTGGGTTTGATGCCTGGGTCGGGAAGATCCACTGGAGAAGGAAATGGCAACCTACTCCAGCATTCTTGCCTGGGAAATTTCATAGACAGAGAAACCTGGTAGGCTACAGTCCATGGGGTCTCAAAAGAGTCAGATCCGACATAGCACCTAAACAACAACAACAACAATCCATCCAGGTAAACCAAACGTAATCACAAGAGTCCTCATAAATGGAAGAGGGAGGTAGAGGAGAGAGAGAACTACAGAAGACTTGGCCTGGTACTGCTGGCTTTTAAGATAGAGAAAGGGCCCACAAGACAAGAAAGACAGTCAGTATTCAGAAGCTAGAAAGGGCAAGAAAATAGATTCTCCCCTAGTTCCTCCAGAAGGAACACAGTCATACCACTTCTTGATTTTAGTGGTGTTGGACTTCCGACCTCCAGAAGGCTAAGATAATACATTTGGACGTATTAAGGTAGCTCTCCTGTGCTCATTTGTTATAGCAGCATGAGAAAAGAAATTGGCTTTAAATGGTGGCTCTGTGGTAAAGAATCCGTCTGCCAATGCAGAAGATGTGGGTTTGATCAGGAAGATCCCCCGGAGAAGGAAATAGCAACCCAGTCCAGTATTCTTGCCTGGAGAATCCCATACAGAGGAGCCTGGAGGGCTACAGTCCATGGGATCGCAAAAAGTTGGACACCACTGAGCAACTGAGCACTCAAGCACCGCCGGATAGAGAAGGGCTGACATTTGGGGTCTACCATGCACACGTGAAATGGATATATGAAATGATAGTCCTGGAACTTGGACCAGATGGGAAGAGGGAAGGAAGTGAGGATTAGAGAAAGGAGCCTGGCAGCTGCTGAGGCTGCAGCACAGGTGAAGTGGGTGTCACTGGGAGGAAGCCAGAGGTCCAAACAGATGGGGCCCTCATGGCTGACAGGGATCTGAGAGTGACCTTGGAGCAGGTGGCCAAGGACAGGAAGCAGAAGATCACTGAGAAAGCAAAAGGTGCGGGCGAGGGAGTTCAGAGCTCCGGTGAGGGGCAGGGAAATGAGTTGCAGAAGCCGGTTCCTATGCAAACTCCTGGAAGTCCTCACGTCGCCCTGAGGACACTCTGTGCCTGCGGCGGGTTAGGGATGCGATGGGCATGATTGGACAGGTGTGCGCCCTGAGTCCAGGTGCGCCGCGGGGCAGGATGGGGCTCTGTGCAGGGCATGTGTGTGCTGCTGGGACAGTGGTCTGTCTGGGAACACGAGGATGACGGATGACGGGGTCTGTGTGTACGGATCTGTGCCACGCGTCTGGATGTGGGGAGGGAAAATGCGGGGGTGTGTGCGCAAGGGTCTGGGTGGATGACCTGGGGAGACATGGATGTGGACACGGGAACAAGGGAGCGCGCGAGGCCGGAGCTCGTTTGGGGGCAGAGGGAGAAAGAAGGGCCGCGGGGAGCCGGGCGGTGCGGTGGCCCGGCCATCAGCCTCGCCAAGCCCCGCCCGCCACGCTCCCGGGCTTCCCCGCCCCGCTGCCCGCTCCCTCCCCGTCTGTGTCTCCGCGCGCTCGGCACCGCCGCCAGAGCCGCCCGCCCGCCGCCGCCGCCGCCGCACGCATCCCGAGCCGCCGCGGAAAGCAGGTATGACCCCGATGCCGGGCTCCGCGCTTTGCCCGCCGCCCGCCCAGCCGTTTCCCACCCGAGGGCGCTCGGCGCTCGCGCCGGCGGCACTGCTGGGACCCGGCCTCGGGCGCAGGGCGACCGCCGCGGAGGATGGGGAGGGGAAGACCCCCGGACGCGAGCCGAGGTGTCGGATGAGTGCGCCGTCGGGGGCGGCTGAGAGGGCGGCAGCGTCCTCGGCACCGAAGGGGCGGGATGCGAGGTCCTTTGGGAGGGTGACAACAGCGACACCTGAGAGCTAGGCGCCTGGACGCACAACGTGTGGCTGAAATTAGGGTGTCTTCTTGGTGTTTCCATTTAACAAAGGGGAAAACTGAGAGCCAGAGGCCGGAGCAGCTTCCCTGGGTCCTTGGGACAAGTTGCTGAGCCCAGATTTGGACCCGAGGAGTCTGACCGCAGAGCTCGCTCACCTTAGCCTCCTCGACCAGCCTCCCTCTGGGGAACAGGCGTGTCTTCAATGAGTGTCCCCCTTGAGACTGCCCAGCGCGGGGGAGGCCAGCTCCGAAGGCCCTGGTCTCTGTTCCCCAGAGAAGCGTTAAGCCAACACTTGGGTGGGCTGGGCAGGGGTGGGGGCGGGGTTGGGGGCAGAATGTGTGCCGCTGAAGCGGGACCTTGTCGTCTAGTCTGGAGGGAGAAACTGAGGCCGGGGGAGGTTTAGGGAGGAAGCCGCAGAGCTTCTCCATCCACAGGGGGCGGGACAGCTCCCCCTACCACCCGCCGCCCCCCCCTCCCCACACACACAGACATCTGCCCATCTCCACTGGAGTGAGGGCAGAACAGCCAAAGCAATGGATTGACCCCGACAGCTCAGTCCTCAGTCCACGGGAGGCTTGTATGACTAGTTCCCTGAACCTAAGCATCCCCTGCATGACCAATGACCCCACCTGCCTGCCCACTGAACTGTGCAATCCAAGGAGAAATATACACTCATCCAATCTCCTTTGTCTGTAATCCCTGCCCTCCCCCCTCCAAAGGTTACCGCCTTCATAATTTGGGGTGTTCCTTCTAGGTCTCTCTTACACCCGTGCAGTCATATAGATGTGTATCCATAGAAAGTATGTAAGCTGCATAGTAACGTGGGTGGATGTTTCCTAGAAATGGTACAGTACATCCAGCATCCTTCTGCAACTTGCCACCCCTCTCCACTCAGTTATAGTTGCTTTGAAAGTTATCCAAGTGGCTGCGTATAAAGCCAGCTTATTTATTTTAACTGCTGCCTTGTTTTCCACCATGGATTTGCCAGGTGATAGTGGTGTTAGTCCCCCAGTGGTGTCCACCTCTTTGCAATCCCCTGGACTGTAGCACGCCAGGCTCCTCTGTCCATGGAATTCTCCAGGCAAGAATACTGGAGTGGGTAGCCATTCTCTTCTCCAAAGGATCTTCCCGGCCCAGGGATCAAACCCAGGTCTCCTGCATTGCATTCTTTACCATGTGAGCCACAGGAAAGCCCATGGATATGCCTATTGCTGAGTATTTAAGTTGTAAAATTAGATTAGTTTTATATTTCAGCCTCTTGTATAAATTGACATTTCTGGGTGAAATAAGATTTCTTTGTTCTTTGCCCTATAATAACTTGAAGGATCTGAATTTGGGGGACAAGTTCCCTGTTCCCCATTGCACATGCATGTGCCGTGCACACAAACACAAGGCACACAGCCATGCACAGGTGCACGTATACACATCTCTGTCCTTCTGTCTGTAGACAAGGACAAACCCTGAACCCCCTATCTGCAGTTGTTGCTGAGCCAAAAGGCCTGGGATTGGGCCAGGCCACAAGCCCTGATTGTCCAGGCCCCAGTGGGCAGAATTCCCATAAGGGACCGTGTCTAGGAGTTTCCTCTAGACATACTCGCAATGCCATCCCCACCGTCCAGTAGGATATGGAAGGACTTAGGAACCATGTCTGACAGACTAGAATGTCTAGGGTCCTCCTTGTGTACCACAGACTTTCCAGGTCCAGGCTGTACCGTGGGAGTGTCCTTAGTCTAGACTGTGGGCCGGGACTGTCAAAAGTTTGGTGGAAGCTCTGATGACAGCTGGCTGGGGGAAGCTGGAATCCCAGCTCTTTGCATTACAGTCCCAGCTCCACCACTTCCTAGCTTGGGCAATAATTCCCTTCCAGTGTCTGAGCCACAGTTTCACATCTGTAACATGGGATGATGTAACAAGGGTAGCCTCCCAGAACTGTTGAGTGGGTCAGTGGGATGACAAAACCAAGCATTTAGCACGTTGTCAGCACTCAGAAAGCAGGAAGTCTTATCTTGGACAGAGAAGACCCAGCGATGGCCCCAGGGAGGGGGTGACACTCAGGGCCACCATTTGGGACCTCATCCACATCCCAGGGCAGGGCAGAGAATCCCAGCGCTGAGTGGGACGGAGGGTGAGACCTCAGCTAATGGGAGCCACGCCCAGCTCACAGTGGGGTCCAGAAGTATCATGTCACCTACAAAAGACCTACTGTACGCCTGGCCCTGAGCTAAGATACAGAAACAAATTGAGCCATGGTCCGTGCAAAGCAGACCTGTGTGCAGCTTTTGTGAGGCCCATGCTCCTTTTGAAATTCTAACTTATTCCCAAGATTTTAAAAGGTGGGAGATTAGGATTTGGGGATCCTCCTGAGAAGAGAGGATTAGAAAAGCTGACAACTCCAGCCCTAACTTTCGGCTGCCCCCTGGCATGGGGCAGGTACCCTCAAGGGTGGCACAGTCCCCAGCTGGCCCACCCCTTAAGCATAAAGAGCAGCATACTATAAAAGTTAGTAACTCAGACTCCATAGCCAGCTTCTGCATCCCAGCTCTGGCATGGATTAGTTATGTGATCAAAGCAAATTATCTAGCACTTTTTTGGGGACAATTTCTTGATCTTTTTGAAAATTTTATATTTTTTTCACATGTGTGCACTGCTCTATTTCTTTATTTATTTATTTATTTTTGGCTGTGCTGGATCTTTGTTGCTATGCAGACCTTCAGTTGCAGAGAGCAAGGGCTGCTCTCGAGTTGCTGTGCATGGGCTTTTTATAGCGGTGGCCTCTCTTGTTGTGGAGCACAGGCTCTTCAGGCGCTTGGGCTTCAGTAGTTGCTGCTCACAGGCTCTAGAGCTCAGGCTCAGTAGTTGTGATGCACAAGCTCAGCTCCTCTACAGCGTGTGGAATCTTCCTGGACCAGGAATCAAACCCATGTCCCCTGTACTGGCAATCAGATTCCTATCCACTGCCACCAGGGAAATCCAATTTAGCACTTCTATAATTCGATTTCCTCATATGGAAAAGAGGGATAATAAGCAGCACTTCCCTCAAACACTATTTTCAGCATTAAATGAATCAACAAACCTCAGCCTCTTACAACAGGGCCAGGTGCATGGAATACACTAAGTGTTGATGATGGTGATGCTTGCTGTTGGTGGCGTAAGCTGTCTGATCCCGATAAGAGTGCAATTTGTATTCCAAATTGTACTCCATATAAAATGTTGGGGGAGCACAAGTGAAAGAGGAAGGAGGGAATGAAAGTAACACTTTAAGCTCTTTCTTCAAAGAAGATGCTGCAATCCTGGATATTTTTTCTGCCCAAGGTCAGGAAGAGGACAACATTACAAGGAAAGTGACAAAAGGAGGGGACTTCTAAGATGGGTTTTGAAGGATGAATAGGAGTTTCTCTGGAGCACTAGAGTGAGAAAAGCATTTCCACACAAAGGAAATAGCCTTTCCAAAGCCCTGGGAGCATGACCAGGTAGATCATGTTTAGGAAGTAACAATGGTCCAGTGTTACTTTAGGTAAGGTATCTCAGAGTATAGGGAAAGGCAGGAAGATGAATCTGGGGAGACGGAAAAGGATGAGGCTCTCAGGAAAGGGGAGGTACATTTCTTCTGCATCTACTGTGTGCAAGTGCCCTTGTAATCCCCACTCCCCCTCATCCTCATAATACCCCAGGAATCAGGTTTTTTTGGTCACCATTTACTGATGAATTAGAGGCTCAGGAAGGTAAGCCATTTGCTCAAGAGCTCAGACTATGGTTCAGTGGCAAAACTGAAATCAGACCCCAGATCTGTCTGATTCTAAAGCCCATGTTCCCTCTCTGAGCCTCCTGTTGTCTCATTGGAAAGTGGCGGTAGTATTAGTGAAGCCTACTGAGTGGGCTTGGCATGAGGATGAGATGAGACTGAACATGCAGCGCTCAGCACAGCCCCTGGCACAGAGCAGTTGCTGCTGTTGTTGTGATGGAATATGTTGCTCTAGGCTTCTCACCTGAACTCACACCACTGCCCAGCCTGAGATGGGGGTCCCCAGGGAGAGGATGTCCGGGGCTAGTGGATCTCTCTGGGCCAGAAACATCAGCATCACCTGCAGCTTTTGTCAAAATGCAGATTCTCAGACCCAATCTGCTGCTGCTGCTGCTGAGTCACGTCAGTCGTGTCTGACTCTGTGCGACCCCATAGACAGCAGCCCACCAGGCTCCCCCGTCCCTGGGATTCTCCAGGCAAGAACACTGGAGTGGGTTGCCATTTCCTTCTTCAATGCATGAAAGTGAAAAATGAAAGTGAAGTCGCTCAGTCATGTCCGACTCTTTGTGACCCCATGGACTGTAGCCTACCAGGCTCCTCTGTCCATGGGATTCTCCAGGCAAGAGTACTGGAGTGGGGTGCCATTGCCTTCTCCGCAGACCCAATCTAGACCTTCTAAATTGGAGACCCTGAGGGATGGCCCAGCAACCTGTATTTTAACAAGCTCTTCGGATGGTTCTCATGAATGCTGAAATTTCAGATTCACTGACCTGGAGAAAACCTTCAAATGAGATCCTCCTTGGCCACCTGCCTCCACCTCCAGCTAGAAGAATGGGTAGGTGGCGAGAATTCTGTCCTCACCAAGACCAAGCAACAGCACATCCCCTTCAGCACAGGAGGCTGGAAAGAACCATTTCTTTACAGATAAGAAAGTTGCCGAGGCCTTGTGAGGTTTGTTTGTTTTTTTTGACTGCATTCGGTCTTAGTTGCAGCACTCGGGATCCTCATTGCACCATTCCGGCACACGGACTCTCTAGTTGTGGTGCGTGGGCTCAGGAGTTGTGGCTCAAGGCCTTAGTTGCCTCGAGGCATGTGGGATCTTAGTTCCCTGACCAAGGATCAGACTCACATCCCCTGCATTGCAAGGTGGATTCTTAACCACTGGACCACCACCAGGGAAGTCCTGGAGTTTTTATTCTTGAGAGCTTGCTCTCCCTTCTAGTCTCACAGCCTCCAGGGGGCCCACCTTGAGAATCTGGGGACAAGATTTGACTTTCAGAGGAGTTGTTCTCCAGGGCAGGATGCCCCAGGCAGCTGAGGAGCTGTCCCCCTCCATTATGAAAGCCCTCAATTACAGACTCCCTGTGCCTGGGGGCCTTCATGGGCTGTCTCTTCTCCCTCAGAGCCTTGAGATCATGTGTCCAGGCCCAAGTCCAGGTTGGACAATCATGTTTTGTAGCGGACCTCCTAGGGAGAAGCAGACCCACTCTACATGTCTTCTTCAAATCGCTGATCAGAGCAGAGAGGCCGGACAGCCTAATGGGTAGAAGCAAGGGCCTTGCCTTAAAGGTAAAAGTTGCTAAGTCTGCCTACATAAAAATTAATTATTTCTACATGACCTCTGCAAGGAGATCAAACCAGTCAATCCTAAAGGAAATCAATCCTGAATATTCATTGGAAAGACTGATGCTGAAGCTGAAGCTCCAATACTTTGGCCACCTGATGCAAAGAACTGACTCCTTGGAAAAGACCCTGATACTGGGAAAGATTGAAGGTAGGAGGGGAAAGGGACGACAGAAGTTGAGATGGTTGGATGGCATCCCCGGCTCGATGGACATTAGTTTGAGCAAGCTTGGGGAGCTGGTGATGGACAGGGAAGCCTGGCGTGCTGCAGTCCATGGGATCACAAAGAGTCAGACATGACTGAGCGACTGAACTGAACTGACATGACCATAACAAACAAAAAGCCATAAGCCCACTCATGTCCAAGTAATAAAAGTATATGCCACTTTTATGACAGAGTTAATTCCATAGAGAGCTCTTACAAATTAGAGATCAACCACCTGTTTCAAAAATGGAAGGAAAAAGGAATAGAGAATATGATTCAGCTGTTTACATCAAAAGAAATACAAATGGAATTCAAACAGATGAAAAGATGCCCAACTCTGAAAACAAAAGCACACAACAAAACCACATCGATTCTATTTTCCACGTGCCGGATTGCTGGGTAACACCCAGTGCTGGTTTAGACACCAGGATTCTCAGACTTCCTTGGTGGGAGCACATATTGGGCAATCTCTGCAGGGGTGGTGGGGTGGGAAAACTTGATATTTACAATGCTCACAACTTCTGTCTCTACCACTTCACCTCTTGAAATTTATCCTGTGGATATCGTTGCATTGGACACATTCTGTTAGAACAAAGAGACTCGGTGTTGTGTGAGAGCAAGTGATTGGAAATTAGCTAAACAGCCACCAGAGGGGAATTAAGTACTGTACATGTCAATACAGCCATGCAAGAGAATATGATGCAGTCAATTAAAAGACAGCAATAGCTCTTTATGAATAAATGTGAAACCGTCTCCTGGATGTTTTGTTATAAGAAAAATGCAAGGTATAGAACAGCGTATAGTGTTCTACCATGTGTGTATGTGTGTGTGTACGTGTGCATTTGTATGTATTTTAAAAAAGGGAGTTTAAGAGAATGGATACATGTATATGTATGTCTGAGTCCCTTCACTGTTCATCAGAAACTATCACTTTATTTGTTAATTGGCTGTCAGTTCAGTTCAGTTGCTCAGTCGTGTCTGACCCACGCCAGGCCTCCCTGTCCATCACCAACTCCCAGAGTTCACACAAACTCACGTCCATCGGGTCGGTGATGCCATCCAGCCATCTCATCCTCTGTCGTCCCCTTCTCCTCCTGTCCCCAGTCCCTCCCAGCATCAGAGTCTTTTCCAATGAGTCAACTCTTCGCATGAGGTGGCCAATGTACTGGAGTTTCAGCTTTGGCATCATTCCTTCCAAAGAACACCCAGGACTGATCTCCTTTAGAATGGACTGGTTGGATCTCCTTGCAGTCCAAGGGACTCTCAAGAGTCTTCTCCAACACCACAGTTCAAAAGCATCAATTCTTCGGCACTCAGCTTTCTCTCACATCCATAAATGACTACTGGAAAAACCATAGCCTTGACTAGATGGACTTTTGTTGGCAAAGTAATGTCTCTGCTTTTGAATATGCTATCTAGGTTGGTCATAACTTTCCTTCCAAGGAGTAAGCGTCTTTTAATTTCATGGCTGCAATCACCACCTGCAGTGATTTTGGAGCCCTCCAAAAATAAAGTCTGACACTGTTTCCACTGTTTCCCCATCTATTTCCCATGAAGTGATGGGGCCAGATGCCATGATCTTAGTTTTCTGAATGTTGAGCTTTAAGCCAACTTTTCAGTCTCCTCTTTCACTTTCATCAAGAGGCTTTTGAGTTCCTCTTCACTTTCTGCCATAAGGGTGGTGTCATCTGCATATCTGAGGTTATTGATATTTCTCCCGGCAATCTTGATTCCAGCTTGTGCTTCTTCCAGCCCAGCATTTCTCATGATGTACTCTGCATATAAGTTAATACTCCAATATGAAAAAAAAAGTTCAAAGTAAGATAAAGTAGATAACTAAAAAAAGGGGCTCAATGTGCATATTTGTATAGATTTGTATACACATATTAGGGTTTGGAGGGCACACCAGAAGCTGGTGCTACTGATTGACTTGGGGAAGGAGACCGGTGAATAGGAAGCATACAATTTAGTACCCATTATATGTTTTTTCCCCTTGTACAGTTGCTAGTGTTATAAAACCCAGCCACATGTATCTTCCTTCTCCTTATTTAAAGCAAGCGTGATACTAGAGATAAGGTTAATTCCCCCTTTGCTACTGCTACTGCTAAGTCACCTCAGTCATGTCCAACTCTGTGCGACCCCATAGACGGCAGCCCACCAGGCTCCCACATCCCTGGGATTCTCCAGGCAAGAACACTGGAGTGGGTTGCCATTTCCTTCTCCAATGCATGAAAGTGAAAAGTGAAAGTGAAGTCGCTCAGTCACATCCGACTCTTAGCGACCCCATGGACTGCAGCCTACCAGGCTCCTCCGTCCATGGGATTTTCCAGGCAAGAGTACTGGAGTGGGGTGCCATTGCCTTCTCTGATTCCCCCTTTGACTGTGACCCTAATTATATGTGTTCAAATAAAAATGAAATTAACTGTTTCAGGCAGGGCCTTTATCACAAAAGAACAAATATTGTACGATTTTACTTATGTGAGGTGCCTGAAATAGGCAAGTGCAGAGAGAAAGTAGAAAAGATGTTACCTGGGGCAGAGGAGGAAGAGTGGATGGGGAGTTCGTGTTTAACGGGTACAGTTTCATTCTGGTTGGGATGATGACATTTTTCTGAAGATAGACAAATGGTGATGGTTGCACGATAGTGGAAATACATAATGACACTGAAATGTACACTTAAAAATGGTTAAAATAGCGATCCTTTATCTCGCGTCTATTATGAATAAATTTATTCCCTGGTGGCTCAGACAGTAAAGTGTCTGCCTGCAATGCAGGAGACCTGAGTTCGATCCCTGGGTCGGGAAGATCCCCTGGAGAAGGAAATGGCAACCCACTCCATTCTTGCCTGGAAAATCCCATGGTCAGAGGAGCCTGATAGGTTATAGTCCATGGGGCTGCAAAGAGTTGGATAGGACTAAGCGACTTCACTTTCTTTCTATCCCAACAGCATATTAGCAAGTTAGTTTTGAAACAATTAGCTGGGTGGGAAAATTGAAAATGTAACTGCTGCTAAGCCAAGGCTACTTTAATTTTTATTTTGTGGAATGGATATTACTCCTTTGATGTAAGAAACAGGCAGGAAAGGCTTCAAGGGGACTGGTGTGGCACCTTGCAAGTCAATGATGACATTTCAGTTTACAGTCTTTGTAAGACAATTATGTTTCAACCTGAATGTTGATGTTAATCTTTACCAAAAGAAAGGTTAAAATGGTAAATTTTATGTTGTACATTTTGTCACAGTGAAAAAAATTTAGGGATGATAAAAAAAAAAAAACAGGGGCTTTGATATCAAATTGCTTTGGTTCTAGTCCTTGATTCCACTGTGTGTACTTGGTCAAGTGTGTGTACTTCTTTAAAGCATCAGTTTTCCCACCTGCAAAATGGGTTGTCAGTACCTGGCTCACAGAAATCCTGCAAGAACTAAAAGACTTTATCCATATAAAGTGCTTGCTCTGCAGCTCTTGAACGTAGGAGGTAGGAGGTCAGGTTTAGGAGGATAAGAAAGCTAGAATCGGCCACTGGATCAAATATTAAAATCAGCAGATTCAAGTGGAATGAGTTTATATATAAGGAGTTCGTAAAAGCACCATCTGTATTTTTCTGTCACTTTGGATTTGCAAAAAAAAAAAAAAAGTTTTAATGCATTTCCATAGTGTGAAATTACAGAATAGTCAGACAAATCATCTTGGCTAGTGGGAAGCCACCAAAGATGAAGCAGTTCTAAACCTGTGGCCTCCTTCCCTACATAGATTTGAATCCTGGCTCTGTCACTTACTGGCTGTGTGACTTCAGTCAAGTTAGCTTAACCTCTCTGTGCTTCAGTTTTCTTATCTGTAAACTGAAGGTAATAATAATTCTCATCCCATTAGGGATGTTACTAGGATTAAAGGTGTCAAATGCTTAGAGAAATGCCTGGCCCACAGTAAATCCTAAGTAATTGTTAAGAAAATAGACTTGAAACAAGCCTGAAAGTCTTAGCATTTTTGTTTTTAAAAGAGGAATTTTTTTTTTTTTTTTTTTTACACAAAGGGAATAGTCTCTTAGCAAAGCAGCAAAGATTCAGGGGACTGAGCTTAATCTGGAGGACTTCCCTGGATGGTTGTGGGGAGAGAGCTGGGGAGACCAAGATAAGGTAACAGGAGCCCAGCTGATGAAGGATGGGGCAGTAAGGGGTTCCAGGGCGTTCAGAGGTTTTCCCAAGAGACCTCACAGAGATAACAACAGAGCCCAGCTTCAGCCCAAACTTCCCCTCCCCCCCAGTGCCTCCTGATGGCGAGAGTCTTGAGGATCGGAGGCCCTCAGCCTTGCTTCCTCCTGATGTGCCTGGGAGCTCATTTCCAAACCGAGGCCTGGACTGCGGCCTGAGAAGCCTGCACACCTCCTTCAGGAGCCGCACGTGCACCTGTTGCATCCAGGCCCTTAAGCCGGAGCTGGAGCACAACCTCCCCAAACAAGCTGATTCCTGAAATTCCGCTCTTACCCATGTCTGTGTGTGGAGTTCGTTGATTTCCCTGGCCTACCCTGCACCCCAGGGGGATCACTATTGTCCTTTCTTAGTGGTTTGCGCCACGGTGAGGAGGAGTTTGGCTGTGACAGAGACCACAGACCACAGAGAACTTTCAGGGTCTGAGGCTGTGGGCCTTAAGGCAGCCTTGGAAGGGCTGTTTTAGAGATTGGGAGGAATGTGAAATGGTTAGACATGCTTTTGCCCCATGCTGGGTGCTCCCAGGTGGAAGGAGGGTCTTGGAGGTCCTAATTTACCACAGGCTGTCTGGGGAGACAGCTCCTGTCCCCCAGAGCCTTGCTGCCATGTTTTAAGTATTAAAATCCCCCAGACACTCTAATTCTCTTCTTTGGACACTCATTTATGTTGGGAAGATCCCCTGGAGAAGGGAACGGCTAACCCACTCCAGTATTCTGGCCTGGAGAATTCCATGGACTATATAGTCCATGGGGTCGCAAAGAGTTGGACACGACTGAGCGACTTTCACTTATGTAACCATTAAGGGTTTGGGAGTTCAATGGGCTGGAGTTGCAGCTCAGTTATGTGTGACCTTGCGGGTGAGGTACTTGACCTCTGAGTCCCAGCCCTGGCCTGTGGACTGGGGACAATAGGGCCTCCTGCAGGGGTGTCATTAAGCAAGCCCAGCACCTTAGCTCTGTGGCCAGCAGATAATTGACCCTCATTCCTGGGCCACACCCTTCTTACTGTTCCAGTTAACTCCAGAAATGCTATTCGAGCCCCGCTTTGGAAGGAGATGAGGGTGGGGCAAAGGGAGGAGAGTTCTGGGCTGAAAAGTCTGAAACTCCTATAGAATTCAGGGCAAGTTGAAAGATCAGAATTGGGCCTGGGTGTGTGTGTCCAGGGAGGGGTGATATTCCAGCAAAGGATAGACGGGTTGGTTGCAGCTTGCTGGCTGGAGGAGCGGGAGCTGGGCTGGGCCTCACCCTCTCTGACCCATCGGACACCTAATGACAGTGGGTGGCAGTCTGGCCACAGGACGACTTACCCTTTGGGCAAATCTCCACCCCACCCCCAACAGAAGGCAGAACCTGGAGGAAAAGGGTGGGGGAAGGGGAGGGAGGAATCAGACACGTTTCCCAGAATTGGGAAATAATTTCAGGAGTGTTTCCTGAAGCCTAAGACACTAGTTCGCAGGGATTTAAACTTCAGGGGACAGATTTTGTCTGTTTTTGTTTTTGTTTTTACTGCTTCACTGCTATAGCCCCAGCTCTCTGTAGACTCTCAATGATGTTTTGTTGTTGTTCAATCGCTAAGTCGTGTCCGATTCTGGGACCCCAAGGACTGCAACCCACCAGACTTCCCTGTCCATCACTAACTCCCGGAGTTTGCTCAAACTCATGTCCATCGAGTCAGGGATGCCATCCATCCATCTCATTCTCTGTCGTCCCCTTCTCCTCCTGCCTTCAAACTTTCCCAGCATCAGGGTCTTTTCCAATGAGTCAGTTCTTCACATCAGGTAGCCCAAGTATTGGAGTTTCAACTTCAGCATCAATCCTTCCAATGAATATTCAGGATTGATTTTCTTTAGGATTGACTGGTTTGATCTCCTTGCATGATAATGATATTGGTTGAGTGAATAAATGACAGGTGCTGGATGAGTGCCAGTGATGGACTAGGCCCTGGCGATCCAGAGCTGAGTGAGCTGCATCTCTCAACCCCCAGGAGACTCCTCGACCCCCACCCCATCCTGAGAGGCCCCCTCCATCCTCACCCCCACTCTTGAACTTCCACTAGGGCCCCTGATGCCTGGGCCTGGGATGGGAGAGGCTGTGTTCTTATTGGATCTTAGAATCTAATGGGCTAGAAATAACCTCCCTGCAGTCAACCCCCAAACCATCTCAGTCACTGGAGGAGGTGCAGCCGCTCTGCCTGGGATCCATGTTGGTTGCTTGCCTTATACACAGGGATGGACTGACTTTAGTTTCTCAAGACAAGATAAGGCTCATCAGATATATGTTGGTGGGGCCCATGTGGCTTTCCCCTCTACAGTAATTATAATAGGTGGCACTTTAAAGTGTGCTCTACATGCCGGGTTACAGCATAGAATTTGTTCAGTGACCATAAAGGTACCCTCTGCCTCACTTGACCTTTGGAGAGATTGAGTTCTCTCACTGCGTGATCTCATCATACTCTTCCAACAGTCCAGTGAAACAGGTGATGTTGTTGTCTGCATTTTGCAGATCAGAAAATAGGCTAGAGAGGTTAAGTCATTTGCCCAAGGTCACACGGAACTAACAAATGGTTGGACTGGGATTCGAACTCAAGCAGTCTGATCACAGAGCTCACCCTGCCTCTCCTCAGCTTCCAGATGAGTGTGGAGGAGGAATAGAAATTTTTACTCCAGGACAATGGCTCTCAAAGCTGTTGGCTCACCGGCGTGGAGTATAAGGTTTCAGGGGTCACTCCCGCAGGACCTCCCCTGGGTCACTGTGGGGGTGAAGATCCTAATCTCTCCCAACAGAGAGTGGGCAGACAAGAGCCCAGCTTGCATGTGGCTGTGATTCCTGGGGCAGCAGCCCCTTACTGGGCACCACTTTCTTAGCCTCCAAATCTCCCTGGAGGCCGGGGGAGATGGCCACCCGGGGCCCAGGAAACCGGCCAAGGCCAGGCCTCCCTCCCAGGGACTCGGTTCCAAAGCCAAGCTAGATTTCAGAGGTTGGCAAGAATGGAGACTTAGCAGGAGACAGGAGGGACCAACAGAGAAAAATGTTACCCTTTTCCCCCTTTCTTGTCTCTGATTCATGCCTTTCACCTAGTGTTTGAGGAGGAGGGTGTTTGTTTAACAAGGCAGTGGAACCCACTCTGGAGGTCTAGAGCACAGAGACCTCAGCTGATGCAACACTTATAGAGTGCTGATTATAGAACCGGCATGGTGAGCAATGTTTGACCTGAGTTGCATCACGCGGTCTGCACCATCCCCCTTATAAGTGAGTACATCATGGTCATCGTCACCACCATCCTCATCATTATCATCACCGCCATCATTATCATCCCATCCTCTTATCTCATCAGCTGCATCTTCAACCATCATCACCACCATCCCCATTATTCTCATCGTCTCCGCCTTCAGCACCATCATCACCAACAGCAACATCATGCTCACCCACATGGCTTCCCAGCCCCACGACCCAACCTGCACGCAGGGAAACAGACCTAGAGGACATGACACATTCGTCCCCCAGAAAGATAAAGAAGTAGGCTCTAAAGTCTAAAAGACCCAAATCTGATTCCTACCTCTGACACTTTCTACCTGTGTGGCTCTGGGTATTGATTTAACCTCTCTGAACCTCTCCAAGCCCTTGTCTGTAAAATGAGAGTAATCATAGTTGCTGCCTCCTGGGGATCTGACGAGGGTCACATGAGCTGGTGCATGTAAAGTGCTGGCACAGGGCCTGGCTCAAATCATAAAAGCAAAGCAAACACAGGAAAACACTCTGGCAAGGGCAGCAGTGAAAGGGAGAGCTGGGGGCGTTGGGCTGGGAATTCCGTGCAGCCCTGGGTAGCCAGGGGCAGGTGTTGCTCAGTGTGTGAGAACCGGCACTGGAGGGCTGGTGTGGGGCAGTTTGGGGTCAGGACTGGAGAGAACACTCAAGGGCCCTTCTTTCTTTCCAAGGAGGCAGGGTGTGGAGGAAAGAGATGGGGACCTTTCACCTGGAGCAGGGCTGAGAGTTCAGAGCTGGAGCTGCGGTCAGTCCAATCCAAGAGAGATCAGGGAGCAAGATCCAGTTTTCCGAACTGGATAGAGGAGGTTCCAGTAAGAGCCAGCTGCTCCCTGCCCCAGACCCAAAGGACTCCCCAAAGCTGCCTGCCTAAACCCTCACCATCTATAGTGGCATTCCCTTTGGGGCCGCCTCTCTTTTGGATGAATTGTTTCTGAACGGCAGTAATGGTGGGCACCCAAGGCCACTCTTAGCCAGGCAGCTCTGAGCATCTCACCTCCAGCCTCCAGCTCCACAGATCCGCGGGTGCCATTCACACAGAATACATTGTGAACAATACCCCCAAAAGTTGTGCGGTGCAAAACCTGCGCAGTCGTACGGGGCTGCTGTGCTAGCGTCCCTCTTCCTGGAGTGGACACAGAATCTATCTTGGATGCCCCAGATCTGACTGCAGCTCAAAGCAGAGAAGGTTGGTTGGTGTCTGGATGCCAGGTGAGATGCAGAGAGCCCAGGTGTGCTGCCCAAAGCTTGTCCTTGAGAAGGTTGTCTCTGAGTGTCATATTGACTGGTGATGTGATGGATTATTGAGAGGTGATATGGCAGAGTGGTTATGAGAGCAGCCTCTAGAGTCAAGCAGACATGGATTCAATTCTGTTCTATTTCTCTCACTCGGTGACTTTAGGAAAATCACCTGACCTCATTGTGCCTCTGTTTTCTCATCTAAAAATGGGTATATAATAATACACATGAGCATATACTAGTCCTCTCTTTCTTGAGGAGTGAGAAGGAAATAAGATGCTGCTGCTGCTGCTGCTGCTAAGTCACTTCAGTCGTGTCTGACTCTGTGAGACCCCATAGATGGCCTCCTACCAGGCTCCTCTGTCTCTGGGATTCTCCAGGCAAGAACACTGGAGTGGGTTGCCATTTCCTTCTCCAGTGCATAAAAGTGAAAAGTGAAGTCGCTCAGTCGTGTCTGACTCTTAGCGACCTCATGGACTGCAGCCTACCAGGCTCCTCTGTCCATGGGATTTTCCAGGCAAGAGTACTGGAGTGGGGTGCCATTGCCTTCTCTATAAGATGATGCAGGTCAAGCTAAATGGTCACTACATGTTAGGGGTCGATGACATCTCCAGCCAGGGAGGTGGGCTCAGAGTTTCCCACTGGAAGGCAGCTCCCTGAAATCCTGCCAGGGTGATGAAGGACTTAGGTTCTAATCTGACGTTGTTGGCCCAGAGCCAGACGAAGTCAATACTTGATCGGGCCTTGTCAACATAACCTTTTCATAATCCCGTGCTGCTAAGGTTTCAGAGATTGTGTGGGTAAATAGCAGGAAGAAGAAGGAGGCCTGCAGTCCAAGCCTCCATGCCCTCAATTCATTTCCTCCAGCCCAGAGGTTGGCAAACTATGGCCCAAAGGCCAAGTCTGTGCAGTCCATGAGCCAAGAATGGTTTTTTACTGTGGTTGGAAAAAAAAAATCCAGAGAAAAAAATCATGTTCTATGACACATGCAAACTACATGAAGTTCAAAATTCAGGATTCATAAAGAAAGGATTATTAAAACACAGCTGTGGGAATTCCCTGGTGTTCCAGTGGCTGAGACTCCACGCTTCCAATGCAGGGGGCCCAGGTCTGATCTCTGGTCGGGAAACAAGATCACATATGCCGAAACAAAAAGGTCAAAGAGCTTGCGTGCCTCATCTAAGACCCGGTGTGCGTGCGTGCGTGCTAAGCTGCTTCAGTCGTGTCCGACTCTTTACAACCTCATAGACTATAGCCCAGTAGGTTCCTCTGTCCATGGAGTTTGGAGTGGGTTGCCATGCCCTCCTCCAGGGGATCTTCCCAGCCCACAGATCGAACTTGCATCTCTTTCGTCTCCTGCATTGACAGACGGATTCTTTACCCCTAGAGCCACCTGGGAAGCCTAAGACTGGGTACAGCCAAATAAATAAATAAAACTAAAAAAAAAAGAAAGAAAGAAAAAACAGCAACAAAACCGAAAATGGGAATTCCCTGGCGGTCCAGTGGTGAGGATTCCATGCTTCCACTGCCATGGCCCAGGTTCAATCCCTGGTCCAGGAACTAAGATCCTACAAGCTATTCAGTGCCGCCCCAGGGAAAACACACACACACACACACACACACACCCCACAGCCATGCTCAGTCATTTAATATTATCTCTGGCTGCTTTCACATTCCCACAGCAGAACTGAGTAGCTGCAGCAGAGACTCTGTGACATGAAAAGCCTAAACTGTTCCTGTCTGTCCTGTTTGCCAATGCCTGCTCTATCGGGCCAATGGTTCTCAAACTCTGCTGCAGTTTGGAACTAACCCAGAGAACGTTCAAGACCAAGTAAATCAGACTGTCAGGAGGCGGGAGCCAGGTATCAGTATTTCAAAGATCTGCAAGCGATTCCATTATGCAGACGAGTCGGAGAAGTTCTCTCCCAGCCCTTCTAGAGGCCCTGCTGCACGCCTCTTGCCATGCCTGGCAGAGCTGTCCCAAGCTCAGATAGCTCACCCAGGGAGAAGACAGCTCTCCTGCCCCAACACCTGAGTTCTGGTGCCCCGTAGGTCTGGTTTTATATCATCCACACAGTAATTTATTTTTTAATTTATTTGATTGCACCAGATCTTTGTTGCAGCACATAGCATCGTCAATCTTGGTTGCGGCATGCAGAATTTTTTAGTTTTAGCATTCAGAAATCTTTAGTTCTGACATGTGGGCTCTCGTTCTCTGACCGGGACTCAAACCTGGGTCCTCTGCCTTGGGGGCACGGAGCCTTAGCCATTGGACCTGCAGGGAAGTCCAGCAATTTGTAGTTGTGGTGGCTATGCTGGGTCTGCCTTGCTGTGCACGAGCTTTCTCTAGTTGCAGCGAGCAGGGGCTCCTCTTCATTGCGGTGCGTGGGCTTCTCACTGCGGTGGCTTCTGTTGTTGCGGGGCACAGGCTCTGGTCACACGGGCTTCTGTAGTTGTAGTTCACGGGCTTAGTTGCTCTGAGGCACGTAGAATCTTCCTGGACCAGGGATCAAACTCGAGTCCCCTGCCTCAGCAAGTGGACTCCTAGCCACTGCGCCACCAGGATAGTCCAAGTCTAGCCATTTTTTTAAAATCAGGAAATTTTCACTTTGGCATCTGGATTTCTAGATTTCTTGAAAAAATGAGAAGATCTAGACATCCTGGGCTCACATTTCCAAAGAGCAGTAATCAGCTGGATCTCACCTGGCTTCATTTTTTACAATATTTATTTATTTATTTTTGGCTGCACTGGGTCTCAGTTGTGGCAGGCGGGATCTTTTGATGCAGTGCCAAGGGCTCTTTGATGTGGTGCCCGGGCTTCTCTCGTGGCTCAGGCTTAGTTGCTCCATGGCATGTGGCTAGTGGTAAAGCATCTGCCTGCAGTACAGGAGATGCAAGAGATGAGGGTTCAATTCCCCTGGATCGGGAAGATCCCCTGGAGGAGGAAATGGCAACCCACTCCAGTATCCTTACCTGGAAAATCCCATGGACAGAGGAGCCTGGTGGCTACAGTCCATGAGGTCACAAAGAATCGGACATGACCGAACACAGACACACGCATGTGGGATCTTGGTTCCCTAACCAGGGAGTAAACCGATGTGCCCTGCTTTAGAAGGCAGGGTTTTAACCACTGGACCACCAGGGAAGTCCCTGGCTTCATTATTTTTTAACATCACTGGCTTGGTCCCTGGAAACATTTGAGTTTGAGACCCCTGACTTAATGGCAAGGAGCTCTAGGCCAGCGTGTCCTCAATCTTAGCATAGACATGAGGCCCAGGGTGTGCTGCTAAGTGCAGATTCTGACTCTTTAACTGAAGTGGGGCCTAAATATTGTGTCTCTAACAAACTGCTAGGTGAGGCTGATCTGCTGGTCTTGGTACTCGAGAAGTGAGGCTGTAGGCTGTAGGCCTTGGTTCTCAAGTTTAGCATGGCCCAGAATCTCTGGGGGCTGTGAAAATCCAGAGTGCTTGTTCAAACCCAGAGTTTCCAATTCGGGAGGTCTGGAGCGGGGCTGGAGGGGTTGCCTTCTAACAAGTTCCAGATAATGTTGCAGCAGCCAGTCTGGGGCCAGACTTTGAGAACCATTGCTCTAGGTTCTGGTTGACCCACTGACTGGCTCACAGGCTGGGGCTCTGAGGATCCCCAGACTGCAGGATCTTTGTTCCCTCTGAGGTCAGGCTCCTTAACACCCAGCTGTCTCCAGGGGAACCAGGTCTTCGTTGGCTTCTTCGGTCACTGTCTCTTTGACCAGACCCAAGCAGTTTCCTCGAGTTCACACCGACAGTTTAAAGATGGAATTGGATCCCAAAGATGGGAGAATTTTCTGTCCATGAGTTGCACCCCATCCCCATTCCAGAGGGTCCTGATCTGTGCATCTTAGGATCAAAGACCCCTCCAGAAAGGTCTCATGTTAGGTATTAATACCACCTGCTCAAGCGATCTGAGCCCCAGAGATGGAGTCTCAGGTGACTCTGGGCCTGAAAGCCACAAGGCGGGAGGGGAGCGGCCGCACCGCAGACCCTGCAGCCTCGGACACAGGGCAGGGCCCTCGGGCGGGTCAGGCTGGGCCCAGTGCCATCCACCGCGACTGCCTTGAGCAAGAATGACCACCTGGGCCAGGACCGGTTCCAAGAGTCCTTGAAACGGAGAGGGCTGGCAGCCGGATCTGGGTGGGTGAGCTCGAGGACATCAGGGCTTATGAATGGTTTCATTCTCTTCCTGGACCCAGAGGACAGGGACTCACTGCCTCCTGGGGGTTTTCTCTAGACTCTGGAGGCCAGAAGCCCCTGCTCATTGTCTGGCTTAAGAAGGGTCTGCAAGTCCTTCATAATAGGATGGCACGTGGGGCCTGGCCTGGAGTGGGCAGGTGTTCTGGAGAGGCTGAGCCAACCCTCTCTCCTCACCAGCTGGCTGCCCTTGGGCAGCCGGTTGTCCTATGGAGACAATGGTCCCTTAAAGGACTGACTTGAGAATGAAATGAGATAATGTGGGCACAGGGCTGTGACAGTCCCTGGTACGTATTAGGTATTCCACAACTGCAGCTGATGTTGTCATCATAACAATAGATATTAATTATTAATGTTGATGATTTGGTTATGTAAGTGCACCGCCATTCTCCCCTGGCAGACAGAACATTGCCCTTACACTCAAAACAGCACTTTTTTTTTTGTTGTTGTTGCTGCAATGCATGGTAGACAGGATGTGGGATCTCAGTTCCTCAACCTGGGATTGCACCCGCTCCCCTTGAAGTGGAAGTGCAGAGTCTTAACGACTGGACCACCAGAGAAGTCCCAAAACAGCACCTCTTTGGCAGTAGCTGTATTCATTTTGATGCTCAACTTGTATTGAAGTGCCTACTGTGTGCCAGCTGTGGTTCTAGGTCAGCACTGATCAGTAAAAATATAACACAAGCCACAAATCTGAACCACATAACAACTTAAAGTTTTCTAATAACCACATTGAAAAAAAATAAGTGAAAACAAAGAAATAAGTGAAATTGGTTTTAATAATATATTTTATTGACCTATTAACAGGCAGTCAATATTAAAAATTATTGAGATTTTCTATGTTCAATATACCTTTCAAAAGTTTTTTAACATGGTTTTCTTCCTAACCTATACAGATAAATAATTTTTATTTATTTATTTATTCATTTTGGAGCAGGAACTGGCAACCCACTTCAGTATTCTTGCCTGGAGAATTTCACGGACAGAGGAGCCTGGTGGGCTACAGCCCATGGGGTTGCAAAGAGTCGGACATGACTGAGCAATTAACACACACACATATACAGATAAATAATATTTATTTGGGAGAAGGCAATGGCACCCCACTCCAGTACTCTTGCCTGGAAAATCCCATGGACGGACGAGCCTGGTAGGCTGCCGTCCATGGGGTCGCTGAGGGTCGGACACGACTGAGTGACTTCACTTTCACTTTTCACTTTCATGCTTTGGAGAAGGAACTGGCAACCCACTCCAGTGTTCTTGCCTGGAGAATCGCAGGGACGGGGGAGCCTGGTGGGCTGCTGTCTCTGGGGTCTCACAGAGTCGGACACGACTGAAGCGACTTAGCAGCAGCAGCAGTCATTTATTTATGTATTCACTTATTTGGGGCTGCGCTGGTCTTCCTTTCTATAGCTGTGGCACGTGGGCTTCTCGCTGCAGTCACTTCTCTTGGTGCAGGCTCTAGGTACGTGGGCTCAGTAGGTTGTGGGTCACGGGCCTAGCTACCCTGGAGCGTGTGGAATCTTCCTGGACCAGAGACTGAACTCATGTCCCCAGCCTTGGCAGGTGAACTCTCAACCACTGGACTGCCAGGGAAGTCCTTAAAGTTTTAATTTTACTAAAACACACACAACATGAAATTGATCATCTTAACCATTTCTAAGTGTATGATATATTAGTGTTATTCACATTAGTGTACGATTCACCTCCAGAACACTTTTCATCTTGCAGAATACTAGTATTTTATGTCTCTCTTTTTTCTACAGTTTCTTTGCTTTGGACCTTTTTTTTTTAAGAAGTGATTTTTAAAAAACATATATTTATTTTTTGACTGCACTGGGTCTTAGTTGCTGCTGTGGGATCTAGTTCCCGGATGAGAAACCGAACCCGGGCCTTCTCCATTGGGAGCACAGAACCTTAGCCACTGGACCCCCAGGGAAGTCCTTCAAATGGTTTCTTCGAAATGCAGATAGTGTTCCACATGGAACCACATCTCAGTTCAATGGAGTTTCCAGTGCCCAGTATTCGCCACACATGTGGCTCCTGTGTCGGCCAAAACAGCTCTGCACTGGGGCTAGGAAGACAGAGGCCCAGTCACCTTCACTGGGAGGTTCAAACCCCGGTAGAGGGAGACAGACAGGAAATGAAGAGAGTAGACAGTTTTAATGGTGTTGGGTTCTGTGGAAAGAATAAACAAGGCAGTGAGCTAGAGTGTCCTGAGGGGTTGGGGGTCAGGGTGGGTGTCTCAGAGGTGGCATTCGAGCTGAAGCCTCAAAGATGAAGCAACTTGATGAAGATCTTGGGCCATGGTCCCCAGCCCTGCCTGTGCATCAGGCTTTGTGTGAGAGTTTAAAGAATACAGATACCCCAACCTGGGGAGTCAGAGCTGCTGTGCATGAGGCTCTCGGGTGTGGGTCTTTGAAGAGCTCGCTGAGTGATGCTGATGCTGGGCCAGGGGGGCTGTGGAAGCTGCCAGGGATGGCTGATTCAGCAGGAATAATAGGTGCAAAGGACCTGAGGTGGCCTGATCTTGGCAAATTAGAGAAGCAGATGTGAGGAAATGTGAGAAGGGCAGGAGGAAAGTCTGGTAAAACTGAAGCTACTTAGCAGCAGCAGCAGGGCTTGCTTGCTCTCCAGAACTTGGTAAGGAATTGGGGTTTTATTCTAAGTGTGACTGGAACCCATTTCTGGATTCATTGCAGGAAAACTGTAAGGTCTTTTGTCAAAAGTTTGGACAGTCACACTTTGTCGAGGCTTAAGTTTAAAAACCAACTTTTTTTTTAAGGTGCCACTTACTGCCTTTAACCTAGTTAAGGAAGGACTCGCAAAGCAGGTTGTTAAAAATGGGAGTGTTTCCAAGGAAGGTTATGACATCTCTTGGTTGGGGGAGAAAAGAACAGATTCACCTCTAAGCCAAAATCATTCCTAGCTGAGGGCAGAGGGATGGACTTACGGACCCCATCATTCAGATCCTAGAGAGTCAGTGGGGAGCTCTCCAGAGTTCTCTCTCCTCACCCCATTCATTCCCTTGCCTACTGATTCCTTCTCCCTTTACAGCTTTTCCGAGTCTGCCTGGGCTGTTAGACCAACTACTACAGACTAGGTGACTTAAACAACAAACATTTATTCAGTTTTGGAGGCTGGAAGTCTAAGTTCTAGGTGTCCGCCGGGCTGGTTTTGCAGAAGCCTGGCTCCCTGGCCTGCATATGGCCACCTTCTCACTGTGTCTCCACATGGCCCTTCCTCTGTGCATGCCCTTCCCTGGTGTCTCTTTGGATGGCCAAACGTCCTCTTCTTATAAGATGTGGGTAAGATTGGATTAGGCCACCCTATGGGCTTCATTTTCACTTAGCCTCCCCTTTAAAGATCCTGTCTCCAAGTCCCATTCTGAGGAACTTTGTAGCTTCGACATATGAATGGTGAGGGTAGTGGTGCTGGGTCGTGTCCGATTCTTCGCACCCTGTGGACTGCAGCCCACCTGGCTCCTGTGTCCATGGGATTTTTCCAAGCAAGAATACTGGTACGGGTTGCCATTTCAGATCTTCCCAACCCAGGGATCGAACCCACGATCGATCTCCTGCATTGGCAGGCAGACTCTACCTCTGCGCCACCATCACAGAGCTCCAGGTAGCAGGTGGATGGAGGGGAACCAGGTGCTCCCCCCCCTCCTTGCACGTAAGCAATGGCAATAACTGGAATGTTTAGGAGAAGGGTGCCTTCCAGCCAGGAGTTTCCAGCATAAACCATTCTGGCAAAGCACTCTGGGTCATAGCAGCTGAATGTCAACCCTGCCTCCGAGCACTGAAGTCCAGACATATTTACTGAGCAACTATCACGTGCAATTTCAAGTGTCGGGGGATCTGACCAGGGTCCTCCTCACCACTTACGAGAGATTAGAAAGGGGCATGAATAGCCATGATATGAAGTAGTTGGGAACAGGTGAAATAGGAGTGCTTGGCCCACAGAAAGTATTACGGGGCTGAGGAGGCGGGGAAATGATGTCCATTCAGTGAGGACTGGGAGCTTCTTGAGGAGAAGGCAATGGCACTCCACTTCAGTACTTTTGCCTGGAAAATCCCATGGACGGAGGAGCCTGGTAGGCTGCAGTCCATGGGGTCGCGAAGAGTCGGACACAACTGACCGACTTCACTTTCACTTTTCACTTTCCTGCATTGGAGAAGGAAATGGCAACCCACTCCAGTGTTCTTGCCTGGAGAACCCCGGGGACAAGGGAGCCTGGTAGGCTGCCGTCTATGGGGTCGCATAGAGTCGGACACGACTGAAGTGACTTAGCAGCAGCAGCAGGGAGC
The DNA here is from genome assembly GCF_019923935.1 of Bubalus bubalis. Lineage (NCBI taxonomy): Eukaryota > Metazoa > Chordata > Mammalia > Artiodactyla > Bovidae > Bubalus > Bubalus bubalis. The sequence goes on along the minus strand of NC_059180.1, from coordinate 21,252,370 downwards.
TTCTTGAAAGAGGCAGCACGGGAGCTGGGCCTGGGGGAAAGGCACTCCAGGAGAGAAACAGCGTGAAGTGAAGTGAGCTCGTGGGTGTGTCCAGAGTGCTAGGGGCTCCAGCAGGTGGCCCAAGGGGCCTGGTATGAGAGGCTCGGAAGCTGCTGCAGACACTGATCCCTTTCTGCGCTCCAGAGTGCCCTGTCCTTCACATTTACCATTGAATCTTCAACACCAGCCCCATGAAGGAGGGACTGTCTCCCCCTCGTTTTACAGATGGGAAAACCAGGACACAGAGAGGATAGGTCAATTTCATTTGGTCACACAGCAAGTAAGTGACAGAGCTAGGGTTCGAACCCAGGTTCTTACCCAGCACTCATTTTGAAGGGAAGTGAGGGCTTCTCTCATGGCTTAGCAGGTAGAGAATCCACCTGTAATGCAGGAGACACAGGAGATGTGAGTTCAGTCCCTGGGTCGGGAAGATACCCTGGAGGAGGAAATGGCAACCCACACCGATAGCCTTGCCTGGGAAACCCCATGAACAGAGGAGCCTGGCAGGCTACAGTCCATGGGGTCCCAAAGAGTTGGACACAACTAAGCAACTAAAGACACAAAGAAAGAAAGAAAGAAAGAGGGGAATAAAGAGAGACATGGAGAGTGGGGCCATACTATAAGGCCTTTATTCTGCAGATACTCAGAGCCATTGAAAGTTTCCGACAGACATGGGACACAGTGACAGCTGAGCCTCTGGGAAGTGCTGTCCAAAAACCAAGTCATTCTTTTATTGAGTTGGGAAACTCCCTTTCCAGCACCTGTTCTTTCTAAAACAGCCTTGCAGGTAAGTGTGTAAACTTAGCGGCCACCTACATATTGTCATCATTCTTTCTCTTCAGTTCAGTTCAGTCACTTAGTCATGTCAGGTAATAATAGCCAGTGTTTGTCCAACCCGACACTAAGTGCTTTATATGCATTATCTCATTTTAGTCTTCACTGGAAAAAAAAAAAGCCCAGGAATGGAGATGCCATTGTTGTGCCCATTTACAGGCAAGACAACTGAGGCTCAGAGAGGTGACACGATGGTTCCAAGACTCCACTCAAGTCTGTCTGACTCCAAGGCTCTCATTTTTAATGATAATAGAATAGTTTATGCTTCCCAGTGAGAAACAGAGAAGGAGAGAGGCTAGACCTACTTTGTGAGCCTCAAAATGTTACCAGGTTGACCTTGTTTTCCTGACTTTAGTCAGGGACACTGCATTTTATTCCCAATACTCTAACTACCTGCCTTCTCCACCTCTACCCCACACACCCCTGGCATCTTCCAGGGCTCAACAGATACTCTCCACTGCAAAGTTGCCTCCAGCCTTTGGCAGGGAGAGAGGTAGGGAGCAGATGAAACGGCCACATTCTTCCCTGCCAGCTGTCAACACACACCACCCGCCCCGGGCCAGCGGCCACTTGCATGGCTGGGTAGGGGCAGAGCCGTGGGCTTGCGTGTGCGCCACGGGCACCCCCGAGTCCCCAAGTCATCTGGCCATCAGGACGCGATGACTCTGTTCCTGGCAGCGGGCCTGGTGGGCGAGGTGTTTTCCCATGTAATTGTGCTTGTACGGGATGAAGCCTGGCATAGCAGAGTCCTCGGCAATAAGGAAGCAAGCACAACATTGAGACTCTGTCAACAAGGATTTGGAAGACAGGAGCCATCCAGGAAACACGGGTTCTAATGCCGCCACCTCCTCTGAGACCCATCTTGGGCTCACCTGGACAGGAGGAAAAGAAAGATCATCCTGTGTAAATGACAGACAGGGTCGTCTAGCTGTTGGAGACCCAAGCAGATTTTCCTAGTTGACTGAATACCTCTCCCTTTGATTTGGTTTGGGGTTGTTTGCTTGTTTTTTTAATTTTTTTAAAAAGTATAAAAGCAGAAATGCTTGGAAAGTAGTTACAAAAAAAAATACTAGAACACAAGCTAAAGTACACATCTAATCTGAATTCTCTGACAAGTCCCCTTTCTGCCAAAGAGTAGACACTGAATCCCCATCAGTCCAGCATCTTCCGGGTTACTTTCCTCAGATTTTTCTGTAAATTCTCAGAAGCCTGTATTTTAAATTTTTTTGATTATGTATTTATTTTTGGCTGCAGTAGGTCCTCATTGCCGTGTGTAGGGTTTCTGGCTGTGGTGAGCAGGGGCTACTCTCTCATTGCGGTCCGAGGGCTTCTCATTGCGGTGGTGGCTTCTCTCCTTGCGGAGCACGGGCTCTAGGCACACGGGCTTCAGTAGTTGGTGCACGTGGGCTCAGTAATTGTGGCACGTGAGCTTAGTTGCTCTGCAGCATATGGGATCTTCCCAGACCAGGAATCGAACAGGTGCCCCCTACATTTTAAGGCAGATTCTTAACCACTGGACCAGTGGAAAGGCCTGGAAATCTACATTTAAAAAAAAAATTATTCTATAATTCCCAGGGCTCTAACATTTTTCCTGACAATTGATTTCCCATAAAGCTGTAATCTCACTTTGCTCATGTAACATTCTGTCAAAAGCTTTTCCCATTTGCTATAATAATCTTTTTTTTATTATTTTACAAGCAATATGTGTTCATTGTAGGAATGTTCCAAAGCACAGATAAAGTAAAAATAATTAAAAAAAAAAAACCCAAGATCCTTCCAGCCAAACATCATTACTCTTAACATCCTGATTAATTTCACCCAATTTTTCCCCCTATGCATATAGATACTTAGAAACTGATCGTTTTTTTTAAAGAAAACAAAAATAACTAACCTTCCCCAATATTCTCTCATGTGCCTCTGTCATAGTTTGTCTCACCCTTCTACTCCTGTTGTACATTTATATTTTCTTGCCCTGAGCATCTGTATCCATGTGGGGAAGCCAGGCAGTGAGGGTTGAATAGCCACAAGCCCTAACCTTTCAAAACCAACTGTGGTACTTGGTCAACAGATGGACAAGGAAATGACAAACCAGGAGTACTCTGACCTCAAGACAAGATGGGTCCTCCAGGATTTATCATATAGGCTGAAGCCCACATGAATGCACATTTCTTCTTTAAAGTTCATACAAAAAGAACATGTGTTTTCTGGCAGCTGAAGCCACATCTGCTGCCTTGGACTTTGGGATCTTCTGGCTGCGGTGGCAGGATGTGTGTCAGGCGACTCCTAGGATAGAGGCTGATATAATCCTATACCCAGGAGCAGAGAAACCTACAGAACGGGTTTTCATAAGAACCCCGATGTTCGCAGCAGCTCAGGGTCAAGGGGTCAGTATGGCAGGTTTTCTTGGAGTTGTAAGTACCAAGGTATTTTATCTAATCTGGTGAGTTTGTGAGACAAAGGAAGATCTTTGCTGAATCTGTTTCCCTATGTAGCGTGGCATGTGGAAATGGTTTTTAGATGGTGCACAAATGTCTTTCATCTCGTTAGTAATTAGTTATGTTGACGTGTATTAGGAAACATATTAATATGTAATTAGTAACATCAAGCTTGTGATTTTGTGGACATTCTTGCTTAGGACAGAGCTGAAGTAGGTATTTAAGTGAAAACAAGAGTTAGTCAATGTAAAGAAAGCTATTAAGTTGATGAAAGTATAATTGGTACCCAGTTGCAGCTCAGCACAAGGTTGACCCTTGTGCATCCAACAGTCAGTCCTGGACTGACAGTCAACAAAAAGACAGCCAGCATCTTCAGCTCCAGTCTTTGACCTGCCTTTGCCGCAAGAAGCCTGTCTTCAGAGGCAGCTTATTGGAGCTTCTTCACCCTTCCAGTGTGATTTGGGTTAAGAATCCAGAAGGTGCTGGAAACAGGCAGTTAGCACAGATGCATCATCTGAGTTCCTACACCCTGGAAGCTGATCTGGTCCAGTCACTTTTGAATGTGGTAGTCCTGTCCTGCAAGATTGTGGTAAATGCCTCAGAACTGTGGGCTCTGGTTTCATCATGCCATGACTTGAGCATTTATCTTTGAAAGGAGATTTTTTAAAAGATTTGTGTGTTGAGATATTCTTCATATTAATATGTTGGATTATCATGTTGGCATGTGAAGTGATCCAAGACGCTTCCCAGCTATTGTTGATGATCCTATTTATGTATGTGGTTTTATTTTTTTTCTTCATAGAGTGGTTCTAGGCTTTTGATTCTAAGCTCTTGGCTAGGGTTAGTATTAGTGACTCCTAGGAAGTAGGTGGAGAAGGCAATGGCACCCCACTCCAGTACTCTTGCCTGGGAAATCCCATGGACGGAGGAGCCTTGTAGGCTGCAGTCCATGGGGTTGCTAAGAGTCGGACACGACTGAGCGACTTCACTTTCACTTTTCACTTTCATGCATTGGAGAAGGAAATGGCAACCCACTCCAGTGTTCTTGCCTGGAGAATCCCAGGGACGGGGGAACCTGGTGGACTGCCATCTATGGGGTCGCACAGAGTTGGACACGACTGACGCGACTTAGCAGCAGCAGTAGCAGCAGCAGGAAGTAGGTAGTAGATCGTCACCAGGAGAGGGGCTCCCCTGTCTCTGCCCTCAGAATGTACCAAAACTTAAAGAATAAGTGCAGACCAAGGTTCCTCATCCTTGTGGTCATTTTCTTTTGTGATTTTTATTTCTTTCACTATCGAAAAAAAAGTTCCCATATTATTTGCATATCACTACCTAAGGGGAAGATCCCCTGGAGAAGGAAATGGCAACCCACTCCAATATTCTTGCCTGGAAAATCCCATGGACTGAGGAGTCTGGTGGGCTATAGTCCAGGGGGTCGCAAAGAGTCAGACACGACTGAGCAGTGTCACTTTCACCTAAGAGTTGAGTGGCATTTCCCTAACTGACCTCCATGTTGCAAACATTTGTTTAACCGTTCCATTTGTGTTAAATGCTGCAATTTTCTTTTCGTATTTGGAAAACAATCTTTTTTTTTTTTTCACTTGCATAGATCCTTGAATAGAGCTATTAAGTGCTGATGTGCTTAATATCATTATATTGCTGTGAACCAGGCATTGTTCTAAGCACCCTCAGAGGTAGGTGTAATATTGTCCCTGGCATTCAGATGAGGGAATGGAGGCACGGGGACACCATGTAGCTTGCCCTAGGTTGCACAGCACACCTGGATTCAAACCCAGAGCTTGGCTTCAGCACGTAAGTCCTGAGCTGCTCTACTATATGGGGAGTTGTCAGTACTTTACTGAAAACTCTCTCTTTATTAGATTTTTCCCTGTATTGGAGGAAATTCACCCTCACATTCCAGCCAATGTATCAGAGACTCTTCTTTTGAAAATATGGCCAAAGTAAAAGTGAAGTCGCTCAGGTGTGTCTGACTCTGGAACCCCATGGACTGTAGCCTACCGGGTTCCTCTCTCCATGGGATTTTCCAGGCAAGAATACTAGAGTGGGTTGCCATTTCCTTCTCCAGGGGATCTTCCTGATCTGGGGATCGAACCTGGGTCTACCACATTGTAGGCAGACACGTAAACATCTGAGCCACCAGGGAAGTCCGAAAACATGCATGGCCAAGCTTAGCCAAATGGTGATGACTGTGGCTCTGGGCAGAAACTGATGTTTGGCAGGACCTCCCCTTTGAGCTCATATGATGCCTTCGAGTAAATTACTAAAAAGTGCCCCTCTGCCCAGATGAAGCTCCTTCAGTTCAGTTCAGTTCAGTCACTCAGTCATGTCCAACTCTTTGCAACTCCATGGATTGCAGCAAACCAGGATGCCCTGTCCATCACCAACTCCTGGAGTTTACTCAAACTCATGTCCATTGAGTTGGTGATGCCATCCAACCATCTCATCCTCTGTTGTCCCCTTCTCCTCCCTCCTTCAATCTTTCCCAGCATCAGGGTCTTTTCAAATGAGTCAGCTCTTCACATCAGGTGGCCAAAGGATTGGAGTTTCAGCTTCAACATCAGTCCTTCCAATGAATATTCAGGACTGATTTCCGTTAGGATGGACTGGTTGTATCTCCTTGCAGTCCAAGGGACTCTCAAAAGTCTTCTCCAACAGCACAGTTCAAAAGCATCAATTCTTCGGTGCTCAGCTTTCTTTATAGTCCAACTCTCACATCCATACATGACTACTGGAAAAACCATAGCCTTGACTAGATGGATCTTTGTTGGCAAAGTCATGTCTCTGTTTTTAACATGCTGTCTAGGTTGGTCATAACTTTACTTCCAAGGAGTAAGCGTCTTTTAATTTCATGACTGCAGTCACCATCTGCAGTGATTTGGGAGCCCAAAAAAATAAAGTCTGACACTGTTTCCACTGTTTCCCCATCTATTTCCCATGAAGGGATGGGACCGGATGCCATGATCTTCGTTTTGTGAATGTTGAGCTTTAAGCCAACTTTTTCACTCTCCTCTTTCACTTTCATCAAGAGGCTCTTTAGTTCTTCTTCACTTTCTGCCATAAGGGTGGTGTCATCTGCATATCTGAGGTTATTGATATTTCTCCCGGCAATCTTGATTCCAGCTTGTGCTTCGTCCAGCCCAGTGTTTCTCATGATGTACTCTACATATAAGTTAAATAAGCAGGGTAACAATATACAGTCTTGACATATTCCTTTTCCTATTTGGAACCAGTCTGTTGTTCCATGTCCTGTTCTAACTGTTGCTTCCTGACCTGCATATAGGTTTCTCAAGAGGCAGGTCAGGTGGTCTGGTATTCCCATCTCTTTCAGAATTTTCCACAGTTTATTGTGATCCACACAGTCAAAGGCTTTGGCATAGTCAAAAAAGCAGAAATAGATGTTTTTCTGGAACTCTCTTGCTTTTTCCATGATCCAGCGGATGTTGGCAATTTGATCTCTGGTTCCTCTGCCTTTTCTAAAACCAGCTTGAACATCTGGAAGTTCACAGTTCATGTACTGTTGAAGCCTGGCTTGGAGAATTTTGAGCATTACTTTACTAGCATGTGAGATGAGTGCAATTGTGTGGTAGTTTGAGCATTCTTTGGCCTTGCCTTTCTTTAGGATTGGAATAAAAATTGACCTTTTTCAGTCTTGTGTCCACTGCTGAGTTTTCCAAATTTGCTGGCATATTGAGTACAGCATCATCTTTTAGGATTTGAAATAGTTCAACTGGAATTCCATCACATCCACTAGCTTTGTTCATAGTGATACTTTCTAAGGCCCACTTGACTTCACATTCCAGGATGTCTGGCTCTAGGTGAGTGATCACACAATCATGATTATCTGGATCATGAAGATCTTTTTTGTACAGTTCTTCTGTGTATTCTTGCCACCTCTTCTTAATATCTTCTGCTTCTGTTAGGCCTATACCATTCCTGTCCTTTATTGAGCCCATCTTTGCATGAAATATTCCCTTGGTATCTCTAATTTCCTTGAAGAGGTCTCTAGTCTTTCCCATTCTATTATTTCCCTCTATTTCTTTGCACTGATCACCGAGCAAGGCTTTCTTACCTCTCCTTGCTATTTGTTGGAACTCTGCATTCAAATAGGTATATCTTTCCTTTTCTCCTTTGCTTTTCGCTTCTCTTCTTTTCACAGCTATTTGTAAGGCCTCCTCAGACAGTCATTTTGCTTTTTTGCATTTCTTTTTCTTGGGTATGGTCTTGCTCCCTGCCTCCTACACAATGTCACTAACCTCCGACCATAATTCATCAGGCACTCTGTCTATCAGATCTAGTCCCTTAAATCTATTACTCACTTCCACTGCATAATCATAAGGGATTTGATTTAGGTCATACCTGAATGGTTTAGTGGTTTTCCCTACTTTCTTCAATTTAAGTCTGAATTTTGCAATATGGAGTTCATGATCTGAGCCACAGTCAGCTCCAAGTCTTGTTTTTGCTGACTGTATAGAGAGCTTCTCCATCTTTGGCTGCAAAGAATATAATCAGTCTGATTTTGGTGTTGACCATCTGGTGATGTCCATGTATAGAGTCTTCTCTTGTGTTGTTGGAAGGGTGTTTGCTATGACCAGGGCATTCTCTTGGCAAAACTCTATTAGCCTTTGCCCTGTTTCATTCTATACTCCAAGGCCAAATTTGCCTGTTACTCCAGGTTTTTCTTGACTTCCTACTTTTGCATTCCAGTCCCCTATAATGAAAAGAACATCTTTTTTGGGTGTTAGTTCTATAAGGTCTTGTAGATCTTCTTAGAACAGTTCAGCTTCTTCAGCATTACTGGTTGGGGCATAGACTTGGATTACCGTGATATTGAATGGTTTGCCTTGAATAGAGATCATTCTGTCGTTTTTTAGGCTGCATCCAAGTGCTGCATTTCAGACTCTATGATGGCTATTCCATTTCTTCTAAGGGATTCTTTCCCACAGTAGTAGATATAATGGCCATCTGAGTTAAATTCACCCATTCCAGTCCATTTTAGTTCACTGATTCCTAAAATGTCATTCTTTCCATCTCCTGTGTGACCACTTCCAATTTGCCTTGATTCATGGACCTAACATTCCAGATTCCTCTGCAATATTGCTCTTTGCGGCATCAGACCTTGCTTCCATCACCAGTCTCGCCCATATGTATGGCACCATTGTCTTCATTACCTCCACCATAGTTTGGCCCCAGGTAAATAGCAGGGAGGGAACACAGCTCCACCCATCAACAGAAAATTGGATTAAAGATTTACTGAGCAGGGTCCCGCCCATCAGAACAAGACCCAGTTTCCCCCTCAGTCAGTCTCTCTCATCAGGAAGCTTCCATAAGCCTCTTATTCCTTCTCCATCAGAGGGCAGACAGATTGAAAACCACAGTCACAGAAAATTAACCAATCTAATTATATGGACCACAGCCTTGTCTAACTCGGTGAAACTATGAGCCATGCCTTGTAGGACCATCCAAGACGTACAGGTCATTGTGGAGAGTTCAGACAAAATGTGGTCCACTGGAGAAGGGAATGGCAAACCACTTCAGTATTCTTGCCTTGAGAACCCCGCAAATAGTATGAAAAAGCAAAAAGATCGGACACTGAAAGATGCAGCTCCTAGGGGCTCACAATTGGGCACATGGAGCATGGGCTGGACTTCAACGACTCTTAACACATCCTCCAACGTGAACAGGCCCGAGCTGTTGAGCAGGTATCAGCAGGCATTCTTGAGGCCATAGATGCCTCATTTCCATCAGGAGCATCAGTCCACCCTGAACCATTGAATAAGTGTTTCCTCCCAAATGCCCTTCTTGCTTTTGGATCCTGCAACCTGCTTTTCACATGGTCCCTGAGGGGCAAGGGTGTGTGGTCGTGCTGAGCTCTGCGCAGTGAGGTCTGCTGTGCTCTGGAACCTCCATAGAGCTGGCTGGGGTGGGGGACCTCAATCATGGATTCACATCTGGAGACCAGACCAGGTTTTCTAAGGACTCTGATCCCTGCAAGGTGTGGCCAGTGTTCTTCACCGGCTCTGAGGGCTAATCTGACATGATTACTCATCTTCAGCCCAGGACCAGCCAGACTGGCACAGCAGGGCTGCTTTGAACTAGGAGGTAGGCATGATGGAGCCTGGTGTGGGGTTGGAGTGACGAAGACAGCAGCCTCTGACCACACACTTTGCCACTCTGGCTCTGTCAGGGTCACCGCTCTGTCCCTGCTCCTCCTGGGCTGCGTTCAGTGCTTAACAGGCTCCCTTCCCTTCCCAACACCCCAGATGACAAAGTCCTGTTTTAATTGGCCTCTTCCAGAAAGATGGGTTGATTTCGCCTGGGGACAGAGAGAGAGTGCTGGCACCTGAGTCATTGCAGGATGTCCCAGGTTTTTAAAGAAGGTGCAGGGAGGGAGGTGCATGGGGTGGGGGTCCCCTGCCCCCAAGCATGATGCAGCAGGGGCCCCCTTGCCACTTCTTTCCCAGGATAGCTTAGAGCTAGCACAGGAGGAAGGGGTGCTGGGCTCCAGGTCTGGGTTCTGCCTTGCCACTGCATCCTTGGGGGTTGGCCATGGCCATGCAGAGGGATAGGATGAATCTACACCACCACGGGTGTGAGTTAAGGGTAACCCATAAGTTCAGCGTCAGAAGCACAGAGATTTTTTTTTTTTTAAGGAGCTGTTGTGGTCTTTTTTTTAATTAATTTTTTTCCATGTGAGATCTTTATTGCTTTGTGCGGGCTTTCTCTAATTGTGGGGAACAGGGGCTACTCTTCATTGCAGTGTGTCGGCTTCTCATTGCTGTGGCTTCTCTTGTGGCAGAGCACAGGCTCTAGGCACACAGGCTCAGTAGTTGTGGTGCACGGGCTCGGTTGCTCTGCAACATGTGGAATCTTCCCAGATCAGGGGTCAAACCCGTGTCCCCTGCATTGGCAGGCAGATTCTTATCCACTGTGCCACCAGGGAAGTACCACACAGAGATGTTTTTGATCCCTCAGATTTCCCATTGTCCCTCAGAGAGGCCTGCCAAGACTAGCACCTGCTGAGGAGATGAAGGCTCTATTTCAGGAAGGGACCCCCAGCTCCATGGATCTTTTTTAATATGGGACAAGCGTAGAAAGTGGTCTCAGTGGCCAGTATTCACTGTCTGTGTACACGAGCTGTGTGCATGGCTGCCAGTGCCAGGCAGCCTGGGTTTAGGTGCAGCTGTTCATAGGAATTGTCTGGGAAAACCCGCTGCCAACTATGGGGTCTTTGGGGATCAGTAGAGACCTTGGGGACCATGGGATTTCCCTGTCAGGAAAGGACTCAGTCCCACAGGAAGCAGAGCCTGGGAGCCCCTTCTAGGCTGGCCATTTCCCTACAAAAGACAGTCTCAACAACTCAGGCTGAATACTCTGGTTAATTCTGAATAATTTAGCTCCTTGCATGCTGCTGCTGCTGCTGCTAAGTTGCTTCAGTCGTGTCTGACTCTGTGCGACCCCTTAGATGGCAGCGCACCAGGCTCCTCTGTCCCTGGGATTCTCCAGGCAAGAACACTGGAATGGGTTGCCATTTCCTTAACCAATGCATGCATGCATGCTAAGTTGCTTCAGTCGTGTCCGACTCTGTGCGATCCTATGGACAGTAGCCCACCAGGCTCCTCTTGACAAGAGGAGTTCTTGTCAAGAACTCCAGGAATTCTCTTGACAAGAATACTGGAGTGGGTTGCCACTTCTTCCTCCCACTCCTTGCATAAAATAATAATAATAGCATTTACCATTTGTCAAGACTTCTTATGTGCAGGCACTGTGCAAAGTGCTTCCCACATATTATCTCATTGAATCCTGACAACAATCTAGAAAGCACAAGTACTATTATCCCCACTTACCGGATGAGAAATAGGCTTCCCTGGCGACTCAGACAGTAAAGAATCCGCCTGCACTGCAGGAGACCCAGGTTTGATCCCTGAGTTGGGAAGATCCCCTGGAGAAGGGAATGGCAACCCACTCCAGTATTCTTGCCTGGAGAATTCCATGGATAGAGGAGCCTGGGGGCTACAGTCCATGGGGTTGCAAAGAGTCAGGCACAACTGAGCGACTGATACTTTCACTCACAGATGAGAAAATTAAGACTCTGAAAAGCCAACCTCTTGTTGCCATTCATTGAGCCCCTGCCCACTGGAGGAAGTAATAGAGCCAGACCCTAAATGGGGCCTGACTCGCAAGCCCTCCCACTTCTGACCCTGATGAGAAAGTAAGCCCCTTCTGGGTCCTTAACACTGGGCAATTGGTAGCCTGTCAAAGCCCCAGGGTTTGCTCATCAGTGTTGTGGGTGGGAATATGTCATTGCCCTGTAGGATGAGAGGGTGACTCCACCATCACCCCACCATGGAGTGAAGCAGTGGGACACCTACAGCACCCCCCAACACCACCCGAGACACCTCCCCAAACTGTGGGGCTGCGACCCCCCAAAGGACATCTCCACAGGGTGCGGGAGTATGGTCACTGCCTCAACACCAGAGCAGAGGAGATCGAGGACTCAGACGTGACCTCAGCACAACAGAGCTGTAAATTCTTAGCATGTCAGGGCTGGAATGAATGTGAAAGTGCTTCTAAATCAGGGCCTTCCAACTTCTCATGGAACATAAAGAATGAACATGTTTGTATCCAGCACAAAGGTAAAGGGCCAGGGCGTCTTCTGCCTGCTAGTGATGGGGGTGGATACTCCTGCAGCTCCGGGCCAGACCCATCATCCAAAGACCAAGAACATCAACACTTCAGCTCACCTGAAGCACTCACTCCAGGCACACCTGTCAGAACTGCTCTAGTCCAGCCTTTTTCTGTACCCAAATCCCGTAATAAGCCTGTTCATAGCTCTTGTGGTCAGCAGCTGGCACCCCATCCACCCTCCAGCAGCTTTTCACTCTGGAGGTTAGGTTGTTTCTAGTTTGAGGGTATTACAGTGTTGCAATCGCTGTCCTTCCTGTGTGTATGTGCACGCATGCACACACATGCACACACGCACGCAAGCACCCATGCATATAAGCGCATAGAGACACCTACACAGGAAGTGCAACTGTTATGTCCTGGCTATCACATTTTAAATGCAATAGAGACTGCCAGCCTACTCGCTAGTGAGTGTGCCCGCTTAGACCCCATCGGCATATCGGCTTAGTCAATACCTGGTATTATGAAACATTTACATCTTTGTGAATGCAATGGTGCCATATTGACTTTTTTTTTTTTACGCTTAACTCCAATTAGCATAAATTTTAAAATTGCTTCTTTAAATTTTTTTTCTCCCTCCTGGGAGCATGTAGGGTACACAAAGATAGGGGTTTCTTGCTGTTTGTTTACTGATGGATTCTGAATACCTAGAACAGTGCTGAGCACACAGTAGGTGCTTAATAAATATTTCCTGACTGAACAAATGAATAGATTAGACATTGATATGATCCAAAATATCAGTTCAGTTCAGTTCAGTTCAGTCACTCAGTCGTGTCCAACTCTTTGCGATCCCGTGGACTGCAGCACACCAGGCTTCCCTGTCCATCACCAACTCCCTGAGCTGGACTCATGTCCAAAGATGAGCTGGACTCATGTCCATAACCCTCTCATCCTCTGTCATCCCCTTCTGCTTCTGCCTTCAGTCTTGTCCAGCTTCAGGTTCTTTCCCAATGAGTCAGTTCTTCATATCAGGTGGCCAAAGTATTGGAGCTTCAGCTTCTGCATCAGTCCCTCCAATGAACATTCAGGACTGATTTCCTGTAGGATTGACAGGTTGGATCTCCTTGCAGTCCAAGGGACTCTCAAGAGTCTTCTCCAACAGCACAGTTCAAAAGCATCAACTCTTCAGTGCTCAGCTTTCTTTATAGTCCAACTCTCATATCCATACATGACTACTGGAAAAACCATTTGGCAACGAACCTTTGTTGTCAAAGTAATGTCTCTGCTTTTTAATGTGCTGTCTAGGTTGTTCATGGCTTTTCTTCCAAGGAGCAAGCGTGTTTTAATTTCATGGCTGCAGTGACTATCTGCAGTGATTTTGGAGCCCAAGAAAATAAAGTCTGTCACTGTTTCCATTGTTTCCCCATCATTTGTCATGAAGTGATGGGACTGGATGCCATGATCTTAGTTTTTTGAATGTTGAGTTTTATAAAAGGTGCCAAAGAAGTAACTCATTTTTATTTAACTTTATTTATTTTTAATGGTGGAAAGTTGCTTTACAATTTTGTGTTGATTTCTGCTGTACAACTAGAATCAGTCATAATCACACACATACATATATATATATATCCCTTCCCTGCTGAGCCTCCTCCACCTTCCCCCACCCCACCCCTCTAGGTCATCCCAGAATTCCAGACTGGGCTCCCTGAGTTAGCAACTGCCCACTAACTATTTTACACAGGATAGTGTATATATGTCAATGCTACTTTCTCAGTCAATCCCACCCTCACCTTCCCCTGCTGTGTCCATTTTTAAAAACCTCCTTCCCTGCCTGTGCCCCCAACCATGCAGTTCCCCTTCTTTTCTTTTTTTAAGTAATTAATTTATTTAGTTTTGATTGTGCTGGTCTTCCTTGCCATGTGTGGACTTGCTCTAGTTGCAGAGAGTGGGAGCTACCTTCAGCTTGTGGTGTGCAGGCCTCTCATTGCTGGGGCCTCTCTTGGAGCAGAGCCTGGACTCTAGAGCCCACGGGCTTCAGTAGTTGCTGCACGTGGGCTCAGTAATTGTGGCCCGCGGGCTTAGTTGCCCCAGGGCATGTAGGATCTTCCCAGACCAGGGCTTGATCTGGTGTCCCCTACATTGCAAGACAGTTTCTTAACCACTGGACCACCAGGGAAGCCCCCAGTTCCCCTTCTTGAAGGCAGTTTATGTCAGGACTTTGTTGCGTGTCCCCTTGGAGGTGGGTTGCACACACACAACTAAATATCTCTCTGCTAGTTCTCTTTCTTCTACACAAATGCAGCCCTGCTTTATATATGGTTCTTCCCTTTCTTATCTCTCACTTAATGATAGACCTTGGCAGCATTCCCCATCTCTGAGCAGCTCAAATAGGACCATTGCATCCTTCTCTCCTGGAGGACTGGAGGGGCCACATTTTTTTTTTATTGAAGTACAGTCGACTTACATTATTAGACTAGGTTCAAGTATACAGCATAGTGATTCAATATTTTTATAGATTATACTCCATATAAAGCTATTATAAAATATTGGCTATGTTCCCATCCTTGTATCTTATCTATTTTATATCTAGTAGTTTGTTCCTGTTAATCCTCTTCCCCTCTCTTACCCCTCCCTCTTTTCTACCCCCACCCCCACCCACAGCTCCCCCCACCCCATCCCACCCCGGAGCCACTGTTTTAAGGTTTTATCTTATCAACCACAGTGCTTTATTTGGCTTTATGGAAGGACCCCTAGAGGCCTGTGAACTACAGCCTTGGGTGAAGGAGGTCCATAAGTGCACACAGAGGAGACAGCCTATTGCTACATTGCAGACTTTCCCAGCACCCACCAGAACAGAAGCAAGAGCTCCCATCAAGCGTGTGGTGAGAGGTGCCTGGAAGGCAGGTGACCGGGCTTCTGTTTCCAGATCTGCCTGACTCGCTGTGACCGTAAGTGCCCCTGTACTCTGGCTACCTTCTCTGTGAAATGGGCATAATTCTGGCTACACCAACATACCTGAAAGACACAGGAGGAAGTGCTTGAGAGAGAGGGTGTGCTTCAAGTGGGCAGAAAACAGTCAACAGAGCATTTCCTCCAGAGTCATAAGGAAGATGGTTTTAATCTTTGGAGTGAAAGTGAAGTCGCTCAGTTGTGTTTGACTCTTTGCGACCACATGGACTGTAGCCTACCAGGCTCCTCCATCCATGGGATTTTCCAGGCAAGAATATTGGAATGGATTGCCATTTCCTTGTCCAGGGGATCTTCCCAACCCAGGGATCAAACCTGGGTCTCCCGCATTGCAGGCAGACGCTTTACCATCTGAGCCACCAGAGAAGCCAATCTTTTGAGAAGAACCCTTTAGCATATCAAACATCCACAGGCATAGTGTTGCTTAGGATGAGGGTGAATTTTTTCAAGGAAAAAAGGTGAATTCAGATGATGTTATGTATTAAGTGACTAATGATACAAGTGCTATAGGGATTTCGTGAAATCCGTTCAGGTGGCATGCAAATGATTGACATTTGGGAAACATTGAATTAGCAGGTATTTGGGGGACAAATAATGAAATCAAACTTACAAATACTTACATGAAAACCCAGTTTAAGGATTTCTTCTTATTTAATGCAAACTTATAGGACACAGTAAATAAGTTTTTGACAAATTTTTTTCTGTAAAGGGCCAGTTAATAGTTAATAGTTAAGGCTTTGTAGGCCACAGACACTGCATGTTCTTTTTTTTTTTTAACTCTTTGAAAACATTGGAGAAGGAAATGGCAACCCACTCCAGTATTCTTGCCTAGAGAATCCTGTGGACAGAGGAGCCTGGTGGGTTGCTGTCTACGGGGTCACACAGAGCTGGACACGACTGAAGCAACTTAGTATGCATGCATGCATTGAAAACATAAAAAGTATTCTGAGCCTTAGGACCATACAGAAACAGGCTGGGTTTTCAACTTTACAGATCCTTGCAGAAAATTAAGGAATTTATTGAACATATAATATCTGTTAGTGCCCCTAATGTAGGTACAACAACCTGTAGGGGACCCGTTTATTAATGACATTTATAAATAACATTAATGTTCTACTTACTCCCTCTTTTTTTCAGTATTATTATGAACTCATGGGTTTTTATGCATTTAATATATATTTCAATTAATCCCATACTTTCTTTTTAAAGATGTTCAAATTGTCCCATCTTTGCCAGTAAAAATCCCTTCAAGGAGTCCTTTGACCTGCCCGAGTAGTCTTTGATGGGGTTTCCCTGATGGCTCAGTAGTAAAAAGTTCACCTGCCAATTCAGGAGACATGGGTTTGATCCCTGGGTCCGGAAGATCCCCTGGAGAAGGAAATGGGAACCCACACCAGTATTCTTGCCTGGAGAATCCCATAGACAGAGGAGCCTGGCGGGCTACAGTCCACAGGGTCACAAAAGAATGGACACAACTTGGCGACTAAACAGCAGCAAGTAGTCTTTAATAGCTTCCTTTGTTTTCTGGTACGGTAAGAGATCTCAGGCTCATCTTGTACATTTCCTGCATCAAAACTCGTATCAGCAGTTTTTCTAATAAGCCCTGGTTCATTTTAGTCGAGAATGGTATTTAGAGGCCAAAATCTAGGTGTCTGGAATGGGCACATTTGCATTTATGAACAAAAATGACATCCAGGGAATGTCCTGGTCCTTGGAGCAATTCCAACTGCCCCCCTAAAACTCTCCTTCACCCTCTCCAGCCTGGTACAGTGAGCCCCATCAATTGCTCTGACCTGGCTAAGTCCTCAAGAACAAAGAGTCAGTCATGCCCTGGGGCTAAAGAGGCAGAAACATGAAAGATTTTTTCAATATCCAGAGTCCAGTCCATTTTCAGGTTAACCTTCAATTAACTATAAAAATCCAGCTACCCAGAACTCTTATTCCCTGATAATCTTGGATAATTGAGGTTTTGCTGAAAAATTAAGTACAGGGGATTTTAATGATAGCATCTGACCTACAATTTATAGGGGTCACAGAGTCAGATGTCCACATAAGCCAAGGCAGGGAGTTAAAAAGAGAGTGAAGTGAGCTGAGCTGAATATAAGAAAACAGAAAAATGGGGAGAATTGGAGTGAACTGGGGAGCACAGGCTAAGGAGGATTTTTCTAGAAGAAACTGCCATGTGGGGACAATTATCAAATCTTTCTGATTTTTTAAAAGTTGAAGAAAATCTTTATTTCTTAAAAATGTGAACTTGCATAATTTTGAGATGGCATGGATTTAAATGTTTTGTTAAAACTTTATTTAGATGTAATTTACAGACAAAATACTAGCATTTGATGCTACTGCTGCTGCTAAATCACTTCAGTTGTGTCCGACTCTGTGCGACCCCATAGATGGCAGCCCACCAGGCTCCCATGTCCCTGGGATTCTCCAGGCAAGAACACTGGAGTGGGTTGCCATTGCCTTCTCCAGTGCATGAAAGTGAAAAGTGAAAGTGAAGTCCCTCAGTTATGTCTGACTCTTAGTGACCCCATGGACTGCAGCCCACCAGGCTCCTCCGCCCATGGGATTTTCCAGGCAAGTGTACTGGAGTGGGGTGCCATCGCCTTCTCCAAGCATTTGATGAGTTATTACAAATGCATACATCTAATTACCCACCATCTCACTCAAGACATAGAATATGCAAAACTTGCATCACCTCCAAAAGTCTCCCTGGTTTACACTTTGGGTGGATCCACTATTCATATCAGGCCCAGAAAATCACTGTTCTGCTTTCTATCACTGTAGATTAGTTGTGTCTTTTTCAGGGCTTCATATAAATAGAATTGTATGGTATGTATCCTTTTTGTGTCTAGCTTCTTTTTCTCAGCATAATAGCTTTTTAAAAATATATCCATCCATGTCATTGTATGTATCAGTAGTTGGTTCCTTTTATCACTGAATAGTATTGCATTGTATGGATATGAAACAGTTTATTCACTCACCTGTTGGTAGACAGTTGCTTGTTTCCAGTTTGGGGTTATTAATGAATAAGGCTGCTAGTATTAATGAACAAGGCTGCTATGAGTATATATGTGCACATCATTGTGTGAGCCTATGTTTTTGGTTCTCTTGGACAAATAAGAGGGGCCCTGCAAGGTCGTATGATCAGTGCCTGTTTAACTTTATGAGAAACTGCCAAAGTTTTCCAGAGTGACTGTACCATTTTGCATTCCAGCCAGTCATGTAGGAGAGTCTGATTCCCCCACATCTTCCCTAACACGAGATACTGTCAGTCCTTCTAGTGGGTGCGAAATGGTATCCCACTGTGGTTTTGATTTGCATTTCCCCAGTGACTAAGGGTGTTAGGCATCTTTTCATGCCCATATGAGCCATTCATATATCTTCTTTTATGAAAGGTTTTTTAAAAATCTTTTTCCCTTTCGGAGGGGAGGGGTTGTCTTATTGTGGAGTTATAGGGGTTGTTTACGTATTCTGCATACAAATTCTTTGTCAGACATACAAGGATTTTCTCCCAGTGACTTACCCTTACATTTCCTTGAAAGTGTTTTGAAAAGCAGAAGAATTAGTTAGTTAATAAAGGACAATTTTTTTTTCTTTTATCATTCATAATATTAGTGTTCTATCCAAAAGGTCCTTTGCCTACCCCAGGACCAATTTTTCTCTTATACTTTCTTCTGGATGTTTTACAGTTTCAGCACATGTATTTAGGTCTCAGATCCATTTTAAGTCAATCTTTAGTGTGAAGTAGGAGTTGAGATTCCTTTTTCTTATAAAGATATCCATTATTGCAGCATATTTTGTTGAAAAGATTATCCATTCTACATGAATTACCTTGGCACCTTTGTAGGTCTATTTCTAGAGTCTATTCCATCCCATCCACTAATATGTCTATATAGTATGCCTATCATCACACCAATATTGCACTCTTTTGATTACTGTACTTTATAGTAAGTTAAGGCCTTCAACTTTGTTCTTTTTCAAAAGTTTTTTTTTTTCTATTTTAGTGTTTTTACTTTTCCATGTAATGTTTGGAATCACTTGTCAATTTCTACATAATGTCTGCTGGGATTTTGATTTAAATTGAATTAATTCTAGAGATTGATTTGCGGTTAACTGACATCTTATCAATATTGAGACTTCTGATCCATGAATATCTCCACTTATTGAGGTTTTCTTTATTTTTTATTTTATTTATTTCTGAAAATTTATTTATTTTTAATTGGAAGATAATTGCTTTACAATATTGTGTTGGTTTCTGCCATACATCAACATGAATCAGCCATAAGTATACATATGTCCCCTCCCACTTTAAACCTCCCTCCCACCTCCCAATAAGTTTTCTTTAAATTAAATTAAAAAAAAAACAAACCACTAAGGCCACTGAGACAGTTAAATAGGGGAAAGAATAGTCTTGGTGTTGGCGTAAGTGGTTATCCTCATGCAAAAGAATGAAACTGAACCCCTACCTCACACCATACACAAAAATTAATTCAAACTGGGTCAAAGACCTCAAAGCAAGATCTAAAACTATGAAACTCTTAGAATAAATCATAGGAATGATTCTTTATGACCTTGAGTTAGGCAATGAATTCTTAGATACCACACCAAAGCATAAACAATAAAGGAAATATGGACAAGTTGGGCATCATGAAGATTAAAACTTTATGCTAAGTGAAAGACCAGTCACAAAATACCAGATAATATATAGTTCCATTTATATGAAATGTCCAGAATAGGCAATCTATAGAGACTGAACATAGATCAGTGGTTGCCTGGAGGTGGGGTAGGGTAGAGGAAGGAGTGGGGAGTGAGTGGTGATGGGTACAGTTTCTTTCAAGGGGAGATGAAAATGTTTTAAAATATATTGTGGTGATGGATGAACAACTCTGTGAATATACTAAAACCCAC
This sequence comes from Bubalus bubalis, assembly GCF_019923935.1. Taxonomy (NCBI): domain Eukaryota; kingdom Metazoa; phylum Chordata; class Mammalia; order Artiodactyla; family Bovidae; genus Bubalus; species Bubalus bubalis. Next base: position 21,232,538 of record NC_059180.1, on the reverse strand, counting down.
TGAATCTACACTTTAAATGGATGAGTTATATAGTATGTGAATTCTATCTCAACAAAACTGTTATTTACAAAAGGAAATTATATATTTTTAAAAATACTGTGCAGCTTCCCTGGTGGCTCTGATGATAAAGAATCCTCCTGCAATGCAGGAGACCTGGGTTCAATGCCTGGGTAGGAAAGATCCCCTGGAGGAGGGCATGGCAACCCACTCCAGTATGCTTTCCTGGAGAATCCCCATGGAAAGAGCAGCCTGGTGGGCTACAGTCCATGAGGTTGCAAAGAGTTGGACACGACTGAGTGACTAAGCGTGCACGCATTGCTAACAACAACAAAAACTCTTGCAAACCCGATACAGCTCATGGGTCATCCATTTGCAACATTGAATGGAAGGCTCAGAAGAATTGACCATATTAAATAGTATCAATATTTATGTGTCTTTTGTCAAAATAATAAGTAGAGACACACACTGGGTTTCTCCTTATCCATCCCCTAGGACACTGAGTCAAATCCCAAGTGCAATTTGTGTCTGAAAGTGAGCAGATGTTTTCTCTTAGAAGAAAACAGAAATGGTTGTACACAGCATCTATTGTTTCTGCATTTGCTGCCAGGAATGTTACCACAAGTTCAAGGACAATCTATAGATAATAATCTGTGGCTCTTGAAGCATGACTGACTGCATCCGCTCTTCCCGAGTTCATACCTGGACTTGGTCTCCGCTTGGCTTGTTTGGGTTGGTTTAAGCTGTAAGCTAATTCAAACCTTTCTACACAAGCTGTGTATACATTCCAAACACAGGCCACCTATCACCCTGGAGGTGAAATCTGACAAAAACAACATAAAGTTATTTATAGCATTTATTGATTTTAACTTGGCTAATGTCCCAGACTAGTTAGGTGATAAGACAGTACTCAACAAACTTCTATTATTTACCTACCAGTCACAGTTCTTGTTGCATGTAATACTATTGTTTAATCAATATATTTTAATCAATTTCTCTCTCTTTTTTTTTTTTAACTTACGTGTATCTATGAACCTAAAGCAAAAGCCAGTGTCTCTTGTTTATTAACAGAAGATCCCTCTTAAAAAGAAGCCCAGTGGTACACGTGTCTCTTTCAATTCTGGTTTCCTCAGTGTGTATGCCCAGCAGTGGGATTGCTGGGTCATAAGGCAGTTCTATTCCCAGTTTTTTAAGGAATCTCCACACTGTTCTCCATAGTGGCTGTACTAGTTTGCATTCCCACCAACAATGCAAGAGGGTTCCCTTTTCTCCACACCCTCTCCAGCATTTATTGCTTGTAGACTTTTGGATCGCAGCCATTCTGACTGGCATGAAATGGTACCTCATAGTGGTTTTGATTTGCATTTCTCTGATAATGAGTGATGTTGTACCCCAATGTTCATTGCAGCACTGTTTATAATAGCCAGGACATGGGAAGCAACCTAGATGTCCATCAGCAGATGAATAGATAAGAAAGCTGTGGTACATATACACAATGGAGTACTACTCAGCCATTAAAAAGAACACATTTGAATCAGTTCTAATGAGGTGGATGAAACTGGAGCCTATTATACAGAGTAAAGTAAGCCAGAAAGAAAAACACCAATACAGTATACTAACGCATATATATGGAATTTAGAGAGATGGTAACGATAACCCTGTATGCGAGACAGCAAAAGAGACACAGATGTATAGAACAGTCTTTTGGACTCTGTGGGAGAGGGAGAGGGTGGGATGATTTGGGAGAATGGCATTGAAACATGTATAATATCATATAAGAAACGAATCGCCAGTCCAGGTTCGATGCAGGATGCAGGAAGCTTGGGGCTGGTGCACTGGGATGACCCAGAGGGATGGTATGGGGAGGGAGGTGGGAGGGGGGTTCAGGATGGGAGACATGTGTACACCTGTGGCGGATTCATGTTGAAGTATGGCAAAACCAATACAACATTGTACAGTAATTAGCCTCCAATTAAAATAAATAAATTTAAATTTAAAAAAAAAAGGCCCAATGAAAACAGAAGGTTGTTGATACCAGATACATTTGCCTGAGCAAACTCCAGGAGATAGAGGAGGACACAGGAGCCTAGCAGCCACAGTCCATGGGGTGGTAAAGAGTAGGACACGACTTAGCGACTCAACAACAACAACCATTGCCGGACAAGGCTCTGAGCTTGAGGTCTCATTGTTAAACTGGGAGATTAGAGGGGCTTAGATGGATGGGCTTCCCTGGTGGCTCAGATGGTAAATGGAGCCTACAATGCGGGAGACCCAGGTTCGATCCCTGGGTTGGGAAAATCCCCTGGAGAAGGGAATGGCAACCCACTCCAGTATTCTTGCCTGAAGAATTCCATGGACAGAAGAGCCTGGTGGGCTTCAGTCCATGGGGACACAAAGAGTTGGACACGACTGAGCAACTAACACTTTCACTTTCAGACGGATGTTAGTGACCTAAGACTTTCTTCTTGACCGAATCAGAATAGTTAAAGGAGAATGCACGAGAGTAAATATCAGAGAGACCCTGGATCAATTTCTTCCACAATTTTTTCTTGGAGCCTAATGTATTCTTCAGCTCTTGGGCCTTGGGGTGCTGGACCATACAAAACAGACGAAGCCCCAAGTCTTTCCAGGTTTAGAGTTGTGGATTATAATATACAGGAATGAAGTAACATAAGAAGCAAACTGCAGTGCCTGGATCATGGTAAATACTCAGTACTTTGATGTTATTCTCGTAGTTGTTGTTATAATTATTATTACTTTATTATGCCAGAGCAGGGAATGGGCTCTCTGGGAAAAAGAGGGGTTGGATTAGTCTGTGAACATCTGTCCTCCAGCCATGATGGCCTGGAGAGGCACATGGAGCTTGAATTCCATCAGAGAGCAGAGATGGTGAGGTTAGCGAGTACAGCCCTTAGTGCCTTGGCCAGGAAGGTGAGGAGTGTTCCTGTGCCAGAAAATTAGGTCAGCAGTGAGCAAGCTTGGGTAAGTTTAAGATCTCTGTTTAGATATCAAGGTCTGGCATCATTGATTTCAATATTCAGAAGCGTCCCAGGCATTGTGCTGGGCTTGTCAGGAATACAGCGTTGCTACCCTCGGGGGGCTTATGACGTCATGAGAGTGACAAGCCACAGGACACGTAAGTATGACAGAGTAGAACGAGGAGAATTTCTTTCTCGATTGGTTGCAGATGACAGACATCCAGTTTGTATCAGCATGAGTAAGAGCATTTACTGGTTCCCATATCTGCTGAGTCCAGGAATAAATGGCTTCAGCAATGGCTGGATCCAGGTGTTCAAATGATGATGTCAGAAATCTCAGTCTCATGGCTCTGCTTTCCTCTGTGTTGGCTTTCTTTTCAGGCAGTCTCCCCATTTGTGATGCCAAATACCACCAGCTTAGTAGTCTTAGCTAAAAGGGAGGCTGCTGCCTCAGTTGGATGCATGTGGGCCCAGTCACTTCAGTTGTGTCTGACTCTTTGTCATCCCATGGACTGTAGCCCACAAGGCTCCCCTGTCTGTGGGGAGGATTCTTCAGGCAGGAATACTAGAGTGGGTTGCCATGCCCTCTTCTAGGGGGTCTCCCTGACTCAGGGACTGACCCCACGTCTCCTTTATCTCCTGCATTGCAGGCAGATTCTTTACCCACTGAGCCACCTGGCAAGCCCACACTTCCTCGGTTACTCCAGTATAAAGTAACAGAACTGAATTCCAACGGTCCAAACTGGGGTTGTGTGAGACCCATGCCCCAGAGCTAGGCATGGTGGCCTGGCCACCCACACCCACTGAGCCTGGGGGAGGGGTTCATGTGGGAACATCAGAGCTGGGGGAGGGGGTTCTGGGAAGCAGGTACCGCCCTGCCCACTGCAGAGCCCCCAGAGAGACAGAGGCTCTAAGAGGAAGGCAGGGGTCATTCCAGCCAGGGAGTCAGGACAACTTCACAAAGGAAGTTTGGCCTGTTGGGGCTCCAGGGATGGGGCTGGGGTGCTCCTGCAGCAGGTTCTAGCTCTGTATCTGGGGAGAAGGAAGGAGGAAGCAGCTATTTCCTGAGACACCATCATCTGCCAGGCTCTTTGACAAGTTTCTTGGTTAACATCCCAAGAACCCCGTCTGCTCACACAGGTGGGAAATAGTCTCGGAAGGTTTCCCATTGCTGGATGAACCTCAGCTAGCACCCAGGGCTCCTGGACCACCCTCACCCACTCCGGTCCGTCTCCACCAAGCAGCTGGGTGGGCGATCTCTTCACACTGCAGAGTTGACAGCGTCTCACCTCCGCTGAAACCCCGATCCTCAGCCTGGCCCACAAGGCTTGCCCGCTGCCCTCCACCACTCCTCTCCTGCCCTCCCCTTCAACTCCTCCAAGAACTCACTTCCAGATTTAGGAGGAGTTATATTTATTTGTAAAAATGGTAGCTGACGCTTAGGTGCCAGGCCTTAATCGACACTCTGTATTTTCATTCATTTCAGTCTTCACGGCAACCCTGTGAGGTGGGGACCGTTATTGTCTCCATTTTATAAGACGAGGAAACTGAGCCACTGAGACAGTGATTTGCTCAAAGTCACCCAGCTAGAAAGTAGCAGAGCCGAGACTCAAAGCCAGGCATTTTGCTCCAGAGTCCTCATTCTTAACCACCGCCGTCTCCTGCCTCTGGGCACTCAGGGTCCCCATCCTTCCTGTCACATTTCCTAACTACTCATTCTGATGGGCTATATGATTGATGTCTGTCTCAGCACTAACAGCTGCTTTAGAGGTAGCCAACATACTGAGCACTTAGTCTGTGCTGGGCACTGTGTTTAGCACCTTTTAGGCATTAGTCAATTTCACCCTCCTCTCACAATCGTGTAAAAACTAGGTACAGTTGTCCCTGTTTTGCAGACGGAGAACCTAAGAAGTTGAGAGTTTAAGTAACTTGTCCACTAAGCTGGAAATTCCCAGAGGGGAGAAACCATGTCCATTTTGCTCATCATTGAGTTCAGAGGGGCTAATTAAGTGCCTGGCATACAGTAGGCACTTATTAAAGGTTTTGGGGTGGGCGCTAGTGGTAAAGAACTCACCTACCAATGCCGGAGTTGTAAGAGATTCAGGTTGGATCCCTGGGTCGGGAAAATCCCCTAGAGGAGGCCATGGCAAGCCACTCCAGTATTCTTGCCTGGAGAATCCCATGGGCAGAAGAGCCTGGTGGGCTACAATCCATAGGGTCACACCAAATCGGACGTGACTTTAGTGACTTAGCACCCAGCTGGCTGGATGATAAATGGCAAGATGGAAGGGAGGGAGGTGGGGAGGAATGGAAAGAGGGCCAGCCTGCCTGTCTCCAGTGCCCATGCTCTGGTCACAACCGGGAGATCCTGGGACGTGAGGCTGGCGTGGTGTCTGACGTGGCTCTCGCGGCTGTCTCTGCAGGAGCCACGATGCACGTGAAGAAGTACCTGCTCAAGGGCCTGCATCGGCTGCAGAAGGGCCCCGGCTACACATACAAGGAGCTGTTGGTGTGGTACTGTGATAACACCAACACCCACGGCCCCAAGCGCATCATCTGCGAGGGGCCCAAGAAGAAGGCCATGTGGTTCGTGCTCACCTTGCTCTTCACCTCCCTCGTCTGCTGGCAGTGGGGCCTCTTCATCAAGACCTACCTGAACTGGGAGGTCAGCGTCTCCCTCTCCATCGGCTTCAAGACCATGGACTTCCCCGCGGTCACCATCTGCAACGCCAGCCCCTTCCAGTAGGTGGTCCCTGGAGCACAGCTGGTCTCAGCGGGGCTGCTTCCCTTCATTTTCCTTCCTTCCAGCTTTCCTTCCTTCTTTCCCATTTCCTCCTTTCTCTCTCGCTCTCTGTCTCTTTCCCTCTTTGCAGCAAGTAAGATTCAAAATTCATAAACCTCCTCAGCTTAAAAAGAACCTCCAAAAATACCTGGTAGTCCCTTCACACTAGTGCCTATTTATTGATCCAGTGTGTATTTATTGAGCACCTACTATTGCCAGCTACTATTGGGGCTTCCCTTGTGGCCCAGATGGTAAAGAATCCACCTGCAATGCAGGTTTGATCCCTTGGTCGGGAAGAACTCCTGGAGAAGGGAATGGCTTACCCACTCCAGTATTCTTGCCTGGACAATTCCATGGACAGAGAAGCCTGGCGGGCTATGGTCCATGGGGTCATAAAGAGTAGGACACAACTGAGCAACTAACATACTACTATTGCCAGGCACTGTTATGGGGCCCCAGAAATGCATCAGTAACCAAAACAAAGTTCCTCCTGTCCTCATCACAGCCTCCCAGAGAAAACGGACGTTCATCTTTTCTTCCATAAACATTGAAATCATTCTCATTGTGAGGATTAAACTGGACCTGTATCCAAGGTTCAGTGCCCTCTCCTACAGGAAGTCCTCCAGCCATCTATAGCAACCATGCATTGAGTGCATTTCATAATATTGTCTAAATGCCAGGCAATATGTTGAGTGTTCTTTGGATAATTCATGTCATTCTAATCCACACAACCACTCTGGGGTCGGGGGGCACTACTCCAGTAGCCCCAGTTCACAGGTCAGGAAATGGAGATTCAGAGTGGTGAGGGAACTTGCCCAGAGACACTCAGTGAGCAACTGTGGAATTTGAATCTAGGTCTTATCTGACTCCAGAGCTGCCACTGTTTAACCACTGGATGGCAAGGCCTAGGAAGGAGACACCCAAGGAGACCGAGCCTAGTCGGTTGAAGAAAGGCAGGGGGTCACAGAAAAATGCCCCAGGAAATGAGTAGACATTAGCCGGGTGGAAGAGAGTGCTCCAAGTGGAGGACATAGCACATGCAAAGGTCCTGGGGTGCGACAGAGCCTGGTGCATTCAAGGGGTTGAAAAATGAGCCGGCATGTCTGAGTCACAGGAAGCGTTCTTGTCCAAAAGGAGGTCCTGGAAGGTAAATCATACTTCCTGTTTACATTTCCAGTTATCAGAAAGTCACCTCATTCTGGTTATAGGGCTGTTCTTCCTTGCTTGGGTGGGTCTTTGAAGCTACTCAAGAAAACTCTTAATAATTATAATAACACACCCTGCTTATAAGCATCACCCTATTGAATCCTCCAAAAACCCTCTAGGGTAAATGTTTTAATCCCCCACTATTTCACAGATGAGAGAAGAGAGCCTCAGAGAGGTTAACCTACCCACGGTCACACAGATGTTAAGTGGCATGCTGTGCTGTGTTTGGTCACTCAGTCCTGACTCTTTGTGACCCCATGGACTGTAGCCCACCAGGCTCCCCTGTCCATGGGGATTCTCCAGGCAAGAATACTGGAGTGAGTTGCCATGCCCTTCTCTAGGGAATCTTCCCAACCCATGGATCAAACCCGGGTCTCCCGCATTGCAGGCAGATTCTTTAACGTCTAAGCCACCAGGGAAGCCTAAGAATACTGGAGTGTGCATAGCCTATCTCTTCTCCAGGGGATCTTGCTGACCCAGGAATCGAACCAGGGTCTCCTGCATTGCAAGAGGATTCTTTACCAGCTGAGCTACCAGGGAAGCCCATTAAGTGGCATGCTGGAATTCAAACCCAGATCTTACCAAGCTTGACAGCAGCTGTAGACATCCAGGCTATAATAGCAGCCCCCACCCCACAGCCCAGCACATTCCCAGTCCTCCCCTCCCTGTGCGCACAGAGGTGGCTGGTTTGGTGATCAGGGAACAGGTGGTGTCAGCGTCTGCGACTGATGTCAGCTCTGGCCACTGTCCACCTTCATACCAGCACTTGGGCCTATATCCAGGGTTTAGTGCCCTCTCCTACAGGAAGTCCTCCAGCCAGAGTTGACACACACCACCCTGGAGACCACACTCTGGGCAGGGTCTTGGATAAATTGGGTTCTGTAGTGACAGGGGTGCAGGGCTTGGAGCCCCCCAACCCAGGGCCTGGTGGAAACACTCACTGGGGTGGACACATTTCTGCCGGACTGACTGGTCACTACTTCCAGTATGGGAACCTCAGGGACTGAGAAGATCCTGGATCCCAACCCCACAGTCTTCTCCCTGCTGAAACTGGCTCCTATTCCCCAAATTGCTGCTGGAGATTTAGGACCTCAGGATCACAGACCTGCTCCTCTTCCAATATTATACCCCTCCTGGGAGGAAGAAGTCTGAACCCCGTGCACCCACAGATACCAACTGGGGCCCACCAAACCCAGGTTCTCAGCTCTGCGCCTTCTTCAGTGGGGTTAGCTCAGGAAATCACAGCAACTCCCAGAGTTTCTTTATCCACATGGAGGAGGGGGGGGGTCATTGTAGAATTTTATTTATAAATTAACTCAAAGAAGATGCAGGGAACACCTAGCACCTGACACATGGTGAGGGATCAATAACCATGAGCTCTTAGGATTCTGTCTCTGTAGCATGTGAATTTCATAGGAAAAGAGACCCGATCTGTCTTGTTTGCTATAATATCCTCTGTGCCTTGCACATAGTATAATAGCCTCTGTGTACTTGACACATAGTAGATACTCACCAAATACTGGGTGAAGAATGAGTGAGCAGGTGGTGGAAGGAGGCATGGACGCATGGGTGGGTGGGTCGAGAGGTGGGCGCTGGGGGCGGGGAGGAGCAGGCTTCTCACACGTGGTGGCAGCCATGCTGGAGTAGGAGGGGACTGGACTACGGCCGCTCTGCTCTGCAGCTGCCCCTTGCCCCCCTGACTGGCCTTCTCCCCCACCCAGGTACTCCAAAGTCCAGCATTTGCTGAAGGACCTGGACGAACTGATGGAGGCAGTCCTGGGGAGGATCCTGGGTCCCGAGCTCAGCCAGGTCAATGCCACCAGGGCCCTGAACCTCTCCATCTGGCACCACACGCCCCTGGTCTTTATCAACGAGCAGAACCCCCACCACCCGGTGGTTCTGGACCTGTTTGAGGACAACTTCAATGGCTCAGCAAGCAACAGCCCAGCACCAGGAAGGCCCTGCAGTGCCCACAGGTGCAAAGTAGCCATGAGACTAGTAAGTGGGTTCCCCTCCCCAGGCACAGCTCAAACAATGGGCCCTCTCCAGTGAGTCCGATGGGAGTGTCTTTCCTTAACTAATCTGGGTCTTGGCTAGGGGAGAGCTGAGCCTCTATCAGACTACATGGACTGAGCGAGGGGGAAGGGGTGGGTGGCTTCCTAAAGAAGGAATTAAGTCTTATTATCAGAAGACAGGGGCATAAATATTGGCCAGGTAGAAAACCACAGCTATGCTGTACAGTCATTGCCAAAGCATAACTGGACTGCTGGGATACCCGCAAGCCTGCAGGTGGGAAGAAGATTCCCTGTCAGTGCCCAAGATCCCTGGGGGCTCTGTAACTACACAGAGCCCTGGGCCTGACTCCTGGAGAATCTGAAAGGGCAGTTCTGAGCCCAGACCCAGGAATCTGTCTTGTTAATGGGCTTCCTGGTGATTCTGATGATCCGCCCTGGTTGGGGACCCAGGCTGGGGCTATACACTCCCCACTGCCTCCCATACCCGATATGTGGTCAGGATCTTCCCCCATCAGAGAGGGGTTGCAGAACCTGAAGTCTTGAGTCCTTCATGGTCCACCCAGCCTCCAGGGGGCTGCCTCTGGATGTCTGGGAGGGGGCTGGGAGTAGATTTGGGGGAGCAGAGGGTCAAGTGTGTCTGCTGCTTATGTGTCTACATGAGCATGAGTGTAGGGCCACTTGTGTGACTCGAGGCATGTGGGCACGTGTGTATGTAGTTGTGACGCCAGGACATCATGTGACTGCAGGTGTCAGAAAGATGTCTGTGTGGACGTGACTGTGTGGATGTGTGTGCAAGTGGGTTGGCTCATGCCTAAGGCAATGTTATATGGGGGTGGCTGATGCTGTGTGTGTATGAGTGGACAACCCAAGCCTTGTGACTATGAGTGCCAACACACCGCCCACCGGCCCAGCCGCTGGCCACCCTGGCACCAAGGTGCCACCTGAGGAAGGGCAGCTAGCAGCACCCTCGCTGCCCTGGCTATCAGGGTGGGGGGCCCTGCAGCTGCCCCCACCCACAGGAACCCCTCTTGCTGCCCTCCCCCACCCCCCACAGTGCAGCCACAACGGAACCACATGTACCTTCCGGAACTTCAGCAGCGCCACCCAGGCCGTGACGGAGTGGTACACGCTGCAGGCTACCAACATCTTCGCACAGGTTCCAAACCAGGAGCTGGTGGCCATGGGCTATCCCGCCGAGCGGCTAATCCTGGCCTGCCTGTTCGGGGCAGAGCCCTGCAACTACAGGTGAGAGCCAGTGGGCCCCCCGAGACCGGGGTCCACACCCCAGCTCGGCCACTCAGCCGGTTACCCCAATTGTCTGTACCCTGCTGTCTTCGGCTTCTTAGAGGGAGTCTGAGAAGAGGATGCGTTGACGGCCCCATCACGTCCCGAGGGCATCGCTTTAGGGAAAGTCTGTAGGGAAAGAGGACGGCGCTAAGGGAGGATGTGGCCTCAGGTGGCGTCTAACCCAGGTGTCATCCCCGTAAACTGCACCGCAGAGCTGTCCTTCCTTAAGCCGGAGGCTGGCCCCTTGCACATGGCCCCATCAGTCACTCCCTGGGTGTGTGTCACCCCCAGGAGCATGGGCTGGGGGTCTCCTAACTTCCCAGGCAAGGAGGCGGGAGAAGGGGCAGCCATGAGCTGTTAGCCTCCAACGCCCAGCATCTACTGCCCTCAGTTTTCTCATCCCTAAGATGGGACAATAACCATATCTGTGTCTCATGTAGAATAAATGAATCGGCTCATGTCAGTGCTTAGACCAGAGCCCTAGAAGCCTTTGTCATAAACACCCTTTTCCCAAACAACCCCAGGGTTGAGAAGATGGCAGGATGAGGGCAGCATTATCTCCAAAAGCCTGGGTCCTCTTACACATGGTCCACAGATCTCCACCTCCTTCCTCGCCACTGCCCCTCTCCAGCTTCTGACCATCAAGACCCTGGGACTGGGCGCCCAGCTCTGTCCCCAACTCTCAGACAGACTCTACGGGCAGGTCACTTAGGAAGGGAGGCTGGGCACAGACAGGCAAGCTGCTGAGGCCCCAGTGCCCCCTCCTGCCTTGTGGCAGACCTCCTGGTGTAGCGGCCGCCCCCCTGAGTCCGGCCCCGGGCTTTGGCCGGTCCCATTTCCCCGAGGCGCTAGCGTCCTCCTGGTCTGGAGCTTCAGATTCCCACACTTCAGGTCTCTGGAGAAAAGGACTTTTTGCCGAATCTTGCTGTTTTAGACGAGTGGCAGGCTACCGGTTGCAAACTCCCAGGGACTATGGCCTCAGCCCACGTCAGTCAGCTCATGAGCCCTCGGAAACCTCTGTCGAGAATCTGCTGATTCTGTCCCCCAGAAAGCATAGGCGCAGGGCAGGTGTAGGTCGTGTCAGGGAGTCAAGGCCCCCTGAGCAGGCAGAGCTGCCCGCCCAGGCGTTTGTGAGAATCAGAGGAAGGACCTACAGGTGGAGGAACTGCGTGCCGGCCCCCCACCGATGGCACACGTCCTCGCTGGCTTTTTGCAGGCTGGGTTCCAACCCCTCTCTCTGGGGAGACTTGCTTCAGAACCTACCTGCCCCACCACTCCTGGCAGCCTGCCTTAAGGTTGTGGGTACCCAGTAAACGCAGTCTGTGCCTATAAGTTCATCTTTACCTCACAGCTGAAAGAGAGAGGTGTAATATGATAATTTAAAACATATGGCTTATCTGCTCAGTCAGAATATGCCCTGAAGTGCGAGTGAGTTGAAAAAGTGGGATCTGTTAGGATCCACTGGGACCTGCTGCCCGGTTCCTGGCGCTTTGTGTGCGCATCTCTTAGTGGGATCCCAGGGCTCGAAGATGTGTGTTCTGCACACAGCATGGTCCCTAAACAGAGCCCACAGCGACTTCCTGGCCTGAGGCAGGGCTGGAGGCAGCCTGGGGACGGCCTCCATGTTGCCAAGATGGTGCCCTCCAGAGCCAGCCCTATCTGGGTCAGCTGACTGAGAAGATGGCTGGCGGGCAGGCAGCACCAGGTGTTGGCCGCATAACTCTGTGGTGTGGCTGTGACTGGGGAATAAATCTAGTGAGGCGGTCAAGGCTGGACTCTGCAGTTAGACCATTGGGTTCAAATCCTTGCTCTGTCTTACCAGCTGTGTGGCTTCAAAAGCAAGCGTCTTAACCTTGATATGCCTCCTTTTTCCTCCTGCATACAATAGGTAACAACAGTGCTTACTCTGTGTGCATATGCGTGCGTGCTCAGTCATGTCTGACTCTTTGCGACCCCATGTACTGTAGCCCGCCAGGCTCCTCTGTCCTTGGGATTTCCCAGGAAAGAATACTGGAGTGGGTGCCATTTCCTCCTCCAGGGGATCTTCCCGACCCAGGGATCAAACCCATGCCTCTTATGTCTCCTACATTGGCAGCCAGGTTCCTTACCACTGAGCCACCTGGAAAGCCTATGCCTACTCCACTGGGTTCTTTGGAATATTAAATGAGTTAATGTATGTGACAGGCTGACAGTAGTGATGAACTCAGTATTACTCTCATTAAACCCACATTTCACAAGGAACTCATTCTTCAGTAATGATGCTAACGCTTATTGCACCCTTCTTATGTCCAGGCGCTATTCTTAGCACTTTACATGTACAAAATCAGTCAGTCTAACTCTGGCAACAAGCCCTTGTTTTATGTGATACAGCGCTGCTCAGAGAGGTTAAGCAACATCTCTGAGGTCACACACCGGGTGAGTAGCCGAGGTGGCAGTCTGAGCCAGGCCCACCTGGCGTCACTTCATCGCCTCATCAGAAATCGAGATCGTCTTCCTTCCTTCCCCTCAAGCTTGTTTCTTCAGCCTTCGGCGGTTCCTTGGCACGGAGACCCTGGTCCACCCGTCTCCATGCTGCTTGTCAGTCCCACAGCCTACTGGTTGCCCATCTTGCTGAATCAGCCTCAGACTCAGTGCCAGAGGACACGTGCCTCTCTCTGCCCTCCCAGTGTTGGGCCCCACACACTTTGGCTCCCTTACTCTGTCCTGGTCTCCGTCCTCTCGGCCTCATATTAGCGAATGCTGAAGGTCCAGCCACTGCAGTTTTAGGAAAGTATGAGCCACGTTTGGACCCTGACACCAAGCCGCCTGGGTTTGAATACCAGCTGGGCTTTCCTGGTGGCTCAGATGTAAAGAACTCACCTGCAATGCAGGAGACCCACGTTCAATCTCTGGGTTGGGACAATCCCCTGGAGAAGGGAATGGCTACTCACTCCAGTATTTTTGCCTGGAAAATCTCATGGACAGAGGAGCCTGGTAGGCTGCAGTCCATGGGGTTGTGAAGAGTCAGACAGGACTGAGCGACTAATACTTTCAACTTTTCTGTTTGGGGGCATACTGCTTAGCTTCTCTGGGTCTCAGTTTTCTCATCTGGAAAATAGGGATAGTGAAATGACCTCACAAGGCTATCATGGGGATTAAGTGAGTTTACATAGATAAACTGTTTAGAACAGTACTTAGCACGTGCTAAGAATTATAGGAGCAATTTAAAGATTAACTTTTTATTGTGGAGTAGTTTTGGATTTATAGAAAAGTTTCAAAGAGAGTACACAGAGTTCCCTGGTACTCCTCACCCAGCTTCCCCTATCCATAACATCTTAAGTCACCATGTAATCTATCAAAAGTAAGAAGCCAACCTGGCCGCATCACTAGTAAACAAACCTAACACTTTATTCGGATTTGTCTGTTTTTCCTGATGATCTTTTCCTGCTCAGGCTTCCATCCAAGAGACCACATTGCTGTCGGTTGTCATGTCTCCTTCGTCCCCTCCAACTGTGACATTTTCTCAGATTTCCTTGTTCTGGATGACTGTGACCATTTCGGGGTTCTGGTCAGCTGTTTTATAGCAAGCTGTTGGGGTTTATACAGCTAAGATGGATTTGGGGGAAGAAGGCCACAGAGGTGGAGGGCTTCCTTGTCACATCCTATCAGGGGGTACAGGTTAGCCACTCAGAACCACCATGATGTTGACCCTCCTCCCTTGGTTAAGATGGGGTGTGTTGGGCTTCTCTGCCGTGCTCTGTATCATGAGCTCTAAGTTCAGCCTGTACTCTGCGGGGTGGGGTGGGGGAAGCAGCACCAGAAGAGAGATTAAACTCCACTTAACCTGGAGAGGGGAACAGACACTATTCGGGATTCTTCTGTACGGAATGTCTTCTGCTTTTGTTTATTTACTCAATCATTTATTTATACTAGTATGGACTCTTGTATATTTGGGTTGTAATCCAATACCACACTATTTATTTTATTACTCAAAATTTTCCAGTGTTGGCCACTGAGAGCTCCTTCAGTTGGCTCCTGTGTCCCTTCGACATGTCCTCATCCATTTATTTATTGTTTTAGTACTTCCTTACTTTCTGGCACTAAAAGATGCCCCAGTCCTAGAATCAGCCATTTCTCTGAGAAGCTCTAGTCCTTTTATTGGAGAATGGGATTTAGAAACCAAGCTCTAGGCACATATGGCTTCCCTGATAGCTCAGTTGGTAAAGAATCCACCTGCAATGCAGCAGACCACGGTTCGATTCCTGGGTCAGGAAGATCCCCTGAAGAAGGGATCGGTTACCCACTCCAGTATTCTTGGGCTGCCCTGGCGGCTCAGCTGGTAAAGAATCTGCCTGCAATGAGGGAGACCTCAGTTTGATCCCTGGGTCAGGAAGATCCCCTGGAGAAGGGATAAGCTACCCACTCCAGTATTCTGGCCTGGAGAATTCCATGGTCTGTATAGTCCATGGGATCGCAAAGAGTCGGACACGACTGAGCGACTTTCACGTTCACTTTTTCAGGCACACATGTGTTGTTGTTGCTTCAAGGGTTGGTCCTCCGGTTTCTCCCTTCCCTAAACCCTACTACCCAGTGACACTGTCGTTGTACGGCTCCCAGCTAGGATGCTCCATCTCCCAGTCTTTGCAGAAAGCTTGCTGGTCTCTGTCTTTATGCCTTGCCTCTGTTTTAGGGAAGGTTTGGGGAGGGAAACGCTTAGCTCTGGAGCCAGACTCGGCCAGTGCTGGGAGCAGCCTCTCCAGGTAAAGAACATTTATCAACAAGCAAATAGTTGGCAAGCCTCAGAGTGCAACCCGGGACAGGAGGGGATCTGGCCGCGCCCAGAGCCACCTCCCGCTCCTGGGCGGTAGGTGTCCGAGGCAGCTCCTTGGGAACATCGCGTGCCCATGTCCCAGGGGCGGGGTCTCTCCTTCCAGACCCGGCGCCCGGCTGCAACTGGTTTTCCCCGCTCATTTCCTCCCTTGTGGCCGCAGCCCTGATCCCACCTGGGAGAGAGACTCCACGGTGCCCGCCCAGAGTGGTTTCTTCCCTCTGGACCTTCGGTGTCCTCCCCACTCTCACTCCCACCCCCAGCCTGGGGTGCCCTTCATCTACCCCACACCTGCAAAGCTCGGCTACCTCTTACTCATCCTTCAAGTCTCAGTTCAGGGCTCATCTCCTTCAGGAACCCTCCCCTGACCCACTCCCCACCCCCACGTCCACTCTTCCAGGCTTATCTCTGTTGCTACTCTTATCACATATTATAATTTATCCAACAAATATTTACTGAGTGTCTGTCTACCAAGTGCCACTCTCTGAGGATCGGGGGTGAATTTGTTCAGTGGTTCAGTGTGCTCAGCTTCCAACCATCACCTTAGTCCTTTTGGGTGGGTTTTGTTGTTACCCCAGTGTTATGGGGGGAGAAACACAGAGAGGTGAAGTGACTTCCCCCAAGCTCACCAGTGAGTAACTGGCAGAGCCAGAATTCAAATTCAGGCAGGCTGGCTCCCAAGCCTGAGCCCTTAGCTTTTAGGTTCTTTCTCCCTCCAGACAGACAGCTGTCCTCCCTGGGATTATTTTCTAAAGCAAGAGGCCGCTGATAAGCAATTAAGTCAAGAAGATGAGTTCGGCTTCTGATGCATGCCAGCATGGGAATGTTGTTGTTGTCGTTGAGTTGCTAAGTTGTGTCCGACTCTTTGCGACCCCATGGACTGTAGCCTGCCAGACTCCTCTGTCCATGGGATTTCCCAGGCAAGAATACTGGAGTGGGTTGCCATTTCCTTCTCCAGGGGATCTTCCCAACCCACATCTCCTGCATTGGCAGGTGGATTCTTTACCACTGAGCCACCAGGGAAATAAGCAGGTGGAAATGGTCAAGTGACTGGGAGGTGACTTTGCACAGGGAGGTCAGGGGACGTCTCTGGGCAGATGAAACCTGAAGGAGGAGGAGAAATGAGACACTTGAAGATCTGCTCAGAGAATATTCCAGGCACAAGGAACAGTGGGCCTTGAATTTGAAGACAACATGGTGTCTCTGGAGTACAATGAACAAGGGGGAGGAAGCCAAGTGGGGCATTTGCATTTTATTCTGAGAGCAGCAAGGAGCTTCTGGAAGGTTCTAACAGGGGTGTGCTGTGGGCTGATTCACAATTTTTTTTTTTAATGTGGACTATTTTTTAAGTTTTATTGAATTTGTTACAGTATTGCTTTTTTTGGCTGCAAGGCATGTGGGATCTTAGCTCAACCAGGGATAGAACCCACACCCCTTCCATCGGAAGGCAGAGTCCTGACCACTGAACCACAGGGAAGCCCGTGATTCACAGTTTAAACAGTTGCCCTGACCACTGTGAAGGAGGAAGATTGTAA
The DNA here is from genome assembly GCF_019923935.1 of Bubalus bubalis. Taxonomy (NCBI): domain Eukaryota; kingdom Metazoa; phylum Chordata; class Mammalia; order Artiodactyla; family Bovidae; genus Bubalus; species Bubalus bubalis. The sequence continues at coordinate 21,215,931 of NC_059180.1, read as the reverse complement.
GGCAGCAAGAGTGGAGGCAGAGGCTCCTGCAGGAATCGGGGTTGGGGGGAGCTGGCGGCCCTGGACCAGGGTGGGAGCCTTAGAGGTGGAGGAGGCAGGCAGGAAAGAGAAATTGCCATGACCCCACTCTGTGGTTTCTCCTACGCCATGAGCTTCAAGCGCAGGACTGTCTTGCTGGCCTCCGTGTCCTGAGCCCAGTGCGTGACTCAGTAAGCGTTGGGTGAGAAATGCAGTTTGTCTTTCATGGTGGAGGACACCTCAGCTCAGAGGCTGAGGAAGCCTCTCACGTGCATGTCAGAGTCAGCTCCTGGATCAGGTTTCACCACCTGCCTTGGACCCACCTGATTTGGCTGGCGCAGAGGGTGAGACCAAAGAGACAGGAAATGGCTTCCTAATCCGAACATGGGGACAAATACCTGCTGACCTCATGGGGTTATTGCAAGAATTAAAGGAAAGAACATACACAGAAATCTTCAGCATGGCCTGGGGAAATTTGCTCAGTAAATACTGTGGAACAGAAAGCTTAGAAAGTGTAGCATTTCAGGTATGTTTCTGCAGTATCTGATGCACCGAGCCCTATTCCCTCCTGTTTTTAATAAAATAACAGAAAACCATATAAAAACATCCGAAGACATTTTAAATGCTAGTTCCATTTTTTTTAATATATTTATTTATTTAGCTCCATGGGTCTTAGTTTTTGGCACTCAGGATCTTAGATCTTTGTTGCTGCTTGTGGGATCCTTAGTCTTGGGATGCAGGATCTCTTCATTGCGGCATGCAGACTCTTAGTTGCATCTTGTGGGATCTAGGTCCTTGACCAGGGTTTGAACCCAGGCTCCCTGCATTGGGAGTGTGGAGTCTTAACCACTGGACCACAAGGGAAGTCCCCTTAAATGCTATTTTCTATGGAGACTTGCAATTGGGCTTCCCAGGTGGTGCTAATGGTAAAGAACCCACCTGCCAATGCAGGAGACTTAAGAGACGTGGGTTCCATCCCAATCCCTGGGTTGGGAAGATCCCCTGGAGAAGGGAATGGCAACCCGCTCCAGTATTCTTGCCTGGACAATTCCAAGGACAGAGGAGCCTGGCAGGCTGCAGTCCATGGGGTGGCACAGAGTCGAACACAACTGAAGTGACTTGGCACACGTGAGGACTTGAGAGCATACACATAGGACAGGGTGTGAGGGACTCACCCCTGGGTGGTGGGTGTGTGGTGTGAGGACCCACCACCCAGATCCAATAAGTGTGACTCTCATCCTGTCATTAAAGCAAATCCAAGATCTCACATCCTTTTCATCTATATGGTGTGTAGAATGTATCTTCAAAGAGAAAGACTTTTGACAGAAGCACAATCCCGTTTCGCCACCTTAAAAAAGAAACGATCGGTGATTCCTCATTACCATCATCTATCCAGTGGTGTTCAGTCTCGTGAGTGTCAGACTTTTTTGTTTGCCTGTTTGAATGAGGATCCAATTGAAGTCCACAGGTTGGGAATAGAACCAAGTCTTTGAAGTTGCTTTCAATCTGAAGGTTACCTCCCTTTCCCTGTCTCATAATTTATTTGTTGAAAACACTGGGTTGTTTATTTTCTGGAGTCTGGATTTTGCAGATTGACTTTGTGCGGTATGTTTGAACTTGTTCCTCTGTCTCCAGTATTTGCTGTAAATGGTAGTTAGAGACAGATGTTTGATCCTGTTCACAGCTGGGTGTTGTGGTTGTTGTTTTATTTGTTGGCAAAGCCACTTCCTGGGCAGCCTGTGCCCTTCCACTGGGACACACAGGTCCCAAAATCAGGGGAACAAAATGATGACCCTCTAATTGTATCACTCGCTCTTCAGTTACTAGCTTGATGAAACCAGAACTTAACAGCTATTTTACAACAAAAAAAGTCAGTTGAAGGAAGCCATAGATTAAAGGAGATTTAAAAGGCATATCAACCAATCACATGTCAATGTCGTTTGGATCTTAATTTAAACCAATAAATTGTAAAACCAAAATTGACCTCTATGAGACAATATAAATTGAATGTATAATAATATTAAGGAATTTTTATCAGTTATGTTTAACCTGGTAATAGTGGTGTTTTAGCAGTTCTTATGGGGACTCCCCTGGTGGTCCAGTGGTTAAGCATCCATCTTCCAATGCAGGGGGTATGGGTTCTCTGGAGGGGAACTAAAATCTCAACTAGAGAGCCTATGTATAAGTAGAGAAGCCTGCACCAAAAAAAAAAAAAAAAAAGCATTCTTATTTATAGACATATAGAAATGTTTACAAATAAAATTGTAATATCTGAGATTACCTTCAGTAGGGGTAGGTAGAGATGAAACAGCTGACTGTAGGGGATTGTTGAAGCTGGTGGTGAGCTTTGTTCTCTCAACTTTTTATGTTTGAAAAGTTCCATATAGAAAAGAACTGAACAAAATTATTTGAAACTGATATTGTACTGTCACTTTTCCATATCTTTATAATAATATTTTGTGCTATTGTTCAGTGATCAAATAGTTCCTTGGAAACATTCCCCTGTAACATAGGACCCTAGATGGGCTCACACCTCATTGTGAAACTCTCTTTCCTGACCTCTGCTTGCACCCTGTCCTGATTCACAGCCCCCTCTGACCCCCCATCTCCATCTTCTTCCCTCCTTAGCTGAGTTCCCAGGGTTCCCAGACAAGCCTACCTGCCTGGATCCTGCAGCTCCGTGGAGCAAACATTGCCTGGAGCTGCCCACTCACTCATGTTATCTATATTAGGGGCTTGTGGCTGCTGCAACGAATGACCACAAACTGGATGGTTTAAAGCAACAGAAATGTATTCTTTCACAGAGGAAGCTCGAAGTCAGAAATCAAGGTGTTAGCAGGACCAGGCTCCCTCCCAAGTCTCCGGAGGACAATCCTTTCTTGCCGCTTCTAGCTGGGGCGGTGGGCGGTGGGGGGGGGGGGGGGGGGGGGGGGCGGTGGCGGCGGGGGGGGGGGGAAGGGGGGGATGTGCTCCAGCGCTCCTGACTTCTGTCTTTGTACCTCTCAGTCTCTGCCTCTGTCTTCATGTGACCTTCTCCTCTGTGACTCCTCTGCTGACTCTTTAAGGACCACTTGTGTGTGGATTTAGGACCCACGTTATAAAACCGGTTAATCTCACCTCAAAATCCTTAACTGTGCCTGCGAGGATCCCTTCTCCAAATAAGGTCACATTCACAGGTCCCTGGGGTTAGGATGTGGACATGTCTTTTCGGGGATCACCATTTAAATGACCACATGGCTTACAAGACCCTGTAGATGAGACAGCCGAAAACATCAAAGAAGCTTCTTTTTTGGGTCTCAAAATAAATAAATAACCCTCAGGGCAGATGTTTTTGACAAAACTTTTGGTTTACTTTTATATATGTATACATCTTATGTATGTGTATATGTTTGTAGGATTGTGATGTAAAATTGTATTTTTAGATCAAAAAAGTTCGCAGGCCACTGTAGTTAAATTACACTGGCAAATAAAAGCACAAATTAACCTCAAAAAAAAAAAAAAGAAAGAAAGAAACAAAAAGCAACTTCTTTTTCATGCTTCATGACTAAGCCAGAGAGCCTGGCTCCTACCCCAAAGAACACTGTCTTTCCCAATAGAGTCTGGGGATCTCCTCTCTGGTGGGTGCATGGCTGCAGGGGAATGGACAGAATGACCTGTCGCTCACTTCTCCATTCCTGAGCCTCTCTGAGCAGTAATCTACCAGCTCCCTGCTGCCATGCACCCAGGGGTGGCAGTGGGGGTGACATCAGCTGGGATGGGGATGGGCCCTGGCCTCCAGCTGATGGTGTTTCTTTCAGGAACTTCACACCCATCTTCCACCCTGATTATGGCAACTGTTACATCTTCAACTGGGGCATGACAGAGAAGGCCCTCCCTTCAGCCAACCCGGGAACTGAGTTTGGTAAGTCTGTCCTGGAGCCAGAGCCATGAGGTTTTAAATCCTATCATGTGAGGATGAAAGACCAAATGGCCATCAGCCAGATGGTGTAGTGGTAAAGAATCCACCTGCCCAGTGCAGGAGATGTAGGAGGCTTGTGGGTTCAATCCCTGGGTCAGGAAGATCCCCTGGAGTAGGAAATGGCAACTCACTCTACTATTCTTGCCTGGAGGATCCCTTGGACAGAGGAGCCTGGTGGGCTACAGTCCATGGGGTCGCAAAGAGTCAGACATGATTGAGTGATCACCAAGCACACACACCATCAGCTGTTGAAGGACAGGACCAAGTTTAGCCAGAGGCCGGCATGCAGAGCAGCAGCATCTACTGGGTACCCCAGGGCAAGGCCAGGTGCCTTCTCAGCTGTCCCCCAACCCAATGCGCAAAAATCCCTGGGTAGTGAGTGACTGGTGTGCCCCTTCTGCTGATGAGCAAAGCGAGGAAGCAGTGGCTGAGAGCACAGGCTTCTGTGACCAGATGGAATCCCAGCCCCACCATTTACCCCCAGGTGATGCTGAACCGAGACTTAACTTCTTGAAGCTCTCGTTTCTGCTCTTGCACAATGAGCAAATGAGCAGAGCATATGGTTCAGACCCCATCGCATCATCCTGGCCTAAGGCAGGTAGACCTCTGAGCACAGAGCAATTGGCCTTGCCCCTGAGCCTGGCCAGCAGCAAACTCTCACTAAATGCAGATGTTCTGAGACGTTTTAAGTAACTTTGCCATGATCACACAGTTAGCCTGGGGCAGAGCCCTTACTGTCAGCCTCGTTTCTGTGCAGTTCATGAGAGACAGAGAGAAGGTGAAGTAGTAAACAGAAGTGAGGAAGAGGGAAGTGGTTGATGGCAGAAGCTGCTCGTCTTGGGAGCAGCTGGTGGACTCAGCATTTGCACCAGGCCTTGGGGAACAAATCCTTCCTCCCCACCCTTAGGTTCTGAGCTCCCCAGCCATCAAAAGACAGATGTCATTCAGCAACTGTCAGAGCTGCTGGTCTACAGGGGTGTGGGTGGGCTGCCAACACTTCACCCACCCCGGAGCCTCTGAGGATACTGGGCATCACAGAGATGCCAGCTAACTCACTCTCTAGTGATGACTGATGATTAAGATCAAAGCTGCCTGTAGAAGTCCATCAACTTCCACTTCCTCATTGAGTGACCTATGACAAGGTCCCTTACTCTCTTTGGGTCTCAGTTTCCTCATCTGTAAAATGGGGACAATAATTGTACCTATCTCATATGCCTCTTATAAGCTTCAGTGAGGTCATGTAAATAAAGCCCTGAGCCCAGCACTCAGTATGCAGCAAATGCTCAATAAATGCTAGGCTTCTTGTCCTGCCCAGTCCTTTCTTCTTGCCTGTCTCAGTTGTGTCCAACTCTTTTTGTGACCCCATGGACAGTAGCTTGCCAGACTCCCCTGTCCATGGAAACTTCCAGGTAAGAATACTGGAGTGGGTTGCCATTTCCTTCACCTGGGGATCTTCCCAACACAGGGATCAAACCCACATCTCTTGCATCTCCTGCATTGGCAAATGGGTTCTTTACCACTGGCACCATCTGGGAAGCACCCCCTGCCATGATTCATAAAATACTGAGTCTGGTCTCCACCTTCAAGAAGAGAACAGTGGAGTAGGGAAGGAAGACAGATAATAAAAGAAAAATTTCAAAAGTGAGACAGGTACTTGGAAGGCGAGTTCCAGGACAAGGAGAGAGTATGACAGAGATCCTGAGACCCAGTCTAGACAGTCAGGGAAGGCTTCTGGAGGAAGTGATACTTGGACTGAGCCCTGAAGGAGGAGCAGGAGTTTCTAGGTGCAAGGTGAGGCTGGAGACAGCATTCCAAAGAGAAGACAGCCTGACGAAGGCCCAGCAGTAAGAAGGAGCATGGCAGCTGAGAGGGTGAGCAGAGAGAATGAGGACCCTGGAGACGAGAGGCGAGGCTGCCTGGGCTGCAGCCTTGGATCTACCTGCCATGTGGAAGAGGCCGTGGAGTAGAGATGGGGCAGGCAGAGCCCAGAGTGGAGACCGTGCTGGCTCAGACTAGGAAGTGGGCCTCAGAAAAGGCAAGAAATCCGGGTTTTCGTAAAGTGGAGCCAGCTTCCTGCATAGACCCTGGCCTTCCCTTGGCTGGCGGGGCCTGGGACCAGTGGGTGATGGGTCTGCACTCAGCCTTGGGCAGCCAGCTCAGGCTGCTCTCCGCCCCATCTTCCCCTCAGGCCTAAAACTGATCCTGGACATGGGCCAGGAAGACTACGTCCCCTTCCTCACGTCTACGGCTGGCGCCCGGCTGATGCTTCACGAGCAGAGGTCATACCCCTTCATCAAGGAAGAGGGCATCTACGCCATGGCGGGGATGGAGACATCCATCGGGGTGCTTGTGGTATGCCTGCAGGCTGTCTGCCCAGCGCCCACCTCCAGGGGCCTGAGAGGAGCAGCTCCGGGCCTCCCCAAGCCCTGGACCTCCCCACCATTCACTCCTGCCTCACCTTCTGCCTGGAACCCCAGCGGGCCCCACGCTTGGGGGAAGATGAGTGCCCCCCAACCCTGGCACCTGCTGGGGCGTCAGCCCTCAAGCCCCTCTGAGCATCCCCTAGGCCCACTTGCTGGATGGGAGGGAGGAACAGAGGGGGGTTCCTAGGGGTGACCAGGGGTCCCCACAAACAACCTCTCACACAGGACAAGCTGCAGCGCAAGGGTGAGCCCTACAGCCAGTGCACCAAGAACGGCTCTGACGTCCCCATCCAAAACCTCTACAGCAGCTACAACACGACCTACTCCATCCAGGTGGGATGACGGTGGCTTGAGGCCTGAGGTGTCTGGGAAAGCTGGTCCCAGCAAGGCTGGCTCTGCTGGATCTTTGGGACCACAAGGTTCCCTGGAGGCTAGGGAACCAGTCTGGTCCTGGTTCTTACCAGGGCCCGGGTCTGGCCACTTCTTGTCCTTGCTTGGCAGGTGTGGCCTTGGGGTTTTGCTCTGGGGTTTCCCAAAAAGAACTCTTGTGTGTATTAAGGATTTACATGGATTAAACAATCATTTGATCCTTTCAGTACCCATATGAGGCAATAATATTCTAACAATAATTATTAATTATTGTTAGTATATATTAATATGCTATTAACAGCATTTATTGTATATGCATTTATTATACTATATCATTATTATTATAATATACTAATAATAGCAGGCTTATCATGCTAGGCAGGCACTGTTCCATGTGCATTACATATATAAATTTTTTTACATATATATATATTCTACATATATTATATATATATATAAAATAATTTAATCCTCATAACAATACCAAGATGTAGACGCTATTATTAAGAATGAGGAAATTGGGGCTTATAGACCCTAGTCCAAATGCCTCATCAGTGTTCCTAAGTCCCTCTTTGTATCTGGCCTTAATCCCCTTTGCTGCAGCTGGGGCTTCCTTACCTCTTATCCTGATCTCCAAGGTCAGCCACGAGGCTTGGCCTCAGACCTGGCCCCAGAGGACAGGACAGACTGACTCTTTGCAAAGATGACCAAAGTGACCGCTCACAGTGACACTTTCTCTCCCAGTCCAGTCTGCCTTGGTGGATGAGGACACAGGATGGCTGGGGGGCAGCCCAGTGTCTAGCTCCGTGTCTGAGAGCCCTGAGCAGGGTGTGGTTTTCCCTTTCGTCTTAGACACGGGAATCCACTGTCCCCCCCTGCCCACTCTGTCCAGCTGACCCCATGCACCGCTCACTCCGACCCTTCTGTCTGGCGGAGGGCTTCTGCCTGCGATGGAGAACTTGAGGAGTCTTTAAGCCTCTGGAGGGACAGATGGACAGACAAGGCAGCCGGGGGTGGGGGCGGTGGGAGCACAGAGAAGGAGGCCACAAAGGCATCAGTCCCCAGCCCTGGAAACCCCATTCCAGAGAAACCCCAGGTCTCGTTTTGTGCAGTGCCATCACCAGTCTGGACAGAGACCTTGGCAAAGCCCCAGGCCCTGGTCAGGCACTCTGCCTGCCAGCCCTGGCCCCGCCCTAGCCCACCCTGGAGAGGGCCCCCACCTTCCAGGTGAGACAGTGAGGTCTGAGTGAATGTTGGACACTTGGCCCAGAGCTCCCTGCTGACCCACTGCCCCCGATCTTGCCCCAGACCCCCTCCTCCCAGCCATGCCATTTCATCTGCCACCCACCCCCGCCCACTCCCCGCTTCCTCCCGCGAGGAGCCTACAGGTTCACAGAGGAGAACGGAGCACCAGATGCAATGGACTGGGAAGTTGCAGGCAGGAGAGCAGGGGAGAGGATGCGAGCTCCTTGGCAAGGGTGGGAGCAGGAAGCCCTCCAGAGGAGGACTTGGGAAACCTGGCAGGAGAGCCGTGATGAGCTACTGCTTCCATTCTCCAAGTGCCTAACGGCATGCTGACCTCCCCGCCTTAGACACAGGAGCAACAGGAATAAACTGAGGCTCGGAGGGGAGGTCTGGCCCCAGAACACGTAGCTCGTTTCTGAATGGACTGAAACCAGGTTGGACCTGAAAACCCAGAAATTATAGATTCATCTCATCCAGCCTACAGGGGCCTGGTCCACTCCCCCGCTTCCCTCACCCCCCCAACCAGGGGACATTCCATAGAAGGTCACTTCCTCTCCTTTGCACTGAGCACTTGGATCGCCTTTCTCACCTTCCCTGAGTGTTTCCCTCCAGGACGAAGGAGCACAGAGCGAGCTTGCCTGCTTTCTCTTCTGCGTCCTTCCATGTAAATGGCTTGGAAGGCTGCTGGCAGCCTTGTAACAAGAGCTTTCTTAAGAGTTAGCTGTTTTTTGTTGTTGGGGGGAAACAGTGGACACATTTGGGATCTTAGTTCCCTGACCAGGGATCAAACCCACGCCCCCTGCTGTGGAATCATGGAGTCCTAACCATTGAGAGAAGTCCCTGAGAGATAGCTTTAGGGTTGGAACAACCCCGTGTCATCTGTGGGGCCAGCCTCAGAGAGCTGGGTTCTGGCTTGAGTCCTTCTGTGGGGACAGAGACAGGGAAGGACAGCCACCTCCCACCTCGGGGGGTAGGGGGGAGGAAGCTTAGCCACCTCGCCACCCTTTTCCATGGGAGGGGCGCCTCCTCGGCTCCCCCAGCCCCTGGCCTGGGCATCCAACGCCCTGGGCCCCGTCCCCCTGGGCGGAGGTGGGGACATCACCTTCAAGTCTGCCTTCTCTCTGCCCCTTCCCACCCCCCAGGCCTGTATTCGCTCCTGCTTCCAGGAGCACATGATTCGGGAATGTGGTTGTGGCCACTACCTGTACCCGCTGCCCCACAAGAGGAAATACTGCAACAACCAGGAGTTCCCGGACTGGGGTGAGTGGGGAGCCCCCCGGGGACCGGCGCCCCCAGCCCGCTGGGCCTCTGCCCACAAAGGCTGTGCCCGCAAGCGGCAGGTGGGGGGCTCCATGAGTCCTCACCATCCATGGCCCCTCTCGCCCTGGTTCTCCCCATTCCCAGCTCCCCGATGCTTTCAAGTGTACACGTGAAACGTGTAAGTTCGGGAGAGAGTTTGTCTTTGAAACCTGAAGTCACCAGAAGGGGAGCCCCTGTTGGACTCACACTGAGCCAGGGTCATCCAAACACCGATGGATGTTGTCAGTGGCAGAGGGAGTCCAGCACCTGTTAAAACTAACATGTGTGGACAGGAGGGAAGAACTTAATCCCTTCCAATACTCATCCCTCCCCACGTGACCTGCTGGCCCTAGTCTGCCCCCCACCAGGCTCAGGCGTGACAGGTGGAGGGAAAGCTGCTCTGATCCTCCTGAGCTGGGGCTGGGGTGCTGGGGAAGGGGTCCCTCTGGCCAAGCTGGGGCCAAACGGCTGGAGAGGGGGCACCCAGGGTGGGTGATTTTCCGTGACAAGGGGAGTTTGGATCGAGACAACGCTCCCCACTCAACCTAACCACAGGCCTTAGGTGGCTCAGGGCCAGGAGATCAGAGGGTGGCCAGAGGCTCAAAGCAGAAAACCTGGCTCAAAATCTCTCCCCCCCACCTCCTCCCACCCAGCCCATTGCTACTCGGCCTTGCGCATCAGCATGGCGCAGAGGGAGACCTGCATCTACGCCTGTAAGGAGTCCTGCAAGTGAGTCCACCGAGACAGGATGGGCGGGGCGGGTGTGGAGGCAGGGTGGGCGGGGACAGTGACCATGTGCTGCCATCTCTCTTCCAGTGACACTCAGTACAAGATGACCATCTCTATGGCCGTCTGGCCTTCCGAGGCCTCCGAGGTGAGTCAGGGGAGCGGCCAAGCTCTTGGCCGCCCAGCTTCGGATGGGAGGCAGGTGTGGCCAGAGGTCTGCAGGCTGTTGGGAACCTCTCGTCCACTCCCGCCCCGCCTCCTTCCACCCGTGTCCCCCAAGGACTGTGCGGGGGACATGGCAGTGAATGGGACAGACCGTCCTTTGCCCTTTCGGAGCTTACTTTCCAGCTGCAGAGACAGACGATATACAGAAATAAGATCATTTCCAGGGGCTGTGTAGGGAGTAAACCAGATGCTGGAAGGGTAACTGGGGGAAAGCACTTTAGACAGGGTGGTCAGGGAAGACCGCCCCCTTCCCACCTCTCTAAAAAGGTATATTTGAGTTGAAACTGGAGGATGGGGCTGAGCCAGCCTGGGAGGGAACAGCAAGTGTGAGGGCCTGCGGTGAGAACTGAAGCAGGGAGGCCGGGCCTGTGGGGAAGAGTCTGGAGACCCAGTGCCTTTCCCCTCTCTCCCTGTGCGCACACACAGTCCCCAGGGCTGTGGTCTGCCTCCCACGGGTAGCAGGGCCCATGGCTGGGAGGGGATGCTGCGGGCACCGTTGTTCTCAGCTGCCTTTTTGGGTTCCAGGACTGGATATTCCACGTCTTGTCTCAGGAGCGGGACCAAAGCAGCAATATCACCTTGAGCAGGTAAGCTCAGAGTCTGGACCGGCCAGGGAGGGCAGGAAAGAGGAGAAACCAGAGCCTCGGGGGAGGGGCTTGGACACAGGGCAGCTGCTCAGACACCTTCTCACACTGGTCAGATCCAGAAGCAAGCCTAGAGGAGGAAGTACTGGGAGTGAGAGAGAGGCCAGCCAGGGGGGCTCAGAACCTACCATTTCCTAAAGGACAACCTGTTCATTCATCCATCCATCCCTCCGGTCCTTTCATCCTTGAATCCGTCCACCCATCCATCTATCATCCATCCTTCCAATCTTCTCCCCATCCATCTATCCACTCACATCCATCCATCCATTCACCCTCCATCAACCATCCTTCCCTTCTTCCACTCATCCATCCACCCACCCAACCTCCATCCATTCATGCATCTTTCCATCCATTCAACACAACCAGGCATTGAGCACAAGAAAGACAGGAGCTTTCATTCTATCAGGAGCTTCGAGTCTAGAGGACAGAGATACATGAACAGGGTTTTGGTGGTGGTAGTCTGCACAGTACCCTTTCTCAGGAGCCCAGCAGAGAAGGAGGCCCCTTCTTTCTGAGAGATAAGGAAGATCTGTGTAGGGAGGTAACCCTTGAGCTAATCCCCTAAGGAGGAGGAGTAACTGTTTAGACAAATAGGAAGAGGCGCTGATGTCCCAGCAGAAGGCTGGAGGTATGAGAGAGCATCACCTTTCTGAGGACCATCAGGTGTAAGGGGGAAGCCCTCTTGACCACATTTCCCTGCCCCGGGTCCCCTGACAGTGGGCCAAGGCCTAGGACTCTATGTCAAGTCTACTGTACTGGGAGTGGGTGAGAGGAGCCCAGAGCCAATCTTTAGGACTGTCTTGGCCCTCAGGTCCTTTGGAGAACTGGTTCAGAAAGAGATGCATGGAATGGGTGAGGGGCAGAGGTGCCTTTTGTGGCCCCAAGGCCTAGAGGGGCCCTTCCTGGTTCTTGTTTGGACTCTCCACTCCTGGGAGTGGGCACATGGGAAGCTTGAGCCAGAGGAGGGTACCTTTGCTGTGTGTGTGTGTGTGTGTGTATTGGGGAGAGGGCACCAGTTCCCTTTGCTGCCTCCTGCAGGAAGGGGATTGTCAAGCTCAATATCTACTTCCAAGAATTCAACTATCGCACCATTGAAGAGTCAGCAGCCAATAACGTGAGTCTGGGGGCTCCTGACACCTCAGCCCTGCCTGCTGCCCCTCCACCCTGCAGCCTGAGGGTGGGGAGGATCCAGAGCCCAGCAGAGGAATTAGGAAGGTCCCTTGTTGTTTGCATCACCAACTCAATGGACATGGGTTTGGGTGGACTCCAGGAGTTGGTGATGGACTGGGAGGCCTGGTGTGCTGTGGTTCATGGGGTCGCGAACAGTCGGACACAACTGAGTGACTGAACTGAACTGAACTTGTTGTTTATGAGTTTCCCTGGTGGCTCAGATGGTAAAGTGTCTGCCTGCAATGCGGGAGACCTGGGTTTGATCCCTGGGTCTGGAAGATCCCCTGGAGAAGGAACTGGCAACCCACTCCAATGTTCTTGCCTAGAAAATCCCATGGACAGAGGAGCCTGGCAGGCTACGGTCAATGGGGTCGTAAAGAGTCGGACAAGACTGAGAGATTAACACTTGCTTACTTGTTGTTTAGTTGCTCAGTCGTGTTCAACTTTTTTGCAACCCAGTGGACTGGGGCGCAATACTGGCAGGCGGATTCTTTACTGCTGAGCCACCAGGGAAGCAGGAAGGTCCCATAGGCACTCCCAGATTACTTCCCTGGGCTGAGATGATCACCTCTTCTCCCTTTCCGGCCACAAACTCACCTCACAGGAAGCCGTGAGGTTGGGCTTGAGGCAGAGATCTGTGGCCCAACCCCCCAACTGTGGTCAGGCCCTCACCCCCCTGCTCCCTGCAGATCGTCTGGCTGCTCTCAAACCTGGGCGGACAGTTCGGCTTCTGGATGGGGGGCTCGGTGCTCTGCCTCATCGAGTTCGGGGAGATCATCATCGACTTCGTGTGGATCACCATCATCAAGCTGGTGGCCCTTGCCAAGAGCGTGCGGCAGAAGCGGGCCCAGGCTCGCTATGACGGCCCACCGCCCACTGTGGCCGAGCTGGTGGAGGCCCACACCAACTTTGGCTTCCAGCCAGACTTGGCCACACCCGGCCCTGACGTGGGGGCCTACCCCCATGAGCAGAACCTGCCCATCCCGGGCACCCCACCCCCCAACTACGACTCCCTGCGCCTGCAGCCGCTGGACGTCATTGAGTCTGACAGCGAGGGGGATGCCATCTAGAGCCTGCCCTGCCCCTCTCAGTGGGCCAAGAATTCGGACCTGAGCAGCTGAGACATCGCCCAAGGCCAGAGTCCAGGTCCCTCTACAGAGAGGCTGGCAGCTCTTGGCCAGCCCCAGGCTGAGGGCTCCGAGGAGTCATGGTGCTGGTATGGATACGGGAACTGTGTTCCTGCCCACACCCCCAACCTGACTTGACCCTTGGCCTGGGGTCTGAGACCCAAAGCACTGTTCCCTGGAACCAGGCCACTTCCCTCCCAGTGCCAGTCACCATCTGCCCCAGAGTTGAAGGCAGGTGGGCACGCTGTGCCCTCTAACCCCAAAAGGAGCCTTCTTTTCCTTCCTGCCTCAGCTGACCTGGTGAATGGGTTGAGTGAGGGCAGAGCTGCTGGAGAGCAGGCATCAGGGTCCTGCCAGGTGGCACATGTTTTGTTCTGGAAAATAAAAGTGGAAAACGTAGAGTCTAGTTTTCTTCTTTGTCCGGCTGAGCATCCAGAGCGCCCTGATACATCTCTGGTGGGTAGAAGGGCATCAGTGCTGAATTGAGAGCAGAGACATGGCCAAGGAGAGGCCCAAGCTGGTGATTAAGTTTCTTTCAAGTTGTCCCTGAAAGACAACTTGACCCTGAAAGACAACTTGACCCTGAAAGCCACAACAGTGGCTTTATGTCTTTTTCAATGTTGTCCAACTTATTTCTTTGGGTTTCCAGAACCAAGAGAGCAGGTAAGGTGGGATAAATTCTTAAAACTGGCTTAAGCACAAGCATCTCTGGCAGCTCAAATGATGTCTGTTCTCTCTGCCTTCCCAGGCAGGCTCGCCTTACATTATAGCAGCAAAGGGCCATTTGCAACTGCAAACTCACATCTCCAGCTTGGCAAACCCAGCTAGGAGAGAGCCTCTCTTTCCCAATTGTCTCAGCAAGCTCCCAGACTGACTCTCATTGGTCACTGAGTGGGTCACGTGCCTACCTCTGAACCAATCAGTGTGCCCTATTGGTATGCTGCTGGAATTGATCAGACCCTGCCCATACCTAAGGCCCCTTGGCCCCTCCGCAGAATCACATGGTCTGAGGGTGATGGGGACATGGTTCCTAGGGGCTCCAGAGAAAATACAGGCCACCAAGTAAAACTGGAACTTTTTTTTTTTAATATTTATTTACTTTTGGCCGCCTGGGTCTTTGTTGTGCACACGGGCTTGCTCTAGTTTTGGCAAGGAGGGGCTACTCCTCATTATGGTGCACGGGCTTCTCATCGTGGTGGCTTCTCTTGTTGTGGACCATGGACTTTAGGGCGAGCAGGCTTCAGTAGTCTCCAGAGCACAGGCAGTGTAGTTGTGCACTAGCTTAGTTACCCTGTGGTGGGTGGGATCTTCCCGGACCGGGAATCGAACTGGTGTCCCCGCACTACAAGCATATTCTTAAACAATGAACCACCAGGGAAGACCAAAACTGGAACTTTAGATAGGCAAATTAATTTTTTAGTAGGCATCCATGTAATATTGAGGGCATACTGTACTAATATAATCAAGAAAACAAACCAATCTTTTTTTTTTAATTTTATTTTAAACTTTACAATATTGTATTGGTTTTGCCAAATATTGAAATGAATCCGCCACAGGTATACATGTGTTCCCCATCCTGAACCCTCCTCCCTCCCCATACCATCCCTCTGGGTCGTCCCAATGCACCACCCCCAAGCATCCAGTATCGTGCATTGAACCTAAACCAGTCAATCTTAAAGGAAGTCAACCCTGAATACTTATTGGAAGGACTGATGCTGAAGCTGAAGTTCCAATATCTTGGCCACCTGATGCAAACAGACGACTCATTGGAAAAGACTCTGATTCTGGGAAAGATTGCAGGCAAAGGAGAAGAGGGTGGCAGAGGATGAGATGGTTGGATAGCATCACCAACTCACTGGACATGCGCTTGAGCAAACTCTGGGAGATAGTGAGGGACAGGAAGGCTTGGCATGCTGCAATCCAGGGTGTTGCAAAGAGTCAGACATGTCTTAGCAGCCGAATAACAACAACATTATACTAATAAATCATTGTTTTTCTGAAATTCAAATTTAACTGAGCTTCCTGTGTTTTTCATTGCTAAAGATCGCAACCTATAGCCTGGTGGGCTACAGCCCATTGGATCGAAAGAGTCAGACATGACTTCAGTTCAGTTCAGTTCAGTCGCTCAGTCGTGTCCAACTCTTTGCAACCCCGTGAATCGCACCATGCCAGGCCTCCCTGTCCATCACCAACTCCCAGAGTTCACTCAGACTCATGTCTGTCGAGTCAGTGATGCCATCCAGCCATCTCATCCTCTGTCGACCCCTTCTCCTCCTGCCACCAATCCCTCCCAGTATCAGAGTCTTTTTTCTAATAAGTCAACTCTTTGCATGAGGTGGCCAAAGTATTGGAGTTTCAGCTTTAACATCATTCCTTCCAAAGAAATCCTAGGGCTGATCTCCTTCAGAATGGACTGGTTGGATCTCCTTGCAGTCCAAGGGACTCTCAAGAGTCTTCTCCAACACCACAGTTCAAAAGCATCAATTCTTCGGCGCTCAGCCTTCTTCACAGTCCAACTCTCACATCCATACATGATCACAGGAAAAACCATAGCCTTGACTAGACCAACCTTTGTTGGCAAAGTAATGTCTCTGCTTTTGAATATGCTGTCTAGATTGGTCATAACTTTCCTTCCAAGGAATAAGCGTCTTTTAATTTCATGGCTGCAGTCACCATCTGCAGTGATTTTGGAGCCCAGAAAAATAAAGTCTGACACTGTTTCCACTGTTTCCCCATCTATTTGCCATGAAGTGATGGGACCGGATGCCATGATCTTCGTTTTCTGAATGTTGAGCTTTGAGCCAACTTTTTCACTCTCTACTTTCACTTTCATCAAGAGGATTTTGAGTTCCTCTTGACTTTCTGCCATAAGGGTGGTGTCATCTGCATATCTGAAGTTATTGATACTTCTCCTGGCAATCTTGATTCCAGCTTGTGTTTCTTCCAGTCCAGCATTTCTCATGATGTACTTAGCAACTAAACAACAACATGGCCATACTATCGGCCTCCCAAAGAGGAAGCAGGAGCCATTGTTAACAAAGCATGGGATCTGGCAGCTGCAGACAGCTGACCACTGCAGGGCCCTGCCGTCACCTGCCAGCCCTGGTGGTGAATGAGTGCAGGCTTCAGAGCCTGGGACCAGGGCGTCCCAGCCCTGCTGGTCTAGAACAGCTGAGTCCTTGGCCTGAAAGGCAAACAAGCTGTGCTCCCTTTCAATGCCCATTCAATGGCGCCTGTGGAGGAAGGCGGCACCACTCCAGTCAAAGGCAGCATTGCTAGGGACTGAGTGGGGCGGGTCTGGGGGAAACCAGGTTTCCCAGCTCAGAGGCAGACCAAGTCTGCGGGCTGGAGTCAACAATTCTTGGTAATTATCACACTTACTAGCACGACTAGGGCTGTTATGATTAGCAGTGGTAGTTGTCACCACACTCACTATTATTTGTTGTTGTCTTTAAACAATGACTGGATTGTATCAAACACTTAGCGCACGCCAGGCACCAGGCCAAGTGTACACTGTAAGTCTTATTTCATTGAATTCTCATAACCACTGAGAAATATGATCATCCCATTTTACAAGTAAATAAATTGAGGCTTGGAGAGGTAAGGTGCTAGACTAGATTGCTATTACCGTAGGCGACAAGGGCAAGACTCCAGCCTCATCCTCTTGCTGCTATAAGAATACCAATGATCATTAGAATAGCAGTTCCTCAGAGGAGCCCAGGACTTTCATATTTATTATCTCATCTGAGGCTATGGGGCAAAGCAATGATTATTATCTAACTCTTTTTACCAGTCTTTTGGTCACAGGTTAATTTGAATTTGAGTTAAAAAGGGAATTCATTGGTTCTTTAATTAAAGTCCAGGGATTTCAGGCAAGGGTGTATCCAGGGGTTCAGCTCAATCTAGTGATTTCTCCAGCTGCTGGCTTTATTATCTTCTGTGTTGACATCTGTCTTACACACTTTCTCTCCATGAGCTTTTCTTTCCCTTTTAGTCCCAGAATCCATTCCCTCAGCTCAGCAACACAATAGGAAGAAAACTTCCTAGCAAAAATTTTGAGATTGAGGCTCATTTGGATCAGCCTGGGCCACATGCTAATCCTGAACCAATCACTGTGACTGAGGATGGGAGATGCTGCCCAGGTCGCCCAGAGGGGCCTATGGCAGATAGCCCCTTACAGACTCTGGTGAAAGGTTTTGCTCAGAGACATGTGGGAGCAGGAGTGGGAGGAGCTTCCAGCCCCCAGAGCTGCTTATAGATGGGAGAAAAGGACCAGGTTGATGTGCGCATTACTTGCTAGTCTCTCCTGGGGAGTACGGAGGGCTGGAGAAAGATGGATGATGGTCCCACCTCTGAGAGCAGGCTCTGAGTCAGGCAGATGATCGTTACTCTCCCCTCCGGATCTAGAGGGGAGAAGGGGTATTCTATTCTACCCTGGGGTCCTATCACAGCCTGAAAAATTAGTAGTTCCAAAATTGCCCAGGAATGGCGCTCTGTCATTCCCACCACTATCCCCAGTGGAAAGGTAAATTACAGGTGCTAGAGGGCTATGAAAGTAGCATCTACTGTACACCTACTGTGTGCTGTTAGTGTGCTAGTCACTCAGTTGTGTCTCTTTGGGACCCCATGGACTGCAGCCCGCCCGGCTCCTCTGTCCATGAAATTCTCTAGGGAAGAATTCTGGAGTGGGTTGCCATTCCCTTCTCCAGAGGATCTTCCCCACCTAGGCATCCAACCCTGGTCTCCCACATTGCAGGCAGATTCTTTACTTCTGAGCCACCAGGGAAGCTCTTCATTTCATCTCAAGCATTCTTCAAATAACCCTAGGAGTTAGGTACCATTATGACCCTTGTTTTCCAGATTTGGAAACAAGGCTCAGAGAGATAAATGACTTTCCTAAGGTCACACAATTGGACGGTAGCAAAGCTGGAATCAAGCCTGAGCCGGTCTTAGTGGCACTCACCGACACTGGCAGAGGTCACTGCAAAGAGGTTTCCACTTCAAAGCAGCACTGTCTACCTTCCAGGTCTCCAGCTCCCACTTCGAGAGAGGAGCCAGGCTTGATCCCCACCATGGATGTCTGTGATCCAGCACGTGAGAAACCAAAATATTTTTCTCGGTGGAAGTTTGCAGCTAATGCTCTTTTAGGGCCAGCCAAACTGTTTCCAAAGGTATGGGGAACATAAGGTGTGGGAATTCCCTGGGAGACAGACCCAGAGGGAGACACAGCCCTGGCAGCCCAGTGGGGTTGTTTCAAAGGCTGAGATCACAGCAGTGCCACTCCCAAGGGGCTGGCACGGGCAGGCTGACCTGGGTGGGATTAGGTGGAGCCAACACCTCTGGGCTACCAGCCCTGCACATGGCCGCTGAGTGACTCTGGGCAAGCCTCTTAGATGTCTCCAAGCCTCAGTTCCTTTGTGCGTGAAATATTCCTGGGCTCCATGTTCCGGGAATGTGAGGCAATGGGTAGGAGACAATGAAAGCCCACCCAGGCTCAGAACATGGTGCAGCTCAATTCAAAAGGAGCCTGCAAGGGACTCGGCTGCCTGCCCTTCTCCCAATTTTCAGGCGGCAAGAAATCCTGCATGGTCTAAGCCAGGGTTTCTCTACCAGAGGTGGTTTTGCCTCCTGGACCATGTCTGGAGGTTGTTGGTTGTCATGTTGGTTGTCACAACTCGGGCATCCAGTGGGTGGAGGCCAGTGATGCTACTCAACATCCCACAGTACACAGGACGCCCCACGGCAGAGCTGTCCAGCCTGGCGGACGTCAGTCCTGCTCCTGTGCTCCCACCTTGCTTGCAGCTGGGGAGATGCCTGGCGACCCAACATGGCCATGAGGCCTGGGAGGAAGTCACGGGTGGGGCTCTGGGAAGGCCTTTGCCTCCCCACTGGAAGGGATGAACTGCTGCTCGGCCACCTCCTCTCTGCCTCCTTCCTCTCTGGATGCAGATGCTGTACCTAGTTGCAGGAGGATGAGGCACCACACCCACAGCAGAACGTCAAGATCACAGAGAGGCTGGTCCTGACTCGGTCCAGCCACTAAATAGTGCCCATAGCCATCACCATTTGACTCTCTGTTACTAGCAAAAATCAATTCTTATTTAAGTCACTCAAATTACATTATTCTGTTACTTATAGCCAACTAAAATCTTAACAGATACAGAAGCTATTGACAAAAAAAAAAAAAGAAAGAAAACCTGATAGAGGGCTTCCTGTGGCTCAGTGGTAAAGAACACGCCTTCTAGTGCAGAAGATTCGAGTTCAATCTGAGCCAGGAAGATCCCACATGTCACATGGCAACTAAGCCCTCAAGCCACAACTACGGAGCCTGTGCTTGAAAACCGGGCAACCACCACTACTGAACCTACGTGCAGCAACTACTAAAGCCCCGCGCTCTAGAGCCTGTGCTCTGCAGCAAGACAAGCTGCATGAGAAGCCTGAGCACCACAACAAAGAGTAACCCCTGCTTGCTGCAACTGGAGAAAAGCCCGCCTGCAGCAACGGGGCTTTTCAGTCAAAAATTAATTAAAAAAAAAAGAAAAAAACCTGACAGAATCTATATCACCTGGCGGGTTTTTTAAAAAAGGGAAAATCAAAGTCCTTACCATGGCTTGCAGGACCTGCTATGATCTGTACCTCTTTCCTCCCTGACCTTATCTCCAGCTTCCCACTTCCACTGCTGACCATGGACATGCCCAGGGCCTGGTCCGCCTTTGCCCTCAGCCTGAGCACTCCTCCAGAGCTCGTCACCACGCACAGCCCTCATCCTTTAGGTCCTGGGGTTGCCCGTCCAGCTTTTCCCAGGCCACTGCCACCTGATGCCCTCTGGGCCCCCCAGCACTAACATCTTGGATGATCTTAGTCAGAAAGGAAAGTAAAAGGCTCCCCTGTCCATAGTATTCTCCAGGTAAGAATACAGGAGTGGATTGCCATGCCGCTTTCCAGAGAATCTTCCCAACCCAGGGATCAAACCTGGGTCTCCCACATTGCAGGCAGATTCTTTACCACTGAGCCACCAAGGAAGCCAGACCTTAGTCAGTTTATCTGCTAATTCTCTCTCCCTCCCTGCTTCAGCCTCCTTCCCAGCCGAATCCCCAGTGTGGACAGCACAGCATGTGGGAAGCACCCAAATATTCACTGAGTAAAAATGGAAAGAAAATGGCCTTCTTTCATTTCACAGAATTTATTAATTGCACTTTCAAGATGGAATCATTTTTAAAAATTATCTGAGAATTCCTAATAAATAATTTACCTCTAATTTACAGGCTTTTTTTTGATTATACAAATGAACCAAGTCCTTTTGAAACAAGTTCTGGCCAATGCCAGGTGGATTTTTAGAGCAAGACCATTCCGGAGAGTTCTGTGGCCCCAACACTCGTCAGCAGGAGCATGGGGGTCAGTAGTCCACACTCCGCATGGTGGCCACCGTGGTGGCGAGGCGACGGGGCAGGCCTTTGCTGACCTGTCTGTAGTCCTCGGGCTTGGCCTTCAAGAGCATCACAATGTTCTGGAGGGTGCGGGATGGCTGCAGGCCCAGGGCATCCATCACATTGATCAGGTAGTCTGTGGGGTGGGAGCAGATGGAAACAGACAGACAGACTCAGCACCAAGCAGATGAGCCCCAAGGGCCTCCCCGTAGTAAGAAACAAGACGTCCCCCCAACCCCCCCGATGCTGGCTGCCAGATCTGCTCTCAGTCCATGGGCCTTCACTCTGAGGGTGTTTTACAGGACGTGTCAAATATGACTGTGAGCTCGGCCCAGGCCCAGGTCTAGGGATTCTAAATAAATGAAGGAGTTGCCAACGTCGCCACCACACACTCATCTCTGCAGCCCGATCCGCTGACCTCAGCTGAAGCTCTACACTGAGAACTCCTGGGTTCCCAGCCCTGCTCCCCAGTGGCCCCCACTGACCACATGGAAAACCCAAGGGGTCAGGAGACACAGGGTTTATCTAAGCAGTTCCCAAAGACCCCCCAGCAGAGCCTCTACAGGGGGGATGCAGATGGTGCTGGGGGCAATCCCTGGTGTAATGTGGTTCCCACAACTTCCAGATATAACCCCTTGGGGTACAAGTGAGGACAGATTCCTGAGCCCACCCCCAGCCCCAGTTGATGAAAGTCTCCAAGAAAGGGGTGTGAGGGGCCTGTTCTTCTGAAAAGCAGCATCCCCCATCCTAACTGGCAGGCGAGCTCAGGCAGCACAGGCAGAGTGGAAGAGAAAACGGGGTTTCCAAGGTCGGGGTGACCTCAGTAACTCCTTTGACCTCTCGTGTCTCTGTTTCAACTCCTGGAGGCAGTCAGTACCCTCAGGCAGCATCGGTCAGGGGTGAAGAGGGACAAGGACCATGAACACGCCCCATATGATGCAGGTGGTCAATAACTGGGCATTCTTTCCCTTCATCCTTCCTGGGCAGCGTGGTCAGCCCTCTCCGGCTCCTCCCTCTCTTCCTGCTCCCAGGGGCTGGGAGACACATCACCCAGCAAGTTCCTCCCTACTTTCTGATCACTGCCCATGTCCATCTCTCCTCCCCGACTAGGCTGGAGCTCCAGCGTGGCTCTATCTTCCCTGTGTCTTCTTTCCGAGACCCAGCTCAGGGCAGTCTGTAGACGGTGCCTGCTCTGTCCTGGATGCCTGACCCCACGTCCCCCTCAGACAAGCCACTTCCCAGGAAGGGCACCACCAACTGGTCAGACACCTGCCTCCGGCCCATGTGCACCCATAAAACTGTGCACTCCCCTCGACTGCAGGCCAGGACCTGCAAAGTGGCAGCCCACAATCTACCACAACATCTTCTGTCCAGACAGCAAGAGTGCTTTTGTTTCAATGTTTAACTTTGTGTCTCTAAGGTGTCAATGTGCTGCCACAGACCTCACCACTCCCTCCTGTGTTACCACCGGGCAGCTTCCTGGGCCCTAAGCCCACACTCACTCCCTCATGGTGGAAGCTCAGTGAGCACAGGAACTGTCCAGACCGCTCTGGTTCTATCCCATCTCCTAGCACGATGGCTGCTTGCAACAGACACTCAGTCACCACTGAGCGAGTGAGGAGGTGGATCTGGATGGGAGCTGAACAGTGAGGGAAGACAACATATGGACAAGTGAACTCTAGGGGCTGCCCCCAAATCTCACTCGCTAGTTCTGCTGGTTCTCCCCTCAGTGCTCCTGCCTGTACTAACAGGGACCACTGATGAACAAGGGAACCTCTTCATCTCTTCTCTGAACACGTGCCCCGTGAGATGACGAGAGCTGGCCACTGCTCTCTAACTGCTGAGAGCTGATCACGAATGAGCATAGAGAGGGGGGTCACGCAGCTGGGTTCGAGACCTGGCTCCGTCGCTCACTGCCCCGTGACCTGGAGGAAAGCATCTCACTTCTATTTCTGCTTTGGCAAAACCAGAGGCTGGCTTGGCCCTGTGCTCAGTCAGGTCAAAGCCCTGGCTGGGTCCCCAGGCTGCTACTCTTCAAGTCTCCTACCACTCGATCCCTTGACCGCTCCAAGAGCTGCCTCCAGCGAAAGAGCCGGCAAGTCACTGGAATGATACCAAGAGGGTGGGGAGATGCTCTGACTGCCTGCCTGCTGCACCCCAACCTCAGAGCACCTCCCACCGGGTGGCATCACCTCCAGGGACATGCGCCAGCAGGAGGAGATGGGCACACGCCCCTTGACCTGGGAATCAGGCAGGTACTCAGGTGGAGACGGCAGGGCGACCCTGGTGGGGTGGCCTTGTGACGCAAGTGTTCTGTGCCCCCGTTTCCTTATCAGAGCGCTGAAGGCAGGAGCGCCGACCTCACAGGAGAGTTTTGAAGATTGCATAAGACAATGGGCATGAGAGCTTGGCTCAGGACCTGCATGCCTGCCTGTAGTGAGCACTTAATCAACGTCGGTTTGGATGATGATTATACGGATGAACAGAAGGCAAGGCAGGGCAGGGCAGCATCACACCAGTCTGCCTCACCTATCCCAGCCTGTCTTGCCAAGGCACCCCTGAACGGCTCTCAGCCCTGGCAGCTGTGAGAATCCCCGGGGACATCTGGCAAACTACTGGTGCCCAGGCTTCCACCCAGACTTGTCACATCAGAGCCTCTGGGGGCGGGGACTGGAGAATCCACATTTTTAACAAAGCTTCCCAGACCAACCCCAAGCTGAAGCTGAGAGGAGCCCTGGGACAACCTTCCTGGAAAGCCGGCCCTCCCCCGCCCACCACGGGGACCCACCGATGTCGGTGGCCAGCTGCTTGGTGGAGTGCGGGGTGAGCTCAGGGATCTGCAGGATGGCATCACAGTAGGTCTGCATCGTGGCTCTGGCGATGGAGCCCAGCCAGTTGTCGGCCATGTTGTCCAGCTCGGGCAGCTCGTCCCCTGGAGAGGGAAAGACGGTCGTCACCAAAGAAACAGAGCCTGGTCAGGAAAAACTGCCCACTGACAGCTTGCACAGGTTTCCTTGGTGGCTCAGACGGTAAAGAATCTGCAGGCAATGCAGGAGATCCAGGTTTGATCCCAGGGTCGGGAAGATCCCCTGGAGAAGGAAATGGTAACCCACTCTAGTATTCCTGCCTGGAGAATCCCATGGACAGAGTAGCCTGATGGGTGGCAGTCCATGGGGTTGCAAAGAGTCAGACACAACTGAGTGACTAAAACATTCACTTTCACCAGCTCGTAAAGGGCTGTTCTGGGTGACCAGGGCCATGATAGGTGCCGCATGTATATACAAAGCTACGGTCTTGGTGGGCAACACAGGAAACAGAAGACAATTACATCTTAGGTCAACTGGTATTGACTTAGTATAATGAGGATTCAGAAGAGAAAGCAGTCAGGTGAGGTGGGACAACCTTAGCGGTCTCAAAGTCTGGGGGCCAATACAGCCACACAGGCCAGGAGGACTTCTGCGCCTATCAGATGACCCACCCAGAGCCGGACTAGCAGACCAGGAGCTGACCCCCCTGTCTGTAACCCAGGTCAGAGGGAGTCGGGGAGCCTCCTAGGGCCCAGCACTCACACCTGGGCAGCACGTGCCTCCTCTGCCCAGAATCATGACTCCACAGCAGCTCCAGCTGCTTCCAAAGATCTCCCAATTCCCTGTGGCCAAAACAGGTGCCTCCAGCAGGAAAGAGGACCACAACACGGGGAGCCTGCAACCTTCTTGCAGGGGTCTGCTCTAGCCCACTGGGCGGGTGACCCTTGGACACATCACTTCACAGTTCCGGAAGTTCAATTTCCTCACGGGAACGATTTTTAAATCTCCTCCTACTTATCATGTATCTAAGCCTGTAGCCCATCAGGCTCCTCTGTCCGTGGAATTCTCCAGGCCAGAATATGGGAATGGATAGCCATTCCCTTCTTCAGGGGATCTTCCCAACCCAGGGATTGAACCCAGGTCTCCTACATTTACCATCTGAGCCACCAGGGAAGCCCGTATCTAAGCCAAAAAGTTCCTATTGGCTGTTTAACCATCTGCTTCATAAAACTTTCACTGTTAAAATGCTGGAAAAGAATATGAAGAAGAATTTATATATATGTATAACTGAATTAGTTTGCTGTACATGAGAAACTAACACAACACTGTAAATCAACTGTACTTCAATAAAATCTTTAGAAAAGAAAAAATATGGGGACAGGAATGAGCTATTCCAAATCCTGAAAGATGACACTGTGAAAGTGCTGCACTCAATATGCCAGCAAATTTGGAAAACTCAGCAGTGGCCACAGGACTGGAAAAGGTCAGTTTTCATTCCAATCCCAAAGAAAGGCAATGCCAAAGAATGCTCAAACTACTGCACAATTGCACTCATCTCACATGCTAGCAAAGTAATGCTCAAAATTCTCCAAGCCAGGCTTCAGCAATATGTGAACCGTGAACTTCCTGATGTTCAAGCTGGTTTTAGAAAAGGCAGAAGAATCAGAGATCAAATTGCCAACATCCGCTGGATCATGGAAAAAGCAAGAGAGTTCCAGAAAAACATTTATTTCTGCTTTATTGACTATGCCAAAGCCTTTGACTGTGTGGATCACAATAAACTGTGGAAAATTCTGAAAGACATGGGAATACCAGACCACCTGATCTGCCTCTTGAGAAATTTGTAGGCAGGTCAGGAAGCAACAGTTAGAACTGGACAGGGAACAACAGACTGGTTCCAAATAGGAAAAGGAGTACGTCAAGGCTGTATATTGTCACCCTGTTTATTTAACTTCTATGCAGAGTACATCATGAGAAATGCTGGGCTGGAAGAAGCACAGGCTGGAATCAAGATTGCCAGGAGAAATATCAATAACCTCAGGTATGCAGATGACATCACCCTTATGGCAGAAAGTGAAGAGGAACTCAAAAGCCTCTTGATGAAAGTGAAAGTGGAGAGTGAAAAAGTGGGCTTAAAGCTCAACATTTAGAAAACGAAGATCATGGCATCCGGTCCCATCACTTCATGGGAAATAGATGGGGAAACAGTGGAAACAGTGTCAGACTTTATTTTGGGGGCTCCAAAATCACTGCAGATGGTGACTGCAGCCATGAAATTAAAAGACGCTTACTCCTTGGAAGGAAAGTTATGACCAACCTAGACAGCAATATTCAAAAGCAGAGACATTACTTTGCCAACAAAGGTCTGTCTAGTCAAGGCTATGGTTTTTCCTGTGGTCATGTATGGATGTGAGAGTTGGACTGTGAAGGCTGAGCGCCGAAGAATTGATGCTTTTGAACTGTGGTGTTGGAGAAGACTCTTGAGAGTCCCTTGGACTGCAAAGAGATCCAACCAGTCCATTCTGAAGGAGATCAGCCCTGGGATTTCTTTGGATGGAATGATGCTAAAGCTGAAACTCCAGTACTTTGGCCACCTCATGCGAAGAGTTGACTCATTGGAAAAGACTCTGATGCTGGGAGGGATTGGGGGCAGGAGGAGAAGGGGATGACAGAGGATGAGATGACTGGATGGCATCACTGACTCGATGGACGTGAGTCTGGGTGAACTCCGGGAGTTGGTGATGGACAGGGAGGCCTGGCGTGCTGCGGTTCATGGGGTCGCAAAGAGTCGGACACGACTGAGCGACTGATCTGATCTGGAATGCTAGTTCACTGGGTAATTCTTTCCAATTTTTTGTATGCTTGAAAATTTTCATAGTAACATATTGAATGAAAGATTAAAAACAAAAAATTACCCAGGTCGGCTTCTTTTTTTTTGTTATGGTTTCAACCAGTATTACAATGCTATTTTATGGCTGGAAGGTTTTTTTTCCTTCTTAACAATGTTCAACCCAGAGCTTAGCACATGGTAAACAATTAATAAACATTTAAGTGAGTGAATGGAAACAACCACATACTCACTAAATCTCTATATATGTATCGGCAGTGAAACAATAAGCTATTATGCTCCTCCTGATATAAGGCAACAGACAATAAATACAGCACTACATTCTCTTGCCAAAGAATGTGAACCTGAATTTAATCCTTACCAGTAAAAGATACAAAATGAAGTATTTCTAAATGAAGTATTTCTAAATGAAATAACATGATGCCTGGGATTTGATTTAAATACTCTAGCAAAAAATGTGAGCAGAATATATGAAACAAGAAGAAGCCATTCTTAAACCCAGGTGATAAGTGTCTGGGTTTCACTGTACTAGTCTCATGACTTGGGTGTGTGTATGGAAAGTTGCATGAAAAATAGTTAAAAAAAATTTTTTTTTAAGGTTTTCCTTTTTTTGTTTTATATTGGGAGCAGTTTAAAACAAAACACTTATTTACTTTTGGTGGTGCTTTGTCTCTGTTGCCGCACAAGCCTTCTCCATTTGCAGGTAGCAGGGTCTACTCTCAAGTTGCGACGCTAGGGCTTCTCACTGCGGTGGCTTCTCTTGTTGAGCAGTACAGGCTCTAGGGCACACGGGCTTCAGCAGTTGTGGCACACGGGCTCAACTGCCCTGAGGCATGTGGGATCTTCCTGGACCGGGCGTCAAACCAGCATCCTTTGCATTGCAAGGCAGATTCTTAACGACTAGACCACCAGGGAAGCCCCTAAAATTTTTCTTTAAACTTAAAAAGCATATTAGTGGACTGCTCCGGTGGTCCAGTGGTTAATACTCTGCCTGCCCATATAGGGGACACAGTCCAACCCCTGATCTGGGAAGACTCCACATGCCACAGGGCAACTGAGCCTGTGCGCGCTCTAGAGCCTGTGCTCTGCAAGAAACCCCCGCAATGAGAAGCTGGAGCACCGCAGGTAGAGAGTAGCCCCTGCTCACTGCAACTAGAGAAAGCCCGCATGCAGCAACAAAGACGCTGTGCAGCCAGAAATAAATAAACAAATAATTTTAATTAAAAAATAAAAGGGGAAGGCAACAAGAGATCTTCCTCTTAAAAAAAAAAAGTATATTAGCCATTAGATGAAAATAAAAATCACTTAGGATCAAGATGGTGACACACGAAGACCCTGAACTCACTTCTTCCCCTCGGAGAGGCAGAGATACAGCCTCACCAAAACCCCCACACAGCAGGGAGGGCTCTCACGGGCAGAGCCCCTCCCTGAGGAGCGAAGGGTCTGTCTGTGCCCCACATCCGGCGCACCAACCCTGGGACCGGCACCAGTCAGATGCGGTCCCCAAAACATCTGGCTCTGAAACCAGTGGGACCCGGGGGTGCTGTGGGGATCTGAGATACTCCTGTTGAGGAGCTCAAACACAGAGACTCATCCTGGGAACCAGAGCAAAGGCAGCAGTTTGAGAGGTGACCGGATTACACACGAAGGAAATTCAGTTGCTAGTCTTAAAGCTTCAGCTAGAGGCACAGGGAATATCCTGGGGGAGGAGAGGTGCTGGAAAACACCTTTCTGCACTCTCCCCCTCCCTCGGGGCACAGGGGGCATGCAGAGACATGGCCTCCTGAAAGCTGAGGGTGTGGGCCCCTCCTCCCCCACCACGCTCTCCTTCTGCACCACTAAAAGCAGGTGTGTCCTGCCCACCCCCCGTGCTCCTTCCCAACCCTGGTTCCCCACAGGGAACGCCTAGGTTGCCTGACTCTGATGACCAGAGGGGCTTATGCTCCTGGGCCCTGCAGGACCATAGCAATCAGAAAGTCATTTTAATTTTTTTTTTTTTTACTGTTTCAGTATAATTTTACTAGCAGTTATTACATCAAAATTCACATTTATAGGATCCAAAGGACGGTCTTAGTATATGTAATTAGAGTTTAACGGTAAGACAGAACATATTCTCATTATAGCACAGCCCTTAAAGAGTCAAGGATAACACGGAGAATTAAGTACATTTCTTGATAGACATAGAAATGAAGTCTGTATGCATAGTGTCACTTAAAAACAAAGTTCCATGGAAGTATATAATAAGTCTATGGATGTGAATTTCAGTGGCAAGTATCACTGACTTCCAAACAACGGACACCAAAGGGATGTCCAATCAAACACAAGCACGGTGGCTTTCATTCAGTGTAGAGCAGTGATAACTCTATAAAGAGACCCTGAATTCTTAAGCCTTGTAATATGCTTTTATGCTGTGACACCAATACAAAACACATCAACTCTAAGGCGTAGACTCTGACGCATTATGACAAAAAACCTTTTTTCTGTCAGAAAACACTGAGTTTTTTCCTCAGAAAATGCTGAACATTTTTCTATCAGAAAATGCTGTGGTATTCTGGGCAGGATACCACACCCAGGACACCACACAGGAGACTGTAACACAACCGGTCTGCATGTGAAAAAGGCCCATTTAATTGTCCTGAAGCTTCAACCTGCGGGACTGGCCTCAGGTTTGCCACCCGGGCTACAGAGGTGCCCTCTGGGAAGGCAGGCAGGGAGACATCACTCGTGCCCCCTCCCTTGGCTTTACCCCTGCTCACTGGTGCCTCCCAGCAAGGAGCTTCCACACCCCTCTAAGTCCCCATTCTTGCAGCTGTCGCCCACGAGACACCTCCAGACCAGATCTTCCAGTCTGGAGGGCAGCAGGGTCCATGACTGCAGCCCCTGCGTACTTTAAAAGCTGTTACCTGCGGATCTGGCTTCCCATCAGCCTGAATCTGGGCGTTCAATGTAATCACCCCCTTAGGAACAGACAGGTCTTGGCACATCCTGGGACCCATCAAGAAACAAACCAGGCTTCCTGGACAACCACAGAGGTATAAGAGACAACCGAGAGCTAGGGTGAAGCTGAGTGATAAGGTTCATTTCCTACACAAAGCCATTCCTTCAAGCCTGGGAGAGCGGGCTCTTTCGCTTGTTACACGGAGGCCAACACAGAGAGTCAAGCAAAATGAGGGAACAGAGGAAAAGTTTCCAAATGAAAGAAAGAGACTGAACCTGAGAAAAATGCCTTAATGAAACAGTCTACCAGGACATGGAAACAACCTAGATGTCCACCATCAGATGAATGGATAAGAAAGCTGTGGTACATATACACAATGGAGTATTACTCAGCCATTAAAAAGAATACATTTGAATCAGTTCTAATGAGGTGGATGAAACTGGAGCCTATTATACAGAGTGAAGTAAGCCAGAAAGAAAAACACCAATACAGTATACTAATGCATATACATGGGATTTAGAAAGATGGTAACAATAACCCTGTATACGAGACAGCAAAAGAGACAATGATGTATAGAACAGTCTTTTGGACTCTGTGGGAGAGGGAGAGGGTGGGATGATTTGGGAGAATGGCATTGAAACATGTATAATATCATATATGAAACGAGTAGCCAGTCCAGGTTCGATGCACGATACTGGATGCTTGGCGCTGGTGCACTGGGACGACCCAGAGGGATGGTATGGGGAGGGAGGAGGGAGGAGGGTTCAGGATGGGGAGCACATGTATACCTGTGGCGGATTCATTTTGATATATGGCAAAACCAATACAATATTTTAAAGTTAAATAAAATAAAATTAAAAAAAAAATAAAGACATTGAAAAAAAAAAAAAGAGTTCAAACTCACGGTCATAAAGATGGTCACCCAGCTTGGGCAAAGAATGGATGAACAGTGAGGACACCAACAAAAAGAGAGAAAATACAAGGAAGTACCAAACAGAAATAATAGAGCTCAAGAATATGAACTGAAAAATATTAGTTAGTGGGATTCAACAGCAGACTGGATGAACCGGAAGAACGAATCACTGACCTGGAAGACAGAGCAGTGGAACTCATGCAAACAGATCAGCAAAAAGAAAAAAGAATTTTAAAAAGTGAGGATAACTTAAGAGACTTATTGGACAACATCGAGTAGAATAACGTTTGCATTATAGGGGTCCCAGAAGGAGAAGAGAGAAACAAGCAGAAAATTTATTTCAAGAACTAATGGCTGAAAACTTCCCTAACCTGAGGAAGGAAACAGAAACCAAGATCCAGGACACAGAGTTCCAAATAAGATGAACCCAAAGAGAACCACACCAACAGACTTTATAAGTGAAATGTCAAAAGTTAGAGAGAATCTTAAATGCAATGGGGGGAAGAAAACACAAAACCTTGCTATATGCAAGGAAACCCCATAACATTATCAGCTAATTTTTTTTATCAGCTGATATTTCAACAGAAACTCTTCAAGTCAGAGGGACTGGCATGATATATTCAAAGTGCTGAAAGGAAAAAACTTCCAACCAAGAACAGTCTATCACTCAGGTTATCATTCAGAACTGAAAGAGAGAGAGTTTCCAAGACAAGTAACAGTTAAAGGAGTTTATCACTACTAAACCAGCCTTGTAAGAAATATTGAAGGGTCTTCTTTAAGCTGAAAAGAAAAGGCACTAACTAATAACAAGAAAACATGAAAATAAAAATCTCTCTGGTAAAAGGTGAATATATAGTTAAGGCAGAATATGCTAGTATGAAAGTTAAGAGGCAAAATTAACTAAAAAAATTAGTCAAGGGATACTCAAAAAGATATATGACATAAAAAATTTAATGTGATGGGGGAGGTAAAAATGTAGAGTTTTTAAAAATGCACTCAAGTGTAAGTTTCTATCAATTTAAAATATACTGAAGTATGTGTGTGTGTATATATATATTATATGTGAGCCTCATGGCAACCATAAAGCAAAAACCTACAGTAGATACACAAAAGATAATTAGAAAGGAATCGAAACATAATACTAAAGAAATTCATCAAACCACAATGGAAGAGAGTTTGGTTCATATTCTGCCAGATCTATATTCAATACTTTTACATGCAAACATACATGTAGAAATAGACAAGGTGGGGGTATTTTCAAAACAGAAATAATACTGCATGAATTATTTTGTATCTGCTTTTTTGTCTTAACAATAACAGATCTTTTCTGTCTTAACAATATATAAAATCCGTATTTTTGAAGACCTTATCTCTAGGTACAGATAGTTCTACCTCCCATAAAGAAAATCAAAAAGAATTTTTCAACATTATGGATACATCACAATATACTTATCTACTCCCTGAGTAATAGACATTTGGGTTTTGTAATTTTGTGCAATGAACTGCCTCATATGCACCTCTGTGGGCACTTATACATGGATTCCTCTAGGATGGACATGCAGAAGAAGAGCTGGTGGATCAAAAAGGATGGGTGTCCTTTAGCTGTTGATGGAAATCACCCTCCAGACAACCTTTACCAATTTATACTCCTAGGGTCTAATCTTGGGTTTTCTTCTTGTACAAGTCATGAGATATATCATACATGTGGTAGAACATATATAAAAAAAATTACATGTCTTACAGAACAACCATAAACCAATGCCAGTGCAACCACTTCTATGCTCAAGACAAAGGCCACTGCCAGGACCTGAAATCTCCCACATGCCTCTCCAGTCGCACGTAGCAGGATCCCAGGTACCATGCTCTGCATCCCCCAGCAAGCCTTTGAGCTTTGGCTGTTCACATTCTGTCTTACTTCTTTTGCTTGATAATATGTTTGTCAGAATCATTCATGTCATTATGTATTGCTGTAGCTTGTTCACCTTTAATACTGCATACTATTTCATCCCATCAGATCAGATCAGATCAATCGCTCAGTTGTGGCTGACTCTTCGCGACCCCATGAATCGCAGCACGCCAGGCCTCCCTGTCCATCACCAACTCCCGGAGTTCACTGAGATTCACGTCCATTGAGTCAGTGATGCCATCCAGTCATCTCATCCTCTGTCGTCCCCTTCTCCTCCTGCCCCCAATCCCTCCCAGCATCAGAGTCTTTTCCAATGAGTCAACTCTTTGTATGAGGTGGCCAAAGTACTGGAGTTTCAGCTTTAGCATCATTCCTTCCAAAGAAATCCCAGGGCTGATCTCCTTCAGAATGGACTGGTTGACTGCACCATAATGTAGGTGCCCACTGATGGCTGATGGATATTCGGTTTGTGGCTTCCAGTCTGTGGCTATTATCAAGTCACCACAAATATCCTTATAGATATATATGGAGGCACCTATTGAAGAGGTTCTAGGATGTACATCTGGGAGTAACCTGATAGGCTGAGGGTATGCACACTGTCCCTCTTATTATAAAATGCCAAACTGTTTTCAAAGTGGATACACTGACTGATAGTGGTGGTGAGCGTTCTCCAGTCTTTTCTTTCTGGCCTCACCACAGAGCTTAACAGACCTTAGTTCCCCGACCAGGGATCGAACCAATACCCTCGGCAGTGAAAGTGCAGAGTCCTAACCACTGGATAGCCAGGGAAGACCCCTAGTCTTTTCTTCTTCCACTTATATACATAGAAGCTTTTTTTTAAACGGACTCATACTGTATACTGCATTAAATATTTTTGTAATCTCAAAAACGACAGAATGATCTCTGTTCATTTCCAAGCAAACCATTCAATGTCACAGTAATCCAAGTCTATGCCCCAACCACTAATGCCGAAGAAGCTGAAGTTGAATGGTTTTATGATGACCCACACAACATTCTAGAACTAACACCAAAAAAAGATGTCCTTTTCATCACAGGGGACTGGAATGTAAAAGAAGGAAGTCAAGAGATACCTGGAGTAACAGCCAAGTTTGGCCTTGGAGTACAAAATGAAGCAGGGCAAAGGCTAACAGTGTTTTGCCAAGAGAACAAACTGGTCATAGCAAACATCCTTTTCCAGGACCACAAGAGACGACTCTACATGTGGACATTACCAGATGGTCGACACCGAAATCAGATTGATTATATTCTTTGCAGCCAAAGCTGGAGAAGCTCTATACAGTCAGCAAAAACAAGACCAGGAGCTGACTGTGGCTCAGACCATGAACTCCTTATTGCCAAATTCAGACTTAAATTGAAGAAAGTAGGGAAAACCACTAGACCATTCAGGTATGACCTAAATCAAATCCCTTATGATTATACAGTGGAAGTGACAAATAGATTCAAGGGATCTGATAGAGTGCCTGAGGAACTATGGACAGAGACTCATGACCTTATACAGGAGGCAGTGATCAAGAACATCCCCAAGAAAAAGAAATGCAAAAAGGCAAAATGGTTGTCTGAGGAGGCCTTACAAATAGCTGAGAAAAGAAGAGAAGTGAAAGGCAAAGGAGAAAAGGAAAGATATACCCATCTGAATGCAGAGTTCCAAAGAACAGCAAGGAGAGATAAGAAAGCCTTCCTCAGTGATCAGTGCAAAGAAACAGAGGAAGACAATAGAATGGGAAAGACTAGAGATCTCCTCAAGAAAATTAGAGATACCAAGGGAACTTTTCATGCAAAGATGGGCACAATAAATGACAAAGCATAGGGACCTAACAGATGCAGAAGATATTAAGAAGAGGTGGCAAGAATACACAGAAGAACTATACAAAAAAGATCTTCATGACTCAGATAACCATGATGGTGTGATCACTCACCTAGAGCCAGACATCCTGAAATGCAAAGTTAAGTGGGCCTTAGGAAGCATCACTACAAACAAAGCTAGTGGAGGAGACAGAATTCCAGCTGAGCTATTTCAAATCCTAAAAGATGACGCTGTGAAAGTGCTGCACTCAATATGCCAGCAAACTTGGAAAACTCAGCAGTGGCCACAGGACTGAAAAAGGTCAGTTTTCATTCCAGTCCCAAAGAAAGGCAATGTCAAAGACTGTTCAAACTACCGCACAATTGCACTCATCTCACAGACTAGCAAAGTTATGAAAATTAGAAATTTTCTATTTTCTAGAAAATAGAAAATTCTCCAAGTGAGGCTTCAGCAGTACATGAACCGAGAACTTCCAGATGTTCAAGCTGTATTTAGAAAAGGCAGAAGAACCAGAAATCAAATTCCCAACATCCGCTGGATCCCTGAAAAAGCAAGAGAGTTCCAGAAAAACATCTACTTCTGCTCTATTGACTATGCCAAAGCCTTTGTGTGGATCACAACAAAGTCTGGAAAATTCTTAAAGAGATGGGAATAGCAGACCACCTGACTTTCCTCTTGAGAAATCTGTATGCAGGTCAAGAAGCAACAGTTAGAACTGGACATGGAACAACCGACTGGTTCCAAATTGGAAAAGGACTATGTTAAGGCTGTGTATTGTCACCCTGTTTATTTAACTTATATGCAGAGTACATCATGCAAAATGCTGGGCTGGATGAAGCACAAGGTGGAATCAAGACCGCTGGGAGAAATATCAATAACCTCAGATATGCAGATGACACCATCCTTATGGCAGAAAGAGAAGAGGAACTGAAGACCCTCCTGATGAAAGTGAAAGAGGAGAGCAAAAAAGCTGGCTTAAAACTCAACATTCAAAAAACTAACATCATGGCATCTGGTCCCATCACCTCATGGTAAATAGATGGGGAAACAATGGCAACAGTGACAGATTATTTTTGGGGGGCTCCAAAACCATTGCAGACGGTGACTGCAGCCATGAAATTAACAGACACTTGCTCCTTGGAAGAAAGGCTATGACAAACCTAGACAGCATATCAAAAAGCAAAGACATTATTTTGCCAACAAAGGTCCATATGGTCCAAGTTATGGTTTTTCCAGTAGTCATGTATGGATGTGAGTGTTGGATCACAAAGAAAGCTGAGCGCTGAAGAATTTATGCTTTTGAACTGTGGTTTTGGAGAAGACTCTTGAGACTCTCTTGGACTCCAAGGAGATCAGTCAATTCTAAAGGAAATCAGTCCTGAATATTCATTGGAAGGACTGATGCTGAAGCTGAAGCTTCAATACTTTGGCCACCTGATGCGAAGAACTGACTCCTTGGAAAAGACCCTGATGCTGGGAAAGATGGAAGGCAGGAGGAGAAGGGGACGATAGAGGATGAGATGGTTGGATGGCGTCACCGATTCAATGGACATGAGTTTGAGCAAGCTGCGGGAGTTGGTGATGGACAGGGAAGCCTGGCAAGCTGCAGTCCATGGGGCCGCAAAGAGTCGGACATGACTGAGAGACTGAACTGAACTGAATGCGTTAATGGTTGTATAGCATTTAGTTATATGGATATACCAAAAATTTCTAATCAAAATTTCTACAGTTTCACATTTATTTTTCTTTCTTGCTTTTATAAACAATGGTGGGACATACATTTATAGAGTTATACTCGTGATTATTTTATTAGCACACTTATATAGCAGAATTCCTGATCTAAAAGGTATACACATTTCTAAGGCCTTTGATCTTATGTTAAATAGTCCTTCAGGAATTCAAACTGTATAATTTAAACTGTTTTCCTCCACCTTGCCAAATATTAAATAAACACTTAAACTATATGGATGTAAATGCAGTCAATTTGATAGGTTATAAAAAATGAACCATGTTACTTTCATTTGCAGCTCTTTGAGAATTACTGAGGTTAAACATTTCTTTATATGTTTTAGCTTATTGGAATGCCTTCAGGTTACTTACTTATTTTTCTGTGGGTGTTCACTTTTTTCTTACTGATTCATAAGAACTTTTATAAAATGAGGATATAACCATCATCTATCATATATGTTGCTATTTTTTCCAGCTTACCATTTATATTTTTTACAATTTCTTTCATTTCAAAGTCTTCTCTTCCTTATCCCTAAGATTAATTAATCTCACTCATAGATTAGCTTAGCAGGTTTCACATTTTAAATCTGAATTTTAAACAGAATTATTCTTTTCTTCAAAAATTATATGAGTATCAGGGACTTCCCTGGTGGTCCAGTGGTGAAGCCTCCGTGCTTCCACTGCAGGGAGCCTGGGTTCAATCCCTGGTCAGGGAACTAAGATCTCACATGTCAGGTGCTGCAGCCAAAAAATTACATAAGTATCATCAACATTTATAATCTTATGAAACTTACAGATTTTATTTGTATTACTTTTTACAAACAGTTTGTGGAAATTTGAGAACAATCCTAATTCTCTGTGGGATAAAAAGCTTGATGTATTGATTCAGTCAAATGCACTGATTATACGGAACAATTTCTCTTTTCTCATTAATCTTCCTGTGAAAGCCTAAATGAGAGGCACGAGGTTTGCTCAGTACTCATGTGGTTTTGCCATTACACGTCTGTCGGCTTCTTCTTTACCTACATCGGCACTGCGCTACTGGACACACCAGGGTACTGGACACACCAGGGCACTGGACACACCAGGGCACTGGCTACTACGGGTTCACGATGGAATCCACCTGTTACCCACACCAAGAATCATTTAGTCCTATTTATTATCTTCTGATTTGATTCAACTTCTTCTAACAGTGACACAGTCATCTTTTTTTTTAATCTGCATTTACATGAGATCCCTTTTAGCAACCCTTAATTTATAATCTTTCAATGTGATTTTATTTTCAGCGTGGTGCCTTCTCTTGAGCTGCTGAATCCTTTATACACCAAGTGATTCTTTTTTCCTGTCTGTTCAGCCTTAAAGAGGGAGGCCTATCGTGCCCAATTTAGAGAGAAGATGATTTCTGATCAGAGAGTACGTGGCCCCTGTTCAAATCTGTCAGGCCAAGAGAATGAGGAAAAGGAAACGTGTCCATGTGTTGTATTTTTACCTTGTCAGTTTATAGACCCAGGAGCCTTGGGGAGTTGGGAGCTTGCTGCAGTCAGAGGCAATTGGACAGGAAATGCAAACCTCTGTGCTGGAGAGTTGGTTTTTGTTCTGACAAGAACTGTTCTTACAAGGGTCCACTTTACTCCGCACGTGGCCCACAGAGAGGGGGAGCAGAAAGAGCACACCTAGCGAACCCCCCGCCCTGTGAGCTCCCTTCTGTCATCAGTGAATGCCTATGAGCCCAGGCCCACCTGCCACCACCTTCCCACTGAGGGCACTGGGGGGTTCACCCAGAGACACCCTGCACAGTGAGCCTTCCCTTACACACTCCATCCTGCAGAAGTCCCTCGGCGGGTACAATAAGAAAACCCCAATCTCTCCCAGTCACTCCTGTGCACTCTCACACCTATTTCACTGGGAGTGTGAAGGACATGTGTGTGATGCGGGTGAGGCCGCAAGGAGACTGCGATCATATCCCAGCCCGCTGCTCCCTGTCCCGCACGTCTCTCTCACCTTGCTCAGGAGGAAATGGCAGCTTCCCGGCATGCAAGGCCAGCTCTAAGGCTGAGTCCTCCTGAGTCACGAACGGCTCCAGGTTCAGGGGGAGGGACATGATATACTGCCCGATCTGAAACAAAAGACAGCGCTGTCAGCCCGGCGCTGACGCATGCGTGTAACGATCACATGCAGGACGTTCATGAGAAGGCAGACAGTGGGCAGACAAAACTGCGAGACCTGTTGGCTGCCCCAGGCCTGATCTGTCCAGTGTGTGGTAATATGGGTTAGGCAACGTCTGAAAAATAAAACCACTGCCAGTTTGCATGTAGATCATAGATTCATCCTTCTCACTAATGGCCTCAATATTTCTGGAATGCATTCAATGTGAGCTCTACCTCAAATGAGTAATGGATTACCAGAGTGCTTTGTAAAATGTAAAGCGCTTGTGTAAATATGTTATTATTACTGTTCATGGATGAAAAGCCGGTAAGATGCTAATGTCAACAAGTGCACGGTCAAGCAAGAATTTCAGTCGTGTCTTTTGGATTTGGATCTGGGTCTCTTCCTTCCAGGTTCCTGAAGCTGGTGAAGGAAGGAGTTTTGTTGGGGGGGGGGGGGGGTTGGGGAAGCAGTTTATAAGTTAATTTGGAGGGAAAATTGTATGTTTTCATAACACAAACTCTAGAAAATAAACTTTCTTGGTTGGTGAGGAATTGCAAAGGTAGGATTACAAGACATTAGAGATGAGCCATAAAGCAACTCAGGATTAGTCATGTGTGTCATCATGGATACGTTTTTGACAAGTATTTCTATTACAACTCACAACTGTTTAGGACAAAGTAAAGGTAAGCATGAGCCAAGTATATGTTTCGTTCCAAAATGAGATTGATTTTCAGGTTATGACAATAGCCTGAATATACATTTTCTTTAATACACATATATAATATATATATTTATAATATATATTTATATATAATTTATAAATAGATATATAATTTACATATTAATATATATTTATATAATATATATTATATATATATTATATAATATAAAATATATATTTTCTTTACAAAGTACTGGAGCCTGTTGTTGCTTTTTTTTTTTTGGCTTCAGATTGATTCTATACATTCATTCCCACTTAAGAGTTGATACTGATTCTGCCAGCTAACGTCCCAGGACTATCTGAGAAAGATCTTCTCAATCTGGCCTTACATACACCATGGCAGGTGTCCAGAACTTAAGGCAGACTCCCAAAAGAGTCTACAGCCCAGATTAATGCCTTCATTTCCAAACTTTTAATGCAGCCCATTGTGCTAATAAGAAATTGTTAGTTTGGTCTCCTTTTAAAGAAGTACATACGCAGATGGTAAAATAAATGACATCAGCACCTTTTCCTTTCATTTACTTAACACAATCTTTCACTCAAACTAGACAAGTGGCCGCGTACGTGGCTAATAACCACAGCCACTGTACATTGCAGCTTGAAATGGTGACAAAATCATCGTTTTCCCCAAGGCTGGGGGAAGAGAAGGATGCTGACTTTTAGGGTTAGAATGTCTTCATTTCAGTTCCACTCAGCCAGTACTTCCTGAATACCTACCATGTGCAGAGATCACAGGCATATTCCTGTACTTGGTACCTCTTTCACCTGTAGCCAGTTTTACTTGAAATAAAGAATCGCCATCATTATGCCTTGCATCTATGCCGTTTCATTTTTCCCAAGGACGTTCTGTTTCATCCCCTCATAATGCTCACACAGTTCTGTGTGGGTGAGGGCATCCACCAACAAGGCAAAGTGTCAGGTACAAGTATTCAATCATCTGACACCTCGAACTTCAATTAATGGGCCTCAGATTGTGGGAATCACTGTGATTCCTAGAGAGATTCCATGACACCAGGTTTCTCTTGGGAGTTCTACGTTTATTTTTTGGAAATCAATGTGGGAAAAGATGCTTCTCATCAGACCTCTAGAGGTTTGTCTATTATTCTCACATATTCAATAAATACTCGTCAATATCCTGTCTAGGTAAGCACAGTGACTCAGGAAACATGAAAAGCTCTGTGATCAGAGGACAAGGGCTTGAGTTCTGATTCTCCCACTGTGTGACGTTGGGCACCTTACTTTACCAGCCGGGGCCCTGGTTTCATCATCTCTGAAATGAGGGTGATCTCACACTTACTTCAAAGGGCTGTGGCAAGGATGAAATTAATCCTGTGTGAGACACACATACAGCATCCTGGCATCCTAAGAGAGCAGCCACTGGATAAATGGCTTCCCCACCCGACTCCCATCCCCCAGAGCCTCGGTGCTGCTGATGTGAAAACATGGCTGCCACCAACCGGCTCACTAAGTTGTTGTGAAGACAAACCTCGGTCTAGGACTTCCCTGGTGGTCCGGTGGTTAAGAATCCGCCTGCCAATGCAGGGGAACACCGGTTCGATCCCTGGTCTGGGAAGATCCCACGTGCCTCAGGGCAACGAAACTTGTGCGCCTCAACTTCTGAAGCCCTCACACTCTAGAGCCTGTGCTCCACCACAGGGGAAGCCACTGCATCTAGAGAAAGCCCAAGCATAGCAGCAAAGATCCAGCAGGACCAAAAATGATAAACAAATAATTTTTAAAAAGTCAATTTGAAAAACCTTTCGAGTCCCTTCTGGAAAGCAACATCATTTCTGGAGTCAATTTACAGTGCAACACACAAGTCTGGAGAAGGAAATGGCAACCCACTCCAGTATTCTTGCCTGGAGAATCCCATGGACAGAGGAGCCTGGCAGGCTACTGTCCACTGGGTCACAGGAGTCGGGCATGACTTAGCGACGAAACCACCACCGCCACACAAATCTCAATCCTAAAAATGAGAGTCTTCTCGTTGGTTGTAAAGACCAACTCACATTTTCAGCTCCCTCAGTCCAGAATATTGGACGATGCCCTGAAAACAGAGGAAAACAACTGCCCTGTGGACAATGGCACTGCTCAGTGAACAGACTGTGGAAGGCCATCCTCTTTGCTACTCACCAGTGGGATCACACAGGCCTCCTCTAACTGTACCGTGTTTACTTTTAAAATTCTTTCCCATCTTTTCAGTAGTCATGACTTACAAAGGGGTGGGTCCTAAAGTGAATGCTCATGGCAGAGATCACCCACCTCAAAATCACCCCTGAAAAATCACAGAACTCTCCCACAGTATGGGGAAGACATGATTGGGATCTGCTGCTCCCGCACGGTATTTCTTAGGTTCACTGACATTTAGAAACAATGGAGCTGGACTGCAGGAAGGGCAATAAAGGAGAGGCCACACGCAGATGTCTGGGAGACAATCAGCTCCCAAGGGTGAAAGGTGAAGGGGCAAAGGCCTTGAGGTGCCCCTGTTCCCCCGCAAGGCTCATTCTGCTCTTTGTTAACATTAAGCCTGTATAACTAAAATTCTTGTAGAGATTTACTTGAAAGTGGAAGTATTAGTCGCTCAGTTGTGTCCAACTCTTTGCGACCCCATGGACAGGCTCCTGTGTCCATGGAATTCTCCAAGCAAGAATACTGGAGTGGGTAGCCATTCTGTCCTCCAGGGGATCTTCCCAACCAAGGGGATCAAACCCAGGTCTCCCATACTGCAGGCAGATTCTTCACCTTCTGAGCTACCAGGGAAGAGATGTACCTGCTGCTATGAAATTAAGCATGAGCACACAGGCCTGGTATAAGGTACGTGCTCACTACATGTTTTTTTGGATTTGAACGCACAACTATGATACACTGTTCTTCTGAAAAGACATGAAGAATTTGACCATGATGCTTCCCATCTTCCCAAGTTCTGAATCTCCTGCTGCAGTGGTCTCCCACATCTTTGGCTCCAGGGACCAGTTTCATGGAAGACAATTTTCCCATGGCTGGGGGTGTGATTTGGGAATAATTCAAGTGCATTACATTTATTGTGTATTTTACCCCTATTATTACATCAGCTCTACCTCAGATCATTAAGCACTAGATCCTAAAGGTTGGGGACCCCGGTCCTACTGGACTCGCACTTTGAAGCCCTCAGGTTTTGGCCACATCTCACATTGAGAGGGATGGGGCAGGGGCAGGAATGTGTTCGGCTCCAAAATCCACATGTGTTTCATCAGCTGACTTAAGGAAGTCAGCTGCATTTCCTTAAACTCCTGGCTATGGATGGAGACTGTCCCAAAGCACAGGTCCAGACAGCACCAGGGCAGCCAGGACCACTGCACGTGGAAGGGTCAGACACGACACGGTCTCAGATGCTGTGATCAGCACAGAGCAAAGTGTGCAGAGGTTCTTACGTTGCTGATGTACTCAAGCGGGGTGAGACTGAAGGTGGGCAGGTCATCGGTCAGGGTTTCTCCAATGCCAGCAGTGTTCCAGCTCTAGGGGAGGAAGGAGAGGAAGTAGTCAGGGTCACAGCACCCAGGCAGCAAGGGAAAGAACAGGAAGAACGCGGCACCCACCGCAGGCGCTGTCTCTGCTCAGAGCTGGCCTCTGGTGTCATTGCCACGTGGCAGAGCAGGAGTTTCTCTTCCTCCAGTCATCACCGGGAAGCCCGCCACAGAGAAGGCAATTCTTTCTCTCTCTCTGCATCCTTTCTGATCCATAGAAATCTACAAAGCAGGAAGTCCCACCTTCCCAACTCAACTATTCAATGGGAACCGATACTCTCTTCCCCTTTCTTGGAAGGTGAGAGAAAGAGCTGGTTATTCTTGTTCTGGGTTTCTCTGCCGGGCATAGGTAGCCTCACTAACTCTGGGGTCATCAGCCTGCACTCTGCAGAGACAAGGACCCCTGCTAAAACCCTCCCCAGAGACCATATGTGAGTCGGAAGCCCTGTCTGGTCGCGGGAACTGTGTTCACCAATACTGCTGCCAATAAGGTAAAGCTGCTGCTTTTGATCCACCTGCTTCCTGGATCTAGGTCTCAGCTGACTCAGAACTCAGTGGGAAAGGGATGAGAAGGATGCTCCAGACCCCACCGGCAGCCCCACTATCCTCTCCTGACCCCCCGTCTGGAGACCTGCAGCACTGACATGTCTCCTTTTGTCATTTAGTGGAACCACGACGTCACTGTGGAACCTTCCTGGGCTCCCCTATAGAGTGAGGCCAGTTATGGTACACACGTGGTTACAGAGGTCAGCCCAGCACACCTTCACACAGAAGTCTAGCTTCTTAATTCTTACCCGAGTCTCCCTAGAGCCAGCCTGGAAAGCAAGGCCCTTGCTGGCTGGACTCCTGGAGGGACTCCTGAGGTCACATGGTAGCTGCTCTCTGCAGCCACCTGAGACCGATCTGGTTGCTTGATCCTCTAAGTAGCTTTCCGGGAATGGCGTGACCATGTCCGCCCCTGGGCTCCCGGCCCAGGCCAAGCTGCAGCCCTCCTCCCCACGCTCTTGAGCACCAACTCAGCTCTTAATTTGCCTGCTCTAGACAAAGTCTTTTCTTCCCCAGCCCTGCCCCTATAGTTTTCTAAACTTCTTGTTCTTTTCTGAGAATCCTTTCATTTCAAAATACCTACTTTTTTTCAGTTAACTCCCACCCCACAGGGAGGGACACATGGATCAGACACGCACACTGAGTCTGTGCTGTGCCAGGCTTTGTAGGGAGAGACAAAGAAACAGCTGATCTTGGTTCTTGCTCTCCCTAGGGAATCGAGACCCCCTGACACATTCCTAGCCTAGACCCCCTACACCTACACACACACACACACACACACACAGGCTTCCACTTCAGGAGTTCTCAGTGGTGGATGTTGATTTTATACAATAAGAGTTCAGAGGAACAGGAGCCCAAGGTGGCTAGAGAAAGGGCTGGCCAGAGGACGCATGAGGTGCACAGAAGAGAGGCTGGAAGGAGAATGCACAGTGTGAACACCAGGCTAAGAAAAGGGGAAACGAGAGCGAGAGAAAAGAGAAAGAGGCAGGGAAGGAGGAAGGGAAGGAGAGAGAGATGGGAAGGTAACCTGTTACATCTCAAAAGAGATATAAAAGACATACCCACCAATGTGCGGAGCTAGTCTGGATCCTGATTCAAATCATGACATTTATAAAACAATCAGAAATTTGAACATTAATTGATGACATTAAGGAATTATTTTTAATTTTCTTTTTAGGGGTGCTTATGGAGAAGGCAATGGCACCCCACTCCAGTACTCTTGCCTGGAAAATCCCATGGACGGAGGAGCCTGGTAGGCTGCAGTCCATGGGGTCGTGAAGACTCGGACACAACTGAGCGACTTCACTTTCACTTTTCACTTTCATGCATTGGAGAAGGAAATGGCAACCCACTGCAGTGTTCTTGCCTGGAGAATCCCAGGCACGGCGGAGCCTGGTGGGCTGCTGTCTCTGGGGTCGCACAGAGTCGGACACGACTGAAGCGACTTAGCAGCAGCAGCAGCAGCATGGTATTGTGATTATTTTGAGAGTTCTATTTATTTATTTTTGGCTACGCTGGGTCCTTGTTACTTTGCTTTCTCCGGTTGTGGCACGCAGGGGCTATTCTGTGTTGTGGAGTGCAGGCTTCTCACTGAGGGGGTTTCTCTTGTTGCAGAGCACAGGGTCCAGAGCACGGGCTCAGCAGCTGTGGCACACGGGCTTCATCGCCCTGTGGCATGTG
The DNA here is from genome assembly GCF_019923935.1 of Bubalus bubalis. Lineage (NCBI taxonomy): Eukaryota > Metazoa > Chordata > Mammalia > Artiodactyla > Bovidae > Bubalus > Bubalus bubalis. Next base: position 21,171,737 of record NC_059180.1, on the reverse strand, counting down.
GGATCTTCCCGGACCAGGGATCACACCCGTGTCCCCTGCACTGGCAGGTGGATTCTTATCCACTGTGCCACCAGGGCAGTCCCTAGAGCTCTTATTTTAGATAAGGAGGTATATATGACACAGGACAGCCAAGAGTTGGTCAGTGTCAAAGCAGGGTGATGAAGACGCACAGTTTATTACACTCTTCCCTCTACTCTTGCATATATGTAGGGAATTTTCCCATAATAAAAAGTTTTTAAAAATAGACGATCACATTGACTGTGAGGAGCCAGGGAAGGGATCTGAATGTGCAGAGACAAAATCAGAGCGATGCTTTATCAAGACTGATGCAGCAAATCTCAGAAGGACTGTGGGTGGAGAGGCTCAAGAAACAATTCAGAGACGACAAGAACCCAAACCAGGGCAGTGGCCATGGAAACAGATGGAGACGGATTTAGAAAGAAGCAACCGTGCAACCTGGTGGTAGAGTCTTGGCAAAGAGGGGCTCAGTGAGGGAGCAGAGGTGGTGAAGGCCAGGGCGGGCAGAGACGGGGGCGGCCAGGAGCCAGGGCTGAGTCATGGGGAAAGGGCACAGCATCTAAAGGAAAAGCACCACGGGCTGCAGGCCCTGGGAGGGCTTCACAGAGGAGGAGGGTGGCTAAGGTGAGGGTGGAGGGGAAGAAGAGCCAGAGTGGAAAAGTACTTGGGAATAAGGGCGAGACGGGGTGGACTGATGTGGGAGGGCCTGAAACAGTGGGCAGAAGGGGTGGACCCGAAGAGGTCAATAAGGAAATTGTGCAGATTATTTTTCAACTCAAAATTTCCTTCAAAGGGGCTTTTCTAACCAGGTAACGAAAGTAAACTTCAACAGCCTATCTTGAAAGGGAATATGGTGTTGGTTTATATTCTTGTAATGGACAAGGGCAACACAATTTACCAGCAAACATTAAAAACAAACATTTAATGGCCAGGGTTTCATTTTCAAATCCTTAAGGCCGAAAGTGTTTGCCTTTGCATTGTGTGCTTTCTTGCGGGCGCACTGGGAGAATTCCCCCTAATCTCCAGAGCTGCCTGCGTCCGTCCCAGCGCCCGAGCCCTTGCAGTGAGGCCTGAATGAGAAGGTGAGATCAGGCAACAGAGGACAGGGCAGAACAATGAGCGTGGAATGCAGAAGTAGAGGGGAAAGGACGGTGGAGGCACCCAGCCCGGCTCAGTGGCGAAGACTAGGTAACTGGCAGAACTGAGGCTTCAGAACAGGAGGCCGAGATTTTTAACCTCTGACAAAATAAAAATGATAAAAACAACCAAAACAAAAAAACAACCAAACCTGGGAGGTTGGGGAAGGGAGATGAGAGACGGAAGGAATGCTAATCCCATCGGCTTTCAGGGCAAGTGAATCAATGCTGCTGCTGCTGCTAAGTCTCTTCAGTCGTGTCTGACTCTGTGCGACCCTATAGACAGCAGCAAACCAGGCTCCCCCGTCCCTGGGATTCTCCAGGCAAGAACACTGGAGTGGGTTGCCATTGCCTTCTCCAATGCATGAAAGTGAAAAGTGAAAGTGAAGTCGCTCAGTCGTGTCCGACTCTTAGCAGCCCCGTGGACTGCAGCCTACCAGGCTCCTCCGTCCATGGGATTTCCCAGGCAAGAGTACTGGAGTGGGGTGCCATTGCCTTCTCCAGAATCAATGCTAGTATCTATCTAAAATGGAAACGTGACTAACAAAAACAGTGACTCCATCTATCAGGAGTTTTTGTAATCTTTCTTGATCTTGCGGAGATCTTCTGGGAACTGATATCTTTCATGGTGAAGAAACTATTATCTCAAGTTCAACCATTCCTTTGGTTCATTTATCTTTGTTTTCTAAAGTCAAATAAAATCTATGTTGCACACATTTGATTTGTTAAAAAAGTCAGCATGAGTAGTACAATTCCACTTCTTCCTGTGGACCATCTATCTATCAATGCCCACCCAGCCCTCAGTATGTGAACAGATGGGAAGATGTGTCTGGCTTGATGATTTCTGGATGGAGGTACCCTGAAGGGGTTTATTGGTTTTATTCCTTGTACTTTCCTGTATTGTTTGAATTTCTGAAAAATGAGTAATTTTTATGTTTAAAAACTATCATTACTCTTAAAAATTGATAATCACAGAAAAAAAGAAAACCACTACTTATTCAGCAACTACTCTGTGATGGGACTGTGCTAAATTCTATCATATGCGAAACCTCACTTAATCTTCACATATTCATATGATGAGCATCACTGTATCCCCATTGTAAGGATAAGGAGATGCTCTGACAGCCTCAGCCACGTGATGCAGCAAGACCACACACGGCTGTCTGGGTGTAGCTATGGTGACATCACTTCCGCCAGGATGTGACAGCAATAGCCAGCACACCACCAACCCGACGCGCAAGCCCGCCCCTCCCATGGTAGCAATGTAAGATCTGGTTAGAGAAGATCTCATGGCATTCTGCACAAGACTTGACCAAATCGTACAGTGAATGAGTGAGTGGCCCTCAGCTCCCGATCTAGTATATTTTCCAGGGGACAGCAGAAAGCAAAGGATCTACTGGTAAGCAAAAGCCCATAAATGGGTCCTTCCCAAAAAACTATCTTTCTCTCTTTCTTTCATTCATTATTTATTTTGGCTGTGCCAGGTCTGAGGTGCAGCATGTAGGATCTAATTCCCTCACCAGGGATCAAACCCAGGCCCCTTGCAAAGGGAGTGAGGAGTCTTAGCCATCAGGGAAGTCCCCCCCTAAATTACCTTTTAAAAAATCCTAATCTCCAAAAAGAGAACAAAGAAGAATGATAAAAAAGCCAAATCCAAATAGACTTGAGAAGTCCATAAGAAAAATTAATCAGTGGACTGTCTCAGAAACCTGAAAGGAAACCTGAGATCTGGACCCAGAGAAAGTCAAGAGCCAGTAGAGAAAATAGAGGACTGAGGGGCAATTCCTTGAAAAGTAATAAGGACAAGTAGAGAAGAGAAAAGGGAGGAAGGCATTCCAAGAATAACCAAACAGCAAGTGTATCAAAGATAGAAAAGAGCATTACCCTTCAAACTCCCCTCAAAAACACCAGACCACATCCGGTAAGACACTCTCCTGGGTAAGTTCCAGAATGAAGTCTCCACAAACACCTGGCATGAGAACAACTCGACCTCACCAGACAGCCAGCTCCTCTGACCAGCCCTAGCCTATCCAATGGCACATAAGCTCCCTTGCTTCCCCCTGAGAGGCCACAGGTAAGCTTCTCCAAATGGTGAAAGTTAATCAAGCAAGAGGAATAATCCCAAAAAACAATCTGAAACCACAGCATCGCAGTGACTACTATTAAGATGAGACAGCCCCTTGGCAGGGGTTAGTGATGATCTGTTATGTAACCCTTAAGAAGAATAAATTGTTTGGGAACAGAAAAAAAAAAAAAAATATATATATATATATATATACACACACAAGACAGTCATGCTAAACAATGAATTATAAGGGAACAGTGACTCTGCAGTGAGGCTTCTAGCCCAGGAGAGTCAAAGTGGGCCCCTCCTAAGGCTCGGGAAAGGGAAGATAGGTCCGGCATAGCAGGTGAGAGGGAGCGTTGGCTGGTTGGTGGGAAACTCACATCCATCTTGGGAATGAGGAGCAGCTGCTGTTTGATGCGCAGGAAGACTGAATCGAAAGCCAGCTGGTGCGCCTGCTGGTTAAGCCGAGTCAGAGCCGATCGCGACGCAGACAGCAGGTGGTGGTTACTCGACCCTTTTTCCTAAGACAAGAAAATGCAGAAGGCAGGCTGTTAGGCCCTGAATGTAAGCAAGGGATGAGCTAAACGTTTTGAAAAGCCACTGAAAGGAAAACAGCAAGAGGGTTCTTGACAGCGATGGTTTCCGATCCTGGCTGTGCTCGGGACCCCCTGGGGACACGCTGAGTCACAGACACCCAAGATTTGCTTGAACCACCAAGTCTGGATATTGTTCATTCACTTTCCAGGTGATTCTGATGCACTTAAGCTAATATCAGCTCATGGAGTGACAGTTTACGAAAAATTAACCTGTGACTGTCCCTCGGGGGTACAGAAGAAAGGGAAAAAAATGATGAGACGTGTCAAGTAGAAACAAGAGTGACGGGCAGAGCCCGGATTCCCAGGGAGGTCAAGTCAATTACTCTCGGCCGTACACCAGAGCATGCACCCCCTCCCCGTGTGAGTCCCAAGGTATTCCAAATAGCCTGAGAAAATACAGAGGTGGAAAATGTAACCTTCGTTTTGCTATTATTAGTGAACCGATTACGACAAACAGACATAAATCAGATCAGCAATAAAGATAAATGGAGCTGCTTTAACCTAATCACAGAGCATGGGTGAGCGAACTTGCAGAATGGCTCTGAGAAGTGTTTGTCAAGCTCAAACGCAGCCAGGTAGTGGGTCAAGGTGCAGAGGGGTGGGGGAGACCCTTCGCGGGCAACGCTGACGCCTCAGACACATCCTGAGGGCCACTGTGCGCTCACCTCCAGAGTGCGAGGCCCAAACAGATAATTTCAGATTGAATTTGGTGCTCTGGGAACAGTACTATCTCCTCTACTTATCACCAAGAGACTGAGATTCAAATCAGACTGGGGGTGGTGGGGAGGAAGTTTCTGGAAAGGATGCCATGGACCGCTAAGAACCTCAGGTCATTCTCAGGGAGCCTATGGCTCATTCCATTTGTCGGGAGGGTGCTCTGCCACTGGACCCCAAGGGGGCCCAAAGCTCAAAGTCAAGGTCAGTTTTATGGCAGACAAACAGATCTAACACTGATTCCCACGCCCTTGTGCTGCCACATGGGGAAGCTTGCACTGGGGGAGGGGGTGCTCGTGCCCGGCGTCTCTCTACCGTTGCTCCTCCCCTGGCTGCTGGGTTGGGGGCCACCTTCCCAGCTTCTGTCCCTGTGTGGGGGTCCAGGGCTGTCCAGCTCAGCCCACCCTGCTGACAAGTTAACTCTGGGGGAAGAATGGCAAGCTCATTTGGCTACAGATCTAGAGCCGCATTCTCCAACCTATCTTTCAGCAAGAAAGCTCCGTTAATCTGACTCCTACAACTGTGCTTCAGTTGGTTCGACTCCGGTTTAGTTGCTCGGCCTCTTAAAACCCCAACATAACTGAGACAGAGACATGGGAGCAGGCTTTGCCACAGCTCAGGGCCCACACACAGCGGGCAGAGCAGCCAGGTTAGGGAAAGGGTGAGTGACAAGGGAAAACCTTTCAAAAGCGCAAGAATGCCATCAGTCTGGTCTCATACCTTGAGGGTATAAAGTATTTCCATTAAACTGCCATATTCGGCAGGGCTATCTTTCTGGAGATAATTATATTCTTGCCATGGGTTCTTGGCAGAGCTCTTCTTGTCTGTCAAGATGCTATCTTGAAAACCGGTCAGGCTCCGAGGGCTGAAGGAGTCAGAGAGATACTTCCCAGCTGTGGACAAAATCCTGTAATGAAAGTGATGGCCATTATGCCCTGAGCCATGTGTATGGAACTTCCTTCCTGGAGCATTCACGCTCCTCCCTGAATCCCAGGACCTCCTCATGAGGCACACAGATGCCATTCATCCTTCGGGAGGGAGCTGGACGTCAGGTGCACGATGAACACCAGACGTTTTCATTTCCTGTTTTAACACACTCGAACAGAATCTGCCGTCGTCCTAATACGACGCCCAGCCTCAGGGCAGCTGTCAATTCACTGCAATCCGGAACACTTTGCACTTCCTACATATGAGCTCTGTGAGCATCTCTTTGGAACGTTCAAAGCCAAGGGAGCCACCAGTCCGATGGTCACAGAGGCACTAGACTTGGCAGTGGGACAGCTCGTCCCTGGAGCTCCCTGCACAACTCTACCCACAGGACTCACACTCTCATACACACTGGGCTTGTGCACTGCTTGTGGTTACCAGCACCATAAAGCTTACTCTGCAGTTTAGAGAGACATATTGAGCGAGGCTGGCGCTTTCCTGAGAAGGAACAAAGCCTGCTGGGAGGTTCTATGGGATGATCAACCTCTAGCATGGCTTGGGGAGTAGACTCTCTGTCTCTACTGAAGATGACCTCCCTTAATGGACGCTGAAAACCTTTGCTCCATTCCTCCTGAATGGACATGGAAGTTGGACATGGCAGCTTTCAGGCACTTACTTCTTCAAAAACAAATCCCATGACTTCATCAAGAAATGCCTAAATCTGCAAACAAATGCTGGGGACAGGATCCGCCTCAGGAGCCAGAGCTGACACAAGCAGCTACCTGCCTCTGCCATTAAGGTCAAGTCAGTTTTCCCCGTCTCTTATGCCCACAGGTCATTCTGGCCGGGTCTTTCTTCTATGGAACCGTGGCCTGTCCCTGCCACTGCCTTACTTTCAAGTCTGGATCACAGTGGCCGTCCCTTCCTTGCTTCATTTAATCTGTCCTCTGAGGGTTACTGGGATGATCTTTTCTAAATGCAAATCTGATTTTATCTTTCCCCCAAAGACCTGCCAGTGTCCCACAAGATAAAACAAAACACGTCTGGCATGGCACCCAGGGCCCTCCATCACTGGAGCCCCTATATGCTTACAGACATTCCCATTCCCATGCCAACCGCCCCCAGCTCAGCCCACACACCATACTTCAGGCCCTTGCATGTCTTGCTCACATGCTGCTGTGATCTGAAATGCTCTCCCCTCCCTGGTGCCCCTGGAAAGATCCTACCCCTTCTATAGGGACTGCTCTCCTGTGCCGAATCGTACCCCTCAGGCCTCAGTCCTCTGACCTCACCAGCCTCTCACCTCTTACACATTTAGCACATGCTGTCCCATTCCTCTTCATCAGATGGTGAGGCTGAAACACACCAAGTGTTCATCTCTGAATTCCCAGCACTTAGCCGAGTAGTTATGTCTACCACCATGGGCAAGAATCCCTTAGAAGAAATGGAGGAGCCCTCACAGTCAACAAAAGAGTCTGAAATGCAGTACTTGGGTACAGTCTCAAAAACAACAGAACAACCTCTGTCCATTTCCAAAGCAAGCCATTCAATATCATAGTAATCCAAGTCTATGCCCTGATCAGTAATGCTGAAGAAGCTGAAGTTGAATGGTTCTATGAAGACCTACAAGACCTTCTAGAACTAACACTAAAAAAAGATGTCCTTTTAATCACAGGGGACTGGAATGCAAAAGTAGGAAGTAATAGATAACTTTGCTCTTGGAGTACAAAATGAAGCAGGGCAAAGGCCAACAGAGTTTTGCCAAGAGAACATACTGGTCACAGCAAACACCCTCTTCCAACAACACAAGAGATGACTCTACACACGGACATCACCAGATGGTCAACACCAAAATCAGATTGATTATATTCTTTGCAGTCGCAGATGGAGAAGCTCTATACAGTCAGAAAAAACAAGACTGGGAGCTGACTGAGGCTCAGATCATGAACTCTTTATTGCCAAATTCAGACTTAAATTGAAGAAAGTAGGGAAAACCACTAGACCATTCAGGTATGACCTAAATCAAATCCCTTATGATTATACAGTGGAAGTGAGTAATAGATTTAAGGGACTAGATCTGATAGACAGACTGCCTGATGAACTATGGACGGAGGTTCGTAACACTATACAGGAGACAGGGATCAAGGCCATCCCCAAGAAAAAGAAATGCAAAAAAGCAAAATGGCTGTCTGAGGAGGCCTTACAAATGGCTGTGAAAAGAAAAGAAGTGAAAAGCAAAGGAGAAAAGGAAAGATATACCCATTTGAATGCAGAGTTCCAAAGAATAGCAAGGAGAGGTAAGAAAGCCTTCCTCAGTGATCAATGAAAAGAAACAGAGGAAAAAACTGTAGAATGGGAAAGACTAGAGATCTCTTCAAGAAAATTAGAGATACCAAGGGAACATTTCATGCAAAGATGGGCTCGATAAAGGACAGAAACGGTAGGGACCTAACAGAAGCAGAAGATATTAAGAAGAGGTGGCAAAAATACACAGAAGAACTATACAAAAAAGATCTTCATGACTCAGATGATCACGATGGTGTGATCACTCACCTAGAGCCAGACATCCTGGAATGTGAAGTCAAGTGGGCCTTAGGAAGCACCACTACAAACAAGATAGTGGAGGTGATGAAATTCCAGCTGAGCTATTTCAAATCCTGAAAGATGATGCTGTGAAGGTGCTGCATTCAATATGCCAGCAAATTTGGAAAATTCAGCAATGGCCACAGGGCTGGAAAAAGTCAGTTTTAAATCCAATCCCAAAAAAGGCAATGCCAAAGAATGTTCAAACTACCGCACAACTGCACTCATCTCACACACTAGCAAAATAATGCTCAAAATTCTCCAAGCAAGGCTTCAACAGTACGGCAACCAAGAACTTTCAGACAGATGTTCAAGCTGGATTTAGAAAAGGCCGAGGAACCAGAGATCAAATTGCCAACATCTACTGGATCATAGAAAAAGCAAAAGAATTTCAGAAAAACATCTACTTATGTTTCATCGACTACACTAAAGCCTTTGACTGTGTGGATCACAACAAACTGGAAAATTCTTAAAGAGCTGGGAATACCTGACTACCTTACCTGTCTCATGCCAAATGTGTATCCAGGTCAAGAAGCAACAGTTAGAACCGGACATGGAACAATGGACCTGTTCCAAATTGGGAAAAGAGTACATCAAGGCTATATATTGTCACGTTGCTTATTTAACTTCTATGCAGAGTACATCATGCAAAATGCCGGGCTGGATGAAGCACAAGCTGGAATCAAGATTGCAGGGAGAAATATCAATAACCCAGATACACAGATGACATCACCCTTATGGCAGAAAGTGAAGAGGAACTGAGGAGCCTCTTGATTAAAGTGAAAGAGGAGAGTGAAAAAGCTGGCTTAAAACTCAGCATTCAAAAAACCAAGATCATGGCACCCAGTATCACTTCATGGCAAACAGATGTGGAAACAATGGAAACAGTGATAGACTTGATTTTATTTGGCTCCAAAGACACTGCAGATGGTGACTGCAGCCATGAAATTAAAAGAAGAAAAACTATGACAAACTTAGCATATTAAAAAGCAGAGACATTATTTTACCGACAAAGGTCCGTACAATCAATGCTATGGGTTTTCCAGTAGTTATATACTGACAAAGAAGGCTGAGCATCAAAGAATTGATGCTTTTGAACTGCGGTGTTGGAGAAGACTCTTGAGAGTCCCTTGGACTACAAGGAGAACAGATCAGTCAATCCTAAAGGAAATCAGTCCTGAATATTCATTGGAAGGACTGATGCTGAAGCTGAAGCTCCAATACTTTGGCCACCTGATGGGAAGAGCAGATTCATTAGAAAAGATCCTGGTTCTGGAAAAGATTGACGGCAGGAGGAGAAGGGGACAACAGAGGATGAGATGGTTGGATGGCATCACCGACTCAATGGATATGAGTTTGAGCAAGCTCCAGGAGACGGTGAAGGACAGGGGAGCCTGGCATGCTGCAGTCCATGGGGTCGCAAAGAGTAGGACAAGACTGAGCGCTGAACAACAAAAGCACAGTGCTGGGCACAGAACAGGTGTTCCATAATTATTCTGTGAAAGACCCGTGGCCCTGGATTTGGTGAGCAGAGAGTTGAGAGCTGAGCTTTCATCTCTTCCCTCCAGGAAGTGAGCTCTCCTTCTCAGGGTTACTGCAGTTCATGTTTCAGTCTCAGGCAGCTAGCAAGTGGCATCATTCTGCCATCCAAATTGAAGAAAAGAAGTTACACCGGGAATGTTTCGAATATTACAGATAACAGTTTAAAATGTCTGAATAGTGTGCTCTACAATAAAAACCAAATCCAATATTTTTAAATGTTGGAATAAACACAGCTCCAGCCCTAAGGAAATAACGGCATTCTTCCCTAGCCTCCACGTCAACCAGTCACCATGAGATGATCTCATCATTAGACTTTGATGTCCTGTTATATGTATTTCCCAGCATTGTGAACCAAACAATGCAAAAATGAAAACTTGATTTCCTCATTCATTAAGAAACATTTTCAGACTTCCCTGGTGGTCCAGTGGTTAAGAATCCACCTGCCACAAAGCCACAGTTATCAAGACAGTACGGTACTGGCATAAAGACAGAAATATAAATCAATGGAACAAAATAGAAAGCCCAGAGATAAATCCACGCACATATGGACACCTTATCTTTGACAAAGGAGGCAAGAATATACAATGGATTAAAGACAATCTCTTTAACAAGTGGTGCTGGGAAATCTGGTCAACCACTTGTAAAAGAATGAAACTAGAACACTTTCTAACACCATACACAAAAATAAACTCAAAATGGATTAAAAATCTAAACGTAAGACCAGAAACTATAAAACTCCTAGAGGAGAACATAGGCAAAACACTCTCTGACATACATCACAGCAGGATCCTCTATGACCCACCTCCCAGAATATTGGAAATAAAAGCAAAAATAAACAAATGGGACCTAATTAAACATAAAAGCTTCTGCACATCAAAGGAAACTATTAGCAAGGTGAAAAGACAGCCTTCAGAATGGGAGAGAATAATAGCAAATGAAGCAACTGACAAACAACTAATCTCAAAAATATACAAGCAACTCCTACAGCTCAACTCCAGAAAAATAAATGACCCAATCAAAAAATGGGCCAAAGAACTAAATAGACATTTCTCCAAAGAAGACATACAGATGGCTAACAAACACATGAAAAGATGCTCAACATCACTCATTATCAGAGAAATGCAAATCAAAACCACTATGAGGTACCATTTCACACCAGTCAGAATGGCTGCGATCCAAAAGTCTACAAGCAGTAAGTGCTGGAGAGGGTGTGGAGAAAAGGGAACCCTCTTCCACTGTTGGTGGGAATGCAAACTAGTACAGCCACTATGGAGAACAGTGTGGAGATTCCTTAAAAAACTGGAAATAGAACTGCCTTATGACCCAGCAATCCCACTGCTGGGCATACACACTGAGGAAACCAGAAGGGAAAGAGACACGTGTACCCCAATGTTCATCGCAGCACTGTTTATAATAGCCAGGACATGGAAGCAACCTAGATGTCCATCAGCAGATGAATGGATAAGAAAGCTGTGGTACATATACACAATGGAGTATTACTCAGCCATTAAAAAAAATACATTTGAATCAGTTCTAATGAGGTGGATGAAACTGGAGCCTATTATACAGAGTGAAGTAAGCCAGAAAGAAAAACACCAATACAGTATACTAACGCATATATATGGAATTTAGAAAGATGGTAACAATAACCCTGTGTACGAGACAGCAAAAGAGACACTGTTGTATAGAACAGTCTTATGGACGCTGTGGGAGAGGGAGAGGGCGGGAAGATTTGGGAGAATGGCATTGAAACATGTATAATATCATGTATGAAACGAGTTGGCAGTCCAGGTTCGATGCACGATACTGGATGTTTGGGGCTAGTGCACTGGGACGACCCAGAGGGATGGTATGGGGAGGGAGGAGGGAGGAGGGTTCAGGATGGGGAACACATGTATACCTGTGGTGGATTCATTTTGATATTTGGCAAAACTAATACAATTTTGTAAAGTTTAAAAATAAAATTTAAAAAAAAAAAAAAAGAATCCACCTGCCAGTGTAGGAGACATGGGTTCAATCCCTGACCCAGGAAGATTCCACATGCCATGGAGTGGAAGCCTGCTGGCCATAACTAGAGAGCCCAGTGCCCTAGGGTCCATGCTCTGCAACAAGAGAAGCCCCACATTCTCCACAACTGGAGAAAGACCTTGCACAGCAACAAACACCCAGTGAAGTCAAAAACAAATACATTTTTTTAAAAAAGAAACATTTTCTCATGTTGTGATGGGCCCTAAGCTAGGTGCTTTCAGATGATTAAATACAACAGAGCCTGCCCGGAAGCTCAGAGATTAACAGGAAAGCCCAGGATGTGCCAGTGCTGGGCTACCTGCCGTGCCAGGAGAAGGCAGTTAAGTCCACACATGATAAGGAGGGAGGGACGAACATCCCAATTCCACCTACTTCCTCAACGCATCTCCTTTTCTTGAAAAGCTGCTGCCCACACCTCAGCCAGGGAAATGTGTACATTTATTCTGGATTCTCCAAACCTCATCACCCCACTGAACTGCCCTACTAAAGCCGTGTCCCAGTGAAAATGCCACTGTGCCAAAAATCGGTAGTGGGCACCATAAAAGTATAGAGAAGCCACGGCAACCTCCCTGCATGTCGCCCGAGTTCAAGAGAAATCCCTCGGGTGACACCCAACTCAGCCTTGCTTCACTCAGCCCGTAAGTCACAAAATGATCCTTGTCAAATAGTCTGGGCTCTGCAGGTGAAATTGATGAGGAGATAAGATAAGCTTTACAGGCAGCGGCCATACACTTGGGCTCCCTGATTGGAATAGAGGTGGCTGTTACTCGTTTCCCTTACCAGGCTCAGTGCTTCCAGAATGACGCCACCTCTTAAAAAGGCTCCCCTGGATACATTCAATCTGTTCTCATCACACCAGAGAGCTCAGGCCAGGCACTCAGCATCACTGGGGTGCAGTTACAGGAGCTTGCTCTTTATCTATCTATGAATGCCCAATGCATCTTCTTAACCAGATCCTTCCTTGCCCTTTAGAATGTAATACTCATCTTCATTAAAAGATTAAGGCAAGCCTGTATGTTCTGATATGGTAAGACTTCTGATATGCACGCAGAGAAACACAAGTCTAAGGATGGACACCCATCTCTGAGGAAGGACGGTGCGGGTGTGACATGCACTCAGGATGACTCAGCTGACATCCCCGTTCAAACACCGCCTCTTACTTGCATCACCTCAGACACAGCTCTTTCAACAAATAATTTCTTTTACTTAAAAAGCTATTACTGCAGCTTCCCTGGTGGCTCAGTGGTAAAGAATCCGCCCACCAATGCAGGAGACACGGATTTGATCCCTGATTCAAGAAGATCCCATATACGACAAAACAACTAAGCCCATACGCCACAACTATTAAGCCTGTGCTCCAGAGCCCATGCCCCGCAACAAAAAAAGCCACCGCAATGAGAAGCCTGAGCACTGCAACTAGAGAGGAGCCCCCACTTGCCACAGCTAGAGAAAAACCCGCAGAGCCACGAAGACCCAGCACAGCCAAAAATAATTAATTTTTTCTAAAAGAAGCTATTACCTGTGCCAAATTCTATGCCTCAATGTCTCTTCATGTGTAAAAATGGGGATAAGAAGCATACCTATCTTTTTGCGCCCCCTGGGATGACTGATGAGTTAACTCGATGAGGTTCTTAATGTCAGAGCTCAACAAATGTGACAGGGGTGGAGGGCTGTAACTGTTTCTTCTGAAGAATTTTCAAGGTGAAGAGATTTTCAGTTTTTACTTTGTATACTTGTGAACTTTTAATTTGTGCAATGAGTTGGAGCCAGGATGTAATTACTACCATAATTAAGAAAATAATAAGCTACATGTTTTTCTTTTAAACATGTAAATGTAAACTGTTCACATTTTTGTACAGGCCCTTTGTGAACCCAGACCTAATTACCCTCCACCGTAGGCTCCCTTCACCGTGTGTATGTGTGTGTGTGTATGCTGCTAAGTCACTTCAGTCGTGTCCGACCTGTGCAACCCCATAGATGGCAGCTCACCAGGCTCCCCTGTCCCTGGGATTCTCCAGGCAAGAACACTGGAGCGGGCTGCCATTTCCTTCTCCAATGCATGAAAGTGAAAAGTGAAAGTGAAGTCGCTCAGTCGTGTTCGACTCTTCGAGACCCCATGGACTGCAGCCTACCAGGCCCCTCCGTCCATGGGATTTTCCAGGCAAGAGTACTGGAGTGGGGTGCCACTGCCTCCTCCGTGTGTGTATACACACCTGCATATGAATGTGAGCGTAAGTGTGTGTACAGGGAGTAGGGAGGAAGGGCACGTTCACGTCATCATTTATATTATTTACACACACTCCATTGTATGCCTGTGATGTCCTGGTTTTATTTGTTCCAGGAAGCCACATAACCTCTGTGCTGGGCTGTTTGGGAGTCATGAACCGCAATAGCTGCTCATTCCACCCCACCCCACCACCCATCCCTAGCAAGACTTTCCCCATAATGAGAACCATCATGAAAAGTCTTGCGACTTGAAGGCAATCCATGGGGTCAGAAATGAAAGAAGACCAAAAGTGGTGAGAAGAAGAAATGACCAGCTCAGGGCCCTGACCCCAAGGGCGGTCTGACCTCCTTCCCCAGCAGTCGCCCCTACCGTCCACCCGGTCCGAGGTCTTGGCTTGCTTTTCACTTTGTACCACTGCCAGAAAGTCCCTCTTGCAGAGATGACTTTAGGACAATGAAGAATTATCCTAGAAAGAGGGGAAGGGACAGATGCTAGGCCCTCACACCACCTGAGTTCAGACTTCTTCCCCTGAACTCCTGCAGAACAGAGAACCCAGCTACACTGAGGCAATGAGATTCTGCGGAAAGAAAAAAACAAGAGCATCTGGGCAGCTGGAGCCCTCTGAGGGGTCCCTTCGGGGCAGGTATCAGAATAGAGAAAGGGACAGAAGGGACCTTCCAGACCCCACCCCAGAAATCCTCACTGCCACACACCCACTTTGCAACACAGAATCCTGGGGCAGAACCCAGACGGCAGGCTGGCCCGGTTCAGCCCGATTCTGTAGGTTGGCCAAGGGGACTTCACCACTGCTTTGAACACCATTTCTATGGCAAAATTTATTTCAATTTCCAATAATTGACTCACATATGCAGCAGGAACCCAGCCCACTGATAATTTGGAGATAGCATGTACTGTTTTCCTCAATTAGGCTGAGACTTTGATATCTAACTAAAATTACGTGCCTGCTGCCAAGCAGGCCTTGCTCCTTTTAGATGCTCAATAAATGCTGAATGGTGACAAGACTGACACCTCGTATCCTAGGCACAGAGAGCCCTGGAGCGCTGAGGCGTCAGACTGTGCTGTGAATTCAATCAAGTTCTTCCCTAAACCTGGGCCCGGGGACCCACCCCCAGGCCCCTCCTACCTGTTTGCCAGCTGCTGCTCAAAGTCCCCACATTGCCTTAAGAGCTCTCCACAGGTGGCTATTATCCTAAACAAAACAAAAAGCACTTCAAGTTTAAGCATCTGGAATGCTGACATTCACAGGACAAACATTGTCTCATTCATAAAAATTCTAACTATTCAACCCTTTTGGTTGTGTGCTGGGTTATGGGAAAGCAGTTAATCCTTTGAGCTCAGCGTGTCAGACTCCTCACAACCCCATGGACTGGAGGCCTGCCAGACTCCTCTGTCCATGGGATTTCCCAGGCAAGGATACTGGACTGGGTTGCCATTTCCTTCTTCAGGGGATCTTCCCAACTCAGGGATCAAACGTGGGTCTCCTGCACTGCAGGCAGATTCTTTACCTTTACCGTCTGAGTCACCAGGGAAGCCCACTTAGAGGGCTGACCTGAAATGTTTCATTCATTAGTAATTCATGTAAAAGGGAAATTCTGGTCCTTTCTGATATTCCTCTGTCATGGGTCTCCCTGCTATGAATCACAACTCTATCCAACGTGATCTGAAATAATTTAACATGTCCCAAAATACAAGGTGGTGCTAGTGGTAAAGAGCCCACCTGCCAATGAAGGAGACCTAAAAGATCTGATCCAGCTTTGATCCCTGGATCAGGAAGATCCCCTGGAGGCGGGCATGGCAACCTGCTCCAGTATTCTTATATGAAGAATCCCATGGACAGAAGAGTCTGGCCAGCTACAGTCCATAGGGTTGCAAAGAGTCGGACACAACTGAAGCAACTTAGCACGCACACAAAATACTGAAGTTGCTTTTGGTTTTTGTCTTTGAGAAAATGGGTTGGAGGGAATTCCCTGGTGGCTCAGTGGTTAGCACTCGAGTTTCCACTGCTGAGGGCCTGGGTTCCATCCCTGGTCAGGGAACTAGGATCCCACAAGTTTTGTAGTGACAAAAAAAAAAACAAAACAGAAACAAACAAAAAATGGGTTGGAAATCTTTTGTCTCTAAAATTTAAAAACCAGAATTCATAATTTAATGTTTGTGAGATGCCTGCTATTTGCCAGGCATAGAAGAGAAAACTGTTTTGATATTAGAATTATGTTCCATTCTGATCACATGAAAGGCAGATGAGTTTAATCCTTTTGTTTCTGAGAGATAAGCCTGAATGATCATCATGTCTGAATTTAATATTCATTTAATTTCCGAGTAATTTTATGTTAGGCCTCAAACTCCAGCCACTTAGTCCTTCAACACCAAACTATAATGTCAGGACAAATCCAAGGATTAAAAACATCTCAGGGCTAGTTAACTTTTAACTTTCTCTAAAAGTGCCTATCATCACCAAGATATCTAGGCATTCCATCATAAGAAAGGTTTATGAGAAAGTGAAATATTCCACTCACATCAGGTACAACAGAACAACTTCGTGCATAATATTTTCTGGTGTACCAAGCTGCCACAGCTGATAAGGGATATTAGCATCTAGAACATTAAATTTCATCAAAAAAATAAAAGTTCAGATCAGAGCCCGTGAGGAGATATTCCAGATGGTCTTGGGAGGTCCTGGGTTTACCCTGATAAGGTGGTCATTGGACGCACGTGCGCCATGGGTACCCCGCACACGGTACCTAGCCCGGGGGGGTCAGGCAAGGAATGTAAGTGGGGGGAGAGCAGCTTGCTTTTCCGGAACACATGTCTGTGAAGAAAGGTTGTAAGGAAAAGAAATTTCTGGATTGCTTTTTATCGCAGGCCAATAGTACAGCTGATAGGCCTCATAGGAGTGGGAGAAGAGAACAGAGAACATTCACCTAGTCAAGCGGGGGTTTCGGCTTCCAGCCCCAGGCAGAAGTCAAGGCTTTGGGGCGACACAGACCCAGTGCTTCCACAGAGTCCAGTTTTGACATTATGTTGGAAAGCTAGATTATGTTATATCTGGTTTTACATGCTGGCAAATAAACTAAAAAAATTTTTTTAAATCCTGTGATCAAACAAAGCTTGTCCATAGGTCAGATCCGGCCACTGGCCAGCATTTGCATTCCCTGGCTGGACATATCAAGGGCCAAATGCCTCAGGCCACTGCCAGTCACACTCAGATCAGACCTCAGGGTTTAGGGCAACAGGGTGTCTACCAAGCAACCCACAGGTCACAGAGGCTACCCTGGAGCCTGTCAACAGCAACTCAGGAGGGTCACCTCAAGTCCTTTCATGGAACTCTTATATGGCTCTTTGCAGGCCAAAGAGTACTGCCTTACCATTTAGTGCTATGGCACTTAGATCCAGAAACAGGATACAATCAGCTGTGCATTTTCTAAAATATAAAAGCTCTAACTTACTGCAAAAACTGTAGGCTAAGGGGGGAAAAATCTCAAGCCAGACAAAAAACTTAAATCACCAAAGGAAATGAGTTCCTAAAGAATTTCTAAAAATATTTTAAGAGCAAGACAGGTCTTTTTGGTGTTTGTTTTTTGTTTGTTTGCTTTTGGTTTGTTTATTGGCTTGTTTGCAGTGTCTAGAGTATTTGCTTTAAGGGGGGGAGGTGGAGGAGACAGTCAAAGAGAAAAAAGCCCCACATTTATCATTTTTATACACTGTTATATATAATATATGTGTATATATGTTTACTCCCATTTTACCTAATGGAATTCTGAAAAGCCGTCCAATCTTCTTGAAAAAGAGAGTTGAGAGGAATATCATCCAGTCTGTACTTCTTTCGTATTGAGTGAAGAGTACTAGTGAAGTCAGACACATACCTAGGGGAAAGAAAAATTATCAACGGTGTCATCATGAACTCTCCAGACCTAGAGACACCAGGAATTACAAAGCTTTAGACAAACCGCTAATGAGAGCATCTTCAGAGGCTATCCTAGGAAGGGTTGTCACGACTCATAAAGCTCTGACCACAAACAAGTCTCTAGGTAACAAGACGGTCTTTTTCATCTTGCAGGCAGCTTTAAGAGATGTTCAAGATGAGGGGGAAGGGGACGGCCACTAAGACCACAACTCTGTGACCCACCAGGTGACAGAGATGCTGGCAAATCACTCCCTCATCCTAACAGAGGCATTTCTTTGGAAGCTAATTTAAAGGACTGTTTTAAAACATCACAGCCTCACTATAATACCTGACTGATACCTAGGATACCACAAGGTACTTCTGCAGCAGTGAAATCTTTGAAAGTGAAAGTCGCTCAGTTGTGTCCGACTCTGCAACCCCATGGACTATACAATCAGTCCATGGAATTCTCCAAGCCAGAATACTGGAGTGGGTATCCAGCCACAAGGGAAGCCCAAGAATACTGGAGTGGGTATCCATTCCCTTCTCCAGGGGATATTCTCGAGCCACGGATCGAACCCAGGTCTCCACATTGCAGGCGGATTCTTTACCAGTTCAGCCACAAGGGAAGCCTAAGAATACTGGAGTGGGTAGCCTATCCCTTCTCCAGCAGATCTTCCCGACACAGGAATCGAACCAGGGTCTTCTGCATTGCAGGTGGGCTCTTTACCAGCTGAGCTACCAGGGAAGCCCACTGCAATCCTTGAATTCAGAGTAAACAGCCAAGCCCCATGGCTTGGGCCCAACCTTAACGAAGCATAAAACTGGATTCCAAACTGAACACCCTCCCTCGAAGACTGTGCCATTTGCTCCCGCCCATACTACTTACTTTTCTTCATCCCATTTATCACTAAATAGCTTATCACATCCCACTTATCACTAAATCCCAAGTATCACTAAGTAGCTTATTTAATGTATGTGTTTCATGTTTATTGCTGTCACTAGACTAGAAGCTCTGGGAGAGAACAGGGACTATCCCTCTGTGGCTCATAATTGTATCCCCAGGAATTAGCACAGGCCTGGGCATAAGGGAGACATCCAGAAACAGGCTGTGAGGCAATGACAGACCTGCACTGCAGTATCTAGGCAAGTACCTGGGTGTCTTTGGGCCTTAGTTTCCTCATCTTCAAAATGGACTTAATGATGTCTTCTGCACTGCCTTCCCTGATAGCTTAGCTGGTAAAGAATCTGCCTGCAATGCAGGAGATCTGGATTTGATCCCTGGGTTGGGAAGATCCCCTGGAGAAGGGAAAGGCTCCCCACTACAGTAGTATTCTTGCCTGGAGAATTCCATTGACAGAGGAGCCTGGCGGGCTACAGTCCATGGGGTTGCAAAGACTGACTGAGAGACTAAGCACATTCACTTCTCACTCAGTATTCACAACCACACAGAAAGGCGGTATTATCACCATCAGTTTCCCCAACTAAAAGATAACGACTCAGAAAGGTGCACGAACCCACCCAAGGTCCCAGCTAGTTAAGTGCCTGAGCCAGGATCTCAGCTCAGGGGGCTCCACCTCCTGGGCCCAGGCTCCCTCACAGCCAGAACGCCCCTGACTCTGTACCACCCCATCTTTAACTATGGATTCTACAGCCTTGGCCGAGTCCAGGTTAGGCTACCCTCCTGCCCTGCCTGCATCCTTCATCCTCCCTACCCCTCCTTCCTGAACACCATCCCATGCCCCCTCCACTACTGAACAAGGTCCCACTTGAACCCTGGGCAAGTCAGTATCACCCGTATTTCCCTGACTAATTTCATAAACAAATATCAGCTGTTTTGGTAGCTTCAAATCCTCCCCTTCTCGAGAAGGTGATCTGGCTTCATCATACATCCTTTGGTCCACTTTGAATTTTTAATATGCATTTGCATTACTTTTTAAAATGAAGGAACTGAAGTAACCAATAGAAGAACCAAAAATGAAAACATCACCAACGAGAACTGGGAGGGGAGAGGATATGAGAGGACCAGCTCAAGGAAGCCCAGTTCCTCGCCTTTCAGAGCTGAGACTCAAGACATAACAGTTAAAGGTGATACACAAACAAATTTTCTTTAAAGTCTGGAGAGAAGAGTGAGAAGGCTAAGACTCCTTGAGCCCAATGCAGGGGGCCTGGGTTCGATCCCTGGTCAGCGAACCAAGATCCCGCGTGCCGAAACTGAGGCCCAGTGCAGCTAAATATATTTAAATAAAAGACTAAAACTTGTGACTTCTGAGGAGAAGGACATGGGCAGGAAAGAAGGAAGACTCTTTCTTTTTTACACCTTTTTGTATTTAAATATATATATATTTTTGAAAGCATTTTACTTTTGTTATTTTATAATAAAATTTTTATATCTCAAAATCCTGGTTGGTGGCAGAGAAAGAGGTGACTTTTATTTGATTAAACCTGTTGCTGATGTTTCTCTCTCTGGAGGTCCCGTCTGGGCTCACGCGCTCCCCCTCCCTCTGCGAGCAGGACCCCTGTCCCTCAGTATCTTCCTGTAAGCCGCCCTCGGAGGTGCAGACCGCCCACGGCAGTGACCAGCAGCACGGGCCCTCAGAGCTCACAGGGGCATGTTCAGTATTTCTGGAATGACAAGGGCTCCCTAAACTTACGGCAGCAAAAGAGCATTCAGTTCAGTACGAGGAGTTTCTTGAGACTCAAGGCAACTTTATTCCAGAATACGATCTCTTGCAGAGCCTGAGAATGTATCTGTCCGTAAGCTAAAGACTGAAGCATCTAACCTCCCAAGGGCCCTTCCACCTCAATCGCACAGGTCAGAGAATCCAGCCTTATACTGAAATTTCTTACCTCTTCTTTTCTCTAAGTAAATTTAATTTTGGTCTTCCCTCTTTCTTTCTTCTAATGGCTTTATTGCCTTTGCAATCCACAAATCACACAAGTCATTTACGCAGTCACAGAGTTGAGCAACCGTCACCACAATCAACTTTAAAACAGGCTTCATCAGCCTTAAAAGAAACCCTGCTACCTTTTGGCAGCCAACCTGCATCTTCTCCAAATGCCCCCCCTCCCCAGCCCTTTGGTGTAGTTGCTCAGTCACGTCTGACTCTTCTGCGACCCCATGGACTGCAGCCTGCCAGGTTCCTCTGTCTGTGGGATTTCCCAGGCAAGAATACTGGAGTGGTTTGCCATTTCCTCCTCCAGGGGATCTTCCTGACCCAGGATGGAACCCACATCCCCTGCCTAGGCAGCCACTAACCTATTGTCTGTCTCTATAGATTTGCCTGTTCTGGACATTATGTATAGATGGAATCATATAACGTGAGGTCCTGTCTGACTGGCTTCTTCTACTGAGCATGATGTTTATATATTTTTTTATTTTCTATTTTTAATAACACAAGAAATGTGTTCATTTATTCTCCTTTTTAAGAATCAGAAAATAACAAAGCTAAGTCTCCAATGACTACTAACTTAGTCCTCCCTCTCCTCAAATATAATCAGTGTTTTGAGTTTTGCCTAACCTTCCACATCAGGGCTTAGCAAACTTTGTCTGTTAAGGTCCAGGTATTAAGCTTTGCAAGTCACAAGGTCTCTGTTCTAACTACTCAACACTAACTTCATTGGGAGGATTTAGAGGCCACAGATAAGTGAATGGGCTTGGTGGAATTCCAATAACGCTTTTACAAAAACTTTTACAAAAACAGACTTGGCTCATGAGCTAGAGTTTGGTGACCTGTATTCTATAGGAATATATAATGCACTTATAGTTTCAAAAAGGATCCAGAATAAGAATTGGCACTCCTGGTTTCTTGTAAACAAAGTTTTACTGGAACAAGGCCACATCCACTCAGGTATGTGTTGTCTCTGGCTGCTTTTGTACCTCTGGGGAAGCACTCTCTATGAAGGTCTCTACTGACTGCAAAGCCCTCAAGGCCTACCATACTTATCCTCTGGTCCTTGGCAGAAAAGCTTTGCTGAACCCTGCTACAGAAAATGTACTCTACATTGTATCCTACAACTTTTTATTCACTTCAACACTATGTTTTGACATCTACCCCTGCTGTTATGTGTAGACAGAATTAACACTTTAACTGCCTCATAAAGAACTCCCTTAGTATCAATAGACCATATCTTATTTGGCCATTTCCAAATTGGTGGACATTCTGGTTGCTTTAAATGCTCCACCATAATGAATGTGCTGTGATGTTCTTAGCATCATTAAGGATGTCCCCTTAGGCTTAGGTTAAGGGGTACAAGTGCCTCTCCAGGATTCATGGCTGGAATACGGACATCCGCATTTTTAACTGGGAGACACCACTCTCCCACGAGGCTGGCCCTGACTCCACTCTCCCAGCCTTACTCGGCAAAGAGGGACTTGAGGGCCACCAGCAGGCCATATCTCCCTGCCGCTGGCCCTGATCCCACTTCCCCAGCCTTACTTGGCAAAGAGAGACTTCAGGGCTGTCAGCAGGCCACAGGTCCCCAGGCCGCTGGTGAATCTGATGCATCTGTCAACGGCTGCAGAAGACAGGCCAAAGAGCTTGTTCACAGAGTGGCTCAGCTCCTGCACACAGTCAATGACTTCCCCGTGTTCCTGGTCAGCAAAGACAATAAAAAGCTGCCTCAGACTGAAGAACAAATGAATAGACAACATTCAGATGGGAGGAGCTCCAGACCTCCTCATTCATGGTTAAACCACTTACGATGAACATCAGAAATGTAGTCCCAAACTATGAGAGCTCTTTAAGAGCCTGACTGAGCGAAGAACAGTCTAAGTGGCCAGTGAGATCACAGAAATAAACTCCTGGCCAAAAAGCATGATCAAATCCTTATAGTCATCCTTATATTTTTATCTCTTTCCTCTTTTTCTGTGATTAAGATGGTATCTCTCCCTCTGAGGAGAAGGCAATGGCACCCCACTCCAGGACTCTTGCCTGGAAAATCCCATGGACAGAGAAGCCTGGTAGGCTGTGGTCCATCGGGTCGAGAAGAGTTGGACATGACTGAGCGACTTCATTTTCACTTTTCACTTTCATGCATTGGACAAGGAAATGGCAACCCACTCCAGTGTTCTTGCCTGGAGAATCCCAGGGACGGGGGAGCCTGGTGGGCTGCCGTCTACGGGGTTGCACAGAGTCGGACACGACTGAAGCAACTTAGCAGCAGCAGCAACAGCTCTCCCTCTGGCTCTCAAGTGAGGGTCTGAATTCTCCGTATCACACACTCCAAAAGAATGCACTGAAAAAAAAACATGCTTCCTTCAGGGGCAAAAACATAACTGACTGGAACAGACTTTCTAGGGACATCCTTAGAAAACAGAAAAAAAATGGCAGGAGGCAGCTGACTTGAACTACTGTAAGATCTATTCTTCAATGTCAACTCACCTCCCACTGCTGCTGTTAAGTCACTTCAGTCGTGTCTGACTCTGCATGACCCCATAGACGGCAGCCCACCAGGCTCCCCCGTCCCTGGGATTCTCCAGGCAAGAACACTGGAGTGGGTTGCCATTTCCTTCTCCAATGCATGCAAGTGAAAAGTGAAAGTGAAGTCGCTCAGTCGTGTCCGACTCTTAGTGACCCCGTGGACTGCAGCCCACCAGGCTCCTCCATCCACGGGATTTTCCAAGCAAGAGTACTGGAGTGGGGTGCCATTGCCTTCTCCCACCTCCCACTAGACAGCCTTAATTATTTGCAATGGAAATTCCCCTCTGGTGTGTCCACCTGGTGAACCTGGCCTGAGAGCACTGTCCTTGAGTGCTCCGCTCCAGTGTCTGTTTGCATATCTGCCTTGAACAAAAGACTGCATAATCATGACTGACTCAGGGAGATAACCAACTTAATCTTGAGAAGATTTAAGCCTCTGAGGGGTGCGAGGTCCTTACTGGGGATTTTAAATAAAAACCAGGTAGCAGACCTGTGGTCTCGTTTTAATTTGGATTACAAGAGCCCAGGAAGTGCTGAGAGCCCATGTTTTACACACCTGTTCCCACTCTCTGCATTCAGTATGCTGGTTCCCACCTTCTCTGAAGCATCCCAGACACCCAGACCCTAGCCTGGCAGATACAGCGATGCCCAGTTGGCCCTGGCAGTGTTGTGACCTTACCAGAGGCACCTCGCTGAACTGGATGAGAAGGTACTTCTCTTCCATGTCTCCATACTTCAGCTGGTAGGGCTTGTACGGACCATACACAGCATCCACCAGTTCCATGACTTTCACCAAGTTTTGCTCATCTTCAAGGAAATCAGAAATTAAAAGCAATAATGAACAAAGAACTGGAAATTAACTGGTGAAAAACGATAGGTGGAAGGAACTCTACTGGAACTTTTCCTATTTCATCTTTGGGGTGACTACCTTCTGTTCATCTGCTTTTACCATTTATGAAACCTGCAACAATCATGTCAGTAAATATTTCAATAAATTTGAGCTTTGTGTACTATTTGCCTAAAGCGCTATTAAAGACACTGATTCAGGGAGCTTCCCTGGTGGTCCAGTGGTTAAGAATCGGCCTGCCAATGCAGGGGTCACGGGTTGATCGCTGGTCCGGGAAGATCCCATGTGCCTTGGAGCAACTAAGCCTGTGGGCCACAACTACTGAGCCTGCGCTCTAGAGTCCATGCTCTGCAGGAAGAGAAGCCGCCATAGTGAGAAGCCCACCTATGGCAACTAGAGAATAGCCCCCACCCCAGGCTTGCCGCAACTAGAGAAAGCCCTTGGGCAGCAACAAAGACCCAATGCAGCCAAAAACAAATAAATAAAAAATTTAAAAATAATAATAAACATATGGAGCCCCTCAATCCTATAACCCATCATAATTGAGAACCTCTTCAAATGATAACCCTCCCCAGGGTCAAGTTCAAGAACTGCTACAGAGAAAAGGCTCTGCACAAAGAACATTTTCATTTGGAGCATTTCTAGGATTTTGCAGAAATGGGATATGCACCAAAATTCCTGTACTCAACTACATGAAAATTTTAACATGCATATTCTATGACACAGTAATTCGGCTGCTAAGAATTCTTTCTTCAGCTGGGATCCAAAATCTTTTCCATAGCCTGCAAAGTTCTACCATCGCTTGACCTCAGGAGGTGAAAGAGGGTAGTTAAGGATGAAGGCTCTTCTAACTGAAGTTCTCTTGCTTCCTGTTAGAGGACTGGGTGCAAATGACTTAACTTTTCAATGTCTGTTTCCTCAACTGTAAAATGAGGTTAATAATGGCATCAATTTTATAGGCTTAACTGGAGATTAGGTAAAATAGTATGTGTCTAACATATGTATGCAGGTCAGGAAGCAACAGTTAGAACTGGACATGGAACAACAGACTGGTTCCAAATAGGAAAAGGAGTACGTCAAGACTGTATATTGTCACCCTGCTTATTTAACTTATATGCCGAGTACATCATGAGAAACGCTGGGCTGGAAGAAACACAAGCTGGAATCAAGATTGCCGGGAGAAATATCAATAACCTCAGATATGCAGATGACACCACCCTTATGGCAGAAAGTGAAGAGGAACTAAAAAGCCTCTTGATGAAAGTGAAAGTGGAGAGTGAAAAAGTTGGCTTAAAGCTCAACATTCAGAAAATGAAGATCATGGCATCCAGTCCCATCACTTCATGGGAAATAGATGGGGAAACAGTGGAAACAGTGTCAGACTTTATTTTTGGGGACTCCAAAATCACTGCAGATGGTGACTGCAGCCATGAAATTAAAAGACGCTTACTCCTTGGAAGGAAAGCTATGACCAACCTAGATAGCATATTGAAAAGCAGAGACATTACTTTGCCAACAAAGGTTCGTCTAGTCAAGGCTATGGTTTTTCCTGTGGTCACATATGGATGTGAGAGTTGGACTGTGAAGAAGGCTGAGTGCCGAAGAATTGATGCTTTTGAACTGTGGTGTTGGAGAAGACTCTTGAGAGTCCCTTGGACTGCAAGGAGATCCAACCAGTCCATTCTGAAGGAGATCAGCCCTGGGATTTCTTTGGAAGGAATGATGCTAAAGCTGAAACTCCAGTACTTGGGCCACCTCATGCGAAGAGTTGACTCATTGGAAAAGACTCTGATGCTGGGAGGGATTGGGGGCAGGAGGAGAAGGGGATGATAGAGGATGAGATGGCTGGATGGCATCACTGACTCGATGGACGTGAGTCTGAGTGAACTCCAGGAGTTGGTGATGGACAGGGAGGCCTGGCGTGCTTCGATTCATGGGGTCGCAAAGAGTCGGACACGACTGAGCAACTGATCTGATCTGAACACATGTAAGCTCTCAATAATGCCAGCTACTTTTGTTGTATGCAGCCTGGCATGCTGCAGTCCATGGGGTTGCAAAGAGTCGGAAACAACTAAGCAACTGAACTGAACTGACTTTTGTTATTACTTCTACAGCCTTGGCCTCTTTCACAACTCCCCTAGCCTGCAGCCTTCTCTCGGTTTCTCAAAAGCTCCCCTCTGGCCACCAGCTACTACTTCTGTTTGGAAAGACCTTGTTCTTCCCTAACCCTCTTCATCTGGTTATGAGCGCCCTAGAGCCCGTGCTCTGCAACGAGAAGCCACTGCAGTGAGAAGCCTGCGCACCACAACTAGAGAGGAGCCCCTGCTCGCCGCAACTAGAGAAAAGCCCATGCAGCAACAGACTCAGCACAACCAAAAATAAATAAATAGGTACACAAATGTCCCCTCCCTCTTGAAACTCCTTCCTCATCCCACCCCTCTAGGTTGTTATGGAGCCCGGGTTTGAGTTCCCTGAGTCATACACCTATGGTGACTCATGTTGATGCTTGGCAGAAATCAACACAATCCTGTAAAGCATTTATCCTTCAATTAAAAAATAAATAAATAAAATAAATGTATTTCCTAGCTCTGTTCACAAAGGGCCTAGGAAGTAATAATAGCCCAGCAACAATAAGCACCCATGGTGCCAGATCTTGGTTCCTAAATACCATTTCCCACTAGAAGAAACCAAGCTCCTTGAGAAAACGGCTGATTCCAGGTCTGAGGCGGTACAAAATATTCCTGGATCTGTGTGTGCCATAAAGCAATAAAACACTCTAAGGCTGATAGGAACATGTCAAAATGATGCAGGAGCCAGCCTGAAGGGGCAACCACCGACCAAATCTGAAGTAATTCAAGCATCAAAATGAATAATGAAAATAATGTATCATAATACAATGAATTGAAAAATCCATAAGTTTATAGTGACATTAAAGAGAGACAAAGGAAGAAAAATCTCCTCACAAAAGAATGCCTGCAAATGTACGTAAAAGAAATGAGAGAACTAGAATATCACCATTTTATAATCAGCAATGTAAAAGTTTATTCAGGCAGGAATTACCAATGGATGCTACAGTCATTAGATAAATGTTTCTTAAGGAACAGAATATTCCTATGGGCTCAAAATATCACCCCATAGATACTTATTAATTACAAAGAGGAAAACGTAACTTGACAATGGAGTGACCTGGCAGGTATAACTACCAAGTGATTAATCCAACCCACCACCAATAATTGGACATTATGTGTCTCCTGATGTGATGCCATAGGAAGTATACATCATCAACAGTGTAGTATTCCTATTAAAAATGTTTCATCTAAATCTAAACACAAGGAAACAATTAGATAATTCCAGGCTATTGGACATTCTACAAGAAAACTACCCTGTATTCTTCAAAGACATCAGTGTCATGAAAGACCAAAGATGAGAGGACTGTTTTAGTTTAAAAGAGATTAAAGAGAAAGGACAACCGAAAATAATGCATGTACACTGAGCGGACTTTAATAAGAGGCAGGGAAACAGCTATAAAGACTGCTGTGGAACTAGGAAAACTTGTGTGCTGGATGACAGTACTGAATCCATATAAAACCAGGAGGGTGACAGTGATAATAAAATATTGTATTAAAAACATTTAACAAGGACTTCCTTGGTGGTCCGGTGGTTAGGAATCCACCTGCCAGTGCAGGGGACACAGGTTCGATTCCTGGTCCAGGAAGATCCCATATGCTGCGCGGCAACTAAGCCCAAGTGCCACAATTACTGAGACCACACATTTCAACTACCGAAGCTCCCATACCCTAGAGCCTGTGCTCTGCAACAAGAGAAGCTGCCACAATAAACCCACACACCCACCGCAAGGAAGAGTGGCTCCCACTTGCTGCAACTAGAGAAAGTCTGACATAGTAACAAAGACCCAGCTCCATCAAAAATAAATAAATAAATACAGATTTTTAAAAGACAGTAGTTCTTTAAAAAAAAAAAAAGTAACAACATTGTAAAGCAATTATACTCCAATAAAAACTAATAAAAAATAAAAAGCATTTAAGTATATAGACACTCATATACAAAATATGCATGTGTATATAATGCAAAATATTGTTTCTGGACAGCTGATTGAGTTTGCTCTTTATCCTTCCTTGTATTTTCTGGGTTTTTCTAAACCCAATACGTGTGTGTATGTGTTCAGTGGTGTCCAACTCTTTATGACCCCATGGACTATACCACCAGGCTCATCTGTCCACAGAATTCTCCAGGCAAGAATACTGGAGTGGGTTGTCATTTCCTACTCCAAACATATTGCTTGTTAACTATAAAGTCAACTAATTATTTTTTTTACTTTCTACTGTATAACCTTTTAGATATTTTTGAGTTATACTATATACATTAAAATAGAAAAGTCTTAAAGGTAAACTAGAAAGTTAGAAAATGTATCTGCAACATAGCTGATAATGAGAAAAAATCCATACTATGTAAGATATTTTGGGAATACACACCAAATTTTTAACAGTGGTTATTTCCAGCTAGTGGGATTATAGGAGAGTTTCATCTTATGTTATAGATATAACTGTATCATGAATTTTTATAACAGTGCTTTGATTTTGTAACATATTTGATAAAACATTGTTTTAAATAAATTGCCCTTATAAATTAACCAGAAATAGATTAAACTCTCAAACAGAAAAAGAGGCAAAAGAATAAGCAATTCAAGACAAAAAATATAACTTTTTATAATATAATTTTCAAACTGGCTAGTAATCAAAGAAATGAAAATTGAAACAATATATTGTTAACTGTCTAAGAAACTGGCAAGGGGAAAAACAATAGAGCCTAGTGCTGGTTAGGGCATGGGGGAATGAGCAGCCTTATTTACTATAAATGAATCCATAAAGAGGCAGAAACTTTCTACAGAACAAAATGTGACAAAATCTTTAAATTTTTCATTTATTAGCAACTGTAATTTTCAAACTTCTTTCCAGGAATAATCAGAGGTGGGCTCCAAAATTAATGTGCAAGATTGTTTTTAATAGTTTTATTTCTAAACAGTGGATTAAAAAATTAAAGTAAGCCATCATTATCAAATGGTCATTAAAAACCATGTCTTAGGAAGATACTTAATGACTTAAAAATGCTCATTATATTAACGTGAGCAAAAAAGAAAGAGTATAAGATCATATAAACTAGTATTTTTCAAGAAACATGCATATGTATATATTTATATATGCATCTACTTCATACGTTGTTGTTATTTAGTCACCAAGTCATGTCCAATTCTTCTGCGACCCCATGGACTATAGCCCGCCAGGCTCCTCTGTCCATGGGATTTCCCAGGCAAGAATACTGGGTTGCCAATTTCCTCCTCCAGGGGATCTTCCCAACCCAGAGACTGAATCCACGTCTAGAGCATTGGCAGGTGGATTCTTTACCACTGAGTTACCTGGGAAGTCCTTTATTTTCATATACATTTATGAACATGTATATCTATATATGAACTACTGGGAGGAAATGTTCCCATGCCTCTCTGAGTGAAGAGATTATGCATCATTTTTATTCTCTTTTATTTTTATGTCTGTTTCCGAAGTACTTTTAAATTTAAAAATACATATACTTTTTTTTTAATCTCAATAGGAATCATGAAAAATCTAAACTTCCATGGCTGACTAACAAAGTACTTTCTGTATCCAGTTCTTTAGAGGGTGGTTCTCTCTTCTTCAGCAATATCCATCACCAGTGGGAGGAAAGCAACCTGCTTCTGGCCCTGCCTTCATTCCACTCTGCCCCTGCAGGACACTCAGCCTAAACACTCTCCAACTACTAGGACAACGATGTCCAGATCCCTGGAAGCTGTCCACATCCACCGTGCCTCTCCCACAGCCGAGGCCTGACCAGCAAGTGTGCCAAAAACCCCCGATGAGTCATCAGGAACTCGAACAACAAACACACTCCCTGGAATGTACGAGGTAATTACACGTGAAGGTAATTAAAGAGAATAACTAGTAAATAAACCAAGTTAGTGACACGCAGCAGCCCAATGGCAGAAGCAGGCCTTCCTGAGGCGACTTCCTGATTTGACAGCAGCATTCCTCACGAGGTCTGTGTGACTTAAAGCTTTATGATGCTTTTAATATAGATGGGAAACAGCTGGGGAAATGCAACACACCACGCATTGTTTGCCCAAATGGAAATAAAAAGCGCTGTGCTCTCACACGGCATCTGGGGAAAGCTCAGGTACCTTATAGCCGCCCTTGGTCCTAATACTGCACCCTTGCCCTTAAAAATAGGCTGTTGCCCTTGCAAAAGCCTCCTCTAATCCACTTGTTCTCTTGAACTTACTTTTTTAGGTTGACTTGCCCAAGGTTCTGTGATGACTTAAAAGGAAGAGGACACCACCCTCCCAGCCTAACTTGCTGCCCACTCGCTGCCACTAATGTCCACCTGCCGCTTACACTCTAAGCCCCTGCAGAAGTGCCTGTCACTTCCCCAGGCATGTGAAGCACCTAGGCAGCCCTGGAGCTAGGCAAATATATTAAGCAACAATTATTTCCATAATGGCAATGTTTCCATGGAAAAGGTTTCCCTCTCTGTTGAGAAGGAAAACACTGCTCCAATCACTGGAAAAGGCAAACAAACCCAGGCCTCCCAACCCACCCAAAAAAAGTGAGTGAAGGCAAGTCAGAGAGCTGGAAGGAAGCATGTTTACGTGCGTGGGGGAGCAGGGCCATCTCCAACCCCTTGGCAAAGTGGGCGGTGGCATCGTAGAACTCCAGCAGCTTGATGAGCTCCAGCTCAGGTCCTGCCCGCTCCACGCCAGAACTGAGGCACACGGGCAGAGAGGGCACCAGGGCCCCCAGGGTCTGAATCAGCAGAACAGTTACTACGTCATGGGGGTTCTTGAAGACCTGCAGGGGGAGAGAGGCATCTGTGTTATCACAAGGGAGCAAAGCTTCCAATGAAGCAGACTCCTGGATGGCCTGCAGGAGTCCCTGTGAGCCAGGAAGTGGTCCAATCAAGAGCTACAGGGTCCAGGCTTTGCTCAGCACCCATGTAGATGTGCTCAGAAGCTAAGTAAACTAGCAAGACTTGTGCCTTGCCTCCAGGACAACTGGCTACTTCATGTCTGCCTAACTATTTTCAAATCTATCACATGTAGTATTTAGATATTGGCTAGAGAGAGGACTGTGAAAATGAAATGCAGAAACAGGGAGGGTGTGGGTGGCAGGGAACAAACAGAACTAAAGAAGAGCAATTCACTGAATCAGTCGGAGGATCTGGAAGCACATTTGTAGACCAGCCTGCAAATCCTCTGTCCATGGGATTCTCCAGGCAAGAATACTGGAGTGGGCTGTCATTTCCTTCTACAGGAGATCTTCCCAACCCAGGGATCAAACCTGGATCTCCTGCATTGCAGGCAGATTCTTTACCCACCGAGTTAGATAGTGAGTGAGTGAGTGAAGTCGCTCAGTCGTGTCCGACTTTTTGCAACCCCGTGGACTATAGCCTACCAGGCTTCTCCATCCATGGGATTCTCCGGGCAAGAATACTGGAGTGGGTTGCCATTTCCTTCTCCAGAGTTAGATAGTAATACTACCCAAAGCCATCTATATATTCAGTGCACTCTCCATTAAAATCCCAAAAGTATTTTTCCAGAGAAACAGGAAAACTCATTCTAAAATTCATATGGAATTTCAGGGAACCCCAAATAGCAAAAACAATATTGAAAAAGAACAACACTGACTATCTCATACTTCCTATTTTCAAAATTTACAACAGAGCTATAATAGCCAAAACAGTGTGGCATCTGCGTAAGAACAGACAAATAGCCCAATGGGATAGAATACAGCCCAGACAAACACACGCATGGTCAAATGATTTTCAACAAGGGTGCCAAAAATCATTCCATCGGAAAAGGACAGTCTTTTTGACAAATGGTGCTCAGAAAACTGGAAATCCACATGCCAAAAAAAAAAAAAGTTGGATCCTTACCTTATACCATATATAAAAATTAACTCAAATGTTGAGACCTACATGTTAAAGAGTGAACTGTAAAATTCTTAGAAGAAAACACAGGGTAAATTTCTCATGATCTTGGATTCTTATGCATGGCTGGTGGGAATGTAAAATGTTGCAGTTGCTATGGAAAACATTTGGCAGTTCCTCAAAATGTTAAACATAGGATTATGTGATCCAGCAATTCCACTTGGAGGTATACACTCCAAAAAATTGAAAACACGGACCCAAACAGATGTTTGTACACCCCTGTTCACAGCAGCATTATTCCAAATAGCCAAAAGACAGAAGCAATTCAAGTGTTCATCTACAAATGAATGGATAAACAAAATGTGGTAAATACACACATCAGATTATTCAGCCATAAAAAGGAAGGATTCTAGAAAACATTATGCAACGTACATAAAACAGCACTCACTTGACACCAGCACTTACATCATGTAAATATTATCTCTTTTTTCATTCGCCCCCAAGAGAAGAGGGGTACCAATGTGACTATCAACACGAATGCACCCACTGAAATCATATGGCAGCAACTGGTTATAAGGTGGTCATGTACATGGGCCAAAATATGCTAATATCTTTTCTTAAGATTATTATGAAAAGAGAAGATCAAATTTTTTAATTCTCATAGTGAATTCAATGAGCACCTATTTAGTTTAATAAATATCACTGCTGGAGTCTGAGAGAAAGAGACAGAGGAAATTTGCATTTAACCCAACAAATACCAAAACGACCAATTTATATTTCCTGAATGACAGCTTCCAGCCATCTATTAGGCGTCACCATTGAGCTGAGCCGCTCTCTCTTGGAATTTTAAAGTGTCCCAGATTGGAATTCATTCTTTTCCTGCTGACCTCCTCAGACCTGTTTCTCTCAACTTCCTTATTTCTGTCAGTAGCATCTCCATTTGACCAGAATAAAAATCTCCCTTTTCACTTTCCTTTCTTTCAGGTCCTTTGTCACTTACCAGGTTCTAACAATTGCCCATTTTTTAACTGGATGCCTTTGTTACGTTACCATCACCATCGTAGACCAAACAGCTTCCTACCTGTCTTCAGTCTTTCTTCATCAATTCCCCTATTTACCATTACCAAATTCACTACTTTTAAAAGTTATTTAGAATTTTCTTATGCTTTAATGTTTAAATATTGCAAGATTCAACAATTAATATTTTGCCACAAATGCTTTACTTCCTAAACCATTGGAAAGGTAATCACAGGTATCATGACATGTTACCACTAAATACTTCGGCATATATCTCCTAAGAATAAGGCCAGCCTTATCACTACAACACTGTAACTAATCAAATTTAACCTTGATGTAATACTTATACCTGCTACAGTCCATGTTCAAATCTCCTCAATTGTCCTTTTAATGTTCTTCTGAATAGCTTTTTTTGTCATCATGCAGAATCCCATCCAAGATCGTGAAATTACATTCAGTTGCCTTTTTGTCTCCTTTAATCTTAATAACTCCCTGACTGTTTTTCTTTCATGACACTGACATTTTTGAAGAGTCCAGGATAGTTGTTTCAAAAAATGGTCTTCGATTTATCTGCATACTTCCTCTTGGTAAGGCTTTTTGGCAGAGGAACTACACAGATGATGGTCTGACACCAAACTGATTCTTAAAACAGTAACATCATTCACACTACTACTCCAGATGCTCACTGCCTTCTAGAGAAAGCCAAACTCCTGTCTTGCATTCAGCGTTTCTCCATCATATATTCCCACTCCCTTCACACAACACTGACCAATACACACCCTCCTCTGTCTCTATCCAAAATATTAATATTCCCTCCACAATCCCCCAACCATAAGAGAATCACAGTTGGTCTTTAGATATCACCCAGTCCAACTTCCCCATTTGACAAAAGAAACATTTTACTACAAGAAAGGATGGAACCAATAGACAATGAAAAGTATTATCTAGAAAAAGAAATCCTAACTCTTCTCCTCCCTCGTTAAAGAAATCCTGACTCTTCTCCTCCCTCGTTTGTGAGAAAAGACTAGGCAATGAGTATCTATTTCACTTTTATCTCCTACTTAAATGACTTGAGGCGGGGGAAGAATTAAACTAAACAACTCTAAACCAAAGCCTTCTAATTGGTTGGACAGCTGAAACTACAATGTTTACAGCTGACAGTTTCAGCTGACCAACCAACAGGTCTCTCATGTTCAAAGGTGTCCCTTTTCCTTTAAAGTGATCTGGCACAAGGGATGCTTTGGCCATTGGTTAAAGAACAACCAAAAGGTTCAAAAGACTACAAGATCAAACTTAACAACTAGGGGCATGGAATTAACCCAAACAACACATGCAGAAACAATCTGGCATTACCTTACACTGGAACTCTCCAGGCAAGAATACTGGAGTGGGTAGCCATTCCCTTCTCCAAGGGATCGTCCCAACCCAGGGATGGAACCCAGGTCTCCTGCATCGCAGGCAGCTTCTTTATTCTTTACTGTCTGAGCCACCAGGGAAGCCCCACCTTACACTATATACAAAAATTGATTCAAGATGGGCCATAGAACTAAATGTAAAAGCTCAACAAGCATCTGGAAGAAAACATACAAGAATGTCTTTGCAACTTGGGGGTTGGTGATAGTTTCTGAGGACAAAGAAAGAATAACCATATCAGAAAAATATGATAAAATCAAACTCATCAAAATCAACACTTCTGCTCATACTGGAAGGAGATATCTACAAAATGTATCTGATCGAAAACTTATATCCAGAATATATAAAGAACTTCTATAACTCAGTAATTAAAAAAGCAAGTTACCCAATTTTTTAAAAAATAGGCAGGACACCAGAACAGATACTTCACAAAGGAAGATATACAAGTGGCCAATAAGCATGATAAAAGGAGTTCAACACCCTTAGTCATCAAGGAAATGCAAATTAAAACCACAGTGAGATACTACAACACACCCACCAGAGTGGCTAAGATTAAAAAGACTGACAACATCTAATGATGGCAAGGATGTGGAGCAATCGGAACTCTCACGTACTTGTGTGTGGGAGTGTGAAAAAGCACCACTTTGCAAAAGTGCTGATTTCTTATATATCTAAATATAGACCTACTCTATAACCCAGCAGCGCCTCTCCCATGTCTTTACCCAAGAGATATGAGCATGTGGTATCCACGAAAAAACTTATAGAACAATGTTCAGGGCAGCTTTACTTATAATCGCACCAAACTAGAAACAGTCCAAGTGTCCATCGAGAAAAGGCTGAATAAACAAAACTGAGATATATTCATACCATGTAAGAGTGTTCAGTAACGAAAAGGAACTACTGATACACACAACATGAATATATCTTCAAAAACAGGCTGAATAAAAGAAGCCTCAACAAAAGAACATACACTGTAAAATTCCATTTACATGAAATTCTACAACAGGCTGAACTAATTCATGGTGGAAAAAAAACGGAACAGTGGTTGCCCTCGGTGATGGTGGTACAGAGACTAACTGAGAAGGAGCACAAGAGAACTTTCTAGGATGACAGTTGTGTTCTGTACCTTGGTAGGGGATTAGGTTAAACTGTGTTTGTCAAAACTAATCAAATGGCATATTTAAGATCATCACATTTTACAATTTACCTAAAAAATCTCAGTAAACAAATACTGAACTCTAGTCAATGATATGTGTGTTTGGAAGTGAATGATGTTTGCAACTTACTTTGAAATGAGTCAAAAAATAAGATGAGTCAGTGAACAGATAGACACATGGAGAGATGGATAGATTTGTGATAAAGCAAACATAGCAAAATGTTCATCGTAGAACACAGGAGGGGTGGGTACATGGGTGTTCACTGTACAATTCTTTCAAATTTTTTGTACATTGGGAAATTTTCATGTTAAAATATTGAGGATAAAAAGTCTTCAGAGACACATTCACCCTGGCACCTTTGGTTTTCTTCTGCGCTATACTGAGCTTTAGGAGATGACAGTCACGTATCATGCTCAGATTTTGAAAAGAAAATGGGCCATGGGACAAAAGTGTACATTAGCATAAACTTGTATCTTATAGGGACTTCCCAGCTGGCTCAGTGGTAAAGAACCCGCCTGCCAATGTAGGAGACACAAGAGACCAAGAGACAGGGGTTCGATCCCTGGGTTGGAAAGATCCCCTGGAGTAGGAAGTGGCAACCCACTCCAGTATTCTTACCTGGAATTTTCCATGGACAGAGGAGCCTGGCGGGCTACAGTCCACACAGTCGCAAAGAGTCAGACAGGACTGAGCATGCACTCACGGACACACATCACATCTTGCAAAACTTGGGATGAGGCCTGAACAGAAGTGTGAGAAGTCGAAATCCTTTTTCTCAAACACTGAGGGGCATCTGTACATATGTGCACGAACTGTCTTTATCCTCCTGATATAAGCAGCAGACAAGGACCCAGAAATGAGTGTGGATGGACAGGGTCACTGAAAACTGACGATTACATAAAAACCATGAAACTACCACAGGAAGTTGTTTTTTGTTTTGCTTGTTTGGTTGGTTTTTTTTTTTTTTTTAGACTGAATGGTTCAAGAAGAAAGAAACAAGGATGGAGAAGACTGCTTCAACAATCTTGAATGACGTGACCCTGGGTGAGGAATCATCTCCAACCACCGTCAAGTTCATGCCTGCAAATGACTGACCAACACTTGAAGGGTGATTCACAATGAATTTTGAAAAAAATATAATAAGCCACACCATGAACAGGCCCAGTTAGTCATTACTCAGACAAAAAAAGAAGATCCAGGGCACCTCTTGGCATGAAGACATGGGACCAGTGATTTATACCCTTTAAGGCTGAAAATTCAAGAAATTAAAGGATGGAAAGTTCCTGAAAGTAAACGAAATGCAGTTCCTCTATCTCACCTCTGCCCTAAGTCAGAGGGCACCTTTAAAACTCTATACCACTCCTCTAACTCTAACTGGTGTATTGTGAAAACAAGGGAAACTCACTTTAGACCAGGTAAATTTTACCCAAAGTTAAGATAAAAAAAGTCTGGTTCACTCAAGCACAACCTGACTAAGGGCCTCCTGCTTTTAGATCAGAAGATAACGGCCTCCAGGAATTCCATGGGCTGCCTGGCTGAACAACAAGCAACACTGTCACATTAGATCCTATTTAAGATACAGATGAGAGCGATAAGAAGAGTTTGAATGGAGACCTGAAGCTTTGCCTGCCTTGGGTTTTGAAGCTTATCTTTTAGCCCTTCTGGTGATGGCAGCATAAGGGGAGGTTCTTCAAGTGAAGCTGAGGGCGTCAAGGTCATCAGCTTCTCCCTTGGCACCACGGACTCTGTCCTCCTGAAAACCCAGATGAGCTGTTACCTGTGAAGCCCACTGGATTTGTGCGTGCCAAGCACCGAGCAAGGCGTCGTAGAGTCCAGTGAGCTGCCGGTCCAGGGGCAGGTCGGTTTGGCACAGCTCCTGCCAGGCTGCTAAAAGCTGCACCTGTGAGGGCAGAACACATGAGACCTTACTGGGCCCGCCAAGATACGCTGCCTGCTGCCCTCCTGCCCCCACCTCGGCAAGAGGCCCACCACTGCCCACTCCTGGGCAAGCAGGTACCCACGGATGACCGCTGGCTTCAAAAAAGGCAGAAAAGGGACTTCCCTGGTGGTCCAGTGGTTAGGAATCCACCTTCCAATGGAGGGGATGTGGGTTCAGCCCTTGGTTGGGGAACTAAGATCCCACGTGCCACGGGGCAACTAAGCCCACGGGTCATAATGAAGACCCCACAGGCTGCAACCAAGACCCAGTGCAGCCAAATAAATAAATAATTTTTTCAAAAGGCAGAAAAAACATTTACAGTCCATCTGCTCTGTTGTCATCTAGAGCTTGAATCTGTGGCCCTCTAAGTGATCCTTTCTCCTTTTATCTTTCCCCCAAAGCATGCCAATGTACTCAGCATGCCCTCATTCTTCTGAATAGACCTCAGGGATGGCCGTAAAGATGTATTTTAGCTTCATGTCCTAACCCCACTGCTTGAAAGACATATGAGCATTAGATTTTCAGGAATTAAATTATTCCAGGAAGCTGTCAAGATTTTCAGCAAACTGATCTCAACAAACCTAGAGAGCAGATAACATTCTCAAGGTTTACTGAAAGCATAATAAACCTTATGACGAGAATCTCCCTCAAAAGACAAAATTGGGGTGGCTTAGTCGTTAAGTCGTGTCTGACTCTTGCAACCCCATGGACTGTATAGCCTGCCAGGCTCCTCTGTCCATGGGATTCTCCAGGCAAGAATACTGCAGTGGGTTGCCATTTCCTTCTCCAGGGCCTCTTTCCCACCAAGGAATCAAACCTGGGTCTCCTGCATTGCAGGCAGATTCTTTACCAATTGAGCTTTGAGGGAATCCCCAAACACAAAAATGAGGAAAACTAAAAACTCTTCCATTGTAAAGGAAATCCAGCTACAAAAACAAAGGCTGAAAACCAATGACTCTTTTTCCCACCTTACAATTAAATGAATCCGGAGGCTGAACCAAGGGCACCCCCTACTGGCTAATTAAAAGAAAAAGGCCAGAGAGCATGGAGGCAAACATTTTGACCTTTAAGGAAGAAACTGGGATTTGAAACTGGGACTCCGTGGCCCAGTCCTACAAGCACTGCGCAGGGGCCATCGCTCACAGCTTCTCACCTTATGGCACTTGTAGTAGTACGCAAGAAGCTGCGGCATCCGCTCAACTTCACTAAAAACCTTCACAAACATTTTGGACTGATCTAAAGAAAAACAGAAAATGCAAAATGTGTACATACTGCTACTAAGTTTTCAGCTGCAGCCAAGAGCAAGAATTCAGCAGGATAAGTGTGGATTAATTGTGAGCTACTATTCAGAAGTTTCTACCTAGACAATGAATTAACTCATGCGTTGAGATCAGAAACATGAAAAACAAGTAAAATTAAGGGTAGAACATGTGACTCAATGAGATACCACAAGCCCTGGTTTGTTGAGGAGAGTGCATCAGTAAGCATCACTGAACTTTTCTGGTGGTCTGGTGGTTAAGAATCCACCTGCCAATGCAGAGGACATGGGTTCCATCCCTGGTCTGGGAGGATTCCACATGCCCTGGGGCAACTAAGCTCTGTACCCTAGAGCCCATGCTCTGAAACAAGAGAAGTCACTGCAATGAGAAGCCTGCACGCCACAACTAGAGAATAGCTCCCACTTGCCACAACTAGAGAAAGCCCAGGCGCAGCAATGAAGAGCCATTGTAGTCAAACATACAGAGATAAAACAAAAACAAAAACAAAAAACTTGCTCATTTAAAGAAACAAACAAAAAAAGGCATCATTGATAGAGCTCAGGTTACACAACAGCAAAGCAAACCTCACATGTGAATGGAAAAATGAATTCGAATCAGGGCTGGGACTGGGGGGTGGAGGCTGGCCTCTCACGCTGCAGGTTGTACAAGGGCAGGATGAGCATCTCCTTCAACTTGGTGTTTTTGGCATCTCACCCGCCTCACCTCATCCTGGCCCTGACTAGAGTCATAAAATGTCAAGGGCAAAAAGTTGTCTAAAATAACCATCGATTAACCACATCATCGGGGTGAGGAAACTGCAGCCCAGAGAACTTTCAGTTGCCTGCAGGTCAACAGCAGGACCGCTGACGGAGGGACAGGCTGAACCATGTGCTGCTGCTACTGAACCACTTCCGACCTACAAAAACGGGCATTTCATGGGACCCAAGCTGGTATTCACAGGATCTAAAATTTACTGGCATGAGCATACCTTCTGACAGGTGCCAAGAAGAAATCATGCTCTTTGCTGCCCCAGGGCCTTTGTACTTACTGTGTCTGGGATGCTCTGCTGGCACCCCTTCTGTGGGGAGGGAACAACAGAAAATACGTACATACTGTTACCAGGTTTTATGTTGCAGCCAAGGGCAAGAATTCAGCAGGATAAATGTGGATTAATTGTGAGCTACTATTCAGAAGTTTCTACCTAGACAATGAATTAACTCATGTGGTGTGGAGATCATACACATGAAAAACAAGTAAAGTTAAAGGGAGAACATGCGACTCAATTGGATGCCACAAGCCCTGGCTTGTTGAGAATACTGCATCAGTACGCAACTGACAGCGTGCATGCATGCATGTGCGCTACGTTGCTTCGGTCGTGTCTGACTCTTGTGACCCCGTGGACTGTAGCCCACCAGGCTCCCCTGTCCACGGAATTCTCCAGACAAGAATCCTGGAGAGGGCTGCCACGCCGTCCTCCAGGGGATCTTTCCAACCCAGGGATCAAACCCACATCTCTTGTGTCCCCTGCGTTGGCAGGTGGGTTCTTCACCACTAGAGCCACCCAGGAAGCCCCAGCTGACTGTAAGTATGAAGGAAAAACTGCCCGCAATCCTATCACTCCTGTTAAACACCGTCATCATTTTAGTGGACTGTCAAAAAAATATTTTTAGAAAAAAACTGCTACAACAAGCACTGGTCTAAATATATAATCCAATGTTAAGAAATTTCTACCCAACAGAGTAGAATTTGTTATTTCTTGAATCAAATAATAAAGCAGAATTGGCCAATAGCAAATCCATTTAGCAAAAGCACTATAAAACCTTAAAAGTAACAATATGTGGGTCTTTTGCCCTTATAAAGGGGAAGCCCATGGCTCAGATGGTAAGGAGTCTGCCTGCAATGTGGGAAACCTGGGTTAGATCCCTGAGTTGGGAAGATCCCCTGGAGAAGGAAATGGCAACCCATTCTAGTATTCTTGCCTGGGAAATCCCATGGATGGAGGAGCCTGGCAGGCTACAAGTCTACAAGGTGGCAAAGAGCTGGACACGACTGAGGGACTTCATGACTTCACTTTCTTTCTTTGCCCTTATAGAGGAATCCGAGTTTTCAAGATCAATACATTAAATAGACAAATTTGTAAAACTGAGTTTAACAAGTTCCTGATTTGGACAACAGAGAGAAAAAGAAAGCCTACTTTGGCAACCATAGGACTTCTCAGCTCTTAGCACGTAACCAATTCACTTCAAAAAGACCAGTGAGCACCTGCTGGGCAGGGCCCCCTGCCAGGTCTCTTTGTGGACCTGTCATTCTGGCCACCCCACATCTACTGTCCTTCTTCTAAAAGAACCATGGTCTTCATAGCAGCTGGACTAGTTTGCATTTCTACCAACAGTGTAAGAGGGTTCCCTTTTTTCTGCACCCTCTCCAGCATTTATTGTTTGTAGACTCTTTGATAGCAGCCATTCTGACGGCAAGAGAGAGACTCTGGGTTCTAAAGACATAGTCTGTGATCCTGAATCAAGCCAGGCCTGCAGCAAGTTTATCCCTGAACTTCTCAGTTCCATAAACCAATACAATCTCTTTTTCCTTTAAGCCACTTTGAAATAGGTTTTCATCACTTGATATCAAGAGAATCTCAAACTGAT
The DNA here is from genome assembly GCF_019923935.1 of Bubalus bubalis. Lineage (NCBI taxonomy): Eukaryota > Metazoa > Chordata > Mammalia > Artiodactyla > Bovidae > Bubalus > Bubalus bubalis. The sequence goes on along the minus strand of NC_059180.1, from coordinate 21,130,320 downwards.
ACAGGTATCATGTGAATAAGATATTCATGCAGTCCCCAAGTCTCACATACCTGAAGTGTAATAATATATGGTCAATGGGTTACCAATTTCATATCAATAATTGACTTTTCATTATAAACAAACAGTATAAAAACCTTATGGTACCAATAGGAAGCAACCTGGGCACTGATATTAAAAAATAAAGAGTCCCCCAAAATTCATTTATTGTTGCTCCTGCAAATGATTTTGCATGTTATTTAGACATAAGAAAGTACTCTGCACATAGGCTATATGTCATAATTACATGTTAAATAAAATAAATATATAGAAAAAATGCTCTTAAATCTCTTCCTAAAATAGTTACCCCACTATATCAGTCTGCAGAACTTACCCCACCCCACCCCCGTTTCTGCCTAGGTGTAGACAGCAAGCACCACCCTTCTAGGCATGTGCTGAGAGCTGTCCTTCACTTCTCCCACTCTCTGATGCTAATTTTTCCTGGAGAAAGAGGATACCTGGTTGAATGTACAGGCAAATATAAATAGCAGCAAGGATAATATCTAAGGCCTTCGAAACGTAGAGTAGGTAGTAACACTGAAACAAAGTCACTGTGGATAAGCTAGTTTACTTTTCATTCACAGAACTTCCAAAGCTTCTCCATTTATGCAAGCTCACTTATAACCTCAGGGCAACCGTATGAGGTAAGAAGACACTGAAATAAATAAGTTCATCAAGATCATACAACTAGAAGGGCCCAGATATGTCTTGGCCAGGTTCCTGTGACATCATCTAACTCCTGTGACTTGTCCAGAATGACAACTGACAGAAACAAGACTTTAAATCTGAGCACCAGTAAAGAATCCAGGGATCTGCACGTCCAGAGCAGAGACAGCATGCCAAAAGGAGAGTTTCTGGGAAACAGGGGGTACTTGGAACAAAGCGTTATCCCCAAGAACCCACTGGGAAAAAAACCAGGGAGTATGGAGAGCTGAAAGAATGAGAAGGGGATAAAAAGATCAGAAACTTCAGGATAAACATGAAGCTGAACAGGAAAGAGAATGAAATCACAGTACCTGGGCTTGACTCAGCAAAAATTAATAATTTAGAAAGTTGGGATAATATAAAAACTATTTACTGATTCAATTAAAATAAGGAGACAGGAGGATAATGGGGAAGAGAAAGAGGAGTGGTGTGAAAGCTAAATCCTTAGCTGGAACAACAGAAGTCAACAGACAAAGCCTAAAATTGAAACATGAAGAAATAAACTAAGGCATTTATCATGCAGAAAGATAAAGCAAAAGAGCACAGAAAAACAGCTCTAAAAGTGGTGGCCTTCCTGGATAAGGACTAGGTAGAGAAAGAGGATGTTACTTTTCCCTTTTAGACCTTGCAGTACTACTTAACTTTTCAGCACTGTAGATGATGGAAAAACATTTAACTAAATTCAAGAAAGTAGAACTGAAAGTGTTAGTCACTCAGTCGTCTCTAACTCTTTGCAACCCTATGGAGCCTGCCAGGCTCCTCTGTCCGTGGATTCTCCAGGCAAGAATACTAGAGTGGGTTGCCATTCCCTTCTCCGGGGGATCGTCCTGACCCAGGGGTCGAAGCCAGGTTTCCGGCACTGCAGGCACATTCTTTACGGTCCGAGCCACCAGGGAAGCCCAAATTCAAGAAAAAAACCCAACTAACTCATGTGTGGGTCTGGGCTTCCAAACTGTATTGACAGTTTAGTTAAATCTGCTGAGCTGCACGGCTTTTTGGAAATGATGCAGCTCTCATTCTAAGAGAGTGTTCAGGAGTTCTTTACTGGCCTCTTAGGAATTATTTATTTCCTTTAAGTTGCTATAAGGGTTACAAGTCTTGAATGAGAGGTTCCAGAGAAAGAGGAAGCAATATTCCCTGGAGGCCTCCTCTGATCAGGAGCTGCACACCTGTATTGTTTAATCCTCCCAAGAACATAGTGCGTATTCTACGCTCATTTCACTGAGCAGGAAGTGGAGGTCTCTGCTAATATGCAGCAGCCCAAAGATTTGAAACTAGGTCTGCCCATCCCCAAAGTCTATAGTCCTTCCATTCTTGCCACATTCCTCAGCAGACTAATAAATTGTCAGCAGCAATGAAATCATTCCCTCAATAGAAACTCCTTAATTTGTTCAAGGCAAACTATGCTGTCCCCACCTTCCTTTCCAGCCTCACCTTTGACCATTTCCCAATGTTCATTCCACTAAAATGGGTTTAATTGTTATTCCCAAAACAGACCCTGAACTTTCTCCTTTCTATACCATCCAAATATACATTATTCCTTCTGCCCTAAATGCTTTTCCTCACCTATCAAATCCCTATATCCCTGAGAAAATGCTCATGCTATATTGCTAAAGGGAGCAAAAAAAAAATACAGAATTGCCTATACTCAATGTATGTACTTTCCTTAAAAGATATAACACACAAAGAAAAAAAAACTGGAAAAAATACTAACGGTCAAAATTTTTTAAAGTAATAATAATAAAGGGAATTCCCTGGTGGTCCAGTGGTTAAGACTCTGTGCTTCCACTGCAGGAGGCGAGAGTTTGATCCCTGGTCAGGGAATTAAGATCACACATGCCACAGGGCACAGCCAAAAAATAAATTAATTAAAAAAAAAAAAATACTAGCAGTCATCTCTGTGTGGTGAGTTTACTGGCATATCATTTTCTTTTTTATACTTTTCTCCGTTTTTTTCAAAGTTTAATAACTTGCATATGTATTATTTTATAATCAGAAGCAATTTAAATTATTTTTAATTCATCTCTTTCAAGGTTCTGCGCATACACTAGCTCTTTCATAAAAGCTTCCTTGATTTTCCTTCATCCTGGGGAGGCCTAAGGCAGTTTTCACATTCCATTCCGTAATAAAATTATCTGTGTACTTGTTTTCTTCCAGCCTCACCCTCAACCAAGGTATAAAGTCCTTGAAGGACAGCAATCTTTTCATTTTTGTATTCCCTGCCATTCCTCACGTAATTAATATTTTAAACACTATTTACAAGTTAGTAATCCCTTTGAAAATTCCTACTCTGATTATATCAGATGGGAACTAAGCAAACGAACTAAACTTCTATAAATTCATATATTTAATGGTTTGAGGAATAAGAAAATTATCTGGTAAACACCAGCATTCAACAGATAGCAATGGACTCTATGGGTCTAATATCAAGTACTTTCCTATATTTTTCCCTAAGGGCAGAGGAAGTGCTAAACACAGCACTTGGTTCCATGTCTACTGATGAAAAAACAGAGATACAGTTTCAGCAGCCTCCCATGCACGCAGCATCTCTGGCTCCCATCTGCCCCCTTCTGTTCAAAACACAGATGCCACAGCCTTAGAATAAAATTTAAAAGAAAGAATGGGGAAAAAAACCGTGAGCTAACAGGTGCAAAACCTCTTTATACCTGTTCTGTTTTCATCCATCTCTGGTAAGTCCAATAAGCTGCTGAGAAGGAAAAGCTGTAATAGCAACCACTGTGGATATAACTCAGCTAAACTCCAGAGACTAGCCAGCAGTTCTCATTGTAATGGGCAGGGCTCCATGAGTTTAAAAATGACTACGTGCTTTTCAAATGCTTATTATTTTCATAAGATCACTTAGATAAGTGAATATTCCTGCCATATGTAAAATTAGGCTCCAAAAAGCTGCTTCAATTTATGAACTGAATCCACTAGTTTATAAAATGAATGAGGCATGTATACTTGAAGATTGTGGGTATTGTGTCAGGGATGTACTAATTTATCAGATTTCCCTTTAAAAACTGTTAGATAAAGAAGCACCTTAGCCTTCTTGGAAAGATAATTGATTAAAGAGAATATTACTTTTGTGGCAGGAAAAAACCCTTCCTGATGCTCACCAAAATTAACCACCAAAGAAAAACACAGTTTCATCCATCTGTGTTGATGCCAGGAAAACATCCATACTACACACTTCAGAGAATACCAATCAGATATTCAATCATTTTGGCCAATGAGTGGGTATGCTGGGAGAAACTGGACATTAGCATGGAGCACCAGGGGCCAAGGAGGTCTGGGCAAGCAGGGGAGGGTCTGCTTCCACCCCAGCTCGGCAGTGGGACAGCCGCAGGACCCATTTCCCCCTTCTGAATCAGCATCCTGCCTACAAAGAGCAGAATCTAGAATCAAGCCTGATTCAAATTTGTGAATGAAAGCTGTCAAATACAGCTTACTTCAAAACGAAAGCCTACGATCCTGACTCACAGGGCATTCTTCAAACCTGATTCCAGCACCAAGTAGCCAATTCACACAGAAGGAAAGGAAAAAAACTTAAAATTCATGGAGCCCCAGTCCCCACTCCTACTTCTCTAATCTCCTATCAAATGGATGCATACCCCAAACACACAAGTGAGCTCCATGGTCTACAGCTCCAACAAATTCACTAGAAAACATGAGTAGTAAAACTGCAGTGGCCACAGGACTGGAAAGGTCAGTTTTCAATCCAATCCCAAAGAAAGGCAACGCCAAAGAATGCTCAAACTACCACACAATTGCACTCATCTCACACGCTAGTAAAGTAATGCTCAAAATTCTCCAAGCCAGGCTTCAGCAATATGTGAACCGTGAACTTCCTGATGTTCAAGCTGGTTTTAGAAAAAGCAGAAGAACCAGAGATCAAATTGCCAACATCCGCTGGATCATGGAAAAAGCAAGAGAGTTCCAGAAAAACATCTACTTCTGCTTTATTGACTATGCCAAAGCCTTTGACTGTGTGGATCACAATAAACTGTGGAAAATTCTGAAAGAGATGGGAATACCAGACCACTTGATCTGCCTCTTGAGAAATTTGTATGCAGGTCAGGAAGCAACAGTTAGAACTGGACAGGGAACAACAGACTGGTTCCAAATAGGAAAAGGAGTACTTCAAGGCTGTATATTGTCACCCTGTTTATTTAACTTATATGCAGAGTACATCATGAGAAATGCTGGGCTGGAAGAAGCACAAGCTGGAATCAAGATTGCTGGGAGAAATATCAATAACCTCAGATATGCAGATGACACCACCCTTATGGCAGAAAGTGAAGAGGAACTCAAAAGCCTCTTGATGAAAGTGAAAGTGGAGAGTGAAAAAGTTGGCTTAAAGCTCAACATTCAGAAAACGAAGATCATGGCATCCGGTCCCATCACTTCATGGGAAATAGATGGGGAAACAGTGGAAACAGTGTCAGACTTTATTTTGGGGGGCTCCAAAATCACTGCAGATGGTGACTGCAGCCATGAAATTAAAAGACGCTTACTCCTTGGAAGGAAAGCTATGACCAACCTAGATAGCATATTCAAAAGCAGAGACATTACTTTGCCAACAAAGGTCCGTCTAGTCAAGGCTATGGTTTTTCCTGTGGTCATGTATGGATGTGAGAGTTGGACTGTGAAGAAGGCTGAGCGTCAAAGAATTGATGCTTTTGAACGGTGGTGTTGGAGAAGACTCTTGAGAGGCCCTTGGACTGCAAGGAGATCCAACCAGTCCATTCTGAAGGAGATCAGCCCTGGGATTTCTTTGGAAGGAATGATGCTAAAGCTGAAACTCCAGTACTTTGGCCACCTCATGCGAAGAGTTGACTCATTGGAAAAGACTCTGATGCTGGGAGGGATTGGGGGCAAGAGGAGAAGGGGATGACAGAGGATGAGATGGCTGGATGGCATCACCGACTTGATGGACATGAGTCTGAGTGAACTCCAGGAGTTGGTGATGGACAGGGAGGCATGGCGTGCTGCGATTCATGGGGTCACAAAGAGTCGGACATGACTGAGCGACCGATCTGATCTTATCTGAAAACTGCCAGACGGTGATTTTCCAAAGGTCCAGCTCTAGTCCTGGAATCATGCTAATGAAGAGAAGATGCAAAATAAAGAATTGACAAATGGGGAAGACATGGAATAAAGAGGCTGGAGAAAAGTCCTGAATCCATTCTCTCTGGGCAACTGAAGAGCACATCAGAGAATGTAGCCTTTAAATCAAGGGCAAGAGGAAAGCTTTCAATTAAGTCCAGCTAAAAAAGGAGGCTTGATCCTTGGAAGAAAAGCTATGACAAACCTAGACAGTGTATTAAAAAGCAGAGACATCACTTTGCCAACAAAGGTCCACCTAGTCAAACCTATGGTTTTTCCAGTAATCATGTACAGATGTGAGAGTTGGACAATAAAGAAGGCTGAATGCCAAAGAACTGATGCTTTTGAACTGTGGTGCCCTAAAAGACTCTTGAGAGTCACTTGGACTCTGAGATCAAACTACTCAATCCCAAAGGAAATTAACCCTGAATATTCATTGGAAGGACTGATACTGAAGCTGAAGCTCCAATACTTTGGCCACCTGATGCAAACAGCTGACTCACTGGAAAAGACCCTGATGCTGGGAAAGACTGAGGGCAGGAGGAGAAGACTGACAGAGGATGAGATGGTTGGATGGCATCACTGACTCAATGGACATGAGTTTAAACAAACTCTGGGAGATAGTGAAGGACAGGGAAGCCTGTACTGTAGCGCATAGGGTTGCAAAGAGTTGGACACAACTAAGCCACCAAACAACAGCAAAACAAGGAGGGGTCTCCATGGAAATCCCATGCTCATTATTTTTCAGTAAACAGTGCACCCAGAAAAAAAGCACCCACATACAAATATGAATAAATAGAAATAAATACAAACAAAAAAATTCTACCATGTGACCTTTGCAAAAGTACCACAGGGGGTAAAAAAAAGAAAAGGAACAGAGCCTGCAGAAGGTGCATTCAGAAAGCACATCAAGACAACCAGAGAGACAATAATAAAGAAGCAGGGACTTAAATACACATCACAGGCCAATTAGCCCTAACACACAATACAGAACACTCCATCCAACAATGGCAGAATACTCATTCTGAAGTACTCATAAAACACTCTCCGGGATAGACCATATCACAGGCCACAAAACAAGTCTTAATAAATTTCTAAAGACTACCATCATATAAATCATATAGTATCTTTTCCGATCACAATGGAATAAAACTGGAAATCAACTAAAAGAAGAAAACTGAAAAATTCACAAATAATGTGGACTCCAAAACAACAAATGAATCAAAAAGATACCACAAGAGAAATTTAAAAGTGACAAATGAAAACAAAAACCTAGCAGACCAAAACTCACGAGATGCCACAAAAGCAATCCTAAGAGCTAATTTGTAGCTGTACATGCTTACTTTAAAAAAGAAGAGAGATTTCAAATCAACAACCTAAACTCTATGTCTTACAAAACTAGGGGGCAGGGGAAGCTAAACCCAAAGTTAGTAAAAAGGAAGAAATAACAGAGAGCAAAAATAAGTAAAACAGAGAATATCAGAAACAAAACATTAAAATCAACAAAATGAAGGGTTGAAAAAGTCTTTGAAAAAGTGAACAAAATTGACATACCTTTACTTAGGTTCACTAAGGAAAAGGAAGAGGACTCAAATAAAATCAGAAATGAAAGAGAGGACAACACTACCAATTTTACTAAAGGTAACAGAATTATAAGAAAGTACTATGGAAAATTATATGCTAACAAATTGGATAAACTAGGTAAAATGAACAAGTTGTTAGAAATACTCAGTGTACCAAGACTAAATCATGAAGAAAAAGAAACTCTGAATAGACATAAAACTAGTTACTGAATCTGTAATCAAAAACTTCTCAAAAAAGAAAAGTATATCAGATGGCTTCATTGATTAATTAAGAATTAATACCTGGACTTCCCTGATGGCCCAGTGATTAAGAATTCACCTGCGAATGCAGGAGAGACAAGTTCAATCTCCGGTCCAGGAAGATTCCACACGCCTCAGGGCAACTAAACCCAGGGCCACAACTACTGAAGCCCACATGATCTAGAGCCCACGCTCTGCAAAAAGAGAAGCCACCTCAATGAGAAAGCCCATGCCATAACTAGAGAAAGCCCATGTGCAGCAACAAAGACCCAGCACAAAAAGAAAAAAAAAGAATTTTTTTAATTAATACTAATACTTCTCAAACTCTCCCCCAAACTGAAGAGCATTGAAGACTTCTTAGCCTATTCTATGAGGTCAGCATTACCTTAATACCAAAGCCAGACAAAGACATTGCAAGAAAAGAAACCTACAGATCAATATCCCTGATAAATACAGATGCAAAAATCATCAACAAAATACCAGCAAGCCGAATTCAACAGCATATTAAAAGGATCATATCCCTTGACCAAGTGGGATTTACTCCGGGATGCAAAGAAGGCTCAACACAGGAAAATCAATAAATGTAATACACCACACTAACAAAGGGGAAATGTTCACATGATCAACTCAACTGATGCAAAACAGCCATGTGATAAAATTTAAGACTTTTTCAGGATTAAAAACACTCGAAAAACTAGGAATAGATGCAAACAACTTCAACATAATAAAGGTCATATATGAAAAGCCCCCAACTAACATAATACTTGATATGAAAGACCATTTCAAACTTTTCCTCTGAGATCAGGAATGAGACAAGGATGCCCACTTTTGCAACTTCTATTCAATTCAGTACTAGAAGTTACAGTCAGAACAATTATGTAAGACGAAGATATAAAAAGCATTCAAAAGGAAAGGAAGAAGTAAAAATATCTTTGTTTGCAGATAATATGATATCATATATAGAAAGTGCTAAAGATTCCACACACACACACACACACACAAACTTAGAACTACTAAGTTAATGCCGCAGGATACAAAATCAACACACCAAAACTCACCTGCATTTCTATACAGTAACAAAGAACAATCCTGTACACTGAAAGTCAAAAAACACCACTGAAAGAAATTTTAAAAGATATAAATAAATGAAAAGGTGTACTGCGCTCATGAATTAGAAGATTTCCAACGGGAGAAGGTGAGGGTGAGACGCATGGAGAAAGCAGCATTGACACATATCCACTATCATGTGTGAAATAGATGGTTAGTGGGAAGTTGCTAAATAACACAGGAAGCCCAGCCTAGTGCTCTGTGATGACCTAGAGGGGCGGGACAGGGGGAGGGGAGGGGGGGAGATATATATATAAAATTATGACTGATTCGTGGTGTTGTACAGCAGAAACCAACACAAAATTGTAAAGCAATTTTCCACCAATTAAAAAATAAATAAATTTTTTTTAATTTAAATTTATTTATTTTAATTAGAGGCTAAAAAATAAAATTCTTTAAAAAGATGATAATACTACCCAAACCACCTACAGATTCAAAGTTATCCCTTCCAAAATGGTGTTCAAAGGTGTTCTCTGGAAAAACAGAAAAATCCACCCTAAAATTCATATGGAATTTCAAGGGACCTCCAAAAAGCCAAAACAATCTTGAAAAACAAGGACAACATTGGTGGGTTCACAATTCATGATTTCAAAAGTTACCACAAAGCTACAATAATCAAAGCAATGTGGTACTGGCATAAGGACAAAGATATGCCTCTGTATATACAGAGAATAGAGAGCCCAAAAATAAACCTTCACACATATGGTCAAAAGATTTTCAACAAAGAAGTCATGATCATTCACTGGGGGAAAGGAGAGTCCCTTTAACAACTACACTCAGAAACAACAATGCTCAGAAAACAGGATGTCCACATGCCAAAGAAAGAAACTGGACGCTTACCTTGTACCATATATAAAAATTAACTTATAATGTATCAAAGACCTAAATGTAAGAGCTAAAACTATAAAACTCTTAGAAAAAAAATATATATATAGGGGGAAAGCCTCATGACCTTGGATTTAAATTTGAAATTTTTAAAAAAATATTTTTTTTAAAAGAGAGCACATTTTGAACTTCCCTGGTGGTCCAGTAGTTAAGACTTCTCCTGTCAATGCAGGGGACACTTGCTCAGTCCCTGTCCCAGGAAGATTCCACATGCCGCTGGGCAGCTAAGTCCATATGCCACAATTACTGAGCCCTAGTGCCTAGAGCCTGTGTTTGCAGCAAGAGAAGCCACCGCAACGAGAAGCCTGCACAGTGCAGTGAAGGGTAGATCCCACTCACCACAACCAGAGAAAGCCCACATGCAGCAATGATGACCCAGTGCAGCCAAAAATAAATAAATAAGTCTTAAATATAAATATATATATATATCTCAGAACTTTTTATGGTTTCATTTCATCATTGAAAATGTACCATCATATACATAAAACTTCCCTGGTGGCTCAGATGGTAAAGAGTCTACCTGCACTGCGGGAGACCAAGGTTTGATCCCTGTGTGGGGAAGATGCCCTGGAGAAGGAAATGGCAACCCACTCCAGTATTCTTGCCTGGAAAATCCCATGGATGGAGGAGCCTGGCAAGCTATAGTCCATGGGGTCGCAAAGAGTTGGACACGACTGAGAGACTTCACATACATGAAACTGGTGCTACATCTCAGGAGTCAAAAGAAGAAAGCACTTTCAGAGCAGGAGGGAGTAGAAAACATCGTTAAGTGTTTGTTGACAAGGAGAAACAGAGAAGTATAAAATGGTAATAGGCTTTCAGGTTTGACATGGTTGTTGGTGACCTTCAACAGAACAGGTTTAGGAGACCATTAACCCCAGAGCAGAAGGGCGTGCGTGCTGTATGACCAAGAGTGCAGGAAGCAGGGCCGTGCATACAGACTACATTCTGCCAATATATCAATAAGTAGATGCTCAGGTAAGAACAGTAGAACCCTGTGGTTCAAGATTGAGAAAGGAGTATGACAGGGCTGTGTGCTGTCACCCTGGTTATTTAACCTATATGCTGAGCACATCATGAGAAATGCCCAGCTGGATGAGTTACAAAGCTGGGATCAGGATAGGCAGGAGAAATATCAACAACTTCAGACAGGCAGATGATACTACCATAATGGCAGAAAGCAAAGAGGAAACTAAAGAACCTCTTGATGAGGGTATAGAAAGAGAGTGAAAGAGCCAGCTTAAGACTAAATATTAAAAAAACTAAGATCATGGCATCCAACCCCATTACTACATGGCAAATAGAAGGGGAAAAGGTGGAAGTCGTGACAGATTTCCTCTTCTTGGGCTCTAAAATCACTGTGAATGGTGACTTTAGCCGTGAAATCAGAAGACAACTGCTTCTTGGCAGGAAAGCTATGACAAACCTAGAGAGTGTGCTGAAAAGCAGAGACATTACTCTGCCAACAAAGGTCATATAGTCAAAGCTATGGTCTTCCCAGTGATCACGTACAGTTGTAAGAGCTGGACTGTAAAGAAGGCAGAACACCAAAGAACTGATGCCTTCGAACTGGTGGTGCTGGAGAAGAATCCTGAAAGTCCCCTGGACAGCAAGGAGGTCAAACCAGTCAATCTTAAGTGAGATCAACCCTGAACATTCACTGGAAGGACTAATGCTGAAGGTGAAACTCCAGTATTTTGGTCATGCGATGTGAACAGACGACTCATGGGAAAAGTCCCTGAAGCTGAGAAAGATCAAGGGCAGAACAGGGCATCAGAGGATGAGATGGCTGGACGGAATGACTGACACAATGAACATGAACTTGGGCAAGCTCCAGGAGATGGTGAGGGACAGGGAGGTCTGGCACACTGTGGTCCATGGGGTCGCAAAGAGTCGAACACAACTGGGAGACTGAACAACAACAACAACAAGGTAGGAAAGCAGCTTTACTGCTGCTGCTGCTTCCTGTTTAACCAATAGTTTTGTGGATGAAATGGAGAGGGAGAGCTAGATAAAGAGAGAGCTGTGTGTTGAAAAAAATCACTGGAAAATAACAGCATTATAATGGTCTTGATCAGGCTCCAAACTCAAGATTTGTACATTTTTCTAAATGGCTTAAGATTTGTACATTTTTCTAAATGGTTTCCCTGGTGGCTCAAGTGGTAAGGAATCCACCTGCAATGTAAGAGACCCAGGTTCGATCCCTGGGTCAGGAAGATCCCCTGGAGAAGGGAATGGCTACTCACTCCAGTATTCTTGCCTGGAGAACTCTGTGGACAGAGGAGCCTGGTGGGGTACAGACCATGCGGTCACAAAGAGCCAGACATGACTGAGCAACTAACACTAAATGTAAACTTTACCTCAAAAAAAGAAAGGATCCTAAACTAACACTGAACTCTAACACTGAACTCCTAGTGTTTAGGAGTGAAGTGTACTGATGTCTGCAACTTACTTTGACTTGAATGATAAAAATAAGATGGATGGATAGAGAGGTGAACAGATATGTGATAAAGCAAATGTGGTAAATGCTAATACTAGGGTCTAGATGATATGTTCCCTGGTGGGTTACTACAAGCTGTCTGTATTTTGAAAAAGTTCACATAGAATGTTGAAGAAAAGGCAACCACCATAAAGCTACAGACTGATTTCCAATCTACGTAACTTAATCAAAATTAAGACATTCTCAAGACTGAAGATGTGGAAAGCCTTATCTGTTTAAAGAGGTGTACAGAGAGACGGGAAGCAGCCAGCACTCACCTATAGACTGAGATGTGAATGCTGCTACGATCTGGGGGCTGGCCAAGGCCTCCAGCCGGTTCTTCAACGCCTCCAAGTGCACACATTTTTCTGAGTAGTCTGGTGTATCAACGAGCATCATTAGGCTGTTCTGCATACCTGTGAGCTTGGCTGAAATCACAGCTATGTCCTATAAGAAGACCAGAAGAGAGGATATTTATGTTAAGACACTCCAATGAAGAGAACATGGCTCATCAACACTTCATGTTCAGTATTACTAGTCTTCAAACAAAAGCAAATTAAAACAAAGAAGCGCCATTTTCCTCCTAACAAACTGGAAAAACTTCTGAAAAATTATAACAGCTATCTTTGGGAAGGGTGCAAAGAAAAAGTTTTTCTAAATTTATATTTTTTCTGGGGGGAAAATCAGCAATATGCATCAAAAGCCTTAAAAATATTTACATCCTTAGAACTTGGCATTTTCTGTCCTAGAAATCTAAGGAAAAAATCAGAGGGACAAAGAAATATTAATGTATTAAATTGACTAATGTGATTTTAGTGTTGTTATAACAAAGACCCAGAAGGAACCTAAATCTTCCATAATAACAAATAAAATATAGATTATGACACTCATAATCTATGTGAAATATTGAATAGTCATTAAAATGTGAAATATATGTGAAATATTGTACAGTCATTAAAAATCATGTTTGAGGGCTTCCCTGCTGGCTCAGTGGTAAAGAATCCACCTGCCAATGCAGGAGACAAGAGTTTGATTCCTGGTCTGGGAAGATCCCTTAGTTGCCATGGAGCAACTAAGCCCAGACACCACAACTACTGAGCCAGCGCTCTAGAGCCCAAGAGACACAACTACTGAAGCAAGAACACCCTAGAGCCCGTGCTCTGCAACAAGAGAAGCCACTGCAGTGAGAAGCCCCTGCTCATCGCAACTAGGGAAAAGCCCAAGCAGCAACAAAGACCCAGCACGGCCAAAAGTACGTAAATAAATTTAAATATTTTTTAAAATCATGTTTTGAAAAGTATTAATTACACAGAAAAATATCTACAACTTATCATTACGTGAAATAAACAACAAAAAGGCCATACAAACACTAGAATATACAGAAACATGTATATATTGGGTTGGCCAGGAAGTTCACTTGGGTTATTCCATAATATCTTACGGGAAACCCAAATGAATTTTCTGGACAACCCAACATATACCTACAATATATGCATCATAAAAGACAGTACAAAAGTATAGATTTTTACAAACATCTAGAAAAATACCTAACAGACATTAAAAAAAAAAAAATACTAAGGGCACAGGATCATTCTGTTTTGTTCCTTGCATTTTTCTCAATTTTCCAAATCTTGTAAGACACACATAAGTTATGTTTATAAATAGAAAACTAAACTCTATTTTAAAAAAGAATGAAAAGAGTAAGGAAACATATTTCACTGCAGTGTTTGACAGGTGCCCATGATGCCTCAGACACCGTCTTAAAGATGGTTGAGACAAAAAGACAAGGAGGGTCACAGTGCAGGCCCTGAATGCACAATGAATGACTTGGGGGAGAAAGATTATGAGACACTTTAGGAGGATGGCTCATGGGCTTCCCTGGTGGTCCTGTGGTTAAGACTTCACACTTCCAATGCAGGGGGTGCGGGTCTGACCCTTGGTCAGGGAACTAAGACCCCACATCACGTGTGGGGTGGCCACTAGATAAAATAAAAAGAGCTTGGCTCAAGGGTCACAGGAGCACAGAGGAGGGGCCGTGAGTTCCGCTCATTGGAGAGGCCAGGAGCCAGCAAGGAGAGATGTAAAAGGAGGTGGCACTTAACTGCCTCGAGGGACAAGCGGAGGCTACTGTCCTGTAAAGAAAAGTAGAGCGGGGACAGCTCAGGCAGGGAACAGGGAACAGGCATGAAAAGGGATGGGGTGTTCACAGTCTGGATCAGGCAGAGGCTGAAGTCACACAGAGGGAGTGGCCGGAGGAACAGCTGTAAACACAGGCACCCAGAGCCCTGTGAGGAAGGACAGGTTGTGGCCTGTAGTGGGTGTAGAATTTATCAGATGGAAAATGCGAAGTTGATAGAGGTTAAGATGGGGGTGGGTTGGGGGTGTGAGGGACAGGGAAATGCCACATGCCAATCTGTGCTTTAGAAGATGCCCTGGACACGTGGGGTGGGGGGCGGATAACCTGGGATCAGGGAGGGCCTTGATGGCAAGGAGGCGAGTGGACGGTTGCTGAAACGGTCTAGGAGCAAAATGACGACAAAACCACACCAGGGGGCGCCAAGAGGGACAGAAAGAACAGACGACAGAAGAGAAAGAGAGGAGGGGCAGGGAGAAGGGGGCGGTGAAGGGCCGCTAGGTTTCCAGGTAGGTAAACGTGGACAGAAAAGGAAGCGTTAACCCAAGAGAGGGGCAGTGGAGCAAGTGGAGAGTGGCTTTGGCCAGAAACAGTAAATTCTGTTTTTTAAGAGCCTGGGAGAGTTCAGCTAGATGCTTTGGGTCTTGTGGGCAGTGAGTTCTGAATATCAAGAGGGTTGGGAAGAGAAAAAAACAAGATGTAACCGTTAGCTTTGTTGCTGCTGTTCAATTGCTAAATCCTGTCCGACTCTTTGCAACTTCGTGGACTGTAGCCCACGAGGCTCCTCTGTCCATGGAATTCTCCAGGCAAGAATACTGGAGTGGGTTGCCATTCCCTTCTCCAGGGGATCTTCCCAACCCAGGGACCGAACCCAAGTCTCCTGCTTGGCAGGCATATTCTTTACCATCTGAGCCACCAGGGAAGCCTAACAACAACAAAACAATACAGCATCCGCTAAACAAGAAACCTACCTGAGTCTTAAACGTCTCCTCGATATCAGCACTCAACGTGCTCCATTTGTCGGCTTCTTGAAGAGATTCTGCAGCAAGCTGCATCCTGGACTTGACCTGGTCGATTTCTACCAACACCTAGAAGACAGATGAGGGTCTCAGACACTAAGGAAGCGGCAGTTCCATTTTCTCCGCCTTCCGCAAGTAACTCGAAACCTAAGTATCATGATACGGTCCTGCCTTAGAGAACTCTATACCCGGCACAACACTGATCGCATGGTTAAACGTTCAGTGATGCTGAAGAGATGAATAAGCTAAAAGTGCTAAACAAAACAGTAGTCTGAGTGTTTGGCAGAATTCTGAGGGGTGGCCTCCTGCTGGGAAGGTAAACATCTTCCAAAAACAAGAGTCAACAATTAGGAACCAAAATACCTGCATCGACTGAGATGTGTCCTGTTCAAACTTTTTAATGTCCTCCTTGACAAGAATCATTTGTTCTTTCAGAAAAGACGCCTCCTGTTTAAGGGCTTCGACATCACGGAGCACTTTGGGCATGTTCTGGAGGGCCTGGTGACTTGTTTCTGCAGTGAGAACCCAAGAACCAAAGGTGAACACCAGACCACTCACCAGTGAACAATATGAATAAATCAGATGACAGGAAGCGAATCTTCCCTAAGGCTCTATGAGCCACGTGGTTTTCTGAGCCTGTGTTGGGGGCGGGGGCGCGTGGGGGGAGCTGGTCTCTGCTGGGACCCTGTCTTCCCCAGGATGATGGTAAAAGCCCTAATAAACCATCAACCTGACCCACCACCACTGAGTTAAAGTGCAACTTCTTTTTTTTTTTTTGGTTCTGCCATGCTGCTTGCAAGATCTTAGCTCCCTGACGAACCCAGACCACCCCAGGAGTGAAAGCAAAGAGTCCTAACCACTGGACAGGCGGGGAATTCACATGAAACTCCATTTCCAGGAAGGAGAAGGGAGGAATCTGACACTGGTGAATGCCAGCTCTGCACCCCAAGCTTTCCATACATCACTTAACATACACAGCAGTCATTAGCAGCTGCCTCTTACAGATGAGAAAGCTAATGCTCAGAGAGGTTAAGTAACTTGCCCAATATTTCACAGAGCTGAAGCCAAGGAGTGTCTGGACCCAATGTCTACTTCCGTGGTCTTTTCAAAATGCAGTCCACAGACCATTGGTAACAGTCGGAATGCAGTTAAAATGCAGGTCCCTGGGTCACCTGCCAGAGATTCTTATTTAGGAATCCTGGTAGGAGATCAAGGAACCTGTATTTTTTTTTTTTTTTTTAACAGACATCCCAAGTGTAGAATAAAATCTGAAAATCCTCACAGATCAGGAGGTGTTATCTGGAAAAGGCATAATCCTTTAGTCCTTTAAAGAGCAATTCACTGGGGAATCAATCAAAGAAGTTCAGAGCCTTCTGCTCCTGGTACCAGTACATTGAATGGAACTTTAACATAGAAAACACACTTTAAGAACCTGTTCACCCTGCTCTGCCATAAAACAAAATTCTGTCTCCAGCACCGACCTTAAGTAAAGTTTTATGACTAACGAAACAAAGGCAGAACACACAAAGATTTCTTCAAAGCACAGAGGCCTCCTGATTTTTAACAGGCTGTTATGGCCCTGGCCGGCCCCTTGCCTGCTAAACCTCAGAGTCACTCTTCAGGTCTGGTTGGTTCCCTGTGAACTTCTTCCCCCTCCGCCTCTCCACAGCACCCTCAAATTTAGTTCTTTCTAGAATCTATTTTAAAACTGTCACCTCCCGTGGGCGCCTCTGGAAGGGTAAGGGCCAAATCTCCATCGGAGCGGGGGCTGGGGGACCACCTAAGGTGATGGTAACCTTCTACGTCTTGATGGGGGGTGAGTTGCATTAGCCGTACACACCTGTCAAAACCCATCAAACAGATCAGATAAGGTCCCTCCATTCCACCTTACATAAATTTTATCTAGCGAAAAAAAAAGAGCTATAAACAAGAACTGAACTCTATAATGTTTAGGGTTCTGAATGAAATGTTTAAAGGGCGAAGTGTACTGATATCTGCTATTTATTTTTAAATACATCAAAAATAAGACGGATGGATGGATAGAGGGATGGACAGATGTGCAATAAAGCAAGACTAGCCACTGCTCACTGCAGAATCTAGTCAATGGCTGTTTGGAATTTCACTACAAATTTCCGCAGCATTGTGGCACGTTTGGCACCTCCATTCACGGTTGCTCAGAACAAGGATCTGCCATCATTCTTGATTTTCTCCCCTTATCCCTCATTCCAATCCATCAGCAAGTTCTCCCTTCTCCTGAAAATACCTTAAAGCCACCCGTCTCTCCCCATCTCTACTGCCAGAAACCCAAGTGAAGCCACGGTCACCTCTCTTCTGGACTAGAGCAATGGTCTCCTGAATGCCAACTTAAATCATCTCATTGTCCTGCTTAAAAATCCTCCAGTACCTTCCCACTACACACACTTTAAATCAAACCCAGACTCTTTTTTTTTTTTTTTTTTTTTTTTAAACCCAGACTCTTTAATGTGACAGTAAATGCATGATCTGGCCCCTGCCAACGTTTCCAACCTAAGAATGGATCTTGTTTAACACTGCATCTCTGGACCCTGCAGAATAGTTTGTGCCCAAAAAATATTTGCTGACTGAATGAATAATGAATCAATCCTCCCTATTAGGGATCCTCAACAACTCCAGTTTCAACCTCTGCAATAACTTCTTCTTACCACAGACTTGGGACCTTGTCTCATTGTCCCTAAAAATAAAGCTTTAAACCTTCTATGGCTTCTCACTACTTACAGAAGCGGTCCCCAACATTTTTGGCACCAGGGACCAAAATTTCCAAGGACCTGAGAAGCTGGAAAGGGGCGGGGCAGGGGATGGTTTTGGGATGATTCTGGGATGATTTAAGAGCATTGAATTTATTGAGTTCATTGTGCAGGAAGTGGAGCTTCCTGTAAAAGTGAGCAACGGGAGGTGGCTGTAAATTACAGATGAAACTTCCCTCTCTTGCCCACCGCTCACCTCCTGTGGCCCGGTTCCTAATAGTTTCCAGAGGTTGAGAACCCCTGGCCTATAGGATGAAAACCAAACCCTTAGGATGGCCAGAAAAGCCTTTCACAGTCTGATCCTAATCTACTTTTCTACCTTATTTCCAGTGGAAATTCCCCCTCATGGAAGTGTAATCCTCCAATAATAATAATAATAAGGACTAATATTCATTGATGCTACTGATGAAGCTCTATTTGAACTTCTCACTTTTCTCTGGACTGGGTAGGTCTCTTTATACCCTCCTGCCTCTACAAGTGTTCCCTCTCCCTTTAATACCAAAGAGGTAGTAAAGTATAATGGATAAGAGCCTGGGATCTGGAACCAGTCGCTTGGGTTCAAATCCAGTTTCCCCATTCATTAGCAATACGATGCTGTGCAAGTTACTACCTTCAGCTGCAGTTTCTACAACTATAAAGTGGGAATAATAACTGTGCCTACCTCTAAGGATTACTGCCATGTTTAAATAAGATAATCATGCTGGGGGAGGGGGCGGCACTATTAACATTTTCTCCAGGACACTTCTTCATTGCACAGGGCTGTCCCAAGAACTGTAGGACATTAAGTCTGGGAGCCTCTATGATATGTCCCTCTCCTCCCCAACAAGCTGAAGCTTTTTAAAAATAGCTTTACTGATGAATAACTTACTGGCATACAATTCACTCACTTCAAATATACAAGTCAATGATTTTTAGCAAATTTAACAAGGTGTATTATCTCCACAAGAACATTGACATCAGCCAAAAAACTCCTTCCTGCCACTTTGCACTTAATCTCTGCTTCCACCCCAAGCCCTGGGAAACCACTAATCTGCTTTCTGTCTCTACAAATTTACCTCTTCTGGACATTTCAGACACATGAAATCATGCACTATGTACTCTTCTGCATCTCGCTTCCTTCACCAAGGATAAAGCTTGTTCCCTTATGTTGCTGAGTGCTATTCCATATTTTGTTTATCCACTCACCAGGTGATGGACATTTATGCTGTGTCTATGATAGCGTAAGGCTATCCAAGGGAATACCCTGGTGGTTCAGTTGCTAAGACTCTGTGCTCCCAATGCAGAGGGCCCAGGTTCAATCCCTGGTTGGGTAACTAGATCCTGCATGCTGCAACAAAGAGTTTGAATGCCACAGCTAAAGATCCTACAGGCCCTAATGAAGACTGAAGACCCCTCATGCCACAGCTAAACACCGGTGCAGCCAAATAAAGTAATTAAAATAATTTGTTTTAAAAAGACCATGGATTACTACGTATTAAGTAGCTCTTTTTACAGAAGTACATACAAAGCCCTTAAAACAGTGCCTGACGTATACCAAGGACTCAGATATTTGACATCATATCATTATTATTAAAATCCTCCCCAAACTTCCCTGTAGCTCATAAAGTAAAGAATCTGCTTGCAATGCAGACCTGGCTTTGATCCCTGGGTCAGGAAGATCCTCTGGAAAGGGAACGGCAACCCACTCCAGTATTCTTCCCTGGAGAATCCCATGGACAGAGGAGCCTGGTGGGTGATAACAGGCCATGGGCTCGCAAAGAGTCAGACACAACTGAGAGACTAAGCATAATGTCTTCCTCATCTTTGCCCTGTGAAGCCTTCCTTCAAGGCCTAACACAGGGAAAGCCCTTTATGAACCTCCCAGGCAAGAGACAATTGCTGCCTTCATCTAGCTCTCAGCTTCCAGTTCTGTTCTCAGTAAATCTACCCTTCATTGTAATTAAATTGTTCACGTGTCTTCCCCACAAGGCAGCAAACTCCAGAAAGATAAACTTTTCACCCCCGGTGCTCATTTCTTGACAAGTGCACAGTAGATACATGAAATTATTATTAACTCTGGTGTGTATTTTTTTTTATAATTCACTATTCTGGTTAGTTAATTTGATACTTTAAAGTCTCCCATTAGGACTTCCCTGGTGGTGGTCCAGTGGTTAAGAATCCACCTGCCAATGCACAGGACACTGGTTCAATCCCTGGTCCAGGAAAATCCCCACATGCTACAGAGCAACTAAGCTCATATGTCACAACTACTGAGCCCGTGAATCCTAGATCCTGTGCTCTAAAGCAAGAGTAACACCACAATGAGACCACGAACAGCAACTAGAGAGTAGCCCTCCACTCTCTACAACTAGAGAAAGTCCGAGTGCAGCAACAAAGACCCAGCACAGCCAAAAATGGAAGAAAAAAAAAAAGTCTCCAATCAGGATAGCCCATCTTCCTCACTGACACAGAGAGCCACTATAAGAGGGGTGTGGGGGAAGGATGGAGTGGGAGTCTGAACTTAGCAGACGCGGACTATTATATATAGAATGGATAAACAAATTCCTACTTGGTGTACAGCACAGGAAATGATCTATATTCAATATGCTGTGACAAACCATAATGGAAAAGAATGGGATAAAGAATGCATATATGTAAGTATATACAGTCAGTCAGTCAGTTCAGTCGCTCAGTCGTGTCCAGCTCTTTGCAACCCCATGGAAGCAGCATGCCAGGCCTCCCTGTCCATCACCAACTCCTGGAGTTTACTCTAACTCATGTCTATTGAGTCAGTGATACCATCCAACCATCTCATCCTCTGTCGCCCCCTTCTCCTCTTGCCTTCAATCTTTCCCAGCATCAGGGTCTTTTCAAACGAGTCAGCTCTTCGCATCAGGTGGCCAAAGGATTGGAGTTTCAGCTTACTGAATACATATATATAACATGTATAACTGAATCACTTTACTGTACAGTAGACATTAACACAACATTGCAAATCAACTACAGGTAACAAGATCAATTTTTTTTAAATCCATTAAAACAATGTCTTCCCTATACATCTTCTATATTCCTTTTGCCAAATCTAAGAATCAGTTGACCAGTTATTTCATCTTCTTAAAATTCACTCCAGTAAGTTTTAAAAGGTAACTTGACAGCATTGCCGAAAGTGGAAAGCAAGATCCCAAATCTGCAAGTGCTGCAGAGAGACGAGCAGCGGGGCTGAGACCTGGATGTCCCCACGAGGACTGCGCGGGAACCAGACCCGGGCTCGCTCGCTCTCCACGCGAGGCGCTGACATTTACTGGCCACTACGTGCACCCCCGCGGACCCCGGGCCCGTTAGAGAGCTCTGCCCGGCCGCTCACCCTCCACGGCGTGGTTCACCTCTTGGATGAACAACTGCAGCTTCATCACCAGGGTGGCTGCGTGGCTGTCCGCCTTCCCGGCCGCCGCCTCCTTGGGGCCAGCCCTGAAGGCCGCGTTGATCCACTCCTTCACGTCGAAGTCTTCCGCCAGGAACTTGGAGAAGTCCATGGTTGCACCGTCGCAGCTCGTCGTCCAAGCCTGAAGACCTGGCTCCGGGCGGCCACTCGGCTGCAGAAGCAGGCAGCCCTGCGAGAGCACCCGCGGCAGCCTGGGAAGCAGCGGGCGGGGACCGACCGCGCCGGAGACAGACCCCTCCACAGCCTCTGGATCAGCGCGCTGATGTGTACGCCCGGGATTGACCCTCGCCGCGCGCCGTACTTCTTCCGGAAGTAGGTAGCCGTTACTATAGTGATTGCAGACGTTCCGGGAAACGCGGCGGGCTGCGAACGTCCAACAGGAGGAGCGTCCCTCTTCCTCTGCTAAAAGCCGGCTGGGCGCTTAAATATGTGCTTACTCTAAAGCCCTTACTTTTATTAGCACACTTAGTCCTCACAGTCCTTTCAGTGCTATTGTTCTCTCCCAACTTAAAGTGGAAGAACTGAGGCAGTTAAGCAAGTTGTTCAGTATCACGTAGCTAGAATGTAGCGCAGTGGGATTTGAACTCAGGCAAGCCTACTACTGAAACCTGAATTCTTTGCCGAGCTTCAGTGCCTTCCCAAAGCGGGCAGACGAATTTACGTGACCCGGTCTCTGCCCACCACGCTTCCAGCTCCTGTCTCACTGTTCTAGCCACGCTGGCCTCCTGTCCGTGGCCTGAGACACAAAACTCTGGAATTCGCCATTCGGTACTGTTTCCTCTAGCTTAAAGCAATGTGATACCTCGGGAAAGAGATATCTGGGAAGGCCTCCTTTGTTATAGGATTCAAAATTTAAAAAGCAAACAAAAGCATCCTTTGGTTACACTGTGCTTAATTTTGCCATTTATCTGTTCTCATCCAGGCATACTCCAATTCAGTGCATACAGTAGTTCCTGAAGACTATACAGCTAAGAACCTAAATCCGCAAATTATGAATAGGAAAGATAATACGCTCGCCTGGTAGAAGCAAACTGATCTAGTCCCGTGGCATGCTCAGAAGACTTGGGTGCCTGTAATTGCCGTATGCCCCTCTCCTCCCCGAGGAGCTGAAGTTTAAAAAAAAAAAAAGCTTTATTGATTAATAACTTACAGGGCATACAGTTCACTCGCTTCAAATATACAATCCAACGATTTTTAGCAAATTTAACAAGGTGGGGTATCTTCACAAGAACATTTCCATCAGCCAAAAAATTCCTCCCTGCTTGTTTGCACTTAATCTCTGCTCCCACCCCCAAGTCCCAGGAAGCCACTGATGTGCTTTCTGTCTCTACAAATTTACCTTTTCTGGACATTTCAGACACATGAAATCATGCACTATGTAGTCTTCTGCATCTGGCTTCTTTCACCAAGCATAAAGTTTGTTCCCTTACGTTGCTGTTGTATTTCATTGTGTGGATATGACATATTTTGCTTATTCATGCACTAGTAGATGGACATTTATGCTGTTTCTAGTTTAAGGCTATTAGAGAGGTTTCCCTGGCAGTCCAGTGGCTAAGACTTTGTGCTCCCAATGCAGGGGGTCCGGGTTCAATCCCTGGTCAGGGAACTAGATCCCATATATGACAACTAAGACCTGGCAGTCAATTAAATAAGGCTATTAGAAATAATGCTGCTGTGAACGTTCACTAAATGTCTTTGTGTGGACATGTTTTCATTTCTTTTGAATAGATTCCTAGGTGTGGAACTAAGTGGTAAGATAGATTTATGTTTAATTTTTAAAGAAACTGCCAAACTTATCCCCCATACCACTTTACATTACAGTCAATGAGGTATGAGGGTTCCAGTTCCATTTGGTATGTAGTGGTAAGTCTTTGTTGCCTTAATTTGTATTTCCCTAATAGCTAATGATATTGAACACCTTTTCATGTGCTTATTAGCAGTTCTTACCTCTTCTTTGATGAAATAAATTTTCAAAATTTTTGCCCATTTTCAATTGGCATTGCTTATCTTCATATTCAGAGAAGGCAATGGCACCCCACTCCAGTACTCTTGCCTGGAAAATCCCATGGACAGAGGAGCCTGGTAGGCTGCAGTCCATGGGGTCGCTAAGAGTCTGGCACGACTGAGCGACTTCACTTTCACTTTTCACTTTCATGCATTGGAGAAGGAAATGGCAACCCACTCCAGTGTTCTTGCCTGGAGAATCCCAGGGACAGGGGAGCCTGGTGGGCTGCCATCCAGGGGTCGCACAGAGTCGGACACGACTGAAGTGACTTAGCAGCAGCAGTAGCAGCATCTTCATATTGCGTGCATCCTCAGTCGCTTCAGTCGTGTCCGACTCTGTGTGACCCAATGGACAGTAGCCTGCCAGGCTCCTCTGTCCATGGTCTTTTCCCGGCAAGACTACTGGAGGGATTGCCATGTCCTCCTCCAGGGGATCTTCCTAACCAGGGGATTGAAACCTGTCTTCCTGAGTCTCCTGCACTGTAGGCAGATTCTTTACCTCTGAGCCACTGGGGAAGGTCTGTCTAAATATTATTGAACTGCAAAGCTATTTATGTATTTTGTATGTAATTCCTGAATTAGAGGTGTGGTTTGCAAATATTTTTTCTCAATCTATAGCTTGTCTTTTCATTTTCTTAATGATGCCTTTTGAGGAGCATACATTTTTAATTTTGATAAATTCCATTATCTTTCTATTTTATGAATTATACTTTTGATATTATATGTAGGAAATCTTCACTTAACCAGAAATCATAAACTTATATATTTTTCTCTAGAAGTTTAAAAATTTTAGCTCTTACATTTAGATCCAGTTTGAAATCATTTTTTGTGTATGATATGAGGTAAAGGTCTAAGTTCTTTTTTTCTTTCTTTCTTTTTTTTTTTTTTTTTGCATGCAGATATACAACTCTCCCTGCCTGCAATGCAGGAGACCCAGGTTTGATCCCTGGGTCGGGAAGATCCCCTGGAAAAGGAAATGGCAATCCACTCCAGTATTCTTGCCTGGAAAATCCCATGGACAGAGGAGCCTGGAAGGCTACAGTCCAGAGGTTTGTGAAGAGTTGGATACAACTGAGTGACTGACACACACATACAACTCCAACTCTCCCAGGACCATTTGTTGAATAGACTTTTCCTTCTCCTCTGAATTGCCTTTAGATCTTTGTCAAAAATCAAATGACATAAATGTAAGGGTTTCTGCACTTTAATTCTGTTCCATCATCTATACTCCTATTCTTGTACCAATACCAAACTGTCTTGATTCTGTAGTTTACATAAGTTTTGAAATCTGGTAATGTAAGTCCTCTCATTTTATTCTTTTAAAAAATTGTTTTGCTACTCCATACCGTTTGCATTTCCATATACATCTTATAATCAGCTTATCAATTTCTACCCCAAAAGTTGCTGGAATAGAGATCATATTGAATTTATAGATCCATTTGAGAACTGGCATCTTGACAGGGTTGAGTCTTCAAATCCATGAACATGAAATGCCTCTCCATTTATTTAGAGCAGAATTTTCAACCTTGGTGCTATTGACATTTGGCACCAGATAATTTTTGTTGTGGAGGGCTGTCCGATGCATTGTAAAATGTTTAACTGCATTCTTGGCCTTTACTCACTAGATGCCAATAGCATCCCCTCCCCCAAACTGTGACAACCAAAAATGTGTCCACATTACAGCTGTCCCCTAGTAGGAACAATAGTAGTCAAACATTGTACATTGTAAATGTCTTCTACTACTTTTGCTAAATGTATTCCAAAGTATTCATTTTAATACTACTGTGAATGAAATTTTCTTAATTTGATTTTCATATTGTTCCTTGTGTTAGAAACACACTTGATTTTTGTATGATTCTCTTGTATCTCTTGAACATCTAAATTCAGTTCTAGTTTGTGTGTGTCTATATGTATGCTGGAGAACTGAGTTCGATTCCTGGGTTGGGAAAATCCCATGGAGAAGGAAATGGCAACCCACTGCAGTATTCTTGCCTGAAGAATCCCATGGACAGAGGAGCCTGGCAGGCTACAGTCCATGGGGTCGCGTGAGTCAGACATGACTTAGCACTGTCTTTCTTTTCTTTTGTCTTTCTGTGTGTGTGATTTGTCCACATACAGAATCATGAAAAAATGAAAAATTTTCCTTTTTTTCTCCAGGTTGGATGTCTTTCTTTTTTCCATCTACTAAATGTGCTGGTTAGAATCTTCAGTGCAGTGTTGAACAGAAGTGGCAACAGACATCCTTTTAAGGATCTGTCTTTAGCATCCAGTCTTTAATCATGAAGTACGATGCTAGTTCTACGTTTTTCATAGTTGCCCTTTTTTTAAGTCGAGGAAGTTTCGTTCTGTTCCTGTTTTTTCATCAGTATGTTAAAATATTGTATTTTATAAATTGTGTGGTTTATTCATATGATGTATAAGTATACAGCAGTAGTTTTTTGGATGGTAAACCAATCTTGCACTCCTGGGATAAATTCTACTTGGTCATGGGGTATAACAATTTTATATGTTACCAGATTTGCTTTGTTAATATTTTGTTGAGGATTTTCATGTCTATGTTCATGGGGGAAGTTAGCCTGTAATATCATTTTGTGATCTTCGTCTAATTTTGGTTTAAGGATATCACTGGTCTCATAGAATGATCCACATAGAAGGATGTGATCCTTCCTTCTCCATTTTCTGAGTTTGTAAAGATTATAACGTCTCTTCTTTAAATAGCTGACAGGATTCAAAGTGAAGCCATCTGGGCCTGGACTTTTCTTTGTGGGAAGATTTAAAATTATTAATTCAACTTTTTTACTTGTTATAGATCTATTAAGATTTTGTTTCTTCTTAAATCAGTTGGTATGTTGAGAAATTCTACAAATTTGTCCATTTCATCTAATCTGTGAAATTTTTTGGCAAAAAATTATAACATTCTCTTATAATCCTTTTTAACTTCTGTAGAATTGGTAGTAATTGCCCCTCTTTATTTCTTGACTTTGGCAATATTTGTCTTTTTTTCCCTTGGTGGTCTATCTAGCTAAAGTTTGTTGATTTTATTAAAGTTTGTTAATTTTATTTTTCCAGAAATCAAGGAAAAACTAAAGACCCTCTTGATGAGGGTGAAAGAGAAGAGTGAAAAAGCTGGCTTAAAACTCAGCATTTAAAAATCTAAGATCATGGCATCCAGTCCCATTACTTCATGGCAAACAGATGGGGAAAAAATGAAAACAGGGACAGATTTTATTTTCTTGGGCTCCAAAATCAATGCAGATAGTGACTACAATCATGAAATTAAAAGACGATTGCTCCTTGGAAGAATAGCTATGAAAAACCTAGACAGTGTATTAAAAAGCAGAGACACCACTTTGCCAGAAAAGGTCCCTAGAGTCAAAGCTATGGTTTTTCCAGTAGTCATGTAGTGAATGTGAAAGTTGGACCATGATGAAGGCTGAGTGCTGAAGAATTGATGCTTTTAAATGTGATGCTGTAAAAGACTGCTGAGAGTCCCTTGGACTGCAAGGAGATCAATCCTAAAGGAAATCAACCCTGAATATTCACTGGAAGGACTGATGCTGAAGCTGAAGCTCCAGTATTTTGGCCAACTGATGGGAAGAGCTGACTCACTGGAAGACACTGATGCTGGGAAAAATTGAGGGTAGAAGGGCGACAGAGGATGAGATGGTTAGATGGCATCACGGACTCAATAAACATGAGTTTGAGCAAATTCCGGGAGATAGTGAAGGCCAGGGGAGCCCGGCACATGGCAGTTCATGGGGTCACAGTCAGACATGACTCAGTGAGCAACGTGAACCACCACCACCTTGCTTCAGCCTTCTACTCCCTCCCCTCTCTGCTGAGCTACTGTTACCATAGACAGTATGTTTCTTTGTTATAAACACAAGACATTTTTTATTATTGTTTTGTGCAATTGTCTTTTAATTAAAAGTACCTTCACCAGTATTTTTTGCTTCTTCATGTAGACTTATTGTTCACTTCATTTCAGCCTGAAGAACTTTAAGAAAGCTTTTTTCACAAGACAAATCTGCTTGCATCAAATTATCTGCCTTTAGTTGGGTATATCTTTATTATACCTTCATTTTTGAAACACAGTAATGCTGGATAAGAATTCTTTCCTACTCAGACCATTGAATATGTCATCCCACTGCCTTCTCTATTGTTTCCAGTGAGAAGTCAGCTCTTAATCTATTATGAGCTTATTGTATGTGGTAAGTCATTTTTCTCTAAAGGCTTTCACAATTTTATCTTTAGCTTTTAAGTTTGGCTACAATGTGTCTAGGTCTGGGTTTCTTTGACTTTATCTTACTTGAAGCTTGTTGAGTTTTATAGATGTGTAATGTTTTTCAGCAAATTTGGGAAGGCTTTGGATGTTATTTCTTCAACCAACTTTTCTGCCCCTTTTTCTCACTTGTCCTTAGGGGACTCCCATTATGTATATGTTGGTGTGTATTTGGTCACCATACACCTAATTGTGTCTCACAGATCTCTGCAGCTTTATATATCTTTCTTGTTTTTTCTGCTATTCAGATTGAGTAACTTCTATTGGCCTATCTTGAGGCTCACTGAGTGTTCTTAGGAATGAAGTCACTCGTGGCAGGACAAGATTGAAGACATCTAGGTACCTGACCCGGAGAAGGCAATGGCACCCCACTCCAGTACTCTTGCCTGGAGAGTCCCATGGACGGAGGAGCCTGGTAGGCTGCTAAGAGTCGGACATGACTGAGCAACTTCACTTTCACTTTTCACTTTCATGCATTGGAGAAGGAAATGGCAACCCACTCCAGTGTTCTTGCCTGGGGAATTCCAGGGACGGGGGAGCCTGGTGGGCTGCCGTCTATGGGGTCGCACAGAGTCGGACACGACTGAAGCGACTTAGCAGCAGCAGGTACCTGACCATGGACTGCACACCAGTCCTAGGTCCACTACCTTTGCGGTCCTTGAATTTGCAAGTGGTATGGATTGAATTGTCTCTCCCCCCACCGCCCAGCCCCCAGGAGAGATACAAATCCTAACCCCTAGTCCTTCTGAATGTGACTTTGATTGGCAGTGGCATCACTGCAGATGTAACTAGTTAAGATGAGATCATACCAAGTAGGGTGAGTCCTTAATCCAGTAAGATCGGTATCCTTACAGGACGGTCATGGGAGAACACAAAGTGACCATGAAGGCAGAGACTGCAGTGATGCAGCTACAAGCTAGGGAGGGCCAAAGACTGTCACAGACCCCAGGATTCTCCTACTGGTTTCAGGAAGAGCATGGTCCTCATTTTAGACTTCTAGCCTCCAGAACCACCAGACAATAAATTTGTTAAGTCATCCAACTTTGTTCAAGAGTGTCGGGAAGCTAATAGAGAGATCTAAATATTGCTTAAGCCGATGTTAGGAGTTTTTTCAATTTCCTGCAGCTGATCCTAATCTTTATTAAATCCAATCTTTTTTGCTGTCTCTGCACATATTATTAGTATCCTTAGCAAAATTTCATTGGTTTCCATAAGAGCAGGAGAGGTTTTGAAATGAATATATTGACAAAATGGAAGTAACCACAAGTTAAGGTAGTAAATTAAAAAAAAGAGAAATCTTAGATGAAGCGATTTGAGGTGAAATGCAGAGACTCCAGTTTGATCCCTGGGTCGGGAAGATCCCTTGGGAGTAGAAAATGGCAACCTGCTCCAGTTTTTTGACTGGAAAATTCCATGGACAGAGGACCCTTGCAGGCTACAGTACATGGGGTCGCAAAGAGTCGGATGCGACTGAGCGCACACACACATATATAAAGGGTACCTATCAGGTCTGGTATTTTGTTGACTTTATTAAATACTCACCAAAACTATGAAGTAGATTTTTAACATTTTTATCATGTAGAATATAAAAACTGAGGCCTAGATGTTAAGTAACTTGCCCAAGATGGCAAGAAACTAGAAACTGAACCTGACTCCAAAACCCATCCTTGTTTCACTCCCCCATGCAAGGGAGGGCTGCAGGGCGGACTTCAGCAGTCTTTGTTGTTCAGTTGTGTCTATTTTCGACTCCATGGACTGCAGCACACCAGGCTTCCTGTCCTTCACTATCTCCCGGAGTTTGCTCAGACTCATGTCCATTGAGTCGGTGATGTCATCCAACCATCTCAGCCTGTTGCCCACAGGAATGGGGTCAGTGGAAGGGAGAGGCTGGAGGTACACGAAGAGATCAGGAAGTTCACGTGCCAGTTTTAATACAAAGCACTTTCAACATGTGATTGATTCCATCTGCTGTCAGAAGAGAGGCGAGCAGGGGCTACTCTTTTTTTTCTGTTCAGCAGTTCATACTGATAATGGCATTATCACCAAGTCATCTATTGTTTACTAGCTCTGTCCTCCACTATCTCCCAGAGTTTGCTCAAATTCATGTCCCTTGAGTCAGTGATGCTATCTAACCATCTCATCCTCTGCCACCAGCTTCTCCTTTTGCCATCAAGTTACATTAAACAAAAAAGGAAAGTATGGACAGTTCATTTGCTTAAAAATGTCTAGAATATCTCCAAGGAACTAGTATCTCTTAGAAGGGCTGGTGGGAAGACTTTCCACCTTCTGTTGTTTGAATTCGGAAAAGCTAACATTGCGAATTAAAAATAAATTGCACCTAGGTGTGGCCTAGGTGTGCCCATGTTACTAAACAGCCAATAGGATGTGAATTAAAATATCACATAAACTTCCAGGAAACCTTAAGAACGCCAGCAGTTTTCCTTTATTCCTTCCTCCCTGCACTCCCTTTCTGCTGCCTAGAACTTCAGCAGCTAAAGCTAACATAATGTTGAGTACATCCTTGAGTGGTGACTTAGCACTGGTTGGAGCTTAGGTCCCTAATAACTTTGTGATGCTTATATCACTGTGGACTAAGGATGTCGCTTCCCACTTCCATGAACAAATGATGTTGCAGTGATAAAGCCATCAACCATTGCAGCTGCCCCTATGGTGTACTCTGAGGGGAATTCTGAGTTGAAAAGAAAAGAAAAAAAAAAAAAAAACACAGGATACTGGTCCTCGTTACTTAGGATGTGTATCAGGAATTATTTCAGAGTCCAGACTCTGGCACCTTTCCCATACATAGAAAAGCACTAAAATCATTAACTTGAGATGTCTGCTTTTGTGATTAGAAGTAATCTCTTGAAGTACATGGAGGGGAGGGGTGTTTTTGGTTTTGTAGCAGAAACTCCTACATATCCTGGCTCTCAGTTTAGCAACAGTCCCTCAGCATGTGGGTTGCGGCTCACTGGCTTAATTGCTGCAGGGCATGTGGGATCCTCCTAGACCAGGGATCAATCTGGGTTTCCCTACATTGCAAGGATGATTCTTAACCACTGGACCACCAGGGAAGCCCTCTGGATTTCTTTTAAATAAGAAAACAAGCCTCTGTGTTTAAGCCACTGCAGTTATTTCCTTATTAAACATGATGCTAGTGGTTTGATTCTATTAGGAATAAACAATGAATGAGAGAAAATGCCATTTCTTCATCTACTCAGATGATCAAATAGTCCATTTGCATTATTAATGTGGCTAACTGCATTCCCAAAGGCTCTACAGAGTGTATTCTTTCAATATGCCACTAGCTTTAACGTTAGTATTTTGGTTATGCACTCAAAAAACAGGAATAAACTAATAACAGTTATCTGTTTCAGATTTTAGAGACAGGATTATAAACTTTAATTTTCTCTAAGTTTTGAAATTTTTATTGCAACATGCACAATTTATGAGGCACAGTTCAAGGAATTTTTTTTTAACAGTGTGTACAAGTCCATCCTAAACTCCCTAACTATCCCTTCCCCCATACCCGCTGCCTGCAATCATAACTTTGTTCTTTGAGTCTCAGGGTTGTAAATTTTAGAATTACATAGCCCTGTTTACAAAATTTAAGTATTTTATAGGAAGTGTGTTCATTAGTTTCGAGTATATTGTTATGGCTTTCTGCTTTTGGCCAGATTTAGGCGTGTGGTTTCCAATATTTTTATCTATCCTTGATATTTACTGCATCTCAGTATTAATTTGAACCCTGCCAAAACTTTAAATATTTGCATACATTTATTTCATGAGGTAAATTTCAGTTATGGGAACTTCACTGGCAGTGAAGTTCCAGTGGTTGAGACTCCAAGCTTACACTGCAGGAAGCACAGGTTCAATCCCTGGTTAGGGAACTAAGATCCCGTACCACGCTGCAGTAAAAAACCAAAAAGTTATGGTTAAGTCTGTTCATGTACTGGAAACCAGATGGACAAACATACAGTAAATGAAATGAGTCTTAGCTTACTACTATGCAGGATTGGAGTCACTTCATATATAACAACTCACTTCTCAAAACAATCCTGTTTGTTCTTTACAAGGAAGGAAGCGGAAGAGGACAAATTACTTGTCCCAGGTCACACGGCTAGAGGCAGTACGTGAAGCTGAAGAACAGAATTACAACTAAGGGTTGATTAAATTAAACTGTTGGGGCTTCAGAAGACCTCAAACTTTAAAAATCTATGTTATGTGGAGCCTGTAACACCATAGTAGGTGTTTCAACTTCTAAAATAATAGTATTACCCCTCACTTTAGGTCAGTCGCTCAGTTGTGTCTGACTCTTTGCGACTCCATGGACTGCAGCATGCCACCATGCAGCATATGTGTATGTATGTATCTTCAACATGTATATATTTTGTAATGTTATGTATGTATTTTCAACAGCATGAAAAGTATTACCTCTAGCCATGGAATAATGTATTCAAGACTAAAAGTCAAAGAAGCAGAATGTTTACACATGTTTAGATGCAAGCTTTCTCAGAGGGAACAGGGTATACCTGGGAACACGTTGGGCAAGGGGCAGAAAGGCCTGGAGTTTTTCATGCCAGCTCAAAGTAAACATGTGGCGAACTCTCTGGACTTCAGGCTCACCCTACTTCATCTACTTGACTCCGCTTCTTCCCAGTGAGAGATCAGGTGTTCCCTCTTAAAAAATACAAAACAAATCATGGCCAGCACTCTATTGTGTGTGTTCTTAGTGTAAAAACCAAACAAACTAGTTGACAGAATTCTATATTCTATATTTGGGGGTTGAGTAAGCACTTTCTGTATTAGATATATTTAAAGAATTTGTGATTTATAAACACTTTAGTAAACACTATTTGTATGAGAATATCACCTTTGCTTTCAACCTTTCATGTTTGATCTCTCAATCTACATTATCTCATTTTTAATGAGTAGTATTCATGTGTTTGGTCTTAAGTTTTTTATCCTTCTTTCAACCTTTACTATCTCCACAGCCCATCTACCCTCCCAGAGTGGCTTGCAGATGGAGCAGCATTTTAGCCCGAACTTAAATTCATTGGAGATAAAAGGAGTTAACTGCAGGTGGTAGTCAGAGATTATGAGAAAACATGGCATTGTGAAGGGACTTTCCTGTGGCTCTGGCAAAGTGTGCTCTATTCTTGACAGATGATGCCAGAAGGGTAGGGAGCACACAGTTACAGAGGGCACTGAATGCCCCAAGCAAGCAACTTGAATTCAGCTGCACACTTTTAGAGCATTGACCACCCATTTGGAATTTTTCAGCAGGGATCAGGTACCCAGATCAGAAATCTGATGGTGGCCAACTATAATGCATAATGGCTCAGAGGAGAACCGAGAGGCAGGCTACTGTAGCGTCAAAAAAAAGCTAAACCAAGGCGGTGACAATGCAGCGGGGAGGCCAAAATGCGGTACTGTTTAGAAACAGACTAGACGAGGGGACCACCCTGACGGCCCAGTGGTTAAGACTCTACCCTCCAGTGCACTGGGCACAGGTTCGATCCCTGGTCAGGGATCTAAGATCCTGCATGCTGTATGGTGTGGCCAAAGTTTTTAAAAAAGAAATAGACTAGATGAGGAAACAGTACTGAAGGAATGGAGATGAAGCAGGAATCAAGGATCCATGAAGGCTTAGAAAGGTGCTTTCAAATAAATGAACAGAGAGAAAGAGAGGGAGGCGGCTGTGTTCCACTTTAAGCACTTGGGAGGCAACAGTGGGAACCTCCAGATAAAGGCATCCACTAGGCGGCTTGAAATAGGACCTGAGGTCAGCAAGAAGGCTGCCACCCGCCTAGTGGTGAACCGCCCAGAACGCTCAGAAGAGCCCTCAGGACTAAATCCTCTGCCAACACATTTAAAGGAAAGACGAAAAGGAACAGTCAGAGGTAGGCCGAGAGACAGGGATGAGCAGGATCCTGAGAGGAGGAGTTGAGGAGAGGGGAAACGCGGGGTCATCTGTGCCAAACCTCCGCCAGACACACGATGGGTCTCCCATCAGAACAGAAGACCCACAAGGGCAGGGACCTTCTATCACTGCTTTGTGTGCAGCGCCTACAACGTGCCTGGCTCACAGCAGCTAGTCAACTACCAGTTGAGTGAATAAAGGATAAGGGCCATGTCTTAAGTGGCCGCTGAACTTCAGAATTAGAAGGCACCGCTGGCCACTTTCAGGACACCCACCCCCCACCCCCTTGCCCTGTCCAACTCCACCCAAGCCGAGAACCACTGGCAAGCTGTCTCCTAGACAACAGATGCATGTTCACACACAGAGACTCTACCTTTTAACTATGGGATAAAGGTCTTTTCATGTTGTCAGTCTCATTTACCCATTTTGGATAGAAGCTCTTCATAGCCAGGCATCGTCTTTACAATAGGCATTCTAGAAGACTTTATGAAATAAACTTGAGCCTATAAAGGCTCTAAAGACTATCTGAACATAAGACTTTAGAGTCAAATGAATCTTATGAATTATGACAAATGAAGAAATCACCCCATCACTTACCTGTTTTGAGTTTTCACATCAAGCATACCTTGATTTTTTTTTTACAGCTCCCATCCGCAACAGTCTTGGCAGATTTTCAGTTATATGCAGGAAGTAAAAGATCAGACTACAAAGTACCCAATTTTGTGACAAAGAGCCCCCCCAAAAGCCATGCAGTTTCTGAAGTGGAATCCTGCCCAGACAGGTGAGCTGCTCAGATCTCATATCCTACATTGGGCCATCTCAGCCAGGCTTAGCTCTCTCCACTCATCAGGCCAAGCACGACTTGGAAAACACGCACAAATGCCTAGCACCTAGTAGGTGCTAAGGAATAACTGTAACAAGCCTGGAATTTTCTGTTCACACCATGACAAAATGTAACAAAAATCCATCTCTTTCAACTTCATTCAGATCTTCAGGGCTTCTCTTCCCTGAAAGAGTTCTTAAGGTTCCACATTCTTCAGGAAGTCTTCCTCACTTCAACAGACGAGCAATCCCTTCAAGCCTATCATCTCCAAATGCAACGGGCATTGCATCTCCTACTTACTCAAAACTCCACAAAGTATATTTGTTACACAGGTATTTATTCAATGACTTTCTAGATTTAGTCACCACTTGAATCATTGCTAAACTCTTTTCGTATCTCATTTGCATCACAGTTCTTCACCGTGGATTGTGAAGTCAACAGGCCAGCGTGAACCTGTCAGTTATGACTTACAACGACTGGCATGGTGTCACCATCAAAGAGTTCCGGGTAAATGGTTGCAGAGAAAGAGGAGGAGGATGGAGATGAGGGTCCTGAGGAAGGGTCCAGACAGGCTGCCCAGCCCATGGAACCTGAGGCCTGAATAAGGCCTGGGATCTGCTTCCCCCTCTGCCCTGAAGGGTCCGTCTACGGGCGATTCTAAGGCACAGTGGTAAAGGACATGACTGGCCCACCAAGCGCGGTCCTCTGGTCCAGTGGCAACCCCTCGCCTAGGACACAGTGCAACAAGTGTTCCATTCAGAAGATCTTCTGGGACATATGCAAGCAGCATTTGCTAATGGAAATGGAGACGAGGTCCTTCTTGGAAGAGAGCATCCCAGAAGACACTCTGCCCCAAGAACCACCAGGTCCCTTATGGGTCCCTGAGAACAGCAGCCTGGGAGCAACCAAGACTTTCAGAGGCTGACAAGGCACAGAGTGGATGAATGAAAAGGTAATAATACATGGAAAACAACAGTGACAACTTTGGCTTATAAAACCTCCAACCTGAGGCAGGGACATCAGTGTCTACCAACGTGCAAAACCAGACATGACCGCAGCAGATGGTTATCAGAAATGTTTTAGCATTTCCCACACTGCCTTCATCCCTCCCCCTCAGCCCCCTGGCAACACACACACACACACACACATCTGCAGAATAAGTCAGAGGCTGGCATCCAGAGCCTGATGTCAGGACAGAACTCTTGGCACTCTGCACTAAATCACCATGATCAGTCCTATCTAGACAGCAAAAGGAACATTAGCCTAAGCGTGAATGGCAGGCTCTGTCCTGGGAGGAGTCAGGCTGCACCCAAGACTGCCAGGTCCGGAAAGTCTTTCACTTCTCCTACTTCGCTGAAAGGCTGTCCACCCTGGTTGAATGTCAGCTTATACCGTAACCGGATGGGCTCCTGGGCAAAGATAAAAAACCTTAAATTAGTGGGGAGTGACAGGGAGATGGGCCCAGAGTCAAAGCCTTTACCCACTAAGCAGTCAGCAAGTAACAGTATGTGTATGTTAACTCCACCCAAGTTAGGTATGCCTGTGTGACAGGCATACCCTGGCCTCGACCTTCTGGGACTACAAACACGGGGGGAGCCAGGAAGACACCCTGGGTGTCTTCCCACACTTTAGCAGCCCTGAGGTGGAGACCAGCTAAGACGACAGGCTGGCCTCACCTTTCCAGAGGATTCCATGGAGCTAGAGAGTGTGTGGACCACTCCCTTGGTCCACAGCTCTTCCAATCAGCCCCAAAGGAAAACAGACTCCAGCAAGGGACATTCCACCAGCATCCCAACCAAACTAAGACCTCAATACAGTTCTCTCCACCTGCCAGGCTGCCTACCTGGAGTTCAAGGGCCCCCATTTCCCTGCTAGCACAGATACCAGAACATACTTTGTGTGGATTGTCCAGCAGCAGCATCTGAGAGATCACAGCTGGAGGTGTCAAAGGACTGAAAGCAGGAAGCTTAGAGCTGGACGCCGGCTGCAGTTTCACTCTCATTGACTATCGGGGGGAGAAATCCAACATATAACTCATTCCTAACAAACTACAGCTTTAATGAGGGAGATCTGGTGAACAGGAGAGCTTGGCCTCCACCCCACCAATGGCTGAAAGAATCTGGAAGACCCTCCCACCCCACCCATACAGAAAGTGTATCTGTAGTTGTGTGGTCAAAGGTCAGCTTCTGAGAGGCAGCACATGGAGAAAGACAGCACATCCTGCACTGAATTCTAATTCTGCCTCTCACTAGCTCTGTGACCCTGGGCAAAATACTTAACCTTTCTGAACCCTGGACTGATAATTTGTAAGATACAGGTAATGAGAGTCGATGCCCTACAAAAGTACCATGAATGTTAGAAAGTGCATAGTTGGAGCGTCCCTGGTGGCTGAGTGGTGAAGAATCCACCTGCCATTGCAGTGCCAATGCAGGGAACAACTAAGCCCATTTGCCACAACTACTGAGCCCGTGCTCTAGAGCCCCAGCTCCACAACAGGAGAAGCCACAGTAATGAGAAGCCCGAACACTGCAGCCGGAGAGCAGACCCTGCCAGCCTGGATGGAAGGGCCGTTTAGAGGAGAATGGACACATGCGTATGTACGGCTGAGTCCCGTCGCTGTTCACGTGAAACTAACACAACACCGTTATGCTGCTATACCCCAATACAAAATAAACAATTAAAAGAAAGAATAGTCCCCACTTGTCGCAACTGGAGAAGGTCCGTGTGGAGCAACAAAGACCCACTGCAGCCATAAATAAATTTAAAAATAGTAACAAAATAAAAATAAGTAAACCTTAAAGAAAAGCAAATGCAGAGTTTTATTTTTGTCTGCCTTGAATCCTTCCTTTCAGGACAGGCCCCTTGCCCATTTCTTGTGAGTCTAGTCTGGCTGTTAACCTGTGTTAACTGACTTCCCTTGAGAAAGGGATGTAATATCCTACTTGGCCAGAGTACCTCACATCCCTGAACACGAGTTACTGGCCCAAGGTATACCAGTAACATCAACAAGGCCGGTCCCAGCCCTTTGTTGGGTAATCCATATGCAATGCCTCATGCCAATGGGCAGTTTATTTTGAGATAAACAGAGTTAAGGCCCATGTAACTGGAGCTGCTGGTGGCCGTTTTCCTGCTTTGTGGAGACTGTCTGTGAGAGAACAGGCTCCAGAAGGGAAGAACAAAGTCAAGAGAGGGAAAGTGACAGGCTCTTAAGGAACTGTTTACGAACCTACCCGAATCTAGCCACCTGTGAAGATACACATTCAGGAATCCCCAGTTAACTGAGCCAACAACATTCCCGTTTTATCTTCATCTACTTTAAGTGAAGATTCTGACCTTTCCATCTCATAGATAATGTCCCCAAAAAGGACCTGATGCTCAAAAACGACAGCCTTTTCTGAAGAATTCCATGGAGCGGGCCAGCCGCTGACTCACCTTTGGCACAGCCACTTGAAACATGATGTCCCAGACAGGCTGGGTGGCCGTGCTCATCATGGTCAACAGGAGCACCTGCACCTCGGGGTGGCCGGGGGCTCCAGTCTGAGAAAAGTGGAGCAGAATTCTGAATCCATTCCGGTCATACACGATAAGAGGCGGCAGGCTGCCTGGCAGAGAAGGACCCAACCAAGAGGATTAGTGCTACTGCAAACTCCCCTGAAGAGCAGCCACGCTTGACAGATGCACCGAAAGAGACGTGCATCTGTCACCAAGTCCTCCTCTCCTCCACTCAGCACAGCTCCTGGGCTCAACCCTCTGCACCACCATAACCCAAGTCCTCATTAGCTCTGGCGGAGTCCTGTGACATTCCAAACTGATCTCTCCCTGCCATCCGACCATGCATTACCAGTTAAAAAAAAAAAAAATTAAAAAATAAATTTTTTTGAGCAAGAAATGATTATGATTAAAATAACATATGGGGACTTCCCTGGTGGTCCAGTGGCTAAGAGTCCATGCTCCCAATGTGGGAGGCGTGGGTTCGATCCCTAGTCAGAGATCTAGATCTCATATGTGGCAACTTAATCAAAAGAAAAAAGATCCTGCATGCCACATGCCAAAACTAAGATCTAGAAGAGTCAAGTAAATAAATATTAAAAGATAATGTGTGAACACCACAAAAAATACAGGATATCATAAAGGATGAAACATAAAACACCTTTACTACTCCCCAGAAATAAGCACCGCTAACATCTGGGTCTATATCCTTCTGGTCTTTTTTGTATAACAATATACACATACAACATCTCTTATATTTAATTTGACAAAACAGTAAAGACAGCAGATCTTTTCAAATTAATCAGGTCTTGGAAATACTAAAGGATTGTCCTAATTTAGCTAAGAAATAATTTCAAAGTTAATTTGGAGGGAAAAAAGATACATGAGACCAACTATAAGAAAAGGAGGGGGAGTAGGGCTATCTGCATGAACAAATCCTCAGATATGGACAAAACTGCAATCCAAAATGGCAAGTAAAAGAGACCCAAACCTGAGAATTTAACACGTCAAGAGAGTTTTTTGAAAATCATTGGCTAATTCAGTAAGTGGTAGATAAATGGCTAACCATCTGGTAAAAAGTTTGACGAAGATCCTTATCTCATGCCAAATATCACAAAATGCACATTACGAATACATACTTTAACAATGAAACTGCCAAAGATTTAAAAGACTGAAAATAATCATGAGGTATGGTGGTGAGGTTATGGGCAAACGGCAAACTTTCTATAAGGAAACTTGGTAGCGAAGGTCAAAATTTTAAACCCAGCATTTCCTCTTTTATTTACTAATGAAATAACCAAGAAAGTTTTAAAAATGGGTCTCCATTTATTGCAATGAGTTGTTGACTATAACGCTGTTTAAACAGTAAATGACTGGAAACAAATTATCCTTCAGAAAGAAATTGAATAAATGAGTTACAGTACATGTTAGTGACACAAGTATGAATTTATGGATATAAAACAGTATATATACTATAGTACCAATTTTTTAAATATATGTAAATGGATAAGACAAGAAAATACACCAAGATATTAACAAAACTTCCATCTCTGGATGGTAATGATACAGATGATTTTAATTTTCTGTTCTCTTCTATCTTTTCTAAAACTATATTGAACATTTTTTTATTTTAATAATTTTAGATTTATAAAAAGTTAGGGTATATGGGGAAAGAACCTAAGAAAGAATGGAGCTATATGTGTGTATGTATGTGTATGTGTATACATATATATATATATATCTGATCCATTTTGCTGTATAGCAGAAACTAACACAACACTGTAAATCAACTATACCCCACTATACTCCAATAAAAATTACTTTTTAAAAAACTTACAAAAACATAAAAGAATTCCCATATACCTTTCACCTAGCTTCTCCAAATATTAACATTATATATAACCACTGTACAATGATCAAAACTAGGAAATTAATACTTTATTAATTTATTATGTTTAAAATAAAAATTAAGAACGCAAAGGGCCCCCACTGCTGACTTTACTTGCTCTGCCTGGCTCCAAGGTCTTCTGCAATCTGAGCTCACCACACTGAGCCACAAGGGCACTCTGTGCCCCAGGAAGGGGCCCAGGCCCTAGACCTGAAGATCTCAGCTGTTTCCTGCTCACATATCAGGGTGCTGACCACAGGCCGTCACGTTATTTAGCTGGGCCTCCAGTCTCCTTCCCTTTGTAATAAGGGAGGTTAATATCTACATCTCCTGCTTTAATGAGGCTCCTTAGAGGAAGAGGCTCACCAGTCAAATCCTTCCTTTCCTTCTAATTCCAGCTCTTCTTATTTATCTCAGGTCACACTGAACATTCCCTTCCTGAATTCCAAATGAAGATCACGTCCCTATGTGGACTCAAGAACCCTAATTAAATTCTGCTTTCCAATATGCCTCAGAGTCAACCCCATGATAGAAAACTAAGAAAAATATCAGCAAAGAGACCATGAAGCCACCTGCCTTATCCTTTGCCTGGAGGCAAGATTTTGAAGATTAAGGGCATGAAACGATGCTATGGCTTTTAATAGTAAATAAAGCAGGATATAAAACAGTATAAACCCCCATGTACCTTCCCCAGTTTAAGAGCCACTCCTATCAATCCAGAGTGGATAAAGCTGGGTGTCTAATAGAGAGGGAAAAAAGAGTGAAACTGTACTTACTGGGCTTAACAGACTCCAAAGGGACAAACACTTGCGCCAGAGGAGTGTTCTGGGAAGATGGGGAAGGAGCCAACGGGCCGGCCTCCCAGGACCAACCTGGAGAGGACTTGGTACCTGGTGGTACTTCCTTGGGGATACTTTTCTGTGGAATATAATTCCTGCAAAGAAATAATAAGATTGGAAAAACTGTAAGGAAATCTGGGAATCTGATTAGACTTTCTGAAGAACAAGGGAAAAAATAAATATAAATGTGTATGCATATGTGTGTATGTACATATTTTCAGGGTATATGAGTTTAGAAAAGTAATCTAACCCATGCCTCAATTTTCTTATCTGCAAAATGGAGACATTTTAATGTTTATCTCATAGGGTTATAATAAGAATTAAATGAGAAAGTGTATGAAGGGTATCTGTGTGCACAATAAGAACCCAATAAACTAAATAATGTTGTCAGGCAGTCATGTTACACTGGCCACATCATTCATACTTCATGATTTTGTCCCTTTGCAACACAAATCAAAAACAATTTGGAAAACTTAAGTCCAGACAGAAGTGACCCACCAAAATTAGAATGTCAAGCGGTTATAAAGAGCAAACAAGGAAGAAATCCGTTAGATACAAATAAGAATGACCTCCCAGCACAGCTCCATCTCAACCCAGTTCGGAGGTCTCCACCAGGGACACAGGCTCTCAGGGAGCTGTCTGGGGAAGGCAAAGTGCTCCAGCCTTGCCAGAGACAAAGGGACAGGATCTATGAAAATGTGTTTACATTCATACCTTAGAGCAACTCTATTTATATAAATCTGTACTACAGAAACTCTTCAGGTGCCTCCACACTGGAAGTTACGTAAATATCCGCGAGGGAAATGACGAAGTATACATTATATGTATATGAATTAATATTCAACTATCAGAATGAAGCCAATTTACATAAATGATGAAAATGTATCAAAGATGTGTGATATAAAAAACCACAGTGGGGTTTCCCTCCTGGCTCAGTGGTAAAGAATCTACCTGCCTTCACACCCTAGGGCCCCTGCTCTGCAATAAGAGAAGCCACCACAAGAAGCCTGTGCACCGCAGCTAGAGAGGAGCCCCCGCTGGCTGCAACTAGAGAAAAACCAGAGCAGCAACGAAGACCCAGCACAGCCAAACATAAAATTATTTTTAAAAAGTTAAAAAAAAAACCCATAGTATGGTACAACCTGTAAATTATAACCTCCTTTGTGTAAAACAAGCCACATATTACTATATGTGCAGGATAAAAGCAAAGAAGGCGCATTCAACCTCGTGTTTAGGGAATGGTATTTAGGATTTTCTATATGATCTATTTCTCTAGCGATCAAACATTGCTGCAAACTAGTGAAATCAGGAAAACAGAAAACCAACCTACAAAGACCAAAAACATCATCATCAGCTACCGCTGATGTTACTACTGAAACCCCTTTCCAGAGGTCCTGGCCTTTGGCGTGTGTCCTCCTGACTCGGGGTGGACGGGGACTTAAAGGGGTGGCACACAGGGCAGCCCTCAGGGAGAGCGGCAGCCCGGCCAACTGCACACAGGAGCAACACTTCTCGGCTGCCTGCCCACAAGACTCACAGAGATCCCGGAGGTGGCTGTGGGCAGAGGAGGTCCAGCAAGTTCCTTTCTGCAGAAGGGCTCTGAGCACCGCCAGCTGGCAGCGTGCTGGTGGTGGGGTTCTTCTTTTCCTGACAGCAATTCTGACCTGCAACCTGTCAAACCAGGAATGGCTGAAGTAAGGCCAGGGTATGAATGACTGTGAGCCATGGTGACACCAGGGCACAGCTCTCCTGACCCCAAAGCCACCGCAGAGCAGGTAACCACGTCTCCTAGGGCAGGTGGAGAAAGGGCGAGAGGGCCTGACTCCTGAGCAGACCTTTGGTAAGCAAGAGTCTGGATACAAAGGAAGAGGGCAGGGACAGAAGAAGAGCAAAAACACGTCTCCCTCCAGGGGTTTAAGCCAGACAGTGGAAGTGAGGGAGAGGCTCTGGACCTCCGAGCCCACAAGAGCCACCAGGCTATGCTGTCACCCCCCTCCCCGGTGCAGTGCCGCCTTCATGAAGGCAGGTTTGAGGGACCTGCCCTCTCCTCTCCAGCCCCCAGGAAGAGCCTCCTTACCTTGCTTGTAGCTGGGGCATCACTGATTCCTGCAAGGAAGGAACACAGTGGAGGTGCACATCAGTAACTCTACCTGATACAAGCTGGAGACTAATGCCATCCTTTCTAGAGCACTCAGAAAGCCGAGACAGAGCAAATTACCGGAACTCATTCTACTCATTCATGGCAAATCTGAGACTGGGTACAAGGAAGATCTCTCTGAACTTCCCAGTATAACCCAATTCTTTCTAAAAACAGGCACACACTCCCCAAGGGGAATGGGCTTACTCTTCCCCTGGGAGTCAGGACCACGCTGTGCCAGCTCCCCCCAAGACACCACCCTTACCTAAGGCTGCCAGGTCCTGATGCAGTAAAGACGGCGTCACAGCCACAGCCTGCTCAGACCCGCTGTCCTCCAAGTCAATCAGGGGGCAGTTCTTCACGCAGCCTGTTGGATTCTGGAAGACTAGAAAACAGACAGGAAAATAAATATGAGTGAAAGCTCCACTTCCCTCAGGCCTCCTCCCAATCAAAAGACATCACACCCCCTTAGCACACCCCTGAAGAACCTTCCACTGCCGTTGATTGGCTTGACTCACAGCCTTGAGTGGCATCTGAAATACGAGGCAGCCAGAGGAACTGCCTTCCCATCCCTGCTATCACAGAATCCTCTTACAGTCCATCCAACCAGGACAGTAGCAGAGCGGATTGCTCCATCTCAGAGGCCTTTGAGGTTCTGACCACGCTTATCAGAATCATCTCACGTGCTTGATAAAAATTTGGGGTCCAGCTCCAGGTAATCTAGGTCCAAAAAGGTCTAAGAATCTGCATTTCAAGCACTATTTTAGACCAATTCTGATTTAGCTAGCCCAGCACTAGGAACCACTGATGGTCAATCTTCTTTGGTGCGTAGCTCCCCTAAGTAAGCACTCTCAAGAGGCACAATCTGAATCTGGCCCCAGAAGAGCCACCACACACTTCTGTTTACAAGCTAGCTGCTGCCCAGCAGTCGATCCGTGATGGCACGTGGGGCAGAGTCTGGCTGCATAAAACCATTTCTCAAGGGAAAGGGAAAAGAGGGTGTGTGCTCTCATTTCTACACCATAACCCAGAATGTTCTGAGGAGTCAGTTCTTTCCCGGGATTTGCAGGCTGCCCCAAGCAGAGGGTGGAAGATGCTCTCTGCACATACCTCTGGACACAGGTATGTCTCCCACAGAGCTGGCCACTGTGTTCCCAAAGGTGACACGGCCCTCCATCACCTGTTTGTACAGCAGAACTCCCTGTGTGAGGAGGTCATTTGCCTGGAGAATCTCCGCTGAAGAACGTGAGAAAAATCAGAATCCCCTGTTTAGCAACCAACA
Organism: Bubalus bubalis; assembly: GCF_019923935.1. NCBI lineage: Eukaryota > Metazoa > Chordata > Mammalia > Artiodactyla > Bovidae > Bubalus > Bubalus bubalis. The sequence goes on along the minus strand of NC_059180.1, from coordinate 21,086,155 downwards.
TTCTCAGTCTTTTTTAAGCCATCCACAAAGCAGCAACCACACAGCTCTACCAGGTTCAGTATGACCATGCCTCCTGCCCCCAGGTCACGAGATCAGGCCCCTGGCAGACCCAGTCACTCAAGTGCTGAACCTCAACACTTCCTTCTCAGGTTGGAGGAGGAACCAAATCTTTTCACTTTCTTGGTCTGTACTGCCCAGTATGACAGCCAACACTTGAAGTATGGTCCTTTCAAGTGAGGAACTAAATCTTTAACTTAGTTTTAATTTAAAATTTAAACTTAAAGCCTTTTCATCAATGTGGATGCAAATATTAAAAGACATTTCTGGGACTTTATTCAGTCATTGGAAAGTGTGTAAGGAACAATTTGGTACATGAATCTACATTTTCACCTGTAAATTTCATAAAATCTAAATACAGATCAAGCATTCCTGATGGAAATTGGACATTCAAATTGAAATATCCAGATAAACAATGCAGTGGATTTCAAAAATCTCAAGGGTATCTCATGGTCTGGTTTACCTGTAAGAAAGTCTCTCCTGGGAGAGAGAATAGCAACAGGGGCAGGGGCTGTATGTAACACTGCAGGCCACCGTGCTAGGAGAAGCCTTCAAGAGCAACCAACTATTAATTTCCTGTCAGTTTTTAAACTGAATGGAAGTGAACAAACAAGAGGTTGAATGTTGTATTTGGCATGTGCAAGGTGTTTTAAATTTCATTCATTTTGACTTCACTGCCACCAGAGAAAATAACAGGCTTAGAATAACTACATCACAAAAAACCCCCAGAAAACCAGACACCATGGGCCTCGTAACATCACCTATGATGTATTCTTGTTCCTCCCCCACACCCTCATTTGAACCTGAATCTGAACAAGATTCCTGATTCAATTTACAAGAAATCAAGAATTTCAGAAATATCAAGAATGGAGAAACATTAAACACCAAGGGAGATGCCATCAGAAAAGTGAGACCAAGAAAAACAAGTCAAAGGACATGTTTTTCATGCATGAAATTAAAAAAAAAACACACAAACAGGAGGCTACCACCAAAAGAGACTTAAATACCAAGCATGGTTTTCCTTTCTGGTTCTGATTTATAACAGACTTTAAAAAAGAAAAAAAAGGGTCAGCAAGAGATGAATAGACAGAGAAATGCCCAGGAAATCTGAACGCTGATAGATTACTCCAAAATGTTTGGAATTTGCTTAAAAACAGAACTGGGGGTGTGGGGAGGGGGAGGACAAAGGGACAGTGCAGTAGAGGTAAAACAACATCAAGACTGACTGTGAGCTGGCAACTGTGAACAGAAGGTGAAGAGGACATGGACATAGAATCCCTTTTACATGTTTTGAGATCTTCCATAAAATAAAAAGCTTTAGCCATTTCTATACTTGTGTACAGGATTTAAGTTCTCCCATGTGCCTTTCACTCCACATTGGCCACCTCGCTGAGCTCCCCAACCCAGCCCCTGAAGGCACTCTGGGTGTGAAACCTCCCAGACGTGCCCCTCGCAGCTGCCTCTCAGACCTCTCAGAAGTCTAGTCTTTCTGCAAGTCTTCAGTGGGAGCTGCTCTTCCTTCTATCCCCTTCACACCCAACTCAGATGGTAAACCTCCACCCTTTTCTATGTTTGCAGGCCTGCTGCTCATTTCTTGTTCAAGCCCAGATGCCTCTGAAAATTGCAAGAATCAACTCAGTCAATGCCATCCGCAAGCAGAATCAACTCAGTCAATGCCATCCGCAAGCAGAATCAACTCAGTCAATGCCATCCGCAAGCGCAACCACTGGAGCACTAGGAGCCGCCCTCGAGTGTGTGTGTCGGCAGCAGAGGCAGCCCCACGGCAGGCAGAGCGCCCCACGCGGGGCCCACACCCTGGGGTGCGTGCTGCCTACCCTGGAGAACGAGACCGTACCGAGCGCCTCATCGTCGTCAGTGGTGTCACTCGCCAGCCGGAACAGGGTGGGCCGCAGCTTTTCACACCTCTCATACACGACCTAGAAAATAGTTTGTTACATAAAATTCTCAGTAAGTGTGCTACAAAAAAAGAAAGATCTGAGGATGTGTAAATGTGGGGAAATGGGAACTCTGAAACACTGCCGTCACAAACGTAAAATGATACAGCCACTCTGGCACTTTTTAAAAAGTTGACTATACACCCAGTCTGTGACCTAGCAATCCCACATTGAGGCGTTTACCCAAGAGAAAGGAAAATACATGTTCACACAAAACGGTCCTGAACACAAGTGTTCAGAGCAGCTTATTTCATAATCACCCGAAGCTGCAAGCAACCCAAATATCCATCAACAGACAAATGGATAAGCATGTTGTGGTACATGCACACCACAGTTTCTCCAAAGCAGAGAAGCCTAACCTACCCCCAAAAAAGGCAGGGGTGGAATACTGCATCATTCCATTTATTTAAGAGTCTAAGAAATGTAACTTGATCAGCAGTCTTTCTCGGTCGTGTCCAACTCTTTGCAGCCCCACAGACTGTGGCCTGCCCGGTTCTACTGTCCATGGAATTTTCCAGGCAAGAATACTGGAGTGGGTTGCCACTTCCTCCTCGAGGGAATCTCCCCGACCCAGGGATGGAACATGTGTCCCTTGCATCTCTTGCATTGGTAGCTGGCTTCTTCACCACTAGTGCCACCTGGGAAGCCCAAACTAACTAGCAGGGAAAACACGGATCAGTGGTTGCTTGGGAGAGAGGCGGAACAAGAGGACAAGAATGAGAAAGTTTGAGGGGGTGGAAACATGCTTGTTATTTTGACTGTGTGAGGGCTTCTTGAAATCTGTGCATATTCTTAGGATGTCAGTCATACTGAGTCCTTCCTGCCTTTGTTTTTGAAAAGAGCACCTACCTGCAAGGCCGCCTGGTCTGGCGGGGCCTGTCCTGGCTTGCGGTACGTGCTCAGCATTTCCTGCAGCACCTTCACGTGGCTCCGAACTTCCTCCACAGCACTGACCCTCTTGGACACCTTCTCCGATTTTTCTTGTTCCTTTCGGAAGAAAGACGATGAAGTGAGGACAGATGCTCTGGATAAAGCTTGAATGTGCACCGGGAGAGGCGTGCTGTGCTGTGCAGAGCTCAGGGAAGCCACCAAAACACTGAGTGGGTGGAGTGTTCACTCAGCGGGCAAGAAGATGCTCAAGGTCTGGAATCCCTGGGACAGACAAGGGGGAGCATGTGTCCACTGTATCACCAGCCTCTATCCCTCTGGAAAGGAAAATCCCACACCTGGATTCCCACACCAACACTGGTCATTGAGACAGAAACTAGGGTCTGTGAAATGCTTTGAGCTCCTGGACAGAAATACTTGGAAGCACATAGAAGTTTCTGCTTTCAGGCACCACCCTGCCCTTCAGGGAGCTCACAGCTGTTCCCTGGTTCAGGGTTAGGCAGCTGTCTCTTCTTCCAGCTAACTGTGCCCCCCACCCTCAATCACACACACTCATATACTGTCCCTGCTGCCAAGTTGCTTCAGTCATGTCCGACTCTTTGCAACCCCATAGACTGTAGCCCACCAGGCTCCTGTCCATGGGACTCGCCAGGCAAGAATACTGGAGTGGGTTCCCATGCCCTCCTCCAGGGGATCTCCCTACACTGTCCAGCCCCTGTCAAATGCTGGTTCTGCAGAACCCCCTGGAAAATGCCCACCTCCTTGACCAAATTCTTGATCAGCCGGTTTGCAGCCTGAAGATCCTCAGGATGGTTGCTTTTCAGAAGCCTTGTCAGAAGCTGGAAAGGGAACACGACTCAGTGAAACTAATTCCCTGTGTCAAGTGGCCCAGAGCAATAGCACCAGCAACAGCAGAATTACCCGTCACAACAGCTCGCACATTTAAATGCATTACCTTACCAAATCCTCACAATGACGCAATAATTTAATGATCGTGACCATCGTGACATTCCCCACAGAACACTGGTGTTTCAACGGGGAATGGAGATGGATGTCCCAGGAGACATCTGGCCAAGTCTGGAGACATCGTCGGTGGTCACAACGGGGGGCGGTACTGACATCCAGCGGGTAGAGGTCAGGGACACCTGTACACCCCAGCTCACAGCGCATGACAGCCCCCAACAAGGAAGTTAACTGGCCCAAAATGTCAACAGTGCTGAGGCAGTCTTAGACCACATACTCTGACGTGAGAGACCTCGGGAATCTCGTCCACTTTGTTCCCAATGCCTAGCGGAATGCCTGACACGTGGAGTGAGTTACTCTTCATTGGATAGATGGCAGGAAAAATGGAGAGCCTTCTTTCTGAGCACCACAGTGTCTAAGCAGCTGGCCCAAGCTGACACCAGACTGACTTTCTCAAGAGTCCACGCCACACCTCCTCCCCTGCTCCTCCTGAGGACCCCACAGGAGGAGCCAGAGGGAAAGCTGCCCAGAGCCCAGCACAGCTCTGCTCATCCTGCCCACAGCGAGCACCCAGATCCAAGGGAGGAGGACAGCTGACAGGCGCAGCTGGAAGGCAGAGGGCACCAGAAGAGACCCATCCTCGGACTGGAGTCTTCCTGGTCCTACCCTCACCAGACCTCGTGAGTGACCGAGAACAGTACTGACCGAAAGCACTGCCACCTTTTGGAGGCACCCTGGAGTTATCCCCGCGTCGTGGCCTAGGTCTGGACCACCTCGCTTTCCCCTCCCCTCTCCTTAATGATGTCTGAGGAGCAGCAATACTAGAGGCAGGAACGAAAGGAAAACGGGCGAGATCGGGCTTACTGATGCTTTCTCTTTTGATCTGAGCCAACGTGCAACCCATGCTTTCTTCCCCACTCCCCTTCCCCAAACACCGCACACACTCTGGATACGACTGACCCCCCAAACTACCCACTAGGGTTGGCCTTTCATACCTTCTTTCCCTCGGAACACCGAACAGATAAGGTGGAAGACCCAAAGAATAGGTCACTTATTTGACCTCTCCACGAAAACGACATACAGACCCTACGACACCTCTCTCTGCTCCAGAGAGAACTCACCCCACCTCCCCACATGCCAGTTCAGATCAGAGGGTACTGGAGGGGAGTCCCTCAAAGAAGAGGTCGGCTCAGACTCCAGGTTGGCCTCCACGGTCAGGGAGAAGCTCCTTACCTTTGACTTTTCTTCATCAGCATCAAAGATGGAGCTCTTGGGCCAGGGAGAAGGTGGGGGCAAGATTTTATCCACTGGAAGTTTAGGGTCTTGCTTTATGATTCCTAAAAAAATGCAATTCATGGATATGCTGATATAAATACCTGCTGACTTCAGCAGGATCCAGTATAAAGTCCAGAAACTCCTGGTTCCTGATCTCCCACCAGGAAGACACTGTCAGCAACCTTAAAGGGAAACACCCAGGGTGTGATCAAGGCTCTGCATCCTCCCTTGGGAGAATCGCAAGCTGGGGATGGTCAGAGCCAACTAAATCAGAGCACAGGCAGACCCTAAGACTAGCAATCTACGGTCCCTACACTATATAAATACTGACGATTTTATGCAGGTACACAACCTCTCTGCTGCTGCTGCTGCTAAGTTGCTTCAGTCGTGTCTGACTCTGTGCAACCCCATGGACTGCAGCCTACCAGGCTCCTCCATCCATGGGGTTTTCCAGGCAAGAGTACTGGAGTAGGTTGCCATTGCCTTCTCAAACACAACCTCTCAGGGCCCAGAAATGAGTGTAGGATCTTTGATACTCATAAAAATACTGAGTGCATGTGATAGGGGGAAAAAATAGCCCTCCTAAATCTGGTTCCTCCCACAGAGCCTGAGAGAAAAGGAACGTGGACTCCCAGCTTTGACACAGGACACACTCTGGAGCTCGCTTCACAAGAGAAACAGGCTCATTCTCCAAAGGCCTCACAAAAAGAGAATGGGAAAGGCCCGATGGCCCACCGAAATCCATCTCTCCCCAGGGAGAAGCCTCACACTGCCGGGGGAAGGACAACACACCTGCGGTCCTTAGAAGAGTGGTGAAAACCTAAGGCAGCTGGAAGAAAAGAACGGAAAGCCTGCACCCCTGGGTGCAATGTGCAACGTGTCCTGGCCCCAGCCCGAGACGGGGTGGAACAGGATCACAAACAGGTCCCTCCAAGACCAGGGACACATGCCTTCCTAAGACCGAGGCTTAATCAGAACAGAACCACCACTGGCGCCAGGCGAAGGGCATCAAGGAACAAGTAATAAGGGTCTACTGTCAGGACAGGCAATGGAATAAGAACTCTTCTGAGATGTAGAGCAAGAGGAAGACCCAAAGCTGAGAGCAGAGTAGATACTGCGAGAAACTCTCTAGGCGATCAGCCCCCACCTCAAACACGACCAACACCAGAGGAATCTGAAACCTGGTATAGTAAGGGTAACTATAGCAACAACCATCTCAAACCCAGCTCAACTCCTGCTGAATTCTTTACCAGCTGAGCAACAAGCGAAGCCCAAGGACACTGGAGTGGGTCGACTATCCTTCTCCAGCAGATTTTCCTGACCCAGGAATCAAACTGGGATCTCCTGCACTGAAGGCGGATTCTTTACCAACTGAGCTATCAGGGAAGCCCCAATTCCTGCTAACCAGAAGGAAAGGTCTGCCCACTTTCAGGGATGATTACTTGCATCAGCCTCGATTACTGTGTCTACTGGACACAAGATCTCCAGCTTTCACCCAAAAATGACAAACTGTACAGAAAAGCAAGAAGGAACAATCACTGTGGGAAGGGAATGCAGTATAGTCAGACCTTGTTTCTTTAGCATCTGATAAGCATCTCGGATCTTGATGTCCTCTGGAAACCAGACTGTCCAACTGAAGAGTATTTCAATGATTCTTCCCTTAACTTTTTCTGTAGTCCAGGAGCCTAGGTACTAAAGATAAAAAGGAAAGGGAATTACTGAGCTGAAGGGCCTTAGTGAGACAGGAGAAAGGGCTAGAGGTCATAATCTTCAAAGAATGACACAGATGTTGAGGATACAACATAAACTAGTCGGAACCAAATAGGTGCAAGATGGTGGTGCGATTCGATTTCTAGTAGACCTTGAACCTCATTACACACTCACTGCAATACATCAGCTAAAGACACACACAGCCATGACAGTCCCAAGCCTGACCATGAAAGGCCAAAAAGAGAATAGTGGCCCAATTCCTGGAAATCTCCACCCCGCCTTTCATAAAATAGTTGGACTAATCCTCCCACTTGTTACCCTATGAAATTACTGAGCCCACAAAAACTAACTACCCCATATTTCAGGGCCACTCTCATCTTCTGAGACAGCCTACATTCTATCTATGGAATGTATCTCTCTACAAACAAATCTGTTTTCCCACTTAGTTCTCAGGACAGAGCCCCCTTGCCTGCCCACTTGAACCCTCACAAGCATTCTGTATTAATAAATCTACTTATCTATATTCTGCCTCTTGCTGAATCCCTTCTGTGCTGAGATATAAAGAACCTGGGCTTCACAATGTCATGTGGCAGCTTGGATGAGAGTGGGGTTTTGGGGGAGAATGGATGCATGTTTATGTATAGCTGAGTCCCTTTGCTATTCACCTGACACTATCACAACATTGTTAATTGGGTATACCTCAATACAAAATGTTTTAGGTGTTAATTAAAAAATTAAAACAAAACAAAAAGAACCTGAGCTTCAGTAAGTCCTGATTTTAATTAAAACACAGTGGGGACTTCTTTGGTGGTCCAGCAGCTAAGACTCCATGCTCCCAGTGCAAGGGGCCTGAGTTTGATCCCTAGGCAGGGAACTAGATTCCACATGCTGCAACTAAGACCTGGTGCAGTCAAATTCAAAAAAAAAAAAAAAAAGAGAGAGAGAGATAGTGGGTTTTAATCCCAGCCCACAGGTTCAAGTCTCAATCTAAGTTTTGACTGGGTTCAAATCCCATCCGAGTTGGGCAGTTTCATTAGTAGACTGCCCAGCCCACAGTATCACTGAAGAGATGGCAGCTGAGAAGCAAGCTGCTCAAGGCTGGTTGAGAGGGCAGGCACAGCGAGAGGACAAATCATCTGGCACCTGAGCCCAGCACTCTTTCTGAGTTTCAAGGAGTCAACCTCCAAAGCCACGAAAATTCAATCCCACCATGTACTGGCCTAGGTTAGAGCCACTGGGGGCACTCATTTTTTTTGAGTGTAGAATAAAAATATATTGGGAATGAAAATAAGGTAAAGTGAAAGGAATTGCTGAAACTCAAATGTTTTGAATCATTATTTCTTAAAAGATCCTCTTAGGAAATCCCTGGTGGTCCAGTGGTTAAGAATCCGCCTGCCAATGCAGGGACACAGGTTTGATCCCTGCTCAGGGAAGATCCCACATACCGTGGGGCAACTAAGCCTGTGAGCCGCCAATGACTGAGCTCACTCGATGCTACGTCTGAAGTCTGTGCACCCGAGGGCCCGTGGTCCGCAACGAGAGAAGCCCCACAGGGAGACGTGCACACACTGCAAGTAGAGAGGCGCCCCTGCTTGCCGCAACCAAGACACAGCATGGTCAATAATCAATACTACTACTAAAAGATCCTCTTAAAATAAATAAAAGGATTTATTAATCCTCATAAATAAAAGAATTTTGGAAATTATATCTATAACATATATGTTATAGATATAATTTCCAAAATATTTGACCTTTCTCCTCAGTTCCTCCTGGCACAGAACTTCAAAGACCTTTGGAATTTCCTAAGTGATAGGAAGTGAAGTGAAGTGAAGTCGCTCGGTCGTGTTCGACTCTTTGCGACCCCATGGACTGTAGCCTACCAGGCTCCTCTGTCCACAGGATTTTCCAGGCAACAGTACTGGAGTGGATTGCCATTTCCTTCTCCAGGGGATCTTCCCGACCCAGGGATCCAACCCGGGTCTCCCACACTGTACACAGACGCTTAACCGTCTGAGCCACCACGGAAGTCCCAAGTGATAGGAAGGTCTTTGTTATTTACAAGTCCTCCCCAGGGACCATACCCAAGTTTATGCTGAACATTCCTGGTGGACACCTGGCTTCAAGGGAGGGGCTGTCCATGTCATCAGAGGATTGGAACTATGTATCTCATTTATACCCTTTAAAATAAAAGGATATTATTAAGTATAGTGCTTTTCTGTGTTCTGTGAATCTTTCTATCCAGTGAATTAGGCAACCTGGCAGAGGGGGTCAGAGGAACCTCTGAACTAGTAGCTGGTCGGGCAGAAGTGCAAGTAGCCTGGGGATCCCCGAGACTCATGATGGGTGTCTGAAGTGGACGTAGTCTAGGTAGGACTGAGCTCTTAACCTGTAAGGTCTTAGTGACACCCACCGTGAGTGGCACAGAGAGGGCCAGGCCCTGGGCGCTCACCTTTGGGGACAGCACTTTGATGAGCTCGTTCAGGAAGCGGAACTTGGCCACCTCGTTGTGGAACTTCTCCCCACAGTGGTTCACACACGTCTCCAGCACCTGCACAGACAAAGGACCCCCATGAGAAGGTGAAGCCATTGGCCCCACAGCTCGTCCCAAACCTGTTAAGTATTGGTTGGAACCATGGCTCAAGACTGAGGTTACTAAAGTTTGGGAGAAAGGATGAGACTTTCAGATTAAGTAAAAAAGCACTTGTTTGCTCTTGTTCTAACTGACAGGTTTGTGTCCAGGAAACTGCTCGGTGGGGTACTCTGAGGTCACCCCACCTTTTATGGAGACCCTCTGGGCAGGTGAAACTGGTCAGAGAATCACTTCCTTCTTTCTCCTCAGAGGCAGAAATCATACATGGAATACCCAAAAACTATCAAACCTGCTGGCATTCAAGTGACAAATTGAGCCTGTAAACGTTTTCTTTGGTCTACAGCATTAACATTTCAAATCAGTCACTGATACTGAAAAATCCTGAGACTTCATCTGGATTTCCAGTTTCTCTTAAACAGGAAGTTCTAGCAACACTCGGCCCAAACTCATCCCTGGCAATAGCCAGCAGGTCCTGCTGTGTAGCTGCCCTCTTTAGACTGGACGTGGTCTCTCTGGTTCTTTGGTTCCTCCCGTAGATGGCTCACTCACTTATGCTACCAGTCTGGCTCTGTGGGCACTTGACCTTGCCAGCCCTGGTCTAACAAGGGCAAGAGGAAATAAAGCCTTCCTTTCCTTCCTGCAAGGCAGGCTCAATGCTACTCTCCAGGAACAGATCTACAATGGGGCAATCTGAGCCCAGAACTCCCTCTAGCCTGCCTTCTGAAGGCCAGGGAAGGCGAACCGCTCAGAGGCTCTTTCCCACACTGAAATGCTAGCCTTGGGACAGGCTAAGGGGCAAGAGGCAAGCCAAACTCACTGTTAAGGCATAAAGAGCTTCTTTCTCTTGTGGAGACTGGATCTTGTGGGCCAGCAGCCAGGGCGCATAGGTTGAGCTAAGGGAAAACAAAGACTCTGGGCGGAGAGGAACACACCAACCGGTCTGGTTGAGCATGCTCGATCAAGTCCCCTCTCCCCCAGGAGCTTGGGTCCCAGAGCAGAGGTAGGATGTGACTGCACACGACCATGCTCGAGCCCCCGAAGGAGGTCGGCTCCCAGCCGCCCCCACATCTCACAGCTACGCTTCCAGAACACACCATCCTCTCCCCAGTCCACCCACCCTTACAGCTCCCAGACCTGTATGTAACTTGGTCTAGAGCAGCACAGACCTTATTTGTTATTTGAGAACTACTCAGTCAACCCTGGAGCAGAAAATGTGATCAAACTTCTTGTTCCTTTCAAAATGAATATTCAGCAACATGGAGATAAAATATCTGGATAACTGACTCATTCCTCAAGTTCCCATCCAGGGGACTTCCCTGGCGGTCCAGTGTGGAAGACACCACACCTCCACTGCAGGAGGCAGTTTGATACCTGATTGGGGAACTGAGATCCTGCAGGCCGTGCTTCATGGCCAAAGAATAGGCGGGGAAAAAAGTTCCCATTCAGACACTTTAGAAATCAAATTCAATAAAATCTTAACCTCTCTTCCTGTGCTTTTTCTTAAAAAAAAAAAAAAAAAAAGGCTGTATTTAAATTAACAAGCTTCCCTGGTGGCTCAGTAGTAAAGAATTCGCCTGCAATGCAGGAACTGCTGCTGCTGCTAAGTCACTTCAGTCGTGTCCGACTCTGTGTGACCCCACAGACGGCAGCCCACCAGGCTCCCCCGTCCCTGGGATTCTCCAGGCAAGAACACTGGAGTGGGTTGCCATTTCCTTCTTCAATGCATGAAAGGAAAAGTGAAGTTGCTCTGTCATGTCCGACTCTTCGCGACCCCATGGACTGCAGCCCACCAGGCTCCTCCGTCCATGGGATTCTCCAGGCAAGAGTACTGGAGTGGGGTGCCAATGCAGGAGACATAGGTTTAATCCGTGGGTCGGGAAGATCCCCTGGAGAAAAAAATGGCAATCCACTCCAGTATTCTTGCCTGGGAAATCCTATAGACAGAGGAGCTTGGTGGGCTACATGGGGTCGAAAAAGAGTCAGACACAACTTAGTGCCTAAACAACAACAACAAAAGCATCTGCTGCGGCTCTGAAATGGACATTCAGCAACATGCTGCTAAATATAGTATAATCTGCAAATAAAAAAAATTTTTTAATAAGAGCACACTGATCTTTCACATTACTATGTACCCTAGTTACATTCTATCCCTAACATTCAGAGAGCTCCTCAGCAGTAGTGTTTCATAAAAATTATTTAAAATTTTAAAACAATTGCCAGTTACAAACTTTTCTTTTTTTTTTTTAAGAAAACTATATGAATTTGCTATTTCTAGAAAAATAACATACTCAGTAGATCACGGAGGGAGGAAAAAAAGGAAACAAAGCCTAAGCTACGTAAAACAATCCTGAGAAACGCAGGCAGGCACGCATAGTCTGAGGTGCCTGTAGAAGTTGGACATGTGTGTGACATCACCTTACCCGTTGGGATCAGTGTTCACTTGGTCACAGAAATTCTGGATAGCTGACCAATCCTGTTCTGACATGCTTGGGTCTGTGGCTTTATCTGTCAAGGAAATAAAATTAGAACTGAAGTATAATAAAGGGAAACATACACACCACTCCACATCTCCACCCCTCACAACAGGACAACAGCCAAGGACTGAGTATATCACACCTCCCGAGGATGGGACCCAGCACGCAGACAGCCGGCAGGGTTGGGGGTCGACCGTGCTCATCACTCGGGCATGGGTATGGCCCATGACTCAGGGACTGCTGACTGCATGAACGAGCAACCTGGGTAACCAGGTCCTATCCTGAAAGGGGCTCTGTCCCCAGCGCAGGGCTTGGCTTATGTGCACCTTCTTCATGCCCGTGCCGACCCCCCACCGTGGCGCTGCAACAAGGATGGATACAGGCCAGCATCTACGCATGGGCCACAACCTGCAAGCTTCTTTTTTATTTTTTATTTTCATTTTTTTGGCTGCACTGGGCTTTCTCAAGTTGCAGCTTGTGGGCTTGGTTGCTCCAAGGCATGTGGAATCTTTCTGGAGCAAGGATTGAACTCAAGTTCCCTGTACTGGCAGGCGGATTCTTAACCACTGGACCACCAGGGACCACCAAGAACCTGGAAGCTTCTCAGCCATGTGACAGGAAGACCAGAACTTACAGTGAAGTCCTGAACAGATCCCATTATGTCCCTGAAGTACGAGGCCGAAACCTGAGCCTCCACTTACTGAAATCCTCTGTCCCACCTAAGCAGCTTCTCCACGTCAGTGGCTTATGCTGTCTAACAAGAGGACCTCCTTGCCGTCACTCCTCAGAATGCCGTTTCTCTCTGCTACCATACACATATGCCCAAGGAACCCAGATCCAGTCACACTAGGGCCTCCCCGCCGGAACATTCGTATTTGTATGTAATCTGAGGACATGCAGCATGAAGGGTACCAGGGCACAGCCCAGAGCAGGAAACACCTGGAGAAAGGGGGCTTATCAAAAGGCCTAATGTGAGCCTACACTCCACTGAGGGGTGGGGCAATCCCTGACTTCCTGCAATCTTTGTGTGACTCTTTCCTGGTGCTAGATGGTAGCAGCTTCTTCGCCTCCCACTGCTGCCGCCTAGAATCCCTGTCCCAGCAAGGATGACCATTCCACAGGCCTGCCTTTCAACTGAAACAAGCCACATTCTCATAAAGTAGTTGCCGAGACTGTCTTTGTCCTGCTCTTTCATAACATTTCCTCTACCGCCCTCTGTCCAGCTTATCCTGGACTATCCACCTCTCCAATGAAACTTTTTAGTGGTCCTGACAGAGAAGCTCTTTCAAACTCTGCAAGTAATTCTTATGGTCATACTTCTGACCTTCTACTCCTATACTACCATACTTCTACTCCTTTGGCTTGAATGTCCACTTCTCTCTTCTCTATCCATTCTCAAGGTCATTCTGAATTTCCTTCTGCTCCCAAAAGCCTCCTCCACTGCTCCAGCTCCGACTAATTCTCCTCCCTTCTGATTACTTAAGAGTCTACAGGGGCTTTCCTGGTGGTCCAGTGGTTAAGAATCCACCTCCCAGTGCAGGGGAAACAGGTTCGATCCCTGGTCCAGGAAGATCCCACGTGCTGCCAAGCAACTAAGCCTGTGCAACTAAGCCTTAGCAACTACTGAGCCTGTGCTCTAGAGCCCAGGAACCACAACTACTGAAGCCCACGTACTTAAAGCCTGTTCTCCGCAACGAGAGAAGTCACCGCAATGAGAAGTCTGGGCGCTGCAACTGAAGAGTAGCTCCCACTCACCGCAACTGGTGAAAGTGCTCATGTAGCAATGAAGACCCAGCACAGCCAAAAATTAATAAATAATTAAAAACAAAAAAGACTCCACAGTCAACCGGAATTTAACTTTCCAGAGGGCAGTCACTTTTATGTCATGTGGAACTCGCATGCCCCTAGCTCAACAATGAGATTCAAAGGACAGGTCCTCAATCCCCCACCTTCCCACCCATCAGCCCTACCCTAAGTGAACAGAGACAACAAAGAAGAGCAAAGGAATCAGGTTATCAGTTTCCCCATGCTCCTCACCTTTTTCCTCCTCAAAGCTCTTTCTCTATGTTCCACCTCTCAAAATGTTATTCACCCTTTGAATCCCAATTCAAATGCCACTTCATAGGGACTTTCTTAATCTATCACCCACCCCCACAAAACAGAAGCCATCTCTTCCATCTCAGAAGACCCACATCCCACCTGCTCTTTTAGGATAGGGATCTCCAGCTCCATCCTTTATTAGTTACATGTCATTGGACTCTCAGAGCCCCAGTTTCCTCAACTATAAAATAAAAAAAACAGTACCTTCCTCATGGGATAGTCATGAGATTCTCAAAAAATACTGTCTAAGGCTTCCCTGGTGGTCTGCTGGTTAGGACTCCATCTGTCTGTGAACTACAACCGCTGAGTCCACATCCTGCTACTACCGAAGCCTGTGCACCTCGAGCCCATGCCCCTCGACAAGAGAAGCCACTGCGATGAGAGGTCCATGCACCGCGACCAGACTAGCTCCCACTTGCCACAACTAGAGAAAGCCTGCAAGCACCAAAGACCCAGTGCAAACAAATAAATGAATCTTAAAAAAACACAGTGTCTGAAATACTCAGTATAGCAGCAAACATTAAGTAATCAATAAAAGACAGACAATCTTGTAACAGTCTTTGTGTTTTCCTTTAAAAATATGTACACAACTTAGTACACTTAAACTTCAAAAGTCTGTTCAAAACTAAGGCAGAAGCACTATGTTCCCTATAATGCTTGGTACAGTGCCTTAGGCACAGGCACAAAAGAATTACTCAGGAAGTAAACTGAAAGCAGTGATACTCAAGAGTCTGATTAAGGAGATCTGACTCTACCCGGACCTCCACTCAATGCTCTGTGGTGACCTAAAGGGGAAGGAAATCTAAAAAAAAGTGGATATATGTATATGCATAACCGACCCACTTTGCTGTACAGCAGAAACTAACATAACACTGTAAAGCAACGATACTCCAATAAAAATTAATGAAAAAAGGAGATCCAACTCATCTGAGCTACTTCTTTCTGTATCACTAAAACTTCATAAAGCTTCAGTTCACGACAAGGTCAAGCTTGATACCTAAAAGACTTTCAGACCTCAACACATGACTCTGCGACAGCAGTTCCCTAGCCTTTTGGACACCAGGGGCCAGTTTCATGGAAAATAATTTTTCCACAGATAAGGAGGGGGTGGGGTGGGGGAGGTGGTTTCAGGATAATTCACATTACCTTTACCGTCTGCTCTCATATGAGAATCTAATGCCACCACTAATCCAACAGGAGGTGGAGCTCAAGCAGTAATAATGATGGGGAGCGGCTGTAAATATATTAACAGATGAAGCTTTGCTCATTCACCCGCTGCTCACCTCCTGCTATGCAGCCTAATTCCTTACTTGCTGCAACCTGATAGGTACCAGTTTGTGGCCTGGGGTTTGGGGACCCGTGCTCTATGACCCAGCAGCAGAGAAGAGCAGGTAGGACCCTGTTCATCAAGCAGAGTGCAGCTCTCTCCCTCCTCCCCTACCACCAAGTCACCAGGTTTTCCAAAGAAAGGAAGGGAAAAAAAAAAACTCTATAAGCATAATGTTCTAAACCCATAACCAGGGCAAAGCAGCAAAAAGATCCAAAAAGTAAGTTTTTTTATTTGCTATATCTATATCATAAGGATTCCCTCCAGGTTTTTCACAGCTCCCAAATAACAGCAATAATAGTCATAGCTGCTGCCCCGCCCCCTTTGTTTTTTAAGAACTTGCTTTGTGTCAGACACGACGCTGAGTGCTTTCCTAGCATCCCTTTCCTGTAATCCTCAGAAAACTGAAGCTGATACTAATGTTAGCTCAGCATTTTATAGATGAAGAAATCTGCCCAGTCACAAAACTGGAAAATGACAAAAAAATCTCAGGTCTGACCAATTCCAGGGCCCAAATGTAAGTCTTCAGTTCTCTGACAAAGACAGGGCCTTTTTCGGGAACTAGGTTCTTTGACCTTTTTGCCACTAAGTTATCAGCTCCCTAAGGCAGGAAGGAGGCCTGTTTCATTCACCTTCCCACCCTCCAGCACCTAGACAGTCATCAGCAAGGATATCTGCTAATGAATGAATGATTCATCTTTCACTATTCGAAGTCTGACCAGTTGGCTGGACGTACTGCTGACACCAGGAGATGGCTACTCCAGTTCTGAAATAACTGGGTCTCCAAACACCTAATCCCATCCTGCCAAGCTGTTTCAGTGGCCTTGAGCAGGTCCAGAGACAATAATTCCCAGAGGATTTTTAAAAATTTTAAATTAAAAAAAAAAAAAAAAGAAGAAGACAGCCGAGCCCTCCAGCTGTGAGTGAAATGGCTTTTTTTCCCCCTTCCCCTGGGGTAGTGGGGCGTGGTTAGGGGGCCTGGTGCGAGTCTGCAGAATCTTAGTTCCCTGACCAGGAACTAAACCCAGGTCACAGGGGGGAAAGCACTAAATCCCAACCACTGGACCGCCAGGGAATTCCCTGAATGGTTCATCTAACAGTGACTAATCATCTCACATCAGCCACCACCCCACCCCCAGGGTCATGACCCTGGTGTTAAGAGCAGCCAGGGCTAGTCAGGGGAGCCCTGGGGCTGTGGGGAAGCAGTCACCTTGAGAACACTTAGAACTCAGCCCTGCAGCAGTGAGTATGCACTGCGTGGGGCAGATACACACCAACCCAGACATCAAGCAGTGCTGAAAGGCCAAGATCCAGCACAGGAATAATGGGTCCAAGATAAAGAATCAGCTCAGTTCCAGAGAAGCTGAGAGAATATAAATAGATCGAAATCCAGAGGGAGGCAGAAAAGTGAGGCTGGAGGACAGGACTTATCACCTGAGAGTCGGTCCAAGCAGATGGAAGAAGAAAGATCACAGAGCATCCAACTAAGCTAGTGCCTCCCTGGCAGCATTAGCAGAGCTGAGACCAAGAGGCCCCAGCGCTGCCGTTAATAGCTCGAGACTCTGCTGGTTAAATCGAGTATAGCACCCCATGCCACTGGGCACAGGAGGCTTTTCATTAACAAAGAGGAGGCAGCTCTAAATGCAGTCATGTGGAACAACGCCCAAAATAAACTAAGTGGTGGGGGGCGGGGTGGGGGGGGGCCTGCAAAACGTCCAGAAGCTGCTACTTGTATTTTTAAAGCTTGAGCTTCTGGTGAAACAGGTTCCTGGCGTTCCTTTGGGGAACTACTTCCCAATTCTAGGTCCAATGTTTTTCCTTTTCTGGCAAACAGTATGAGTTCATTTCTGCCACTCTCTACTAAGAAGACTAGTGATGATAATAGCTAGCATTGTGCCCAGGCACTGTTCTGTGTGCTTGAGACGCACGAACTCCCCTGATCCTCACAACCCCAAGGTGCCAGTCGCTCAGTCGAGTCCGACTCTTTAAGACCCCATGAACTGTCACCCATCAGTGTCCTCTCTCCATGGGATTCTCTAGGCAAGAATACCGGAGTGGGTTGCCATTTCCTTTTCCAGGGGATCTTTCTGACCCAGGGGTCGAACCTGGGTCTTATGCATTGCAGGCAGATTCTTTACCATCTGAGCCCCAGTGGGGCATGCTATTACATTCCAGCCTTAGGGACACAGCTGCCTTGCTTGCTGAGGTAAGATCCGTCAGTGAGATGAGCTCTGGGATCTTCACGTGCCCCTGGAGTGATTCCTTCTCCATCCAGCATAGACTCAAGGACTTTCCTTCAACTACACTCCAGTCCTTGCCCCACCACCAGCCTCTCTAGCACACGTCCATCCATGTACCACCTCCACTGGGCCCCAGCCCCCACAAGTCTGATTCAACAGTTTACTTTCTCTGCTCCTATGGCAGGCAGGGGCAGGGAGCTGGAAACCACACAACCACAAAGACTACAAGACACATTTCTGAAGTCCATTCAGCACTCCAAAGCCCAAACTCAGAGGATCTCAGGTGCAGAGGGGAAAAGGTGGGCCCTCTGTCCCAGGGCACATCTGGAGGCATTTTTGGTTGCTGGACTGGGAAGGGGGTCTGTGCTGTTGGGATAGGTTCTAGCCCTACCCGAACGACTGGAAGATCTCAGAACTTTGGGACCACAATGGCCTAAAACAGCTGGAGCTTAAGGATCCCCTCCTAAACAGTCTTCGTTCCCTTTTTCTCCCCCACCTGGGTCAGTGGTCAGCTGGTCTCTAACCCAGCCCACTTGACTTTTGCAACTCCACTGCCTCCTAGTTAACCACCTTCTTTCTGTCCCCACCGTTTAACCCTGAGATAATTCAGTAATCTTTCAGTTGCAAATTCAAAGTTCCCCCATCCTCCTTCTCAGCAGCAAAACCACCTACCAACTACACCTTCCTTACAGACCTGCAGCTCACCCCCTCCCAGCAGCCTGTAGGCTCCACCTTCTCTCTCAGCACCCCACCCCAGCACCCACCCCTGACAACCCTGCTTCTTCCATGTTGAGATTCTCCATGCTCCATGCGCAAACTCTGTTCTTCCTAATGTGCACAGACAAGCTCACTGCTAATGAACTGAAGGTCTCAAGTTGACATCCAGTTGTTAGCCTCTCTGGAGTCAAACCAACTGCCCAGAGAGCTTCTCTTTGTGCCACAAGCACCTCAAACTCCACAAGTGAAGCATCTGTAACCAGTTACCTGAGCCTGAAACCTGCAATCCAACCTAGATCCCTCTGGTCCCCTGGCTCTATTCTAATGCAGTAAGGCTGCTGATCGAACTAGCTAATTATTTCTACTCTCCATCCCAATACCTTTGTACTTCAGTCCCAACACACTACCAGAAGAGCTTTTCATCTACTCTCTGCCTGGACTCTACCATCCCTAACCAATTCAGCTCTTCACACAGCGGCAGGTGATGCTTTTAACAGAGGTACTTGATCAGAGGGGCTTCCAGTGGGGCACAGCGGTAAACAATCCGCCTGCTTGTGCAGGAGGCAGTCAGGAAGATCCCCTGGAGTAGGAAATGGCAACCCACTCCAGAATTCTTGCCTGGGAAATCCCATGGACAGAGGAGCCTGGCGGGCTACAGTCCACAGGGCCGCTAAAGAGTGAGACAAGACTGAGCACGCATGCACACTTGATCAGAGTTCCTGGCTCTGACATCTCCCCGACTACATCAAGGATAAACTCTGAACTCCTTTCTGCAGCCCACAAGACCCTTTAAGAACTCGCCCCAGTTAGCCATGCAGTCTCTTTAGGCTTTGCACTCCTGCAGCAGACTTCCTTCTTCCCAGAATGCTCCACACTCTCCTTTCCCCCAGCTTTTGCTCATGCAGTTTCCTGCATCTGAAATGTTGTCGCCTCCATTGTTCACTCAAATGCTATGTCCCCTGAGACAATCCCCTCCTAAACAAACCAACTCCCACCACTGCCCCTTAAACAAGCCCAGTATCCCTCCCATTTGCCTTAACGTAGCAAAGTGCTGCTCCCATCGGCTTCTATCACCTACTTAAATATATCTTTGAGAGCAAGGGCTCTGCCTTACGCATCTTAGTACTCCCAGCACCCAGCAGAGCCCAATACAAGGAGTATATGCTTTGTTCTCTTGGAATTTCAAGAAGCCGATCGGTAACGCAGGGACAGTAACTACCCCTAGGACTGCCATGAGTCTTACATGAGACAATAACAAAAGTCTGGCCAGAAGGAACTCGCACAAAAGGTTTAAAGGACTTCTTTTGACATTAAAGTCGGGAGCCAGAAAGAGTTCTTTCCCAGAGGATGGGTGTGTTGCACAGCTAACTCTAAAAGTGCCCTTCTCTAAAACGAGGTTAGTAACCGAAGCTGTCTCTAGGGGTCGTAATAAGGATTAATAGTGGCTGAAATGCCCTTTAGCAGTGTTTGGCATAAAAGCGAAGCTCAATAAACCGTAGCCATTATGTTGTTAACAGTGTTTATGCACGGCGATGGGGGCAGGGAGGCGCAGAGCGCCCAGCCTCGGGTCCGCAGCCGCGGCAGATTCCTGGGGTTCCTCTCCAGGCCCGCCGAGGAGATCCTCCCACCCGTGCCGGGCCCTGCCTGCCTCCTCGGGCGCCAGCCTTCCCGCGGCCACCTGCCCACCCGCCAGCCTCAGAAGAAAGGCCCGGGGGGGCGGGAAGCGAGGCCTCACGTGGAGCACTGCGCCCGAGCCGAGAGGCAGCCCCGGCTACTCACTGAGCCACAGCTCCAGCGCCACTGTCGGCACCCGAGGACCCTCGGCCGACTCAGCTCCCGCCGCGGCGCCGGCCCCCGCCGCCACCGCCGTCGCCGTCGCCGTCGCCATGGGCCCAGCCCCCGCCGCCGAAGCCGCGGCCGCCCCTGCTCTTCAGCCGCCGGCGTCTGCAGCGTTCCGGGGCTGCCGACGCGGCAGGCGAGCGCCGGCACGTGACGGGGCGGGGCCGGCGGGGCCACGCCCACCGATCAGGTCCCGCCTCCGCGCAGGCCCGGGCAGGTGGCCTCAGCCTCGCCGAGAGCCTTCTGCTCAGCGCTAGGCGGCCTCGCGGGCTGGTTATCCAGACCCGCAACCAGATCAGAATTCGTCAAGTCAACCTCGCAAGGCTTACCAGATAAAATAGACGACGCCCCGTTAATTTGAGTCTCAGATAATGAATTCTCTATTTTTTATTATTATCTTTTATTCCGGACGGTCTTTCCGGACCACCACCTACCTCTATACTCTGCTTTATTTTCTCCATAATATATTACACCATGAGCGTGCTAGGCACTTTCATTGTGTCAAAGGATAATCGCCACCCCCCCACAAAATAAAGTCATGATTCTCATACATTATAAAATGAACACATGTTAAGTATTTAATACTAATTAAATGAGGGAACCAAGCAGATGTTATAATCCGTTCAAAAGAGAAGTCAGGAAAAGGGCAAATTTATACAGAATAAAGGAGTGTTGCAACAGATGTGCAAATAAACACAAAAGAAGCTCCGAGTTAATTTGCATTTTATATAATTATTCATTTGCTTTTTACCTTTTCATTTAAGGCCTCTCGGTGAGATTTACAAGGATCGTAGTTCCCTGACCAGAGATCTAATGCCAGCCCGCTGCAGTGGAAGCCCGAAGTCCTTACCGCTGGAGCCACCAGGAAATTCCCCAATTTGCTCTTGCCTGGAAAATCCCATGGACAGAGGAGCCTGGAAGGCTGCAGTCCATGGGGTCACTGAGGGTCGGACACGACTGAGCGACTTCACTTTCACTTTTCTGCATTGGAGAAGGAAATGGCAACCCACTCCAGTGTTCTTGCCTGGAGAATCCCAAGGATGGGGGATCCTGGTAGACTGCCGTCTATGGGGTCGCACAGAGTCGGACACGACTGAAGCGACTTAGCAGCAGCAGCAGGTGGCACTAAAAGAATCCACCTGCGAATGCAGGAGACTTGAGATGCAGATTCAATCACTGGATTGGGAGGATCCCCTGAATGAAGGCATGGCAACCCACTCCAGTATTCTTGTCTGGAGAACCCCATGGATAAAGGAGGCTGGCATGCTACAGTCCATAGTGTCACAAAGAGTCAGACATGACGGAAGTGACTTAGCATGCATGCGTCCATAGGAATTTAGGTCCCATCCTACCCCAAATAAACACACAATATAAGCTTCAAAGTACATTTGCTGTGCTACGTTAGCTTCAAAATAGATCCAGCCGCACCCATCTCCATCTCACAGATTGTTGCCTGTAGCACCTTTCTATATGAAAATTATATAGTTGTTACCTGTCTTAGTAAACTTGGACTGATACAAAATACTAAAGGTTGAGTGGCCTAAACAACAGACCCTTATTTCCCACAGGAGGCTGGCAAGTCCAAGATCAAGATGCTGTTGACAACCTGCTTCCAGGTTTGCAGAGTGCTGCTTTCTTGTCCTCACAGGGTGGAGAGACAGCACGTTCTGATCACTTCCTCTTAGGGCACTAATCCCATCATGAGGGATGCACCCCAGGACCACAGCTAAGCCTAATTACCTCCCACAGCACCCACTTCAAATACCATCACATGGACATTAGCACTTCAGCATGCCAATTTGAATTCAATCTATACCATTATTCATATCAGGGAAATTCTGTATGAAATTAATGAAAACTACATGTTGTCCTTTGGGCTGCAAGATTAAACCAGTCAATCTTAAAGGAAACCAACCCTGAATATTCAATAGAAGGACTGATGCTGAGCTACAATACTTTGGCCACCTGATGCAAAGGGCCAACTCATTGGAAAAGACCCTGATGCTGGGAAAGATTGAAGGCAGAAGGAGAAGGGGACAACAAAGGACAAGATGGTTGGATGGCATCACTGACTCAATGGACGTGAGCAAGCTCTGGGAGATGGTGAAGAACAGGGAGCCTGGTGAATGCAGTCCATGGGGTTACAAAGGGTCAGACACAACTGAGCAATTGAACAACTATACGTTGTCCACATCACACCCTCTGTGTACCTGATGTTGGGCCTGGGAATTATTTTGCATGTGTGCTAAGTTGCTTCTCAGAAAGACAGTATATTAAAAAGCAGAGACATTACTTTGCCAACAAAGGTCTGTCTAGTCAAAGCTATGGTTTTTCCAGTAGTCATGTACGGATGTGAGAATTGGACTATAAAGAAAGCTGAGCACCGAAGAATTGATGCTTTTGAACTGTGGTGTTGGAGAAGACTCTTGAGTCCCTCAGACTGCAAGGAGATCCAACCAGTACATCCTAAACGAAATCAGTCCTGAATATTCATTGGAAGGACTGATGCTGAAGCTGAAACTCCAATACTTTGGCCACCTGATGAGAAGAACTGACTCATTTGAAAAGACCCTGATGTTGGGAAAGATTGAAGGCAGAAGAAGAAGGGGACGACAGAGGATGAGATGGTTGGATGGCATCACGGACTCAATGGACATGAGTCTGAGTAAACTCCAAGAGTTGGTGATGGACAGGGAAGCCTGGTGTGCTGCAATTCATGGGGTTGCATAGTGTTGGACACAACTGAGCAACTGAACTGAAGTCGTTTCAGGGCTTCCTTGGTGGCTTAGTAGTAAAGAATCTGTCTGCAATGTGCAAGACCTGGGTTCAATCCCTTAGTTGGGAAGATCCCCTGGAGAAGAAAATGGCAACCCACTCCAGTATTCTTGCCTGGAGAATCCCATGGACAGAGGAGCCTGGTGAACTACAGTCCTTGGGGTTGAAAAGAGTCGGACATGATTGAGGGACTAAGACTTTCACTTCAGCCATTCACAGATTCCAGCCGAGTCTTTGTGATCCTATGGACTGTAGCTGCCAGGCCCCTCTGTCCATGGGATTCTCCAGGCAAGAATACTGGAATGAGTTACTGTTTCCTCCTCCAGGGGATCTTCCCAGCCCAGGGATTGAACCCACATCTCCTGTGTCTCCTGCATTGGAAGGCAGATTCTCTGAACCTAGGAAGTGGGGTGAAGTACAAGAATCTAATCATTCTTCCTGCAGTCAATGCTTGAGAGACCACAACTGAAAGGTTAAAGGGTAAGTGGGCGGTCAGGAAGTGGTTTGGGAGTTCTGTGTAGTGGTTGGGTGCAGAAGCTTTGGTTTCAGGCCAAACAATGCTGTCACCCTCGCCAGCCTTCCTAGGACCCGTCTTGCGTGTCTGTGCAGCCCCCTTCCTGCCCAAGCTCCCTTCTGGTTTCCATTTCCTTTCCTATGTCATGTACCTGGCCCATGGTCTGTCTCTTCTTTCTGGACAATGAACTTTCATAAGCAGGGGCCCTGTCTATCTAATTCCCCAACCTTTTTGGCACCAGGGACCAGTTTTATGAAAAACAATTTTCCATGGACCTGGGCAGGGCAGGGGTGAGGATGGTTTTGGGCGTGAGGCTTCCCTGTTGACTCAGACTGTAAAGAAGGAGCCTGCAATGTGGGAGACTTGGGTTCGATCCCTGGGTCAGGAAGATCCCCTGGAGGAGGGAATGGCAACCCACTCCGGTATTCTTGCCTGGAGAATCCCATGGATGGAAGAGCCTGGCAGGCTATAGTCCAAAGGGTCACAAACAGTTGGACATGACACATTTTCACTTTCAAGTGCATTACATTTATTGTGCACTGTATTTCTATTATTACATTTTGATGTATAATGACATACATATATAATATTGTAGTAGTTTCAGGTATACAACATGATTTGATATTCGTATACCTTGCAAAACAATCACCATATGTCTCGTTAGTATTCAATACCACACATCGTTTCAAATGTTTTTCTTTTGTGATAAGAACTTATAAAGGCTTATAAGGTCTTGTAAAATCTATTCTTAGAAACTTTCAAATACACAGTGCAGTATTAACTAGTGTCACCACGCTCTACACTGCATCCCCAAGACTTAGCTACTTTATAACTTGCTGTTTGTATCTTCTGATCACCTTCACCCATTTTGCCCACCCCTATACAATTACAAGGGGCTTCCTGGGTGGCTCAGCTGGTAAAGAATCTGCCTGCAATGCAGGTGACCCCGGTTCAGTCCTTGGGTCGGGAAGGTCCCCTGGAGAAGGGACAGGCCACCCACTCCAGTATTCTTGGACTTCCCTGGTTGCTCAGACGGTAAACAATCTACCTGCAATGTGGGAGACCTGGATTGGTAAGATCCCCTGGAGGAGGACATGGCAACCCACTCCAGTATTCTTGCCTGGAGAATCTCCATGGTCAGTGGAGCCTGGCGGGCTATAGTCCATAGGGTCGTACAGAATCCGGACATGACTGGGAGACTAAGCATAGCATACAATTACAAATAATTTTTAGCATGTCACAAATATTGCTTGGGACATACTTAAAAAATTATTCACTGTTTACCTGAAATTAAAAGTAAAAAACAGCAATCCAACTCCTTGTCAAGAAAGCATTTCCTGGGACTTCCCTGGCAATCCACTGTTAGGACTCCACACTTTCCCTGCAGAGGGCCCATGTTTGATTCCTGGTCTGGGATCTGAGATCCCACAAGCCCCACGGTGTGGCTTTAAAAAAATAAATAAAATAAAATATAATAAACTAAAATTTTAATTTAAAAAACAGGGTGCTCAGGCCTGAGGGATGGGATGAGGAAGGAGGTGGGAGGGGAGATCAGGATGGGGAACACATGTACACCCATGGCTGATTAATGTCAATGTATGGCAAAAACCACTACAATATTGTAAACTAATTAGCCTCTAATTAAAATAAATAAATTAAAATAATTTTTTTAATTATAAAAAAAGTGTAATTAAAAAATCAATTAAGAAAGAAAGCATTTCCTGTCTGGCTCCAGACACCCAAGATACCCACATCCCTGTATATCACTTTGCTTGCCCCTCCTCCACCACATCCACACTTGCAATTTTGTAACTGTCAGTCACCTATGAGATGGTGATCTCTTTGAAGCAGGAGCCTTATCTTTTGTGTTTTATTTTAAAAGCTTAAGGAAAGGAACGAACACAAATCTGTGGAGTAAGCCCCCACAATCTACAAGGCTTTGTCTAATTCCTCTCACACCCCTAGGCTTAACAGGGCCTGGCACGCAGTAGATAACTGTGAAATGAAGGAAGGAAGACAGGACAGAATGGACTCAGACAAGAGGCTGCCCCTCCTTGCC
Source organism: Bubalus bubalis (assembly GCF_019923935.1). Taxonomy (NCBI): domain Eukaryota; kingdom Metazoa; phylum Chordata; class Mammalia; order Artiodactyla; family Bovidae; genus Bubalus; species Bubalus bubalis. Next base: position 21,060,672 of record NC_059180.1, on the reverse strand, counting down.
TGGGCTGTCCTACTGCAATCAGGGTTGCCGGAGGGGTGGTAGGGGGCAGTGGAGACAGCATGTAGGCCGGGGACCGCCACATTTTGCCCATATACGAGGACTAAGCTAGAGATCCCCAGGGTGTGATAATGAGTTTATTGAGTGCCAAGTTAAGCTTCTACTGCCTTCTATATTTAAAAAAATGCACATCCTGTAATTCACTAGTGAAAATAGTAACCACAAATGATGTGCAGTTTCTGAATATTGCAAAACAGTACCCAGGCTAAACATATGACTGTGCACTTGGCAGCTCAGCTGTTCAAAGAATCCACCTGCCATGCAGGAGACCCCGGCTCAACCCTGGGTCGGGGAGATCCCCTGGAGAAGGGGTAGGCTACTCACTCCAGCATTCCTTGGCTTCTCCTGTGGCTCAGACAGTAAAGAACCTGCCTGCGATGCAGGAGAACTGGGTTTGATCCGTGGGTTGGGAAGATCCCCTGGAGGAGGGCATGGCAACTCACTCCAGTATTCTTACCTGGAGAATGCCCGTGGGCAGAGGAACCTGGCGGGCTACAGTCAGTCCATGGGGTCGCAAAGAGTCGGACATGACAGCAACTGAGCACCGTGAACTTGAGCGCTCACCCTGACTATCCATCCAATCAGGTGTGCGTCTGGCCTGTCACTCAACAATATTTACTGAGCACCGACTATGTGAACAGGCACCATTCTCAGCACTGGGGTGTCTAGTGGTGAGCAAGACAGATCACGTCTCTGCTCTTATGGACATTATAATCTACACTAACAAATAACTGCTGAACTACTTACCCGATATTTACACAATCAATTTGATTGTGTTCCCTGGAAAAGAATAGGATGTTGATGATTAACGGCAGAGGAAGGAGAGCTTCTAGGGGGAGTAAGAGGCTTTCCTGAAGAGGGAATAGTGAAGCGGAGATTTGAACACTGAGACACCAGGCAAAAGGACAAAGAGCAGATGAACAAGAGTATTCTAGCCAGAATGTAGCTAGAAGCAGGCTTACATGGCTGGGGAACAGCAAAAGGGGCTCATGAGGCAAGGATGAGTGAAGTGAAGCAGCAAAGTTAGAGGAGGAAGTGCCGGGCTGTGATGACAAAAAATGGCTTTATCATGTTTCCCCCTTCCATGCTTCATTTTGTTTTTACTCTCTTTTAAAATTTTGTGAAGGGTCTCTTCATTGCAGTGCTCGGACTTTCTCCAGTTGTGGCTCTTGGGCTTCTCTTGCTGCAGAGCACGGGCTCTAAAGCATGGGGGCTCTGTAGTAACGGAGGGCTCTCTAGTTGCTCTGCAGCATGTGGAATCTTAGTTTCCCGCCCAGGGACTGAACCGGTGTCCCCTGAATTAGAAGGCAGATTCTTAACCACTGGACCACCAGGGAAGTCCCTTGTGCCTCATTTTCCTATCAGGGCTCCCAGCTGCTGGGCCAGCCCCACTCAAATCTCAGTTCAGCGAAGCTTCTGGAATGATCAATCAAAAAAACACAAATCTGGAAAACACACACACACAAATCTGATCTTGTCACTTCCCTACTTGAAGCATGTCAGTGGCTCTGCACCTTCCACTTCATGAAGACCCAATTCATGTCTTCTCTAATGGACCCCCCCTTTTGTCCAGGAACCCAGAGAAGAGCTGGCCCCAGCCCCACCTCTGGGTCTAGCTGACCTATGAGGGCTCCTCACCCACCTCTGCAGAAGGGATGCATTCAAGAATGGAGAAGTCATGTAGGGGAAGGTGCTGGAGAGAAGTTTCCATGCTTTTAGGGAGAGAGCCACAGAAAGCCACGCTCTAACATCATGAAGGAGGAAGTACAGAGGGGCCTGAGCCCTTCAAGAGGCCAATCGTGAGCAGAGAGAACCAACCGGAGGCTATTGCCAATGCTGGGGCCAATCAAGCAAAGAGATCGGAAGTCCCTCAGACCTCCACGAGGTCACTGAACGCTTAATTAACCAACCCCAGAGCCTGCCGTACCCCTGCACTTCCTGCTTTGTGGGACACTGAATCTTCTTGTTTAAGCTTGTTTGAATCTGGATGTTTTGTTATTTGTAGTGAATGGTACCTTGATGCCTTTGACCAGGCATCAAGGCTGTTCGGATTTCCCCTCTGGTTGGGTTTTTAGTCACTTACCTCACTCCTTCAGCTCCTACCCATGACTCCAGTCAATACCCTTCCAATTCCCACTGACCTGGAAACTCCTACTTGTCCCTCAGAACCCAGTTCAAAGTTCATCTATAAAGTCCTCTGACACCCATGAACATGAACCATGAACTTCCTTCTCTGGGATCTGCTCTAATCCAGAAAGTTCTCATTAAAAAAAAAAAATTGTTTGGTAGAAACCAACACAATGCTGTAAAGCAACTGTCCTTCAATTACAAATAATTGAATTAAAATAAATTGTAAAAAAATTATTTATTTGGCTATGCTGAGTGTCAGTTGTGGCATGCGAACTCTATAAACTGGGCATATGGGATCTAGTTCCCTGACCAGGGATCGAACCCAAGCCCCCTGCATTAGGAGCATGGAGTCTTAGCCACTGGACCACCAAGGAAGTTCCCTCATTTTCTAAGTATTTATTATCCTGACCCCTGGGAAATTAGGGAATTTTATCATGAGAAAAACATTAATCAATTAAGACAATTTCTAATTTACCTCCCACTAAACATCCCTCTATATCAAACTATTCCATCTTAATCTTCACATCAGTCTTTGTCAAAGGTCAATCTCTCACAGATAGCTGGATTCAATGCAACTTACTGGCAATGTACCAGGTAAACTACAACTGCAAATCTAGCAAAAGAAATTTGATTTCCCAGTGTCAATCAAAGTCATCCTGGGAAACTGTTGGAATCTGGGAGGGTTAGACCAGCTGATGATTGCCACTTCTGAAGAAAATGATCTAACTGATAAAGGACTCAAACATTTTTTTTTCACCCTGAGACCTTACCTGACTCCCTATTTATCAGGCAATGTGCCAGGTACTATGGTTACAATCAAGAATAAGAAAAACTAACTGCCTGCCTCAATCTTATCCTCTTTAGAGTAAGACTGACAATAAACATGTACAACTCAGTAATTTCATATATTAATAAGCATTATGAGAAAAAAGTAAGCTAGATAAAGACAATGATGAATGAGATTCTAAAGTTGGCTACAGAATAATAGTAATTTTCTGACATGGGTACTCTGTAAACTATGTTAAGAAAGTATGCCCAGGGGCAGAACGGCTGTCTTGATTACTAGAGTGGGTCTCCTGCAGCCATGACTGCATTACATGAGTCTGTCCCACTGGCCACAGTTGACTGGACCAGAGGTAGACAGCTGACCCAAGCTAGGCCAATCAGATTCTTTCCTAGGATTTTGGACTTAGAATACTAGTTATTGAATTGCCAGGGTATCAGAGGGGAGATGATTCAGCTTTAGGGCTGGGGCAGTTGTTGGACAAGTACAGAGATTTAAAAAAAAAAAAAAGCCAGCCTGCAGAAGGAAGATGAGGGAAGCAGACACCCAGACAGAAATGGTTACAAACTGCAGATTCAGAGGGACAATGGTGAGTGTCTTGGGTTCTGAGGAGTTACTGGTTAGAGATCAAGTCTCTTGTAAGGTCCAGCTGGGAGTCCTGCTTTTGGATTTGTCCTAATTCTTTCAATAAATTCCTCTCATGGTTTAAGTTAGGCTGGGTCTGTTTCTATGTTTTGCAACCAGCATTTCCAAGAATGAAAATACTGGTGATGAGGGTGATGGTAAGAGATAACATTTGCTGAGTGCCAGGCATTGTTTTAAGATCTTTACATAGGTCATCTATTTTGATTCTTACAAATTGTTGAGATAGACACAATTGTTATCCCCATGTTGCAAGAGGAAACTGAGCTTCAGAAGCCAAAGTGAGTAAGTAGCAGAACCAGCTTCTGGCCTCCACGACCTTCACTGCTTCACTATAAAAGCACTTCAAAAAAGCACTGGGGGATGGGCCTGAGGTTATTTAAAATCTGTGAAGTCCTCTGACACATTTCTTCTGATCCTCAGCAAAACTCCAGAGCAGATGATACATGCTGCTTCTCAGATAACTCACTCCAAATGAGGAAGTGGCCACATCTTTATCAACTCAGCAGTCTGATCACCCACTTTGTTAAAACAGCCACATCCCCTCACTGAGAGCTAGAGTTTCTCATAAGCATACTTGATGTCTTAGAACTGGAGGCTCTGATGTCACTCAAGTCAAGAGTTGAGGTTGGACTCTGGGTTGTCAAATGCCTCGTGCTAAACCCTCAGAGTTGATCAACTTTGCTGAGCCCCAGTTTCCCTATCTGAAACATAGAAACAACACAAAAATAATAATGCCTAATGTGAAGATTCAAACAGATGATGGACTAAAGTGTTTACCAGTATAGTTTAAAACCCACAAGTATTTGAGGCTCATGTAAATGCACAATAAATTGCAGCATTATTATTCTATGTCCTTTCAGTGCCATACTTGTTGTTTCTGACATTACCCCTTCTTCTGGAAAGGGTACCCTACTTCTTCCTTGGGAACTTTTCCTCTGTTGGATATCATCCCCGAGGGACCACCTATTCCTGGCTGAGGAATAGTAACATGGACTCAGTTTGCCCAACCAGAACCCTCTTCTTAGTATCTGAATCTTTAGCTGAGTCACATCCAAAACTGAGTGGGAAAAATACAGAGGAACCACAACAGAAAATATTTAAGAGTTAATGTGTTCCCATTCAAGAACACAGACAAGACTCACCATGAGCTCCTGTGGTGGCCCACATGATCAGAGCTTCCCTGGCTCCTGTCTTTTCCAGGATCTGGTTCTCTGATTTTCCCATAGATTCTTTGACTTTCTCAGAAATTTAAACTCCTATAAAGCCTCCAAAACACCTAAGCTAGGCAGAACTGGTTTCCACTGCTTGTCATCAAAGTACTTGATGTACTTTTCAAAGAATGATTAGGTCTCTGTGAAACTCAGCAAATTATTTAATCCCCTTTCCCTCTTCCTCTGGACAAGGAGAGTGTATTAGCAATCTACTGCTGAGTGACAAATAATCCTAAAGCCCAGTGGCTTTAAACAATAAATATTTATCAACTCATAACTGTGTGCCTGAAATTTGGAAGCAACTCTGCTTAGTGGTTCTGGTTTAGGATCTTTCATGAAGGCTGCAGTCAAATGTCAGCCAGCATCGCTGTCATCTGTCAGCTCCGACTGCTTGATTGGGGCTGGAAGACTGACTTCCAAGATGGCCCATTCATACATCTGCTGTCAGGAGGCCTCTGATCCGTATCTGTTTGAGTGTCTTCACCATGTGGAATGAGACAGAAGCCACGGCACATCACACAAGGCAGCCCCCTTCAATGTGAATGCCAGGAGGTAGTGATGAAGATGACTGGGGGCCACACAGGGGAAGCCCAGAAACCCTGGAGGGGGCCTCTGTAGCCAGCTACCATCCTCCTTTCACTGAGTTATTCCTATTCACCCCAAGAAGAACATCTCATTTCAGAAACCCTCAGACAGTGACTTAAAAACAGTGGGTGGAAGGAGGCGGTGAATATGAAGATGCAAAATAGGCAGAGTGAAGGTCTCCAGTCTAAAGACTTGTTCTGGAGAACTGGAAAAGAGGAAGATACCGCCTTTAGGGAAGGGAGACACAGGCTGCCCTAAGTCCAAGGACAAAGAGTAGTATAAAACCTAAGTGTTCCTCCTGGGCAGCCCCAAAGGTCTGACAGACAGTTCAGGCCTACTTGTCAATCACTGCTCCAAAGTCAAACTGGGTTTGAGAACTGGAGTCCAAGAGTCCAGGCTGCTGCCAAGCTGTTACATATGGGCTGACAAAATGTTCCCTACAAAACTCATGTTGAAACCCAACCTCCCAGTACCTCGGAATGTGACTGAATTTGTAGACAGGGATAATAAAGAGGTGATGAAGTCCAAACTGGGCTGTGAGACTGGGCCTTAACCTGATCTGACTGGTGTCCTAGTGAGAAGAAGGCATTTGGACAGACAGAGACACCGAGGGCATAGACAGAGGCAAGACTGTGGAAGGAGAGAGCAAAAAGTCAACTGTGTGCAAGCCAAGGAGAGGGGCCTCAGGAGAAACGAAACCAGAAAATCACTTCCTGTTGTTTAGGCCACCAGTCTGTGGTCTTCCGTCATGGCAGCCCCAGGCAGACTGAAGCTCGAGCTGCCACTGTTCTTTGAGGCAGCTCCTAACGTCTGCTGTGTAGTGGGGTGTCACAATCAGATGTGAGGCCTTCCTTTCCAGACTCAGGGAGGTGAGACAGGTCTGGGCATCTCTGGCCAGCTAATAAGGATGGGCCTGGCGTGGAGCCATAAATGCACCTGTGCACCCAGAGGCTCTGTGTCCACTCCTGGTTCTTTCCGCAAGCTCCTGCCAGGCCCAGGCATCCTGCTCCTCTCCTCCGAGGGCAGCTCCTCCGAGTACGGTTCCTGCGGCCACCTCTACCGGCCTGCCACCTTCTCTCTAGCTGCAGAGCACCTTCTGTATTCGTTCCCGCACTTCCTTTGGTCCCAAAGACACCATCATCTCAGCTACCGGAGGTCCTTGCTGAGGACAAACAAGAGAAAACGTTGCCTTAAAATGCCTGAGGAACACACGCCCGGCCTCAGCTGCAGGAGTTATGCCCAAGCCAATGCTGGCACCGGGGTCTGTACCCCACGGAGCCGGGTGTGCACTTTATGGGCTTCAATTTCTGAGGCTGAGGATAGGTCCTGGGGCCTGCTTTCCCTGGGTTGGTATGTCCCTTCCCCTAATCAACTGCCAGCTCTCTCAAGAGGGGGAGCATGTGTGTTTCACTCATTACTGGATCCACTGCACCTAGCATGGTGCTTGTACATGGTAGGTACTCAGTAGGTACTATCTGTTGAATGACTGAATGAGGGGAGGTGGTCATGTTTCATTCATCTCCGTAGCCCGCAAACTACACTTAGTGCTGTTGGTGAATGTCAGTTGAATGGATAAAAGAGGGCTCCAGTCCAGTCCAGCCGCCTGCCTCACCTGCTGTCCACTGAGGGCCATTCGGAGGAGCTTCATCACGTTACTGTGTTTGATGCCTTCCAGACCATCTGACAGCTTCTTCAGTTCTCCATTCAGCACGTCCTGAGTTAAGTTCGTACCAGGTCCTTCTAAAAGTCTAGAAGAGAGCCAGTCTATGAGGGGCCAGCACAGGCCAATGGCAAGTGGGTGGAAGGGAGGACTTCAGAAGCTTATCCATCAGCTATAACATATTAATAAATTAATAGCACAATCAATGTTCAAGCCTGCTTGGAAGTGGAGGGAGATATCTACTACTCCCATCCTAGTTGGTGAAGAAATAGCAACCAAGGGACTACAAACACAGAGACTCCAAGCCAAGTGTGCATAAAAAAGGGAAACTTGGAGGATACCGTAAGAGGATTTACTAATTACCACCTGTGTCATGCAATCTTCATGCCTCAGTTTTCTCACCTGTAAAATGGGGATAATAATAGTCTCTGCACCTCACAGAGCTATGGTGGGGCTGAGTTAAAACTTGTAAAGCAAGGAGTACCCTGGCCGAACAGACAGTAAGAACTCGGAAGTATGAGATCTTATATTTCAATAAAAAGTTAAATACTAGCTAATATTTATTATATCCGAATGCTCAGAGACATTGCAAGAGGATATAAAAAGAAACTTACAAATGAGTTAGATATAGGACGGAAGAATGAAGCCCTCTGAGAAATGCTCTGAATCATGGCTTCAAGACCTTTGGGATTTTCCTGGTGGTACCGTGGATAAGAATCCACCTGCCAAAGGAGGGCACTTGGGGTTGATCCCTGGTCCAGGAAGATTCCACATGCCTCAGGGCATCATAGCCCATGCACCACAACTACTGAGCCTGAGTGCTTCATCTACTGAAACCCGTGAGCCTAGAGCCCGTGCTCCACAACAAGAGCGCCACCACAATGAGAAGCCCGCACACGCCAATGAAAAAGTGGCCCCCGCTTGCCGCAACTAAAGAAAGCCTGTGTGCAGCAACGAAGACCCAGTGCAACCAAATAAATAAACAAAGACTTCCAGGGGATGTTCAGAGAAGAGCAGAAAGAAAGACATCAGGAGAACCCAGCATCAGCGATGGCCCTGCCACCACTTGCTATAACCATTCTTTGCCCACAAACTGCAACAGTTCGGGAGGTACAATGGGCCAACAACCATCCCCCACTTTCCTGGCAGTCCAGCTGAGACCCTCTTCCAAAAGCATGTTTGAGCTCAAGAGAAAGTTCCTAATTAGTAAGGGCCAGACTTGCAAACACTTCGTCCCAGCCCTGATTTGGAATTGGAGCAAGAGATGGGAGCAGAGCTAAAGACAGGCCAAGGCTGGAGAGCTTCACTAGTGCAGACAATCTTGGACGCCAGCTCTGACACTGACCGCTCCTGAAATGGCTCGCCACTCCATCCCCCACGATGACCTACTGGGAAGCTGGCAGGCTTCCAGCTCAGGAACAGGCTTCATGAGGAAATTGGAACCAATGGCCTTCCCGGGCACATTTCCTTACTCACTCCAGTACGTGAGCAATTCAGTTTCAGTTTGAGAAACGTAACCATTCTTATTGCATCTTAAAACTAAACCACGTGACTGCTGTTATTTATGAAATGGAGAAGAGGAAATGTTGAAAATATAAAATGTAATAAATACAGTTTGCAGCAACATGGATGGACCTAGAGATTATCATACTAAGTGAAGCAAGTCAGAAAGAGAAAAACAAATACCATGTGATATCACTTCTATGTGGAATCTAAAATACGATACAATGAACATATCTAGGAAACATAAGGAAAAGACCTGTGGTTGCCAAGGAGGGTGTGGTGGGGGAGGGAAAAATTGAGAGTTTGGGGTGAGCAGATACAAACTGTTACATATAGAATAAATAAACAACAAGGTCCTTCTGTATAGCCCAGGGAACTCTATTCAATATCTCATGATAAACCATAATGGAAAAGAATATCTATATGTATAGATATATAGAAAAGAGTATCTATATGTATAATTGAATCATTTTGCTGTACCACAGAAATTAACACAACATCGTAAATCAACCATACTTCAAAAAAAAAAAAAAAAAAAAATGTAGTATGGGGTAAAAACCAACAAGCTCCTCAATGTCATTATGGGGAAGCAGGCTGCCAAGGAGCTGGTAAAAGTGACAGGCCCCAGGAGGCCTGTGATGGCAGCCAGGACACGTTAATAAGAGCTGGCCCAGGACTTGGCATGGGCAGAGGGCCTTCGACAGAACTGGTTGCTGCTCAACATGTGGGTGTCAGCTTTCCTGCCTTGAGTGGGAGCCCCAGAGTGTCCCTAAAACCTAATCCCATGGCAGGTGTGGGGAGGGAAGACATTAGTTTGGTAAACTAGGGCAGCCTCATATGGAATGTCCTAAATTAACAGAGTATTATTAATAATACCTCAGGGAAATTTAGCCTGGAGATATGCTTGCAAGGGTGCTTAATGGTGTCTATTCAAGGTTATTCACTGCGGCATTGTTTGTAACAGCAAATTTGGAAGCAAATGTCCATCAACAGGAGGCAAGTTAAATAAATCATGGTGAAGTGGTATGATAAGGGACTAGGTGTCGCTGAGAGGAGGAGGATGCTCTCTAAGCCTGGACAGATCTAAAGATATGCTGTTAAGTGAAAAACAAACAAGCAAAAAAACACAAAAGACAGGGAAATATAGCCATTATTTCGTAAACTTTAGATGGAGTACAATCCATAAAAATATTGAATCACTATGTTGTACATCTGAAACTAACAATACTGTAAATCAACTGTATTTCAATAAAAAAAATAATAAAATTAAACCAAAAACCCCCAAACATACCAGTGTGATTGTACTATATTGTATCTTTTGTGTAAAGAGGTGGAAAATAAGGATTATCTAGATATAATTAAAAAGAGTAGTAAATCCAGAGAGGGTTCTGGAATGGGGCAGATGAGGGATAAGGATTAAAAATGGGATTCATGGGTTTTCCCTGTGGCTCAGTGGTAAAGAATCCACCTTCCAATATAGGAGACACAGGTTCAACCCCTGATTCAGGAAGATGCCACATGCCAAGGAGCAACAAAGCCCATGTATCACAACTACTGAGCCTGCGCTTTAGAGCCCGGGAGCCACAACTACCGAGCCTGCGCCAGAGAGCCCTGGAGCCACAACCGCTGAGCCTGCGCTAGAGAGCCCGGGAGCCACAAGCACTGAGCCTGCGCTAGAGAGCCCGGGAGCCACAACTACTGAGCCTGCGCTAGAGAGCCCGGGAGCCACAACCGCTGAGCCTGCGCTAGAGAGCCCGGGAGCCACAAGCACTGAGCCTGCGCCAGAGAGCCCAGGAGCCACAAGCACTGAGCCTGCGCTCTAGAGCCCGGGAGCCACAACTACTGAGCCTGCGCTAGAGAGCCCGGGAGCCACAAGCACTGAGCCTGCGCTAGAGAGCCCGGGAGCCACAACTACTGAGCCTGCGCTAGAGAGCCCGGGAGCCACAACCGCTGAGCCTGCGCTCTAGAGCCCGGGAGCCACAAGCACTGAGCCTGCGCCAGAGAGCCCAGGAGCCACAAGCACTGAGCCTGCGCTCTAGAGCCCGCCTGCGCTCTAGAGCCCGGGAGCCACAACCGCTGAGCCTGCGCTCTAGAGCCCGGGAGCCACAAGCACTGAGCCTGCGCTAGAGAGCCCGGGAGCCACAACCGCTGAGCCTGCGCTCTAGAGCCCGGGAGCCACAAGCACTGAGCCTGCGCTCGAGAGCCCGGGAGCCACAACTACTGAGCCTACGCCAGAGAGCCCGGGAGCCACAACTACTGAGCGCACATGCCCGAGAGCCTGAGCTCCACAAGAGAAGTCACCGCAGTAATAAGTCCATGCACAGCAGCTCGAGAGTAGCCCCTGCATGCCTCGCCTAGAGAAAAGCCTGCATAGCAGTGAAGACCCAGCACAGCCAAAACTACATCAATAAATAAATAACATTATTTTTAAACAATAGGATTCTGATATATACATTTAAAAATAATTTCTAGGTTTTAAACCCACATTCAAGAGGTCTGAATGAACTAATAACAAATTTTAAATAAAAAGTCTGTAAGAATGGAGTTGTATACACATTTCCTTGACTATGCAGATCTTTCACAAAGGAAACTGCTATTTGGGACTGTCTTTCTATTTTCATTTCCTTGACTATGCAGACCTTTCACAAAGGAAACTGCTATTTGGGACTGTCTTTCTATTGGGGACTGAGTAAGAGGGAAGACAATTTTTGCTATAAACCCTCTTGGACTGTTTGTATTTTTGCCACGTTAATTATATTCTTATCTTTTCAAAATGTATGTTTTAACGGTATAGTGATGGTTTCTTGTTATCAGGTGCTGTTCGAGCATTTCACACCAAGAAGAAGCAACAGAGAACATGACACTACATTCACTCTCTCACCCCAGCCAGCTGGACTTTCAATCCCTGCTCCTCCACCTTACCAGCTGCATGATTTTAAACAAGTTACTGAGCCTCTTTGGGCTTCAACTTTCTCATCTGCAGAGTGGGGATAACAAGAGCAGTTCCTTTATTAGGTTGCTGAGAACTTAAGGGTATACACGCATGCACAGCGCACATCATGTCATGTGTATGGGTGCTCAGTCTTGTCCGACTCTGCAACCCCGTGGACTGTAGCCTGCCAGGCTCCTCTGTGCGTGGGATTTCCCAGGCAAGAATACTGGAGTGGGTTGCCATTTCCTTCTCCAGGGGATCTTCCTGACCCAGGGATGGAGCCTGTGTCTCGTCTGCTGCCTTGGCAGGCGGGTTCTTTGCCACTAGCATACATACATGTGCACATATCTTGTGTGTATTATTTTTTTATTGGAGCGTAATTGCTTTACAATGTTGTGTTACTTTCTGCTGTACAACAAAATGAATCAACCATCTGTATACATATCTCCTCTCCCTCTTGAACCTCCCTCCCACTCCCCATCCCACCCCTCTAGGTCATCAGAGCACTGAACTGAGCTCCCTGTGCTCAGTTTCCCGCTGGCTATCTACCTATCTAACGTATGTGATATGTAACATATTGCACACACGTGTGTAAGCAAGTATACAAATGAGTGTTTGCTATTCCTATCAAACATAATCTTCACAACAAAACTGGGAAGTTGAGTAAAATGGACATTTGTGGGGTCTGCTGCCCAGCCCACATTCCCCTTCCTCCTGATACCAGGGCCCCAGCACTCCCTGTAGAATGACTTGGCTCCGCCCTCAGCCCACAAGCTCTGGCTGGGGGTCCACTCAAAGCCCCGCATATGACCTAACCTAAGCTGGTCAATGTATCACATTTTCCAGGCCTCTGTAACTGGTTCGGAGGCAGAAAAACCTGGCCAATCAGACCCCATCAGAGTGAATTTCAGGACACGGCTGGAGTCAGGGGCTGCGGTTCTGCCCTCTTACCCCCACAGTGGGGACTGTGAGATAGGCAGCTTTTGATTCTCAGGATCCTTTCTCCCTCTCACATGTACTAACACAATCTTCAGCTGGGCATGTGGCCACCAAGGTAAAAACTACATTTTCTGGACTCCCTTGCAGCTTGGCCACGAGGCAGGCGTTAAGGCCAGCAGGATGTGAGTGGAAACATGTATAACTTTTAAGCCAGGGCCTCAAGGGGAAGGAGCGCCCCGTCCCCTCTCCCTTTCCTCCTTCCTCCTCTGGCTGAATCGTGAGCCACCACGGACCATGCGAACAAGAGCAAAACCTGGGCCACATGCCACTACTACTGAGCCTGTGCTCTGCAATAGGTCCTCCTGCTGCAACAAAGACCCAGTGTAGCCAAAAAAAAAAAAAAGAGAGAGAGACAGACAGAGAGAGGGAGAGCACAGGCAAAACCTAAAGACAGCAGGACCCTAGAGACGTGGACAGAAGCTGTTCAGCCTTGAACTACCTGATCCGAATGCAGGTAAGGGAGACAAGCACGTATCCATCTAATACAGAACCTCTGCAGAAGGAGTGGGCGGCCTGCGGGAGTGTGCGGCACAAAGTCAAAGGGGCAGAGGGAGACACGAGGAGTCGGTGCCATGATTTTTGGCCCCTGCATTAACATGGGCCTCACATCGGCCCTTCTGGCCTCTGCAGTGATGTACACGAATCACTCCCCTCTTGCTTAACCCAGTTTTGGTTGCACTTTGTGCCCTCACGATCTAAAGAGCTCTGTGACTGTGAACAATGAGACCCAGTATCACCTCCACCCTGCAGGGGAGGGAAGGGAAGCTCAAGGACGTGCAGGAACCTGGACAAACTGAAGTCCCCTGGCAGGTGAACTATTAGGTTGGTGCGAAAGTAATTAACAGTTTTGCTTTGTTGAACTTTGCCAGGTGATAGTGGAATAGATTCTTAAATAAATGTGCTTTTGTTATACATCACTTTCTATCCCGAAGCATAGATTTTTATGCTCCAGGAATAAGCAAACTTATTTCTCGTCGGCAAAACTGCGTTGATTATATGGTTCCAATTTTGAGAATGAAGATGTGTTTGAGCCTGGGTATATCACGATGGTGTGATCACTGACCTAGAGCCAGACATCCTGGAATGTGAAGTCAAGTGGGCCTTAGAAAGCATCACTACAAACAAAGCTAGTGGAAGTGATGGAATTCCAGTTGAGCTATTCCAAATCCTGAAAGATGATGCTGTGAAAGTGCTGCACTCAATATGCCAGCAAATTTGGAAAACTCAGCAGTGGCCACAGGACTAGAAAAGGTCAGTTTTCATTCCAATCCCAAAGAAAGGCAATGCCAAAGAATGCTCAAACTACCACAAAATTGCACTCATCTCACACGCTAGTAAGGTAATGCTCAAAATTCTCCAAGTGAGGTTTCAGCAATATGTGAACCGTGAACTTCCTGATGTTCAAGCTGGTTTTAGAAAAGGCAGAGGAACCAGAGATCAAATTGCCAACATCTGCTGGATCATGGAAAAAGCAAGTGAGTTCCAGAAAAACATCTATTTCTGCTTTATTGACTACGCCAAAGCCTTTGACCGTGTGGATCACAATAAACTGTGGAAAATTCTGCAAGAGATGGGAATACCAGACCACCTGATCTGCCTCTTGAGAAATCTGTATGCAGGTCAGGAAGCAACAGTTAGAACTGGACATGGAACAGCAGACTGGTTCCAAATAGGAAAAGGAGTACGTCAAGGCTGCATATTGTCACCCTGTTTATTTAACCTATATGCAGAGTACATCATGAGAAACGCTGGACTGGAAGAAACACAAACTGGAATCAAGATTGCCGGGAGAAATATCAATAACCTCAGATATGCAGATGACTATTTGTAAGGCCTCCCCAGACAGCCATTTTGCTTTTTTGCATTTCTTTTCCATGGGGATGGTCTTGATCCCTGTCTCCTGTACAATGTCATGAACCTCATTCCATAGTTCATCAGGCACTCTATCTATCAGATCTAGGCACTTATATCTATTTCTCACTTCCACTGTATAATCATAAGGGATTTGATTTAGGTCATACCTGAATGGTCTAGTGGTTTTCCCTACTTTCTTCAATTTAAGTCTGAATTTGGCAATAAGGAGTTCATGGTCTGAGCCACAGTCAGCTCCTGGTCTTGTTTTTACTGACTGTATAGAGCTTCTGCATCTTTGGCTGCAAAGAATATAATCAATCTGATTTCGGTGTTGACCATCTGGTGATGTCCATGTATAGCATCTTCTCTTGTGTTGTTGGAAAAGGGTGTTTGTTATGACCAGTGCATTTTCTTGGCGAAACTCTATTAGTCTTTGCCCTGCTTCATTCCGTATTCCAAGGCCAAATTTGCCTGTTACTCCAGGTGTTTCTTGACTTCCTACTTTTGCATTCCAGTCCCCTATAATGAAAAGGACATCTTTTTTGGGTGTTAGTTCTAAAAGGTCTTGTAGGTCTTCATAGAACCGTTCAACTTCAGCTTCTTCAGCGTTACTGGTTGGGGTATAGACTTGGATTACTGTGATATTTCTTGCAAAGATGGGCTCGATAAAGGACAGAAATAGTATGGACCTAACAGAAGCAGAAGATATTAAGAAGAGATGGCAAGAATACACAGAAGAACTGTACAAAAAAGAGCTTCACAACCCAGATAATCACGATGGTGTGATCACTCACCTAGAGCCAGACATCCTGGAATGTGAAGTCAAGTGGGCCTTAGAAAGCATCACTATGAACAAAGCTAGTGGAGGTGATGGAATTCCAGTTGAGCTATTCCAAATCCTGAAAGATGATGCTGTGAAAGTGCTGCACTCAATATGCCAGTGAATTTGGAAAACTCAGCAGTGGCCACAGGACTGGAAAAGGTCAGTTTTCATTCCAATCCCAAAGAAAGGCAATGCCAAAGAATGCTCATACTACCGCACAATTGCACTCATCCCACACACTAGTAAAGTAATGCTCAAAATTCTCCAAGCCAGGCTTCAGCAATATGTGAACCGTGAACTTCCTGATGTTCAAGCTGGTTTTAGAAAAGGCAGAGGAACCAGAGATCAAATTGCCAACATCCGCTGGATCATGGAAAAAGCAAGAGAGTTCCAGAAAAACATCTATTTCTGCTTTATTGGCTATGCCAAAGCCTTTGACTGTGTGGATCACAATAAACTGTGATAAATTCTGCAAGAGATGGGAATACCAGACCACTTGATCTGCCTCTTGAGAAATCTGTATGCAGGTCAGGAAGCAACAGTTAGAACTGGACAGGGAACAGCAGACTGGTTCCAAATAGGAAAAGGAGTACGTCAAGGCTGTATATTGTCACCCTGCTTATTTAACTTATATGCAGAGTACCTCATGAGAAACGTTGGACTGGAAGAAACACAAGCTGGAATCAAGATTGCCGGGAGAAATATCAATAACCTCAGATACGCAGATGACACCACCCTTATGGCAGAAAGTGAAGAGGAACTAAGAAGCCTGTTGATGAAGGTGAAAGTGGAGAGTGAAAAAGTTGGCTTAAAGTTCAACATTCAGAAAACGAAGATCATGGCATGTGGTCCCATCACTTCATGGGAAATAGATGGGGAAACAGTGGAAACAGTGTCAGACTTTATTTTTCGGGGCTCCAAAATCACTGCAGATGGTGACTGCAGCTATAAAATTAAAAGACACTTGCTCCTTGGAAGGAAAGTTCTGACCAACCTAGACAGCATATTCAAAAGCAGAGACATTACTTTGCCAACAAAGGTCTGTCTAGTCAAGGCTATGGTTTTTCCTGTGGTCATGTGTGGATGTGAGAGTTGGACTGTGAAGAAGGCTGATCGCCGAAGAATTGATGCTTTTGAACTGTGGTGTTGGAGAAGACTCTTGAGAGTCCCTTGGACTGCAAGGAGATCCAACCAGTCCATTCTGAAGATCAGCCCTGGGATTTCTTTGGAAGGAATGATGCTAAAGCTGAAACTCCAGTACTTTGGCCACCTCATGCGAAGAGTTGACTTATTGGAAAAGGCTCTGATGCTGGGAGGGACTGGGGGCAGGAGGAGAAGGGGACGACAGAGGATGAGATGGCTGGATGGCATCAATGACTCGATGGCCGTGAGTCTGAGTGAACTCCAGGGGTTGGTGATGGACAAGGAGGCCTGGCGTGCTGCAATTCATGGGGTCGCAAAGAGTCGGACACGACTGAGCGACTGATCTGATATGATTTGATAATGATTTCAGAGTTTGAAACCGTAATTTCTTTTGCACCAACTTAATAACTGGGTCAGTGAGTGGCAGGGCTGCAATGGCACCCAGGTGGGTCTAATCCTGGAGCCAGAACCACTGCATCTTCTGGGGGAGCGTGGGCTTCTCAGTGCCATGAGTGACCCTCTCACTGAGAACCTCTCACTAGCTCTGGGGCCAGACTGCAGGCCTGACCGCCAAGCCCTGGAGTGGAGAGGGCCCTGGGAGGGAGACAGGGGAGGCAGCTGCAGACCCCGAGCTCCACCTGTGGGAACTCACCCCAGCACACGCTTGGCAATGATGTCCACCTTCTCCGAGATGGCACCCAGCTGCGCTCGACCCACCGCAGGGCGGGTCCACAGGTAGGAATACGCTGGGGAGACCAGATCTTGCAGGCGGCTAATGTGACCCTGGGGAGAGAGGTGGTCACTGAATGCACTGGGAGTTGGGGGGGATCCTGACATGGGAAAGGGGAGGAGTGGGGCGCCGCCTGCTCCCCCGGTCTCCAGGCTCCTGACCCACCTGTCTCAGCAGGATGATCCTCTCCACATAGGCTGGGTCTAGGACTTCTCTGTCCTGCAGCTGGCTCCCAAATGCCTCCTCCACGAGCGCCTGCAACTGGCCCACCAGCTGGCATCTCTGGGTCTCGTCGCCCACCAGCCGGCGGAGGTGCAGCCTGCAGGAGAAGAAGGCAAGGGACCGTGCTGCTGCGGCCACCCCCAGCCCTGCCAAAACCCTCCTCCCCAGGGGAGTGGGTGGGCTTTGCAGAATGACTCCTTCCAGGGGATACTCTCCCTCCAGCCGGGATGGAGCAGCAGGGAGACTCCCGACGGTCTGCCTGTGACTCAGCTCCCCAGCACCTCTCACCTGGCCCGCTGCCCTCCCCTGAGCTATCATTTGAATTCAGGACTCAGTTAAAAAGCTCAAGTTTTGCTGTCAGGTCAAATTTTCTCCTTTTCAGAATTCTTCTAACCGCCTTGTTCCCTCCTTCAGAAGCAGCAGAGCCTCTAAGACTCCAAGCCTCAAACCAGGCCCTGTCGGTCCTCAGTCCCCGGGCTGCCCTCACCCTGTCCCTGGCGGGACTGGAGGGACCCCAGGGCATGAACAGCACAGGGCCGAAGGCCATTCTGGAGGTGCGTGCCCTCCTGTCCTTGGTGTAGAAGAAAGGCAGGCAGCAAGGGACGGGTGGCCATCTCATGAGCTCTGAGGTCGGGCAGGCGTGGGAGTGAAGCCAGCCTTGCCAGACATCTGCAGCAAGTGACACAAGCACTCAGGGCTCAGGATGCTCCTCTGTTACCATGGGGACAACGGAGCCTCACTCACAGCGCGCTGGGCGGAGTAAAGGAGGGGCTGTCTGTGTACACTGAGCAAAAGGCCAGTGTGGCTGCCACGTCTGGGAGCCGGAGACGGGCCGGGAATCTGAGCAGAGGCTTAGGCGAGGCAGAGGGTGGACGGACAAGACCCTCTGGGAAGCAATCCGGAGAATGCCATGGCCCCAAAACATCACTTTATAAAATGAATGAAGGGTATTCCCTGGTGGTGGTCCAGTGGTTAGGACTCCACGCTTCCACTGCAAGGGGCATGGGTTCCATCCCTGGTCAAGGAACTAAGATCCCACATACTGCCTGCCAGGCACAGCAAAACAAATAAAAAAAACAAATGAAGAGAAATCCCATGAAATTGTACTAAAGCTGTTTCTAGGACCTCTGTAGTTAGATAAGGCAGCGGGAAGAAAGAAATCAAGAGACCCTAGTGGCCATGCTTGAGATAATCCACGTAAGGTCCAGGGATGCACGCCTGGGACACAGCACATGCTAGAGAAACGTCAGTTATTATCACTACCTTCACCAAGCCCCCAGCACTGCCATGACAACTACTATCTCTAGTACTGCTACTGAAAGAGTCGTAGCAGCGGCTTGATTACAGAGCTACCTAAAGCAAACAGCTTCAGCTGTATGAAACCTGCAGGCTTCAACTGCAAGCAAAAGCCACGGCCATTTTCCTCTGACTCCCCTCGTGCTTTGGGGAGGACTGGATGGGTCACCAAGTATCGTCTTCTGACCCCATTTCTCCCCAGGATGTCACTTTCTCCATGATAAGAAAGGTGGTATACAAGCTGCATTCAACGTGCACGCTGCACTTGTTCCTGAGTGTCCCATGCAAGAGATGCCCAGTGGGAGTTCTGTGGTGGTCCAGGTGGTCCAGTGGTTACAGGACTCAGTGCTTTCACTGCCATGGCTTGGCTTCAATCCCTGGTCGGGGAACTGTGATCCCACAAGCCTTGCAGCATCCCTCCCCACTCCCCCACCCCCCAAATAAACAAAAGCAGAAATACCCACCACTACAGTAGGTGTTGCAAGAAGGCATCAGAGGGCAGACACACTGAAACCATACTCACAGAAAACTAGTCAATCTAATCACACTAGGACCACAGCCTTGTCTAACTCAATGAAACTAAGCCATGCCCGTGGGGCAACCCAAGATGGGCAGGTCATGGTGGAGAGATCTGACAGAATGTGGTCCACTGGAGAAGGGAATGGCAAACCACTTCAGTATTCTTGCCTTGAGAACCCCATGAACAGTATGAAAAGGCAAAATTATAGGATACTGAAAGGGGAACTCCCCAGGTCAGCAGGTGCCCAATATGCTACTGGAGATCAGTGGAGAAATAACTCCAGAAAGAATGAAGGGATGGAGCCAAAGCAAAAACAATACCCAGCTGTGGATGTGACTGGTGATAGAAGCAAGATCCGATGCTGTAAAGAGCAATATTGCGTAGGAACCTGGAATGCCAGGTCCATGAATCAAGGCAAATTGGAAGTGGTCAAACAAGAGCTGGCAAGAGTGAATGTCGACGTTCTAGGAATCAGCGAACTGAAATGGACTGGAATGGGTGAATTTAACTCAGATGACCATTATATCTACTACTGCGGGCAGGAATCCCTCAGAAGAAATGGAGTGGCCATCATGGCCAACAAAAGAGTCCGAAATGCAGTACTTGGATGCAATCTCAAAAACGACAGAATGATCTCTGTTCGTTTCCAAGGCAAACCATTCAATATCACAGTATCCAAGTCTATGCCCCAACCAGTAACGCTGAAGAAGCTGAAGTTGAACGGTTCTATGAAGACCTACAAGACCTTTTAGAACTAACACCCAAAAAAGATGTCCTTTTCATTACAGGGGACTGGAATGCAAAAGTAGGAAGTCAAAACACCTGAAGTAACAGGCAAATTTGGCCTTGGAATACGGAATGAAGCAGGGCAAAGACTAATAGAGTCTGGCCAAGAAAATGCACTGGTCATAGCAAACACCCTCTTCCAACAACACAAGAGAAGATGCTATACATGGACATCACCAGATGGTCAACACCGAAATCAGATTCATTATATTCTCTGCAGCCAAAGATGGAGAAGCTCTATACAGTCAGTAAAAACAAGACCGGGAGCTGACTGTGGCTCAGACCATGAACTCCATATTGCCAAATTCAGACTTAAATTGAAGAAAGTAGGGAAAACCACTAGACCATTCAGGTATGACCTAAATCAAATCCCTTATGATTATACAGTGGAAGTGAGAAATAGATTTAAGGGCCTAGATCTGATATATACTGAGTGCCTGATGATCTATGGAATGAGGTTCGTGACACTGTACAGGAGACAGGGATCAAGACCATTCCCATAGAAAAGAAATGCAAAAAAGCAACATGGCTGTCTGGGAAGGCCTTACAAACAGCTGTGAAAAGAAGAGAAGCAAAAAGCAAAGGAAAAAAGGAAAGATATAAACATCTGAATGCAGAGTTCCAAAGAATAGCAAGAAGAGATAAGAAAGCCTTCTTCAGTGATTAATGCAAAGAAATAGAGGAAAACAACAGAATGGGAAAAACTAGAGATCTCTTCAAGAAAATCAGAGATACCAAAGGAACATTTCATGGAAAAATGGGCTCGATAAAGGACAGAAATGGTATGGACCTAACAGAAGCAGAAGATATTAAGAAGAGATGGCAAGAATACACAGAAGAACTGTACAAAAAAGAGCTTCACGACCCAGATAATCACGATGGTGTGATCACTCACCTAGAGCCAGACATCCTGGAATGTGAAGTCAAGTGGGCCTTAGAAAGCATCACTATGAACAAAGCTAGTGGAGGTGATGGAATTCCAGTTGAGCTATTCCAAATCCTGAAAGATGATGCTGTGAAAGTGCTGCACTCAATATGCCAGTGAATTTGGAAAACTCAGCAGTGGCCACAGGACTAGAAAAGGTTAGTTTTCATTCCAATCCCAAAGAAAGGCAATGCCAAAGAATGCTCAAACTACCACACAATTGTACTCATCTCACACGCTAGTAAAGTAATGCTTAAAATTCTCCAAGCCAGGCTTCAGCAATATGTGAACCGTGAACTTCCTGATGTTCAAGCTGGTTTTAGAAAAGGCAGAGGAACCAGAGATCAAATTGCCAACATCCACTGGATCATGGAAAAAGCAAGAGAGTTCCAGAAAAACATCTATTTCTGCTTTATTGACTATGCCAAAGCCTTTGACTGTGTGGATCACAATAAACTGTGGAAAATTCTGAAAGAGATGGGAATACCAGACCAGCTGATCTGCCTCTTGAGAAATCTGTATGCAGGTCAGGAAGCAACAGTTAGAACTGGACATGGAACAGCAGACTGGTTCCAAATAGGAAAAGGAGTACGTCAAGGCTGTATATTGTCACCCTGCTTATTTAACTTATATGCAGAGTACATTATGAGAAACGCTGGACTGGAAGAAATACAAACTGAAATCAAGATTGCCGGGAGAAATATCAATAACCTCAGATATGCAGATGACACCACCCTTATGGCAGAAAGTGAAGAGGGACTAAAAAGCCTCTTGATGAAGGTGAAAGTGGATAGTGAAAAAGTGGGCTTAAAGCTCAACATTCAGAAAACGAAGATCATGGCATGTGGTCCCATCACTTCATGGGAAATAGATGGGGAAACAGTGGAAACAGTGTCAGACTTTATTTTTCGGGGCTCCAAAATCACTGCAGATGGTGACTGCAGCTATAAAATTAAAAGACGCTTACTCCTTGGAAGGAAAGTTATGACCAACCTAGATAGCATATTCAAAAGCAGAGATGTTACTCTGCCAACAAAGGTCTGTCTAGTCAAGGCTATGGTTTTTCCTGTGGTCATGTATGGATGTGAGAGTTGGACTGTGAAGAAGGCTGAGCGCCGAAGAATTGATGCTTTTGAACTGTGGTGTTGGGAGAAGACTCTTGAGAGTCCCTTGGACTGCAAGGAGATCCAACCAGTCCATTCTGAAGGAGATCAGCCCTGGGATTTCTTTGGAAAGAATGATGCTAAAGCTGAAACTCCAGTACTTTGGCCACCTCATGCAAAGAGTTGACTCATTGGAAAAGGCTCTGATGCTGGGAGGGATTGGGGGCAGGAGGAGAAGGGGACGACAGAGGATGAGATGGCTGGATGGCATCACTGACTCGATGGACATGAGTCTGAGTGAACTCCGGGAGTTGGTGATGGACAGGGAGGCCTGGCGTGCTGCAATTCATGGGGTCACAAAGAGTCGGACACGACTGAGCGACTGATCTGATCTGATCTGATCTGACAGTATGAACTTGATCCTGCCTCATCATTTAACTTCTTGACATCTTGCTTTCATTAAATGCACAACAGGGCAAAATCATACAAGTGACCCCATCTTATGGGGGAAGTAGCATCCTTGAGGCAAATGCAGTTGATGTGAACCCCCTGCGCTCACGCAAGTAAAATACTGAGAGCCTGTCCTCAAACCAGCTCAAGAGGGGGCATCTAGGAGTCCCCGCCCCCCAACTACAGACCTGTCTGCTGGCTTTCCCACTAATGCCCTTAGCCCAAGATACGGCAAGAGGGATACAAACTGTAACTGTGGCTGGAGGTTTCAGAGAGAAGTGGTGGTGGTGGTGTTCAGTCTCTAAGTCATGTCTGATTCTTTTGCAACCCCATGGACTATAGCCCACCAGGCTCTTCTGTCCATGGGATTTCCCAGGCAAGAATACTGGAATGGGTTGCCATTTCCCTCTCCAGGGGATCTTCCCAACCCAGGGATTGAACTCATGTCTCCTGAATTGGCAGGCGGGTTCTTTATCACTGACTCACCAGGGAAACCTTCAGAGGGAAGAACTACTTGAGATGTGAAAAACATGGCACGAGACAGCACTCACTCACTGTACTGGCTGGGTTGGGGAGAGGCTGATCAAGCGTAACACTGATGACAAAGAACAAACCTGCCATCTTACTGAGCACTTTCTCGGTGCAAAATAGCTTGAGGCTTAATTTATCTGAACAGTGGCACAAGGCCAGTACTATTATTGACCCCATTTTTTAAAAAAATTCTCAGCAAGTTAAAAAAATGTATCACCATTCCAGCCTTCACATGAGCCCAGAACCTGGGGCTGGTCATGGAACAGGACAACAAACAAACCCAGATACCTGACACCTCTCTTTGCTGGATCCCTGCTCCCCAGAGCGGCTGATAGCGGGGCCACTCCTTTGGCCTCTGCCCCATCACCCCAACAGTGCTCCAAAGCCAAGGCAGGCAGCCTCATGATCCCTGAGCCCTCAGTTCTGAGGCCGCCCCTACACCTCCAGTACTGGAGGAGCCTGCTAGGGTCTGGCACCATGGATCTGGCCCGATGGAGGGAGAGACCATGCAGGAGGAGTTGTCACAAGGTAATAGTCCCATTTTAGAGAAGAGGAAACACAGGCTCGAAGAGATTAGGTGACTTACCTGTGGTCACACAGCACTAGACGCCTACGACCACAGTCAAAATCAAGTGTGACTCCAGACCCCACTAAAACATCTGCCATGGGGACCCAACATCAGCAGGTGAGCCCTTTCCTCCCAGGGGCAAATGCTCCAGATTCCCCGCTCACCTGTTGAATTCCGGAAGCTTCTCCAGGTCCAGCAGGGCTGAGTGGCAGGTGACCCGGCTCAGGTCAAACTGTGTGATCAGCTCTGGCAAGGTCCGGCCCATCTGGTTCTCTGCAAGTGAAGAGGCCCAGCTGCTCAGCGTTCCAACACCCCACTCCCCTGTAAACCACCCATCACCACTGCATTTTCAATCACAAGGAAGGGTGACCAAACAGATTTGATTTCTAGTCATTTTATGTATCAAGGGTCTGGATGAGCTTTCATTTGCAGAAAGGGTTCTGTCACTAAGGGGGAAAGCTTGAAAATAAAATCTGCCCCAAATCAACCCTCACTGCCCTCAAAGACATGAGCTGCAAGAACAGCCTGCTCAACTGTCTGGCTATGCGCCAGGGATCCCGATTGACTGGTTTTAGATGGGGTCTGAGCAGAAGTGTACTTTACAAGCTTCCTGGGGGATTTCAAACTGCAGCCAGAGTGAGAAAGCTGAGCCAGGAGCTGCTTCCCTCGAGCCGCAGCTCCATGCCACGCCGTCAGCGGCATCCTGGTCAGCTTTGCGCCTCTGCCACATCCTTCACTAGCTGTGTCACTTTGGTGAGTTACTCAACCTCTCTGGGCCTCATAAGCTTCTAACAAACAGTGGTGATAATACATCCCCCTCATGGGTATTTTAAGGCTTAAATAAGACAAGTGCAGAAAAAGCAGTAGGCAGACTATTTATGGCCATGTTTTCAGAAACCACCCCTGACCAAAGGTCATTCTACTTTGTGCGTCATCAAGATGTGGGCCTGACGTCTTGGGTCAAGCTTGCAATAAACTAGGGTCACAGTAATACTGGTAATACTCCCAGAGTACACACTTACTCTACTCTAATAACCGCAATAATCACAGGATCTGTGGTTTTTGTGCTTATCGTGTAGCAGATACTGTGCTGGTGCCTCAAAGGAGCTCAGTGAACCCGAACTTAACTCAGAGAGGAAGACACTTAATTAGCTCCATTTTACAGATGAGGCAACCAGGGCTCACAGATCATAAGCTCCTTTGAGACCAGAGATTACTGGCTCAATAAATGGTGGACAAATAAAGAGAAAGAACTCATATAAGATCACACAGCCATGGCTTCCCTGGTGGTCCAGTGTCTAAGAATTCACCTTGCAATGTAGGGGACACCAGTTTGACCCCTGATCTAGGACGATGATCCCACATGCCTCGGAGCAGCTGGGCCCGTGCACCACAACCACTGAGCCCGTGTGCCAGGAGCCTGTGCTCCTCAACAACAGAAGCCATCACAGTGAGAAGCCCGCAGACCACAATAAAATAAATAAACTAGGGAAAAAAAATCACACAGCCTTTGGACAGCTCAGCTGGGACTGAAGGCCAGGTAGCCTGACCCAAGGCCCCAGCTCCTTACCACTATGGTCCTGCCAGGACCTCTCAGGGGAGTGGGTACCTGCAAACCCTGAACCGCAGTTGGTGATGATGTCGAGCAAGGCGTCTGGCAGGAAGCCAGTGGCAGCAAAATGCTCCAGGAAGATGTCCCCTTGCCTCTTGGACAGCTTGCTGCCATCCCTGTTGAGGAGCAGGGGCAGGTGGGCAAAGTGTGGGGGTTGCCAGCCCAGGGCCTGGTAGAGGAGCAGGTGCTTGGAGGTGGAGACCAGCCACTCAGAGCCCCGCAGCACATGGCTGATGCCCATGTGGTGGTCGTCCACCACGGAGGCCAGGTGGTATGTGGGGAAGCCATCGCTCTTCAGGATGACCGGGTCCCCCTCCACGCTTGCCACCTCATGCCGATTCCAGCCGTATACCAAGTCGTTGAAGGCTGGTGCCTCCCCCTCCAGGCGGAAGCGAATGGCAGGCTTGGGGTCCGTGGCCAGCTTCTGGGCCACCTGCGCCTGGCTCAGGCTCCGGCACCGATTGTCATACCTGTTGGGAAGCAGAGCGGGAGCTAAGAGTTACTAAGAGCATTGGTGATGGGCGTGAGCCTTAGCCATGTCTCTGATAACTGTGACCCTGGGCAGGTCATTTACCTCTCTCAGCAGTTTCTTCAGTCTTGAATGGAGATAATAAGGTTGTTATGTGGGAGAACTAAGTGTAATAACATAGCACAGCAGACTCAAGTCTGTTTCCTTTCTTCCTTGCTTGACATTCTTCCTTGTCAAATGTCACCCAAGAAGGTGAATCACGATGGGTGTTGCTAAGTGTGCAATCCTATTCCTCTATACAACTGACCCGTCCACACTGGATCATTCTAGTCACTTAGATTCAAAGAGATGTACGCCTGGCAGGTAGGGGATGATGAAGATTCTGGGAAAGATTTTTCTCTCCAAGTGAGCCTGAGAGTGAGCCACAAGCTGCGGCAGCCACTTGGAACTGACTGAGGGAGGGAGGCAGCAAGAGAACAAGAGAGTCCCGCCTTCTCAGAGCTGCTGGTTTCGTCCTGGAGTCCCACACCCCTGGCTGCTGCAGAATGAGAAGACAAATGTCTACGTGGTCTATGCTCTGACTACTCAAATGTGGTCTGTGGACCGCCAGCTTCAGCCTCACTCGGGAGCCTGTCAGATATGCAGCATCTCAGCCCCTCCCCAGACCTGCTACATCAGAAGCTGCCCGTTAACTAGATCTTCAGGTGATTCTTCTGCACATTAAAGTATGAGAAGCTCCAGTTTGTCCATTTTAAACAGAGTATTAGTTACCTGCTCCCAGAAGTGTCCTGACACTCAAATGTAACACTTGAAAGCACTGTCCTTGACACTGACCTAAATGTTCAATCATAAATGGCTTCGTGGATTCCAAGACAGAGCATGATGGTAATTAAAAAAAATAACCTGTCAAAGGGCAAAAAGACTGTTTATGATTTAAAAAGCAATGCTGCAGTGAATGTCGTGACCTTGTATGAATATCCAAGCCCATGTCCAAAGAGTTCACTGACATTGGAACTTGAATGCAATGCTATTAGCTTGAATACAAGCTAATAAAGGGCCACTAGACAGTATCTATCAAAGCCGCAAACTGACCCTGAAACTCCAAATCTAGGGAGGTAACCCAACACACACACTCTACAGATGTGCAAAATGATGGACATCAACATTGCTCCTCAGCACCCTCAATTTTTAATACAAAAGATTAGAGGTAACATGAATGTTCATTAGTAAGGAACTGATGGAGTGAGGACTCAGCCCTGTGACAGAATAGTCTGCAAGCGTAAGGAAATTTATAGACTCACACAGACTGATCCTCATCACAGTCAGTGGCATCTATAAGCTGCATGATACGATATGTGTGATACCAATTGAGCAGAGAAGGAGGGGAAACGGCATGCATTCATCAGGGTCTGCACTGCATGTCTCTGCAGGAGACACCTTTGGACTGTCTCTGGAGAAGGAATTGGAGAGCCAGAGTCAGGGCTGGGACAGATCTTTGCATATACACCTTCCTGAACATGAGACAGATTTTACTAATCTAAAAAGAGAGAATTATTTTAAAACATTTACTTGGCTGTGCCAGCCCGCGGGATCTTTTTTTTCGGTTGTGGCATGTGAACTCTTGCTCTTCCTAGGTGGCTCAGCAGTAAAAAAATCCACCTGCAATGCAGGAGACACGGAAGCGCAGGTTTGATCCCTGGGTCGGGAAGATCCCCTGGAGAAGGAAATGGCAATCCACTCCAGTATTTTTTCCTGAGAAACTGCATGGACAGAGGAACCTGGCAGGCTACAGTCCATGGGGTCAGGCTACAGATCATGGGGTCGCAAAAGTTGGATGCGACTGAGCGACTAAACAACGTGAACTCTGAAGCTGCGTCATGTGGGATCCAGCTCCCTGACCAGGGATTGAACCCAGGCCCCCGGCATTGGGAGTGCGGCGTCTTAGCCACCGGACCACCAGGAAGGCCCCAAATAAGAGAGAATGTAAATTACCTCACACGCCTGAGGCCCAGTGTGGCAGGCAGAGCTGACCCGGCCCCAGAGATACCCCTCCTGGTGTTTTTGCCTTGTGTCCTCCCCGCCCTGGAATGCAGGCTGGCCCTCCTGACTTCCTTCTGGTGACTAGAGCACAACACAGCCACGAGACGTCACTTCCTCGATCGGGTGACACAGAGGCTGCAGCTTTCACCCTGTTCGCTCCCCTCCCTGCCCACCGCCTTCTCCCCAGCTCGCCTGAAGGAACGCCAGCTGCCAAGCAGTGAGCTGCCCCGTAGAGAGAGGCCCACTCAGCTGGGACTGTTGTCTCCAGGAAACAGCCTCTGAGAGGGATGGAGGTAGATCCTCGGCGAGCCCAGCAATCAAGGTAACAGCAAGGCTGGCCTAGACCCTGATGGTGGCTTTGAGAAACCCTGAGCTGAAGGAGCTAGCTAAGCTGTGCCCAGACTCCTGACCTGGAAGAACCCTGAAGTAGGTAGGTTGGGTGTCATTTGTTATGCAGCAGGAGCGAACGAACACAGCCACCCCTAGGGAGGCATGGTGACAGGCTGGGGCTCTCACCGGGGTGTCTGGCGGTTCCTCAGGGCCTCCTTCTTCAGGAGCTCCAGCCGCTGGGGTGAGCAGAAACACGGGTACGCAGCACCGCTCTTCAGCAGGGCTTCAGCGGCCTGGGCATAGAGCGCAAGCCGCTGAGACTGAAGGTAGGGCCCAGCAGGCCCTCCGCGCCGGGGGCTCTCGTCCGGGGGAACGCCTGGAACACAGGCAGAGGGCAATCACCAAGCAATAATGACCCCGAAGACACAGCACAGGTTCCCAGGCACTGCTACAAGCGTTCCACACACCCCGGTGGTGGTGGTGGTAGCTGCTCAGTCGTGTCCGACTCTGCGATCCCACGGGCTGTAACCTGCCAGGATCTTCTGTCCATGGGATTCTCCAGGCAAGAATACTGGAGTTGGTCCCTTCTCCAGGGGGATCTTCCCAACCCAGGGATCAAACCTGGGTCTCCCGCATTGCAGGCGGATTCTTTACCATCTGAGCCACCAGAGAAGCAATTCACACACATTGCAGAGCTTTTAACCCTCCCAACAATCCATGAGGCCGTCACTCTTATAATTTCCCTTTTCCAGATGAAGAGATAAAGCACAGAGGGAATAACGCTTAAGATCACAAGGTTGGTGGGTAAGCAGCTGGATGGAGGTGCACGGGCTCCACGATCCACACCCTCTTTGGCATATCCTCTCCCTCCATCCTTGCCCCGAAGAGGGACAAACCAGCCCTGCCCTGGCACAGCGGACTCAGGAGAAGCAGTGTGGCTCAGGGACAGCCCGTGCAGCCCAGCTGGACTCTGGCTTGGCCCTGACAAAGGGTGGTGCCATGAACCTGCGAGGCTGCTTTCATATTCTGTGATCACTGTTAAGGCTCCAAACCACCCAACCTGGTAGGTGCTGTTGTGAACCCCATTCAGAAAGGAGGACACAGGAGCACCGAGAGGCTGTGTCATGTCACCTGGCCAAGGACAAGTGGGTACAACAACATTCAAAGCCAGGCTAGCTTGTCCCAAGTCCATGCTCTTAACCACTCCGTGGACTGCCTCTTGCACTCCTTAGCTTTCCTATGCCTTGGTTTCCTCCTCTGAAAAGTGGAGCTAAGAGTCTACTGTGCAGAGTGACTAAGACTTAAATGCACCAGTGCTCACAAAGTGCTTAGCCCAATGGCTTCCGTATAGAACATGGAAGCTGCAACATAGCTGTTAGATCAAACGTGATCCATTATAAGCCCAAACCCCAATCCAAGGTCTGGTTTCCACAGATCACAAAGGATAGATTTCACTTATAAATGCTTCCAGGAGAGGCAGAGGGGACACAGAAGAGCTGGATGATGGTGTTTCTGTCCTCAGAGGGCTTTCAAATGAATTAGGAACCTAAGGACAGAGTTAATCCTGCACACCCGATGTCCCATAGTCTCTGGAGGTAGAGGGGCCTGGGCTCAAAGGCACCAGCCAGCTCTAAGGCCAGGCAAGACACCTTGTAGAGCCTCGGTTTCCTCTTTTTAAAGAAGAAAACAAACATTTACTTAGGTTTCCCTGGTGGCTCAAACCATAAAGAGTCTGCCTACAATGTAGGAGACGTGGGTTCAATCCCTGAGTTGGGAAGATCCCCTGGAAAAGGAAATGGCAACCCACTCCAGTATTCTTGCCTGGAGAATCCCACAGATGGAGGAGCCGGCTACAGTCCATGGGGTCACAAAGAGTCAGACACGACTAACACATAACATATATTTACTTTCTCCTGAGGGTCATCATGAAGCTGGAATGGGACAGACTATGGGAAGGCTCAGCACCCTGCCTGGCATATCTCAGCTCTCAACAGGTCCTGGCTGCCAGTATCATTGGTTCTGTTGATAATGGTATTGCTTCATTTGTCAGAAAAGGGGGGCTGGGTTACATGCATCTGGGGTTCCTTCTTGATCTAATGTTAGCATGTCCAACATTTGGTATACGCTCCAGGGTTTAAGAGAGACTCCACTAGATGCACAAAAAAAATAGTATGTAAACATTCATAGAAATTTGACTCATCATATCCCAAATGCAGAAACAATCTAAATGCCCAACCACTGATGAATGAATAAGCAAAAAGTGGTATCTCCACATAATGAATATTGTTTGGTCATAAAAAGGAAAGAATTCATTCACACTACAACATACATGCCACAACATCCCCTTTAGGGATCATAGCCTTGTCCTGGAGAAGGGGCATGTGTACCTCGGTGAAGCTCTGAGCCAGGCCGTGCAGGACCACCCAAGACAGACAGGTCACAGTGGAGAATTCTCACAAAACGTGGGCTACAGGAAGAGGAAATGGCAATCCACTCCAGTGTTCTTGCCGTGAGAACCCCATGAGTGGTATGAAAAGTCAAAAAAATGATACCAGGCTATAAGACCCACCCCACCCCCAAGTTGGTAAGTGTCCGATATGCTATTGGAGAAGGGTAGAGGGCAATTACTAACAGGTCCAGAAGAATGAGGCAGCTGGGCCAAAGCGGAAATGACGCTCAGTTGTGGATGTGTCTGGTGGTGAAAACAAAGTCTGATGTTGTAAAGAACAATATTGCAGAGGAACCTGGAATGTTAGGTCCATGAATCAAGGTAAATTGGATGTGGTCAAGCAAGAGATGTCAAGAGTGAACATCAGCATCTTTAGGAATCAGTGAATAAAATGGATGGGAATGGGTGAATTTAATTTATATAACCATTTTATCTACTACTGTGGGCAAGAATCCCTTAAAAGAAATGGTGTAGCCCTCATAGTCAACAAAAAAGTATGAAATGTAGTACTTGACTTCAATCTCAGAAACGCCAGAATGATCTGTTTGTTTCCAAGGCAAACCATGCAACATACAGTTAATTCAAGTGTATGCCCCAACCACTGAGGCAGAAGAAGCTGATCAGTTCTATGAAGACCTACAACATCTTCTAGGACAAACACCAAAAAAAGATGTCCTTTTCATCCTAGGAGATTGGAAGGCGAAAGTAGGAATTAAGGAGATATCCAGAATAACAGGCAAGTTTGCTTTCAGAGTACAAAAATGAATCAGGGCTAACATTAACAGAGTTTTGTCAAGAGAACATGCTGATTACAGCAAACACTCTCTTCCAACAACCCGAGACGACTTTACATATGGACATCACCAGATGGTCTATACCGAAATCAGACTGATTATGTTCTTTGCAGCCGAAGATGGAAAAGCTCTATACATCAGAAAAAAACAAGACCTGGAGCTGACTGTGGCTCAGATCATGAGCTCCTTATTGCAAAATTGAGGCTTAAATTGAAGAAACACAGGGAAAACCTCTAGGCTTTTTGTTGTTGTTCAGTCGCCAAGCTGTCTGACTCTTTGCGACTGCAGCATGCAAGGCTTCCCTGTCCCTCACCATCTCACCATGTCCACTGAATCGGTGATCCCA
Source organism: Bubalus bubalis (assembly GCF_019923935.1). Classification (NCBI taxonomy): domain Eukaryota; kingdom Metazoa; phylum Chordata; class Mammalia; order Artiodactyla; family Bovidae; genus Bubalus; species Bubalus bubalis. Next base: position 21,029,175 of record NC_059180.1, on the reverse strand, counting down.
TTCAACCATCTCATCCTCTGTTGCCCTCTCCTGCTTCTGCCTTCAATCTTTCCCACCATCAGGGTCTTTCCCAAAAGTCAGCTGTTCGTATCAGGTGGCCAGAGTATTGAAGCTTCAGCTTCAGCTTCAGCATCAGTCCTTCCCAAGAGTATTCAGGGTTGATTTCCTTTAAGGTCGACTGGTTTGATCTCCTTGCTTTCCAAGGGACTCTCAAGACTCTTCTCCACACCACAGTCCAAATGCCTCGATTCTTTGGCGCTCTGCCTTCTTTAAGGTACAGCTGTCACATCCATACATGACAACTGGAAAGACCATAGCCTTGACTATACGGTCTTTGTTAGCAAAGTGACGTCTCTCCTTTTTAACAGACTGTCTAAGTTTGTCATAGCTTTTCTGCCAAGAAGCAACCGTCTTCTAATTTCATGGCTGCTGTCATCATCTGCAGGGATTTTGGAGCCCAAGAAGAGGAAATCTGCCACTACTTCCACGTTTCCCCCATCTATCTGCCATGAAGTGATGAGACCGGATGCCATGACCTTAGTTTTTTCAATATAATATTTAGTTTTAAGCTGGCTTTTTCACTCTTCTCCTTCACCCTCATCAAGAGGCTCTTTAGTTCCTCTTCACTTTCTGCCATTAGAGTGACGTTATCCTCATACTGAGGTTGTTAATACTTCTCCCAGCAATCTTGATTCTAGTGTGTTAACTCAACCGCTTCAACATTTTGCATCATATGCTCTGTGTATAGGTTTATTAAACAGGGTGACAATAAACAGCTTTGTTGTACTTCTTTCTCAATCCTGAACCAGTCAGCTGTTGCTTACAGGGTTCTAACTTGCTTCCTGACCCACACAGAGGTTTCTCAGAAGACACGTAAGAAAGTCTGGTATTCCCATCTCCTTAAAAGTTTTCCACACTTTGTGATAATGCACACAGTCAAAGGCTTTAGCATAGTCAATGAAACAGAGGTAGATGTTTTTCTGGAATTCCCTTGCTTTCTCTATGATCCAGCGAATGTTGGCAATTTGATCTGTGGTTCCTCTGCCTTTTCTGAACCCAGCTTGAACATCTAGAAGTTCTCGGTTCACATAATGCTGAAGTCTAGCTTGAGGATTTTGAGGATAACCTTACTAGCACGGGAGATGAGTGCAACTGTCTGGTGGTCTGAACATTCTTTAGTACTCCCCTTCCTAGGAACTGGGATGAGTACTAACCTTTTCCAGTCCTGTGGCCACTGTTGGGTTTTCCAAATTTGCTGACATATTCATTGCAGCACTTTAATAGCACCATCTTTTAGGAAGTTAAATAGCTTTGCAGGAATTCCATCACCTCCACTAGCTTTATTGGCAGCAGTGCTTCCAAAGACCCACTTGACTTCACCTCCAGGATGTCTGGCTCTAGGTGAGTGAGGGAACACACCATTCTGGTTATCTGGGTCATTACGATCTTTTTTGTAGAGTTCTCTTTCCATCTTTTCTTGATTGCCTCTGCTTCTATTACGTCTTTACCGTTTCTGTCCTTAATTATGCCTATCTTGGGATGATTTAGGTATGACCTAAATCAAATCCCTTATGATTATACAGTGGAGGTGATGAATAGATTCAAGGCATTAGATCTAGTAGACAGAGTGCTTGAAGAACTATGGATGGATGTTCCTAACACTGTACAGGAGGCAGTGACCAAAACCATCCCAAAGAAAAACAAACATAAGAAGGCAAAGTGGTTTTCTGAGGAGGTTTTACAAATACCTGAGGAAAGAAGACAAGCAAAAGGCAAGGAAGAAAGGGAAGATAAATCCAACTGAATGCAGAATTCCAGAGAAGAGCAAGGAGAGATAAGGAGGCCTTCTTAAATGAATGACGCAAAGAAATAGAGGAAAACAAGAGAATGGGAAAGACTAGAGATCTCTTCAAGAAAACTGGAGATATCAAGAGAATGTTTCATGAAGGATGGGGATGGGGACAATAAAGGACAGATACAGTAAGGACCTAACAGAAGGAGTAGAGATTAAGAAGAGGTGGTAAGAATACACAGGAGAATTATACAAAAAAGGTCTCAATGCTCTGGATAACCACGATGGTGTGGTCACTCACCTAGAGCCAGACATCCTCGAGTGTGAAGTCAAGTGGGCCTTAGGAAGCATTACTACAAATAAAGCTTGTGGAGATGACAGAATTTCAGCTGAGCTATTTAGAATCCTAAAAGATGATGCCGTTAAAGTGCTGTACTCATATGACAGCAAATTTGGAAAACGCAGCAGTGGCCACAGGACAGGAAAAGGTCAGTTTTCATTCCAATGCCAAAGCAAGGCAATCCCAAAGAATATTCACACTACCACACAAGTGTGGTCATTTCATGTGCTAGCAAGGTTATGCTGAAAATCCTTCAAGCTAGGCTTCAGCCTAGCTTTACCATCTGGTAGCTAAGACGGTAAAGAATCTGCCTACAACGCAGGAGACCTAGGTTCAATCCCTGGGTTGCGAAGATTCCCTAGAGAAGGAACTGGCAACCCACTTCAGTATTCTTGTCTGGAGAATTCCATGGACAGAGAAGCCTGGCAGGCTACAGTCCATGGGGTCACAAAGAGTTGGACACAACTGAGCGAATAAGCAACAGCAGGCTTCAGCAGTATGTGAAATGAGAACTTCCAGATGTATTAATGTAAGCTGGGTTTAGAAAAAGCAGAGGAACCCAGATCAAATTGCCAGCACTCATTAGATCACAGAGATAAGCAAGGGAATTCAAGAAAAACATCTTCTTCAGCTTCACTGACTATGCTAAAGCCTTTAACTGTGTGGATCACAACAAACTATAGTAAATTCTTAAAGTGATGGGAGTACCAGACCACCTTACCTGTCTCCTGAAAAACCTGTATGGGGGTCAAGAACCAACAGTTAGAACCGGACATGGAAAAACAGACTGGTTTCAAATTGGGAAAGGAGTACGTCAAGGCTGTATATTGTCACCCTGCTTGTTTAACTTATATGCAGAGTACATCATGCGAAATGCCAGGCTGGATGAATCACAAGTTGGAATCAAGATTGCCAGGAGAAATATCAACAACCTCAGATACACAGATACCACTCTAACAGCAGAAAGTGAAGAGGAACTAAAGAGTCTCTTAATGAGGATGAAAGAGAAGAGTGAAAAAGCTGTCTTGAAACTCAGCATTCAAAAAACTAAGATCATGCCATCAGGACCAGAGAGCCATCACGTCACGGCAAATAGAAGGGGAAAAAGTGAAAGCAGTGAAGATTTTTATTTTCTTGGGCCCCAAAATCACAGTGGATGGTGACTGCAGCCATGAAATTAAAAGACGCTTGCTCCTTGGAAGGAAAGTTATGACAAACCTCGATAGTGTATCAAAAAGCAGAAACATCACTTTGCCAACAAAGGTCCATCTAGTCAAAGCTATGGTTTTTCCAGTAGTCATGTATGGATGTGAGAACTGGACCCTAAAGAAGGCTGGTGATGGTGGTTTAGTCACTCACTTGAGTCCAACTCTTGCCTGCCAGGCTCCTCTGTCCAGTATTCTTGCCTGGAGTGGGTTGGCATTTACTTCTCCAACGGATCTTCCTGACTCAGGGGTCAAACCTGGGTCTCCTGCACTACAGGCAGATTCTTTACTGACTAAGCCACTAGGGAAGCCCAGAAGGCTGACTGACAAAGAACTGATGCTTTTGAACTGTGGTGCTCGAGAAGACTCTAGCACTTACACTCTTGGACTGCAAGGAGATCAAACCAGTCAATTCTAAAGGACATCACCCCAGAATACTCACTGGAAGGACTGATGCTGAAGCTGAAGCTCCAATACTTTGGCCACCTTAGGTGAAGAGGTGACTCACCTGAAAAGACCCAGATGCTGGGAAGATTGAAGACCAAAGAAGAAGAGGGTGGCAGAGGCTGAGATGGTTAGCTAGTGTCACTGACTCAATGCACATGAATCTGAGCAACTCTGGGAGATAATGGAAGGTAGGGGAATCTGGAGTGCTGCAGTTCACGTAGGCACGATGACTTAGTGACCGAACAACAACATACATGGGTCTTATGCTAAGTATAAGCCAGTCATAAAATGAAATGTCTCAAACAGGCAAACCATACAGACTGAGGTTAGTGGTTGCCAATGGCAGGAGAGAAGGAGGAATGGGGAGTGCCTGCTAACTGGTTTGCAGTTTTGAGTTGATGGAAATGTTCTAGAATTAGAGGGGTGATGGATGCACAATACAGTGAACATACTGAAGACCACTTTGAAATGGTGAATTTCACATTATATAAATTACAGGTCGACTCCTGAAGCAAGAACATCCAGAAATTACCCATCTGGGGTGTGGATCTCTGCCTGCTTCGGTCATACCCTTGGGCCGAGCCGAGGGCTCTAAGAGGCTGGACGCATCAGTCTTGCTCATCCCAGCGCCCTTGTGCTGGCACAGTCTGTGGGACGTGGAGCACGTGCTCCACACATGGCCAATCATGATCTCTTGCCCATCACTGTGTCCTCACGTCACATTTCCAAGCCCCCTGGTCTCCCCTGATAGCTCAGTTGGTAAAGAATCCGTCTGCAATGCAGGAGACCCTGGTTCGATTCCTGGGTCAGGAAGATACACTAGAGAAGGGATAGGCTACCCACTCCAGTATTCTTGGGCTTCCCTTGAGGCTCAGCTGGTAAAGAAGCCGCCTGGAATGCAGGAGACCTGGGTTGGGAAGATCCCCTGGAGAAGGGAAAGGCTACTCACTCCAGTACTCTGGCCTGGAGAATTCCATGGACTATACAATCCATGGGGTTGCCAAGAGTCAGACATGACTGAACGACTTTCACTTTCGCTGGTCTCCTCACTGTGCTTGGGCCACGCTGGCTTCCTTGCTGCTCCTCAAATATGCCCAGCACTAAGCTTCTGTAGGACATTTACATCTGCTACTCACTGGGCTTTGAGCTTGCCCCCTAGGCAACCACGGCGCCAACTTCTCACTTTGTGCAAGTCTCTGTGCTACTGTCCACCCCTCGGGGAAGTCTGTCCTATCTCAAAGAGCACCCACCCCTCCCTGCTGGTTTGTGCACCTGCTACCCCTTTCTCTACAGCACTTATCACTGCCTCATATCATAGTAAGGATGAAGTCACCTGTGAACTCACTTACCACCTGGCATATGGCACCTTAGTTCCCTGACCAGGGATGGAACCCGTGCCCCTGGCACTGGAAGCTTGGAGTCTTAACCACTGGACCACCAGGGAAGTCCCTAGAATTCAGTTTATTTGTTTTTTTAAGTCTGTCTTCCCCTACTTACTGAGGGCAGGGTCTTGGTTTTATGCTTGAATACTACCCGGACCACAGAAAGTAACCTTGGTGCATGAATTCTTTCACTCAACTAATCTCGACTGAAGTTTCTGCTACAATCTTTACAGTTGAGGACAGAAATGAAATCAGTTTTTGCTCTTCAGTAACTCAGAGTTTAGTTAATGATTTACCTGAGATTAGAGCACACGTTGTCGAGACAGTCTTGGAGTTTTGGGCATTTTTGGGAGCTTAAGTAGTCATACCTGTTCTGACAGGTAGGCAGCAACTGACCTGGGGAACATACACTCCTCTTTGTCCTCCCCGAGCTTAGCTGGCTTCAGAGTTAAACTTCCCACAGGGAGGCTGACTTAAGAGGCCGCACACATTTTGTCTGACTCATACAATGTGTCATCTGAGTTCAGATTTGACAATGGGAAGCACTCATCAAAACCAAAACCAAAACCAAAAACCTTGGCCATCTGGCTCCTCCTGGAAATCGGAAGATTTGAGGAGCTGGGCCAGGATTCCCACATGGCCAAAGAGAGCTGGCGCTTCCTCAGGCTCTTCACAGCCATGGAGCCTCCCAGTCCATCTTCCACTTGGCCTGTTTCCTGACTAATCCCAGGAGGAGATGAGATTCCGAGATAAAAACAAGAATCTCAGAAGTGCCTTGGAGCTTCCCCCCCGCCGCACCCCCCCTCCCCCGCCCCGGGAACTTCAGTATCTTTCTGGGTGGTACGTGCCCCCCAGACAACACAAATGTACTCATTCTTCCGGGGACTCCCAAGTTCTCCACCCTGGGCCCTGTGAGAAGACCTTCAGGCTCTTTCTCCTGTTCCTTCTCTGGCTTGCTAAATTGCTCAGTCATGTCCGACCCTTTGCGACCCAGTGGACTGTAACTGGCCAGGCTCCTCTGTCCATGAGATTCTCCAGGCAAGAATATTGGAGTGGGTTGCCAGGCTCTCCTCCAGGGGATCCTCCCCACAGAGGGATAGAACCTGGGTCTCTTGTGATTCCAGCATTGGCAGATGGGTTCTTCACCCCTAGCGCCACTTGGGAGAACCTTGCTCCTTCCCTGGAGAAGGGTCCTTTCCCTGCCAGCCTCACCTGCCCACTCGAGCATGTCCTCAATATTCTCCGCTGCCCCAGGCACAAGACGGGTCTGATCTGTGTCCTCGAGCCTCAGGATGAAGCTCCCTTGGTGCTTCTTGGCAAAGATGTAGTTGTACAAGGCAGTGCGGAGGCCACCCAGGTGCAAGAAGCCTGATGGAAGAAGGGGACAACCCAGATGAGACGGGGAAGATGAAGGGCAAGTCAATTCTGCTTGTGATAAAAGGGCCCAAAGAACAGCAAAGCCCAGGAAATGGCTCTCCCTGTCCCATCTCTCCAGCAGTCAGGCTGTTACAGAAGAGGACTGGGGTGGCTGACTCATTTACCCTCATCCCAGAAGTGGAAGAACACCCAGGTTTTGGAGCTTATCATTTTGTAAAACGGCTCCAGCTCTCCCCACCTGCACCCATCGTTCTACTCTGAGATTTGCCTTGAGACCAAGTTTCACCCAAAGGGGAAACAGATGGTTAGTCACTGAAGCTACTTCACACATGCATTTCATTTATGCAAATTCAATGAGGTCCCTGGATAAAAAAACACTTTGCTAATTGAAAATACTGTATAATTAATTACATTTTGCACATACCCTCTATGCACTGTACAGACTAACCACATCACACATTTTGAATTTTGACTACTTAATGCTCTAAATGCTGCCTTTAGATACTAATGAAAACTAATATTCGATTCCACTGTATTTCTCCACCCAAGTTTAAACTCTTAAAAGACTTTACTTTTCTCATGATTTTTGACTGAATAGTTAGAATGAACAGTTTTCCCAGGGCTGTCATTTCCTCCCTTACCCTGCCTTCTTTGGACCAGGTCGTGGCCCTGTCTTCACAATGAGCTCATTTGCATGAAACAGGAACGCTCCTCTGGGATCAGGCAGACTCTAGCTCAACACTGATTATATAGGTGACCTTCAGCTAGTTATTGCAAGGACACCACAAAACCAGAGTTCCCCAAGATAGAAGACAGGGGTCGAGTAGTTGAAACCAAGACATCTTACAGATCTTGATTCAAATTCTGCTCCCCTTGGATATTCTACTTGATTTTTGTGAGCTTCAATTTCCTAATTTGTTGAGAGAGATGGACAACAAAAAATAGAAACCTTCCTTGCAAGATTGCTGTGAGGCATAAATGCTGATCAGAGTACACCATTAATTTTAGCTATTACAATGATCTATATTCTTCTTTCTGTAGTCAATTGCCTTGCCAATATGGGCTTTTCCAGCAAATCATCAAGGAAACAAGACTTAAGATCATCATAAAGGAGGCTTCTGCTTGTTAAGTGCTTTCCATGAGGTAACACACCTTTCCAGTGCCTCAGCTGGATTACCTCAAATGATGAGGCAGGTACTATTATCAGCTGTATTTGGCAGGTGTTAAAATTCAGAGGTTCAATGCTTTGCTCAAGTGGCAAAGCCAGAAATCTGCAGCCAGACCATCCCAGGCCTTTGCACCCAAACCAGAGCTTGTCTGAAAACTGTTGGCAGTTCACAACCAAGTAGGTACAGAAATAGCAAGTAAACGCTTAGAAACTGAGAGCATTTTGACAGAATAATTTTACATCTGTTGAATTCAACAGAAAGTCTCATATTTTGTATGCTTTCCAGAGTTTCAATTTTCTAGTAATTTCTTCATATGGATTTTATAAAAGTATTAATCTGTAATTCACTGGAAATCATAAGTCTGTCAAACCCAGGGGTGGTTTGAGGAGCAGGCTCTACACTATAGTGCCAGGCAAGAAATATCCTTGTCATCCTGTGCAGCTGGGATCTTTTACAATGGTAGCTTTGGGACCCAAGAGTTTAGAACGAGAGGTGTGCTTTTTGTGAAGAGGGTAGGAGGTTGCCTCAGATGGAAAAGAACCTGAGGAACTAGTGGGAAGGCCACTAGGGTACACAATGGGTCCCTGCCCCACTCTGGCTTGCTAAGCTCCAACACTAACCACAGGACCGTTGTACCTCCAATTTCCTCTGCCCAGAAGGTTCCTTCTATTCGTTTCAGGTATCTAGCTCCTTGTTACTTGGTTCTCAACTCTCATGGCACCTCCTCAGCAACGCATTCCTGAGCATCCTACCTGACCCTTTGTCCCCTACATTGCTTCACCTCGTGCATGACACATGTGACTGTTTAAAACTACAGCTATTTTTTTTACATGTTTGTAGCAGTCACTCCAGTACTCTTGCCTGGAAAATCCCATGGACAGAGGAGCCTGGTAGGCTGCAGTCCATGGGGTCGCTAGGAGTCGGACACGACTGAGCGACTTCACTTTCACTTTTCACTTTCATGCACTGGAGAAGGAAATGGCAACCCACTCCAGTGTTCTTGCCTGGAGAATCCCGGGGACGGGGCAGCCTGCTGGGCTGCCGTCTCTGGGGTCGCACAGAGTCGAACACGACTGAAGCGACTTAGCAGCAGCAGCAGCAGCAGTCACTACCAGTATAGGCTTCCTGGGAGCGGGGGCCCTACTTTCTCCAAGGCCGTTGCATCTCAGTGCCTAGAACAGGCTGTACTCAATAAACATTTGTTGAATACACAAGAAAAAAGGAACCCAAAGAAATGGTACAGTACGATAAGCATGAAATTCCTGGCAACGCGAATTATTTTCGCTCGTAAACATATTTCTATCTCCGTATAATGAGGTCTCACTGCCCCGCCAGTCTGACTCCACCGGAAGGGATTCGTTCGGAATGTTCGGGGGGCGGGCAAGAGACGGTGGGCCTCGGCCTGCAGCGTCACGTCCGCCAAGGTTACCTGTGGGGCTGGGGGCGAACCGCACTCGCACCGCAGCCCCGGGATCAGTGACCAGGCTGGCTTCGCGCCGCCCCATCAGGCGGCCCAAGGCAGCCGGGGACCTCCCGGGATGCAGCAACTTCTTCAGGAGCACCGCCATGTGGGGTGGCATAGCCACACGTGGGCTTCTCCGTGCATCACTTCCGGGGACTGCTCCCAGCCAATCCGCTTCCGCCACAGAAGGCGCAACCCCGCCCCTTAAAGGCGCCAGCCTCCTAGCCTGCAAGCCCACGCCCCCCTCCCAAGACTGCGGCCCCACTCGGCCTCAAGGGGGCAGAGCCTAGCAAGCGGGCGATTTCCCGGGCCCGCCCCCTTCGGTTCTCGAAAGCTAAAGCGTGGCAGGGGCCGGGCCGGGGAAGCGGAGGAGGCGGGTCTCCATAGAAACCTCCACCTGTTTCCGGCCAGGCTGTGCAAGATTAGGGGCTGCTGCGGGGGCCAATCTCAGCCAGCTCGCCTTTTCCCGGCGGCCTCTGCGGGAGCGGTGGGTGTTGTACACAATCATCATGGCGGCGGCCGGAGCCCCGGATGGTGAGTGTGGAGGGGGTGGCGGGCGCCCGGGTCGGGCAGGGATGAAGCGTGCGCTCCTAGGGGACGTGGCCCGGCGTTGGGGGGAGCAGTAACCTGGCTCGGGCGCATTGGTCCGGCGGTCCCCGCGCAGAGTCTGGTTCCAGGCCCAGCCCGCGGCGAGCGTCCACCCCCTAACCCCCTTGCAGGCATGGAGGAGCCTGGCATGGACACGGAGGCCGAGACCGAGGCGCCCGCGCGGTCCCTCAACTGCGTGGAGGCCGAAGCCGCGGCGGGGGCGGCGGCCGAGGACTCCTGCGCAGCGCGAGGCAGCCTGCAGCCGGCCCCGGCCCAGCCCCCTGGGGACCCCGCGGCCCAGGCCTCGGTCAGCAACGGCGAGGACGCGGGCGGCGGCGCGGGCAGGGAGCTGGTGGACCTGAAGATCATCTGGAACAAGACTAAGCACGACGTCAAGTTTCCCCTGGACAGTACGGGCTCCGAGCTGAAACAGAAGATTCATTCTATTACAGGTAATCCCCGTGGCGCTGACAGCCTTCCCCCACCGCACCTGCCTACTGTATACGCTGTGCTAGGTATCGCGTTGCCTGTGTTCTTATATCAGTTTTCTCAATGCTACCAACAGCCTGCCGAAGTAAGTAGTAATGTACCCGTTATTCAGATGGGGAAAATGAGAACCAAAGTCAGAGCCAATCGGCTGAGCTGGGTTTCAGGCCCAGCGCTGACTCTTAGGGCCCAAGTTTCTAACTCCTGTTTCTAACATCTCCAATAAAATCACCTAAGGCATTTGTTAAGTTTACAGCTTCTAGGCCCTTCCCCCTGGAGAGTTTGATTCAGTGGGGCTGGAATGTGGCCAGGAATTATTTTTAGCGAGTTTCAGGTAATTCTAATAAGGGAAGTTTGGGAATCACTGCTGGGGGCTATCATGCTGGCCCCTTCACAGAAGCTCCTATTACGTAGATTTATCTTATTTACAGCACTTTGCCATCTGAAATGATTTCCTTTTTAAACTTTCTCTGGGTAGCCTGTAAGCTCCATAAAAACAGAAACCTTGTTGATTTCTATATCCGTGATATTTGTGGACATTCACTTACTATTTGAGTCACAGGGTGGTTGAGGAACTACTTGGAAGGAATAATACCTGCTATGGCAATAGGTGGGTAGGTTTAGTCGCTCACTTGTATCCAACTCTCTGGGACTCTGTGGGCTGTATCCTGCCAGGCTCCTCTGTCCATGGGATTTCCCAGGCAAGAAGACTGGAGTAGGTTGCCATGCCCTCCTCCAGGGGATCTTTCCAACCCAGGGATCGAACCCAGGTCTCCTGCATTGCAGGCAGACTCTTTACTGACAGAGCCACCAGGGAAGCCCTGATATGACGATAGTGGTAAAGAATCCACCTGCCAGTGCAGGAGACATAAGAGATGTAGGTTCAATCCCTGGGTTGGGAAGATCCCCTGGAGGAGGAAATGGCAACCCACTCCAGTGGGTTCTTGCCTGACAAATTCCAAGGACAGAGGAGCCTGGTGGACTACAGTCCATGGGGTTGCAAAGAGTTGGACACGACTGAGCACCACATTGATTGGTTACTTAATACCTTGTGCTGCACTAAATGCTCTATATTTGTCCCATCTCTTAGTCCTTAAAGCAAATTCATACAGAAGGAACTATTGTCATCTCTGTTATGAGGTTCCGGAGGCTCAGAGGTTGTAAATTGCCTAAGTGCACGACAGTGATTAGCAGTAAAGCAGTATTCACTTATGGGTCTGTTATACAAAGAATATTTTTTTCATTTCTTTTTTTCACTGTCCTCTGCCTTTTCCCAAGGTCTCCCGCCTGCCATGCAGAAAGTCATGTATAAGGGACTTGTCCCTGAGGATAAGACATTGAGAGAAATAAAAGTGACCAGCGGGGCCAAGATCATGGTGGTTGGCTCCACGATAAATGATGTTTTAGCAGTAAACACACCCAAAGATGCTGCCCAGCAGGACGCAAAAGCCGAAGAGAACAAGAAGGAGCCCCTCTGCAGGCAGAAAGTGAGTCTGTTGTGTGATTGTTGGTCCTAGGAAGAGTGAGGCTTTGTCTTCTCGAGCCTAGGCTGGTTGTCTCCTTTCTAGAATAAGCTCCTTTTCGGACAGGGCCCATGATGGAAATTTATGGCAGCAGTTGGGTGCGGCTGGCTGTTGAGTGGAGGTGACAACTACCTGAGATTTGCGTCTCTGTCTCGTCTGGCGGGTCAGTGTGTCTCAAGTCTATCTACTTTAGGATGAGGCCTTGGTAAAGGCAGGCTTCAGACCAGGTATTGAAACCGATGCAGGTTTCTCTCCTATTTAGCACCAGAGAAAAGTGCCACTATTAGAATTGATCCTGCATTCACACCAATGATTACATTTGTTTTTTTGGCTTATGGCTTCCTCCAAGTCCACAAGCCTTTTTCTCCATAGGTAGGGAAATCAGTAGCTTTCAGCAGTCCCTCTGAAACTGGCTGTTCCAGGAAGCCAAATGAAGCTGACATGGAAGATAACTACACTGATTTTTTTTTTCCTTCCCTCCTTCCTGGTCATGAAATGGGGGTCTGATTTTTCACATGCTCTGTTGCTTGTTTCAGATGGAAGAGATCCAGCCTTGTTTTGTGCTCACTGTAGCCATTCAGATTCTTTTTTGCAACTAGGAAAAGTAAGAGTGTTTCACTGTGGAGGGAACTGGTTGAAAGAATGGTCACTTGCGATCTTATCACCGCAAACCCCGCTCGTAGTTACCGAGCCTCCTGGCCACTCTTAGTGTGTTCCAGGATAATAGATATTTTCAACTCAACCTGTACCCTGCAGAGAGTAGACCGACCTTGACCAACATTAATTTCAGTGACCTTAGGCATCAAGGCACACTGCCAACAGCGTGACACAGTATTTTGTGTTACAGGTTTATAATCCCTTATATGTGCTACCAGAACCCCAAGTCTGAAAACCAAAAGTGTTCTTACAGATTAGGCAGCAACACCCAACCAGAATTAGCATTGATAGTCATGTTTTACCCTAGAAATGTTAACATGTTTGGTGACAGGTGTTTCCCAAGACCCCCACAAAGAATATCAAGTAATGTATTTTAAAACTGTATTATGTTTATACAAAACATTTGTCCATAGGGTTTCAGATAAGGGATTGTAAATCTCTGTTCACATCTAAAAGGTGTTTATTTGGACATTTTCCTCTCCAGATATGGGGTGATATGAACCAGTTGAGTTCATTTCCATTTTCCTATATTCCTTTGCCACGACATATGAAATTGTCAAATAGGAACATGTCAAACATGAGTCTTTCCCCTGGTCACGCCTTTGGAGCATAACATGCTTCTTAAATATAGGTTTTGAGTTACTAATGGTAGCTTAACAAGCTTAGAACTGTTCTCCACAGTGAAGGGAAAATTCTTCAAAAGTTACTTGGGATGTATGAGTCAAATTAAACTTCTAATCCACACAGCTTTGTTCCATTGATGCCAGTTATGAGGCCTAAGGTGGCCTAATGAGAGGGACCCATTCTCCTAGCTTTCCATCAGCTTGTTCAAGAATCTGGGGCTGATACGTAGAGTGACCTTTTGCTCGTAGTCTGGCACTTCTGAAGTCATTCCTAACCAGAGGGTTTCCGCCATGCCAGTGAGGGTTTGAACTGGCTTGTGGCCACCTGGTACTTAAATTCAATGAAATGTTTACTCTCTACCCACCCATTACCCACAATTCTAGCTTGACCAGATAGCGACTGTACCGCTAAAGCCACAGATGGAGAGGAAACAAGACTCCGGCATTTGGACCAGACCAGAGCAGTTTTCAGGGGCTGTGTGCCTAATTAGAACCCTTTAAGAGCCGCTTCAAACTCCTGAGGAGGGAGTGGAATTCGGCTTACTTGTCAGACTATAGAGTAGTTAACATTTCTCTTTGGAAAAGTGGCTCTTGAGCTTTCTGGTTAGCTCGGTTGAGGATGGGGTAGTGGGGAAGATTTCTGCAGTGGGCTGAATCTCCATTTGTTGAAGAAATGTCCCTTCTAAGGGAGCTAAGCTGATTGTCACATCCTTACAGGTTTCTGTGGGAGTTTGAGTTAACGGAAATGGCTGTCCCCATTTTGTACCTGCCAGGAGAGCAAGCACCCTTTGTGGCTCTCTTTAAGCTAGCTGTGTAGTCTTTTCAGTGGTGATTTCAGGGGAGGGAGAGAAGGAAGTCGAGTTTATGTGAATTAGCAATCTGGAAATCCTGATTGCTCTAAAGCTTTGATGTCTACTATGGTAGCCACATGTGGCTGATTAAAATTCAGTAATATTAAGAATTCAGTTCTTACTCATGCTAGCCACATTTCAAGTGCTCAACAACCAAAGTGGCCCTCGGCTACTGTTTTGGGCAGCACAGATACAGAATATTCCCATCACAGAAATTTTTGCTGGACAGCACTGCCCTGTCGTGTCAGGGACCCATAATCTGTAGTCAGGACAAGCTTTTGAACCAAAATATTAAGGCTTGCTTCATCCTGTTTTTTAAAGAGGTAGTAAAAGATAGAAATGCAGTCAGCTGTTTCATATAATTATCTTTTTCTGACTTGTAGCAACACAGGAAAGTGTTGGATAAAGGAAAACCTGAAGACGTGATGCCGTCTGTTAAGGGTGCTCAGGTAAGCCAAACTCCTTTGTGAGCATTCTCAAAAGGAACCAGCCTCCACCTCTGCCTTCTTGAGGTTCCTGCAGTCGTGTCCTCAACTCCTGTCTTCTCCTGCCTTGCCTTGTTACTGGTTCCTCTCTCTTTTACCATGCTCTTGTGCCCCCAGGAGCGCCTGCCAGCTGTACCGTTATCTGGCATGTACAACAAGTCTGGAGGAAAAGTGAGGCTTACCTTTAAGCTAGAACAAGACCAGCTGTGGATTGGCACTAAAGGTACGGGCTGCCCTCGCCTCTTCCTGGCTCGCTGCCTCTGGCACCCAGCAGGGCTCGGGTTCACCTCTGCTCCTCAGTCTGGAATCTCTCTCTCCACTGTGCTTTGCGTGCTTTGGATTTTGCTTTTTGATGCTCGCCTCTATTTGGGCCCTCTTCCCTCATTCTTTTCAGTCTGATCTCAGGGCCAATCCATCAAACATTGGCTCTTCAGTTGCAGCCAGAACCAGAGGTTCCAAACATGTGGCGTGAGGGCCAGGTCCTGTCTGTGGACAAGGGTTGTCTGAGTTTACACACAGTCTATGAAAATCAAGAGATTTCACTGGATCAGAGTTTTTTGTTTGTTCGTTTTTTGTTTTGGCTTCTCTTGAAAAGAAGCAAAAGATCTAGCCATTCTGGACCTACGTTTTCAGCGGCAGACAGAGATCAGCTGGAGCCAAGTAGCCATTGCAGGTGGACCACACTGTGGTCCTCACTGTCCCGTTCGTCTTTTACTGTGGCCAGCTTTGTTCACGTGTGTCACCTGCCTGGCCCCTGTAGGTCCGAGGCTGCCTGGCTCAGGACCTGCCTTCCCTCCTTGCCTGGTTGCCCCCTGCTGCCCCCTGCCTTCCCTGCCTGTGTCTGGGAGTCAGGCATGCTGTTTGCTGGGAAGTGTCTCTGACTGATGTCCCTCTCATTTCCCCCAGATGGTTCAAAGTCTTGTCAGTTACATTCTGGAATTATCTGCATCTCTTTCTTTTCCCCTCTGTTGTGTCTGTTGATTCCTAGCATCTGTGAACTTTGTTAAAGCACGTTAACCTCTATGCCAACCCCGTCTGCGATCTCTTCTGTCCTGCCCATTTTCCACACTGCTTTTTCCTCAGTGGTTCCTGTGCTCAAAAACCAGCTCTTTAAGGCCAAGTTCAGATGCCTCAACCTAGTGTCCAGTATTCTCAACCATGGGGTTCACTTTTAGATTTTTGATCCAGGTTCCTGCCCCACTTGCCCTTTTGTGCCCTGCATACTTGAGCTGCATCACTCCATGAGCTTCCCACCACGCTTTGCACAGGTCATGTTTCGGTCATGCTATGCCTTTGCCCAGGATGCCTACTTCCTGTTCCTATTATTAACAAAAATCTTCCAAGGTCCTAATATGCTCTTCTAAGGAAGCCTTCCCTGATATCTCCCCACCCTGCAAATGAGCAGCTGCCGCTTCTGTCCACAGAGCACCCTGCTTTATCCCTGGAGCACTCATTACTCTCAGACTTATCTGTCCCCTATCAGACTCCTGGAAGGAACCGAACGTGCCCAGTTCCCCTGTTTCTGGCCAGCACTGCAGGTATTCAGAGCTCGAGGTAGATGTAAAGAGAAGTATAGTGGTGTGCATTGTGTAAGGCTAGCTGGTTTCAGGGATAGGCCATTTAGTATGATTCTGCTTAAAATGGGACCAAGGGGGTGTTAATGGCTCAGTTGTGTCCGACTCTTTCCACCCCACAGACTGTGGCCCAACAGGCTTCTCTATCCACAGAATTCCCCAGATAAGAATACTGGAGTGGGTTACCATTCCCTTCTCCAGGGGATCTTCCAGACCCAGGGATTGAACCCCGGTCTCCCACATTGTAGGCAGATTCTTTACCGTCTGAGTCACCAGGGAATCCCAAAATGGGACCAAAGTTTTAGGGAAAATAATTGGAGCAGGAGTGATGGGGAATGAGATTATAATCATCTTAAAATGTGAAAGTAGGTTTCTCATTTTTAACCCAGTCTTGTTTCTTAAAATGAACAAAGACCTAAACTGCCAAGACACTTGAGTTTTCTAACAGTTTTGTGATTCCCTGCCCCAGTCTTCTTTTTCACTTTTGACTCTTACTGCATAGGCAAGGCAAGTTGTGCATAAAACTTAAGGGCTTTCCCAGTCTTCCCAGGGTGCTTTTGAACTCTGTAATAGGTCATTCTCTTCCACAGAGCCTGGCACATCATGAGTTTTCTTCAGTCATGAGCTGCCCCAACTCTGTCAGATCCTCACTTCCTCATGACCTTGCAGGGGAGTTGGCTTAGTTCTCCATCGTCGGCAGGCTTGCCAGAACCCTGCCTCTTCCTTGGCCTGCACTTTCACTCCTGCAGCCTACTGGGAGGCCGGGATCAAGGCTGCTGGCCGGGAGGGTGGGTACAGGTAGGGGAACTGGATGAGGACTGAGTGTGTAAGCCTTCGTTGGTTCTTAGGGAATGTTTCCAGGTGGTGAAGTTTTATAGGATACAATGGCATAACTGCTGGGGCTAATGACAGCCTCCCTTCCGTATGTTAGAGGTTTTGTTTCAGCTCATAGAAGCTACCACCTTTCTGCCGTGGCCTGAAGGCAGAGCTCTGGAAGAATCTTGGTGGATCACGGTTCAGAACTGTTGAAAGCCTCGTGGCTCACCAGCCTCATTAAAGAGCCTGGCTGTGAACATGCACGTCTTCAAAGGGTGACCAGGACCAGGATTTCCCTTCCCACCCAGGCGGTGGTGTCCGTGTCCCTCAGGCTTTCTTCTCACCGCGGGCCCAGGAGTCCTGCCCGCTGAGTGTCCTAAGCACTGTCCTAGGAGGACAGCTTGTTCTGGGAGTTGGCTTCCAGCCACTGGCTTCATCTTTCTGCTGAAGTGACCGTCCCAGCGGCTCATTGACGTCTTTCTCAACGGGGTGCTGTATGGAGTGGCATGCAGTGGCTCCTGCTTGTGGCTTCAGCTGTCCTTGCTAGAGTGTGTGGGAGGCAGGACCGACAGCCTCAGGCCCGGCGGAGCAAGGAGAATGAGCTCCAGGCAGGAGATGGGACCTGTGACCTCGTGAAGCTGCCACGGGGAGCATGTGCCCTGTGTGTAGGGCACTCGGGTCTCTAATCTAGCTGATTGCTGTCACTTAGGAATGTGGGCCCAGGATTGTTGAATCTTTCCGTGTTTTCAAGAGAAGCCCGAGTCCATGTTTTTGTGTGAAATCTCTGGACGGTTCAAAATGGCTGATGTTTAAAACAGTTTCCATCTTAAAAGACCAGTGCTGGTCAGATCCTGCCTGTGGGTGACTGTGTTAGAGCCACTCAGAAAATCAAAATCTGAATGAGCATCTTCAGGCCCCATCTCCCTACCCACCTTTTTCAGAGACCCATAGGGTAGAAGTTATGTGTCTCAAGCCACTAGCTAGATGACAGTCCAGGGCTCTAAGTTCCTGGGGTTTTGTCGGCTTATCTCCTTTTTAGATTTTTGCTTTGTGCAAAGCCCGTAGTGAGCTTTTTCCAGCACGGTTTCACCTTTTGCTGAGAGCTCCCTGTCCCGAGGTGTCTGCTGCTTCCGGGCGGTGGTTTTGCCGCACAGGCGCCACCGCCCTCTTTCGTGCTGCTTGTCTCCAGTCTCATCTCACTCCAGGCATGCCTCGCTGCCGCCTCTTTCTTAACTGCCATCCTTAGACTTGCTGCAGAAGGGCTTTTGACCCAATGTGATAAGTACATCCCGAGGGTTAACCAGAAGAGGTTATGGATGTTCTCAGCTTGTTCAAGTGTGTGTGTTTGGAGGGGTGGGAGACTGGGGAGGGAAGGGCCTGGGAGGAGGAGTGGGCAGGATCAGGGTGGGAGACTGGGGAGGGGGAGGGAGAGGGGCTGGGAGGGGGGGGTGAGGTGGATCTGGGTGGGAGACTGGGAGGGAGGGGGCTGGGAGGGGGAGTGGGCAGGATCAGGGTTGGAGACTGGGGAGGGAAGGAGCTGGGATGGGGAGTGAGGTGGATCTGGGTGGGAGACTGGGAGGGAGGGGGCTGGGGGGGGGGAGCGGGCAGGATCAAGGGATAGAAACTGGTCTTATACCTCAAGCAGCCAGCCCCTTTCCTGTACAAGTAGCAGGGGGGTACAGCTGCCTCCTCCTGGTCCCTTGACTATCCCAGGCACCAAAGACCTCAGCTGGAGCTGGACTTGGCGACAAGGGTGCAGAGGAGTTTCCTGGGTATTTGTCAGTCGTCAGGCTCCAGAGAGAAACACCAGGATAGCTCTATCTATGCTCTCGGAAACCTTTAATGCACACCTGCCAAGTGCTGTGCCCCACTTGCTCCTAGGAAGTCCCCACCTCCCAAACAGGGCTTGAGGTTCACTGGCCAGAGGGAGGGGGTGGATCCCCCGGCCGCCAGCCCTGAGGAGGGGTGGGGGGGGCCTTTAATGATCTCTGTGATCCCTCTCAACTTAGAGCGGACTGAGAAACTGCCCATGGGTTCCATTAAAAACGTGGTCAGCGAGCCCATCGAAGGGCACGAGGACTATCACATGATGGTAAGTGGCCGGCGGCCTCGCCCGCACCGCCTCCAGCAGGGAGGGGAGAGCTCAGTGTGGAGAAGAAACAGTCTTAAGACCCTTCTGTTGTCTTTCCATTCTTAGAACTTAATCCATGACCTGCTCCTAGTTCTGTTGATTTTGCAGCCAACCCCCCCCACCCACCACCTTCACGCAGTTTAAAGGGGATACATTTTTATCTCTTGCCAGTCTCTCATATCTGTAATATTTTGTTTTTAGACCAGGAAAATAAATGCAAAGAGGAGGTTAATGGCTTGTGGGTCTTCATTTTAAGTTTTGTCTCGTGTATGAAACAGAGCTTCCCACTAGCCTTGGCTCCTGTGAGGGCACCAGGCTGCCCCCTTCTGCCGCGAGGTGCTTACCCCGGGGGGCTGCCCTCAAGTGGCCAAGGATCCTGTGGGGAGGGTGGGGCCTTGACCTGGTTCTGCCTGGAGTTGCGCTCAGGGGAGCGGCTGCTCTTCCGCAGACAGAGCCTCTGGAGACGTTCTCCGGGTCTGCAGAGCAGAGCAGGGATGAGCAACCCTGAGCAGTGAGGCAGAGCCCTTGCGCTCTCCCAGCACTGTTGAAGGGGCCGCTTTAAAAATGAAGTTGAGCCGCCTCTTTCCAAAGTCGCTGTGGCAGGGACAGGACCTGAGCAGCAATAGGGTGTGAGTGGGGCCACCTGCCCTGCTCAGTCTGAGGAGGTGACCTTGCGGTAGCCATGTCACCCCATCCCAGGGAGGAGCTGCCGCTCGTGGCTGGCGTACAGAGTTTGCGGTAGAGGGAGGCATTGGAAAGTCCGGGAAGAGGGCATATCCAGCTGTGGCCCTTCTCTTGGCAGATGGCAGGGCCCCTGGCTCTGGGAAGTCAGCCAGTCGTGTCCCCTGTGCAGCCCTGTGGGGGTCTGGCAGTGCAGGGTTGCCCCAGGCCGCAGTTGGCAGTGCAGCTCTGGGTGCCCAGCTCACCGGTCCTCTTCCTGGTAGAGGTGGTGATGGCTCAGGCTCCTCCCAGGCCCTCTAGTCTCTGTGTAGGGCTTGCAGGTGATTTGTTATTTTTTTGCTCAGTTATTTTTTCTGTTTTAAAAGTTGGACTTTAATATTGTCATCTGGGCCCCTCCCTTCACTCCGTTTTGAAAGGTTTGTCCCACCAGTTTGACCCCATAAGGTTCACAGCCACAGTTTTCAGTCTGGGGAGAGGAATTTCCAACAAGTAGCATGGACCATTTTGGACATATTGTAAGGAGGTGGTGTGGATGGCTAATGCTTTTGCATTTAGTTTAAATGCGGATTTCTCTCTGGAGCTGTTGCTGGCAGAGGTGGGTTCTAATTGCCCCCTTTCTTTTCTAAGCACCATCGAGTGCCTTGGCCTTTGTCTTAATGAAGATGTCTATTCCCTCTTTGTAGATGCCATTTCACTAGATTCACAGTTCACCTTAGAAAGGGGTGGCTGTGCTTTTTGATTTTTACAGAAATGTTAAAAGAGTGCTGAAAAGAACCAAGAGTACTATAACAAACCCATATATCCATCAACCAAGAAAGGACTGTTGTAAATATCTTGCAACTTGTTTTCAGTCTTGCTCTAAATAAAGGAAAATCCACCAACAGTGAATATGTCCCCATTGGCTTCCCTTTGCCCTTGTCATGATTTATCACATGGATCCTTCCCATCTCTATGCGTTTATTTTCACGTGTATCCATGACCAAGATACAGTATTGTTTTGTGTTTTTTCAGTTTTCATAAATGGTATCATGGTATGTATCGTTCTGCAACTTGCTTTTTTTTTGGCTCGACATTATGATCTGTCTGTATTCACTCTAGATCCAGTTCATACCTTGTAAAAGTAAATCCAGTGTTCATATGAGTAGGTTATTTTTAATTTTGCGTTCCCTTACCGATGGATATGTAGGTGGTTTCCAGGTTTTTATCATTTCTGACAGTGCTGCTTTCAACACTCCTGTCCTCGTGCATGTGTGGCCGTTTGCCTAGGGCAGTGGTTCTCAAACTGGTGTCTGGGTCGGCAGTATTAGCTCACCTGGGAACTTGTTAGACGTGCATATCCGCAGGCCCCACCCCAACTCTCTGGAATCAGGAAGTCTCAGGGCTGGAGCCCCGAGTCTGATCTAACAAGCCCCCAGCTGGCCCTGCTGCACATGTGAGTTCGGGAACCACCGCTTTAGGATCGGCTATGCCTAACGCTCCCACACCTTTTTATGTTTTATTTATTCATTTATTTTTGACAGGAGAATGCTCCCCATGTGCACAGTTGTTTTTGTTTTTTTTCCCCTTTCCATTTTAATGAATTCACTTCTCAGCCCTCCCCGTGTTTGTTGTGCTGCCTGCTCAGTCTCCTGACGTCTGAAGTACCGCTTGGTTTTCCTTTTTCCCTTCCAGGCGTTTCAGTTGGGCCCCACGGAAGCCTCTTACTACTGGGTGTACTGGGTTCCAACTCAATATGTGGATGCAATCAAAGACACTGTGCTGGGGAAATGGCAGTATTTTTGAAAGCACTTTCACCTCTGGCCCAGGAGACTGACCCAAAGTGAAGGACATTGCTGGGAGAGGCCTGCAGCATCCCTGGATTTCAGAGTTCTGGAACTTTGTTCAAAAATATCTATATCCAATCTGAGGTGATGTGGTGACTGAAGCCAGAGGTGATGTACTTTCACCATTAGCTTAATTTTAACTTAAAATCACCGGTTCCCTTTCTTGCAGTCAGCTTCATACCATTTTTAAAAGTCAATACGGTGGAAATCAATAAATCTGAATTCTGAACATGTTGTGTGGAATACTCTTAAGTGTGTTTGAGAGTAGATCTACCAATTGTGTTTAGAAAGGAATGATCAAAAGCTTTCTGATTTTTTGGTTGTTGTTTGTTTTTAAGTGATTTCACCTGAAATATTTTCATAACTCTGGTTGCAAACATTTGGACTGCGTTGTGATGAGTTAGGGGTGGGTTTTTTTTTTCCTTTTTCATACAAAATTGTATGCAAAATGTGGGGGTTAGTAAGCCATATTTCTCTGTCCACTGGTTCAGAATGAATTCTTTCCCTTCTTATTTTCTCACTTCCTAGATGGGAATTTTTGTTTCTGAAAACCCAAAGATGTCAGTTCCTCCTTTTGTACCTCATCACCACTTCCTTGCCTGGCCTCCCTCCCGCCACGCTGCTGCTCGTGAATGCATGGCAGGAGAGGAAGAGCCAGGGGTCTGGTGTGTGCTGAGCAGCGGAGTGTGTCCCAGCGACTCCGGTCTGACTGTCTTGCCCTTTGGGCCCCGATCTCTGGGGAGACGGCACTGCCGCTTTGACAGTTGCCTATGCCCCTCGCTGATTCGGCTTTGAGGCCCAGCCTGGCATGGGTGTGCCGACAGAGGCCCCTCTGAGAGGAGCCAGGTGGAAGCCAGTTATACAGCCATACAGCCACAGACTCAGATCCTTCCTCCTTTCTTTAGAAGTTTTGAGAAACCCTTCAGCAGTCCAATGATTCTTTCAGTGACGCGTCTGCATCTGGTCCTTCTGCTCATGCATTACGTTCAAGTGTCCTTCATCCCAGGTTTAGAGATGCTGCCTTTCTCAAGAAGAAGTCATCTGACCTAGTGGGTTGGCCGATGTATTTCAACATCGAAAATGGGATAAACGGCTTTCGTGATTAGCGCTCCCTCTTCCGGGTTTAGCCCTTACCATCCTCTGTCCACGTGAAGTTCTGTCTCCCAGTGGTTTGGTTGACTCTGGAACGAGGGACGGTCTCTTGGTGAATGATACCCTTTGTGCTGTTCGCTGTTGCTCTGCTGCTGTCTTTGCGATTCTCCTCTCACTGGTGCAGGCCCTTATAGTAAGGTTTGGCAGGAGATGTCCCAAACTTCACATTCTGGATTCTAGACTGTTAGCCTTCTTTCTGTGAAACGTATTAGCATGTGTTCGCCTAAGATGACTATTCCTTGTGAGCCAGTTCATGGTGATCTGCGCCCTTCCCCTTCTAAGCCGTAGTTCAAGAATCCAGCCCATCCAGACCGACTCTTGCTTTTCGTGGTGTTGTCCATGCCAGGTTACGGATCTAGGCAGGAAACTCTCCTCTTGCTTTTCTGGGGGGCACAAGTTCGTCTGGGAAGTGTAGCATCCAGGAGACAGCCTGTTTTCCACCCCTTGCAAAAGGCGCAGTACCTGTAGCTCTTCTGTCCTTGTCAGCCCGCAGTCCTTGGAGGAAAGAGCATGTCTTTGCTGCTTGTGGAAGCCTCGCTCTGCAGTTGACAGGCCTCGCGTGCTCACGGAGTTGCGGCGCGGTTTGAATGCTGCTCTTTCTGTTGGCCAGCCTGCCTGTCCCAGAGGCTTGTCCAGACAGTGCCACATGCCCGCTCTTGAAGCAGGCGTCCTGTCCCCATTTTGCGGGGCTGCTCCCCAAGGCCCTTCCCACCAGGTTCCCCCTTCGCCCTGCTCGGGCGGCTGCCCCCCGCCCACCTCTGCCACCTGATGCCCCTTCCTCCCAGTGACAGCGTGCATCCCAACTCCCTGCTCCCCAAGGGCCAAACCGCTTCTCGCTCAGGCCAGTGTCGTCTCAAAACAGGACCAAAGCCTGTGTGAGCCTTTTTATTTGAAGTAAAAATGGTGCTTTTTTCCTTACTTGGAGATCTTCTATATAAATACTGTAAATGACATCTTTTCGTATGGACCTGTTCGAGCGTTGCTTTCCAGAGCCCATGAACAGTGCTGGCCCGATCTTGGGCTCTGGCTGCCCCATCCATGTGGAGCCCTTTGCGGGAAGCCCCAGCGAGCAGAGGAGCCGCGCCTGGGTCCCAGCAGCGCTCACTAGTCTGTCACTTGGCCCGTGAGCGGGCTCGTCGTCATCTTCTTACGGTCCAGGATGTACTGAGTAAATCTGTGTTAGCAAATTCAGACACTCCTTCCCCTTCAGTAGCATCACGGTGTTCATTCTCCCTCAGGCTTCTCCCCACGCGGAGTCCTCGCTGGGGAGGGGGCAGGACCCCTCGCGGGGCTCTGAGGGCGGGCAGGGGGGTGAGGCTGCCTTCTCTCGTGGAGCTGGCAGCCCTTTCGCAGGACAACAAGCCTTTCCTTCCCTCCCCTCCGCCACTTGGCAGAGTAGTGACGAGGTATCCCTGCCCTCAGCTCTGTTTCAGTCAGCCTTTTCAGAAAACTGAGAGAGAGGGTCTCGAGACTTGCTCCGACTCTTTTGGTATTCAGTATTCAACTATTTGGTATTGTTTTAATTGATGATGGGCCTTTTGCAAGTAGCATCAGCTCTTTTTAAAAAGAAAGTCAAGCTGAGCTAAGGGTGCACTTTGCTGTATCGCGGACATGGTGGGACAGGTGAGGCCTCTGTAGGCTCCTGCTTTCCGTGACGAGGGCCAGGGAGACTCCCTTCGCCACTCAGTTGCCAGATCTCAGCTGGAAGGGGCTGCCTTGCTTCTTCCTCTCCCTTTCACCAGGTGC
Source organism: Bubalus bubalis (assembly GCF_019923935.1). Classification (NCBI taxonomy): domain Eukaryota; kingdom Metazoa; phylum Chordata; class Mammalia; order Artiodactyla; family Bovidae; genus Bubalus; species Bubalus bubalis. The sequence continues at coordinate 21,004,865 of NC_059180.1, read as the reverse complement.
CTGGAGGAACGGTCCCAGGCGCTCACACTTGGCCCGCCCTCTTTGCCAGAGGCAGGACCCTGTGTGCCAAGGGTGGCTTGCTTTCCACCCTGTCCTCTGAGGGCACCTCTTTCTCTCCTGGCCTGTTGTCTTGGAAAGGATAGTCCTTTTGTCTTCAGGCTTTGTGATCAAGTCATCTCCAGTTGGGACTGGCACCTGTTCCCTTCGCGGGGCCTGGTGGCCTTTCTGAAGTCGCAGGTGGTCAGGAGCCCTCCAGTGTGTGACATCTGGTCAGTTGACCTGCCAGGCTGGGTGGTTCTACTGCTTTCTGAATTTCTAAGAATCTCTTTTTCTTTGCTAACGAGTTCTGCAGATTTATTTGACAATGTACGTAAGTACCATGTTCTCCTTGTGGTGTACGCTCTGTTCTGGTTTTTGTTTTTAATCAAATGCCTGTTTGGGAGGAGATGAACGTATTTAGTCTATTAGATTTGCGCTGCTGGAAAATTTTTTTTTTAAAGTGTAACCTTGACTAGCTGTCTTATTATTGTTTATCCTGTAAGATTAGTCTATCAATTAAAGTTTGATAATTAATTGTGGCTCCTTTTCCTTCCAGTTCTTCATGCGCCTGATCTGTAGTGGGGGTTGACAAACATTGAAACTGGGCCCAGAGTCACTTTTTGTCCAGTTGTGGGGTACCATGTCACCATCTTCCTTGTTCGGCTTTTAGGTATATCCACATTTGTTCCTGCTGAAAATAGCTGATAAAGGGATCTGACTTGATGCGCTCCGTGTGAGTCCAGCTCCCAGCTTGGCGGTCAGCCATGTCCCTGTCAGGGCCTTCCTCCTCTGCCCGGCCCCCAGGGGCTGGAGGGCAGGCCGCCATGCAGTCCTCATTCTTCTAGGACACATTTGATCAAACACTGAGATGGAGATGCAGTTTCAGCCGCAGCCACAAAGACCCAGGAGGAAGGAGGGAGGTCCGTTACCAACAGCGGGATGAAAGCAGAGACCTGGGCATGAGCAGTGACTGTAGTTGGCAGAACTGGTTTTGACTCAGCACTGCTCCCATTGGACCCTCTCTCCTCTTCGCCCTACTTGGTAAATGTTCCTCAAGGTTCTGGTCTCACTGCCCCTTCCTGGCTCTTTGTAGTTTCCCATTGCCTCATAATCCTTGAACCACACCGTTAGATTCTTAAGGTTCTGACTGATACGGGGGTGGGGGCTGTGCTCCGTGCTGTATGTGGCCTGACGCCCCTTGGGAATCTTCTGTGTAAAGGGCACTTCTGAACTCTTACTGGAGGCACCTTAAACCGGGTAGGGTGATTGAGCCTCCTCAGACGAAGAGTGAGATGAACTCCGCTCTGAAGATCGTACCATATTTTGGGGGGAGACACCTTGGCATTTTCTCAGCTGTGAGTAACTCAGAACACTCGACAGCAGGGACCCCACAAAACACTGTCGTAAGGGCAAGAGGCGAGGACTTCCTCCTGCTTTTGCCCGAAGCGGTCTAACTCATCCTGGTTGTAGGAAGTTGCTGTGCCTCCCACCCAGGAGGCCTCTGCCGACACCACTGGGCTGTTTTCAGCTGGGATTAACCTCTGCCTTTTCCAGTCTCTTGAGGCTATTTTTGTTCGGAAGCCTTATTAGTCTGTCTTATTCTACTGATAGACCCCTCCCTACTCTTCACCTCATTTTATAACTCCTAACTTTCAAGTTTCTTCTATTTCTTCACTTTCCTCTCTATCTCATTGTAATCACTTGATGTCTTCCCTTTTTTGTACATTTTCAAACCTACAGAAAGTTGAAAAATGCTAGTGACCACATCGTGCTTTTACCTGGGTTCACCAGTTGTTAAAACGTTAACTCCATTTGCCTTCTCTTCACATGCATACTTAATTTTGCTGAATCACTTGACTGCCTTACAGATGCCATGACATGTTTCGTGTGGATACGTAAGCAGCATCTCCAAAGAGTAAGGCCATTATTACACCTTAGCACGACACGGGTACCTGACCTAAGAAAACGAATATCAATTCAGTAATATCACCTAATATATAGATGATGTGAAATTAGTAATACTAGTTAATACATCTTCTAGAATGGTTCTTCCCAATCAATAATTCTTATGTTTCTGAGTCCTGTATTTTTTTAAAAATATCCTTTTAACTTTGTCATTGCTAGCCTTGCTCTCCCTTTAAAGAAACCTCCCCTCCATGTGTCTCTAATCATCATTTGTATCCTGACTCCCTGCTCTCTTCTCTTCCTGTCTTGAGTGTTAACCCTGTTACCAAGGCTTCTGGAGCTGTGGTTCCGGAGGTGGTCGGGGGACAGGCACCCACCTGGCAGAGTCACCTTGTTCTGTGCCTTCCCTCCCACATGTGAGACTTGCTGACTGCAGGGATCCACGACTGAGGACTCAGTTATTGGTGACAAACCCAGTTCATGTGAATTACGCAAGGGGATTGTAACCAGAAAGTCCAGTGTCAGACCTAGGCCTGTGTGGGCACCCAATTCACATCAGGTGCCTGACCCTCCAGCTCTCAGCTCTACTTTGTTCTCTGTTGACTCAGCTTCTAGCAGATGCAACCCCGAGGGAAAGAGAAGTGTTTTCTTGCCCAGGAATTCCAGAGTAGAAATACCAGACAGGGCTCTTACTGGCGTGTTACCCTGCCCTCCACAAGACACAATAACCTTAGCATCCGAGACATGTTGTTCCCGGTGACTTCAGCTGTGAGTCTGGGGCTTTGAGATGAACACTCCAGACTGTAGAAGACCGCAGCATTGGCAGCCACCCGGCAGGCTTTGGACCTCATGCTCTGTGCCAGGCCAGTTACTGGGAAAGGACCTTCTGCAGGGCTCCAGCCTTGAGAAAGAATGGGTGCTCCTGAACCCTCTCCAGTGGGGCACATTGTTTAACATCAGCTCTTGCATTGAGTCTGTCCACTGCCAGGCACCAGGACAGATAAAAGTATGTGCATTCCATTGTCATCACTCCATCACCTCTTGTCAGCCCCTTACCCATCGGAGGAAACTTTGAGAAGAGACCTAGCCAAGGTCACATGCTTGTCACAGACCGAGGCTGTGATTCAGAATCCAGATGTGCCTGACCCCAGAGTCTGCTCAGAGATGCTGGTCTTATTGTTGAGAACTTAGGAAAGAGCTTGGCTACTTGGTTTTGCTTTCATATTTTTTTTCTTTTTTCTCCCCAGTTTAATCTTAAGGGTACTAACATGTTTGTGAGTTGTTTTTTAAACTTTGAACTTTGATATTTATTGCTTGGCCACCATTTAAAAAATCGAGACAGTAAATAGTACATGGGCTTGATAGAGAAATCTCAAATGGTAGAGAAGTCTCACATAGTTCTCCTAGCTCTCCACCCCAGCTGTGTTCCATCCCTGAAGGAAGCAGAGTTCACTTTAGGCTTAAGCACCAAGAGGCCATCTCATGAGCAGAGGGTCGGTCATTCCCATGTAAATCCCTTAACAGAGTTGGGGTATCCACAGAGGAACTTCAAAGCAGGAGGAAATGGGTCCAGAGGAAGCACCAGCCTAGAGTTCTAGATCATTATCTGTCATCTGTTTGGGTATCCCACAAGCAAATCCAACATCCCAAACTGAAACGATATCCCTCTTTCTTTTCCTTTTTGGCCACTCCACGTGGCATGCCAGATCTTAGTTCCCTGATCAGGGACTGAACCGCTTCCCGGTGCAATGGAAACATGGAGTCTTAACTGGCTGGGCCACCAGGGAAGCCCCTGTATCCCTCTTCAGTCTGATCCTCCTCTCTTCCCTCTTACAGACAGCAGTTCACCCAGGACCAGTAACCCCAAGCCATGAACTTGAGAGATAGCCTAGACTCTGACTTCCTCTGTCATCTGACCACCTGCTATTTTTATCCCCGGAGTATTTTTGCAATCCCTCTTCTCTTTATCCCAACCTGCAAATCTGCATCTCTCTCGGGTTCTTCTGGTACCCAGCACTTTCGTCCCCTTCAGTTTACCCTCTGCACAGCCAGCTGCCAACCACTGAGCTCAAGTATGGCTGACTGCTTCTGCTCTGGGAAATCCTGCCTACTGCCTACAAGTTCCTTACCAGACAAGGGAGGCCCTGCTTCGTGACCTGATCCCAGCCACAGCTTTAACCACAGGCCAACCCAGGATTTCACCCTCCAGTCATAACACCTGCCTGAACCAATGGCATTTCACCTCCTGTGCTCACGTGGTGCTGCCGTGGCTCCTGCCCATGCCATGGGGCTGACACCGGCGGAGCCTTAGGAATACAGCCCAGGCTTCACTGCTTGAGAATTCCTTTCCCAAGCCTCGGCTCCTAATGAACTACTCCCAGTTTTCACAGATGTCTTACTTTTTCCACAAAATGTGTTTATATTTAGAAAATACTAACAAAAATAAGCCAAGGTATTTCTACCACATGGTGGTAATCGAGTCTTTTGGTATGTGTCGTATGGAAATAGAATCCCGCTGTTTATAGTCTGTTCTGTGGAAAGAATCCACCAGCAATGTGGGAGGCCTGGGTTCGATCCCTGGGTTGGGAAGATCCCCTGGAGTAAGGGAAAGGCTACCCACTCCAGTATTCTGACCTGGAGAATTCCATGGACTATATAGTCCATGGGGTTGCAGAGTCGGACAGGACTGAAGGACTTTTTTTTTTTTTTTTATGACTCACTTTCACTGAAAAATAAAATACCAATTTTTCACAAAGTTGTTCCCATTGAACCGATCCCACTGTGGGACATCCAGCTGAATGCCGTCCATATACTTGGTTACACCCTATCATGTTGTCTTCTTAACAGATTTCAAACAGGATAGTTGATGGGCTGTCACCTAGTCACCATCTGTTGACACTGTGCTACCGTTTCTTTTTTCTTTTTCCTGAACCATTCAAAAGCTACCTGCAGGGACTTTTACCTGGTGGTCCAGTGGCTAAGACTTCAAGCTCCCAATGCCGGGGGCCCAGGTTCAATACCTGATCAGGGAACTACATCCCACATGCCACAACTAACACCCGGAGCAGCCTAAAGTCACCTGCAGACATCTTGCTGCTTCACTTCTAAATTCTCCCGAGCATAAGGTTAGTTTACTACACAATACTGATTATATGTAAGAAATTTAACATTGTTTTATCACCTATGTAGAGTCCAGTTGTCCTCGAAATGTCCTGTAAAGTCCCACCTTCTGGATTTGTTTCATGATCAGTTCGATGAAGAATACCACAAAGGTGACGTGTCCTCTCATGACTTCAGGAGCAGCTCAGTCAATGCTTGGTATCATTGGTGATGCCGAATATGAAACATCACATGGATCTTCACAGTCTGCTCTACCAGATGGTGAGCTTCCAGCGAGCAGACTTTACACTTGTGACCCAAGGCCCCGCCTGGAGGAGTGCTCCGCAATGGCTGGCACACCGGAGTTATGTCAGGTGCATGAGTGCCCTGGCTGTTTGGGGGAGACAGAACAGCACTGGGCCCAGACGCAGGTCGTGACAGGCCTCCCAGCCACCCTTTCCCAAAGGGACCTGCCTGCAGCAGACACACCTTGGAATGCTGTATTTGGCCAGTTTGCTGCCTATGTATAGGGGCACCCTGGCTTCTCAAAGAACTTTACAGCAAGTTTTTAGACCAGAAAGGACTTTGCTGTTTGAACATGCACCCAGATTCTAAAAACCACTATCACCAAATAATGTGTGGTTGTTCCCCCCCATTCTGGCTCCTTTAAGACTTAGAGCCACCACAGAATGGCTGTGAGTGGGCCATGTCACGGCAGGTATGTGGTTAAGATTTTAGCTGTCTCTTTCGTGGCAGTACTGGTGACTTCAGGATTTTAGGCAGCAACAAACACATTTGCAATTTTTGGCAAAACGTGTAGCTGCTGTGGGAGATAAAACAGCCGAGACATTTACCCCAGATATTAAGGTACGTTCCACTCAGGAGTCCTGTGCAGCCTGTTTTTTTGCCTGTTGGATCTCTAGTGCCTAATAAGCACTCAAACTATTTGTTGAATAAATGCAGTTGGGAAAAAGAATGAAGCAGTCGCTTATGTTCCAATTTTGCAGTTTTCCAAGAATATCTTAAGTGTTAAAAAAAAAATGCAGCATAGCAATGAATGCTTCCTGTTTACTTAAAAAGGAGGGAATGTGACTGCGTTCTTGTCTACAGTAGTTCTAAAGTGACACAGAAGTAACGGGCAACACTGGGTACCTCCAGGAGAAGCAGGTGTGTGGCCCAAACCCCACGCCAGACTGCAGAGTCCTGTCATCTCACCCCTCAGCCACGAGATTCTCTGCCGGCTGAGGATCACACAGCCAGTCTCTGCACCTCTGCAATGATGCTACTTCCTACAAGACTTTGATCCCCTTCCTCCTGCACACTAGAAGTTCCGCTAAAAGTAAAGCAAGTATTTTAGGATAGGTCTCTCAAGTTAAATCTCCAAGAGCTGGGCAGTTGCCTACATCAACTCCAAAGACCTAACACAGTGCTAGGAATAAAAGGAACAGGGTTGTTACTGATGTATGAAAACCAGCCACAAAGTCAAAGTAACCCAGGGGGAAAGAGAACCTTTTATCTTCCCCAAATTCCTAAATTACCAAAATTTATAAATGCCATTAATTCAGAAATGGATCCTTAGGACAGGGATGAAAAATTAGTCCCATACACTGGTGTCAGCTGATACGAGGAATAATCAGTAAACTAACGGGGGCACAAAGTATTTTGAGGCAAAACATCCTTTTATCACTAATTCATTCCTCATACTGAAGGTGGTCAGAGAGAAACTTATTTCAAGCACTCTGCTGAAAAAGTTATATTTCTGGTATCCATGAATACCAATGACAGACTAATCTTTAAAAATGCTAAGCAATGTCAATCTATTAAAAAAAAGCACTCTAGACATAAAAACTTTAGACATAAAAAACTGAAGACTGAGAAAAATCTTGGTTTTACAGATTTATTTTCAAAGGGCAAAAACACTTAAGACAATTTAAATACAAGTCTAAACAGAATTACTCTCAAAGTCAGCAATGATGCAGAAATGTGTTCTCACCACCAGACACTCGCCAGCATCTTCTGAGCCGCCTCTCAGTGAGGAAAAGGGGTCTGGCAAAAGACAAAGCAAACTCAGTGCTTCTCTCTGGTGTTACTAAGTGATAATCTCTGAGGTGCTAAATCCAGGGTAAAGTTCTAGACACAAATACAATGTTTTATTTTTAAAGTCTGATCACTTCTCCTACAGCCTAAAGAACAGCAGCTAATATTAAGAGGCTTCTTTACTTCCGGCACTGTATTAGATGACTCACACACACTACACCGTTTTACCTTCACGAAAGCCCCAGGTCATACCCCCATTTTACATATGAGGAAACTGAGGCTATGGAGCATACACAATCTGCCCAAGATCCCAGGCTCACAGGGCACGGCAGTGCTGGGTCAGCCCAGGCGTCTGTCGCCGGAGTTCACGCTCCTACCCGGAAGGCCTCTCCTGCCTACTGAGGAGCCAGGCCATCTCAGCTTCCTGGACAGCAGGCTGGACAGGCCTTGGTGGGGGCAGGGTAACTGAGGGAGGCAAGGTCTCCGCTTCGGGGTGACCTTGCTCAGTTTTTTCATACAAGTCTGCTTTTATGAGGAGGGCTGACAGTCAGAGTCCTGTCTAGGAATGAACTGCTGTCAATCCCTCTGGAGGAGAAAGATGATCACTAGGGTTGGTCCCTCCTTGGAGTGGCAGATAACCAGAAGGTACCTGCATTTTATAATTACTGAAAATCTTGTCAAGCACTTCCATTTTTCCATTTCTTCCTAAGCTTTTATCGAAGAACCATGGAGAGATTAATTCTATGGGAGAACAATAAGCCAAATTATTTACCTGATATTTTATTCATATACATCCTTCTTATCCGCAATGTAATCTACAATTTCTTGTGGGCACATTAACTTCTCCGCATCTATATCAGGAATTTCAAACCCTGAAAGTGAAATTTACGACAATGCATGAGTGTAGAAAAAGCAAATCCTTTAGAACTGAAAGCATCTAACCCTTCAACATGCATAAGCACATCAAAAATTTCCAGCAATCCTGAATCCCATTTGTGAGCCTGTTATGTACCAGATGATATATTTTTTAGACATAATTAGCATACTAGAAAAATTCTCCCATTTTCAAGTGCAACATTCAGTGGTTTTTAGTATAGTCACAAGGTTGTGCACCATCACCAATGTCTAATTCTAGAATATTTTCATTACCCCAAAAAGAAACCCCGCAGCCCTTCCCGGTACCACCCTTCTAGTTAGGATGATCTCTGAGGAACTGTAATTAAGTTCTGCTCTGTGGGATGGCATACAAGTCCCTTGGCTTCCATTCAGGCAGTTCACCCCCTAAATGAAGCCGTGGAACCGTGGAACAGTCTCATTTGTATAACTAACCATCCCAGACAAGGATAACTTGGGAATGTGCATGGAAAGCGCTGCAGGAAACCAAGACGTGGTATGGGTGTGTGTACAGGCAAACATCCTAACCTAGGCACACCTAGCACTTTTCTAGACATGGACATTTAGGTCTAGCTCACTGGTGGGGAGGGTGCTCCAAGGTGTCATCAGCCATCAGGTGAAGGCTATGCCCTTCATCTAGGAGCCCCACTCCAAGAATCTCAGGGCCATGCTCCCCCAGGCCTCTTCTCGTCACTGAGCCCTTGGTACTGCACTGGGCGCTCTGCGGACCTGCTTCCCAAATATCATTAAGTACACCGTCCCTGACGTTTACTTCATCCGATAGTAAGTAGGTAGAGGTGGGGGGTAGCGCACTACAATTGCAAATCCCCATCAGACTCCCAGCATTTCTCTGCATTTAATCCACCTAAATCAAGAACCAAGACCCAGCCTGTGCATTACCAAATTCGTCCTCCATGGCCATGATAATCTCCACTTGGTCCAAACTGTCTAAGCCCAGGTCTTTCATAAAATGGGAATTTACTGAAAGCTGCAAGAAAAGAACACCAAATGCAAAATTCAGTCTGTGAGAACACTTGCTTCTCAAACTAAGTGAATGGTGAAATGTCAATCATTACAAAGAAGTTTTTTTTTTAATATAAAGAGGTCATACTTTAAATATCAAGAGCCATAACAATAATATTATACTTTTAACCGGTGGCAACACACACTTGGTGTGCTTTATATGTTAACTTATTCAACCTTAATTTTGAAATAGCAATATATATAAAGCTAATGATGAACTGACTTTGTACATTTTACAATGATCTTTGATCACTTTTCTGAATGACATCTGAGAGTCTGTTTTTCCTCGCTGCCTCACTGCCAAGACACCACACCTTAGAAGTGACGTCCTGCTCCCTCAGGAACGGCACACAGTGTCTGTTATCACCATGTCTTTAATTCAGACCTCACTACCACTAGAAGAATCCTTCAGACAGTTTTCACAGTATATGATCAGTTGTGTTTTTTTAGACGGTGGGCAGTAACAGATCACATAGTACGTGTAATATAAATACAGGTACTTGTGTATATATGCCCTTCCATGTGCACTGAGAAGTCTCCAGAAACACACTCAAGAAGCCAGGTCAGCTGGCACCTCCCAGAAGGAGAATAGGGTTCCTGGGAGAGATTTTTGCTTTAAACACTTGGGATATTGTACCATGTGATTAAATACACATTTAAAGAAAAACCATTTAAACCACATCAATTACCTTTTCTGGGTCAATCTTGTCATAGAGTTTCAAGACGTAAAGAACACGGTCCTTGATTCCCTCCAATGTCAAAGGCGGTGCGTCGCTATACTGGCGGCACAGCTGTGTAACTCTGCCTGGAACCTAGAGCAAGGGATAAGGGAAGCGCTGCTGTGGAGCCCAAAATGCCTCTAGAGAAGGCACCGGCTACAAATGTCTTTCACAGAGCTTTCACAGGGCTGCAAATCCACCTCCAGGGAGGCTCACTGTGGCCACCGGGACACACAGAGGCCTAATGCAGGGCAGAGTCAGAAGCCATAGCAGTTCAACAGAATAAAAATGGATTTCTTGGGGCTTCCCTGGAAGTTCAGTGGTTGGAACTCCACATTTCCAATTGAAGGTGCTCGAGTTCCATCCCGGGTCAGGGAACTAGGATACCACGTGCCACACGGTGTGGCCGAAAAAAAGATCTCCTTTCCTCTGAGTCAGGATAGGCACTCTTCTCTCCTCTGGTTGGCCTCCAGGCTTTGGGACATTTGTCCCACTCAGCGAAACTGCCACTAAAATCATCTGGAGTCTGCAGAGGACCCTAAGGCTTCTCACATCTCAAGCAGACCACTACCCTTTTAATACCCAAGGCAAAATAACTCCTCCAAAGAGCTGTCAGGGTGAATTGACACTGAGAATCACACACCAGAAGGGTCTAATTTGGCCCTGGTGTTGTAATTATAGACTTTGGCCAAGACAAATGAAGCCAGCTATGAACCCAAAGAAGAGGATGAGTTCACAGGCATTAGTTTCCAATCTGTTTCCCTTCCAAGTGGGCTTGCCTTGTTGCCACCCACTAAATAATGAGACATTCTGATCTTTGCCATCATTGTGTAATATCTCAAATTTCTGATCTTAGCCCACTTGGAATTCAACTAGGTATGAGGGTCTTGACTGGATCCCTTCACAGAATGTCAAAGGGAGTCCAAGTCACAGATCAGCAGACTTAAGGCCACGGAAGGCATGGGGCACAAGAGGGGAAATGGAGACAGCCGTCTGGCAGTTTGTACTACAGAAGTCTTTAACCTCAACTGGTGTGTTCACCTTCTGAAGTTGATTTTAGGTCTGCAGTTTGGAGTTCTTAGGGGATAGAAACCCATGGGAAGTGGGTTTCCTTTTTGGGATTAAGATCCTCCAGTCACAAAGGTCTATGAAAAATTGTTAAAAAAAAAAACAAAAAAACCCAAAACCAAACAACACTGCCAGGACTTCCCTGGTGGTCCAGTGGTTAAGAATCCACCTGCCAGTGCAGGGGACACAGATTCGATTCCTGGTCCAGGAAGATCCCACATGCCTGAGGGCAACTAAGCCTGTGTGCCACAATTACTGAGCCCTTGCCCGAGAGCTTGTGCTCTGCAACAAGAAGCCACCTCAGTGAGAATGCATTTCAATTAGAGAATAGCCCCTGCCTGCCACAACTAGAAGCCTGTGCACAGCAGTAAAGACCCAGTGCAACCAAAATAAAATTCATGTATTTTAAAAAACTGCTGGAGCTTCCCTGGTGGCTCAGTGGTAAAGAATCCGCCTGCCAATGCAGGAGACATCAGTTTGATTCATAATGTGGGAGGATCCCACATGTGCCGAGCAACTAAGCCTGTGTGCCTTAACTATTGAGCCTATGCTCTAGAGCCGGGGAGCCACACTTACTGAGCCCATGTGCCAGAATTACTGACGCCCGAGTGTCCTAGAGCAGCAAGAGAAATCACTGCAATGACAAGCCCACGCACTGCAACTAAAGAGCAGTTCCTGCTCTTTGCATCTAAAGAAAAGCCCTCGCAGCAACGAAGACCCAGCACAACCATAAAAATAAATGATTAAAAAACAAAGAAAAAACTGCCAATTAACCAAATCAGTACACATCTGTTTAAGAAACATTTATCTTGCAAAAAAAGGAAAATCAAGTATTGAAATCAGGTTTAATCAGCAAGCTAAAGAGATCAGAGCACTTGTTCTTTTTGTTTCCATTTATGGTCCCTTTTCCTTTCCAATTACAGCATGTTAGATTAACAAGACCTCTGATCTGGGGATGCCACAGGCCAACTTAACAACAATGACTAGAAAAGGTTTCCAAACCACAAACAAAAGGGAAGAAGCAAAAAGGACTAAAGAGAAAGAGGGAGAAGACATGAGTTAATACTGGTAATGACAGAAAAGAAATCTGAGGTGGGAGGATCTAACAGAGGCCTCGTCTGTGTGCAGCACAGCAAGAAGTGGTATGAGGGGAATTACCGCTGGGAAAGGGTGAGAGACAGGAGGCTGACAGGCACGGCGCCCAAGGGAAGAGGCTGGTGAGGGCACGTTCACATGCAGCTACCCAAGTGGTCCACTAGGGGTCAGCATCAACCCCAGCAGCACTGGCAACTGCCTGCAGGGGCCAGGTGGGTTCCCCGTGATTCAGTTCAGTTCACTTCAGTCGCTCAGTCATGTCTGACTCTTTGCGACCCCATGAATCTCAGCATGCCAGGCCTCCCTGTCCATCACCAACTCCCGGAGTTCACTCAAACTCATGTCCATCAAGTCGGTGATGCCATCCAGCCATCTCATCCTCTGTCATCCCCTTCTCCTCCTGCCCCCAATCCCTCCCGGCATCAGTCTTTTCCAGTAAGTCAACTCTTGGCATGAGGTGGCCAAAGTATTGGAGTTTCAGCTTTAGCATCAATCCTTCCAAAGAAATCCCAGGGCTGATCTCCTTTAGGATGGACTGGTTGGATCTCCTTGCAGTCCAAGGGACTCTCAAGAGTCTTCTCCAACACTACAGTTCAGAAGCATCAATTCTTCGGCGCTCAGCTTTCTGCACAGTCCAACTCTCACATCCATACATGACCACTGGAAAAACCACAGCCTTGACTAGACGGACCTTTGTTGGCAAAGTAATGTCTCTGCTTTTCAATATGCTATCTAGGTTGGTCATACCTTTCCTTCCGAGGAGTAAGCATCTTTTAATTTCATGGCTGCAGTCACCATCTGTAGTGATTTTGGAGCCCCAAAAAATAAAGTCTGACACTGCTTCCACTGTTTCCCCACCTACTTCCCATGAAGTGATAGGCCAGATGCCATGATCTTCGTTTTCTGGATGTTGAGCTTTAAGCCAACTTTTTCACTCTCCTCTTTCACTTTCATCAAGAGGCTTTTTAGTTTCTCTTCACCTTCTGCCATAAGGGTGGTGTCATCTGCATATCTGAGGTTATTGATATTTCTCCTGGCAATCTTGATTCCAGCTTGTGCTTCTTCCAGCCCAGCGTTTCTCATGATGTACTCTGCATATAAGTTAAATAAGCAGGGTGACAATATACAGCCTTGACGTACTCCTTTTCCTATTTGGAACCAGTCTGCTGTTCCATGTCCAGTTCTAACTGTTGCTTCCTGACCTGCATAAATGAGATTAAACAGGGCCCCACCTGGAAACCACAGGCCAGTCTCAAAAGGTGGCTGCAGTGGGCTGTGCAGGAAACAGGAAGCTGTGTCACGTGGGAACTCAGGCTCTGGAAGGAGCAAGTATCCTAGCACTAGCTCTTTGTTACTAGCTGTTTGGCCGTGGGCAAGTTATTTAATCTTGCGATGCCCTAGTTTTCCTTATTTGTTAAGTGACCATAAACAACAAAGGTCTGTCTTGTCAAGGCTATGGTTTTTCCAGTAGTCACATATGGATGTGAGAGTTGGACTAAAAAGAAAGCTGAGCGCCGAAGAATTGATGCTTTTGAACTGTGGTGTTGGAGAAGACTCTTGAGTCCTTTGGACTGCAAGGAGATCCAACCAGTCAATCCTAAAGGAGATCAGTCCTGGGTGTTCATTGGAAGGACTGATGCTGAAGCTGAAACTCCAATACTTTGGCCACCTGATGCGAAGAGCTGACTCATTTGAAAAGACCCTGATGCTGGGAAAGATTGAGGGCGGGAGGAGAAGGGGACGACAGAGGATGAGATGGTTGGATGGCATCACCGACTCAATGGATATGAGTTTGGGTAGACTCCAGGAGTTGGTGATGGACAGGGAGGCCTGGCGTGTTGCGGTTTATGGGGTCGCAAAGTGTCTGACACAACTGAGCAACTGAACTGAACTGAAACAATAGTACCCAAGTTCACAGGATTGTTGAGGCATCAAGGAGATAACGAAACGTAGAGGGCTTAGAACACTGCCTGGCACATACAGAGTAAGTGTTATTTAGGGCTGTCTAGTAGGCTCAGGATGGCATGACCTGCCAGTTTGAGAGGGAGGCAATAGTGCAGCCCAAAGTACTTGACTGACTCCTTCCCTTTCTTGCCCCGCTTTCCAGTCTCTTGACTGATTTCCTATCAGGTTACAGTACTGCCAATAGCACTTTACATATGTCATCTCCTTTAGAGCTAATAATAACCCTGTTTTACAGGTGAGGAAATTGAGACAAAAAGGTTAGGTATCTTGTCCCAGGTCTCCCAGAATGGCCTCCTGAAGGGTCTTACTGCCTCCTTTCTGCTGATCTCAGCCATTAAAAACAGAGTGGACAAGCACTTCTGAAAAGTGTCCCCAATGGCCAACATTGTTTCTGGTGTTAATTACTCTTCCCCAAGGTCTACACTTAACAATTATATGCAGCAAAATCACCTCCCTCAGACATCAGAGAAGCCACTGTCTGCAGGAAAAGAATGAGGACCCCACCCTGTGAACCAGCAGGAATAAACCTGAGTAGTTTCTATTAATATCCGTCTCACCCTGAACTGGGTCCATCTCTGAGGGGAACTCAGAGGAACCTAGGTGGCTTTAAAGACCATCTCTGCAAATTACCCCCTGGACGGCTCTACCCAGGTAGCAGACATCCCACCCTCAGTTTGGTTATAAATTCCTTACCTGCCTCCAAAACACCTGCTTGCAGACCTCTGTTCCTTCTCCGCCCCTGGGGCTCTAGCCAGAAACCTCAGAGCCAGCCTCCACTCTTCCCATGCTCTCACCATCACGTTTACTGGGTCACCCAGCTAAGTGGGAGGAAAGGTCTCAAATGTTCCTTCAACAAATCGCATTAATCTTTACTCCCTGTGACCCAGACAGAGAACATCCACATTCCTCAGTGGGTGAATGAGCACCCATACAGCACCCTTCAATATACCTGTCTTCCCACCTCAACTTAGGTCTCTCCCTTTCACAGGCACTTGAAGGTCAACACTAAGGAAGTGCTGGGCTCACCCCGGCCTCTGCATGTGCCATTACATGTGCCCCACTGCATGAGAAACTGCTGCCGTCAGGACCATGCTCACTGGGGTTTCCATCAATCCACTCATCTGCACTGTACACACACCTGTCCTCAAATGGCAATGCCTTGCCTTTACCTACCACCTGCCTGGCTCAGCAGCCTTTGAGCATTACCTTATGTGCTAAGCACGGCGCAGTAGGCTGGATCCACAAAGATAAATAAGACATCTACCCTTGGAGAAGCCTACGGTCTGATGGAAAAGACTAATCCAAACAGATCATTTCAATTATAATAAAAATGTGGCAAGGGCCATGACAGGTATTTGTAGGTTGCTTCAGTAACAGAAGTTGTCATTCAATCCTTGAGAGCCAATAAGGGTAGAGATATGAGACTTGGGAATGAATGACGTAGTCAGATTGCAGCCCCAAGTCCATCACCACAACACGTGTCAGTCTGGTTCCAGTACCAGGAACAGCTGAGCTTTCCCTGTACAAGAACTCTTTGGAAATTCTCTGTACTCTGGCTGCCTGTCTAGATTCAGGGCTCTGGGTCAAGTACAAGACTTTAAGGTCCCATTTTAGGCCACTACATCTTTTTTTTTTTTTTTTTTTTTGGTAGCTTCTATTTTATATTGTTGTATTTTTATACCCAGGAAAGCTGCTTTGGCTCCTTTCTTCAGGGGAAAAAAAATAGAATATAAATGAATAACTAGTTGTTCCAGGGTCTGCATAGTGGATGGATTTGAGGAGGGAAAACCCAACAAAACAGAATAGGCAGAAGGAGCAAAGGTTCAGATAAATGAACAAAGGCTGGAGGGGCATGCTTGGGGTGACTGGCATACAAGCGTAACAGAAACCAAGAGAGCGAAGAGATGGGCGAGGGAGAGTGTGTGGTAAGTGATCTCTTGACCTTACCAACATTTAATGATTTGGTAGAGAAAGTTCCCAACAAGGTGGAACAAGAGATGAACCAAGGGAAAATAATGTCAGAAACCATCTAGGGAAAACAGCACCACAGGGACTAAGCTGGCAAGGTTAACACAGCTGCCACGTGTCCAATGAAGACACGGATTATGTCTTTCTTTTGTATGCATCTCTCTATCTCTCAGGCAATGGCACCCCACTCCAGTACTCTTGCCTGGAAAATCCCATGGACGGAGGAGCCTGGTAGGCTGCAGTCCATGGGGTCGCGAAGAGTCGGACTAGACTGAGTGACTTCCCTTTCACTTTTCGCTGTCATGCATTGGAGAAGGAAACAGCAACCCACTCCAGTGTTCTTGCCTGGAGAATCCCAGGGACGGGGGAGCCTGGTGGGCTGCCGTCTATGGGGTCGCACAGAGTCAGACACGACTGAAGCGACTTAGCAGCAGCAGCAGCAGCTGTATCTCTCAACTGCTAGCATAAGGCCTGGCACACTGTCCCTCAGTATCTTTGAAGGAACAAGTATTTACTCTCCAGTTTAATCCAAAAAGGATATAAGGTAGCTAAATGGGAGCACTTAGTCAAAACCACTCTGTAAGCATAAAGAAAATGGCTGCTCTGCTGTGTATATAAACCCAGCAGAGACAGTGGAACCTCTCTGCTGCTGCTAAGTCACTTCAGTCGTGTCCGACTCTGTGCGACCCCATAGATGGCAGCCCACCAGGCTCCCCCGTCCCTGGGATTCTCCAAGCAAGAACACTGGAGTGGGTTGCCATTTCCTTCTCCAATGCATGAAAGTGAAAAGTGAAAGTGAAGTCACTCAGTCGTGTCCGACTCTTCGCAACCCCATGGACTGCAGCCTACCAGGCTCCTCCGTCCATGGATTTTCCAGGCAAGAGTACTGGAGTGGGGTGCCACTGCCTTCTCCGGGAACCTCTCTGAGCACCTTGCAATTCAAGGCATGGTCCAAGAAGGATCAGGATCTTCTGGAAGGCCACTGGAAATGAAGACTCTCGGGCCCCTTTCCAGAATCTATATTTTAACACAAGTGATCAGAACGCACAATCAAGTTTGAAGAGCAATGCTCCAAGAATAAGCAATTATCACTTTGCTTCTTAGCCTGACACTGAAGTTGGTCTCAGGAACAAAATAGTAACTATATACACTGCTCTTTTAACTTCAAGGTGACACTTTTAACTTTGATTCACTGACAGGACAATGCCCCTTGGATGAATCTACTACACTGTCAGTAAATCTTGACACTGGCTGCACATAAGAATCACTGACAACTTTTAAAAATAGATGGCCACGTTGGACTGCTAGAGATTCTAATTGATTTGGCCTGGGCATTCTTAGGTTTTATTCTTATACCTTAGTGGAGGTTGAAACCACAATTACATGAAGTCCTAGAGTTTGAAAAGGGCATTCTCTACTTTGGGAATCTATCCACCCTTAAGACAATAGTTTTTAACCTTGATGCACTTCAGAGTCACCTGGGGAACTTACAGAGCACACGTTAGTGCCTCATCACAGAGGAGGTAAATCAGATGGGTGGGGGGCCCACGAGGAACATACTTATTTTTAAGTAACCCAGGTGATTTGAATGTGCAACTAAGGTTGAGAATCTTATGTTAATGAACATAAGGAGAAATTCAGCCTCTAAAATGTTTCATCAGATTAAAAAAAAAAACTTAAAAACTTGCTTCCTGTCCTTATTTGCAGAAGACCCCAAAACAGGCAAAAGGTGCCACAGGGAGAAACCTGGGGAGAGAACTCCTGTGGAGAAGGCTGTAGGGCGGCGTGTCTTCCTCTTTGCAGCCAGTCATTTGTTTTTCCCTAGAAAGCTATCACGGTATTTATCATTATCACTACGACTAACGGCGACCAGTATTTTGAGAGCTTACCAAGCACCGCGCTCGGCATTCTACCAGTATGATCTCCTCTAAACCTCGTTGGAACTCCACAAGGTAGAATTTTACAATTCAGACTGAGGCTGGGCGACGGTACCTGGTTTGTCCCAAGTTTTGGTCAGAGGCAACCTGCATTCAAAGCCAGGGGTATCTGACTCCAGCTCTGTGCTCTTGTTCACAATCTCTAGGTCACCCGAGTGCCGGCAGGGGTCAACCAAGCACCGTTAGGCAGTGGGAGAGGGAGCGAGCAGGTGTCCCCTGGTCATCCCCACCAACAGGAGCCACAGTAGCCGCGGCCCCGCTGCCTGGCCCCTCCCTCTCACCCCGAGTGGGCCCGACGCCTGACCCCAGCCAAGCCCCCCCACAAAGTCACCGCCAGTCACCTGCGCGAGCACCAAGGCCGGCAGCGGAGCCCCAGGCCTCGTCCGGGGCTCCGCGGCGAAGAGGGTAGTGCTGAGCGGCCGGGCCGCGGCTAGCGTGGGGAGCCTGGGCAGCGGCGCGAAGGCCGTGGGAAGTCGGCGAACACAGGCGCAAAGGACACGAGCCGCCATGGCTACGCCGACCCAGGATGCACTGCGCCGCGCCTTCGGGTTCAGTATCCCCTTGCGCTCTGCACAGGCGACGCACAGAGCGGCGGCTGTCGGGAGCGGCTGGCAGTGGCGGCCCCTGGCGGCTCCTGGCTGCACTGCGCCATCGGGGCGGGAGGCCCTGCAGTCCAGGTCGAGGCGAATAGATGATCGAGCAAGACATAAAATGGTGTAAATATTGTCTTTCCCCAAACACTAATCACTGACACTAGAAAGGAACTTATTTTTACTTATTCCCTGAAAGTTAAAGTTTTGATGTCGGTGATTCTGATAGGGGCAAAGGGACAAAGTAGGTGATTAAATAGTTAATCCCACTAGAGGATTCTAAGTAGAAAAATATGGTAAATCCCTGTAAGTTAATGATCACTCAAGAAAGCAGGCTTTCTTAACCGCAAAACCAAACAGGCTTGCTTAGTAATAAAACCATGCAGAAGAAGCAGGAGACATACCCCCAAACAATAAAATGATGGGTGCTTGAGACCTACATCCTGCCCACTGAGTTCAGTAAGTTAATGACCCCTAGGTCATGCTCTCTACACAGGTGAAAAACAATAATTTACAGAAAGCTAACATTTCAAAGACCCTCATTGTACTGAGATCTGAAATATTCCCAAAATGCCTTAACAGTCCTGGCTTGACCCTGTAGGGACAAGAAAACCCTTGCCCAACCTGGAGGAGCTGATGATGGAAGCATTATGTCTACCCAAGAATGAGGAAGAGAGTGGTCTCTTACCCAGCCCCGCTTTTTCCTTTGATTATAAAATTGTAGCCCACTAAGTTCTCAGGGTGCAGCATCTCTCACCTGCTGGACTGTAAGCCTCACTAGAGTCCTAGTCTAATAAATCACTTATCTATCACTTCGCCTCTCACTGGAGTCTTTCTGAGCGGAGACATAAAGGACTGTTATACCTTTATGGAGCCACCTGAAACGACACCAAATGGTTCCAATTCTTACATATTAAGTTTATTGAATAGGTCAAAACTCAGCATAAAAGAAGAATGTGAGTCATGTAAATGTATACTGCTACTGCTGCTGCTGCTAAGTCGCTTCAGTCCTGTCCGACTCTGTGCGACCCCATAGATGGCAGCCCACCAGGCTCCCCCATTCCTGGGATTCTCCAGGGAAGAACACTGGAGTGGGTTGCCATTTCCTTCTCCAGTGCATGAAAGTGAAAAGTGAAAGTGAAGTCGCTCAGTCGCGACCAACTCGTGGCGACCCCATGGACTGTAGCCCACCAGGCTCCTTCATCCATGGGATTTTCCAGGCAAGAGTGCTAGAGTGGGGTGCCATTGCCTTCTCTGGTAAATGTATAACTAAGACTAATAAATGTGGGACAATAAAAATCATATACATATTTAAAAACTTGACAGTGTGTAAATTATATAGCTCACAGAAATGGGAACATGGGAGTAAGCTGAAGAGTGCTAATTCATTCATATTTTTCAGCAGGGAAATCGAAACCTTTGAACAATGGCTCCAATTACTTTCATTAAATCCAAGTAAAATAAAATGCACTGCCTTGTAATTTCTATTTATGTATTCATGAAAATATCAATAATCTGTTAATGTGCTAGTTGTTGAGGCTACATCAGTGAGCAAACCAGACTGGCAATCTATTTTCAGAGAGATTGGGCAGATATACAATAAACAACAAAAAATATAACACCCTCCCCCCATAAAAACCCCTCCAGAAAGTAGTGATAAGTACAATGAAGAACAATAAAGCAGAGAAGGGGGTGGTGAGGGCTATGAGAGGTGTGCTGTTTTAGATAGGGTGGTCCTTGAAGGCCTCTCTTTGGAGGTGACACTTGAGCCAAGACTTGCATCAGTCAGGAGGATGGAAAAGAAACCCTTGGGAATCAGCCTGCTGTTGCTGATGCCAATCAGTCCCTATGGCTGTGCTAGCAGTCCACCCCAGGCTTCTCCTGCATCCTGTTTTCAACACCACCACTTCACTGCTTATTAAGCAATTGTATCAACTCTTTGGAATGGTCAGTGAATAAATGGCCAAGCTCCACATCAAGTAGCAGTCTTTCATTTCTGCAGAAAACTGACGGGCACCTAGAACCTGATTGGAGTCCTAGGACTAGGGCCAGTAAGATCTGCATTAAGTCACCAGTGACACCCCGGCCTCTGATTGTGCCTTCCTGGCCATGCTCTGTGGCAGACCCATGGGACAGACCTATGATGGTCTCAGAAGAGGGAGCAGTCGGGAAGAGCTCTATACCTACCAAATCCACATAAAGGACTCTCTCTTCCCATAACCTCTCTGTATTTCTGTGTTACATTTGATTCTTTTGGTCAAACACAACAAATTACCTCATTTATTTTTTTAACTGTTTATTTTCTACTGGGGTATAGCCAATTAACAGTGTTGTGATAGTTGAAGGTGAACAGCAAAGGGACTCAGCCATATACATAGATGTATCCATGCTCCCCCAAACTCCCCTCCCATCCAGCCTGCCCCATAACATTGAGCGGAGTTCACGTGCTATTCAGTAGGTCCTTGTTGGTTATCCATTTTAAATATAGCAGAATCACCTCTTATTTAAATGACGTATTTTGGGAGAGCTACTTTTCCTTCAGCAAAGAGAAAAATGTCAGCCAAGACAGTCCATAAGGTAAGAGGTTCATTATTGAGATCGAATCTTTAGCAGCTGGGGAAGACTTAAGCGAGTGCCAGTGCTCTTCAGGAGCACTTCCATCAAAGGGGTATGAACATAAACCATGTCAGCTTCCTGCACATATCACCCCCCGGCCCACCAGTCAGCCCTCCCTCCCTCTGCCCAGCACATTTGTACTGTCATATCCCCTCCTGGATCCCCTGGCACCTTACACCACCAATTCTCTCTTCTCCCCTCTATCTTCAACCTTTCCTTCCCTTCTAGCTCTTTCTCTCGAGCCCCTAAACAAAGCCAAAGTTCCTCCCTGCCTGAAAACAAGGCCAGAGGCCTCCTCCAGTGACCTTTGCTGCTGCTAAGTCACTTCAGTCGTGTCCAACTCTGTGCAACCCCATAGACGGCAGCTCACCAGGCTCCCCCGTCCCTGGGATTCTCCAGGCAAGAACACTAGAGTGGGTTGCCATTTCCTTCTCCAACGCGTGAAAGGGAAAAGTGAAAGTGAAGTCGCTCAGTCGTGTCAGACTCGTCGCGACCCCACGGACTGCAGCCTACCAGGCTCCTCCGTCCATGGATTTTCCAGGCAAGAGTACTGGAGTGGGGTACCATTGCCTTCTCCGCTGGTGACCTTTACTATACCTCTAATATCACTATTTCCCTTTCCATTCATAGTCAACCTCTTCAAAAAAAAATTATTTGGCTGATCTGGGTCTTAGTTGCCATAAGCAGGATCTTCATTGCATTATGAGGAATCTTTAGGTGTGTATGCAAACTCTTAGTTGCGGCATATGGGATCTAGTTTCCTGACCAGGGACTGAACAGGAGCCCCCTGCACTGGCAGCCTGGAGTCTTAAGCCACTGGACCACAAGGGAAGTCTCCATAGTCAACCTTCTTGAACGAATAATCTACTGTTTTAAATCTTCAATTCCTCACTTCCTATTCATTTTTAAAATTAATTTTCATGGGAGTAAGTTGATTTAAAGTGTTGCGTTAGTTTCTGTTGTCCAGCAAAGTGAATCAGTTATACATACACACATATCCACTCTTTTAGATTCTTTTCGATACTTTACAGAGTATTAAGTTCCCTGTGTTATACAGTAGGTCCCCATTAGTTATCCATTTTATATATAGTAAGTAGTGTTTATATGTCAATCCCAATTTCCCAATTTGTCCCTCCCCGCCTCCTTTCCCTTGGTAGCCACAAGTTTTTCTACATCTGTGACTCTATTTCTGTTTTGTAAGTAAGTTCATTTGTCCTATTCACCCTTTAATCCACTCTAATCTAGATTATACTTGACCCCCTACTCCCACCAGTGAAACTTCACAAACCTCACCACTGCATCTTAATTGAAGTCCAGTAGAGACAACCTCTCTGACCATTCCTTTTCTGCCATCTTCAAGGCCCTAATTTCTCTGCTCATCATTTAAATATTGATCCCTGTGGAGGGTTTGTCCTTGACCCATTCTTGCCTTTAAACATATACGTTTTCAGAATTGATTCACTCTAGAGGCTTTAACTGCCACCTCCATCCAGCCTGGCCTCTTCTTTGGGCTTCGTGGTCCTAGATCGAAATGCCTGTTGCCAGATGATCTAAAAGCACTCTTTCCCTTCTCTTAAACTTAGGGTGTCATGTTTCTCAGGGTTCCTGAGTAAATTAAATCTTTATGAAAACCCCTCTATTATCCATGATGTGCCTGCAAAGTTATTAACTCATTTGAGGTTACAGACCGTGAGGACAGAGTTAGTATAGCAGAGAAAGTGAACTCTTTTATGCAAAGGTATTAAAGAGTTCATGGGGGTCGCAGAGTCGGACACGACTGAGCAACTGAACTGAACTGACTAAAGGGTAGTAATGAAATTAGCAAAACCCACCATAGATATATCCTAAAAAGGCATCTTTAAAAGAGAAGTAATGGTGCATGGGACTTCCCTGGTAGTTCAGTGGTTAAGACTCCATGCTTCCACTGCAGGGGATGCAGGTTCCATACATGTTAAGGGAACTAACATCCTGCATGCTGAGTGTGGTGTAGCCAAAAAAAAAAGAGATCATGCATATATATTCTCAATATACTCGTTAGGAAAATAAATACTCGTAGACTGGGATGAAGTTTCCAGTGATACTACCAGATTCAGCTCAGTTCAGTTCAGTTGCTCAGTCGTGTCCAACTCTTTGTGACCCCATAAACCGCAGCATGCCAGGCCTCCCTGTCCACCACCAACTCCCAGAGTCCACCCAAACCCATGTCCATTGAGTCAGTGATCCATCTCATCCTCTGTCGTCCCCTTCTCGTCCTGTCCTCAATCTTTCCCAGCATCAGGGTCTTTTCAAATGAGTCAGCTCTTCACATCAGGTGGCCAAAGTATTGGAGTTTCAGCTTTAGCATCAGTCCTTCCAATGAACACCCAGGACTGATCTCCTTTAGAATGGACTGGTTGGATCTCCTTGCAGTCCAAGGGACTGTCAAGAGTCTTCTCTAGCACCACAGTTCAAAAGCATCAATTCTTCGGCGCTCAGCCTTCTTCACAGTCCAACTCTCACATCCATACATGACCACTGGAAAAACCATAGCCTTGACTAGACCGACCTTTGTTGACAAAGTAATTTCTCTGCTTTTTAATATGCTGTCTAGGTTGGTCAGAACTTTCCTTCCAAGGAGTAAGTGTCTTTTAATTTCATGGCTGTAATCACCAACTGCAGTGATTTTTGAGCCCAGAAAAATAAAATCAGCCACTGTTTCCACTGTTTCCCTATCTATTTCCCATGAAGTGATGGGACTGGATGCCATGATCTTAGTTTTCTGAATGTTGAGTTTTAAGCCAACTTTTTCACTCTCCTCTTTCACTTTCAAGAGGCTCTTTAGTTCTTCACTTTCTGCCATAAGGGTGGTGTCATCTGCATATCTGAGGTTATTGATTTCTCCTCGCAATATTGATTCCAGCTTGTGCTTCATCCAGCCCAGTGTTTCTCATGATGTACTCTGCATATAAGTTAAATAAGCAAGGTGGCAATATACAGCCTTGACATACTCCTTTTCCTATTTGGAACCAGTCTGTTGTCTAACTGTTGCTTCCTGACCTGCATACAGGTTTCTCAAGAGGCAGATCAGGTGGTCTGGTATTCCCATCTCTTTCAGAATTTTCCAGTTCACTGTGATCCACACAGTCAAAGGCTTTGTCATAGTCAATAAAGCAGAAATAGATGTTTTTCTGGAACTCTCTTGCTTTTTCCATGATCCAGCGGATGTTGGCAATTTGATCTCTGGTTCCTCTGCCTTTTCTAAAACCAGCTTGAACATCTGGAAATTCTCGGTTCACGTATTGCTGAAACCTGGCTTGGAGAATTTTAAGCATCACTTGACTAGCGTATGAGCTGAGTGCAATTGTGTGGTAGTTCGAACATTCTTTGGCATTGCCTTTCTTTAGGATTGGAATGAAAACTGACCTTTTCCAGTCCTGTGGCCACTGCTGAGTTTTCCAAATTTCCTGGCACATTGAGTACAGATTAGGGCTTAATCTGTACTCAGTTAAGTCTAGTGGTTAAGAATCCACCTTGCAATGCAAGCGACATTGGTTCGATCCTTGGTCTGGGAAAATCCCACATGCCCTGGAGCAACTAAGCCCCAGTGCCACAGTTACTGAGCTTAGCAGCTGCAACTAGTGAAGCCCGCACGCCCTAGATCCTGTGTTCCACCACAAGACAAGTCACCACGATGAGAAGCCCATGCTCTGAAATGAAGAGTAGCCCCCGCTCATTGCAACTACAGAAAGCCTGCACAGCAACAAAGACCCATCACAGCCAATAAAGAATCTTGAAAAAAAAATTGCTGTCTCTCAAACCACTTAGGGAAAGGTGAAGATGATGTGCTCAGTACAGTTGTGCTGTTGACTAAGTGACTCTTGTGAAAATGCAGGTACTGGTATCCCGGATGCATGTGAGAATGCAAATGAACAACAGCGTTTCTAAATTAGCATTTGAAATAGGCTTTGCGTTCCTTTTAGTGGGTATGTGAAAATATTACAAATTTCATAAAAGTATATTGCAGGACTTCCCTGATAGCTCAGTTGGTAAAGAATCCGCCTGCAATGTAAGAGATCCAGGTTCGATTCCTGGGTTGGGAAGATCTGCCTAGAGAAGGGATAGGCAACCCACTCCAGTATTCTTGGGCTTCCTTTGTGGTTCAGCTGGTAAAGAATCTGCCTGCAATGTGGGAGACCTGGGTTCGATCCCTGGGTTGGGAAGATCCCCTGCAGAAGGGAAAGGCTACCCACACTAGTATTCTGGCCTGGAGAATTCCATGGACTGTATAGTCCATGGGGTTACAAAGAGGTGGACACAACTGAGTGACTTTCACTTTGTTCCCTGGCAGTCCAGTCGTTAAGAATCCATGTGCCAATGCAGGGGAAACGGGTCTGATCCCTGATCTGAGAAGATTTCACCTGCTGTGGGGCAACTAAGCCCATGCACCACAACTAGGGAAGGCTGAGAGCCCTAGAGCTTGTGCTCTACAATAAGAGAAGCCACACGGATGAAAAGCCCAAGTGCCATAACCAGAAAGTAGCCCTTGCTTGCCACAACTAAAGAAAACCTGTGTGTAGCAACGAAGACTTAGTGTAGTGAAAAACAAAAGTATATTGCCTATTAGTACACTGAGTTAACTGAGATTTACTGTGTAAGTATCACTGACTAAATATCCTAGCTGTAAAATAATTAGTTCTTGTTTCTGAAAATCATCTTTACAGGAGAGGAAAAAATATGCCAAACAGGATGTATCAAAATAAATATTTATTAACATTTCAAGCTTTATGTACATATGCCTTTAAAAGGAAATGTGCAAATGTGAGGAATCACAAAAATCCACTTATATACCCTCCCTCCCAACATAAGTACACATGAGCATTCAAGATCAGTAGTGCCCCACCGTCAGAACACAGTCTGTCAGAATGAACACAGGTAAATAAGTGTTTTAAAACTCTTTCAAATAGTCTCCTTTAAAGCAGCAACTCCAAAGAGTACTAAGAGGCCAAAAATACCCAGAACACTGTGTTTTCCAAGTTACCCTAACTTTTTAGAAGCGGTATACAAATATATTTCCATCTTTTTGTCCAGCCAACAAATGAGAATCTGTACCTGACCATTTAACAAAAGACCAATTCTGGCCAGAGACAGGAGGAAGGAGAGCAGCGCAGTGACCCAAGAGTAAGTCCCAAACGGCAATGGTTCCAGAAGTCAATACTGCTGCTGCGAAATGGTCTTTCACGTCGCCTTCCAGGAACCTAGCAGCAAGCAGAGAAGAGACAATTCAAATCACGTATCAAAAACAAACAAAAAAACATTAAAACAAAAATAGGCCAAAACCACGGTCTCTAAAGCAACAAGAACAAAGACACGTGGGAACACGCATGTGTCCGTGTGAAATCCTAGGACTGCTGGCCATGATTGCTAGCGGCCCTGCCTGTCTCTCTGATGCACCTCTGTATCTCCTCACAGCAGCTCACAGTGGCCTGCTTCCCACTTGTCAAACCAGCCGACCCTGGCCTCACCTTGGTGTTTTTGCTTTTGCTTGTCCCTCTCCCTGACAGGTCTAACCCCAGGGCATTGCCTGGCTGGGTTTTGGCCACTGTTCAGGCCTGTCGCCCGCATAGAAGAGTCACACCTATTCAGCAACCTGAGCGTGCACACACATATACACTCTGCTCCCTGTCTATCGCAGCACCTTCTTTTTACCATCACAGCAATGTGAGATTGTTTGCTTCCGTATCTGTGAGAATATGAATGTGAGATTCTCGTTTCCATATTTGGGGGCTGTCTGTCCCACAGAAAATGTAAACATCATGAAACAAATCTGGCTGTCTTTTTTAAGACAGGGCTCTGCAGTCAGCTACCAGGCTTTGAAAGAGTGCCAAATTCTAACCACTAGACCACCAGGGATGGTACTGGGGTTTGAATTCTAACAAAGAGATGTGTGACCCCAGCAAGTTATTTAACTTCATCAGTAAAATAGAGATACATGATACGAGTATCTACTTCATAGGACTGCTTTGAAGTTTAATAAAACAGTTGATATAAAAAGCTTAGTGCAGTACTTAACACATAAGAAATGCTTTGTTGTTCAGTCACTCAGTTGTGTCCGACTCTTTGCAACCCCATGGACTACAGCACACCAGGCTTCCCTGTCGTTCACCATCTCCCGGTTCTTGCTCAAACTCACGTTCATTGAGTCGGTGATGCCATCCAACCATCTTGTCCTTTGTTGTCCCCTTCTCCTCCTGCCCTGAGTCTTTCCCAGCATCAGGGTCTTTTCTAAAAAGTTGGCTCTTTCCATCAGGTGGCCAAAGTACTGAAGCTTCAACTTCAGCATCAGTTCTTCCGATGAATATTCAGAAGTGATTTCCTTTAGGATTGACTGGTTTGATCTTGCAGTCCGAGGGACTCTCAAGAGTCTTCTCCAGCACCACGGTTTGAAAGCATCAATTCTTTGGCGCTCAGCCTTCTTTAAGGTCCAACTCTCACATCCATACGTGACTACTGGAAAAACCATAACTCTCACATCATATGTGACTACTGGAAAAACCATAGCTTTGACTAGATGGACCTCTGTCGGCAAAGTAATGTCTCTGCTTTTTAATATGCTGTCTAGGTTTATCATAGCTTTTCTTCCAAGGAGTAAGCGCCTTTTAATTTCATGGTGCAGTCATCGTCCACAGTGATTTAAGAAATCCTTAATACAAATTAATTATTCCTCACTGCCACATCACCAGTGCCTTGTAGAGGGCCTGGTACACAGTCAGCCCTACGTGAATATTGTGAGTGAACTGAATGATATATTTTATCCCTGGCTCACACCCAACTGCTTTTTGTTTTTTGTTTTTTTTGCACCAAACTTTGTGTAGCTGTCTCTTAGCTCATCTTTTGAAAATCCGTAACGTTTTCCTTGACAGTCTCTCCCCAACCCTCCACTGCCAATTAAAGTGCCCTTCCATCCCAAACAGTGTAAGCCTTCTGGCATTATGCACACCAAACAGCAAAAAAATTTGTTTCTTTTTTCTTTTCTTTTTTGAGCAGAGGAGGATTTACTGTAAGGGCCAAGCAAACAAGGAGAACAGGTGACTTGTGCTCAAACACCTGAGCTCATTATTTTCTAACTTCCATGAGATTAGAAACAGTAGTGTTTCCTACAGGACTGGCACCAAACAGGCTTTCAAGATTTGCTAAACAAACAGGTTTGAAAAGGGCCAAAAGAAATGCTTGACCATGCACCTGCAATTTCTGGGCCTATGACTATGCTTCTCTCTTTATATTCAAGAAAACAAGTTTTATGTAAGCACATATTACAGATGAGAGTTCTGAGGTTCTTGTTGCGCTAAGAACACTTGCAGAAATGCCATGGCCAGCTACATACACAAGGAGAGGGACTTTTAGAACACGCATCACCTAGCAAGCTTTGCACAAGACTGAAAGAAAGAGAAATACACATATAACCATCAAGGTTGCTCACCCCTGAGTTACTAAAGCCAAACTTTGTGATCCTGATTTACTAGGTCTATTTTCTTTTTCTTTTTTTTTTAGGTCTATTTTCGTAAGTAGTATTTAGAAATGATACCTTCGATGTTGCTTGCTTCACCTAAGAATATTAGCACTACTTCAGAGCTTTATATAGCTCAGAAAACTGTTCGGATGCCCGTAACTGTGGCATCGGTAAATAGATCTTCTCATCAGTCAACAGATAAAATATTTATCAAAAGATAAATATCAACTGCCTACATGATGGAGGTACAGTCAGCATTTCAAAGTACATATATCTTCTTTTTTTTAAATTATTTATTTATCTTATTTTTGGCTGCGCTGGGTCTTTCTGTTGCTACACGCAGGCTTTCTGCAGTTGCGGCAGCAGGGACTACTCGTAGTTGTGGTGCGTGAGTTTCTTATTGTGGGGCTTCTCTTGTTGCAGAGCACAGGCTCTAGGAAATGGGCTCAGTAGTTGCAGCACAGGTTTCACTGCTCCATGGCATGTGGAATTGTCCCAGATTGAACTTGGGTCTTCTGTATGGGCAGGTGGATTCCTATCCACTGTACCACCAGGGAAGTCTAACAGATCTTCTTAAGTGCATTTAAAACTTCCTTAATTTAACTTTTATGGAAAGAACATATACGATACGTTTCTTGTAGAGAATATTAATTACTCTGAAGTGTTTTGGTGTGGGGAAAAACAAGGCTTGACTATACATAAAATACCTATCTGGTGCCATACTGGTGGGCAATCATAGGATGGCGGGAATCTGAACTTTGACTCAGATTTAGTAAACTCCACACTTCAACCTACTTCTTAGTATTCTTTACCATGATCTGTAGTATTTCATGTTTCCATTCACATCACAGAAAAATATTTGGTTTCTATATATGCACAGATGTTTCTCACAATGTCACACTCATTAGACGGCAATCACACACTTGCCTTCCAGCTTGCCCGTGAGGAAGGCAGTAGAGCATCACACCCATACTCAGGGTTGTCTTCGGGTTAATCACAATCAGCTGAAACACAGGGCTTCCCGATAACTCGTTCTCTTTGGCACAAGGGTGACTTAGAACAACAAACAGGAGCCCCTGATGTAGGAAAAGAATTAACGACCAAATAAATCATCAAGAGTATGTGGCGGGGGGGAAGAAAGCATTGGCAGAGACAAAACTACAGAATCACAGGAATGGCCAACAGACTCTTAAGTCTCGAGGCTTTAATCCCTGGATCACTCTTTTTCAGGCAGAACCTCTGAGGGGACCACTGAGCTGGACTTTGGGCTTCTCCAGCACAGGGCTCCCCATGACTTTACAGCCAGTCTTTGCAGGTGTGAATCTAGCTGACTTACCAGGTTCCTCAACTTTAGAGCCTACTAACATTCATGCCATCCACCTGGGGAAATGCTGGTGTTAAGAAAAGAGGGCATAGAAACACTTGGAGGGAGTCTTCAAACCAGAAATGCTCACCTGTAAGTTGGTTTTTGAAAATTTGGAGCACATTTTCCCATAAAAACAATCTTTTCAGTGGTGACAGGATTTTCAGGACAGTTTGCAATATCCTATTTACTTATAGACTAAAAATGACCCAAAAAAAGCACCATCACCTATGGTTATTTCTGTGGGAAAATGTGTTACAGACCTCCCACGACTTTAAAATTACATGTTCTAATAATAACATCTTTGTGTATGAAAATATATATGTCACACATATGTATAAACACACATGTATATTGTTGAAAGTAATTATTTCAGGGGTAAAATGGGAAAGTAATTATTTTGGGGGGTAAAATGGGAAAAATTAATTACTGGGCCATCTTAGGATTAATAACATTCATTTCTAATTCATACATTTCTGTAATGACTGAATTCTTATAAGGATAATTAATTACCATTATAATTCATTGGTTGTTAAAAAAAACAATTGAAAGTCAAAAAATGTTAAATGCTATACACTTAACTAGGGGTTGGCAAACTCTGGCCTACAGGTCAAATCCAGTTCAGTGCTTACCTTCGTATGGTTTATGAGCTAAGAATGGTTTATGCATTTTGAAATAGTTAGAAAAAACAGGAAGAACATTTTGTGTCACATGAAAATTATATATGAAACTCAAGTTTCAGAAAGCTTTATTGTCCAAAATGTTTTATTGGCACAGTCACATGATTTGTTTATATGTTACCTCTGGCTGACCTGGGGCTGTAGTGGTAGAGGAGTTGTGACAGAGACCACATGGCTTGCAAAACTGAAAATATTTACTAACTGGCCCTTCACGGAAAAAGTTTGCTGATGCCTATACTGATCTATTAACTATTATTTCTGGAGATTGGCTTCATGGTGACATTTTACTTCCTATATCATACATTTCTACATTAAATGTTTTAATATCAAACAGGTATCAACGTAATAACAAAAATATAAAATTATTTAAATGCTTAGTAGGGGTATTTAATCTTTCCAGAGATGAACTTAACCCTCTTATTTTAGAATAAAGAAAGTTAGCCCCAAGATGATGGGATAGGTTATCTAAGACCACACAACTGTTGAGCTCATTTCCACAGAAGTTGCTAGGCTAGAGGGAGAGGCACCCTTTGTGTTCAGAGCCTGTGCGTGCTGATGAGCGCGGGGCTGCCACTGCGCTGGGCAAGTCAGTCTCCACTTGGCGCTGAGCCGGCTGCTTCTGCCTCTGCTTGTGGCTCAGCAGCCCTTGTTACTCAGGCAGTTACCTCTGACTCCTGGACCAGTACCTTCAGCCTGTTCAGATGTTAAAACTGGACTGTAAGCCAAGTCTACTGACACAGCCCCTAAGAAGCTGTGTTTGTTTCTATACAGGAATGCTAAAGCCTGAGAGAAAAACATGTCGAGGACCCTTTAATCACCCTCCCTAAGGGGATTCATTCACATCATAAATCATTTATGGCAATGTGGTTGGGAGCCAAATCTGAAAATCAGCATATTGTTTCTAGGTACAGTCTAGAAATCAAGGTTTGCCCTTAAGTCATACAGTCAGAAATTTTACCCAGTCATATTGTACCATCACTTATATGCACTCATAAATTTCAAGAAAGAGCAAGGAGTGCTATCCAATTTTGAAAAAAAAACAGGCACCATTGAGGGCCTAGTAATTATGACTTACAAAGTTATTGCTCTCATTCAGTGAGAGCAATAGTAACACACAGACTAGACACAAAGTGGTCCCAGCAGATCAAGACTTACCATTTCAGAGTAAGCTTTGTGACAGACCGAAGCTTGGTAGGAATCATCGATGTGCATCTTTTTCAGGAGCTGACCAGTTTTTAAGTTCCTTGGACACCAAAAATAAATAAGCTCATATCATTCTCCCAACAAACTGGTTTTCACATAACATTGTTATGTATCACAGCATCCTTCAGGAGGTGACCAAGGGAAAAACTAAGGGACACAGGACCTTAGTTCTGATTAGCCACTGATTTGGCTAAAAACAGAACTACAGTTTAACTTTGCCAATAGTGTAATTTGATAGTTTAGCTTTAGACTGAACCTGCTATGCCATTAGGGATAAATCTTTTCAAATTCCAGGAGAAAAGTTTTCCAGGATCTCACTTCACTTGTACTGAAAGTAGGCACAGGGCACAGCTCTATCATTATGATTTTATCACGTTTCTTGTTATATGACTAAATTTTCCATGTAAGTCAATGGTCAGGAAACCAAATGTGGTTAGGAGAGAAACCACACCTAGAATAGACTTGTAATTATAGCTCTATAATATGTTAATACTAGAGCTAGACTAAGATAACAGAGAGAGAAGGGAAGACAGAGATGGAATAAAAAATGGAAAAAGGAAGACCGAAGAGGGTGAATATAAAGAAAAAAATGTTTGTTGGAACCACTCCTTAGTTCTATGAGGATGTGTGACACTGACTGACTGTTCTACCATGTGACTCCACTTATAAGAAACCCTCGGTTTTTTGGCCGTGCCACATGGCATGTGGGATCTTAGTTCCTCAGTCAGAGACAGAACCCACACCCCCTGCAATGGAAGCCCAGAGTCTTAACCACTGGACCACCAGGGAAGCGCTGAGGCGTTGCAACAGAACTTAAGGCAACTGTGGGGCTGCATATACCCCTTAAACTCAGAACTTAAACTGATACTTAGAAGCTCTAAGAAAAGTCCCTTCCCAGCCTCGAATTCCACTGGGATCCCTTATTTACAAAATGCCAAAAGGCTATTATTAGAAAAAGAGGGAAACTGAAGGATGGAATGAAAAAAGGGAAAGAGTAGGGAACAGCTGGAAAAGAATTTTTGTAATGAAACATTAGGGAAATGGAAGGTGGAGAAAGCAAACATGGAGCCCAATGAAGGTTTTATTTGGTGTTGGGGGGGGGATGGGAGAATGAGTATTTGTAAAGTGATAGTATAAAATAGTATTGAGACTAATCACTAGATTATATTAATAGTTTAGGAGCCAAACAATGAAGGGCCAGACTACAGAAACAGCAGACAGAACAGAAAAGACAACGTTAGCAAAGAACGTTGTCTGAAATAAGACCTGCGTGCAGAAACCCCGGGGCAAGTGCCAAAGATGGAAACCTGGTAGGTTAGGTCAGGGTCAAACTCCAGAGGCTCCCTGGTCGGGGGGGACAAAGTTTCTCTCGGGCCACACTTGCCTAGTTTATTCCTAGAGGGTTAGGGCTGAACGATGCAGAATGGGCACGTAGGAATGACACTCATAACTTTCTCTCACCAAGACCCATTCTGGCCTCAATGGAGTAATTACTGGAGAGTCTTCTGAGAAAAAAGATCAATCTCTTCTCCTACCGCAAACTAACCTTGCAAGTGAAAAGGCCTGGTGTGGCCCTCCCCTGTGGTCAGGGAAGAGGTGGCTGGGGACTTTCACTGTCATTTCCCTATCATAAATTTGTTCCTGTGAATTATCTAATCAAACAAGTTTTACACATCCAGTAATTCTGGATTGTATTCTAGACACAATGACACATCATACAAACTCTGCATGCTGCTCCTCCGAAGAATACTGATTTTGTTTTCAACTCTATAGTCAACAGTTAAATTGGCTAAACTCAAATTCTAAATGCTGAAAACCCAGTTCAGTTCTCTTTGCTTTACCTTTTCTTTGCTTCTGCATTAAAAACAGTATTAAAAATCAAGCCTTTTCTACCAAAGCAGTTTCTAAGCAGCCCTTCTGCATATTATTGAATAATCCATGTATGCAGTTTAAAGGTCAGCCAGATATTTAACTAGAGTTCAGGGCTCCTTCCGGAGGAGGCAATGGCACCCCACTCCAGTACTCTTGCCTGGAAAATCCCACTAACGGGGGAGCCTGGTGGGCTGTAGTCCATGGGGTTGCGAAGAGTCGGACATGACTGAGCGACTTCACTTTCACTTTTCACTTTCATGCACTGGAACAGGAAATGGCAACCCACTCCAGTGTTCTTGCCTGGAGAATCCCAGGGACGGGGGAGCCTGGTGGGCTGCCGTCTATGGGGTCGCACAGAATCGGACACGACTGAAGTGACCTAGCAGCAGCAGCAGCAGGGCTCCTTTTCTGGCTGTCTATTTTTCGGGATTTTTCTTTCTTGCTTTCTAGCTGCTGCAATCACCTTGATTTCTATCCTTTGGTCCTTCAAGGCAGTAGGATAGAAGTTTTTCTGTAACCAAGTGTGCAGACTGGGGCCTCACCTTCGAACAGGAAATTTGCCCAGTGACACTTCCTTCCTCTATGTATTGAATTTCCTCCAGTATATATTTTTTTCTCCCTCTTTAGTGCTTTCAGATATTTGTTCTCTATCTTTTGCACAGAATTCATAAGTATTTGAAGCAGAAGAGTTAATCTCAGAAAGCTACTCAGCCATTAACCAGAAAGAGTACATTTTTGACAGCAATAAAATTTCACTTATTTTAAAGTAGTCTGCTGGGACTATTTGAATTAATATGATGTTCTCATTAAGATAAGTATATAGCATCTGTTAGTAAACAAATGATAACACAATCATATTTACAGAGTTTCTTATTTAATCTTAATAATCCTGTGAAATTAAGAAATATATCCTTATATTACAGATGAGAAAAATAGGGCTCTCAAGGGGAAGCTTACCAAATAACAATGTTGTTCATTATAGTGGTACCAAGCAGAGCTTCCTGCATCCCTTGAACCTCAGCAAAAGTTAGTATGGTCTCTTCAGGGGGCATCAAAAGCTGTTTTTCTTTGCTTCTGTATTAAAAACAGTATTAAAAATCAAGGCTTTTCTACCAAAGCAGTTTCTAAGCAGCCCTTCTGCATATTATTGAACAATACATAATAGACACTAACCTAATGACAGAAAAAAAAATTCACCCAGAAACATGTGTATTCTAAACATTCTACAATGAACATATACTTTCACATTATCTATCTGGATATATTGTAAGCACCTCATATTCATCATCTCCAAAATTAAACTTACCAGCTCTATCTTTAAACCTGTTTCTTTCAGCACTGCTATCTCAACTAACTGTTCCACCACCTACCCAGATGAGCAACCCAGAAACTTGGGACTTGATTCTTATCTCTTTCCTCTCTATTTACTCAATCACCAGGTCCTAATGACTTTACTATCTCATCTCTCTCAAATCCACTGCTTCTCCCCACCTCCACTAACATTTTCCTAATTTAAGCAAACAATTATTTATTTCTTGCCTGTTTTATTGCAACGCAGTTCATGCAGTTGCAAAGAGTTGGACATGACTTGGCGAACGAACAATTTACTGCAACAGGTCATGGATAAATAAGACAAATGAGGTTCATACCCTCTGTTATTAGGAAAGACAAATAAATCCAATAAAGTGTAATGAGTATATGACAGACATATAAGATGCTATGAGCTCTGTTTTTAACATGTTGAATTTGAGGTATCCATGAGATATCTAATAAACAGGCATGTAGGTCCAGAGGTTGGAAAGAGCTCAGTTAGAAATATATGTTTGCAAGCAGCCAGGATTCAGATGGTACCTGAAGCAATGGAAACCAAGTATGTGGAACCAGGTAAGTGCACAGGATCTTAAGGTATCTGTAACACTGAAAGGACATACAGAGAGGTCAAGGGAGACTGAAGGAAGAACAGACTACACTTTCTGAGCCCCTCTGCTCCCTGCCCTCTTCCCTGCCACGTCTGGCTCCACCTCCCTACACTGCTTCTGTATAACAGCCCAGGACAGAGGCAGAACCTGCTGAACTACACATACACACAGAGAAAACAAGATGCTACTGATTCAACTTTCTCTGAAGCCCTGTGATGAAATCATTTTTGATCTAATAGTAAAATCAACCAATGCTTTTCTTCAACCAATGCTTACCCTCCATCTTCGGCAAATGTCATCATTTCGACTTGCTGATCACAAAGGGTCCCACTGCTACTGACGAGCCTCCTCTTTGCCAGGCCAAGCACAGCTTTTATATTTCCAGAACTCAGGAGCACTTGCTTTTCACTTTTACCGTCGGGAGAACAAAGTAGTGCCCTAAACCATATATAAGGGAAAATGCAGAGCAGTCAGGAGCAAGCCTTTAATATGGAAGACTAGGCTCAAACTTTCAAAGGAAGTTTCAGTCAGGGATGTCACTCTATTGATAGCTTTTTTCAAAATGAATCTCTCTTTGGACCTAAATTTAGAGTCTTTCAAGACCCAAGCCTAGGTTATAATTTGCACGCAAAACTCAAAACAAGCTGACAAAGATCCAGGTAAAGAAAAAAAAACACGCCTTGAGAATTACTTACCTGATTTCTCTGATTTCCAAATTTCCCAAAGCCACACACACAAGATTGCAAACATCAGGCACTGCAACTATCTGTAATACCGGAACCTAAATAAAACAAAGCAGCCCCAAATTATATTTGGTTATTTCATTTTTAATTAATCTAAATTTTCCAAAATTTGTCACATTTCTTTCTAGTGTCACCACATCTAGTTTCAAACACTTGAAACATTCAGCAAACATCCTCTTTTTACAAGATGTAAACTCAAATAAGCTATGTGCATGATAATGTTTACCGTGGCATTAATTTAACATAATAAATGCTTCTAGCAATGGGAGAATAATTAAATTCTGGTATGTGAACGAATGGAACAATATGCAACCATTTAAGACAAGTTTATGCACTGAACAAATATTTATGAGCAGCACTCTGCCAAACACACTGCTACTGGCTATGGGTATACTGGAGAACAAGAACGAAATTTGCTAAGACAGTCGATCTTAAGCATTCTCACCAAGGGAAAAAAAGGAAACCGTGAGGTGATATGCTGATTAACCTGATTATGGAAATGCTTTCACAGTGTGTATGTACATCAAATCATCACACTATGCACTTTAAATATATTACATTTGTCAATTACACCTCAATAAAGCTGGAAAAATAAAATTAAAAATAAACAAGTAAGTAGGAAGAATATGAAGAAACAAGCAAACATATTTATATGGTAAGAAAAGACAGGCTTAAAAATTTTAAGCATATTCAGACTGCAACCATGTAAAATATATACCAAGGTAGACAAGGACAGAAGAAACTACAGCTAGAAAAAAAGCAGAAATAACGTTTTGGTGAGAGGTATCAGCAAGTTTAGAAGTCAGAATAGACATGAAATTTCAAGCTTCTCCAGCAGGTACAGTGTAAAAATCCACCTCTGGATAAACATATGATAAAGCATGATATTAACTTTAGAATCTACATGCTGGGCATATGGGTGCTCCCTATATCACTTTCCCATATATTTGGAAATTTTCATAATTAAATACTGGGGGAAAAAAACCTTATTTTTCTGCTCTGTCTTGCATAGTCACAGATCCCATATTTTTGGTAAGCTGCCCATCTGTATTACCATGCAACTGATTGCAAAGATCTCTTTCAGCTATAAGATTCTGATTTACCTCTGTGAAGTGCCAGGAATAAATTTTTTCCCACTGCCAAGCATCCAGAGGTTTCCAAAGAGAAACGACGTATTCACAAGCAGTAACGATACACGGCTCTTTGAAACCAGCTATTTCCCACCACGTGGCACTCACATCCACAGAACAAGAACCTGAAGGATTCTGACACAGAATGGCAACAACAACGGCGTTAAAGGGATTCTTGGGGGCAGAATAAACATGAACAGTGACCGATTACAAGGATTAGATGAAATACCAACTGAATGTAATTAAACTTTCATGCAGGTCAAAAGAGACTTGTGGGTCTTATGTAACTACAAAAACTGCCCATACACACTCACAATGATAGTTTTTAAAACGTGTAGCTCCAGACTGGAACAGATTCAGATTTAACCTTCAAAACAGACCATAAGAACTAATTGAAACATTAGTTTCTTAAGAACCGTTGGAAATGTAACATTCTAATGAAATACCCATAGGTTGAAGAGGGAATAAAACTGAAACAACATACTATTTCTAAATGAAGATGCAGAATGTGCTGGCCAAAGCAGTACTTAAAAAAACTCCTATAATTATAAAGGTGTTAATATTTATTAAAAATTAATACCGATAAAAATAAAGTAAGCAAGCAGCTCAAGAAGTTAGTAAAAGAATAATGAAATAAGCACAATGAAAAACAGAAGGACTTACTAACAATAAAAACAGGAAAAAAAAAAGAAAGAGGAAACCAAAAACTCAATTAACAATCAACACAACAAAAAACTAGGTTTTGGGGAAGACTTACAGAATGGACAAACCTCTTAAGTCTGATGTAGGAAAAAAAAATGCTTTCAGAGGGCTTCCCTGGTGGTCCACTGGTTAAGAATACATCTTGCAATGCAAGGGACACCAGTCTGATCCCTGGTGCAGGGTGATCCCACATGCTGCAGGTCAAGTAAGCCCATGCACCCTAGAGCCCAGGCTCCACAATAAGAGAAGCCACTACAATGAGAGCCCACGCCCAGCAACTAGAGAGCAGCCCCCTGCTCAGTGCAACCATAAAAAAGCCTGTGCGTAGCAACAAAGACCCAGCACGGTCAAAAATAAAGCAAGTAAATTAAAAAAAAACAAACCACTTTTAGAAATGGAGAGTGAGGAGAGGCTTAACTGTACATACCCAGACCAAAAACTATAACAAGTAACTTTTTACCTACAAATTTGGAAATATGAATGAAATGGCTGATTCCTTTCAGAAACTGTTATTAAAATTGATTTAAGAATAGTTTCGAAACAACATAAGTGTATCTTTTACAGAAAAGGAATCTGGAACCCAGAGGCTAAACAGCTTGTGCCAGGTCACATAGCCAGTGATCCGGAGAAACAGTTTATGTGGATTTAAATCTTTTTTTTTCCGACACCAGTTGTTCTCAATTAGGGGTGGTGATTTCACAACCCTCCCCAGGGAGGGACAGTTAGCAATATTTAGAGACACTGCTGTCGTTCCTGCTGGAGTCGGCGGGTGGCGCGCGCGGTTATGACTGGTAGAGATCATGGCTGTTGCTGAATACCATACAATGCACAGGCCAGTCCCTAAGAATAAAGAATAATTCAGCCCCAAATGTTAACAGTAGTAAGACTGAAGACCCCCGCTGTGTACCATCCTATTTCAAGTATAAAAAGTTAACCAGGACATGAGTCCAATTCACCTCACAGGATTTACCAGAATATTATTTATATTTCTCAGAACCATATACATCACACAGCCTACGGAAATTAACCATTCACTATGTTATAATCGAGAACTGTTACCCATTTTCTTATAAAGTAAGTGATTCTTCTAGAAGTACTATATTATTTGGGTAGGAGAGTCATGAATGACCCCTCTCTGTCAAAATGCCTGATTTAAACTTAGATACAAAGTTGAACTCCCTAGCTTAAGCTTTTCTTGGCAATAGCTTGACATAAAAACTTCTTTAGAAGATCTCAGAATATATATAACAGGTAAATATTGTGAAAAAGAATTTAAATGTTTTTCTGAATCTATTTTATCAAGGATCAAATTCTTCTGAATTTTCCAACCAGTTCATTGCATTTTTCACATGTAAGACACAAGAGATAAGTCTTCTGACCTTTAACTTTGAAACCAGCTGTAGGGTGCCCGGGTTTAAGCTATCCCAAGCAGGAACCTCTGCTATTTCAGTCTGTGGAAACAAAAGTCACATCATTAATGTATATATTATATATGGTATCTGTCTGTATCATGCATTCTTCAAACTATTTCCTATGTTTTATTTTCTGTAACAGCAGCAAAGCTCCAAATGCAACTGCTTCATGAATAACAAAGAGAACAGCATCCCTTAAAAATACACATATTTTAATTAATCCTAACTTCCCCAGAATGAACTTAGTATTTACAGTGAAGTCATATCAAAGAAACATGGTAAAACATTTTAAAACACTGAGGAACTGAGTCCATGTTCACTAAGACACGTCATTTCTTCAGAGAAAATTTCATGAAGAATGCAGTCTGTACCTGCTCAGCAGAATGTCTCTGTGATTCCTGGAGCTGACTTGCTTCATAGGTGAAAGACTCGGTGGGCAGAGTTGTTGCTTGGGGACCAGCGTCAGGGTCACAGGAAGGCTGTCCTGCTCTTCCTGCCACATGCTGGCTGCTATCTAATTTCAAGGGGCTGCTCCAGCTGTTGCCTTGTTTACGATTGCCAGCCAGGCTGACTGTGGCTTTTAAGTGAGAAAGACGGGGTGGAGAGCAGGTTTGTCCAACCACCTCTGCAGATACCTTTCCTCTGTGGGCTTGGGAGCCAAAAGCTGGAGTAGCGCCTAACACGGGGAAAGCAGGTGAGCACAGCTCTGCTGTCAGTCTGTCATTATCATCAGAGGCAACAGAATTCAAAGGAGTAAAAAGTAAAATGGATGAAGAAAGGTCCTTTCCCCGAGGCTGGCTTCTTTGGCTTGGCATTTTAGGATGTGCCTTTCCTGGTAGGGTAATTAGTTCCGCTTCCATGCCCTCCTTTTCTATATTGCTTTGTTTAGGGCTTGGTTCCTCCACAACAATATAACTTTCCCCTTTAAGATGCCCCTCTCCATGTACTTTTGATCCAAAAGTCTCCATCAGCTTTTTTGAGCAGGACTTCAGTTTTTCAAGCTTAAGAGACCCAAAGTCTTCGTCAGGTAACTGAAAGTCTGTGATTTTGAGAAAAGACGATAGATGCTTTAAACTTAGCATTCTGTTCTTACGAAATGGAGCACTGAAAGCATCATCATCCGAAGAGAAATAAGCGTAATTACTGTAACAAAGGAAGTCCTCTTTTTGACAGTGACCTTCCTTTCCTAAAACAGAAAGCAACAACAAAAACAGATACTCACCAATTCCCAACAAAGAGTGAGTTTCTAAACTCCAACATCATGCGGTGTTTTCCCACCCAGGACTCTAAAACTTCTGTGGACAGTTCAACAATCAGACACAGGTTAGTGCATACTGAGCAGCTCCCCCTCTGGAGGACCAAACCCAGTGTGGCTGACAGAACTGGCTGCGGCCAGCCTGGTGCCAGCTCTGCCCCCGGTTCGTATGTTATCCTGGGCAAGTCAAATCCACCTCATTTCCCCTTGTCCCTTCTGACGGAGCTGGGTTAAGGATCTCTAAAGTCCTTTCTGATCCACAATTATCATTTCAACAGGCTATCCGAGTATCGTCTACAAAATGCTGGCTCTTCTCTTGAAGAAAACATAGTTCCCTTTTCAAACAAAGATTAATTTACTAGACTTCAAGCAACAGGAGCTCTGTATCATTCAAAATGTAGCTGCATCCAATACTTTATAAATGGATAGAGAGCTGTGCTACATGTACACAATGGAATATTACTCAGCCATGAATATGAATGAAGTGTTGATACATGCTACAATGTAGATGAATTTCGAAAACCAACTAAGTAGGCAAAAGCAGCCAGACACGAAAGGGCACATACTGTATACTTCCATTAATATAAAATACCCAAAATAAGTAAATCCACAGAGACAGAATACAGATTAGTATTTGCCAAGGACTGTCGAGAGAAAATGGGGAGAAACTGCTTAACAGGTATGGGGTTTCCCTTTGGGATGATGAAAATGTTTTGGAACTACACAGGGGTCATGGTGATAAAACACTGTGAACGTAACTAAATGCCACTGGATTGTTCACTTAACTTAAAACAGTTAACTATGTTATTATGAAGGTTACCTCAAGAAAAAAAAATTTTCTATGTACCTGTAGGTTATTGAAATCACAGTAGATTATTTCAAAGTATACAAAACAACATTTCAAGCTTATTACTAGATTATCCCGCTTTCCAATTCCTTTCTTGTTGGCATAAAAGATGATGATTAAAAGAGTCATGATTATTATTTTTTAAAAATATTTTAAATTTATTTATTTGGCTGCACTGGGTCTTAGTTGCAGCATGTGAACTCTTTCAAGTTTACATGTGGAATCTAGTTCCCTGACCAGGAAATATGGAGTCTTAGCTAATGGACCACTGGTGGAGTCCCCATGATTATTATCTTTATTTAAATTAATAAATTGTGGCTCATAAGTCAAAGCCTGTCCAATGGTACAGACCTGCTGGCTGCCTGTTTCTGTAAATAAAGTTTTATTGAGACAAAGGCACATTTACACATTGTATATGGTTACTTCCACATTACACTTGAATAGCTATGACTGAGCACAGACTGTATTTTCTATTTGGCCCTTTA
Organism: Bubalus bubalis; assembly: GCF_019923935.1. Lineage (NCBI taxonomy): Eukaryota > Metazoa > Chordata > Mammalia > Artiodactyla > Bovidae > Bubalus > Bubalus bubalis. The sequence goes on along the minus strand of NC_059180.1, from coordinate 20,962,813 downwards.
TAGAAAGTTTGCTGAGCTCTCACACAGAACTGGAGTGAATTATCTAAATTCTGTGCTCAGTTTATCAGATACATCACCCAAGTAAACAAAGAAGTTTAAATTATAACTTGTCACTTGATATCCTCCAAAATCTTGTGTCCCATGAACCTCAGAGACACTATTAGACAGTTTACCTCCCAAAGTGGCTCAGACCTGTTGCATTTTATTACACAATCATTCCTAAGGGAGTTTGTCAGTGAATTCTTACTCTGACATTGATTTCATTTCAAATATACTTCCCTGTATTAGTTACTTCTCCCCATGGATAAAAGACTGTATTGTAATTGAATAAACACTAATTTTAGGTAAACATCCAACACATTTTCCCTCTCAGTGTCAGCTTTTTCAACCATATTTGTGAACTCTGACACCATGCAGCCAGATTTGAACCTTGACCCTGTGGCTTTAAAGACACTTTGATCACCTGGCCTTCGATTCCCCATCTGTAAAGTGAGGATAAAAATAGATTCTGGGCACTTCTCTAGTGGTCTAGTGGCTAAGACTCTGCACTCCCAATGCAGGGTGCCTGGTTCTGACCCCTGGTCAAGGAACTAGATTCCACATGCTGCAACTGAAAGATTCCATGTGCTGCCAAATATATATGAATAATAAAAAAATAGATTCTGCCTCATGTACAGTTGGTGTGATGATTCAGTAAGTATCTATATAACATTTATAAAGTGACGAGCATATAGTGTTAGCTACCACCATCATCAGCCACCACCGCCAACCACATCTCGATTTACCTTTAATTCTCTTCTTACTGTGAATAATTGCCTTTTCATTCTGATTTTTGTGCAAGGCAATTTCTTCCTTGGACTTCTTAACACCTGATGTGCCAGTAGCTGGCAAAAGTAGTTCATGCTGATCTAACGGAGAGGTGCATGCTGACTTTCTTTTTCCTCTGCATTTTTTACCTGATGGCTTGGTAACTGTCTTCCTAGAAAAGTCATCTTCTGTGGAGTCAGTGGAAAAGCTGACTTCAGTTAATGAGAGTGGTTTCTGGGGACTTCTTGAACTTGGTTGTTCTGCGTGTTTGTCAGACACCTTAATTTCACTTTGCTTAGTTTTTTCGTTGGAAACGTTAAATTTTTTAGCAGATTTCGTACTCTTATTTTTAAAGCCTTTTTTTCTGACACCTAAATGACTCTGAATTACAGCCTCCAGTGCTACTTTCCTCTGGCAACCTGACATGTGCCGTGTTGTCCTAACGTAATATTCTGCAGGAAAGAGAAGGCCTTCAAGCACTGTGCAAGAATGTATTTGATCTTCTGTAGAAACAGGAGAAATTACTTCCAGGCTAAGATTCTTAGACTGACTTAGAAGTTCTTTTTCCAGAAGACTTTCATTTCTACCACCGAGAGCATCATTGGGAGATTTAAGAGACATCTCTGTGTGATTTTGTTCTTCTAAGTTTCGGTTTTCATTTTCCACTAAGTTATCACAAGTGAGTTCATTTATAAAACATGAATTATCTGCCTCTAAGTTAGGACTTCTAGCTGCCTGGCCACTTGTACTTCCAGCTTTGTTTACCTCTGGGTTATCTGTAGAGACAGTCATTTTTTTCTTCTGTACCTCTAAGTTTACAGGTGAAGCAGAGCTAATGTTTCTTAAGCTGTGAGTAGTAAGTTCACAGTTACTTTTAGGACACTTGTGTTCGAGGCGCTGTCCGTTACTGCTATTTGAAGGTGTAGGCAGAGGAAGAGTAGTCGCCCTGGGGAAATCATTTCCTCTAAGGAGGGCATCAACATCTCTCTGTGGTTTGGTGCTTGGTAGAATTAATACACTCCCTACATTAGTTTCTGTAACTGGTGCTGGAGAATTTGGAATGGCACATTTAGGACTTGAAAGGGGGTAAGTTCTTAGTTCAGTTACAGGTGTTCTAGGATTTTCTCTATTGATTTTTTCCTGTTCTTTTAGTCTTTTTCCAGAGAGTATGAGCGAATCAATGTCAGAGAGAGATTCTCTCTCCTGTGAAATATATGTTCTCTCCTCTTTCTTTCTTCTCCCCAGCAGCTTATTCTGCCTTTTCTTAGCATCAGGGCCATTGACCCTGAAAGGAAAATGTTCCTGATTATCATCTGATCCTTGTATGCGTGATCCTTCCACTGAGACACGTCCAGAGCTAAACGACTCAGGCTTAACGTCAAGTGAGCTGGGTGTCTTTTCTCCAGTTTCTTCATCGATATGGGTGTTGATTTGCAACGTGTCACGAGGAGATACTGTATTTTTAGGTTCTGAAGAAGAAAAATTATATAGTTAATATTTTTAAAATGAAACAAAAACTACCCCATATTTATTTTTAAATATTACATACAAATATTACTAAATATTTATTTAACATAGAGTCGATGGTATATCATTCAGGCAGATCAAAGTAAGTTTTTAATAATCTTACAAACTATAGTAATATTAAGTAAATGTAACAAAAATGGAATTGTGTTGGGAAAATGATTTTCAAACTAAACAATTATCTATTCTTAGGACTTCTCTGGTGGTCCAGTGGCTAAGAGTCTGTGCTCCCAATGTTAGAGGGCCCAGGTTTCATCCCTGGTCAGCAAACTAGATCCCACGGCTGCAACTAAAGATCCCACATGCTGCAACCAAGACCTGGTGCAGCCACATAAATTATAAATATTAAAGCAAGATTATTCTTTATTGCAATCATCTTTTCTTAGTTTTTCCTTCTTTAAAACTTTACTGAACTACAACTGACAGATAAAAATTGCACAGTTAAAGTGATGCTTTGATATATGTATACACTGTGAAATGCTGGCACAATCAAGCTAACTAACATATCCATCACTTCACATAGCTATGATTTTTTTGTGTGTGATGAGAAGACTTAAGGTCGGCTCTCTCAGCAAATTTCAAGTATATAATACAGTATTATTAACTGCTGTCACCACGCCATACATTAGCTCTCTAGGACTTATTCATTCTGCATAATTGTAACTCTTAACCCCTTGACCAACATATCCCCATTTCTCCCATATCTCACCTGATTTTTTACTTCATGTCCCTTTTTGGGCTCAAGTAAAATAGTTAAAAAAGTTAAAATAGAGAAAAAGAGCAACTAAATAAGCAATCCAAATAAAGTATAGTTTCTCACTCACAGAATGAGAGAAAATATTTACAAATCATGTATCTGATAAGGGTCCAATAGCTAGAATATATGAAGAACACTTACAACTCATCAATAAAAAGACAAATAACCTAATAAAAACAGATATTTCTCCAAAGAAGATATACAAGCACATGAAAAGATGTTCAATATCATTAGTCACTAGGAAATGCAAATCAAAACCACAATTAGATACCACTTCATATCTATCAGAACGGTTATAATTTTAAAAATAGAAAATCACAAGTATTAACAAGGATGTGGAGAGACTGAAACTCTTGTGTGTTGTGGTAGGAAAGAAAAATGGTACAGTCACTGTAGAAAACAGTTTAGTACTTCCTCAAAATTAAACACAGAGTTATCATACAACCCAGAAATTTCATTCCTAGGTACATATAGAGAGAACTGAAAATATATGTGCACACAAACAACTTGTACATGAATCTTCACAGCAGCATAAAAGCCAAAATTTATAATAGCCAAAAAGTAGAAACAACCCAAGTGTCCATTAACTGATGAATAGATATACAAACTATATCATATTATATTATGGCTCATAGCTTCATTGAGTTACACAAGCCCCTTCACCACGACAAGGTTGTGATCCATGAAGGGGAATGAAATATTATTCAACTGCAAAAAGGAATGAAGTACTGATGCACGCTTAGATGAACATATAGATGGATGAATAAAGGTTGAAAACATTATGCCAAGTGAAAGCAGAGAGTCACAAAAGACCACATATTGTATGGTTCCATCTATATGAAAGGTGCAAAACAGGAAAATCCACAGAGACAAAAAGCAGATTAGTAGTTGTCCAGGGGTTAAGGGTAGGATGGGTACAGGGTTTCTTTTTCAGGTGGTAAAAGTGTTCTGAAATTAAGACAGTGATGATGGTTATACAATCTTGATGACGATTATACAAAGGAGCAATGAACTATACACTTTAAAGAGTCTACTGTTACTCCTTATCCTCTGATTGTGACAAAAAGAACCACAGCTAGGAGATTTCCCTGGTGGTCCAGTGGTTAAGAATCTGCCTTCTAAGGCAGAGGAAGGGGGTTTGCTTCCTGGTTGGGGAACTAAGATTCCCCCACGACAGGGGACAACTAAGCCCGTGTGCCCCAACACAAATCCCGTGTGCCACAACTAAGACTCGATGCAGCCAAATAAATAAATATATTTAAAAAGAGAATCACAGGCAAATTTACATGGGAAATGAGTAATAAAGTGTAAGAGAATGGGTTAGCTTTACCTGCGTGGGTTAGTTGTGTTGAAACTTCTTGCTGGAGTGAGGAATCTTGTTCTTCCACTGTTCTCCTAAGAGAATTTTTAAACTTCTCGGCTCTTTGGGCACGCTAAAGAAAACAAAAGCAACTCAAAAAACAACTTTATAAAAAAAAAATAAATTTTTGTTAACAGCTTAAATAAAGAGCTGTCTTTATATACTTTGTGGCATTAACACCAAGTTGAGAGAATATGATTTTACTTACTTGAAGGCGGGCCAATGTCTTGGTGTATTCCCTTTTCAGGAATGCTAATTTTTCTTTCAACTGGAAGAGGAAAAACACCAAACAAAACTGAGCAGGTGGGAAAGAAGGCATTAGAGAGAAGGGATGCAGGGCCTATTGGATACCAGTGTGCAGTGGTCAGCAGGTCCCTCAGCTGGAGGTGGGGAGGAAGCGGCACTGCCTTACTCTACTTTTAGTTCTCACAAAACATCAAGTTCTCTAATGCATCTCTGCATAACTTGTTCCTATCACCTGGAGCAACTTTCCCCAACTTACTTTGCTAATTCCTACTGATTCCTGAAGCCTTGGCTTAGATTTTTATTTCTCTGAGGAAAACTTGTAGGGAAGTTTCTAAACTTCTAAGTCCTTCTCCAAATCCAAGTTAGGATTCCACCTCTCCTCTGTGCTTGCTTTATCACAGTACTTACTATACATACTGTCTGTTCACTTCTCTGTTTCCTCCTACCTCACTGTGAGATCCTTGAGGGTAGCAGGGGCTATCATCCTCAGACAGTCATTCAACTTATGAGTCAGTTATTGATCCAGGTATCTCCAGCACCAAGAACAATAACTGATGCCCACTATGTCGGTAATAGTTCCAGGTGCTACATCTACAGAGGGGTCAAGGCCACTGCTTGTGGGCAGCTTACATACAGTGAGGGATACAGATAGTAAGAAAACAAACAGATAAGATGATCTCATGTGGTAATCAATACCTAGACAAACAGAGTGATGGGAGGGTGTCTGGGATGCAGGAGAATGGAATACTTTAGAGACAGTGGCCAGGGAAGCATTTCTGAGGAATACCATATGAGCTCCAACCTGATGGAGGAAAGAGCTAGCTTTGGAAAGATCAGAGGGAAGGCAATTAGTCCAAGATCACACAATTTAAAACCAGCACGACTCAAACCATGCAGTCTGGCTCTAGGGTCTGTGCTTGTAACCTCTTCTCACAGCTTCGTACTTATCACCACCCTTATCACCATCTGAGAATTACCTTGTTGATTTGTAAATGAACTTTTCCACCACCACTGCAAGGCAGGCTGGGAGGAGAGGACGGATGAGTTATGGTGAATGAAGAGTTTTAGCACCACGCTTGGAAGAGCCAGTGCAAGATACATTCACGTTAATAACATCTGTCACTTCCCTGGTGGCTCCGTGGCTAAGACTTTGCCATCCCGATGCAGCAGGCTGGGTTCCACCCCGGTCAGGTAACTAGATCCCACATGCCTCAAGGAACATAGAAGATCCCATGTGCCACAACTAAGAGGGGGGCAGCCAAATAAACAAATATTTTTTGAAAACCACAACAACATCTGCTGGCACAAGCACAAGGAGGCATATATAAGAACAGTCAGAGCAGCACTGTCGTAGAAAGAAAACCTGCAAACAAAAGGCTCTCAGCAGAGAAACATGTAAAGAAAAGATGCCACTTCCATTTGTAGGGTATTATACAGAATTTAAAAAACAATTTAAAAAAAGGTAAGTAAACATGATGCGGGGTCCATCCCTCGGTTGGGAAGATAGATCTCCTGGAGGAGGGCCTGGCAACCTACTCCAGTATTATTGCCAGAAAACTTCCATGGAAAGAGGAGACTGGAGGGCTACAGTCCAGGGGGTCGCAAAGAGTCGGACACGACAGAAGCGACTGAGCAGAAGCAGGAGCAAACAAGGACTCATGTGGATTTTAAACACGGAGAAGCAAAACGGAAGTTGCAGAACCATCTAGATCATACCATTTATGAACATTCACCTTCCCCCAAAATACATAATTACTCTTTGGTGATTAAGAGAATACAAATACGCCCCTCCACACCTCCACCACCCGCCCAACATGCACACACAGGCACACAAAAATATCTATAGTCCAGATGGTTGAGAGATTTACTTAACGGGGCGGGGTGGGAGAAGCCAAAACTGAGAGTGTGCAGGGTGGGGTGGGGAAGATGTCAAAGGGGACCTTAGCTTTATCTACAGTTTTACATTTTGTACTTTTGCATTTCTGCTGTAAAGAAAATTTGTTCTTTAAACGCCACCAAGGGAGCACGGCGCTCTCCCACACTTTCACTTCCTGTGCCCCCTCAATCCAGATAAAAGCGTAGGTTAGAGGTCACTGCCGCCCTTGGACGGTCGAAGGAAGCAAAGACAAGCCTAAAATCCTGGGATAGGGGGTCAAAATCTGAGTCAACCCTTCCCGCATCCCCGGCACCTTTTCCTTCTCTTCACAGCTGAGGGTTTTCCCAGGAGGCTCTTCCATCTGGCCGGCGGCCAACAAAAAGAGCATTCGTCGCTGGCCCCAGGCCTGCGGACGAAAACAGCCCGGCTGGCCCTGGGCCCCAAGGCACCCCGGGGAAGGTTTGGGGAGCCCGGGAGTACGACAACACAGGGCCAGATAGCCCACGCCTGACGGGCGCGCCAACAAACCTGGCCAATCACAGCCGCCGCTCGGCCTGCGCACGCGCAGTCGGAGACGGCAGAGCAATGGAGTGAGGCCGCCTAGCGGAGAACCGAACTATGGATGATAACCCCGGCCTCCCAGAGCGGAAGTGGTGGAGCCGCCGGAAGTTGCCTGAGTTCCAGTCAGAAAGACGGGCGGACGGACTTTGACAGGAGCCAGAGCCGCGCCTAGGAGTTGGTGGTCATGGAGTTGGGCGAGCTGCTCTACAATAAGTCCGAGTACATCGAAACGGTGCGCGTGTCCAGACATCTGCCCTCCCCTCTCCAAGCCTGCGTTCTCTGAGGCCTCCGTCCTGTCTCTGCCCTACCCCTGGTCCTTTCGGCGTTAGTTCGAGATTACCTAATGAGAGTTCCTGTATAGTCTGGTTTTGTTATTTATTCCTTGCATGGCCAGTTTAGGCTTTTTTTTTTTAATCTATTCCTGATTTCCTCGTAGAGATAAAATGCCTTCCAGAAAGCAGGACAAGTCTCATTCATTCTGATATTGATTACAGCTCTGGGCTTCAGGCCTTGTAAAAAAAAAATTTTTTTTTAAATTTTTTTTGGTTAAACTAATGTGTGGTGATTTATTACTATGTGCTGAGGACTGTTATTCGTTTTTAATAGTCAATACATGATGTATGTAAATTGCTCGAAACGGGTTTAGTGCTCAATCAGCATTACTCTTATTTTTTCATTGAAATCTCACAACTCTGATATTGGTAAAGTCATTATCCTGGTTTTAGATCTGTAAAACTGAAGTATAGAAATGAGACTAAATTCATGTCTGCTGCTGCTAGCCTATGTATGTAGCACATACAACTTCTGGATCTGTTCCTTGAATCCCTAGTTTCCTGATTCATCTTGCATTTTTGATATTCTGGACTCATTCCATTGCAGACCTCACCCATCTCAAGTCCTGTTCTCTGCAATATGAGCTTTCTTGGTGGAAATTTGTAGCCTAGAATCCACTGATTTTGCTCACCTCTGTTTTCTTTCAGGCATCTGGGAACAAAGTTAGTCGCCAGTCTGTATTGTGTGGAAGTCAGAACATTGTTCTTAATGGCAAGGTAAGGGACAGAGTCAGCCCCAAGGTGCATATTTCTGCTTTCTTTCCACTCATTATCAAATCAGCAAGGCAGATGAAATGTTGCCATGTCTCCTATTTATTGATGTACATTCTAAAATTCTGTTTTAAAAAGAATTCTCCAACTTGGATTTATTGGATACAAAAAAAGATTCAATAAAGGGAGGCAGCAGAAAGCCTTTTTCCTGTTATTCCAGGAACAAAATACAATGGCACCCAGAACTGAAATTATTATATAGTATTGTGTGTTCTACGTTACAGGACACAAAACATAAATTTTAGTGTAAAAACTAAAGTGATACTGATATAATTATCCATTTACTAATTAATGGTTCATTATTAATCAAAACTCTTAATGTGAGAATTAGGAAAGATAACTGAAATATGAAATCCTTTTGAAAAATGGAATGTGAAAGGCTTAGAACACTTAAGAACCAGAGAAAATATCAAGGTATATTTGAGCTTGACAAAAACTGAAGTCCATAGTTTCTTCCTGCTGTTAGGAACACTCAATTTGCCTTGAAATATTAAATCTTTAACTTCTAGAGGTAAAATAATTTCATTGTAGTCAAAAGATCACAGATATTTTCAGTAAAGACACAATTACTGTCTCTATTACTGTCTCTATACCAGGAGATTTAATGGAAATATAGTTTAGTAGTTAAATATAATTAATAATTATAGATGCACTGTTTCTGCACCAAATTAGAAAATTGAATTCACTCCATCTGACTCATTAGCAAGTATGTGGAGTTTTAAGTATACAATTCATTGACATTGATTACAGTCACAGTGTTCTGCAGTCATCACCACTCGATCTATTTCTAGAATTTTTTCATCACCAAACAAAAACTCTGTAAGGAACAGCTCCTATTCCCTTCTCCCAGGCCCTGGTAACCTCAATCCACTTTCTGTCTCTATGAATGTGCCTATTCTAGATATGTCATTTAAGTGGAATTATATAATACTTGTCATTCTTTGGGCTGGCTTATCGCACTTAGTACTATATTTTAAAGATGCATCCATGTTTTAGCATGTATAAGAATTTTATTCTTTTGATGACTGAATAATATTCCATTGTGTCTATGTACATTTTATCTATTCATCTGTTGATGAACGTTTGGATTGTTTCTACCATCCTGCTTTTGTGAGTAATGCTGCCATGAACATTGGCATGCAAAGATCTATTTGAGTTGCTGTTTTCAATTATTTTTGTCTATACCTAGAGGTGAGGTGGCTGGGTCATATGGTAGTTCCATTTTTTAGCTTTCTGAAGAACTGTCAAGTTGCACCATTTTACAATCCCATGGCAATGCAAGAGAGTACCAATTTCTCCATATCCTCACAAACATGTTATTTTCTCTCTTTCTTGGATTTGAGTATGAAAGGTATTTCATTGTGTTTTTTTTTAATTCATTTTTTATTGGTGTATCGTTGATTTACAATGTTGTATTAATTTATGCTGTACATCAAAGTGAATCAGCCATACGTATACATATATCCATTTTCTTCTAGACTCCATTCCTGTATAGGTCATTACAGAGCACTGAATAGAGTTCCCTGGGCTATAGAGTATGTTCTTATTAGTTATCTTTTATATACAGTAGTGTGATTTGCATTTCCCTAATGTCTACTGATGATGTGCATCTTTTATCTGATTGGTCATTTGCACATCTGAGGGCAAAAGTCTATTCAGTCCTTTGACCATTTTAAAACTGTGTTGCCTTTTTGTTGTTAAGTTGTATTTTTTTATATGTTCTCCATATTAAATCTTTGTCAGATCTATGATTGCAAATATTTTCTACCATTCTGTAGATTGTCTTTACTTTCTTGATAATGTTCTTTGATGCACAAGAGTTTTTCATTTTGATGAAGCCCAGTTTATCTATTTTTTTCTTTTGTTGCTTAAGTTTTTGATGTCATATATCTAAAAATCCTTACCAAACCCAAGATCATGAAGATTTACTCCTGTGATTTCTTCTAAGAGTTTGTGATTTTAACACTTTTATTGAAATGGTCTCGATTCATTATAAGCTAATTTTTTGTTTGAATTAAACTTAATTAATTTTTGCATATAATGTGAAATTGGATCCTATTTAATTAATTCTTAGTGTGTGGAAATTTACTTGTCCCAGCACCATTTGTTGAAGAGATTGTTCTTTCCCCATTGAATGGTCTAGTCATCCTTACAGAAAATCATCTGTACTTAATCATTACTGTAGCCTTGTAGAAAATTTTATAATCAGGAAAGATGAGTCTTCCTTTCAAGATTGTTTTGGTTATCTTGGATCTTCTATTTCTTTTGTGAAAGGTGTTTTATTTGGCAATATTTGGTGCACACAGGAGACTGATGTGTGATATATATGTTATGAAGCATAAAAATTGCATCAACATCATGAACCCACCACCCAGCTGAATAACTGGAACATAATCAATGCATAATAATACAGTACAACCTGAAGTTTCTCTCTTATTTCTTTCCTCCTTCCAAGAGGATAGCGCTATTCTGAATTTTTTGTCTTATAAATTCTTTATTTTTCAAAAACTTTTTTTTTGCCATATACATGCATGCATGTGTGCTAAGTCACTTTAGTCGTGTCCAACTCTTTGTGACACTATGGCCTGTAGCACACCTGGCTCCTCTGTCCATGGGATTCTCCAGGCAAGAATGCTGGAGTGATCCCTCCATGGGATCTTCCTGACCCAGGGATCAAACCTGCGTCTCTTATGTCTCCTGCATTGGCAGCTGGGTTCTTTACTACTAGCACCACCTGGGAAGCCCCACCATGTACATACGTATTTCTAAATAATATATTTTGTTCAGCTGTACTTGGTTTTCTGTGACTTACTATTATTACACTCAATTATTGTAATGATAACAATAGGAGACATACATTACACTTACTAAGTAACATTGTTCTCAACTCCTGTTTCTAAGATTCATTGTGATTTATGCATTTTCACTGTTGTGTACAATTCCATTTATCCCCTCTTCTATGGGTGGATAGTTATTTTGTTTCCAGCATTTTGTTATTATGAACAATCTGTTTTGTTTTGTTTTTCCCCAGCCCCTGTCCCTTTCAGAACTTTGACATTTCTGTTTTCCTAAGCCCTTATATCAGGTGTCCCAGTGCCTGCAGGGAGAAACAGGGTTTGTATGAGTAAAGAGGACTAGTATAAACCAGAGAGAGCGGTGGGGCCTGGTGAATTGGAGAATGCAGGACCTAGCTAAGCTCAAGTGGATTGTTGTTGCCACATGGGAATGCAGACATATACTTCCAGAGCTTCTAACTGTCCCACACTGGAAGTCTGGATTTTAAAAAAAATGTAAAATACCCTACTATTTAAATAGCCTCTAACTTAAATGATAAAAGTGACTGAAGGGGTAAACAAAATGGTTTCTAGATGCAACCTTAGATCTCCAGCTTGCCACCTCTGCCTTGTCCTTGTTGAGTTCAGTGAACTCTGCTTTAGCACTGTTTTCCTCCCTTTAAGGTCTTTTAAGGCACTTCTTTCATTTTAACACCCTGTTGCCCCTGTTTTTCATCTGACTTCTCTTTAGCTCCATTCTTCTGAGATAGGAACCAGAATTTGAATTCCTCTTGCTCAATCTCTTTGACCATCTGTGATATCATTTCCTTCTTATGTTTTTTTGTATTTGCTTCTTCAGTGTGAATGTAATTTAGGCTGACTGAGGGACTTATATGGATTTTCTTTATTTCCAAATTAAGACTGTTGTCTTTATTTAAAACACAATGAAACAATAACAGCCATTACCAGATACTCAGAACTCTTGATATTCTGTTTTCTTCTAAAAGAAAAAAAAGTCATTTTCTCTGATTGTAGATGGAAACATAAGCAGAAAACAATGATTGAAGTAAATTAAAAATCTTAGATGAAAGAATTATGTACTAGAAATAGACATCTCTCTAAGGTTGAAGAAGAGAGCTTTTTTTTTTTTTAAAGAAGATAGCTTTTAAAACCAAGAGAGGAATTCCCTAGGAGACGAGTGGTGGTGGCGGTGGTTGTTCAGTCGCCCCATTGTGTTTGACTCTTTGCGACCCCATGGACTGTAGCACGCCAGATCCCCGTCCCTCACCATCTCCTGAAGTTTGCCCAAGTTCATGATCATTGCATCAGTGATGCCATCCAGCCATCTCATCCTCTGACACCCTCTTCTCCTGCCCTCAATCTTTCCCAGCATCAGGGACTTTTCCAGTGAGTCAGCTGTTCACATCAGGTGGCCAAAATACTGGAGCTTTAGCTTCGGCATCAGTCCTTCCCATGAGTATTTAGGGTTGATTTCCCTTAAGATTGACCGGTTTGGTCTCCTTGCTATCCAAGGGACTCTCAGGAGTCTTCTCCAGAACCACAGTTCAAAGACATCAATTCTTTGGTGCTCTGCCTTCTTTACTGTCCAGCTGTCACATCCATAGGTGACCACTGCAAAAGACCATAGCCTCGACTATATGGACCTTTGTCAGCAGAGTAATGTCTCTGCTTTTCAACACACTGTCTAGGTTTGTCATAGCTTTCCTGCTGACAAGCGGTCGTCTTCTGATTTCAGTCACCATCCTCAGTGATTTGGGAGCCCAAGAAGAGGAAATCTGTCACTACTTTCACCTTTTCACCTTCTATTTGTCAGGCAGTAATGGGGCCAGATGCCATGGTCTTAGTTTTTTTTAATATTTAGCTTTAAGCCAGCTCTTTCACTTTCCTCCTTCACGCTCATCAAGAGGTTCTTTAGCCTCTTCACTTTCTGCCATTAGACTAGTATCATCCACACGTCTGAGGTTGTTGATATTTCTCTCAGCAGTCTTATTTCTAGCTTGTTACTCATCCAACCCAGTATTTCTCATGATGTGTTCAGCGTATAGGTTAAGGAAACAGGGTGACAGCAGACAGCCCTGTCGTACTTATTTCTCAATCCTGAACCAATCACTTGTTCCTTATTGGGTTCTAATTGTTGCTTCTTGATCTGCATACAGGTTTTTCATGAGACTAATCAGATGGTCTGGTATTCCCATGCTTTCCACAGTTTGTTATGATCTGCACAGTTAAAGGCTTTAGCATAGTTAATGAAACAGAGGTAGATGTTTTTCTGGAATTCCCTTGCTTTCTCAATGATCCAGTGAATGTTGGCAACTTGGTCTCTGGTTCCTCTGCCTTTTCTAAACCCAGTTTGAACATCTGGAAGTTCTTGGTTCACATGATGCTGAAGCCTAGCAGGCACAGTTTTAAGTATGACCTTACTATCGTGGGAGATGGGTGCAATTGTCCGATGGTTAGAACATTCTTTAGTACTACCTTTCTTGGGAATTGGGATGAGGATTGACCTTTTCCAGTCCTGTGGCCATTGCTGGGTCTTCCAGATTTGCTGACGTATTGAGTGCAACACTTGGAAGGAAAGTTATGACCAACCTAGACGGCATATTGAAAAGCAGAGACATTACTTTGTCAACAAAGGTCCGTCTACTCAAGGCTATGCTTTTTCCAGTGGTCATGTATGGATATGAGAGTTGAACTATAAAGAAAGCTGAATGCCGAAGAATTGATGCTTTTGAACTGTAGTGTTGGAGAAGACTCTTGAGAGTCCCTTGGACTGCAAGGAGATCCAACCAGTCCATCCTAAAGGAGATCAGTCTTGGGTGTTCATTGGAAGGACTGATGCTGAAGCTGAAACTCCAATACTTTGGCCACCTGATGCAGAGCCGACTCATTTGAAAAGACCCTGATGCTGGGAAGGATTGAAGGCAGGAGGAGAAGGGGACGACAGAGAATGAGATGGCTGGATGGCATCACTGACTCCATGGACATGGGTTTGGGTGGACTCCGGGAGTTGGTGATGGACAAGGAGGCCTGGCGTGCTGCGGTTCATGGGGTCTCAAAGAGTCAGACATGACTGAGCGACTGAACTGAACTGAGTGCAACACTTTGGTATCATCACCTTTAGGGTTTTGAATAGCTCTACTGGAATTCCATCGCATCCACAGCTTTATTAACAGCAGTGCTTCCTAAAGCCCGCTTGACTTCACACTCGAGAATATTTGGCTCTGGGTGACTGAGCACATCGTCGTAGTTATCAGGTTCATTAAGATCTTTTTTGTACAGTTCTTCCATGTATTCTTTCCATCTGCTCTTGATCTCTTCAGCATCTACTAGGTCTCTACCATTTCTGTCCTTTATTGTGCCTGTCTTTGGGCAAAATAGTCCCTTGATATTTCTGATTTTCCTGAGGAGATCGCTAGTCTTTCCCCTTCAGTTGTTTTCCTCTTATTTTTATGCACTGTTCATTGAAGAAGGCCTTCTTGTCTCTCCTTGTTATTCTTTGGAACTCTGTGTTTAATTGGATGTACGTTTTCCTTTCTCCCTTGCTTTTCACTTCTTTCTTCAGCTATTTGTAAAGCCTCCTCAGATAACCTCTTTGCCTTCTTGCCTTTTTTTCCTTTGGGATGGTTTTGTTCACTGCCTCCTGTGCAGTATTACGAACTTTGTCCATAGTCCTTCAGGCACACTGTTTCCTAGATCTAATCCCTTGAATCTGTTTGTCACTTCCACTGCATATTCATTGGGGATTTGATTTAAGTCATACCTGGCTGGCCTAGTGGTTTTCCACACTCTCTTTAGTTTAAGCCTGAATTTTGCTGTGAGAAGCTGATGATCTGAGCCACAGTCAGCTCTAGGTCTTGTTTTTGCTGACTTTATATAGCTTCTCCCTCTTTGGCTACAAAAAAAAACGTAATCAGTTTGATTTTGGTATTGACTATTTGGTGATATCCATGTGTAATGTCATCTCTTGTATTGTTGGATAAGGCTGCTTCCTGTAACCAGTGCATTCTCTTAGTAGAATTCAGTTAGCCTTTGCCCTGCTTCATTCTGTATTCCAAAGCCAAATTTGCCTGTTACTCTGGGTATCTCTTGACTTCCTACTTTTGCGTCCCAATCCCCATTGATGAATAGAACATCTTTTACTTGATGTTAGTTTTAGGAGGTCTTCATAGAACTGATTAATTTACGATTCTTCGGCATTGGTGGTAGGGGCATAGATTTGAATTACTGTTGAATGACTTGCCTTGGAAATGAACCAAGATCATTCTGTCATTTTTGAGGTTGCACCCAAGTACTGCATTTTTGACTCTTTTGTTGATTATGAAGGCTACTCCATTTTTTCTAAGGGATTCTTGTCCACAGTAGTAGATATAATGGTCATCTGAATTAAATTCGCCCTTTCCAGTCCATTTTAGTTCACTGATTCCTAAGATGTCTATGTTTGTTCTTATCATCTCCTGCCTGACCATGTCCAGTTTACCTTGATTCATAGGCCTAATGTTCCAGGTTCCTATGCAGCATTGGATTTTGCTTTCGTCACCAGACACATCCACAACTGAGCATTGTTTCCGCTTTGGCCCAGTGGCTTCATTATTTCTGGTACTTGTCTTCCAGTCTTTTCCAGTAGCAAATTGGACACCTTCCAATGTGGGGGACTCATCTTTCAGTGTTACATCTTTTTGTCTTTTTAGACAGTTCATGAGGTATAAACGGCAGGTATACTGGAGTGGTTTGCCATCCCTCCAATGGATCACATTTTGTCAGAACTCTCCACTATGACCCTGCTGTCTTGGGTGGCCCTACATGGCATGGCTCATAGCTTCATTGGGTTACACAAGCCCCTTGACCATGACAAGGCAGTGATCCGTGAAGAAGGGACCAGTGGTCAGGACTCAGCATTTTCACTACTGGGGCCAGGGTTCAGTGCCTGGTCAGGGAACTAGTATCCCACAAGCTGTGAGGCTTGACCAAAAAGAAGCAAAAACCAAGAGGAACTGTAGTACTTTACAATCAGCAGCAGATGTGAAAGTTTCTTTTTACCGATAGGGGTTTTATGGGCTGAACATATGCAGGTCAGATTGGTTAGCTCTTTCAGGTGTGAGTGCATTTCTTTTTTAGTATCTTCTCAGAGCCTGGTGTTCTGGCCAGTGATTTATCTAAATTCACATATATTTGAGGTGTTTCCATCTACCTCTGTACCCTGACCTTCTATCTTGGGCCCCAGACCTTTATTCACAGCTGCCTGTTGGTCATCCCATAGGACCCTCAAACTCCACATTTCAAAATTGAGTTTATCATCAAATCCCCAGAATTGCTCACCTCATCCTAGATTCTCTTTTTCTTGCCCAACATCTGAACAATGACCAAGTCATATAGAATCTCTTTTTTTTCTTTTTAAATATTTTATAATGGAATATTAAAAATAATTTTTAATTAGGTATATTATGTACAATAAAATGTACCCATTTTAAATATGCAGTTGGATGAGTTTTGGCTGATGTGGACATCTCAGCAACTAGTACCACAGTCATGATACAAAATATCCCCATCACTCTAATTCTTCTGCCTTTCTGCAGTCAAGCCACCTGGGTAACCTGTGTAAAACTAATATAGGTTAATTTTTCATTTTCTAGAGTTTCCTATAATTGGAATCATGTACTATTTTGGGAGTCAGGCTTCTTTCACTCAGCATAATGTTTTTGAGATTTATCCATGTCATTGGATATATTCAGGGATTAGTATTGGGTTGGCCAACAAGTTCATTTGGGTTCTTCTGTTACATCCTATGGGAAAACCCAAATGAACTTATTGGCTGACCCAATAGTTGGTTATTTTTAAACTTTTTTTTTTTTGCTGCGCCGTATGGCTTGTAGGATAGGCCACAGCAATGAAAACCTGGAATCCTAACTACTACCACCAAGGAACTCCCTCATTACTTTGTATAGATGAGCAGTGTTATTTGGAACTTTGGGACAGTAGAGAAAACACAAAATGAGTCCCTATGTGTTTATTCGCCGGCTTCTACAGTTAGCGGTGTTCTGGCGTTCTTCCTTCGTCTCTATACTCACATGCCAAATTCAAACCAGTTTCGGAGTGGAATATTTTGAAGCAAATTGCAAGTATAATTTTGTTGTTGTTGTTCAGTTGCTAAGTCACGTCCAACTCTTTGCGACCCCATGGACTGCAGCACTCCAGGCCTCTCTATCCCTAAGCATCTCCCAGAGTTCATCCAAGTTTATGTCCATTGAATCGGTGCTGCTATCCAACCATCTCATCCTCGCCTGCCCTCTTCTCCTTTTGCCTTCAGTCTTTCCCAGCATCAGGGTCTTTTCCAGTGAGTTGGCTCTGCTTCCTGAGTAATATTTCTAAAATGAAGATTCAGTTGTGTTAATCCTTTGCTTAAAATCTTTCATTGATTTCTTATATCCTCTATGGAAAAGAAGTCTAAACTTCTATAATCAGCATACATAATTCCTCATGATCTGGTCCTTGCTTACTTTCTCAGCTGTAACCCCAGCCACATGCACTCTTTTTAGATTTTTTACTTATTTATTTTATTTTTTGGTTGTGGTGAGTCTTCACTGCTGACGTGGGCTTTCGCTAGTTGTAACGAGTGGGGACCACTTTCTGGTTGTGGTACGTGGGCTTCTCATTTCAGTGGCTTCTCCAGTTGCGGAGCACAGGCTCTAGGCGTGTGGGCTCAGTAGTTGTGGCTTGTGGACTCTAGAGTGCTGCTTGCTCAGTAGTTGTATCACATGGGCTTAGTTGCTCTGCAGCATGTGGGATCTTTCTGGAGCAGAGAATGAACCAGTGTCCTTTGTACTTCAAGGTGGATTCTTAACCACTGGACCACCAGGGAAGCCTCTCATGCACTTTTTAACCTCATTTATTCAACAGACACTTCAAGAATGCCTGCTGCTGCTAAGTCGCTTCAGTTGTGTCCGACTCTGTGCGACCCCATAGACGGCAGTCCACCAGGCTCCCCCGTCCCTGGGATTCTCCAGGCAAGAACACTGGAGTGGGTTGCCATTTCCTCCTCCAATGCATGAAAGTGAAAAGTGAAAGTGAAGTTGCTCAGTCGTGTCCGACTTCGCAACCCCATGGACTGCAGCCTACCAGGCTCCTCCATCCATGGGATTATTTAGGCAAAAGTACTGGAGTGGGGTGCCATTGCCTTCTCCTACTCTTTACCAAATATGGGGCATTAATTCCCCCCAATTTCTGGGGGAAATTAATAATCCCCCCATAATTAATTAATTATGTTATTCAGTCCCTCCTGGCAATGTCTAGGGAAGCCATGTGTCACATCCTGAAGTGAAGCATTTAATCTGAGTCCAGAAATTGGGAAAGGAAAAAGAACGTCAGTGGATTCACCCTGAGAACATGAAGCTGGAGGCAGTGAGTAGTGTTAGGAGATTAGACAAAGATGGGGGCAGCTGTGATTCTCCCTGGGCAAACAGCCAAGACAGGAGGGCAGGTGGAATGAGTGCATCTGAGAAGGTGCATAGACCAGGTCTGCTGTAGGTATTCTCAACAAATGTTTGTCCATCCATTGAATCCTATTCATGGAAATTATAAGGGCAAAGCTTGTGATGTACTGTGAACATCTTGGAAAAACAGTCAACATTATGAAGGCAATTCTCTTCACGTTAAAAAGTTTTCCCTTTTGACAGAACATGTGATTCAGTGGAGTATAGCATAACTCTCAGTGTCTTGTTTCCTACTCTTTTGTTATGTTTTAGGCTATGTAAAATATGCTTTGTTTCCTCTTTGACCCCTCACTCCTAGAGCAATGGAAATAAAAACAAAAATAAGCAAATGAAACCTAATTAAACTTAACAGCTTCTGCACAGCAAAGGAAACTGTAAACAAGATAAAAAGACAACCCTCAGAATGGGAGAAAATAATTGCAACCAAAGCAACTGACAGAAGATTTATTTCCAAAATATACAACCAGCTCGTGCAGCTCACTATCAGAAAAACAACCCAATCAAAATATGGGGCGAAAGACCTAAACAGACATTCCTGCAAAGAAGACACACAGATGGCCAACAAACAGAAGGAAAGATGCTCAACATCATTCATTATTGTTGTTATTGTTGTTCAGTCACCAAGTTGTATCCAGTTCTTTGCAACCCCATGATCTGTAGCATGCCAGGCCTCTTTGGCCATCACTCTCTCCCTCAGTTTGCTCAAACTTATGTCCATTGAGTTAGTGATGCCATCCAACTATCTCATCCTCTGTTGCCTCCTCCTCCTCTTGCTGTCAATCCTTCCCAGCATCAAGGTCTTTTCTAATGAGTCCGCTGTTCGCATCAAGTGGCCAAAGTACTGGGGCTTCAGCATCAGTCCTTCCAATAAATACTTAGAATTTATTTCCTTTAGGATTGACTGATTTGATCTTCTTGCTGTCCAGTTGAATCTCAAGAGTCTTCTGCAACATCACAGTTGAAAAACATCAGTTCTTTGGTGCTCAGCCTTCTTTATGGTCCAACTCTCATATCCATAGATGACTACTGGAAAAACCATAGCTTTGACTATACAGATCTTGTCGGCAAAGTGATGTCTCTGCTTTTTAATACACTGTCTAGTTTGTCATAGATTTTCTTCCAAGGAGCAAGTGTCTTTTAGTTTCACTGTCCACAGTAATTTTGGAGCCCAAGCCACTTTCCCCCCCATCTATTTGCCATGAAGTGATGCGACTGGATGCTATGATCTTCTTTTTTAAAATGTTGAGTTTTAAGCCAGCTTTTGCAGTCCTCTTTCACCTTCATCAAGAGGTGCTTTAGTTTCTCTTTGTTTTCTGCCATTAAAGTGGTATCAACTGCATATCTGAGGTTGCTAATTTAACTCTCAGCAATCTTGATTCCAGCTTGTAAGTAATCCAGCCTGGCATTTCGCATGATGTACTCTGCATATAAGTTAAATAAGCAGGGTGACAGTATACAGCCTTTACGTACTCCTTTCCCACTTTGGAACCAGTCTGTTGTTCCATGTCCGGATCCAACTATTGCTTCTTGACCTATATGCAGGTTTCTCAGGAGGCAAGTAAGGTGGTCTGGTATTCCTATCTCTTGAAGAATTTTCGAGTTTGTTGTGATCCACATAGTCAAAGGCTTTGGTGTAGTCAATAAAGCAGAAGTAGATGCTCTTTGGAATTCCCTTGCTTTTTCTATGAGTCACGGATGTTGAAAATTTGATCTCTGGTTCTTCTGTGTTTTCTAAATCCAGCTTGTACATCTCGAAGTTCTCGGTTCACATACTGCTGAAGCATAGCTTGAAGGATTTTGAGCCTAATCTTGCTGACGTGTGAAAATGAATGCAATTGTATGATAATTTGAACTTTGTTTGGCTTTGCCTTTCTTTGAGATTGGAATGAAAACAGACCTTTTCCAGTCCTGTGGCCACTGCCGAATTTTCCAAATTTGTTAACATATTGAGTGCAGTACTTGAACAGCATCATCTTTTAGAATTTTAAACAGCTCAACTGGAATTCCATCACCTCCACTAGCTTTGTTGGTAGTTAATGCTTCCTAAGGCCCACTTGACTTCACACTCCAGGATGAGTGACCACACTATCATGATTATCCAGGTCACTAAGGCCTTTTTTGTACAGTTCTTCTGTGTATTCTTGCCCCCTGTTCTTAATCTCTTCTGCTTTTGTTAGGTCTTTGCCATTTCTGTTGTTTATTGTGCCCATCTTTCCAGGAAATGTTCCATTGTTATCTCCAGTTTTCTTGAAGCGATCTCTAGTCTTTCCCATTCTATTGTTTTCCTCTATTTCTTTGCACTGTTTGCTTAAGAAAGCTTTCTCATCTCTCCTAGCTATTCTCTGGAACTCTGCCTTCAGTTGGGTGTATTTTTCCTTTTCTCCTTTGCCTTTTACCTCTCTTCTTTTCTCAGCTATTTGTAAGACCTCCTCAGACAACCACTTTGCCTTCTTGCATTTCTTTTTCTTGGGGACGGTTTTGGTCACCACCTCATGTACAGTGTTACAAACCTCCATCCATAGTTCTTCAGGTACTCTGTTTACCAGATCTAATCCTTTGAACCTATTCATCACCTCCACTGTATAATCATAAGGAATTTGATAAAGGTCATACCTGAATGGCCTGGTGGTTTTCCCTATTTTCTTCAACTTGAGCCTGAATTTTGTAGTAAGGAGCTGATGATCCGAGCCACAGTCAGCTCCAGGTCTTATTTTTGCTGACTGTACAGAGCTTCTCCGGCTTGCAACTTCAGCTGCAAAGAATATAATCAGTCTGACTTCGGTACTGACCATCATCTGGTGATGTCCATGTGTAGAGTCATCTCTTGTATTGTTGGAAGAGGGTGTTTGCTATGAGCAGTGCCTTCTCTTGGAAAAATTCTGTTAATCGTTGCCCTGTTTCATTTTGTATTACAAAGCCAAACTTGCCTGTTAATCCAGGTATCTCTTGGTTTCCTAGTTTTGCATTCCAGTCCTCTGTAATGAACAGGACATCATTTTGGTGTTAGTTCTAGAAGATGTTGTAGATCTTCATAGAACTGTTCAACTTCAGCTTCTTTGGCATAGTGATTGGGGCATAGACTTGGATTACTGTAATGCTGGATGTAAACACAATGAAAAGGCAAAAAGACATGACACCAGAAGGTGAGCTCCCCACGTTGGCAGATGTCCAGTGTGCTACTAGGGAAGAGCAGAGGAACAGCTCTATAAAGAATGAAGGGGCTGGGCCAAAGTGGAAACAGTGCTAAGATGTGGATGGGCCTGGTGCTGAAAGTGAAGTCCAGTGCTGTAAAGAACAATATTGCATAGAAACTTGGAATGTTAGGTCCATGAATCAAGATAAATTGGTCAAGCGGGAGATAGCGAGTGAACACTGACATTTTAGGAATCACTGAACTAAAATGAATAGGAATTGGTGAATTTAATTCAGATGACCATTGTATCTACTACTGTGGGCAAGAATCCCTTAGAAGAAATGGATTACCCCCTCATAGTCAACAAAAGAGTCTGAAATGCAGTACTTGGAGGCAGTCTCAAAAACAACAGAATGATCTCTGTTTGTCTCCAAGCAAACCATTCATTATTAGAGAACTGCAAATCAAAACAACACTGAAGTATCACCTCACACCAGTCAGAATGGCCATCATCCAAAAATCTACAAACAATAAATGTTGGAAAGGATGTGGGAAAAAGGAATCCCTCTTGCACTGTTGGTGGGAAAATAAAATGATACAGCCATTATGGAAAACAACATGGAAGTTCCTTTAAAAGCTAGGAATAAAACTGTCATATGACCCAGCAATCCACTTTGGCATGTACCTTGAGAAAACCATAATTCAAAAAGACACATGTATCCCAGTTTTCATTGTAGCACTGTTTACAATAGCCAGGACATGGAAGCAACCTGGATGTCCATCAACAGATGAATGGATAAAGAAGTTGTGGTATATATTTATATAATGGAATATTACTCAGCTATAAAAAGGAGCAAAATTGAGTCAGTTGTAGTGAGATGGATGAACCTAGATTCTGTCATACAGAGTGAAGTAAGTCAGAAAGAAAAAAACAAGTAGCATATATTAATGCATATATATGGACTTTAGAAAAATGGTACTGATGAGTCTATTTGCAGGGTAGGAATAGAGACACAGATGGTAGAGAACAGATTTGTAGACATGGGGGAAGGAGAGGGTGAGATAAATTGGAAGAGTAGCATTGACATATACACACTACGATCTGTAAAATAGCTAGCTAGCGGGAAACTGCTCTATAACACAGGGAGCTCAGCTTGGTGCTCTGTGATGACCTAGAGAGGTACGATTGTGAGCGTGGCAGGGAGGCTCAAGAGGGAAGGAATGTATGTGTACTTACAGCTGATTCACGTTGTTGTACAGTAGAAATTGACACATTATGGTAAAGTGATTATCCTCCAATTAAAATACATTTTAAAAATGTGCTGCTTTGTTTTATAGACCATTGTGATGAATGACTGTATTATCCGAGGCGATCTGGCAAATGTAAGAGTTGGACGTCATTGTGTTGTAAAAAGTCGGAGTGTCATAAGGCCACCATTCAAGAAATTCAGCAAAGGGTATGTAATTTAATCATTTGTTTCAGTCTTGAGCAAGATGCTGCTTCTGGTGGTGAAATGCATGTGTGGAGTCATGGGAGAAGGAGCGGGTCTATACTTTTTGGAACACTGAGTGAGAACACACCACAATGAGCACAATTGGTGGTGGTTGTCTTAGTCTAGTTGGTGGTTAGTTGCCAGAAACAATCCACGTAAGCTGGCAGAAGCAGGGGCGGGGTGGAGGGGCTTCTGATTAAACAGACACAGGTGTATTTGATGGAATTTCAGGGTAGAAAAAGGGGGCCAGGTTTCACAAGGGACTGGAACCTGGAGCTGGACAGCTTGCCAAAATCAAGACCACTATTCTGTCTGTCTGCTGCTCTGCCACTGAGACAGTTTCTTATCTGTCCTTCTCTCTGTACTTCTTCCCTCTTTTTTCTTCCTGCTGTATCTTCCCACTTTTCTCCTGGAGCCAACTTTGCTGCCTCAGCCCTTTAATTACATCACGTCTTCATTTAGGCTTCCAGCCTAAATACCAATCAGAGATTTTAAATTGTCCTATTAACAAAATCTTGGTTAGAGTGAATCTGATTGGCTTAGTTTGCAGTTAGGTGCCCACCCCTAGTCTACAAACAGCTTTGACCCAGAGGGTATGGTCAAGTCAGGCTGACTCATCTCTCAGTGGGAATAAGGATTGTCAAAGAAAAATTGTGGGCAGAGCAGGAAGACTGCCTGCTATGCTTGATATGGAGTATTCTCTTTGCCTCCCTCTCTGTTTGCCCTCCTGGCTCCTACCCATGGCACCATCTGCTTCCCATCCAATAATTCAACAATCATTTATTGAGTGTTTTCCTTACGCCAGTCACTAGGTTATAATCTGGGCATATAAAATATGGATAAAATGAGGTATCAAAACCTAGTGTTAGAAATAAAACAAACAAGTGAATGTAACAAAAAAGAGAGATTCACAGGTGTATAGAACAATCTAGTGGTTACCAGTGGGAGGGTGAGGGGTGAGATAGGGGATGGGGATTAAGTACAGACTACTGCATATAAAATAAATAAGCAACAAGGATATATTATACAGCACAGGGAATATAGATAATATTTTATAAACCTCTAAAATTGTGAACTACTATGTTGTATGCCTGAAACTTATATAAAATTAGCTACACCTCAGTTAAAGCAACAGCAATCACCGCCACCTTGTGGTAGAGATGACTGACTGAACAGCTACTATGGAATATAACGCTGCAGCAGGATAGCCACTGTGTGCTAGGGTGCTGCTGGCCCTGGGGTATGGGCATGGCTAGGGAGGAACAGAAGAGGGCACTTAATTCAGACAGTAATACTCGGGTGTATATCATGCAGGAGTCGTCTGCATTTCTTGTAGTGATGCTGGACTCCAGGATTTCATTACATACAACAATTGGAGCAGGGAGTCATTGTATATCATACGAAATTCGAATGAAAACATTTGCTCATTAGTTCAGAAGGTGCTTGAGGGGGAGCCGGAAAACCTTTTCATGATTTCATACAGTAACTGATGCTCTGCTGGAATTGTTGACTCCACCTCCTAATAAAGGCATTATTGGGCTGGATATGGTCCAGGAAGAAGACTGAAAATGAACAGTCTTTTCAGTGAATGGAGGGATGTATAAATAAGAATAGTCCACATGTGGCAGCCTGGATGGGAGGGGAGTTTAAGGAAAGAATGGATACATGTATGTGTATGGCAGAGTCCCTTTGTTGTCCACCTGAAACTATCAGAAAACTGTTAATTGGCTATATTCCAATATAAAATAAAAAGTAAAAAAGTAGTCCTCATGAGAAATACAGAAATACAACACATGCATAGAAGGTGAATGTCGATTTCCTCCCCTGTATGTCTCAATACCAGAACCAGAGAAGAGTAAAGAGTTTTCAGTTTAAAATTGAAGAGTTGACAGCCTGCTATAGACTATGATAAAATTAAGGAATCCACTGTTACCCAAGGGGTCTAGACTAAAAATGCAAATAAACTAAGGAAGATTTAAATAAGTTATAGGTGTATGGAAGACAGGTATCATCTCTGATAAAATATTCCTGACAAAATAGAACACAGGACTGGAAAGAGCCAGTGAGTATCCAGGTGCTTTGTATTAGTTCTAGTCCCAATATTTTACATCCAAGAACTGAAATTTCTTGGAAGTATGATCACAGACCACTATCAGTTACATTTGAGGAGTCCTGGAGAATGCGAATGAT
Source organism: Bubalus bubalis (assembly GCF_019923935.1). Taxonomy (NCBI): domain Eukaryota; kingdom Metazoa; phylum Chordata; class Mammalia; order Artiodactyla; family Bovidae; genus Bubalus; species Bubalus bubalis. The sequence continues at coordinate 20,937,481 of NC_059180.1, read as the reverse complement.
GTCACAAGTCTAGAGAAACCCTACTAACTCCTTAAGTCTTGGCTTAAATGTCATTTTCAATTAAGCTTTTACCAAACCTCCAGTCTAAATAAACTCTCTTTGTCATGCCCTCATGATGTGTTATTTTTCCTCTGTAGCCCTTATCACAGTTGTAACTTATTACTTATTTAATCATTTATTTAATCTCTCTTCTCCTGATTGTAATCTCCTCATGGGCAGGATCAAGTCCCTTTTGCTCGCCATTGTATTCCCCAGTTCCTAGCATAGAGTCAGGCAGTAAAACCAGACAATATATAAATTTTCAGCATGTTGGGAATTATATCCCATGAACATTACATCAGTCCCCTGAAGCATTATAGAGAAGATTAATGAAAATGTGATCTGTGGGCATTTTCAGAGGAGGCTGGAATGAGCAAAACATTCATTTGTTTTTATTTGATGCTAGCTTTTCTAACTTTGAAGGTCTTGCCCTTGCTCTTTTGCTATTTGCTTCACATTTCTGTAGTCTAACATTTCTGATTTCGGTTTAGTAGTCACATGCATCTTCTTCAATGTTGCAGAATTCCTCAAACATGAGGATTCTTTCCTTGCTAGGGGCAGTCTTATTAAGACAAGATGGAGTTGCAGTTATGATCTTTAGTTTTATAAACCTTGACCAGAAATACATCACCTTGACTGTTCTTTGTTCTCTTTCTTCTATAGCGTTGCATTTTTTCCTTTACATATTGGGGACCACGTCTTTATTGAGGAAGATTGTGTGGTCAACGCAGCTCAGATTGGCTCTTACGTTCACGTTGGCAAGAATTGTGTGATTGTGAGTATGCTGGCTTGGCTGGCTGAGCAGCCTCACTCCCCTTTGAGCTCCTGTCCCTCCCATCAGTGGGCCTTTGCTTCTGTCATCAAGCAGGGTAGAAGTTTTTTCTGGTCTACTAGTTTACCAGAATTGTTATTAAATTTGGAATTCTTCCTAGGCACTAGTAATCATGGCTAACCTTTATGGACTCTTTTCTATATGATGTTAAACTCTTGCCTTTGGTTATTTCATTTAATCCTCACAACCATCCAAGGATGATAGACTGTAATTATCCCTATTTTCAGGTGAGGAGACTGAAGACCTCTGATATTAGGGGATTTGACAAGGCTAGTAAATGCTAGAGTTGGAATTTGAACCCCTGTGGTGTGAGTAGCCATGCCACTATGTGGCCTCCCTGTCACCTCACCTTGAGAATCTTAGAGTCTAGTTGTGTGAGGGGATCTTGAAGGGTGAATCAAAATTGGCTCATAGACAAGAGGAGAGAGAGTGTTTCAGGGGAGAGATTGGCATGTGTAAGGGTCACAGTCACCAAAGGGCATGACGTCAAAGGAGCTGCACGTGGTTCAAGATGCTGGGCCTGCCAGGTGCTAGTGGGCCTCTCGCTCAGCAGAACCTGTAGGACACAGGTCCACAGGCACCATGGCATTAGTTTGTTAATGCCAAACATTAACCCAGCCAAAGCTTTCCAAGGCTGAATTTCTTGATATTTCTTAGATGAAGAGGTTGATTTCAATTCGGATTTCTGAGTCCATCCTGAGTGAGAATGATGAGAGGCAAACTTCCTAAATTTTCAGGGAAAATATTTCCTACATTTTATATTTGCCCCTCAGATTCTAGGAAAAGCCAAGACCCCTCTCCTGTTTTTATTTATTTATTTTTTTCACTAAAAGCCATTCACTTTTATTAATAACCATGTATTAATTTCACACATAGTTGAAATAAAACCTTTTATAATCCACAGTATGATCCATGATTAAATACACATCAAAAGTACAGAGAAAGATATTCATTTTTTGATATAATGATGTGAGATTTGTGACTTTTAAGGCTTACCAAACAAAGCCTAGGAAGCACTTAGCAAGCATGATATACACTAATTCCATGCCTTTTCCAGGAAGGGTTTCTAATACATTTCTAGGTTGCTGTTAAGTCGCTTCAGTCATGTCTGACTCTGTGCAACCCCATAGATGGCAGCCCACCAGGCTCCCCCGTCCCTGGGATTCTCCAGGCAAGAACACTGGAGTGGGTTGCCATTTCCTCCTCCAGTGCATGAAAGTGGAAAGTGAAAGTGAAGTCACTCAGTCGTGTCCGACTCCTAGAGACCCCATGGACTGCAGCCTACCAGGCTCCTCCATCCATGGGATTTTCCAGGCAAGAGTACTGGAGTGGGGTGCCATTGCCTTCTCTACCCTTTCCTGTTTTTAAATGGCTGCTCTTGTTAACACAAAGTCAGCTCTCTGCTCTGGATAAAACTCAGACCCTAAAGTATGAGAAAATCTGCAGAAACCATGCAGTCACTTTCCAGGAGCCATGAGGCTACAGCAAAGGTGGACAGTGCAGAGAACCATGTTCCAGTCTGACTTGTTACTCAAAATTAAGGGGAGCAGTTGTTTTGCCAAATATTCTCTGGAGGAGTTCCTTAATATGTATTAGAGACAGAATGTCTTTGGTTCAGCCTGATGTTGAGGAGAGGGAGATGATAGTGAAATCCATCCTCTTTCCTCACTAACTGCTTGATTAGAGCAGGCTTTCCAAGCCAAAGCTGAATTTTTCTGATATTTTCACAGTAATGTGAAGATATCAGCATAGTAGCTTAGTCCTTTGGGTCCAGAGCCAGATGTCTGAATAGTTAATATCCAAATGCTATTCCCAATGCTTAGGAAATTTTAGTCCTATTGTTCAGCGTCTGCTTTTTATATCACTTTTCAGTGCATCAACTCCTGGTATTGTCATTGTTTGGCACTGGCTGTACTTATTTGCTGAGTCTTTACAAATTCTCAGGAGAAAGATGCTTTGAGAATCTCAAAGCTAGTAGGAACTCTTTAGAGTCCAGCTGTCCCCATGACACACAGATCCTTCCTGTAGCATCTCATGTAGTACTGTAACTTCTGCTTGGATATGGGAAGGTATGAGTGTTAATCAGAATTGCCCAAAAGTCTTCAGGAAAAGCCTAACAGGCATTACGGGTCAACTGTTATCATGCCTTGAGGTTTACATTTATCTTTAATCTTAATAGCATCCCAGCAGGCTTGGTTTTACATGCTGTTTCACAGGATGGAAGAAATTTGCTACATAACTGGGTTAAAGAGATATGGGACTTCCCTGGTAGTCCAGTGATTAAGACTCCACACTCCCAATGCAGGGGGCACGAGTTTGATCCCTGGTCAGAAAACTAAGATCCCACATGCCATGCAGTGCAACCAAAAAAAAGAAAAAAAGGAAGAAAAAAGAAAACAGCCAAAACAAAGGAGATGAGGGTAGGTGTAATACCAGCAACATGTAGTTCTTAACTCCTTCTTGAAAAGTTCTCCAGGAAAGAATAAAGAAGCAGTTACAGCTGTTTACCTCCTCGGCTATTGGCAACTCATTCATGCCTAAGAAGTACCTGCATTTTTTATTTTGCTGCTGTGGAATCAACCAGTTTACCCAGAATTCTCTGAAACCCAAATGAGCACATTTCTCTGAGTGGGCAGAATGGCTAACTAGACAAGCAGGTGCCCTCCGGCTGTTTGGTAACCGAGGTACACAGTGGGAAAGCTCCTTTCCACTGCTCTTCTTTTCCAGGGCCCTTTGTCTGTGGATCCCTGTCTGTGAGGGTATCCTGCCACATGCAGCACCTCATTTCCTTTTGCTCAGTGCCCCACGTGCTTGGTCTGGGTTTTTAGGAGCCTCGGCATCTTAGGGAATCTTTGAGTTAATTTGGGAGTCACCAGGGGAGCTGGCCATCTGCTCCATTTTTGATATTGCCAATAACAGGTGATTCATGGAAGAGAGTTTTCCAAGGAGAAGTGAAGATATGCAGATATAACTTGCTTCTGACCTAAAGATGTTGCCCAACTTGGCTATTATCCACCCAGCTGGAGACAACTGAAGAAATTCAGACCTTCAAAGTATAAGCTTTTTAAAAAATTCATTTGGCAATCTACCCAGGAGCTCTTGGACATACATATGATTTAGGTACTTAATATTGGGGGAAATTTTGAACACAATGAAATCAAAGTGTTTCCTATTCTTTGGTAAAGTCTGAGATCTAGATGGGTTAGCATTATCTTGATATTTGTTATGTGTTCCACATCCTCAGCCCAGTATGTTTTATCTGATATTCTGACCAGAACACGAGTGAACTATAGGCTTGGATGATGCAAATGCAACTGGTAAAGACCAAGACTTGCATTTACTCAGCAAGTCATCTGAGACACATTGTTGTTCAGTTGCCAAGCTGTGTCTGACTCTTCCCAAAACCATGGACTGCAGTACACCAGGCTTCCCTGTCCCTCACCATCTGAGTTTGCCCAAGTTCATGTCCACTGAATTGGTGATGCCATCCAGCAGTCTCATTGTCTGTCACCCTCTTCTCTTTCTACCTTCAGTCTTACTCAGCATCAGGGTCTTTTCCAGTGAGTCAGCTGTTCACATCAAGTGGTTGAAATATTGGAGCTTCAGCTTCAGCATCAGTCCTTCCAATGAATATTCAGGAATGATTTCCTTTAAGATTGAGTGGTTTGATCTCCTTGCTTTCCAAGGGACTCTCAAGAGTCTTCTCTAGCACCACAGTTCAAAAGCATCAATTCTTCGGCACTCTGCCTTCTTTATTGTCCAGCTCTCACATCTGTACATGACTGCTGTAAAGACCATAGCCTTGACTAAATGGACCTTTGTCAGCAAAGTGGTGTCTTTGCTTTTTAAACACACTGTCTAGGTTTGTTATAGCTTTGCTGCTAAGAAGCAGTCTTTTTCTAATTTCATGGCTGCAGTCACCAACTGCATGATTTTAGAGCCCAAGAAGAGGAAATCTGTCACTGCTTCCACCTTTTCTCCTTCTGTTTACCATGAAGTTTTGGGACCAGATGCCATGATCTTAGTTTTTTAATATTGGGTTTTAGGCTGGGTTTTTTACTCTCCTCCTTCACCCTCATCAGGAGGCTCTTTAGTTCCTCTTCGCTTTCTGCCATTAGAGTGGTATCATCTGCATATCTGTGGTTTTTCTTGCTAAGGGAGATGCCAAATGGAAGGCATCCGAGATACAGCTTTAACCATATACAGAAGTGTCTCCTTTTCCTTAAGTCATGAAACACGTGACTCTCCCAAACCTTATTTCTTGCCCCCAAATTGTTGTGGGTGATGGTAGAATTGAATGACTACCTAATAACTACCGTTTACCCATGGCAGAATAAGTGAACTCTTAACTTCATACCCAGAAGAATTTCCCAAGACTTGCCCAGTTGGAGTTTACAGAAGAACAAACGGGCTTCCCTGGTGGTCCAGTGGTAAAGAATCCACCTGCCAATGCAGGAGACACGGATTTGATCCCTGGTCTGGGAAGATCCCACATGCCGCAGGGCAACTAAACCCACGGGTCACAACTACTGAGCCTGTGCTCTAGAGTCATGAGCCACAACTATTGAAGCCCATGTGCCTATAGCCCCTGCTCCACAACACAAGAGAACCCACTGCAATAAGAAGCCCATGCACCGCAACTAGAGAAAGCCCACACACAGCAACAAAGACCCAGTGCGGAAAAAAATAAATGAGTAAATAGATAAATCTTAAAAAAAAAGAAGAGGATAATAATAATAAACCTTTAAAAAAAAAGACAGACCTTAAACTGGTAGGTGCAAAACAAACGTACTGGCTAATATGAACCACGGTCACAGAAGTAGATCCTAATTTCATACACAAACAGCTCCAAGTGACATCTCAGTTGATGTCATGTGAATTAATCTCCTTCTTGTTTTTAGTTTCCTCTGGAAACCTCTCAGGCAGGTCCTTTAGTGATGGAAACCAGTGGCTGGTTCAAGATTCTGTCCTATCTAGAATCCTTACTAGAAAGAGCTTCTTTTCCCAGTAGTCCCAGCAGAAGCCCTGATGTTGAGATTCATCACGGTTCATACACCAATTCCCTAAACCAGTGGCTGCAGCCAGGCTTGGGGTTTAGAGTTTGGGATGACAGATGAAGCACATGAACTGAGATAGGGATGGGGTGGTATCCAACAAAAATATAAGTTCTGTTACAAGAAGAAAGGGAAATGGATGTCGGACAAGCGCAACAACAGATATCCACTAAGTAAAAGCAAAGAAAATTAAACAGAATTCTTGAAGATCAAATTTCATATAGTCTGAAATACCTAAGATAGCCTGAACTGTCCCTAGTGTACAACCCCCACTTCAAATTTAAACACACACACACACACTAATGTTTCTACCTCATGCTTGTCAGGTACCATCTGCAGTAGGGATTGTGGCCAACCCTTTTGTCCCTGATCATGACGATTATAGGCTTCCCAGATGGCTCAGACAGTAAAGAATCTGCCTGCAATGCAGAAGACCTGAGTTCGATCCCCTGGTTGGAAAGATCCCCTGGAGAAGGGAACGGCAACCTACTCCAGTTTTCTTTCCTGGAGAGGTCCATGGACAGAGGTACCTGATGGGCTGTAGTCCATGGGGTTGCAAAGAGTCAGACATGACTGGAAAGTAAACAACAATAACACAGCAGACAAGACAACTTTTACTCCCATTTCCTGGTCTGTTTCCTATTAACAAGATTTTAATTTCAGGGGCGCCGGTGTGTGCTGAAAGACTGTTGCAAAATTCTCGACAACACAGTATTACCCCCAGAAACTGTGGTCCCACCGTTCACCATCTTCTCAGGCTGCCCAGGTAACCCGCAGGTGTTAATTATTAAAACTAACGTTTATTTTCTTTCACAAAAGTCATGCATGTATTTTCTGTCTCTTAACAGTATGTTAGTCTAGCTAACTGAAATACTCTTCTGATACAGAGTACCTATAAATGCTATCCAAAATATAACTTGTATCTTTTTACATGCATAATCGGATTCATAAGGAACTTATTAGGAATCAGAAGCAAAGTGGAAACTAAATGCAGACTTTCAAGGATGCTTCAGGTGATGCCATCTCTATAGTTGTATGGTTTAGGATTTGATGCTCATGTGGCATGAGAGATAAAGCCTCGGATCCACACAGGGCAACGAGATCCTCTTGAAGGGCTTTCCCTCAGTAAAAAGTTGATGGAGGATGAATCTGCCCCCAACACAGGAAAAGTACAAAGAAGAGTGTCTCTCTTGGCCTGGGCTCTGGGTGGAAAAAGAAAGTCTCTCCAGATGATGGCCTTATCCTCACAGTGGTTGGGGGTTTGAACTTGTACTTCCTGCCTGCTCAGAAATGCCCTAACTGAAATATTACCATAAAACATGGCAAAGACCAGTGAGAGCTCTGGGATACCCAAGAAAAGCAAATATATTATCATTTGACCTTGGCTGATGAAATGCCCACAGGCAAAGTCCTTATGAGCTCAAGAGATGCAGATTACAAATGTGGGGAAACAGAAGCAATCCATGCTCATTGTAGAAAGCTTGGAAAACACTGAAAAGCAAAAAGAAAAAGAAAAACCTCACATTCCCCCACCCCCACCTCAAGATAGTCTCTTCTTCTACCTGTTGTTTCACTCAGTGGAAACATCCTAGAACATACAGAGGTACGTGACAGATTCACAGATGGAAGATGATATGAAGAGAGGATTTGACAGTATATGGTATCTAGCCACTGGGTGGTTTAATTGTTTTTCCAATATAAAAAAAATCTCATTACTCAGATCATTGAATATGAGTTTCAAAGAGATACATAAATCATCCACTAAGATTCTTTGGGGAGGAAATGAGCCATTCTGCACTTTCATGCATCTCTGCATTTGTAGAGGAGGAAGAGACTCATTTAGTAATTCTCCCCATACTGAGTTCCCACTGTGAAACAGCTTAACAGTTCTTAGCAAGTGCTAGATCAGAACAGTCTTAAATTGTTTTGAGTGTTTGTGAGACAAACATCTGATCTGAGGTGAGAAGTATGTTGTTGGAAAAATAGTTTCATCTCCTCTAACTTAGTCAAGGCCCTTAGAACCAACTTATGATCTTTGAACGTTGATGGCAGATTGCAGGGAAGCACTTCTAGGTATTTGAAATCCCAGTAAATTCTGTGTGTGGAGGTTCTGCCTGGGATCTTAGAGATCATTGTGTAGGTGAGGAAACTGAGGCCTGGAGAGGTTGAATTGTCCAGGGTGTCAGTGCTGGTTAGCGGGGAGGCTTTGACAAGCACTTAAGACTCCTTGTTTATTTATTTATTTTTATTTGACCACTCAGCTTATGCAGTCTCAGTTCCCCAACCAGGCACTGAACCTGGGCCGGGGCAGTGAAAGCAGCAAGTCCACTAGACCACCACAGAGCTCCCGAGACTCTTTGTTTAGAGTCTAGTACTTTTTGCACTAGCAGGGTACTTCTCATGTTTATTTGTGTAGTTTCACAAACAAATGCTAACCATCTAGATACTACTGTTGACAACCTCCCTCTTTATCAAGAGGTGTGGGGTGGCAGGAAAACTAGCGTATTTTTTGAAGGCTCCCCAGAATGAAAGGCGAGGCGTCCAGAAAGATTCTGAGTTAGGAACCAAAAACTCAGATGCCCACAGGAGCCAGACAAAATATGTAAATAGTTGAAGTAATTGCCTATCATAGCTGTTTAAGCATACAGGCATGATATTATGTGAACTTCTGGTGTTTCATGAGGAGCTAAAAATCTGAATTTTTATGTGTTGAGTACCAGGTTTTTTTAGTAGATTAAATACTGTACAGATTCAATATATATTTGGAAATCTTAATGTGCTGCTAATTTGTAAAAGGTGCCTGCGAGAGTTGTGTATTTTTTTTAAGACCATTTTTTCATTCCTGTTTTCTCTCTGTATGTATACAAGAGTATATGTGTGTGTGTTTATATGTTTATGAGTGTATGCATATGTGTGTTTGTGTATGTATTTGTATATATAATATGAAACTTTTTATATATAAAAATAGACTCACACTCTCTATTCTGTTAGGAAACTTGCTTCCTTAGTATATCTTGGGCATCTTTTCTTGTCAGTATGGAGCAATTTATTTCATTCCTTTTAATGGCTATAGGGTTTGCATTGCATAATTATCCCATGGTATAATCAATCATCCTCTGGTATAATGGATCAAAAAAAGTTATACTTGGTTTTTTATAATTAGAGACTTTGCTGCATTAATGCTTTTGTATCTATATTGTGCAATTGGGCAAGATTATCTGTGGAATAAATTCTTAAAAGTTGGATTATCAGATCACAGGGTATGAACTTTTAAGTTATGCTAGTTATTCCTACATTGCTCTTCAAACATCTGTGTGAGTTTATACTAATACCATACTGTGTGAGTGCCTCTTTCCTGGAAATTCTTCATTAAGTTTCCCCCATCTTTTGTCTGTTTGGGCATTTCTGTTCTACTCCCATCTATGATTCGAATATAACTGCTCAGGCCTTGGATTCAGTTTCATTGTATGAATAGCAGGGCAGTTTCTCCCCTGAAGAGCGCTCACCTTGGCTTGCCCCACAGGCATCACCCCAGAATCCAGGGGATAGATGAATCCTTACCTGGAACAGCCTCTGATGTAGTCAGATTTCCTTAACTCTTCAGTAATGTACTAACTTCTTTTACTTGGAATATATTTCTGCATTTTGAGAACAGTATTATTCCCCACCCCACCCCCAACTCCCTCCACACACAGATTCATATTATCTTGAATATATGGTCAGGAAATACTCTGTTAGCACCAAAGATGGAAAACCTAGTATTTAGACATTTGCAGCTAAAGAAGGCTTCTGGAGGTTTCAGCAGAAGTCAGAGCTGCATGTGGGCCTCCTCTGGCTCCTTGTGGTTGACCAGGTCTTTCTCTCCCCAGGACTCTTCTCAGGGGAGCTCCCAGAATGTACCCAGGAGCTGATGATTGACGTCACCAAGAGCTACTACCAGAAGTTTTTGCCCTTGACACAGGTCTAATGTCTCTGCCTTGTGTCTCGAATTTGCTTGAGCTCTGAGATGAACTTGGGGACAAAGTGAGCCAGACAGCATCTACAAAGAGCTCTTGTGTCTTTGACACCTCCCACCCTCTTTATTTTTTATTTTGGTTTCATTCTTTAGAATTTCTCAGTCCTCCCAGGCTCTTAAGTTCTTAAGACTTTACTAACAGAACAACTGGAGGGTTGTCTCCAAATGCTGTGCTTAAACTGTATCTATTCACTGTCACTCTGTACCATGATGTGGGGAGCACAGACTCATCTGTTCCCAGCACTCCCACCCCTTGGCCCTGCGGACGGCCGGATGGAGCAGGGCACTCTGCCCCAGTGGGGAGGTTGTGTGTGGCCCATGGCCGTGAGCTGCCACAGCGAGCATCCCTGTTGGCGTCCCTGCTGCTCATGCAGTTGGCCAGTTGCCTCAGCTGCTTGTCATCTGCAAAAAAACTGTTTGCCACTTTTCAGAGCCCAGATTCCTCTTGGCTGCTAAAACTTGAAGGGAGGGTGGTTAGTATTTCTCTTCTTTCCAAAATAACCCGATCATCTTAATTTGGGGTGAATAATTAAAGACTTTCTAGCATTCTATTCTAGGGCCTTGGCTTTCACTAAAAGCTTAGTGAAAGCATCCAGAAAGCATCCCTTAGCATCCAGATTTTATTTTTGCCAAGTCCCAGGTTTAAGTGTCCCATGTGGATGGACTAGACTGGCAGCCACTCCTTGTCTCATGGTATTTAGGGGAAGCAGTGTATGTCTTATTTCACTGGAGATGTAGCATTTTTGACACTTGCTCCTTGGCCTGGAACCATTCAAACTACACTACATTTGCCATAAACCTCACAGTTCAGACCAAAATATCTATACTTTGGCCCAATCTCATATGTACATGGGGGCCTCTTAAAATCATTCTGGGGGCATGGAACCCCGAGGAGTAGACAAAGTTGCCAGTGCTATCCATATCTTCTAGGTAATGTCTCAGCCCTTCCCATTCTGCTCTAGTAGGAAGACTTAGAAGTGAAGGCCTGAAAAGGTTGGCCTTGCTCGATGCTCTAGTGCTGTTGTGAATGGGGTAGGACAGTTCAGCCTCAAAGGTTAGAATCTAGCAGCAGCTGTCTTGACTTAACATCCGGTCTGGGGTTTGCAAAAAGAACTGTATGTAGTCATCTTTGCTAGTTGAATGTAAGACTGCTTTCTGGTTTCTTATTTTTTATGTTTGTACATTAAAGGCTGACACATGAAACAAGTCATTTGAAGATGATCACTGTTCACCTCCAGCAATGGCGACCTGTCTTCCTTGGGCACCTCACTGTGTTCCCGGTGTCCTCCTACAGACTTTGTAGTCACTTGCCTACTTAGAGCTTACAGCAGCCCTATAAGCTGGATGTTATCGCCACTTCACTGGTGAGGATAAAAACTCAAAAATGTTAGATAACTTGGTCTAATTGGCATGGTGAAGGAGTCACACTCGTGTGTGTGGCTCCACAGCCCACGCTCTTAAGCTCTGCCACGGTGAGATGGGACAGTCCACTGCATCCTGTCTCATGCCGGCAGTCTGTGATGGTTGCAGCTTTTTGGGGAGCCATATACCCTAGCTCCTTTCTCTTTTTGGACCACTAAAAAGGAGGATCTTGGAGTTGGCAGAGCTTAGATGTGCCTTTGGCTAACCTCTTGCTCCCTAGAGAAATTTTCCAGGGCGTGTCCGATAGATTCCCTTCCAGTGCATGTTTGAATACCTCCAAAAGGAAGCTTGCCACTTGACATGACTAACTGTCCGTTTTCTTCTTTTATTTACTTATTTTATAACTGACATGATTTTTTGACTATCCATTTTGTTGATGAACAACCAAAATTAACAGAAAGTGGGGTGTTTATTTTCCTGAGCCTTTTAAAAATCTTTAGGTAATTTGAGCTGTTGTCATTAAGTCGCTAAGTCATGTCCAACTCTTTCGCAGCCCCATGGACTGTAGCCCGCCAGGCTTCTCTTGGCCATGGGATTTCCCAGGCAAAAATACTGGAGGGGGTTACCATTTCCTTCTCCAATGGACCTTCTTTCCCTTCCTGACCCAGGGATTGAACCCGAATCTCCTGCATTGCAGGTGGATTCCTTACTGCTGAGCCCCTAGGGTAGCCCAAGTAATTTGAGTACACAATTCCAAAAATCCTATCCAGTTACTAAAGAAAGGACATACAATGTAATAGATTTTGCCGATCCAGAATCCAGTCCTGTGCTCTACTTCCCACAGGCAACCACTCAGAATAATTTTCAGACTGTTGTACCATTTAGTCTGTTCTTGACATGAACAGATACACACGTCCACACCAGCCTCTGTACTCATACGGATGTACTATCCCACATCTTTCTCCTTTTACTTAACAATATATCTTAGAGGTTGTTCCATTTTGGCACATACAGGTGATAAAAATGGCAATTGTTAACATATATGTTGTTTACCATGTACCAAGTACTCTTCTGAGTTTTTTTTTTTTTTTTTTTTTTTTTTTTGGAGGAGGAATTGCAGACTGAATCCAGGGGCCCTCGATGGGTTAAGTTACCTTGCTTATGAGCGAGTTACAGCTAAAAAGCTGATATGAATAGATTATGGATATAGATAGGGGTGAAATGGCAAAATATGGAACACTTCACAAATTTGCGTGTCATCCTTGCGCAGGGGCCATGCTAATCTTCTCTGTATCGTTCCAATTTTAGTATATGTGCTGCCGAAGCGAGCACCTGAGTTCTTTTTTTGGCTCTGCCGGGTCTCAATTGCAGCACGCATGTGGCATCCTCGGTCTTCGTTGCAGCACGTGTGGTTTTTAGTTGTAGCATGTGAACTCTCAGTTGTGGCATGTGGGATCTAGTAGTTCCCTGACCAGGGATTGAACTGAGGCACCGTGCATTGGAAGCTTGGAGTCTTAGTCACTGGACCACCCAGGAAATATCCCTCTTTTGAGTTCTTTACCTTTATTGATGCCTTGAATCCTCACAGTATCTATGAGATAGGTCCAGTTTTTCTCCCTAAGGAGCAGAGATAAATTGTCCAAATTTCTACATCTACAATGGTGAATTTAGGCATTCTGGCCCTAGAGCTCATACTTTAAATCATTATGCAGAATCCTTCCATGTTCTAATAATTTTTGCAAGTGAAAGTGAAAATCGCTCAGTCATGTCCAACTTTTTGCGACCCCCTGGACTATACAGTCCATGGAATTCTCCAGGCCAGAATACTGCAGTGGGTAGCCTATCCCTTCTCCAGTGGATCTTCCCATCCCAGGAATCGAACTGGGGTCTCCTGCATTGCAGGCAGATTCTTTACCAATTGAGCTATCAGGAAGCACAGTACCTTTCATTGCCCCAAATGGAATCATTTGGCGAGCCTTTGCTGCACAGAAAGCATTTCAGGCAGGCAAGGAAAAGAGGGTTGGGACTGGGTATTGTTGGCCCATCTGCAAATGTCTGCCATAGGCAGGAAGCCTAGTGCCCCCTCTGAGAAGATGGCCTGGCCCTGGGCCTTGTTGTAGCTACAACTGTGTTCTGACTAGTTAAGTGGGAGCTGGTTTCTTGAAAGAATTGTTCTGCTTGTGGCCATTAAATGGTGTCTTACAGTTCTGTAGCACAAGTTAGCAAGCTATAAAAGAATATACAAACTAAATTAGACAAAAATCGAATTTCAACGCTTTGTTGCAAGTGGCAGAAATCCAGCTTGAATCAGTTTAAGCAAAAAAGGGGTTTTATTGACTTACACAACGATCACAGAAAGGATCAGCTTGAGAAGCAATGTAGTGTGAACCCTGGGCGAGTTACTTAATCTCTCTGTGCTTTCGCATCATAGGCTATACAATGGGGATCATAGGCTGTAACAGTGGGGATCCACAGAGTTGGAATGGATTAACGGAGGTTTTTACTACCTCAGTTAATGGATTAACTGTAGTATTTACTACGTGTAAACAGTAAGGGCAATTCTTGGCGCTTAGAAGCACTCTGTAAGTGATCAGCTATCATTGTAGAGACAACCCTATCCAGAGATACAGGGCTCTTTGCTTTTATATGTTTTTCATCTTTACATTAGTGGAGGTATAGACTGCGCTGTGGTAACAAAGAAACCATCAAAATACAGAAGACTATTTGAATATGAGAGAGAAGGTAATTTCGCTGACCTCACAGTGCAGGGATAGGCAAGTGGTGCAGCAGAGGTAGGTGACTGGGCTCCACGAGGTCATCAGGCACCCAGGCTTCTACTTTCTTGTCACATGACCACATGTAACTGCACAGGAGGCTGTAAATTTACTGTCTAGCTGGGCAGCCAAAACTCGGAGGAAAAAGGTTCTGGTAGTAGGAGAGGGAGAGAGTGGACCTTGAGAGTCAGCAGGCAGACTCTCTAGGCCTGTGTGTTGGTTCCTTTTCTCCTGCTGCACATGGTCTTGCTCCACACGTTAGGGCACGTGGCAGCTGACAGACCCAGCCTGGCATCCTCCCAGCTTGATGGCCCTGAAAGGTTTCTTTGCTTGAGTTCTAATTTGGACGTGAGTCTGAGTGAACTCTGGGAGTTGGTGATGGACAGGGAGGCCTGGCGTGCTGTGATTCATGGGGTCACAAAGAGTCGGACACGACTGAGCGACTGAACTGAACTGAAAGAAACTTTCTCATCGGGCTGTCGTGAGCCCCCTGTGACCAAGAATGTATGGCACTATAATTAACCTGATCTGGGTCATGACCTTTCCTTCCCTCCCGTCCTAAGCATTACAAAGAAACAGCAAAGCGTATTTCCAAAACAAGGTGCTGGCAAGACAAAACACTAGCTACTATAATTAGTAAGTGAGTGTTTAATTACAGACTGATACTGCTTTAAAGGTGTTGACAATCGTGTGTATCCTAGGAAAAGCCAGCTGGACTCTGTCTCCATGGTGGCTCTCACCCCAGGGGCAATCTGTCACCAGACAATTACTTTTTTAACCCCAGAGAAAAAAGTCTCTTTGTCCTCAGAATACTCCCAGAAGAGCGAGCAGGTGGAAGAGACATGGGTTGGGACGCTTTCCATTTGACTTAGGGCAGAGAGGGGATTATTGGCTCATGGAGCTGATGAGGCCAAGTCTAGAGCTGCCATCGAGCTGGATCCCAGGACTCAGAACTCACAGGGTCACCAGGGACCTGACTCTCTTCAGCTCTTGACTCTGCATTCCTTTGAGTTGGCTTCATTCTCCAGGCTTCACAATGTGACCCTGCAGCTCCAGTTATTGGTAGAAAGAGCGCTCCTTCTCCGATAAGCCCGTGGACCTGACTATCACTAGCCCAGGATGGAAGTGTCCAGCCTCAAGTAACCACTGTGGCCAGGATGATGGAATTCACTGATTGGCCGGGCCCCGGGGCACGTACCCATATGGATTGGGAGCTGGTGCCTGGTGGCTGTATTTTACCAGAACAGGAGATAAATGGGTGCTGGGCCGGAAAGATTCTGAGGTGTCTAGTTCAGACCTTTTCCCCTTCTCCAGATTTCTTTCTTGCCCAGTCTTACCTCCTGTCCAATCTCTCATTACTCTTGGTCTTGGGAAATACCTCCTGAGGGGTATCTTGGCCTGAACTGGGAACACGGTTGCTTAGCCAAAGTGGAGTGTTCAAGAAAGAGCCATTTGGAGGATGCTCCTCTGCCTGGATGGGCTTCCTAGGTGGCTCAGTGGTAAAGAATCCTCCTGCCAATGCAGGAGATACGGGTTTGATCTCTGGGTCAGGAAGATCCCCTAGAGGAGGAAATGACAACCCACTCCCGTATTCTTGCCTGGAAAATCCCACGGATAGAGGAGCCTGGCAGGCTACAATCCAAGGGGTTACAAGAATCGGACATGACTTAGCGACTGAGCGCGTATGCACTTCTGCCAGAAACTGCTTCCCTGTGCACCTTACAAAGGGACCTTTTTCAGAGTCTAGGTAGAATTTTAATTACATGCCTGTGCTCTTGTCTGAACCCACACTAGCTGTGAACTCCTGAGGAGTCAGGCGTGAGCCTGTGGTTTTCCAGCACATGGAGTGATTACCTGGATTTGAGTCCCCCTACCTCTGGTCCCCACCCCACCCCAGATAAGTCTCATGTTGCAGGATCCTGGGTGCAGGGAACAAGGTTGACTGATTGACTTCCTTCTGTTGGCCAGTTCTGTTTCACATGGCTGCACAAGGCCCTTGTGGTTTGTTGGGGTCTGTGGTGGGTTCTGAGTTAGTCACTTCTGCATGAGCCAGTTCACTCAGAGCTGAGGCCAGTTACTTTCTTAGTCACTTGGGCCCATCTGGGTGATAACAGACTTGGAAATGAATCAGACAAACATTGCTGCCTTTTCCACATCCTTGGAAATTTCTCAGCTGTAAAGCAGGGATCTTGGTGGCTCGGGAAGCTTTCCTTGGTGTCTGGATCTGGCTGGTGAGCCCACAGGGTGTCCAGAACATGGAGCTCCCGTCCCATTCTGACTCGCTCTCAGCCATTAAGGACAGATTGCATCTAACAAAGCTGAGTGGTTCTGGGTGGTCACATCAAGCTGGCTGGTCTCCTAGTGGTAGCTGCTGTAGGGCTGTAAGGCCCCTGTAATGGCAACGGCAATGTTAGAACAGTGTGTTCAGAGGCGTGGTTATTTCAAAACAGGTGTTGGCAAAATGTCCTGCCAACTTGGACCAGTTCCCATAAGTCCATGATCACTGAAACGCTTCTAGAGCCCCAGTGATGCGCTGTGCTTTCCTGCTTTTGCTGCCCTTTAGGGCTGGGGGCGGGGCCGGGGGGGAGGGGGGCCTGACCACATGCTGCAACACTTATTTATTCATTTAACAAATACTCACTGAGCCACGACTGAGTGTCAGGCGCTGGCCTAGTGAAGAATAAGACAGAGCCAGTCCCTGCCTGTAGGGATCTGACGGCTTAGCCCGGTAAACAGAACAGTTCTCCAGTGGAGGCATGAGGGGCTCTTCTTGAGGGTCTTGGGGGGCAGCAGATTGAATCCCAGCCCTGCTGTTCTCTAGCCATGTGAATTTGGGCTAGTTATCTCACCTTGTGGAAACTCAAATATCTCATCCTTAAAATGGGGAAGATTCATAGGGGTTATTATAATTAAATGCATTCATATATGTGACGCATGTGTAGGGACCCAGGGTGAGCACTCAGTAAATGGTAGTTATAACTAGTATTATTAGAAATGATACATCTTATAGTATATGGGTATGCCATACTATTATGTGTGCATGTGAGCATGCTGGTCACTTTAGTTGTGTCCAACTCTTTTTGACTCCATGGACTGTAGCCTGCCAGGTTCCTCTGTCCGTGGATTCTCCAGGCAAGAATACTGGAATGGGTTGCCATCCCCCGCTCTGGGGGATCTTCCTGACCTGGTGATCTTGTGTCCCGGCCCCTTATGTATGTCTTACACTGTTGTTAGGAAGTGAACCCTTTATAGTGTAAGGTGTGGCATTCCTATATATTTTTAAAAATTTAAAGTGAAATTAAGACCATCTTTCCCTATCATCTTTCCCTTCATCACAAAGAAAAGGCGGGGCAAATAAATCACCCTTCCTTGCTTTGTATCTGTGGGGTGTCAGACACTTATTAGAAAACCTTTACTCCTCCCAACTGTCAAAAAAAAGTAGGGATTTTTACAACCCAGCATACAGTGTCAAGGAGGCCAATCTTAAGAGAGGTTAGGTAAATTTGCCCAATATCACATAGCTAATAAATGGCTGAGCTGGAATCAAAGCCAAGTCTTATCTGGCTGCAAAGTCCATGTTTTATGCAGCAAAGCCCTTAACCTGAGGACTGCGCTTGCTGCTCTGTTGGTTATCCCTTGCTTTCTTGAAGTTTCTGCTGCATGTTGGCCACACCTATTCTCGTTATGCACTCTGACCTGAATCCTAAAGTGAGAAGAGGCGGCCCAGGACATCCTGCTTCCCCAAGGAGACTGAACAGCTTGTTCTGTACCTCCAAGGCCATTGGATACCAGGCAGATGGTTGTGCATATGAAAATCATTCAAGAAAGAGACACAGGAATGGTGTTCACTCCTCTCTGACTTTGATCCTAAATCTGAAGCCTGTGTGGGTTTTCTTGGCCCTGCCAACTTTTCTTTAGCTACATTCATCTCATCCTTTCATATCTGCTGGTTGGACTTTCTGGTTTTCGATGGAAGTAGCAAGAGGCTGAGGAAACAGTATGACCAGAGGAGAGGCGAGAAGTATGGAAATTCGAGAGGCCCAGGAACTGGAAAGTCCTGTTGAAGACTCCGAGCTCCCTGGGATTAGGTACAGGTTCTTTTTATTTCAGTAATAATAACAACATTATTCTAAGAGATTCCTCTTAGAATTTCTCCACGAAAACCTTAGGCGATAGGCATGTCATCTTCTAGATAGAATCCTAGGAGAAGGGCACCGTAACCATCCCTGTTTTATAGACCTGGAAATTGAGGCAGAGAGAGGTTCAGTCACTTGCTGAAGTCACATGGCGTTTGAACCCGGGGTTTCTTCAGACCGTGAGTTTAAGCATATCATATTGCTTTTTGGTAGGAGTGAATGAGTGAGTGAGTGAGCTAGTGAACCAAAGGAGTCTGGGATTTGGTTCTTTTTTAAAATAATGTTATTTATTTATTTTTGAACTGTGCTGTATCTTTGTTACTGTGCACGGGCTCTTCTCTAGTTGCGAAGAGCAGGGCATCTACTCTTCGTTGCAGTGCTCAGGCTTCTCATTTCAGTGGCTTCTCCTGTTGCAGAGCATGGTCTCTAGGGCACACGTGCTCAGTAGTTCCAGTTCCTGGGCTTTAGAGCACAGGCTCAATAGCTGCAGTACACGAGCTTAGTTGCTCCTAGGCATGTGGGATCTTCCTGGACCAGGGATTGTCTCAGTGCCAGTGTCTCATGCATTGACAGGCAGATTCTTTACCGCTGAGCCACCAGGGAAGCCCTGGGATTTGGTTCTTCCCAGAACAACAAGGCCCTGAGAGGCAGTGTGCCAACAGGTATGCTTTGGAGTTAGCAGAATTGAGTTGGAATTCAAGCTTGCTACCTCCTGCCTGCATGACCTTAGGCAAGTAACCTGATGTAGAAGTGCTCATTTCCTTATCTTTAGGTGGGAAAAGTAATCCTTTTCTCCTAGGGTCTTTGTGTGGATTAAAAGAAATCATCTCTATAAAGCTCTTAGCCCCGTACCTGGAATATAGTAAGTCCATAAAGGCTCACTGTTAGTGTTACTATTACTGATACCATGCAGATAGATTGTATTAACATGACACAGTTGCAGCTATATAAATTTGAAACTCCCTGTTGATAAGGACTAGAAGGAAATATGAAAACAGTTGTTAAAGGATGGCTGAAAGGGAATTAAGTTTCTTTAATGCTTCATAAATTTTTTAATAAGTGTTCCTGAATGAAATAAATAAAACATACATGCAAATGGGTGCTCAACAGGCCTTTGCATGTACGAATGAAAAACAGTCTTAACTTTTTAAATTAAAAAAAATTTTTTTTTGACCACGCCCTGAGGCTTGTGGGATCCTAGTTCCCCGACCAGGGATTGAACCTGTGCCCTTGGCAGTGAAAGCTGGGAGACCCAGTCATTGGACCACCAGGGAATTCCCTAATTTTTTTTTAATTGGTTGAATCTGTTGCTGAAAAATGTATGATAGTGGATATCCTTGGTGGGGGAGTATTACTGAAAGGGGGCCTGTGCAGCAAAGAGTAAACACTGCTGGCCTGTGATGATAACCCTGTACATTGCTGAATTTACTACTAGGGGTTTGAGTACATTTGCAATGAGAAAAAAAGGGAAGTTTTTAAAAAATGGCTTTGTATTTTGTGGCCATTTTATCTGGAGATAAGATAAAATTGATTTATAATGTTACATGCTTGTAATTCCATAAGTGCTAGTGGAGCCATCTCAAACATACAACATTTAAATTAATAAGGTATTGCTGGGGTATAGCTTCCTTGCTTTTCCTATCCATAGGTAGGTTGGAATTTAAATTCTTTGGATTTTTAGAACCAGAACAAGTCTCCATACCTGATGATTTTTGCTATGATTTGTGTCTGTTGAAACCTCTGGAAAGAGGGTGACAACATAAGAAGAGAGGCACTCTCTGAATAGAAATACACATTTGGATTTTGAAAAAGCAATTAGTTAAGTTTCTAATTGGCCCTTGTTGAAATCAGATGTCTGACCCTTAGAGGTTGATGATTGTCCAGTCTGATATGCATGTTTTTGAATGGGTCAGTTTGGACTCTGAGACTGACAAAAGGGGTACCATGCTGTCTGGCACTGCAGCACGCCTTTGCTGAAGAAAAGTACCCACCTTGATTGGAATCCCCAGTTCACTGACCCTCGTTGCCTGGACCTCACTCTAAGCTGAAACCTGACGCTGGCTGTCAGTACACTCTTTCAGCTTCCCAAGGAGCAGTGCTGAACTGAAAGCAGACCCAGGCTCCCTGAGCAGAACTCAGGCAGACTCGGGGACCACTGGAGATTTAGGGCCCCTCTCTGGAGCTCTAAATGATGACAGCATACATCGTGGATGCTGGCTGTACCGACTGGGTCACATACTAATGCCCACAGGAAGGAGCCATTCTTTGATGGGACCGTCCAAAACAAGCTGCTCATCAGCTCGTTTAAGTCTAATGCAGAGGCTGATTGCATCCTGACTTGTGATCCCTGCCAAAACCTGCAAGTTGGAGGAGGGCACATCACAGGGACTCTGACCGCCGGCCGCCTCCTGCTTTTGACATATCAGATCTGGGCCTTCCCTGGGGGTGACTCGATGCTTTTGATTTGTGTGCTCAGCCTCCTGGGTGAGCTGCAACTTTACTACTACGGGTTGATAGGCTTACTCCGCCTCCTCACTTTCCCCTCTGTACACACACCTTGTAAGGCAGAGTGACTGCTCTGGTGTAGCTGTCTCTGGAAAAGGACTGATCTTTTCTAGGCTGTCTCTGGGAAAAAGGGGTGGAAGGTTATATAAACCCACTATGAAAATTTTTACATTGAGGACTTCATCCTCTATTAGTGTGCTAGGGCTGCAATAACAAAATAGCACAGACTGGATGGCTTAAAAAATCGAAATATATTTTCTCACAGTCCTAGAGACTAGAAGTCCAAGAGCAAGCAGTTGGCACGTTTCTCCTAAGGCCTGTCTCCTAGGCCTGCAGCTGGCAGCCTTCTCTCACTGTATCTTCACACGGTTGCCCCTCTGTCTGTCTGTGTCTTAATCTCTTCTTATAAGAACACCAGTCATATTGGATAGGGCCCACCCATTTTACTTTAATCACCTCTTTCAAGGCCATATCTCCAAATACAGTCACATTCTGTACTGGAGGTTAGGACTTCAGCATATAATTTGGGGAAAACACAGTTCAGCCCATAACATATCCTGATCAATTCCTGAATATTTTTCTGGTTAAATTATATTAAAATATTTATCTTCAAAATTATTCCCATGTCTCTTGCACACAGCCCTTCTGGAGGAAAGGCCTGGATGAGAATAAAAGATTATTGAAAAAATGTCAGGTTAGTACTGCTGATCAAAAGCCTGGCACCTAGGGAGCTTTGGGGGCCGGGGAGAGCATTTATGATCTTCATTTCTCAGAAATATTCTGGAAACTTTCCCCTTTTCCTGAAGGAAAGCTCCCAGTGCCATCAGCTGGAAGATTGGCCCTCAGCTGGCATCTGGGTTCTTGAATTTCAGGAGAGTTCTCACCATTCCCTAAATGATAGGAGTTGCTTACTGAACTTAAACTGTGTAAACAGTGTGGTTTATGCTGCATGCCTGCTTTCCTTCCAGGAATGTAGAATTTTGGTGTGTTACAGGCAGAGGGTGCCTGTGTGACCAAGCCCCAGAAAAGCCCTGGGCTGGAGTCTCTAATGAGCTTCTCTGGTAGATAACATTTCACACATGTTGTCACACTCATTGCTGGAGGAATTAAGTGTGTCCTGTGTGACTGACTCCACTGGGAGAAGACTTTGGGAAGCTTGTGCCTGGTTTCCTCTGGATTTTGCTCTGTGCACCTTTCCCTTGGCTGATTTTGCTTCATAACCTTTCACTGTAATAAATCCTAGCCATCTATGAGTAGGACTATATGCTGAGTCCTGTAGGGGGATGGTCTTGGGGCCCCCCAACACAGGGCACAAGGGGGACTTACGGGGTTGTTGGTCGTGTACTCTTTCTCAGTCTGGGTGCTGCTTACATGAGGTGTACTCATTTTGTGAAAATTCACTGAGCTCACATGAGGTGCTGCTTACATGAGGTGTACTCATTTTGTGAAAATTCACTGAGCTGTCCAATTAACAGATATATACTTTTTTGGTACATAGATTCAACTTTATAAAAACATAAAACAATATTACACACCACAGGGATTAAAAAATAATAATTTAAAAAAAAACTTCCTTTTTTTTATAAAGCATTTTAGTCACTCCTTTTTGCCAGGCATTGTGCTGAGTGCTTGGGACATGGGGTAGGAAAGATGTCTTCATTGCCTCTGAGTTTATTGGGAGTTATGTAAGAGATAACTGTGAGATGACTGACTTTTGCTGACTCCTAGCATTGGAGAAGGAAATGGCAACCCACTCCAGTGTTCTTGCCTTGAGAATTCCAGGGATGGGGGAGCCTGGTGGGCTGCCGTCTATGGGGTCATACAGAGTCGGACACGACTGAAGCGACTAAGCAGCAGCAGCAAAGACATCATAGGATGCTGGGCTTATAACTTGAGTGATTCTCAGGGTTGCCACTTAAGTATCTGTGGAAGCCAGAAAGGCAAAGGGGCAAAGGAGGGTTAGCAGGGAACTCTGACAAACTGGGAAGGTATGTTAAGCATAGAGTTGCAACAGCTAATAGTTTTTTCTTAAGGAAAAGCCACAAAGCTTAATTTTTATGTGAGCGCTCTTGATTTTTTCAGTCCTGTCTATGAATCCAAATTTTAAAAAGTGAAAGACCAAACAAAACACCTCTGCAGCCAAATTTGACCTTGGCTTACCAGTTTGCCAGGCATTCTGCCAACCTGGCATCTTTCCCTCTTACAAAACAATTGAGGGTCCACCATTTTAGGCACTGGGAGATAGAGCAGTGAGCCAGCCAGACAATTTTCTTGCAGAATGACCCTGGCGGGGGTGGTGGGGTTCTGGTACTGCACTTCTCAAACTTCAGTGTGTGGGAATCACTGGGTAGATTCTGAATTGGGGGGGTCTGCGTTGAGGCCTGAAGCTTTGCCTTTCTAACAAGCTCCCAGGTGTTGATGATGCTGGTGGCCCCTGCTGTTATTTGAAGAAGAGTAGGGGGTTTGTCTGGAAGGTGCGTTTGCCTGGCAAGCATCCTCTTTATACTTCGATTTTAGTTTATGGGGTGATTTGGAAGACAGCTGGTGACTTCCGAGGCTGATATTAGGGCTCCCCCATGCAGTCTCTCATGCTAGGCCTCTGTCCTCAAGAGCTTATAATCTAGAAGGCGAGGTGGGGGGTGGAAGGAAGGTGCTGAGAAAAGCTTCCTGGAGGAGGTACTCGCGAACTGCAGGCGCTTCCCCTGCTGCCGAGAAAGGAGAAACCCTGAACTCCCCCTCTTCTGGGGCGGGGTCTCAGCAACCCCACTGCAGCTATGGTTTCCCAGGCATCCCACGTGTCTTCCGTCCGCCATCCCTGCCAATCAAGCTCCTCCCAGGGGCTGGGTGAGAGTTTAAAGGCGGCTGCAGTGCCGAGCGCTCCCAGAGTGCCGCGCGGCGGGCGGGTTTGGATTTTAAATCCCCGCGGCCAATCAGTAGCGCGTAGGCTCTTGTAACGTTCCCGGCGCCGCGTTTGAATTCGAGGAGAGGCAGAGCCGTGCCAAGCCTCTGCCTAGAGCCTGCTAGGTCCGCTGGGCAACTCCGGGAACATGAGTGCGGCGGCAACTGCAGGGAAGCTGGGGCGGGCACCAGCCGACCCAGGGAAAGCGCCCGGAGTTGCAGCTCCCGGGGCTCCGACGGCCGCCGCGCCAGCGAAGGAGATCCCGGAGGTCCTAGTGGACCCTCGCAGCCGGCGGCGCTATCTACGGGGTCGCTTTCTGGGGAAGGGTGGCTTTGCCAAGTGCTTTGAGATTTCGGATGCGGACACTAAGGAGGTGTTCGCGGGCAAGATCGTGCCTAAGTCGCTGTTGCTCAAACCGCACCAAAAGGAGAAGATGTCCATGGAGATATCCATTCACCGCAGCCTCGCTCACCAGCACGTCGTCGGCTTCCACGGCTTTTTCGAAGACAACGACTTCGTGTTCGTGGTGTTGGAGCTCTGCCGCCGGAGGGTGAGTGTCACTGCTGGGGAACTGGAACTGCCCTGGGGGCAGGGGTTGGGGCGCCGGGAACCGGAGCTGCTGGGGAAGGGGCGCCCCGGGGCTCGGAGCTGCTGGGGAAGAGGTGCTGGGAACCTGGAACTGGAAATGGAGAAAGTCTTAGGGAGAGAGAAGGTTCTTGGCACTTGGGGCCTCTAGGGAAGGCGGCTTCTGGACGCTAGGAGTTGGGTGGATTGGGGGAGGTGCGGGAAAACCTTGCTTATGGACGCCAGGGCTTCCGGAGTTGCTAGGTAAGGGGTATTGCGGACCCTCACTTTCCGGAGTGGGGTTGGGTCAGGCAGAGGGTAGTTGGAGCCAGACTTCAGAGCTTCCGGGGGAGGGGAGAGGTAGGAAAGGGACCTGTTGCTGCCGAGAGTTCCGGGACCGGGATACTGGGGACTCTGAGCTTCCGGAGTGGGCTGAGAGAGGGGTCCCAGGTAAGGGACTTGGGAGGGAGCCAGTGGGAGAGGGTTGCTATGAACTGTTGCGGCCTGGTTTGGAGGGGAGTCTGGATCATAGTTGTCCTGGAGAAGAAATGGGTAGTAGGGTACTGGCTGCCTTTACCTAATGACACCCCCTCCCTGCCTTGGGTCTGAGCACCGGCTCCCATTTCTCCTTCCCTCCTGCTCCCAGTCTCTCCTGGAGCTGCACAAGCGGAGGAAAGCTCTCACGGAGCCCGAGGCCCGCTACTACCTGCGGCAGATCGTCCTGGGCTGCCAGTACCTGCACGGAAACCGCGTTATTCACAGAGACCTCAAGCTGGGCAATCTCTTCCTGAACGAGGATCTGGAGGTGAAAATAGGTAAGGAGCTGGGACTGCAGGGGCACTTGACATGCAGTGGGGATGAGGAGGAGCTGGGAGGGAGGGTGGGGGAGAGGAAATTTGGAAAGAGACAAGGGAGGGAGGAAGAGGATGGTAGGAAGTCTGGGCTGTTGATTGCCTCTAGAATCCTGTCTTTAGGACGGGAACTTAAAGAGCTACAAACCAGTGTCTTGTCTGCAGATGTGCTTTGGGGGGTGTGTTCTTCTATACAGTTTTGTTTTGTTTTTTTAAGAATTTGGATTTGTTTTCACTTTTTAAAAAAATTTTTTTAATTTACTTATTTTTGGCTGCACTGGGTCTCCGCTGCTGCATGCCTTTCTCTGGTTGCGGTGAGTGGGGGCTACTCTGCATTGCAGTGTGCGGGTTTCTCATTGCAGTGGCTTCTCGTTGTGAAGCACAGGCTCCAGGTGTGCAGGCTTCAGCAGTTGTGGCTCCAGGGCTCTAGAGCACAGGTTCAGTAGTTGTGGCACATGGGCTTAGTTGCTCTGTGGCATGTGGGATCCTCACCAACCACGAATGGAACCTTTTCTCCAGCATTGGCAGGTGAATTCTTCACCACTGAGCCATCACGGAAGCCCCTCATTTTCACTTTTTTAAACTGAGCGCCTTGATGTAAAATTTTGAATTTGGAGCTCCTTTTAAACACTCCAGCAGTACAGAGCTCCAACAGTACAGGGGTAGCGTTCCCTCAGGACAGCTCTTTGCTGTACTGAACAGCAGCTATTCCCTTTAGATGCCCTATGGTTTGCCACAGTCTCCACCCCTCTGTATCACTTCCTCACAAACTTGCCAAGTAGCCATCTTGACATTTACTTGCTTAATCCCTGAAGGCATTTGAGTTTTGCTATCCCTGTCAGTTCCCTTTTAGAAGTAACCCCCCCCCCTTTCTAAGGGGAGGGGTGAAGAGGGTCTTTGGGAGGCCCCTCCCTAGGGCCAGCATGGTGGGAGGATTCCTGGGTAAGCCTCGCCGTACACAAAGACTAGAGGCTTTGAGAGATCACTTGACCCTGGGTCTTGATGGTTACATCTGAACCAGCTGTCTGCATTGACAGACGACAGAAGCTGGCATCTGAGCCTCCATCTTCCTCCCTCTGTCCCAGGGGATTTTGGACTGGCAACCAAAGTGGAGTATGACGGGGAACGGAAGAAGACCCTGTGCGGGACTCCTAATTACATAGCTCCTGAGGTGCTGAGCAAGAAGGGGCACAGTTTCGAGGTGGACGTATGGTCCATTGGGTGCATCATGTAAGTTGGGAGTTGTCTCAGGACCCACCAGTCTCAGCAAGGGACTTTCTGGACATTTCTAACTTGATAGACTTTATCCTGCAGACCTTTCCGCCTTTGGAAAGGCTGCTCCAGAGGACAGATGGCCTCCGAAGGAAGCCTCATTGCTGAATTGGTATATCCTGTAGGATTCCTGCAGCCTAGGCTGTGGGTTCAGGGAATGAGGGAGGGAATGTCTCCACAAACTTGCTCTAATATGGCAGACCAGCTGCAGCATCACCTAGGAACTTGTTACGCAGAATCTCAAGACCCAGGCTAACTGGATCACAATCTGTATTTTAAGACCCTTGAGTGATTTCCATGCACAATAAAGTATTAGAACCACTGATCTAAAAAGCAGCATTGGGTGGGAAGAATTAGGCCAGGAGTGGTGCTGGCAGGAGGAGGTCCTGTGGTCCGTCTGGGTCAAGGCCATCAGAGGTGGGTGGTGGGCAGAGGTTGGCCTGTTCAGGTGTTACCCCTTTTGTTGTTCCCTGGATACTGGAGAGTTAGAAATGGCTTTCCTACTTCTTTGCATTGGAATTTCCCACATGAAAACTTGTAGCCTAAAGTACAGAATTGTTAACTGTGGGGCTGCCTCTGAAGGAGCAAGTGGCCCCTGCTTGGACCTGCTCCATGTTATCCAGCAGCCTCTGGCTCCTAGATTACCACAGGCTATAGCTAAAAAGTCACTGATTTTAGAACCCAGTCTCATCACCTGTATTCTACCAAGGGCACCTCCCTGCCAGTTTGTGGCTCCTGGGGCTGGTTAGTGAACTTGTGAATTGTCCTCTGGGGCCCCAGAGTCACAGTGAATGCCCAAAAGATGTCTGACTTCCTTTCTGGCCCTGGGAGGATTCCTCCCTGCATCTGGGTTTTGGTTGGGAGCCTTGAGCCAAATCCCTCCTTGTGCTTACAGGTATACCTTGTTAGTGGGCAAGCCACCTTTTGAGACCTCTTGCCTAAAAGAGACCTACCTCCGGATCAAGAACAATGAATACAGTATTCCCAAGGTGACTAAAACCACTTTAAGTTTACATTTGTTTTATTTAATTCCTCCCCCACCAAGTGATTTACGGAGCCCAGCCATATCCTGGGGAAAGAGATGGGTCAATGCCACCCCTAGGGTAAGCGTAAGAGCTTTAGAGGGTCCTGTCTGAAATTGCATACAGAGTCGGACGCATGTGCACAGAAACAGTTTTTCTTGGGATGAGAGTTTGTAGGCTCTCAACGGTTGGGCAGATAACCCAAAAGATGTGTAAAACAGAGAGAAAGAGCTGGAGTAGGGGGCAGACGGAGAAGTGCTGCTTAGCCTGGCAGTGGACTGTCTTGGTTCAGATGGGCTCTGCCACTTTTTAGCCAGATCACAATGGACAAATGGCCTGAGTCTTCTGAGCTGCAGTTGCCCGTCTGTAAAATGGAGTCCCTGCCCTAGAGCATCTTGCACACGGCGAGTGCTCACAGAATCGCGAGCCACCGTGAAGGCACAGTGGCGTGCTTTTGCAGACACCAGCAGGAGTGCATTGGGAGGGATAGTCTGCAGCAGTCTGGCACACAGCTGCTTCCCAGTTTGGCATCTTTGTCTTATGTGAAGCCAAGAGCCCTGTCTCCATCAGGACAGATGGGCTGAATCTGTTACAGAGGGTCAATTATTGGGCCGAGCAGAGTGGTTCCAAGTGTGGGGGTTGCCCCTGACTCTGCCTCTGTGTGGGTACTGGCTCCACCACTCACTCGGGATGTATCTTAGGCACTTAACTTCTCTGTGCCTGTTTCCTCATCTGCAAAAGAGGGGTGGTACTAGAGAGCTTCACTCCTTGGGTGTTTCTCTGAGGGTTAAGTGAGTTCATTTACATGAAGTGCTTACAGTATTTTGCTGGTAGATAGTAAGTACATAGTTGATGCTAGGCTTACTGTGCATTTGACCTACCCTGGGTTGGGTCTTCTTACCAGGGCTCCAAGCTTGGTGCTGTGTCCCCACTTTATAGATGAAGATACAGAGGCCCAGAAAGTTGGGTTGGTTGGCACAGCTGGTGTTAAGGGACAGAACGGGGACTTATACCAGGTCTTTATGACCTCCAAGCCTTTGTTTTCAAGTGCTGTTCTAGTGGTGAGCAACTTGTCAACTTAGGAAACCTGCCAGTGGAAACTTGGGACATTTATAGCCACTGAACATGGTGTATTTGAGGCTGGGTAGGGGGTTGTGGTGCAGCAGCCAGGTCCCGTGTCATATCCTGCTTATGACTCCCCATCTCCCCTTCAGCACATCAACCCTGTGGCCTCCTCCCTCATCAAGAAGATGCTTCAGCCAGATCCCACTGCCCGCCCAACCATTCACGAGCTGCTCAATGACGAGTTTTTCACTTCCGGCTATATCCCTGCCCGCCTCCCCATCACCTGCCTCACCATTCCACCGAGGTTTTCAATCGCTCCCAGTAGCCTGGACCCCAGCAACCGGAAGCCTCTCACCGTCCTCAATAAAGGTAAACCAGAGTGTGGGTAGACAGCCTTGCCTGCCTCAGTGTGTGACTGGATGGTCCCCAAAGCTCCGGTGTGCAGTAGGACAGGCCCCAGTCTTTGAATCCATGGTCCCCATCCTCATGTGGCAAACGCCTTTCCCCATAGCCCAGTCAGGAAAGACAGACCTTACTGTAACTGAATCAGACCTGTCATGTCCTGAGAGAAGAGAGTGGCTAAATGCCATGCCTGAACAATTCTTAACATTTTGTTTTTTTAAATCGCTGATATCGCCCTGCATGGTTCATTGGGGAAAATGTTGGGAAGCTTCAGGTACACATATGGAGCACAATGTACGTGGGACCCACATCGCCACCACAGTCAACACTTACTAAGATTTGTAATGTTTGCTTCATCGCTCCTTGTTTGTTCCTTTGAAGTATTTTTGAAGTTAATTCCAGACATCTTGCCATTTTACCCCCAGGAACTTCCGTGCGCATCTCTCTAAAAGGATGGACATTTTCTTACAAAAGCGCATCTCATTGCTTGGTTTGTCATTGTTTCTAGGTCTCTTCAGAGAGCAGAATTAGAAAATACATAACTGGGGTGGGGGGTGACCTTGGATTTACACCATTTCTGATTCACATTTTTGAGTGTTTTATTTTGATATTATTTCAAAATATGAAAAGTATAAGAATAGACAAAATCCTCCTGTATCTTGTACCCCCTTTGGTCCACCAATTAACATTTTTCTACATTTGCTTTATCTCTCATTGTATGTGTGTGTATTGTTTTTGACCCAAACATTCTGGCCTTTACTACTTAGTACTTCACTGTGTATTTCCTAAAAACAATTCTTTTATGTAACCACAGCACAGGACATAGTTATCAAGTTCAGGAAATTGAAATTGATGCAAACTTGTCCTTCAGCAGTCTTTTTCTCCACTGTGAAATTACTACTTTAATTCTCTTTTGGTAATTTGTAAGTATCTAATTTAATATTATAGGATTTTTACTTTAATTTTATGCTTGTATTTCTTTTTCTCTTACAATGAAAACTTTGTTTGCTTACACGGTATACATGAATTTTCAACATATATAAAGTATGTTATGAAACTATGTTTATTTCCATGCAGTTCTTTTTGTCCTTAGACTATATTTCTCTCTCTCACACACACACACACATACACACACACAAACCCCAAGAAAAGCCACTTGAAATACTTTATTTCTCTGTGTGGATATAGCACAACTTTATGAGTTCATTTCAGTTATGACACTGCTGTTTTAAGGATTACCTTTTTCTTTTTGCTTTAATGTTTGATATTTTCTTTGATTATATGAGTATTTCCTTTGAATGGTGATCACTTGGTTAAGGTGGTGCCTCCACTGCATAGTTACTGATTTTCCTTCGGTGATTAATTTAAGCCCCATGGGGAGCTTCTCTGAGAGAATACTGCTTCTCAGACTTCAGCTCACTGATGTTAGCATCCGTGGTGGATGCAGCAGCAGTTATTACTGTGGTATTCTAATGGTGATTTTTCTATTGTCATCTATTAATCAAAATTATCATCTATTAATCAAAATTCTTCTGTAAGGAAGAGCTGTCACTTCTCTCCCATTCATTTATTTGGTTGATATGGACTCATGGATATTTATTCTTAGAGCTATAAGATAATATTGTTATTTTAAAGGATTGCTTTTTTTTTTAGTTTTAGATTTTGGACATAAAGCAAAACCCAGAAGTAGAATGACCTTTTTGGGAAATACATAAATCCCATTTTTCATCATCTGTTTTTAATAATTATCATTGTCTGCCTATACTTGTTTTTATCATTTCCACCTTCTTCCTTTTCTTTCTGCTAGATATTTTGGGGGGTGGGGGGAGGTTTTGTTTTGTTTCCTCTTCCCTGTGGTTTGTGGGTCCTCAACCAGGTACTGAACTCACGGCAGTGAAAGAGCTGAGGGAATTCTCTTGCTAGAGTTTTTAAAGCAAGTCTCAAATATTCTATTCTTTCAAACTTAAGTCTTTATCATAGCATAGATTTTTTTTAATTGAAAATTCAGATCTTTAAATATTTTAAGAATTTCATGTTGGTTGGGAAAGAATTAAACTTTTAAGCATAAAAGGCAATAAAAATCATCCATGATTCCACCACCCAAATACACCTAGTCTTAAAACTTCAGGGTGTATCTTTTTAGATTTCAGTCACATATAAGTACATAAAGCAGATTTTATGGGGGAAACCTCTTATGTTTTCATTAAATGCCTGTTAGGCCAACTTATGGGTTGCAATTTACTGAGCCCTCCCATTTTCCTGGATACAGAAGATGCTTTTCATTCTTAGATTGAAGCCAGGCAGCTACAAGCTGCTCAAGACCAGAGGTGCCCAGCAGGGCCCAGCATTGGGTCAGAGGCCTGAGTGTCTGAAGCATTATGGCTGTGTGTGGCCATGAAGCCAGCAGGGCAGCTCCTGCTCTAATAACCTGCTGCTTGCCTAAAGCAGTGGCAGCGTAAAGAGCTTCTCGAGCTGTGGTTGGGGTCCCAGGCCCTAAAATCCTGCAGCCTTTGTGCCTAACTAATGCCCATGTCTGCTCTCCTTACAGGCACGGAGAACCCCATGCCTGAACGTCCCCGGGAGAAAGAGGAACCAGTGGTGCGGGAGGCCAGTGAGCCCATCGACTGCCATCTCGGCGACATGTTGCAGCAGCTGCACAGCGTCAACGCCTCCAAGCCCTCGGAGCGGGGGCTGGTGAGGCAAGGTGGGCGCTGGGGCAGGGCACCTGGAGAGGGCAGGGAGGTCTCAGCCCCAGAATGCTGGCAGCTTGTCCAGGCCCCCAGCTCCACAATGCCTTTCCTTCTCCTGTTTCCTATACATTACAGCCCAGGGAAGTTGGCCTCCTGGCTCAGGCCCTCCATGGTCAGGCCTCTCCTTTCTTTTTGTGACTCATCTGTTCTGTCTCCACAAGTGCCCCACCTTTCAGCAGCTCCATATGCTGGCTGTGTGCTTCTGCACACACTCTCTCTTCTGCTTAGGGAATTCCTCTGTGGCCTCAAGACAGTGGGAATAATAGACCCAGGCGTGCTCCAGCTTCAGGACCTTTGCTCACACCGCTTCCTTCCCCCAGCACTCGCTTCATCCAGATCCCTGCATGGCTGACACTCACCCCTTCACGTGCTTCTACCAGCATTACCTCTGTGAGCATCTCCCTGCCCCCAACCCCTAGCATTTCTCCTCCCCCTTACCTGCTTTATGTTTTCTCCACAACACTTCCCATCTAACATGAAGTTTCCACATTTGTTTATTGTATTTGAAAGAGGGGATTATAGCATGCATGGAACATCACATTTTCATACATCTGAAATTAGCTTCTCTTAAAACTTTTTAATCACTCAAAACTCACTGATTCTCACCATGATAGTTATAAGTAACTTACATTTCTGTGCATATTTATTTTGATTGGTCTCTAGCCCTGGAGCCAGTTTGCAGGCTCCGGGAAGTAGGTTTTGTCTTTGCTCACTATGCCTGTGACGGCACCTGGCACACAGTGGGCCTTTGCTAAACGGCTCAGCTGAACGCACAGGTAGACTCGGCTGCACTGTGACTTTCTGTCTCAGTGCTGCCTGTCTAAGCTGCTTGATGGCAGAGGCCCGGCTCTGCTCTCCTCTGGGGCCCCAGGCCTCTGGACCGAGTTCCCTGGTGTGGGCCACCCGAGCACATCAGAGGGGAAGAGGCTTGTCCTGACTGGTTGTCTTGTCTGTTTCTGTCCCAGAGGAGGCCGAGGACCCTGCCTGCATCCCCATCTTCTGGGTCAGCAAGTGGGTGGACTATTCGGACAAGTATGGCCTCGGTAGGTTTCTCCCAGGTGGGTGGGTAGCTCGAGACCCTCCGAGTTGTTACAGGCACTTGCTTTTCTTAACTCTTGGGTCCTCTTTCCTCAACACTCTGCTGTCTGCATCCCAGGCCTCCTAGTTCCAGCTTCCAAGGCCCTCTCTGCCCCTCCTCCCGCTTTCTGAGGTCTCCTCCCCCTCACCACTAGGGTATCAGCTGTGCGACAACAGCGTCGGGGTGCTCTTCAACGACTCCACGCGCCTCATCCTCTACAGTGACGGCGACAGCCTACAGTACATCGAGCGCGACGGCTCAGAGTCCTACCTCACCGTGAGGTCCCACCCCAACTCCTTGATAAAGAAGGTGAGCGCTGGCTGGCCTGTGCGGTCCTGTGTTGCAGAGTGAGGGCTGTGCCCGGGGACAGGCTCTGACTCGACTCCCTCTCTCACCCTCCAACCAGATCACCCTCCTGAAGTATTTCCGAAACTACATGAGCGAGCACTTGCTGAAGGCGGGCGCCAACATCACGCCTCGGGAAGGTGACGAGCTGGCCCGGCTCCCCTACCTGCGGACCTGGTTCCGTACCCGCAGCGCCATCATCCTGCACCTCAGTAATGGCTGTGTGCAGATCAACTTCTTCCAGGTGAGCTGGGCCCTGGAAGGCTGGGGTAGGGTGTCTGTGCCTCTCTGCCAGCCCACGGAATTGGGTGGGGAGTGGGGGGCATGGACCCATCCTTGGCAGAAGCAGTAGAAAGAAATAAACGTGTCCCCCTCCCACCAGCTGGCCCATCTTCCCTCTACTGCCAACACACAGTAGCAGCTGGGGTCTTCAATCACCAATAACCCCCTCTGTCCATCTTCTTGCCCTCTCCCTCACAGGACCACACCAAACTCATCCTGTGCCCACTGATGGCCGCCGTAACCTACATCGACGAGAAGCGGGACTTCCGCACATACCGCCTGAGCCTCCTGGAGGAGTATGGCTGTTCCAAGGAGCTGGCCAGCCGGCTGCGCTACGCCCGCGCCATGGTGGACAAGCTGCTGAGCTCGCGCTCGGCTGCCAACCGCCTCAAGGCCTCCTCATAGCCCCCCGCCCCCCGGACTGGCGCCTCCTCCCCAACTAGCACCTTGGCCCGCGCTGGTTAGCACCGTGGTGCCACTTTATAGTGTGTCCCCAGCCCTGGGGGCCGGGGCGAGACCTTCGTCATCCCTGCAGGTGGGGGCTGCTGTGTAAGTTATTTTTGTACATGTTCCGTGTGGGTTCTGTGGCCTCTCCCCTTGCCCTCAGGCCCACCCTATGAATTGTACAGAACGTGGCTGTTGAATTCGGGACTGTGCTTGCCTTTATACGCATTAAACATACGTGAATCTTCCTTTCCTTCTTGTGTTCCTTGAGGGGCACATGCTGTTGCTCCGGTGGCCCCCGCGGCCTGGCCTCTGCTGGTCTGTCGACCCGGGCGGGCTCAGCTCCCCGCTGCCCCCGGGCTCGGCCCCCTCACCCCTGTGGCCGGCGGATAGTAAGGCAGGAAGAGGCTCTCGGAGGCGCAGCTCTTCATGGCACCGTGCGTGTGTAGCAACAGCCGTGGGAAGCGGTTGGTAAAGTACTGGACAAAGCTGTCAGGGACAGAGCCCAGCGTCTGCCGTACCTCCTCTGGGAGCTCCCTGTAGTGGTGCTTCTGGAGGGTCGGAGCAGAGAGCCGGGGCTCAGCCGGACCAGGCCTCAGGCCTCCCCACTGTCCAGGCCCCTACCGAGCCCTGGAACACACCTTGTTTCTCACAGCACGAAGCAGGTCTCGCACCGACGTCCCCTTGTACGACCGGAACCTTCTCAGATCTGTGGGCAGGGAAGGCGTTGGCACAGCCGTCCCTGCTGGGGCGTCCCTTTGACCTCCTGGGCCCCCCAAGTCTGGCCTCTACCTGTCTGCAGTGGCACCGAGATGTGCTTGTGCCAGTCACTCCGGACCACCTCGGAGCCTCCTGCCTCGAGCGCCGTCACCAGGGGCCCCTGCTCAGGCTCCTTCTCCAGCCAGTCACTGACGTCCTAGGACCCACAGAGCTGCTGAGCCTCCTGACCAGGATTGGAGGCCACAGGCCAGGAGGGTCCAATGGCTGGGGGCGTGCAGCAGCCAGAGCTGCTCGGCTCAGGGTAAAGGACTGTTGCCTCCTGTCGAGTGGAGCTTCTCTGCTACACAGGGTCTAGTCCAACCTGTGACGGAGGCGCTGTTTTCCCCATTTTACAGACGAGCAAACAGGCTCAGTGACTCAAGGTCACAGAAGTGGAATGTGCTGTCTGGGCATGGGAATAGCATGAGAGATAACTAGGGCTGAAAGGAATGGGGTATGTCCTCACACCAGGGGCAGCTGAGCTTGGAAAGCGGTGCTGAGGAGACCATGCAGGGCTGAGAGGGCAGCGTTTGGGAATCTGGGCTCTGTCTTGGTTTAGATCAAAGAGCTGGGCTGCATGGAACACAGATGAGTCTCTTTCCCCCAGCCAACCTGGTTTCCCTTGCTCAGAACCCGAACTTTCTGAGGCCTCTCTCCATATTTCCAACTGACCTGGAAGAACTGGAGCTGCTTGGCTCTGTTCCAAAAGAAGGGGTGGGCAAGCACCTGGTGAGCAGAGGGGCGAGCCTGCGGCAGGGGGCTGAGCATGGCCTCCACCAGGTTCCGGGCGACGACCTGGTCTGCAGGAGCAAGAGGGAGGGGTGGCTTCAAGCCCGCCCAGCCTCTGCCTTGCTTACCCCCCTCCTCTGCCAGCCCAGGTCACCCTCACCGTGGGCCTCTTCCTCCAGGTGAGCCAGACAGGGAGCCCCCGCAAGGATGTTTGCCTGACGATAAAGACTCTCTCCGAAGGGGTGGCTGCCACCGGTAAGCACATAGTAGAACACGCAGCCTGCAGAGAAGATGTCCACTGCGCTGGTCTGGGGGCCAGAGGAACAAAGATGAGGAGGAGGTCTCTGCTCCAGGAAGTCTGCCTGGCTGTGCTCTGCCCGGGGCTGGTGTGGCAGCAGCCCAGGATTTGGTTCAGGCTAGAACTCAAGGATACTTCCCAAGAGGCATCTTCGTGGCCCTACATTCCCTCCCCTCTGCACTAGTGGAGGGGACGTGTGGTTTTTATCCAGAATCTTTGCACCCACTGAGCCTCTAGTTGAGGTCTCCACGCGTTATTCCTCCAGGTCTGGTGGGTGATGCTGACATGTCCGAGTGAAGCTAGCTGGGTGTGAGGCAATAAGGCAGCAGTGGGGACAGTGATCTGGTACCATCCCCATCCACAGCTGGCCTCTGGCACTCAGCTGCAGCTGGTTGCTTCCAGGGGACTTTCTCGGGTGGCAGAGCTTTTGATTTTGCAAAAGAATCCAGAAATCTAGACTTTTATGTGGAATTTCCGAGGTTAAAATGGTGGCTGCAAATTAAAAAAATCAAAACCCGCACAGGCTCCTAACATCAGTGCCCTGGTTCTTGGGCCTCCACGTTGCCACTTCTAGCTCTCGCTCTACTTCAGGGGTGGGGGTGACTCTGTCTGTTTGCCTGTGTGTTACTCTCATCCATGCCTATGACGTCCCCCTGAACACTGACTCAAAAATCTGTGATCCTGGGTCTCCAAGTGCCTCCGGGGGTCAGACACTGCTCTATGACTCAGTTACATTAGCTCATGTGCATGTGCGCATGCTAAATCACTTCAGTCGCGTTCGACTCTGCGATGCTATGGACGGTAGCCCGCCAGGTTCCTCTGTTCGTGGGATTCTCCAG
This sequence comes from Bubalus bubalis, assembly GCF_019923935.1. NCBI lineage: Eukaryota > Metazoa > Chordata > Mammalia > Artiodactyla > Bovidae > Bubalus > Bubalus bubalis. Next base: position 20,901,165 of record NC_059180.1, on the reverse strand, counting down.
GCAAGACTACTGGGATGGGTTACCATTTATTCCTCCAGGGGTTCTTCCTGACCCAAGGATTGAACCTGCGTCTCTAAAGTCTCCAGCATTGGCAGGCAGGTTCTTTCCCACTAGCACCACCTGAGGAAACCATTAGCTCATCTGATGCTCCCTCAAACCCTCCAATCTGGGTGGCTCTCCACTCTGGCTTCACAGTAAAGTCGCTGGGGGTCAGTTACTGGGTGTAGGGCCTGGGCACTTGGATTTTTTCAAGCTCCTCAGTGACTACACCACAGTAGAGATGAAAACCATTTTCTAGCTCTTCTCAACCTCGGGACTGTTGACATTTTGGACCAGATGATTCTTGGTCCTGGAGGACCGTCCTGTGCATTGGGTGTCTCACAAGCATCCCTGGCCTCTGCCCACTAGGTGGCAGTAGCAACTTCCTTTTCCCTGCCAGATGGACGACCCAAAAGGTCTCCAGACTTTGCCCAGTGATGGCAAAAGTCACCCCTGGTTGAGAACCACTGCCCTAGGGGAAAAAGGGAGGAGTTATCCCCACTTTACAGATTAAGAAACATCTGGGAGGAGTCACTGAAGGCCACAGAATGGGTGATCCAGAGCCCAGGCAGCAGAGACACTGGGTGGGGAGGCATGGCTGCAGCCTGGGGTGGCAGGACTCACAGGGCTGTCCGGAGGCAGGACCTGCAGGAGCTCGGGCGCCATCCAGCCTTCTGTGCCCGGGATGCCCGAGCGGAGGCTGAAGCTGCAGCGGCCGGCAGGCAGCTTCTTGCAGAGGCCGAAGTCTGAAAGGACCACTCTGCCTAGGCCCTGGCTGTCGGGCCCCGCAATGAGGACGTTTCCTGGCTTCAGGTCGCGATGCACTGTGAGAGCAGAGCAGAGCTGAGAGCTGAGGGGGGCAGGCAGGGGCTCAGAGGGAGGCCGGGAGGGGCCGGTACCTATGTGTAGGGAATGCAGGTGAGCCAGGCCCGCCATCAGCTGCTGCAGCACCATCCCGGGCTCCAGGCCCCAGCCGTCTGGCTCCGGGTGTTCCACGTACTGGGGAGCAGTGAGGGGCAGAGCATCACCCTGCGGCCCAGGACGCCTGGCCCCGCTCCCACCCCTGAGCGCAGGCCTCACCTCCCGCAGCGAGGCCCGGCAGAGCTCCAGAGCGATGTAGTGGAACTGGGGTCCCCGCTCAGTGCAGAAGTAGCGGAGCACGTTGGGGTGCCTGTCCGACTCCTGCAGCAGCTGCACCTCCCGCCGGACCAGACTGAAGCACTCACGGAGGAGCCGCTTGACCGCCACCGCCCGCCCCTCAAACTGTCCCCTGGGTGGGGGTCCAGAGGGCAGACGAAAAGGGAATTGTTAGGATCCATGCCCACCTTGGGGGTTCTTTCAAAGAGGTGCTCTCCAAGGGATAGTGGCCACCTCAGCCCAGCTCCTGGGTGCCACTCACCGGAAAACAAAAGTCCCACCGGCTCCGCGGCCCAGGACGTCCTTGGGGTTGAAGGAGATCTTCCCCACCACGGTGAGCTGCTCGGCTAGGGGGAAAGCAGAGGGGGTCTCAGGGGGCCTCTGCCCATGGCTGCCACCCCGCCCAGTCCAGACCCGTCTCCCCAACCTCGATCTCTCTCCAGCCTCCGGCTTCCATGCCCCTCCAGGTGCCAGACAGGGTCTAGTGCCTCAGGCTACCACTTACTCCAGGCAAGTGACCTAACCACAGTGCCCCGGTTTTCTCATCTGTAAAGTGGGACTATGTCAAGGATCCTGCATAATATTACTGTGAGGATTAATGGAAAAAAGGGTGGGGGGGAGGTCTGCTCTGCTGTCCTCTTTTATCATTTTTCCCTCTTCTGGCATTTCCTGCCCAGGTTTCTTTCCTTTCCTTACCTCCACCAGTTACTAATAAACCCTTTCGACTAAGGTATTGGCTTCAAATAGGAAAGTGAATTTTGTCAGCCGGAAGCATGATGAAGGTGAAGGCCATGGCAGAAAAGACTGTCCTGGGCGGGGGTTAAGAGGGGCGGGGAGCAGTGGGCATGTGGATGCTGAACTGTCTAGAATTAGTTCCAGGGAAGCAGGGAGCCCCCAGAAGGCCTTGGCTTCCCATTACAAAGGGTGGGGTTGGATTTTCCTGGTGGTCCAGCGGTTAAGAATCCGCCTGCCAGTGCAGGGGACACGGGTTTGATCCCTGGTTCGGGAAGATTCCACACACCACAGGACAACTAAACTCACTCTGCAGCTACTGAGCCCATGTGCTCTGCAAGAAGAGAAGCCACTGCAATGAAAAGCCCGTGCACCGCAACTAGAGAGGTAGCCCCCCGCTTGCAGCAACTAGAGGAAGGCCTCAGGAGCAATGAAGACCCAGCACAGCCAAAAATAATTTTTTTTTTTTTTTTTTTTTTTTAAGAAAGGGTGGGTGTGATTGGCTCAGGTAAGTGGAGGAATTGGGTGGTTACTGCTCTTCCTTTCGGGTCACCTGGGAGAGACCCCTCACAATGACCCAGGCACAGGGCAGGCTCCTGCTCAGCACCCAGGGGGCCCCATGCACACAGTTAAGTGCATCTTGTGCTTCTAGAGTTGTGTGCCCCTCCGTGGTCCTGAGAACACTCTCCCTAGGAAGAGCTGGCAGCTTTAGTCTCTAATCAGCTCTAGGAAAAAAGCAAATGAAAATCAGCGTCAGAGATCTGTGAGCAAAGTATTAAGCTGTCCCTCAGCACTGCTCTAGGTTATTTGCTTAAAAACTCTCTGCTGATGAGATGCAGGCAGTAAGTGAAATGTGTGTACCCTGAAATGTGTATACTCCACCCTCAGGAGTGTGGTCTTGGGGCCGTGCTGGAAGCACATCACACACAGGTAAGCTGGGCCTGTCTCTCTGGCAGCTCAGAAAGCAGGGGCAGAGTTACCGGAAAGCCTGTTTGGACAAGCCTTGCTCAGCTGGCTCCAGGTGAGGGTCCCTGAGTGCTTCCGGCTCCTCTTTTGTACCACTCTGTACCACTCGCTTGGTTCTGCTGGTTTCCTGTCTTTTTGCATGTCTGCCTCCCCTGCCTGGATGCCCTCGTGAACACTCACTATGTGCTTTCTGGGTTAGATTCAGAACTAACTCTAGATTCAGGAGGACCCTCAGTGCTGGGATGGAGGCCAGACTTCTGGCCATGAAGTTCTTGAATGCAGAAATAATGAATCAGGAGGCTCAGTCTGCACAAACATATTCACCATCATTTGCTCAGCCTTCTATATCATGATAACAGAGAAGCAACAAATACAGGAGAATTTCTAAAGGAATCAAAAGTTGTCACATGGTGGGGAAGTGATGTATGGTCAGAATCCCCTCTGAGATCCCCAGAAATATGTGAGGCACTGCGTTGCTTCTTTTACACGGCTTGGGAAACCATTCAAGCAGGTTACCTACTTCATGGGCATTGCCAAAATTCAAACAGATATCATCCCAAAGTTGACCTGCTTTTGAGTTCCTGGGCTGCTACTTACTGGCTTTGTGAGTCCGGGGTGGGAGTGTCATGAACCTTTCTGCCTTCAGTTTCCTCTTCTATAAAATCAGCATAATGATAGTATCCACCTTGTGAATATGACTTCATACATGCACAATATTTAGAACAGGGCCCAGTGTACAGTAAGTGCTATATAAATGTTAGCTCTCAGTTTTAGCTGGTTGTGCCAGCTTGATTGTGCCCACTTGCTGCTGAATGTACCATGTAGCCAGCAGTCCTGGAGGACACCCTACCAAGCACGTGTAGATGCATTGGTGGAGGTTAAATGAGAGTGGGGCAGAGCTCCACTGCAGATTTTGTGAACCATGAAAAGGTCCTGAGGAACGTTCCTTTCTCTGCACTGAGAGGAGGACCAAAGGTTCCAAGGTCAGAGTTCCTGACATAGATGTCCTAAGAACACGTTAGGGGCTGCCATAGGAGTGGAGGGCTTTTTTGGAGAGTGGTTCTCGAAGCTTTCCTGCCATCTGCCACATGTGTTTATTTGACTCTTCCTGCATGAAAGATTTCGATACACTGGACTCCAAATTGCTGCATATTGAATGGGCAAGTCCTAGCCATTAACTCTGCCTATACCTCATACCTGCTTAGCACATATTCACTCTGCATATATTTATTAAGAGTGCTGTCTAATCTAAGAATCTCTGATGGCCAGTGTCAGTCACTAACTCAACAGATAATTCCTGAGTCAAGCTCTGGTCCAGATTGCAGCAGTAAGCAAGGCAGGCTTAGCCCGAGCACCGGTTCTCCAGCTGGCCACAGTCCCCACCACTCCCTATTCTCTCTCCTATGTGACTGCTTCACTTCTCTGCTTTATCCATCTGACCCACCCGGAAGCATGAGTTTGCAACCCTCTTCTCAGCTTCCAGAATGTGCACCCTGCTTTCTCGCATTTCTGAACCTTCACCTGTGCTCTTGGGGCCACCTGGAAGGTTCCTGCTCCACTCTGCCCTGCTCACCTGGGTAATTTCTTCTTCTCTTTGGGATCACAGCCTAACTTCACTTTGAGGACACTTCCTATGTCCCCACATCAGAGCTCCATGACCCTCCTCTGTGTTCCTACAGCTCCCTGTATCCTTCCATCCCCATCACAGCATTTATCACAGCACTTAATAATTACCTGTCCCTTCCATGCTTTCCTAGAAGTTATGAAAATACCAAAGTAAAGCTTATTGAAACTTTAAAGAAAGTAAAAGAAATAGAAAGGTTTCTTTTAAGGTGCAGAGGGAACTCAATATTATATAGAGATTGTTACCACTGAGTTTTGTCACAAAATGACCACACTCTAGCTGGGTATTTTATTTTCTTAGATTCTTCTCCTGAAGCACTGATAATACTTTGATTGTTTTTTCACAGTGAGTAAAGAAGTTTAAGTATTTCATATAACAGGGGAGCCTGGATGAACCAGGGTTGGAATTCAACATCCTCTTTTCTCTTTTCCTCTGTGGGTTAGTGGTATCTACAGCCCCATGAGGGGACTGAAGAGATGTCTGGGGGAAGGAATTCCATCCCGTCAATAACTGGGTCTAGTAGACCGTGGTGGTGAGGGACAGTAAGGTCTTTTGACAAGAACCACCTGGGACGACATGGAATCTGGGTCATCTGGGGAAAGACTCAGCTTGAGTCACAAGGTCCAAGAAGAAGTGTTTCAGGGTGCAATGGAGTGTTGGGTGGACCCACCCAGAGCCACAAAAGTGACTGGAACTGCAACCTACAGGGCTCAGGCAACTCTGCGGTGGGGGGCTTTCTACAGGATCTGAGCCCCCAGGAAGGAAGCTGCTTTCCTCTCAGCACAGGATGTGGGGGGGGGGGTGGCGAACACAGGGGGAACTTCGGAAGCAGCATGGGAGCATCCCACCAGACATGGGGCGGACTTCAGGCTGAGTTAGCGGTGCAGCAGAGTAGCTCCAAGGTAGGAGGCAGTGGCTTGAGCAGTGCCAAAGAAGCAGGAGAGAAGCAGCGTGGACTGACCAATAAAAGCACATGTAAGCTCCCCTGGGGCATCCCACAGGTTCCAGAGGAAGCCTGAAAGGGCTTCTTTATAGGATGAAATTGAGAGAAGAGAGGAAAAATGTTAAAAAAAAAAAAATAAAAAGCCCTAAAGGGAAAAGGAACCAAAGGGTACCTAGGTAATTTACTATTATTATTATTATTACCAAATTGGATATTCTTTTAACACATATTAATAACATCAGCTTGGCATGATTTAATAATAGTGTTGATGGTAAACCAGTCATATGAGGTGATGTAATGGAGTAGGCGTTATCATTCCCACTTGACAGATGAGAAAACTGCAGCTCAGAGGAGTCAAGCAATTTATCAAAATTAACAGTGGACTTAGATCTATACCAGTTCTATCTGTATCCAGGGTCCCTGAACATAATGACAACAGCAAAAATGATGGCAAACATTTCTAGAGGGCTCCACTTCACAGCAGGCACTATTCAAAGTTCTCTCCTGTTAACTCACTTAGGGTTGGCTTCCCTGGTGGCTTCGTGGTAAAGAATCCACCTGCCAAGGCAGGAGATGTGGGTTGGATCCCTGGTCAGAAAGACCCCTTGGAGAAGGAAATGGGAAACCCACTCCAGTCTTGTTGCCTGGGAAATCCCATGGACAGAGGAGCCTGGTGGGCTACAATCAATGGGGTCACAAAAGAGTCAGACACAACTTGTTCAGTTCACGGACTGAACAACAGCAGTTGTTGTTCCAATAATCTGATTCTGGAGCTAAACCTGCCTCTCTCTTTTCTGTCCCTGACTCTGACATTTCTTGCTCATGTGAGCTCACCTTCAGGGTCTTCCAGTGGCTGGCCTTGCTCTGGGGGATTCTGAAGCTTCTTCTGGCTCTGAAGGGTGGCACTGGAGGGCTGGGGCTGAGCATCCTGTGAGATGTCAGAAGGGCCTGCAGGTGCGAGGGGAGCCTGGTGCTGCTGCTTCTCTGCCAACTGCTGCTGCTGCTGCTGCTGAAATATGGGGGCTGAAGAGGGCTCAGCCCTGGCCAGCCCTGCCCCATGATGGGCCCAGAAGCTGTGCCTGAGATGGCCAGTCCCTGGAGCATTGACATAAAGAGCACAGTATCGAGGGCTCTGGGAGCTGCTAAGAGGAAGGCAGGGGGTAGAACTGGACCTGGGTGTGGAGAAACTCGCTAAGTGGTCTTGGAGAGGAGCAGAGTTCCTCTAGGAAGACCATAAGATGGACCTGAGGTCAGAGGTGATGGGCTTACCTGCCTCATTAGGAAGAGAATCCATCCTCCCAGTAGGAGAGCAGTGAGACTGGCTGCCAGCAGGTCTTGGGGTCCCAGGCCTGGATACAGCGCTGAGGTTTTCTTCTCAGGATGCAGCTCCAGGTCCGGAGGTTCCTCCCGGCTCAGGCTCAGGAGCTGAGGACAAAGGGGCTTTCACTCTCAGCAGCCCCTCCTGCTATGGAACCCCTAACCCTTCTTTATCATGCAGTACAGGGCTGGGCTTAGCTGAAGGGGTGGAAAGTGAGTGGTCTACATGATGGCAAACCTGGCGCTCTCCGTGGTGCTGAAAATTGTGGTGCCCCAGGAGACCTGGGGTGTCACTAAAAAACCCAGATACTCTTCAGTTCAGTTCAGTTCAGTCACTCAGTCATGTCTGACTCTTTGAGACCCCATGAATTGCAGCACGCCAGGCCTCCCTGTCCACCACCAACTCCTGGAGTTCACTCAGACTCAGGTCCATCGAGTCAGTGATGCCATCCAGCCATCTCATCCTCTGTCATCCCCTTCTCCTCCTGCTCCCAATCCCTCCCAGCATCAGACTCTTTTCCAATGAGTCAACTCTTCGCATGAGGTGGCCAAAGTAGCTTTAGCATCATTCCTTCCAAAGAAATCCCAGGGCTGATCTCCTTCAGAATGGACTGGTTGGATCTCCTTGCAGTCCAAGGGACTCTCAAGAGTCTTCTCCAACACCACAGTTCAAAAGCATCAATTCTTCAGCGCTCAGCCTTCTTCACAGTCCAACTCTCACATCCATACATGACCAGTGGAAAAACCACAGCCTTGACTAGATGGACCTTTGTTGGCAAAGTAATGTCTCTGCTTTTGAATATGCTATCTAGGTTGGTCATAACTTTCCTTCCAAGGACTAAGCGTCTTTTAATTTCATGGCTGCAGTCACCATCTGCAGTAATTTTGGAGCCCCAAAAAATAAAGTCTGACGTTGTTTCCACTGTTTCCCCATCTGTTTCCCATGAAGTGATGGGACCGGATGCCATGATCTTCGTTTTCTGAATGTTGAGCTTTAAGCCAACATTTTCACTCTCCACTTTCACTTTCATCAAGAGGCTTTTGAGTTCCTCTTCACTTTCTGCTATAAGGGTGGTGTCATCTGTATATCTGAGGCTATTGATATTTCTCCCGGCAACCTTGATTCCAGCTTGTGCTTCCTCCAGTCCAGCATTTCTCATGATGTACTCTGCATATAAGTTAAATAAGCAGGGTGACAATATACAGCCTTGACGTACTCCTTTTCCTATTTGGAACCAGTCTGTTGTTCCATGTCCAGTTCTAACTGTTGCTTCCTGACCTGCCATCACCAAAAAATACAAGTATCTGCCTCCAGAGATTCTGAATTCAGTGAGGTTGGAGTGGGCTCCTAAGTGATTCTGATGAGCAACCAGATTTGAGAATCATGTCATTCTGAGAACAGAGCATGTCTGTTCCTTCTAACCTTGAACTACTAGCGACTCTTGTCCAGTCCTCTCCCAGGAGGGCATACTTTTATAGTTTTTCCATTTTCATTTTCTCACTTGATAAATCTTTTGCCACCTCTAAACTGAAGAATAAAGAAAACCGTGACCCATGTTTCACAATTTAGATAGCCAATACCGTTTTGACACTTGTAATGCTTTTTTCTGGCAATAACAACAAAAAAAGTTTTTCTTCTGAGAAACTGTGAGGTCAGTTGACCCACCTCAAATGTTATGCCTAGAAGCCTGAGGAAAAGGTCCAGGGCTGCCCATCCCTGCGGCATCTCCCCACAGGCCCTCTGCCCATCAAACACTGACCTCCAAGAAGAGAGTTGGAGCCTGGATGCTTTCTGAGGGTCTGGTCCCAGAAGCCCCACTCCCTGGGGTGGGATGGACTCTCAGCATGGTGGTGTGCAGGACTGGGGGTGGCTCATGGTGTCCTAAGGGGCAGGGACAAGGTCAGGGGGCTGAAGGTGACCTCAGCCTTCTAGCTCAGAAGCTGGGCTCACAGGTCCTTTAAGTTTGAGTGGAAGGGGTCTCACCAATGAGAAGCCACTGGCTAGGGAGGGCCACGCTGCCTGAGGGGTATCTGACAGCAGTGCTGGGTGAGCCCTCTCGCTCTCCTGAGACTTGCAGTGTCACCTCCTCTGTGGTGGGGCCATCGGTGGGGGCCAGGGTCAGGCCACGAGGCTATGGCAGAAGATGGAGAGTCCTGAGTGGTGGCGGGGGGCTTCTCTCCTGCTTCATCCCCTCTTTCCAGCCCCTCAGAGGCCCTTTCTCACCACTAGGGCCACCCCAGTGTGAACCAGTGCTTTAGAGACATAGAAGCCAGCTTCATCCTTTCCCACATACAGGGTCATCCTAGTGGGGGAGAGGAAAGGGGAGAAGAATGAGTGAAGGTGGCAGGCAGTTTCAGTCCCATCGTACTGGTGTCCTTCTATTGTTCCAGCCCACACGTACTCTGGCCTGGGTCACGTGACTTGCTTTGACCAATGAGATGATAGCAAATGAGACAATCAGAGGCTTGAGAAATGCTTGTGCATGGGGGCTTGCCTTCTCATGGGGTTCTTTGGAACCTGAGACCACCACAAGAGGAAAACAAGGTTACTGTGCAGCGTATGAGAGGCCTTATTTGATACCCCATAGGCCAAAGAATCCACTAAGTATGAGATAGGTGAGTGAAGCCATTCTAGATTGTCCAGGCTCAGCCAAGCTGCCAGCTGGCTGCCCAGACCAGAAGACCACTCAGCTGACCCACAAAATCTTGAAAAATAAGAAATGTTCATTCTGAAGCCCTAAATTTGGGGAGTGATTGGTTATACAGCAAAAGCTAATGATACAAACTCTACAATCATTGCTTCTAAATCTGTTTCTAGCCCAGACCTCTTCCAGGAGCTCAGTTTTCTAAATCTGAATTCATCACCTCATTCCTTACCTGCTTCTCTTCCTCCTCCCCTCTTCTTCCTCCTCCTCCTCCCCCACTTCCTCCTCTAGTGCCCCCTACCTTTGAAAACAACAGCACTCATGTGCTTCTAGAAACCTGATGGTAATTGGTGACTCCTTGCTCACAATCATCAAACTTTCTAATCACCAAATACTGTCTTCTCCTCTTAATATGTGTTAGCCTCCACTTATTTCCATCTCCACTGTTTCCGTCCTAGTCCAGAGTGTCTTCTGCCTGAACTAAGGCAATGTTCTGTGCCTGCTTCATCCCCACAGCACTAAGATGACTTAACACTGTAGCCAGTTATCTTTCTGAAATGAAAATATGATCAAATCACTTCTTTATCTAAAACCTTCCAATGCCTTCTCCTTAACCTTATCCTAAACCCTTCAAATGATCTGATAAGATCCCTGTTTAACAGCCTCAGACCTTGTTCTCTGCTCAGAGTTGTTCTCCAGCCTTGTTTTGTTAACTTACTCTGTTTCCTGGTTGCCATGATCTGTCTCTCTTGTTTTCTCTTCACCTTTTAGGTTTCAACTTGTATGTCCCTTCCTCTAGGAAACTTTCTATGATTGCCTCCTGCCCCAAGTCTTGATTTAGGTGCCCTTTTATACATTCCCATGATACAGTATACTTCTCTTATCTCTTCCCTTATCATACCATATCATGATTACCTCTTTACACCCCTGTCTCTTGCACTAGACTCTGAGATTTCTGTAGGTCAGAACACTGGCTATATTACTGTACTCCCAGAGCCTAGCAAGTGATTGCTACGTAGCAAATGCTCAATTAATATTGGGAGAACCAACTGAATTAATGGGTAATCCCTGATTTTCCCAGTCTGTCTCCTGGCTCCCCAAGATGGGGATACTAAGGTATTCGGTGTTATAAGGAAGGGTCATTTTTAAGGTTTTTAAAAATCAATAAACACATGTGCCTGTGCACTCAGTCGCTTCAGTTGAGTTCAACTCTTTGCGACCCTATAGACCATAGCCCACCAGGCTCCTCTGTCCATGGGATTCTCCAGGCAAGACGTTGGAGTGGGTTCCCATGCCCTCCTCCAGGGGATCTTCCTGACCCAGGGATGGAACGCGCATCTCCTGCATTGCAGGCAAATTCTTTACCACTGAGCCACCGGGAAAGCCCCAATAAACACACAGTACCTACCAATCAGAACAGATGCCTGCTGTAGCACTGGGATGGAGATACGGAGGCCCTCCCTTGGCCAGATTTTACCCTACCAGTTGCTGAACAGTGAGGCTATCCAGGGGTCCTGGGAGCACATGGTGGGCATGCAGGGCACTGGTTATTTACCAAACTGTTTGAAATACTGTGACCCTTGGTCCAGCTATACTGGTCTGTCATGGTTGGACATCACACCTGCCCATTGGACCTGGGCTACACTGGTCAAAATACTTCCAGAAGCTCCTCCCTGGCCCCCAGACATGGGTACTTACAGCAGCTGGGTGTCTAAGGCAGGGAAGTGGGTGGCCGTGTCCTGGAGGCCTGAGGCTGGCAGTCGGATGTGGCCCCAGCGGAGGGCGAGGAAGTGCAGGGTGTCTCGAGCCAGTGTGAGGTGGGGTAGCTGGCGCAGGTTCTCCTGGTGCCATGTGTAGATGCCCACCACAGGGACGCCCAAGTCCTGCGTCCATAGCACTGCCCCGCTCCCTGGGTCCACGGTCAGCAGCAGACCCATCCCACAGGATGCCAGGTAGCTCATGTCTGCCAGGAAAGATGGTGCAGAGATGTGGTCAGGGAGCCCTGCCCTGAGGCTCTTTGGAGCATCTTGGGGTGGGGAAGCTGCTTTGAGGATGGGCTGTCAGCAGGGCCCCTCAGGTGTGTGGAGGTCAGGTGAGATCACTGGAGGGTTATCAGGACATGGGAAGTTCACTGGGTCACTTTGATCAGGCTCAATGGGACAGTTGTGTAAGATGTAGGGGTAAGCTGAGGTCATCCAAAGGCAACTCCGGTGTGCGAATAAGTCCTTGTCACTTAGGATGTGGGGAAGTCAGTCATGGTCTGGCTTTTGGTCAGTCAGGGTGGTCTGGACACATGTGGGTAACATGGGAGTCATTTAGAATGTGAAGGGGGCTCAGTTAGGGGCCTTGTGGGTGTCACCTGTGATGTGTCAGGGTCGCCTGTATGAATTCTCAGGTGGAATGGTGGAGTCAGGGTCTGGGAGTGGTTTAGGGTACCTTTGGGGTCATTCAGGCATTTAGGAAGGGCAGTTACTATTATTTTTTTAAACACAACATGATTATATTTTAATACACAACCAAAATACCGAATACCAGAGTAAATTGATGGCAATAAAATACGGTGTTTCATTTATACTGCATGACAAATGGTTGACACCTTTAGTCATAAATGCGTTCTTAGAAACCAGTAACAAATATATTGATATACTAAGGGAAATGAAAAAAAAAAAAAACCCAAAACAGAAGGAAATGAAATAACACAAGTGACTACTATGGATTAAAGATATATGAAGATGACTGAGCTGAACAATAACAGAAGAAAAGCAATTTCTTTGTAATATTATACTACCCAAGATTGCAATGGCACCCCACTCCAGTACTCTTGCCTGGAAAATCCCATGGACAGAGGAGCCTGGTAGGCTGCAGTCCATGGGGTCGAGAAGAGTCAGACACGACTGAGCGACTTCACTTTCACTTTTCACTTTCATGCATTGGAGAAGGAAAGGGCAACCCACTCCAGTGTTCTTGCCTGGAGAATCCCAGGGACGGGGGAGCCTGGTGGGCTGCTGTCTATGGGGTCACACAGAGTCGGACATGACTGAAGTGACTTAGCAGCAGTAGCAGCAGCAGGAAGCATGCCCACACAGGAAAGGGCAGTCATTATATCAAGGAGGGTGGTGACTCTAGGGGCAGTCACTCAGGGTCATCTCTCATCTCTGTCAACACTGGGGGTCAGTTGGGGCACACAGATGGGGACTGCTCAGGTGTGCAGGGGTTGCTTGGGGGTCACTTGGGGTCTGAGTAGCACCCAGGGTGACCTGGCTGAGCTCACTGCAAGTGTGAAGGACTCAGGATGCTGAAAGCTTCTCAGGGTACAGGAGGGTCAGAGGCTGTGTGCTGAGTGGGTGACCTAGGCTGTCCATCAAGAGGGTGGCATTCAGTATGTGGGGTTCCTCAGGGGGTGAGATGGGTCTGAAGGTGGTGGGGCTTAGTTGTGGATGCCACTCAGGGTTCCTTGAGTTGCTCTAAGGTGGGGCCAGGGCAGGGAGACACTCACATTTACCAGGCGAGCCATCCACGGGGGGTGCGGAGTAGCGGCGGAAGGTGGTGTTCCAGCGCAGGGCCGGGGTCCTGGGGTCGTGCATGGTGACCGTGTACTCTGGGGACACCCAGAAGCAGGGTTACCAGGAACGCCCACGTGACGCTCCTCCACCCCTACCCGGGGGACCTCATTTTGTGGAGGCAGGGGCTTCCCGAGCACCCAGCCTGGAGGCCGGACTCTGTGAGCATCACCATGGCCGGACCAGGTTTGCTTTGTTACTGCCGTGTCCCTGGCTCCTCCTTCAGTGCTCAGTGACAAGTTTGTTGACTGACAGAGTGATTCACTGGCTCGAACTCAGCGTGGAGAGCAACTGCCAGGCCTGGGCAGAGCCAAAGCGGGGGCTGTCCCGAGCTTGGGGAGCAGCTGGGGTCTGACTCACGTGTCCGGCCGATGTAAAGGCGGGGGGTAGAGGGTCGCTCTGTGGTCAGTGTCATCTGCGTCTTCCCTGACTCAGGGTCCACCACAAACCAGGCATCCTGCTTCCGGCCTGTGGAGGTAGGAAGGGTGCCTGCTCTCTAGATGGGCTAGATAGGGCATGCAGCCTGTCCGCGCCATGCCCCGCTGGCCTGGCTGGACCTTGGTCCTATCCCTGCTGGACTAGGACCCCGGGCTGGAGGGATGCTTACCTGTGTAGAAGACGCCATCAGAGCTGCGACATGGGGAGGCATGAACCAGCTCAGGGATGGTGAAGGGCAGCCTCTGGGGAGCGGGAAGAGCAGAGAAACACATGCAACCTATTCGCTGGGCACAACAATGATCATATCCATTTCCCGAGAGCTGAGTCACTTGGCTAATGTCACACAGCTGTAAGTAGCAGAGCCAGCTTCCAGAACCTGCACAATTAACCACTCTGCTACATGACCTCCGAAGGAGCTGCAGTAAATCCCACCCCCAGCACCAAGATGCCACCTGATCATTCGCTCCTGGACTAACAACCTCAGAAACACTCGCTGAGACTTGAAAATTTCAGTGGCCATGATGGCCTTGGAGATGCTGGGTAACTGTGCCAGATTAAGAGACACCCAGGAGACAAGGCTGGCCTCCTTGGTGGCTCAGATGGTAGAGAATCTGCCTGCAATGCAGGAGACCTGGGTTTGATCCCTGGGTCAGGAAGATCCCCTGGAGAGGGGCATGGCAACCTGCTTCAATATTCTTGCCTGGGAAATTCCATGGACAGAGGAGCTGGTGGACTACAGTCCATGGGGTTGCAAAGAGGTGGACACGACTTAGCGACTAAGACTTTCACTTTCAAGAGACATGAGGGCCAGATGCAAGGGGTGGTCTTGGTTCAAGTTCTGGACTGAAAACAATAAAGCACACCACTGGGACACTTGAAAAAATTAATGTGGGACTTCTCTGGTGGTCCAGTGGTTAAGAATCCACCTGCAAATGCAGAGGATACGGGTTTGATCCCTGCTATGGGGAGATCCCACATGCTCCACAGTAACTAAGCCCGTACACTATAACAACTGAGCCTGAGTGCTCTGGAGCCTGTGAGATGCAACTAGAGAGTAGCTCCCGCTTGCCACACAGCCAAAAACAAATAATTGATTAAATAAAGTCTTTTTAAAAATGAAACATTAATATGGATGTGGATTAGATAACACTATTGCCTCAATGTTAAATCTCCTGATTTTGAGAATTTACACTCAGGTTGTATAGGAGAAAGTCCTTGTTTAGGAATACACAATGATGCTTTAGGAATAAAGGGGTAGAATGTCTGAAACTTTTTCTCAACGAGTTCAGAAAAAGAAATTTTATATATACACATGTAATAGTATCTGTCTATATCTATAGATAAACACATGTGCAATATTATCAATCTATATCTCTTAAGATAGAATAATATATATTTTATATATACATGTTTAATATTATCTATATCTATCTATTAAGATAGAATAATACAAATTTTATATATATGAAAGTGAAAGTGCAAGTCACTCAGTCATGTCTGACTCTGCAATCCCATTGACAGTCCATGGAATTCTCCAGGCCAGAATACTGGAGTGGGTAGCCTTTCCCTTCTCCAGGGGATATTCCCAACCCAGGGATAAAACCCAGGTCTCCCGCATTGCAGGCGGATTCTTTACCAGCTGAGCCACAAGGGAAGCCCAAGAATACTGGAGTGGGTAGCCTATCCCTCTCCATCTGATCTTCCCGATCCAGGAATCGAACCGGGGTCTCCTGCATTGCAGGCAGATTCTTTACCAACTGAGCTATCAGGGAAGACCTTTATATACATATATATATGTATATATACACATATATACACACATACATGTAATATTATCTATCTATATCTATCTACTAAGAGAGAATAATAAAGTGAAAGTGATAAGATGTTTAAAAAAATCGATGCAGCTGGGCAAAGGGAATAAACAATTGCTCTGTACTCTCCTTGCATTTTTTTTCCTTAGGTTTGAAATTATATCAAAGTGAAAAAAAAAATCCCTAAACTCCACATACAGAGCTCTTAGAAGACAGTGCCCCAGGCACAAACATGTACTGAGTCAGAACGGACAACAAAAGAAGGCAATACAACCTACAGCTGGCGTGTAAGGTTAGTGCTGTGATAGGGGAGCGCAGAAGCTGAGGGTACCTGATGCAGGTGGGCAGGACGGAAGGACTGAAGGAGGACGTTCAGTGGTGCGTTCATTCATTCAGTCATTTCACCTATTACTAGCTGGGTGCTGGGGCCCAAGTGCCTTTCTGCACAGAGTTACATTTCCGGTGTGTGTGATAATAAACAAACAAAAGCACATAAACGACGATGCCGGGTAATGGTAACTGTTATTAAAACAAACTCAGAAAGCTAGGATAGAGTGATTAGAGGCGCTATTTCACATAGGGAGGCTAGAGAGTAAGAACTCAATCCAAGGGAGCAGTGAGGCTCAGGAGCATGTGGAGGGCAGAGGGACAGAATGCTGAGACCACCAGCAGGGCCACCTACTGACAAGCCCAAGTGGCATGTTTGAGGAACAGCCAGTGTGCTGGGAGTGGGGATGGAGAAGGGCAGACGGAAGTGGAGGCAAGCTGGAGGCAAGATCACGGGCTGGAAAGGAGTTTGGATTTTAAATTGGGTCTTGGGGGATGAATAGGAACCAGCATGAGGAAGGGGAGCACGTTTCACAAATATTCTGGTTCTCCTTCTGGGCCCTGGTGAGATTACCCTTCTTTTGTGCTTAAAGTGGGCACAGCCATGAAACCCAATTTAGCCGAAGGGAGGGTGCAGAAGAAACCATGTCACTTTCCAAACTCTTTGCTGCGGGAGAAGCCCAGGTTGAGACGGAGCATCTGACAGCTTGGGTCTGCAAGAGACCATAGTGGACAGAGCCCCCAAGGACCCACATGGGTCACACGGTGTGAGCAAGACAGCAAGCCCTGTGGATCCACGGGGATGTATGTGCTGTTACTGCAGCAAGCTGGAACCCAGGCAGTCTGGAACCCTATGGGGAAAATCTGGGTGAAGCCCCAGAGCTGGCATATTCAAGAAATTAATCAGTGTGAGTGTGTGCACGTGTGTGTGCACATAGGTGCCCGTGGGTGAGTGAAGATGCTGCAGGAGTGAGCTGGTCCTGATGTGCTTTGTTGGGGCAACTGGACTTTATCCCAGACGCAGGGGAGTGATGTCACCGACAGCCACACCTGCCCCATGAGACCCGATGGCGGACACACAGCTGGATGAACAGGAGGTCTGCTCTCTGCCTCTCTCCTGGGAGACACACTCGTGTGGATCCCATCAGTGGCCGCCCTGTGCTCTGGCTTCCAGTGGGGCTGGGATAAGGGAAGGGGCAGGGACAGGGGGAGGGTTCCCTGGGCTCCTCTCCCAGAGTCATCGTGGGCTGGCTGTGCCTCTCCCCCAAAGGCCTCCTGTCACGTGGTCCTCTCCCCAAAGCCCTTCCAGCTCCAGGTAGTGATAACTGCTCCCCCCACTGTCTTAGAGCTGATAAATAGCACCCCATGGTACTACCCTCTCCTACCCTCGGCCCCGTGGGTAGCTCAGCTGATAAAGAATTTGCTTGCAAAGAAGGATACCCCAGTTCAGCTCCTAGGTCGGGAAGATCCCCTGGAGAAGGCATAGGCAAGGCTACCCATTCCAGATTCTTGGACTTCTCTGGTGGCTCAGACAATAAAGAATCTACCTGCAATGAGGGAGACCTGGGTTCTATCCCTGGGTTGGGAAGATCCCCTGGAAGAGGGCATGGCAACCCACTCCAGTACCATTGGGGCAAACTTCGGGAGATGTTTTGGAGAGATGGCGAGGGACAGAGAAGCCTGGAGTGCTGCAGTCCATGGGGTCGCGAAGAGTCAGACACGACTGAACAACAACAACACTAGGCCCCCATCTTTGTAAGTAACCCCATTAATAAAACGTCCTTAAGCTCTCCAGTAGGAGGGTGCTGTCTATTTGCTGCGGCCTGCCTGTTGGACACACCATGGACACACCAACATCTCTTATCAACTCAGTTTCCTAATCACAGAGTAAGCCCGTCCTGGCAGGCCTCCCATGGCACAGTCAGAGCTCTAGACACTGCCGGCCTCTGCGCTTGGCCACGTGACCAGCTTTGGCTGATGAGACATTAGCGAATGTGATACAGGCAGCCTCCCTATCCAGGGGTTCCGCACCCACAGATTCAACCAATTGCAGATTGAAAATATTTTTTTTGGAAAGAAAAAAAAAAAGCTTCAGAAAGTTCCAAAAAGCAAAACTTGACTTTGCTGCACACCTGGCAACTGCTTACATGACATTTACATTGTATTAGGTCTTATAAGTAATCTAAGATGGTTTAAAGTATATGGGAGGATACCTTTAGGTTATATGCAAATACTGTGCCATTTTACATAAAGGATTTGAGCACCCTCTAATTTTGGTGGTGGGAGCTTGACCTGGAACTGATCCTCTGTGGATACTAAGGGATAAGAGAATAAGCAAAGCTTGAAAACTGCTCATGCCCTGGCCTTGCCCCCTCCTGCTGCTTCTGATTCCCTTGTTGATACCACGTGAACAAGTCCAGACTTGTCTGCTTAAAGATGAGAGACCCCTGGCCCAGTGGCCCCTGTCCAAAGCCAGCCAACTACCAACCAGCTTTCAGAAAAAGAGCCGGCTGACCGACAGCTGACCACAGATGCTTGAGCAAGACCACCCGGCTGAGTCCAGCCTCAACTGTCATCCCACGAAAATGAGTTAAATAAACTGTCTGCATTTGAAGTTTGAGTTTTGGGGCGACGTGTTATTTAGCAAAAAGTAACTGATACATGGGCTTCCCAGCAGTAAAGAATCCACTGGCCATTGTAGGAGATGCAGGTTCGACCCCTGGGTAGGGAGGATCCCCTGGAGAAGGGCATGGCAACCCACTCCAGTACTCTTGCCTGGAGAATCCCATGGACAGAGGAGCCTGGTGGGCTGCAGTCCACAATGTTGCAAAGAGTAGGACATGACAGTAACTAAACAACTAATACATAGGTTTCCCCTAAAAACCCTCAGAGCCCCTAGAGAAGCTCCTGACACTCTCAGCGACCTGACAGTCAGCCTGCTGTACAGATACAGCCAGAGCCAGCCCCCCACTCCCAACCTCGACAGACAGCCTCCAGACAGCCTCGCCCTGGTGCTCTCAGACTTCATCCTCTGCAGGACACTCAGATTCTGGCCCTACAGCCCCCTCGGTGCCCTGGCTTACAGAAGTCCCGATCCTTGCCCATCCAAGCACAGTACGCAACACACCATTAATCCCTGTTGCTTCTGGGTCCCCAAGATGTACAGGCTGCCATCAGCTGGGTCTGAGAGAAAGACGGTCCTGTGGGGCAGAGGAACAGGGGAAAGGTTTGTTCATGCCCCCTGATTCCAAGAGGGCCCCTTCCCTCCAACTTCCCTGCCAGTAGGAGCCCACCCCGACAGGAGGCACCACAGAACTCCAGACCCAAAGTTCTTCCCTTCCTTCCAGCCCACCTGCCCCTCCAGGCAACCCTGGCTTCCTCATCTCCCAGCTGTCCGTGCCCTGAGAGAGCCCAGTCCACTTACTCTGTGACGTACATTGGCCCCTGGATGATGGGATCTGCAGGAACAAGGACACGACCATGAGCAGTCCCTCCAGACTCTCCGTTGAAAGGCATACCTCACATTGGTACTTACCGTGTGCCAGACACCAAGCGAGCATTTTGTCATGAGCGTAATGTAATACCTCTCCTGTAGGGAGGGTCGTTACCCTTGGCCCTATTTTACAGGTGACGACATTGAGGCTCAGAGAGGTGAAGTGACTTTTCCAAGGCCACACAGCCTGGGTAAATGGTAAAGCTGACTGAAGACACCTGAGTATTGGATTCGAGACCCCATGCTCTTATCCTGAGATGATCTCCCCCAGCTCGAGGTCCAAGGAGTGACAGCCCTTCTTTACCATCTTTCAGCGTCCACTTCAAGTCTCCTGTCTGCTTGCTCAGGGCGTGGAGACTTCCATCCAGGGTGGACACAAACAGGAGGTTCTCTGGCGTGAAGCTCTGAACCTGCAGTGGAAACAAAGCCTTCTGAGAGGCCTGGCACCACCCTAGTCCTTGTTCCAGGCAGGGACTCCCTGTCTCCCAGAGGGAAACAGAAAGAAGGATGGATGATTGGGAAAGCTGTTGGCTCCACCCCCTGATCTCCAAGACCCTAGAGAGGGGCGACAGTGGGAGCTGGGAGCCTGGCTCCTTTACAAAAGGACATCAGTGGCTCTTACAGCCTCCCTAAGAGACTGATGCTTTTATTAAAAATTTTTATTTGGCTTAGCTGGATTTTAGTTGCAGCATGAGATCTTCCCTGGTGGCTCAGACAGTAAAGAATCTGCCTACAATGCAGGAGACTCAGATTCAACCCCTGGGTCAGAAAGATCTGGAGAAGGAAATGGCAACCCACTCCAGTGTTCTTGCCTGGAGAATTCCATAGACAGAGGAGCCTGAAGGATTATAGTCCATGGGGTCGCAAAGAGTTGGACATGAGTGACTAACACATTCACTTTCACTTGAGGGCTCTTGGTTTGGCACACAGGATCTAGTTCTCTGATCAGGAATCGAACCCAGGCCCCCCGCCATTGGGAGCACAGAGTCTTCAGCACTGGACCACCACAGGAGTCCAGAAAGAGGTGCTATTATTCTTACCACTGTACTAAGGCTCAGAAAAGTTAGGAAGTTAGGTAATCAGCCTAAAGCCACACAGATAAATGGCAGGACTGGGACTTGAACCACCATCTCTCTAGTTCCAGCACCTGGTCCCTTTCTCCTTGGCTTCACTGTCTGCCTCTCTGGGGAAGACCCATTCTGCGCCCCCGCCCCCCAAACCGGCCCAGCTACTTTTGGTGCCAGCCTGCAGGGGGCCCCCTGGATCAAGGCTGGGGGTGGCCACGGTAGGGAGGCTGGCCCCCGCTGAGCTAACTCACCTGCTCCAGCCCTTCCTTGAGCAAACAGGGTGGGGCTGAGCTCCTAGCAGGAACTCTAACATCCGGGTGGCCCTGCTGCACCTCTGCAAAGGCCACATCCTGCCCCTGGACCCTCAGGTTTGGGGGCAAGCCAATGGTTTTGGAGTAGAGTCAGGAAGCTGCCTCTGAGCCTTCTCTTTTTCCGCCCTGTTTTGTGATCTGCCACATGGCAGGAGGGAGACTGTCCTGGGCAAGAAGCTGCAGACTGAGTCCACAGTTGAGTTTTGTTTGACCATCAGGGGGTTTAAAATTTTGTCTACAGTTAGCTACCAATTTCTAAAAATTGGAAAGATTTCACTTAAAAAGTCAAGTTTCTAATTTTTGTCATTTCTAGCTTTTTTTCTCATTTTTTTTTTTTCCTGGAAATACCCAATCTGGCCACACTGTGCTCACATTCCTAGATGGCAACCATGGGGTGGGTCTCAAGCTGGAAGTGGGCCTGGGTGGCACGAGCAGTTGCCTCTGTGTGTGTGTGTGTGTGTGTGTGTGTGTGTATGTTAGTTGCTAGTGGTGCCTGACTCTCTGTGACCCCATGAACTGTAGCCCTCCAGGATCCTCTGTCCATGGAATTCTCCTAGCAAAAAGATCGGAGTGGGTTGCCATTTCCTTCTCCAGGGTATCTTCCCCACCCAGGGATCAAACCTGGGTCTCCCAGGTTGCAGACAGATTCTTTACCATCTGAGCCACTTGGGCACAGTTGCCTCTGGGAGCCCAATAACTGTTCTGGGGGTTATAGGTTAGAGTCTTGGGTTGTAGTCCTGGCTTTTCCCTCTCACTGCATTTCTGTAAGACTGGACTTTTCCGCTCCCGGCACGGTTGAACCAGATTCCCATAAGTCCAGCTTACTTATCCCAGAGGTTGTAAGTTCGGGGTCCAGTCACAGGTAAGGGGGAGTGCTGTGATCCCCCTGAATTTGTAAAAATCGGTGTGTGGGCGCACTTCTCCACAGGGGACCTTTGAAGTTCCAAGGAAGCCGGGTTCCAGAAGTTTTAAGAGGCCTGGCAGGAAAGCGAGGGCCCCCTCCCTCGGTCTGTTCCCTCTTCCCACACCCCCACGCCGCAGGAGGGGCGGGATGCTGGGTCCCCTCTGCAGCTCGTGGGGCAACTAACAACTCCCCCAGACGAGGAGGTTTTCTCCGGCTAGGGGCTGACTTGGGGCCACCCGGACCCGGGGGAGGGCGAGGCGCCCCCTGTGGCCCCGCCGCACCCCCGGACGCCTGCGCCCCCGACCGGAGCTTGGAGGCTCCGCGGCCGCCCGCTTCTCACCTGGGGCCTGAGCGTCCCGAGGAGCGCCGCGAGCTGGAGCAGGAGCGGGAGCCACGGGCCGGACCCCCCGGCCGCGCTCGCCATAGCCCGCGTAGACGGCCGCCACACGGCTGGCCCGGTCCCTCGGTGCCTCCGGGGAACCGCCCGGCCCCCGCCCGCCCGGAGGAGACTCCGCCCCAGGCTGGGCCAGCTGGGTGCTCGAGCCAGGACGCAACCTCAGCGGCTGTTTCCCTCCTTCCCCTGCCCTTCCCATCGCACTCACACCCGCAACCACCGGACACCCCGCGAAGGATGGCTCCGAGCTTTCCTGGGAAAGGCATTTTCCCAACGGAGGCCCTTATGGAGAATTTCCCACCTGCCAAGTATTGTACCAAGTGCTTTTACATCCGTCATTAACTCACTGACTCTTCACGACACTTCCAAGGTAAAAGCTGAGGCTCAGAACTCGGATTCGAACTCACATGTCTGACCTCAGAGCTTGCGCTGTTTGTTACTATGCTAGCGGCCTCTACTGAGAGATGATGAAATACAAATCAATTACTCGTTCAATAAATATTTATTACGTTAAATTAATTAAATTAACCATGTAATCTCAGCCTGGGAAGCAGGAAAGATAAAGTCCCTGTTTTTACAATACTTACAGATTCCCAAGCGTTAGATGGGCCTCCCTGTTGGCTCAGGAGTAAAGAATCCACCTGCAATGCAGGAGATGTGGGTTGGATCCCTGGGTCGGAAAGATCTCTTGGAAAAGGAAATGGCAACCCACTCCAATATTCTTGCCTGGGAAATCCCATGGATATCCCACACTGCCTTCTCATATAGTTTCCCCATCCCCAGCACTTGAGCAAGAATTCCTGTCTCTGGCTTTGTTTTTAAGAACCTACCAGATCTAAAACATCCTCTAACCATCAACATGGTTAGCTTTGGAAAACCCAACTGCCTCATGGTGCAAAACTTCTTTTAGAAATAGGTACATCATGAATCCTTTGGTTCACTTGGTTACTCCCTCATGCTTAGCTGGTCCAAGACCCCCAAATCAGCATAATAAACTTAACTTCATAACAAAAGTGGTTGTCATTCTAGAAACCAACACAAGCTACTGAGCCAGTGAGTGGGCCTGCCTTTATGCTTTATATTTTGTACTCTGTACATCTGTTTTAAAATGCTCATTGTGTTTCTTAATTATGCTTGGGTTCGTAGGACTTTCTCATGCGATAAATTTGATTTACATAGAACACAAACAAGTGAACTGGTTTAGGTAATTTGTGTTTGTGATGATATAAGTAACACATTCTACAAACTTAGCAAAATTTTAAAAAATATATAAAGTAGAAAACTCGTTCATGTTTTCACCTCTTGGAAGCACAGCATCTCTGTTAACATTCTGTTTTTATTTCCCCCAGTGTTTTTTTCTCCATGTGCCTATACGTCTGGTGGGTACTGTGTTGAAATATGTGTTTTCCCCACCAGAGCTTCTTTTTCCCCTGACAGCCCTTCTCCTATTTGAATGAGGCTGCCCTGACTCTATTGCCTCAGAGAAGGGATGAGGAAGCAGAAAGAAAGAAAAAGAAGCTTCTTTTACCTTTTGAGTATTTCTGTAACTCATGGCATGAACCTGGATTTAAGAGAATGAACAATGAGAGTAGAGCAGAGTCTCCAGACACGAAGAGGAAGGAGGAGCAAGGGATGAGAAGATGCTGCAGGCCCCTGGGAAAGGGGGATCACTCTGTAGCCCCTTCACTCAAGGACAGGACCCCACGTAGACACTTGGGATCCAAGTGCAAGGGGATCTGTGTCTTAATTCCTGGATGGAAATGGTGCGTGCTGTGTCTGGGCAGAGGAGGCGCTAGGGCGGTTCCCACTGCCTAGTGTGATATGGAGGTGTGGGCGTGTGTGTGCTCAGTCATGTCCGACTCTTTGAGACCCCATGGACTGTAGACTGCCAGGCTCCTCTGTCCATGAAATTTTCCAGGCAAGAACACTGGAGTGGGTTACCATTTCTTCCTCCAGGGGATCTTCCTGACCCAGGGATTGAGCACACGTGTCCTGCATCTCCTGCATTGGCAGATGGATTCTTTACCACTGAGCCACCTGGGAAGCCCGATGTGGAGGTGGTGGGGGAGGAGTTTTCTAAATGCCAGAGGGAGGAAGAGGGTGAGAGACAGAGAAGGAGGTGGAAGGACTCTTCAGAAAGAAAAGGGACAAGGCAGCACAGGCCAGTAAGGACAAGAGACAGGACGCAAGGAGACCATGGCTGTCTCGGGGGATGGCGGCTGGGACAAGGACTCGGTACCCTCTCACTTCCTGGCACTGTGTCGACTCTACTGAATTTAAACCCATCCTGGAGAAAAGCTGGGAAAACCCAGATGGAAATGAATTTCTTTCACCTGGCACAAAGTGAACATTTATTCACCACACCTCGGTTTGTGCTCTGCTTCTGGACACATACATAAACCAATAGCCTTCCTCCATTCTAGGAAACAGGATTAGTAATGGGAAAAATATTCCAATCATGATAGCAGTAAGAAGGAAGTCCTTAGGAATAAATTTAACTAGAAAGGTACAGTACCTATATGAAAAATGTAAAATCTTATGAAGCCTATAAAACAAAATGTGAATAAATAAAAAGATATGGCTGTATGGGAAGGTTTAAAATGATTAAAATATCCATTCTCTAAATTAAATTGTAAGTATAAGGTAATTCTATTATTGCTATATTAAATCTATTTCATGGTCTTTAAAACTGGACTAAAATAGAGATTATATATAAGAATAATGCTTGAGAATAGTCAAGAGAAGTGTGGCAATGAAGAATAATGAGAAAGGGGGCTTGTCTTACCAGATATCAGAACATACTGTAAAACTAGAGTTATCAATATAGTTTCAGCACAGGAATTGACAAATACAAAAATACGTCAATGGGATCAAATAGAGAATCCAGAAATATATATCAGCATATGTGAGAATTTAATAAATGATAAAGATAATATTTTAATTCATTGGAAAATGTAATAAATGCCATGGCATAATTATCCATCAAGAAGAGAGTAAATCTTTTTCATTCTTTTTTGAAAAATAGATTTTATTTTTTACAGCAGTTTTAGGTTAACAGCAAAATTGAATAGAAGGTCCAGAGATTTCCCATATACCTCTTACCCTTACAATTGTAGAGCTGTTCCCATTATTAACATCCTCCACTAAAATGGTAAAAGTGATAAACCTACACTGACCCATCATTAGCACTCAAAGTCCACAGTTTGGAGCTGACGCTTTCTTACATATTCTATGAGCTTGGACAAATGGTGGTGACGTGTGTACACTGTTACAGTGTATTTTCACTGCACTAAAGTCTCCTGCACTCCACCTATTCATTTCTCTCTCACCTCCCCACAATCCCTGGCAACCTCTGATATTTTTACTGTCTCCATAGTTTTGCTTTTTCCAGAATGTCATACAGTTGGAATCATACAGTAGGTAGCATTTTCAGATAGACTTTTCTCACGTAGTAATATGCATTTACATTTCCTTACATCTTCTCATGGTTTGATAGCTCATTTCTATTTAGTGCTGAATAACATTCATCTTCGTCTAGATGTACCACAGTTTATTTGTCCATTTACCCGCGGAAAGACATCTTGGTTGCTTCCAGGTCTTGGCAATTATGAATAAAGCTGCTGTAAAGATCTCTGTGCAGGTTTTCAAGTGGATCTTGTCAACTTTCTACTGAAATACTTCATACTTAGAGAAAAGTGTGCAAGTCATAGGTCATAAAGGGAACACATCTGTTTAACCCGTACACAGACCAAGAAACAGACTGTGACCAGCAACACCACAAAGTTCCTTATACCCCATTCTAAGAGTAACCTCTACCCTGACTTCTACCACCATACATTAGTTTCCTTAGTTTTGAAATTTATATAAAGGGAATCATACCATATATTCTCTTCTATGTCTGGTTTCTTTTTCTTTTCTTTTTTTTTTTTTGGCCATGCTGCATGGCTTGCAGAATCTTAGTTCTCTGACCAGGGATTGAACCCAGTTCCCCCTGCAGTGGAAGCTAGGAATACTAACCTCTGGACTGCCAGGGAATTCCCTGGTTTCTTTTTCGATACTATTTTTGTGAGATTGTCCAAGTCATCAAGTGTAGTTGTATTTCATTCTCATTGCTGTATAGTGTTACATTATATGAACATACCACAATTTATTTGTCTATTCTAATGTTGACCAGCATTACCACTTTTTCTCCCTATTGGCTTTTGGCTATGATGAAGTGCTATGAATATTCTTGCACACGTCTTTGGGTGACCACATCTACACATTTCTGTTGTGTATATACTTAGGAACAGAACTTCTAGGTCATAGGATATATAAATGTTCCTCTTCAATAGATTCTGCCAAACAACTTTTCAAAGTGGTTGTACCAGCTTACATTTGGTAGTGGGGGTGGGTAAGTTTCTTTTGTGATATAGAAAATATAAATGCTGTAAAAGAAAACAAAACATACACTTATAATATATAAAAAATTTAAAATCCTTAGAAAGGCAAAAGATATTATAAACAAACATCAAAAATATTGGCAACACAGAATACAAAGATTAACATCTATAATACAAACTGCCCCTATACACTGACAAGAAAAAAACAACCAAGAAATATACAAATGCAACAAATAGGCACTTACATAAGATGAACTCCAAACATGTGAAAAATGTGCTCAGAAACACTAGCAGTTAGAGAAATGCAAAAACAAGATTTTTTAAAAGTAGCAATTATATCACTTTGTGTCCATAAATTTGCAAAAATTATAAAGAAAGCTATAGTAATGGCAGAATGTTGATAATTGCTGAAACTGAGTTGTGAATATTTGGGGGGCTCATTATGCTATTTTATTTGGTTTCAAGATGTTTGAAAATGTCCACAATAAAAAGAAAATCCTCAAACAAACAAAAATAAGAAGGCAAAGCTGACTACTGCCAGGGATTTGGAGAAGAACATGCTCTCATATGGCGTTGGCGGAAATATAAATTGTAAGACTTTTTTGGGATGCAATCTGGAGACAATTGTTTAAAATAAGAATTGCATAATCCCTTTGACCTGAAAAACCCATTTTCAGGATCTTTCCCATAAAAACAAAAGGTCTTTATATAAAATTATTTTAAAATATAGTTTAAAAGGTTTATGATGGTAGCAGTGTAAGGGGGCTTATTGGACCACTGTTGTTAGTACAAACAAGTACAGAAGCCAAGCGAGTAGCCTTTAACTGAGATTTAGCTGACCTAGTTACAGAACATCTATACTTTGGAGTATTATGCAGCCATTAAAAATGGTAGAGTGTATTTATTAACTCAGAAAGATTTTTGTGAGTTGTATTAAGAATAAGATACAGGGGGGAAGGGTAGTTAGGGAGTTTGGGATCAACGTGTACACACTGCTATATTTTAAATGGATAACCACCAAGGATCTACTGTATAGCACTGTATAACACAGGAAACTCTGCTCAAGGTTATGTGGCAGCCTGGATGGGAGGGGAGTTTGGGGTAGAATGGATACATGTATATGTATGGCCGAGTCCCTTTGCTGTCCACTTGAATCTATCTCAGTATTGTTAACTGGCTATACTCCAATACAAAATAAAAAGTCTAAAAAAAGAAAGAATAGCAAGGTGCAGAAAGAGCATTACAGGAACCTATTTTTGTAAAGCCATATATATATGTATATATATGTAAATTATCTTATATGAATATGGATAATAACACAA
This sequence comes from Bubalus bubalis, assembly GCF_019923935.1. Lineage (NCBI taxonomy): Eukaryota > Metazoa > Chordata > Mammalia > Artiodactyla > Bovidae > Bubalus > Bubalus bubalis. Next base: position 20,873,750 of record NC_059180.1, on the reverse strand, counting down.
TGCAATATATTGGTTTGCTAACAAGGATTATGTGATATGCTAGAGATAGTATGTTATACTAAGAAAGAGGTAAAACCAGCAAAAAAGAAAAAAAAAGTTAAAGCTGATTGAAAAATATCATGTATCTATCCCTTTTATGTAAAAGTAGATGTATATATGTGAAATGTGTATATACATTTTAATGTGCATTTAACTCCTTGCACAAATGAAATAGCTGTTTGTATATTATTCAGAGCAATTTTAATCCCCATATTTCCACACTTGTCAGTTCTGTGCATAACCTTCACAAACAAAACAGGAGTCTCCTTTTCATTCTGATACTGAAAATAGTACTTCTGAAAAAGACACATGACCCTCTCCTTGCTTCATATATAGTATCTTACCTAGTCTTCAACTGAGCAGCAAGGAGGGCTTTATTGTTCCTGTTCTGTAGATGAGCAAACTAAGTCTCAGAGAGGTGAAGTAAAATCTACCTGTTTAAAAACCTAGTGAGTGAAGAGGCAGTGATTCAAACCTAGCTTTGTCCCACTCTCTGTGAACTTCAACTCTGTCATGTTTCCTTTCCCCTATTCTCTCGACCTGCTTTTCCATGGGTTCACCTGGTCAGCAGGCTCACTGATGACCCAGGAGGAAGCAGTCCTCGTTCATTTGCCCACTGGCTCACTGGCAGACCACACTAGGGTTCGAGGACAAAGCCCCATTTGGGACTCCTTGGCCAGAACTTGGTCCCTACATCTCCCCTGGGACGTTTGTGGCCCCAGATATTCTCCAGAGACTTACCAATACTCAGATTTATCACTCAGTTGTTTCTCTATTTTCTCCCACCCTGGGTTGTGAGTAACAGAAGGTCCCCTTAGTGGAGAGAGGTGAGTAAGTGCCAGGGGACTGGGTTTGGAAGGAGCTTTCGAAGTCCTGCAGGCGGGGCATTCTGTCTGGGCCTCACGAGAGTCCTCTAGTGGTAACATTTCAAACTGCAGGCTTACAATTCCATTGGTGTAACCTGCAATGGAAACAGTGACAGACTTTCTTTTCTTGGGCTCTAAAATCACTGCAGATGGTGACTGCAGCCATGAAATTAAAAGATGTTTGCTCCTTGGCAGAAAAGCTAGGAAAAACCTAGATGGCGCTTTAAAAAGCAGAGACATTACTTTGCCAACAAAGGTCCATATAGTCATAGCTATGGTTTTTCTTGTAGTCATGTATGGATGTGATAGTTAGACCATACAGAAGACTGAGCACCAAAGAATTGATGCTTTTGAACTGTGGTGCTGGAGAAGACTCTTGGGAGTCTCTTGGACTGCAAGGAGATCAAACCAATCAATCCTAAAGGAAATCAATCCTGAATATTCATTGGAAGTTGAAATGAATTGATGCTGAAGTTGAAGGTCCAGTACTTTGGCCACCTGATGTGAAGAGCAGACTCATTAGAAAAGACCTTGATTCTGGGAAAGATTGAAGGCAGGAGGAGAAAAGGACGACAGAGGACGAGATAGTTGGACAGCTTCTCCAACTCAAAGGACATGAGTTTGAGCAAACTCCAGGAGATATTCAAGGACAGGGAAGCCTGGTGTGCTGCAGTCCATGAGGTCGCAAAGAGTCAGACATGATTTAGCAACTGAACAAAAACACCAACCTACAACGCAAGCAAACAGATCCAGTGGTTGAAAGTCAGGGTGTTGGCGATCCACCGAGGCTTCTGAGGAAAGGAGTCCAGTGGTGACAAGGAGGGCCGAGGGAGTCTCCTGGAGATCCGATCGTGCTGTGTATTCTTTCTTTTCATGGGTACTGGTTGCACGCTTCTTTGTGCATATTTCATAGGTATGCTGGAGCCCATTCATGAGAGCAGACTATTACATTTTCCGGTATTTTGAGAGTTGTCAGTTAATCACAGCCATTGTAAAAAATGAAATTATATTAACTTACAATGAAATATATATTTTTTGACAAATATAATAAATACTCAGAACTCATCACTTCCTAACTATTCTACTGTTCTCTCTGCCCTTGAGATTATTTACAACTTTGGTGTGTGTATGGTGGAACTACTACGTAATGGTTGCTACCTGCATTGAATCAGCCCAGCTCCACTATCATGAACATCACATTAGCAGCTTGTAATCATCCATAGCCGGAGTATTTACACCATGGAAATTAGCAGATGCGATAAACCAGGGCTTGCTTTATTGTTCTGTTGATTGCCTAGAAAGAAAATGTTCACAAAGCATGTTAAATTTGAAGCTGTTCTGCATCTGTGAATAGTGTAAAAGAAATCAAGGAAATATTCTTCCTATTTGAAGTGTATTATCTGGTTCAGCAAAGAAGACTGAGCGAAGTTACGAAACAGGTCTTTGCTGCTTCATTTCCCTCTTCCTTGTTGTTCGTGTAAACAAGAGTATCAACCAAGGTACACGTCAGAACTACATTTAGAGAGCCAGTTGTTAAAATTTTATCAGCACACCACTGCTGATACTTCAATAAAAAGTTAAAAACAAACAGAAAAGCTAGCTCTACGCTCTTATGGTCAAAGTGTGATGGGTCTCATTCAAAGTAGTTTTGTTTAATTTCCTTAAGAAAATCTAATAATATTGTAAAAGAAAACCGCATTCCCAGCAAAAAACAAAACTTTGCAGTCTCCGCTCAAGGTTTGCTGAGCACCATGCTGCTGAGCAGTATCTACTTGTGGGGTCAGGGGACGTTGTCTTGTGTAGCAGACACTGTGATGTCTCACTGCTGCTTCCCCAAAGCAGTGAGTGGTGGCTGTTTACAGATCACAGCTGTCTTCCTTCTCCAGAGCATCGCTCTGGGCTCCTGGGAGCTGCCTCTCCGGAAAGTCACCCCACCCCTCGGCTCTCTGTTGCCCTCCTGGCCTCAAGGAGGGACCATTCTGCAGTATTACTTATGCTCCACCCCTCCCCACCAACAGACCACATCTTTGCTTCACCTCTTCTCAGGCCTTACCCTCTTTCTCACTGCCTGACAGGTTTCCCTGCACGAGATTCCCTCAGTGACCCCCTTCTCTAAGCTCTGACCCTACCTAAGATTCCCCGGATGTTCAGTCTTTGGGAGTAGTACCACTTTTTGAGGGCAAGCTCCCAGCTCAAGTGGGCTGTGTGTGTGCTTAGTCACTCAGTCGTGTCCGACTTTTTGCGACCCCGTAGACTGTAGCCCACCAGGCTCCTCTGTCCATGGGATTCTGCAGGCAAGAATACTGGAGTGGGTTGCCATGCCCTCCTCTAGGGGATCTTCCCAACTCAGAGATCGAACCCAGGTCTCCCTCATTGCAGGCAAATTCTTTACCATCTGAGCTACTGGGGAAGCCCAAGTATACTGGAGTGGATAGCCTATCCCTTCTCCAGGGGATCTTTCTGACCCAGGAATTGAGCTGGGGTCTCCTGCATTGCAGGTGGATTCTTGACCCACTGAGCTACTTCAGCTCTTGCAAACTGATTTGTCTCCTGGGACTTATTTCTAGTGCAGAATCTGAAAACATGTCACCATGATCAATTCTTCCTCTCCCCGCCCCCCCACACCCACCTCCCCAGACCTATTGAATCAGAAATTCCGGGAACTTACCTGGTGGTCCAGTGGTTAAGAATCCACCTGCTAATGCAGGGGCATGGGTTTGATCCCTGGTCCGGGAAGATCCCACAGAGCATCTAAGCCTGTGCGCCGCAGCTACTGAAGCCTGTGCTCTTAGAGCCCGTGCTCCACAACGAGAGACGCCACCGCAGTGAGAAGCCCGAGCACCACAAGTGGAGAGTAGCCGCCACTAGCTCCAACTAGAGAAAGCCAGTGCACAACAACGAAGACCTAGCACAGCCAAAAGTAAGCAAACAGATAGTTTAAAAAGAGAAATTCTGAGGGTGGAGCCCAGCAAGCTGTGTTTTAGCAAACCCTCCTGATAATCCTGAGGCGCACTAGGGTTCAAGAACCATGGTAAGTGTGTAAGATGTCACTGGCTCAGAGATGATACACCCATGGACAGTAGATTTTCTTTCCACCTCACACTCAGAAGAAGAAGGAATTAACCACTTAATGGGGGATATCCCCCATGAATTTAAAGTCAGAGGTGGGTAAATTAGGACAATCGGCTTCTTGGCAAAGCTAAGAAAGCAAGACAGCTTCTCCTCTCCTTTCTTCTCTTCTTTGCCTGCACACTTTTCCTCGGGCTGGCCACAGCAGCATGAGTTGAGACGTTCAGATCAGGGAACCTTGCTTTGGGGTTGGAAAAGGCTACCTTAGGAAGGAGTCGGTGATTTGATTTTAAGCTGCTGCTGTACTCAGTTTAGGTCCTCATATTTGCTGTGTTTTCTAAATTTTGGGGTGTCCTGAGATATCCTTCTGGATCCTACTGACTTCTAGAACTTTGAAAAAGTGAGGCAGGTCAGATGCCGGTTGAAATAAACAACTTGATCCTGGAGGTGTTGATGGATCCACACGGTCCAAGCTGCCTCCTGAAGAGGTAATGAAACCCCTGAGTAAGTCCTTCCAGCCGTCAGGACTGGAACTGAGAGGAATGAGAAGGGAAAGTGGAGAGCAACACGACAATAGTAAAGACACAGAGTGTGAGGCGTGCTGGCCACATAGAGGATATTACATAGTTCTTGACTATACACACTGCACATTTCATACCCGGGACTCACTTATTTTGCATCTGTAAGTTTGAATCTCTTTCTCTCCTTCACCTATTTCCTTCCTTCCCTCACCCCAGGTCTCTTTTTCAAGCACCTATAGGATTGATTTTCATAGTTACCTTTTCTTGCCCCCTTGCCTGACAAAAGGCTTGGTTTTCAGTCTTTGAGTGGTCCTGAGAAAGGAGAAAGGGGGCTGGCCTCGAGGGGAGCCCAAGACCCCTCTCCACCCCCATCCTCCCAGTGGAAGTGTTTTGAAGCTCAGACTTTGGCAAGATTATTTCACTTTTGTTTTTTCTTGTTCATGGCTTTGAATAGTTCCTCTTTTATCTCCCTTGAGGCTGGTGTGGTAGAGAGATCTGGTACTGCTTCTTGCTGTGTGTGTGTGTGTATGTGTGTGTGTGTGTGTGTATGGGTGTATATGTGTATGCATGGGTATACATATGAGGGTTTTGTATGTATATATATGAGTGTGTATATATGGGTGTGCATATATGTGTATATATGTATATGTGTGAGTGTGTATATGTGTTTGTGCATATACGTGTGTATTATGTATTTGTGTGAGTGTGTATATATGTATGTGGGTACATGTGTATATATGTGTATGTGGGTACACGTGTATATATGTATATGTGTGAGCGTGTATATGTGTACATGCATATATATGTGTGTATATATATATATGTGTGTGTGTATTTGTGTATATGTGTATGTGGGTACACGTGTGTATATATGTATATGTGTGATGTGTATTTGTGTATGTGCATATACTTGTGTATATAGGTATAAGTGTGAGTGTATACATGTATATGTGGGTACATGTGTGTATATATGTATACGTGTGAGCATGTATATGTGTATGTGCATATACATGTGTATATATGTGTGTGTGTTTGTATATGTGTGTGTGTATATATGTATGCACTGTATATGTTTGTGTGTATGTGCACTTGCATGTGTATGTGTGTGTCTGTGTGATTTAGAAGAGTTTGGTTATAGATAGAGTTTTGATAAAAAATTCTTTGCCCCGGAGTCATCTTTCCTGGTCATTAACATCTTGGTAGCTACTCTAGTCACTTAGTCGTGTCCGACTCGTGGCGATGCCATGGACTGTAACCCGCTAGGCTTCTCTGTCCATGGAATTCCCCAGACAAGAATACTGGAGTGGGTTAAGGGTGGCTACAGCGCCGATGAACAGCAGGGGGCAGTAGAGTGTAGCAGTTAAAAGTCAGGGCTTTGCCACTGTAGTTGGGTTTAACCCTGGCTTCAACCAGTCATTCCCCCATGCATCTGTGATCATGCAGCTCTCTCAGTGAGGAAGTTTTTGAATATGCACCCTCAAATATATGTAAAATTATTGATAATTATATACATAACTCCTGTCCTTATAGAAGAATTGTACATACTATAAAATATAACAAAATTGAAATTAAAACTAGAGAACAATGGTGAAAACAACTTTTAAAAATGCTTTATTAAGATGTAATTGAACAGGGACTTCCCTGGTGGCCCAGTGGTTAAGAATCTGCCTTGCAATGCAGGGGACACGGGTTCAGTCCCTGATTAGGGAACTGAGATCCCAGATGCCCCAGAGCAACTAAGCCTGTGTGCTGCAGCTACTGACATGGAGTGCTCCGGAGCCTGCGGGCCACAACTAGAGAGTCCACGAGCCGCCAGGAAAGATCTTGCATGACTCCACGAAGATCCTGCCTGCCGCAACTAAGACTCGATGCAGTAAAATAAATAAATATTTTTAAGATGTAATTGACCATAAATTGCACATGTTAAAAGCACACAATTTTATTCAGTTCGGTTCAGTTCAGTTGCTCAGTTGTGTTCGACTCTTTGTGACCCCCATGGACTGCAGCATGCCAGGCTTCCCTGTCCATCACCAACACCCAGAGCTTGCTCAAACTCATGTCCATTGAGTCACTGATGCCATCTAACCACTGATGCCATCTAACCATCTCATCCTCCGTCATCCCCTTCTCCTCCTGCCTTCAATCTTTCCCAGCATCAGGGTCTTTTGTAATAAATAGGCTCTTTGTATCAGCTGTAAAGTATTGGAGCTTCAGCTTCAGCATCAGTCCTTTCAGTGAATATTCAGGACTGATTTCCTTTATGATTGACTGGTTGGATCTTCTTGCAGTCCAAGGGACTCTCAAGAGTTTTCTCCAACACCACAGTTCAAAAGCATCAATTCTTTGGCACTCAGCTTTCTTTACAGTCCAACTCTCACATCCGTACATGACTACTGGAAAAATTTTACAGGTTTTGACATAATTCTCCAAGCCAGGCTTCAGCAATACATGAACCGTGAACTTCCAGATGTTCAAGCTGGTTTTAGAAAAGGCAAAGGAACCAGAGATCAAATTACCAACATCTGCTGGATCATCAAAAAAGCCAGAGAGTTCCAGAAAAACATCTATTTCTGCTTTATTGACTATGCCAAAGCCTTTGACTGTGTGGATCACAATAAACTGTGGAAAATTCTGAAAGAGATGGGAATACCAGACTACCTGACCTGCCTCTTGAGAAACCTATATGCAGGTCAGGAAGCAACAGTTAGAACTGGCCATGGAACAACAGACTGGTTCCAAATAGGAAAAGGAGAATGTAATCCAGTCCATTCTGAAGGAGATCAGCCCTGGGATTTCTTTGGAAGGAATGATGCTAAAGCTGAAACTCCAGTACTTTGGCCACTTCATGCGAAGAGTTGATTCATTGGAAAAGACCCTGATGCTGGGAGGGATTGGGGGTAGGAGGAGAAGGGGATGACAGAGGATGAGATGGCTGGATGGCATCACTGACTCGATGGATGTGAGTCTCAGTGAACTCTGGGAGTTGGTGATGGACAGGGAGGCCTGGCATGCTGCGATTCATGGGGTCGCAAAGAGTCGGACACGACTGAGCGACTGATCTGATCTGAAAGGCTGTATATTGTCACCCTGCTTATGTAACTTCTATGCAGAGTACATCATGAGAAACGCTGGGCTGGAAGAAGCACAAGCTGGAATCAAGATTGTCAGGAGAAATATCAATAACCTCAGATATGCAGATGACACCACCCTTATGGCAGAAAGTGAAGAGGAACCAAAAAGCTTCTTGATGAAAGTGAAAAAGGAGAGTGAAAAAGTTGGCTTAAAGCTCAACATTCAGAAAACGAAGATCATGGCATCCGGTCTCATCACTTCATGGGAAATAGATGGGGAAACAGTGTCAGACTTTATATTTTGGGGCTCCAAAAATCACTGCAGATGGTGACTGCAGCCATGAAATTAAAAGACGCTTACTCCTTGGAAGGAAAGTTATGACCAACCTAGATAGCATATTCAAAAGCAGAGACATTACTTTGCCAACAAAGGTCTGTCTAGTCAAGGCTATGGTTTTTCCAGTGGTCGTGTGTGGATGTGAGAGTTGGATTGTGAAGAAAGCTGAGTGCCGAAGAATTGATGCTTTTGAACTGTGGTGTTGGAGAAGACTCTTGAGAGTCCCTTGGACTGCAAGGAGATCCAACCAGTCCATTCTAAAGGAGGTCAGTCCAGAGTGTTCTTTGGAAGGACTGATGCTAAAGCTGAAACTCCAGTACTTTGGCCACCTCATGCAAAGAGTTGACTCATTAGAAAAGACTCTGATGCTGGGAGAGATTGGGGGCAGAAGGAGAAGGGGATGACAGAGGATGAGATGGCTGGATGGCATCACTGACTCGACGGACATGAGTTTGGGTAAACTCTAGGAGTCGGTGATGGACAGCGAGGCCTGGTGTGCTGCAATTCATGGGGTCGCAAAGAGTCAGACACGACTGAGCGACTGAACTGAACTGAACACCCACGAAACCATCACCAGTCGATCACCCTCACACCCCGAAGTGTCCTCGTGTCTCTTTGTGATGCTCCTTTCCACCCTCTCTGATCTCCGACCCCCTGATTTGCACACCACAGATTAGTGTGCAGTTCCTGGAGTTTAATATAAATGGCATCACACAACATCCATTCTATTTTGAGGAGTCTGGCTTCTTTTACTCAGCATAATTATCTGAGTTTCAGAAAAATCATGGATTAAAACATTAGGGCACTTTAAAAATAACGTTTTGTTCATATCCTGGCATGAAATACTTTGCACTCAGACTGTAGAGGTTCGTCTTCATGTTCTGGATGCTAGATTCTTTTCCCTTTTTACATTGAATTTTTAAAAACTTGCAATTAAATATTTGAACAGGGAACACATTCTAACCAGATAAAAAGGTAAAAGTGAAAAGTCCCCCTTCAGATAGTACCCACCCACCCAAGTTGCACTGTGTCCTCCAACCTTCCAAGTCACTGCTTTGATTAGTTTCTTTGATGTCTTCAGGATTTACTTATGCAAACGTGAATATATTGTTGTTGTTTAGCTGCTAAGTCACGTCTGACTCTTCATGACCCCAAGGGCTGTAGTGCGGAGCCAGTCTCCTCTGTCCATGGGATTTCCCAGGCAAGTATACTGGGAGTGGGGTACCATTTCCTTCTCTGGATCTTCCCGACCCAGGGATCAAACCTGCATCTCTTGCACTGGCAGGCAGATTCTTTACCATGGAGCTAGCTACCTGGGAAGCCCAAATATGAATATATATATGCACATATCTTTTTGGATTCTTTCATATTTTTACAGAAAAGATAGCATGTTTATTCACAATGAGACACGTTGTTTTGCAACTTACTTTCTTAACTTGCTCTATCTTAGTGATCTCTCTATAAATGTTTGTTGGAAGTACATTTTTTTTTTTTTACAGTTTCATTGTGTTTCAGAGTCCTGTAACTTATTAATCTGATGGATACTTGGGTGGTTTCCAGGGTTATTTTTTTTTTCTGGGAAAAACAATGCTGCATCAAATAACCTTGTGTATGTGCTATTTTACAAGTGTGCAAATGTATTTGTAGGGTGAATTTTTAGATGTTGGATTGCTGGGCCAGGAGTGTACAATTTATAACTTTGATAGGTAGCACCTTCATAATCTTCACAGAGGTTATGCCAAACAACACACCCACTTTCTGTGGGAGACTCCCTATAGTCTCACAGCGTTTAACCAACTTTTGGATTTTTTCCAATCTCAAAAATGAATGTATCTCAGGGTAGTTTTGGAGAAGGCAATGGCAACCCACTCCAATACTCTTGCCTGGAAAATCCCATGGATGGAGAAGCCTGGTGGGCTGCAGTCCATGGGGTCGCTAAGAGTCAGGCATGACTGAGTGACTTCACTTTCACTTTTCACTTTCATGCATTGGAGAAGGAAATGGCAACCCACTCCAGTGTTCTTGCCTGGAGAATCCCAGGGATGGCGGAGCCTGGTAGGCTGCCGTCTCTGGGGTCGCACAGAGTCGGACACGACTGAAGCGACCTAGAAGCAGCAGCAGCAGGGTAGTTTTAACTTGCATTTATCTTCCTGAGACTCCAGTTGAATTGGATGCTTAGTTTTTAAACGTCTTGCTAATTGTGATGATTTCATAACATTATCTAACATCTCAAGGCATGAATCATGTCAAGTGACTAGCTTTTGTGGTTTACCTGAGCTTTCCATGTGAAAGGAGACGCTTGGAAGAGTTGAGATTCTGATCTACTGCAGTTGAATCAAGCGCGTGTTTACTTAACTTCTTTGAATCCAATTATATACCTAGAAAAGAGGGAAAATAATACTTTAAGTGGTGTTGTCATGAGACAAGGAAGATAATCCACCAGAGTATATAGCACTCTTTTTTCCTTACCTCATCTTATGACAAATATCATTCACCTAGTTGTATTTATCAAACAAGGTCATAGACAAAAACCACATATATGGAGTTTCATGGTAATAGATAATTTTGTCTGCACTTGATTTTTGAATTTCGTGTTGACTTAGGAACTGAATTTCCTGCCTAAAAGTAGCCTATTGTCCTGGTTATGAGAGTCTGTTTCCCTTAATTCTTAGCATGGAAGAATTGCATGGTCAGATGAGACAGTATGCTAAATTCTCTGCTTCATGCCTTCTTGTGCTGAGGGAGAAATCACTAGTGCATTTGTGTGAGACTGGTAATGTGTATTTGGCATGGTGTCTTGTGCTTTAGGGGCTTCCCTGGGGGCTCAGCTGGTAAAGAATTTACCTGCAAGGTGGGAAACTTGGGATCGATCCCTGGCTTGGGAAGATCCCCTGGAGAAGAGAAAGTGTACCCACTCCAGTATTCTGGCCTGGAGAATTCCATGGACTGTATAGTCTGCTGCTGCTAAATCACTTCAGTCATGTCCGACTCTGTGCGACCCCAAAGACGGCAGCCCACCAGGCTCCCCAGTCCCTGGGATTCTCCAGGCAAGAACACTGGAGTGGGTTGCCATTTCCTGCTCCAATGCATGAAAGTGAAAAGTGAAAGTGAAGTCACTCAGTCGTGCCCGACCCTCAGCGACCCCATGGACTGCAGCCTTCCAGGCTCCTCCGTCCATCGGATTTTCCAGGCAAGAGTACTGGAGTGGGGTGCCATTGCCTTCACTGTATAGTCTATGGGGTCGCAAAGAGTCAGACATGACTGAACAACTTTCTCTTGTGGTTTAGGGAGAGAAAAGGTGAGTGTGGAACATGCTTTGGGGTCACAAGTCTCATGCATAATTCTTTCTGTGAAATTGACCTCATGGTCCCTGCAAAAGGAGTGGACTTAGGGAGTCATGTTTGCCTCAAGTTGGCCAAGACTCTTAGGCTACAGCTGAGTGGATCAGACAAGGATACCTGATCCTGGTGAAGCCTTTAAGTTTGAATCAAAGAAAGAAAAGTTTAGGGGCATTGGAGCTGTGATCTACTGAAGGATTTGGGCCACAGCTGATGCCATGGGACCCAAATTCAAGGGCAAGTCTAAATTATGGAGGAAAGAGACATTAGGAGTCTTTCAGAGGATACTGATCTGCAGAGGGAAGAGAGGATACACAGAAGAGGAAAAGCAGCGGTGGGAGATGCTTTGTCCCCGGAGAGGAAAAAAGGCCAGATTGTCCGGGAGCTGAATGCCTCACTCCAGGTTTCCATGAGATTCCTCAAATTCTGACACTAAAATTCCTTTTCTTTAGCCATTTAATTTCCTTTCAACAAATCCTGAGCCTTTGGATTATAAATGTCTAGGACAGGTGGCAATAGTTGTAAAGAACCCACCTGCCAATGCAGGAGACTTAAGAGAGGCAGGTTCGTTCCCTGGTTGGGAAGATCCACTGGAGGAGGGCATGGCAACGTACTCCAGTATTCTTGCCTGGAGAATCCCATGGACAGAGAAGCCTGGCAGGCTAGAGTCGGGCTTGCCTGGAGAATCCCATGGACAGAGAAGCCTGGCAGGCTAGAGTCGGGTTGCAAGAGTCAGACACGACTAAGCATGCATGCAGGCATACACACAGGATGCTAAGACTATGCTGGGGAAGTGTAAAATCACAGCCAACACTTTTCAAAAGAGTTTGATTTTATCTTCTCATGTTGAATATTCACATATTCTGTTACCCAGAAATTTCACCAAGAAAAACTCTTTTGCCAAGAAAAACTCCTGCCGGTGTAAACAAGGATGTTTGTACCAGCATTGTTTACAGGAACTGAAATCTGGAGGCCCGTCAACGGGAGAGAGGGTGGATAAACTTTGGCAAAGTCACGCTATGAATGTTAGCAGTCAAAATAATGGGTTACTAAACAATACGGCTGAATATAAGCCCTGTGATATTAAGTGAAAAAAGTGCACAGCCGGGACCATGTCTGTTTTGTTCCCAGCTCTAACACTCCATCCAGCACACGCCTGCTCGGTAAATATTTCTCAAATGAATGAATTGGAAGAGCGATCTCCTAGGGAGACTGTCATTTAAGCCCACCGGAGGCGGGGGACATAACACTACTTCTCTCCCAGCCTCTCATTCCTCCCTTTTTTCACCCATTTTGTCCTCTTCTGCTCTCTCTCTTTGCCCCACCTTTTCTCTTTTGGGGCAGGAGATGACCAGTCCCGGTTTTTAGTTTTGTTGACATTGGTCACTGACTCAGCTTCTGATCTAATTGGCCTAAAGTTGGGCCCCTGGCAGCTGACACTTAAAAAAATGACCTGGTGGTTCCCATGTGCATCCAGAATTGCCCATTTGCCTTGCCAGTGTGTTTTGGTTTTGTTTTGTATGAGCGTGTGATGTAACCTCAGCTGATGAGATGAAGAGGAGGTCTGTTGAGGCAGACTTCTGGTTCCTCTTAGCAGGAACCCCCCATTATCCATCCATCTTTCCTTGTGTGTGTATGTGTGAACAACTCAGAAAGAGTCACATGAAAGAGGGGAGGCGGTCATTACCTCTGGGGATGAGGACTGGGGGATGGGAGCTGTCAGGAGAAGCCTCACTGTTGTCCAGGAATGCCAGAGACCAAGCCTCGAGTGTTGTCCCAAGATGCCTCCAGCCCTTGGGGTGCCCGAAGGCTGTGGGCTTCAGTGGAGAGATGGTAAGAATGGCCTCAGCCTTGACTCTGGGTCACGCTTCACTGACACAAACTGAGCTGAGAGACATGAAGCTCCCCGCGACCGGGCACGCTGCCTCCCGAGTCTGCCTCCTACCAACGGATCCAGGGAGGACAAGACCTCCCCCACCCTCCCCTTCGTCTTCCTCTCTGCTGGTACCTCCTCCCGGCCCAGCCTCACTTCTCTGTTCTGTAAGGCCCTAGTGTTAGGCCGAGTTCCCTGAAAGCAGAACCAGAGACAGGGACTCTTGTTCAGCTGATTTATTTAGGATGTGAGGGAAGCAGGACAGGGCAGAGAATACAAATCAAGGCAAGAAAGTGACCTCAGCTGAAGGCTCGCTACTTTCTAATCCCACAGAGAAGCTCTGGAGCGTAAACTCAGGACAGAGCAAACCCCTCTGGGGGCAAAGGGGCTGGTCCATGGGCTGAGCTCAGCACTGGAGTGTGTGTGTGTGTGTGTGTGTGTGACCTCTCGGGAAGGGCGGCTCATTTTCTTAACCCTTTTTTTTTGCCACATCCAGTGGCAGGTGGGATCTTAGCCCCTTGACCGGGATCGAACCCATTTGCAATAGAACCCTCTACAATAGAAGCTTGGAATCTTAACCACTAGACCAACAGGGAAGTCTAAAAGTGGCTTGTTTTTGACCAAGCACAGTTTTCCAGAAAATGGAGGCTTCCTGAGTTACCAGCCAATACATAAGCTGGGGTTTGGGGTGCCCTGGGGTCTAAAGGGGACCGAGAATAGCTACTGCGGTTCTCCCTTCATGGATGCAGATAGGCATATAGGAGGATGTGTGTGAGTGTGAGTGTGTGAGTGTGTGTGTGTGTGTGTGTGAGAGAGAGACAGAGAGAAATTGAGTGTTGGAAATGGAGAGATGCACGTTGTCATGTGTGCGTGCTCAGTTGTTCAGTCGTGTCTGACTCTTTGTGACCCTTTGGACTGTAGCCCACCAAGTTCCAATGTCCATGGGATTTTCCAGACAAGAACACTGGAGTGGATTGCTGTTTCCTCCTCCAGGGCATCTTCCAGACCCAGGGATCAAAGCTGCATCTCCTGCATTGCAGCAAATTCTTTACCACTGAGCTGCCAGGGAAGCCCATAACTGTCATAAACGAGACAAGAATTCTCTTCTTACATTGTCACTTGCACAGGACTTAGCCTGCCCCTTCAGTCCTTTCGCTGCCTAAGAGGCAGAGGGGGAGGACATTCTTTTAAAGCCAGGGTCATTTAAAAAAAAAACAAAACAGCTTTATTGAGGTATAATTCACATACACAATTCATCCATATGAAGTGTACTATTCAATGATTTTTAGTGTATTTACAAAGTTATGCAACCATCACCACAATTTGAAGTTTGTACATCATCCCAAGAAGATGCCCTATGCCCTTTACTAGTCACTCCCCACCTTCTGTGAGCAGCCCCACCTTATCCGCAGGCAACCCAGGATCTACTTCTGTCTGTATGGATTTGTCTGTTTTGAACATGCCATACAAATGAACTCTCATGACGTGGTCTTATGTGCTTGGCACTTTTCACTTAGCATAATGCCTTCAAGGTTCATCCATGTTGTAGATGCATTGGGTACTTAATTTCTTTTTATTGCTGAATAATATTCCATTGTGTGGATATACCATATTTATTCATTCATCAATTGTTTCCACCTTTTGGTTTTGGGTGAATATATATATTTTCATTTCTCTTCTATGTACCTAGGAGAGGAATTCCTGGATCAACCAGTCATTTTTGCACTGTTTCTGTGATGGCTTCTGCGGTCAAGCTCTCCAGAACTGTCTTCTCGCCTTTTTCCAAACTCAATTCTTTAGCCTTCTTCCCCCTAAACCAGTTTGGCTTTCATTCTGAGATTTCCTCCCCGGATGAACAAAATTGTCCTGAAGGTCTATGAGAACAATGGCTTGGAACTCTTGGGTTAACGCCAGTGTTTCCATTGGCATCCATGAGGCATGGAGGTGCTCCAGACTGAATGCCCACTGGGTCCTGGTTTGTTTCAGTCTTCATGCAAAATTCTATTTTCCTGGAGAACTCTGAAAAGAAAACATGTCAGTCCTTTACTGAGCACTGTCTGTAGAGAACACAGAAGTTATAAACACATTAGCAATGGTCTGTATGCTAAATCCATCCTGTTCCCTATTTTTGCCTTTGTTTTCTTTTAACTTTTTATTTTACATTAGGGTATAGCCAATGAATAATGTTGTGATACTTCCAGGTGAATAGCAAAGGGACTCAGCCATATGCATATACATGTATGCATTCTCCCCCAAAATCCCCTCCCATCCAGGCTGCCACACCACATTGAGCAGAGTTCCATGTGCTATACAGTAAGTTCTTGTTGGTTATCCATTTTAAATATAGCAGTGTATACATGTCCATCCCAAACTCCCTAACTATCCCTTCCCCCATTCTTCCCCCCAGCAACTACAAACTCATTCTCTAAGTCTGTGAGTCTCTTTTTGTTTTGTAAATAAGTTTATTAGTATCATTTCTTTTTAGATTCCCCATATAAGGGATATCATATGTTATTTCTCTTTCTCTGTCTGACTTATTTCACTGGGCATGACAGTCTCTAAGTCCATTCATGTTGCTGCAAATTACCTATTTGTGTATAAAGCTAAGAATAGATTTTACATTTTCAGATCATTGAAAAAAGGACTAATATTTTGTGATGCGGGGCAAATTATATGATTTCAAATTTTAGTGTCCATAAATAGTTTTGTTGGGATATAACCAAGTCCATTTGTTTAAACATTGTCTATGGCTGCTTTTTCACTGCAATGGCATAATTGTGTTGGAGGAGAAGGGGGAGACAGAGGATGAGACGGTTGGATGGAATCACTGACTTGATGGACATGAGTTTGAGTAAGCTCTGGGAGTTGGTGATGGACAGGGAGGCCTGGCGTGCTGCAGTCCATGTGGCTGCAGAGTCAGACAAGACTGAGCGACTGAACTGAATTGAACTGATGGCTGCTTTTTCACTACAATGGCAGAATTGTGCAGTTGTGACAGAGACTGTAGGATGCACAACACTGGAAAGATTTACCATCTAGCCCTTTACAGTAGTGTGCCAACACTTGATGGCGCCAAGACCCAACTGCCCTGCAGCACTCAACCAGGCCTTTTAAGCAAAAGGAGAGGTGAGTGTTTTCAGTCCTTATTTAGAAAAGCACTTCATACACACAATCCCCAAATTTACCTTATGATTATCCACATTTGAACCACAGTTATCCACAGTAACTCCGATTTAAGAATATTATACTGACTCTTATTATCAGACTCCTGTTCTTCACTTAGCTGGAAAACCACACTCCTGATTTTCCTTCTACTTCACTGGCCACTCCTTCTCCATCTTCTTTATCAATTCCCTCTCTCTTCCCAAGTTCTCAGTGTTGGAGCATCTTCGGTGATTAGTCCTGGACCTTCTTATCGTCTTCCTTCATTCACATCACAGATGATCCTATTCGATTTCCTATATTTTTTTTAATTTATAAAAAGTTATTTATTTCTGGCTCTGCTGGGTCTTCATTGCTGCTCGGGCTTTTCTCTACTTGCGGTGAGTGGGGGTACTCTCTAGTTGCGGTTCACGGTCTTCTCATTGCGCTGACTTCTTTTTTTGAGGAGCACCGTCTCCAGAGTACAGGCTCGATAGATGTGGTGGAAAGGCTTAGTTGCTCCAAGGCATGCAGGATCTTTCTGGATGAGGGATGGAACCTGTGTCTCCTGCATTGGCAGGCAGATACTTTACCACTGAGTCACCAGGAAAACCCTCAGTTTCATAGTTTTAATACCATTTATTCAGTGATAATTCCCAAATGTGTAGTTCTGTCAATTCTTCAAGGAAATATAGCAATGAGAAAGGCATATATACCAAATAACAGAACTCCCGAATAGATGAAGCCGACATTCACAGAACTGAAGGGAGAAATAGACAGCTCTATAACAATACATTGTTATGTCAATATCTCATCTTCAATACTGGATAGAACATCTAGACAGAGGATCAATAAGGAAATAGAAGACTTGAACAACACTAGACTGACTAGACCAAACAGACATATAGAGAACACTCAACCCAACAAGAGCAGAGTACACATTCTTCTCAAATGCACTTGGAACATTCTTGTGGATAAATCATACATTGGGGCCCACAAAACAAGTCTCAGTAAATTAAAAAATATTGAAATCATACAAAGTATCCTTTCTAACTGCAGTGGAAGGAAACTTGAAATCAATGAGAAGGGAAACTGGAAAATTAACAAATATGTGGCGATTAAACAATACACTCAAGCAATAGGTCAAATAAATCACAGAGGAAATTAGAAAATACTTCGAGATGAATGAAAATAAAAGCACAAGATAGAAAGCATATAACGCTTGTTTCAACTTCTCTCTTGGAATCCAGTTTGCCATACACAATTAGCTATTTAACATCTTTACTAAGATGTATAATAAGCAGCTCAAGGATTTAAAAAATTTCCCTCTTTAATATGCACTCTTTTCCTTCTATTCACCATCTCAGTTAGTGGTAGCTTCCAGTTGTTTGTCACCAAAAGCTTGGAATTATCCTTGACTCTTGTTTTTCTCTCACACCTTATATTCAATATATCAGCAAATCTTGTGGTCTCTTCTTGCAAAATAGGACCCACATTTGATCCCATCTCACCACTTCTGCTTCTAGTACCCAGATCTACCATTGTCGTCCATTCAAATTATCTGCAGTATCTCCCAGTTTCCATGTTGTCCCAGTTAAGTCTACACATAACAGCCAGAGTAATTCTTGTGATGTTATGAAAACAGAAATTGGGTTATCTTGTTCTCCAGCTTAAATCCCACCATCATTTCCTATCCTGAAACTGAAGCTCAAATATTTTGGCCACCTGATGTGAAGAGCCAACTCACTGGAGAAGACCCTGATGCTGGGAAAGATTGAAGGCAGGAGGAGAACGGGGCAACAGCAGATGAAGTGGTTGCATGACATCGCTGACTTAATGGACATGAGCTTTAGCAAACTCTGGGAGACGGTGGAGGACAGGGAAGCCTGGTGGGCTGCAGTCCATGGGGTGGCAAAGAGTCGGACATGACTTAGCCACTAAACAACAACAGATGTCCTATCACACTTAAAACTCATGTCCTAAAAGACTCTGCAGGACCCTGCAAGATATGACTCATACCTACTTGATGTTCATGACCTGTATCCTTGCCATCCTTTTTTCCTTTGACCTCAAGGCTTGTGGGATCTTAGTTCAATCCCAACTTGGACCCTTGGAACTGAAGCGTGGGGTCCTAACCATTGGACAGCCAGGAAATTTCTTGTATCCTTGCCATCTTGAGCACATCAATAATACAAACAGTCTCTTGTTTTAAAATGTGCTTTCACTCTTTGTCTTTTTTTCCCCTAGAGACAATATATACTTTGAAACTTCCTGAGGTTAGGCATCTTCTTATGCCATTTACCATTTCTATTTCACATCTTATCCAATTTTTTTTTTTCTGATGAGAAAAGTGTGGGGAGTTTTGTGTTTTCTTTTTCTGTTGTTTTGTCATTTTCCTTTTGGTCTTTAACGACCTTTGTATTGTAACGAAATCATCTTTTGCCTTTTATATAGACTGTGAATATTTCCCCAGCTAGTCTTTTTGACCTTGAAATCTCTCTCTATATATATATCTTCATACAGAGACTTTAACTTTCACGTAGTCAAATTAGCAAATCTTTTCTCTATGATTTCTGTGTTTTGTTTCATGTTTAGAAAGGCCTTCTTCACTTCAAGGTTATAACAAAATCTAAGATTTCTTCTCAAATTGTTTGGTTTCATTTGTATTTAAACCTTTATTCTATCTGGAATTAATTTTGGAAAGTAGGGGTACAGCTTTATTTTTTCCCCCAAAAGACAGATGTTCCAAATGACATTTATCCAGTAATCCACATTTCCCTCACTGATTTGAAATGTCATTTTTATCACATGCCACATTCCGACATGTATTTGGGTCTATTTCTGACTTTTTTGTCTGTTTCTCATCTGTCTATTCTTGCCCTATTACCACAAAGCTTATCATAACTTTATAATATTTACATTTAAAAGATATGTTAGAATTAATTTGTCATCATTACTTTTTAATTTCAAGAGCATCTCTTGCTATTCTTGGTTTTTGATTGTAAAAATCTTTTGTTCAGTCACTAAGTCATGTCCAGCTGTTTGCGACCCCATGGACTGCAGCACAGCAGGCTTCCTTGTCCTTCACTATCTCCCAGAGTTTGCTCAAACTCATTGAGTTGATGATGTGAGCCAACCATCCCATTCTCTGTCATCCCCTTCTCCTCCTGCCTTCAATCTTTCCCAGCATTGGGGTCTTTTCCAATGAGTCAGTTCTTCTTCGCATTAGGTGGCCAAAGTACTGAAGCTTCAGCTTCAGCATCAGTCTTTCCAATGAATATTCAGGATTGATTTCATTTAGGATTGACTGGCTTGATCTCCTTGCTATCCAAGGGACTCTCAAAAGTCTTCTTTAGCACAACAGTTTGAAAGCACCAATTCTTTGGTGCTCAGCCTTCTTTATGGTCCAACTCTCACATTGTACATGACTACTGGAAAAACCATAGCTTTGACTAGACGGAATTTTCTTGGCAAAGTAATGTCTCTGCTTTTTAATATGCCATCTAGGTTGGTCATGGCTTTTCTTCCAAGGAGCAAGTGTCTTAACTTCACAGCTGCAGTCACCATCTGCAGTGATTCTGGAGCCCAAGAAAATAAAGTCTGTCACTCTTTCCATTTTCTCCCCTTCTATTTTCCATGAACTGATGGGACTGGATGCCATGATCCTGAATGTTGAGTTTTAAGCCAGCTTTTTTCATTCTCTTCTTGCACCTTCATTAAGAGGTTCTTTAGTTTCTCCTTACTTTCTGCCATTAATGTGATATCACCTGCATATTTGAGGGTTTTGATATTACTCCTAGCAATTTTGATTTCAGCTTGTGCTTCATCCAGCCCAGCATTTCGCATGATGTACTCTGCATATAATTCAAATAAGCAGGGTGACAATACACAGCCTTAATATACTCCTTTCCAATTTTTAAACCAGTTCGTTGTTCCATGTCCAGTTCTAACTTTTGCTTCTTGGTCTGCATACAGGTTTCTCAGGAATCAGGTAAGGTGGTCTGGTATTCCCATCTCTTTAAGAATTTTCCACAGTTCGTTGTGATCCACACAGTCAAAGGCTTCAGTGCAGTCACTGAAGCAGATGTTTTTCTGAAATTCCTTTCTCAATGAAAGGAATAGAAATCCCTTTCTCTATGAAAGGAATAGAAATCCCTTTCTTGATGAAAGCAATTTCTGAATTGCTTTCTCTATGATCCAACGGATGTTGGCCATTTGATCTCTGGTTTCTCTCCCTTTTCTAAATCCAGCCTTTACATCTGGAAGTTCTCAGTTCATGTACTGCTGAAGCCTAGCTTGAAGGATTTTGAGCATAATTTTGCTAGCAGGTGAAATGAGCGCAACTGTGTGGTAGTTTGAACATTCTTTGGCATTGCCCTTCTTTGGGACTGAAGTGAAGACTGACCTTTTCCAGTCCTGCGGCCACTGCTGAATTTTCCAAATTTGCTGTCTTATTGAGTAGAGCACTTTAATAACATCATCTTTTAGGATTTGAAATAGCTCAGCTGTAATTCCATCACCTCTACTAGCTTTGTTCGTAGTGGTGCTTCCTAAGGCCCACTTGACTTCACACTTCAGGATGTCTAGCTCTAGGGGAGTGACCACACCATCAAGGTTACCCAGGTCATTTATCAACCTCTTTGTTGAGATATAATTCACAGAGTACATAAATCACCACTTAAACTGCACAGTTCAATAGATAGATACATTCACCATCACCACAGTCAATTTTAGAATGTTTTCATCACCTCAAAAATAAACCTGTGGGACTTCCCCTGATGGTCTAGTGGCTAAGATGTCAAAATCCCATATGGGGGCCTGGGTTCCATCCCTGGTCAGGGCACTAGATCTCACATGCTGCAACTAAAGATCCCATGTGCTATAGCTAAGACCTGGTACAGCCAAATAAATGAATATTTTTAAAAGTTAAAAAAAAATAAAATAAACTTTGCACCCTTTACCTGTAACTCTCTTTCTCACTGGCTCCCCTAGCCCTAAGTAACCACTAATTTACTTTCTGTCGCTATAGATTTTCCTATTCTTGACATTTCATGTTATAATGAAATAATATCATATGTGGTCTTTTGTGACTGGTTTATTTTACTTAGATTGTTTTCAATGTTCATCCATATTGTGGCATGTATCTTCACTTAATTCCTTTTTATGGTTGAATAATACTTCATTGTAACATATATGTCTGGGTGTGCTCAGTCATGTCCAGCTCTTTGCAACCCATAGATTGTAGCCTCCCAAACCCTTCTGTCCATGGGATTCTCTAGGCAAGAATGCTGGAGTGAGTTGCCATTTCCTCCTCCAGGGGATCTTCCTGACCCAGGGATCAAACTGGTATCTCCTGTGTCTCCTGCATTGGCAGGCAGATTCTTTTACCACTGAGCCACCTGGGAAGCCCATAATTTATTTATCACATTTTATTCACCCATTAGTCAGTGGACATTGGGATTGTTTTCACCCAGTAGCTATTGTGAATAATGCTGCTATAAACATTCATGGACAAGTTTTTGTTTTACCACTTGTTTTCAGTTCTTTTGGGCATATACCTAGGAGTGGAGTTGCTCATATGGTAATTCTGTTTAACTTACTGAGAAATCTCCAAACTGTTTTCGGTAGCAGCTGCACCATTTTACATTTCTACCAGTAATGTATGAGGGTTCCAATTTCTCTATATCCTGGCCAAGATGTATTATTTTCCATTGTTTTGTTTTGTTTTAAATTCTAGTCAGTCTAGTGGGCGTGAAGTGAAATCTCATTGTGGTTTTATTTGTGTTTCCCTGATGACTAATGATATTGAGCATCTTTTTCATGTGTTTCTTGGCCATTTTCACATCTTTGGAGAAATGTCTGTTTAAGATTTTTTTTTTTTTTTGCTCACTTAAAAATTGGGTTATTTGGGGAGCGGGGGGCTTCCCTGGTGGATCAGCAGTAAAGAATCCACCTGCAATGCAGCAAACTTGCAGGAGACACAGGTTCTATCCCTAGGTCAGGAAGATCCCCAGGAGAAGGAAATGGCAACCCACTCCAGTATTCTTGCCTGGGAAATCCCATGGACAGAGGAGCTTGGCAGGCTTCCATCCGTGGGGTCCTGAAGTGTTGGACACAACTGAGCCCAGCACAATAAAACTTTATTTAAAAAAAAAAACTGGGTTATTTGGAACCTGCAGATTTTAGCCCACACATGGCTGCCCCATATCACAGAAGTTCCCAGCTTCCTCTGCAGGTAGGCTGGTTGTGAGACTAACACTCCCTCCAAGATGGACTGGGAAATGATTTATATGACTTCTAAAGATATTTCATAGAAGAGAGAGACAGGTCCTTTTCTCTGCTTCTTCCTCTATCCTGCTGCTGTTCTCAGAGCTCTGTGGCTGGAGGTCCACCCTGGCTGGTGTGCATCCTGGGTGAGGGCAACTCTCTGGGGATGGTAGAGCATCCAGGGAGAGGAGTTTCCTGGAGCAGCCCTGCCAGACCAGCCCTGGGCTGTTTGCCTCCAGACCCGACCATGAGACAGATGAAAACGTCAATTTGCCGTTCTTACATGAGGGTTCTTTGTTACAGCTGAACCTTAACCAAACCAGGACGGCAGCTATCTTTTTAAAAAATCAATCAATTAATTTTATTTTGTTTTTGGCTGCATTGGGTCTTCATTGCTGCAAGAGGGCTTTCTCTAGTTGCGGTGCTCGGGCTTCTCACGGCAGTGGCTTCTCTTGCTGCAGAGCACATGCCCCAGTTGCTTGGGGTATAGATGTTGCGGCTCCCAGGCTCTAGAGCACAGGTTCAACAGCTGTGGCTCATGGATTTAGTTAGTCTGACACATGTGGGATCTTCCTGGCCCAGGGATTGAACCAATTGTCCCCTGTATTGGCAGGCAGGTTCTTATCCACTGTACCACCAGGGAAGTCCAGAACAGCTGTCTTGGAGGGAACTTCTTATGTAGTTACCTTGGGTAGCATTGCTCCAAGAACCACAGCTGTTTGAAATTCTCAACTCTCCCTTCCTCGTGGTGACAGCCAAGATCAGCTTCGGCCCACTCTCCTTTCCAAGTACCTCTGGAAATCTAACATGTGAAGATCCTTGCTCCCAACTAAACAAGCCCGGAGCTAATATCATCATCCAGGGGCTATGTCTTGTTCTTTCCTCCCCCATTTGTGCACTCCACCCCTACTCTCTCCCAAAGAGGCAGCCTGTTTTGAAATATGCTTTCCCTGTGAATATCCGTAGATTCTAATTAAATAACTCAGGAAACAGACCACCTTGTGTGTGGTGTAACTTGATTATTGCTAGAAAGATGAGTTTGGAATGTATAAGTTCCCTGCTAAGCTGACAAATTTAAAAAGCTTAATTTAAAAAACTAACAAAGTTCCAGTCATAGCATTAGGGCGGAAAGTTGGATTTGGTCAAGCCTCAGCCTGAGCTCTCAGCCTGAGGACACAGATATTTGGACTTTGCAGGTATCTGGCCTTGTCTATATAATATCTTATATGCCCTCCACCTTTAAGCGGCCTGCAATTTTATGGGAAAAAAGAGCTCTAACATATATTAAAATATTAGGACTTCCCTGGTAGTCCAGTGGCTAGGACTCTGTGCTCCCAGTGCAGGGGGCCCAGAGTTCGATATCTACTCAGGGAACTAGATCCCACATGCCATAGCTAAAAATATCTCGCATGCCTCAATGAAGAGCAAAGATCCCAAATGTCACAACTAAGACCTGATGCAGCCAAATAAATAAAAATAAATATTAAAAAATATTAAACTCATTGTGAACATTGTAAAAACAATTTGAATTTTTTTATTATTGAGTTGAAAGTGCTCTATATTTCCCCAACTATCCTTGGATATTTCTTAATTTGGAACAACAGACTGGTTCTAAATCTGGAAAGGAGTACTTCAAGGCTGTCTATTGTCACCCTGCTCACTGAACTTATATGCAGAGTACATCATGTAAAATGTCAGGCTGGATGAAGCACAAGCTGGAATCAAGATTGCCGGGAGATATATCAATAACTTCAGATATGCAGATGACACCACCCTTATGGCAGAAAGCAAAGAACTAAAGAGCATATTGATGAAAGTGAAAGAGGAGAGTGAAAAAGTTGGCTTAAAACTCAACATTCAGAAAACAAAGATCATGGCATCTGGTCCCATCACTTCATGGCAAATAGATGGAGAAACAGTGAAAACAGTGGCAGACTTTATTTGGGGGGGCTCCAAAATCACTGCAGATGGTGATTGCAGCCATGAAATTAAAAGAAGCTTGACCTAGACAGCATATTTAAAAGCAGAGACATTACTTTGCCAACAAAGGTCTATCTAGTCAAAGTTATGGCTTTTCCAGTAGTCAAGTATGGATGTGAGAATTGGCCTATAAAGAAAGCCGAACGCCAAAGAATTGATGCTTTTGAACTGTAGTGTTGGAGAAGACTCTTGAGAGTCCCTTGGAGTGCAAGGAGGTCAAAGCAGTCCATTGTAAAGGAAATCAATCCTGAATATTCATTGGAAGGACTGATGTTGAGGCTGAAACTCCAATACTTTGGTCACCTGATGCGAAGAACAGACTCATTGGAAAAGACCCTGATGCTGGGAAAGACTGAAGGCAGGAGGGGAAGGGGATGACAGAGGATGAGATGGTTGGGTGATATTGCCAGTTTGATGGACATGAGTCTGAGCAGGCTCCGGGAGTTGGTGAGAGATAGGAAAGCCTGGCATGCTGCAGTCCATGGGGTGGCAAAGAGTCGGAGGCGACTGAGCGACTGAACTGAACTGAACTGATTCTTGCACATGCATTTTTCCAGTCGGACCTCCGTTATACTGAAGTTGGAAGTATTGCTTCCTCAAGAATGGCTAGCAACTCTTATGCAGCTTAAAAGCAGAAAACAAGCATTCAGCCTGAATCCTGTTCAACAGATTCTTCAGATGAAATTCTCCCCAAAGCATCTCTCCTGTAAATGCCCTGAAAAGATGTGGCCAAGTATATATATGAAGTTGACTGGAATGCTACTTGTGTGCATGAAGCAAGGGGTTCTAACAGAGTGTTTTCCTGGAAGCTTGTGATGGTGTGTGGATGCAGGCTGTTAATGACTCGCTGACCTGATTTGCGTCAGTGTAGCGCTGACTCAGAGATTAAGGCTGGAGGAGCTCTTTCCAAGATCAGCAGCCCAAGCTGGCCTGAGGTGATTATTGCAAATTCCCAGGGACTGTCATCACCTCCTGGGTTCAGAACCTAACCTGACCTACACTCCTAGGGATGCACTGCAGTGATTGCTGGGCTTCATTAGGGAACAGCATGGTTTCCTGCATGCTTTAGTCCTTGGGGGGCATTGAAAGGGAATCGAGAATTCTTTGTGCCAGTTGTCTAATCCTTGGGGTATCTGAAAAAGCAGAATGCACTTCTTAGATCAATATTCTCAAGGCTTATCTGATGTGAGACTCTGCCTGGGGCTGGAGGCTTGATTGTTTCCCTCTCTCCAGGGTGGGTATGAACTTGAACCCTTGAAATGAACAGCTAGCATCTTTTCCCCTTGGGAAATCTGTGTATATGTGTGATTATGATGGGGGAATACAGGGTAATGATACGTGCAAAGTTGAACTTGCAAAGTGGTGCTTGTTCCTTTACAACATGATTTTCTCAACTTTTTTTTAAATTATCATCCCCATTGAACGAGCATTGTTTGATTTTTTTTTCCTTAACTACCCCTCTCCCATGGAATTTTAATATTACAGATATGCTGTTGTTGTTCAGTAGTTAGTTCAATTCAGTTCAGTTGCTCAGTCATGTCCGATTCTCCGTAGCTAAGCTGTGTCTATTTGTGACCCCCTTTGAGGACAGATGAAAGTGAAAGTCACTGAGCCGTGTCCAGCTCTTTGCGACTCCATGGACTATACAGTCCATGGAATTCTCCAGGCCAGAATACTGGAGTGGGTAGCCTTTTCCTTCTCCAGGGGATCTTCCCAACCCAAGGATTGAACCCAGGTCCCCCACATTGCAGGCAGATTCTTTACTAGCTGAGATATCAGGGAAGCCCACCCTTCCCCCCCACCCCCCGACCCTGAGGATAGATGATTTGTCATAACTCGTGACTTTTTAAATGATGGCAGCATCCACCATAAAAAAGTGGGAAGATGGCTGTCTAGCCAGCGAGTGAGTTAGTGCATTTAAAGGGCTTTGCAAAGTGCAGGGTCTGTGGTAAGTGCTCAGAAAAATGAGAGCCCTTGCTGCTGTGGTCATTATGTTCAGGGTGGTCACAGTGGGGTTTGTAACCCTCCCTCAGGCTGCTGTGGATTCTTTGGTACTTGAGGGCTGGTCAGAGGTCTAAGTCAGTCCCAGGCTGGAACTTCTACCAGAGCCGACAGGGTTCATGGGGGAGCAACTGGGCTGGGAGGGGACTGCAGCAAGAGGACCCCCAGGACGCCCCATTGAAACATGGCCGCTGTTCCCAGATGTATGCTCATGGTGCCAGGCAGGAGAGAGGGCCTAATGGTGTCAGATATCCTGATTTCTCAGAAAACGGGAATTTTGGAATTTTGGTTCTACATCTGCCTACGATGCAGGAGACCTGGGTTTCATTCCTGGTTCGGGAAGATCCCCTGGAGAAGTGAATGGCAACCCACTCCAGTATTCTTGCCTGGGAAATTCCATGGACAGAGAAGCCTGGGTGGCTATAGTCCATGCGGTGGCAAAGAGTCGGACATGACTAACTAACACGCAGAGCTATATTCTGATTTTTAAGCATTGACTCAATTAGACATCAACAATGTTATATGGACCAAACAAAACAGATGAAACCAAGAAATGCTGACTTGTCCAGAGTTAGAAGCATAGCTGGGATTCCGATCCAAGTCCTCCAAACCCAGCGCTCCTTCCACTTAAAAGAGCCGTTCATCTATGCCTCACGACCCTCCCCACTCCAGCCCTCTTCGGAGCTCCTTCAAGGCCACTCCCACTGCCTGGGGAGGGGGCCCAAGCTGGGGCCTTCCGGTATTGGGACGAGGGTGTCTCGCTCCCCTCCCCAGCCGCCACCCACTTCCCAGAAGGGCTTGGATTCTCTCTCCAGATGAAGAAGGTCGGGACCTCGAGCCTTGCTCTTCAGGACCGGGGAGGCCTCGGGCCGGGAGGGCCGGGCCGGGCGGGGCGGGAGATGGCAGGTCGGTGCCCCAGCGAGCGTGGGAACGCGGATTCGCGGGGCGCGGGGTGGCGGGGAGGCGGACTCTGGGGATGGGGGGCGAATCCTCGGGCGTGGGGCGGATCCTCGTGAGGGGGTACGTCGGACGGTGGAGGAGGGGTGGACCCGGGAGGGGGGACGGACCTGCGGGGGTGGGGGTGGGCGCGGAGGTGGACCCAAAGTGGGGAGGAGGACCCTCGCGGGGGAAATGAACCCGCGGCGGGGGAGGTGGGGACTGATCCTTGGTGGGGGGCGCCGGCCCGCGGGCGGGGGCAGAAGCGGACCCTCGGGGAGGGGCGGAAGAGGACCCGCCGTGGGTGGGGACAGACCCGCGGGCGGCGGGGGGAGGCGGACCCTCGGGAGGGGGGCCGGGCCGCGGCGGAGGGGAGGTGGGGAGTGGATCCTGGGTAGGGGGTCGGGCCCGCGGTGGGGCGGACACTCGCAGGGGGAGGAGGACACGCGGGGGGTGGGGACAGACCCGCGGGCGAGGGGGAGAGACAGACCCTCGGGAGGGGGAAGAGGACCCGCCGGTGTTGGGGACAGTCCCGCGGGCGGGGGAAGAGGCGGACCCTGGGGAGGGGGCCGGGCCCACGGCGGGGCGGGCCCAGCCCTGCCCAGCCCCTCCCCGCCCGACCTCAGAGTCTAGGGATGAAACCGCCTGTTGTTCGCGCCCGCCCTGCTGACCCCGGCACCCTGGGCCCGGCTTTCCATTCGCCCGGGTCGCTGGTGGGAGGCAAGGAACGCCGGGGTTCAGGAGCCTGGCTCCCCGCCAAGGCTGCGGCCTTCGTCCCCGGGGCCACAAGGCGGCCGCGCCTGGGCGGCGGGCGGGGAGGACAGCGGTCCGGCGGCAGCTCGGCCATGGGCTCCCGCAGCTCCCACGCCGCCAGGATCCCCGACGTGGACAGCCTCCGGCAGGAGACCGGCTGTGAGTGCGGCGCGCCGCGTCCGGGGGCCCGGCGGGGTCCCGGGCGGCTCCGGTCGGGGTCCCGGGGCCTGGAGAACCTAGGAGATCCCGGCAGCCCGGCTCGCTGGGGGGTGGGAGGCGCGTTCACCCAGGGGTCCCGGCTCCCGGCTTGCGGGCCCCCGAGTGGCCCTGGGCCGGCGTTGAGGCGGACGGAGGCGGATGGAAGGGGTGGCTTTGGTCTCCCGGATCTCCCGGGTCTCGTGGGTCTCGTCACGCCCGCCCCCTCCCTGCCCTCTCGGCCCCTGGGAACCCTCCTTTCAGCCAGCCCTCCGCCCCCCTGCCCACCCCCTGCTGCCGCTGGGTGAACGGCGCGCGCCCCGGGATCCCGGCGCGTCCCCAGCGTCCACCTCACTCCCCCGACCCCCTTCTTTCCGCCCCTCCTCCCCGCCCCGCAGTCTCGCAGTCCAGTCTGCGCCGCCTCTACGACCGATTCAACGCTCTGGATAGGACCGGCAAGGGCTACCTGAGGTGAGCAGGAGCTGGCCTTCTGACCTCTCACCTCTGCTTTCTGACTCTGTCCCCTCCCTGGCCATCTCCTCTTTGAACTTTGTCTTTCCAGCCGCATGGATCTGCAGCAGATCGGGGCGCTGGCCGTGAACCCCCTGGGCGACCGCATTATAGACAGCTTCTTCCCAGACGGGTGAGCCTCCCGGGGTGGGAAGATGGAGGTGAGAGCTTGCCAGGGGAGGTCAGGACCAGAGGCAGAGGGATGGTCACGGTGAACACCGCTTCTGCCCCATTGCCCACCTGCCCTCTCCCTTCCCAGGAGTCTGCGACTGGACTTTCCAGGCTTTGTCAGAGTCCTGGCTCATTTTCGACCTGTGGATGAAGAGGACGATGGAAACCGGGACCCCAAGGAACCCGAGCCCCTCAACAGCAGAATGAACAAACTTCGCTGTGAGTTTGTGCCCCGCTCCCCACAGTGAGACCCCAGATTTACCACGCCCCATGAGAGGCCCCAGGTCCCTCCTACTCCCTTTGGGAGCCCCGCCCCCGCCCCCCGCCCCCACTCCCCCAAGATGAAATTTTGAGGGAAGAGAACCAGGGAAGACCCATCCTTTCCCTCCTCCACTTTCTTCCCAGTTGCCTTTCAGCTCTACGACTTGGATCGAGATGGAAAGATCTCCAGGCATGAGATGCTGCAGGTTGGAAGAACGCAGGGGCAAGAGATGTGACCCAGTTGTGGAAGATGGGGAGATGTTTATGGGTGGGAGATGCAGATGACTGGGGTCTTGGGTGGGCAATGGGAATGAGTGGTATTGGAATGTGGGTTAGTTGGGAGATGGAATGGGGAACATTTCGGTATGAGGTTAGACATAGATCAGTGGCTCTCAATGTGGGGGTTGGAGGGGGGAAGGTTTTGCCCCCTGAATGATATTGGCAGTATCTAAAAAGCATTTTTGGTTGTTGCGAATGAAGAAGGGGAAGGGGAAGAAGGGGAAGGGGAAGAAGGGGAAGGGAAAGAAGGGGAAGGGGCAGTGCTCCTGACACTTAGTAGGCAGAGGTCAGGAACTCTGCTGAACATTTTACAATACACAAGGTAGCCCTCTGCCCCCATGACAAGGGGTTATCTGGCCCCAAATGTCAATAGTGCTGAGACTGAGAAACACTGTGATGGAGTGGAGGATGGATTTAGGACTAACTGAAGGATGAGGTGGGGAAGGGGGTGGAAGATAGACGGAGGTTGGGTTAAGAACCCGCCTGCTAATACAAGAGACCCAAGAGATGTGGGTTCAAGCCCTGGGTTGGGAAGATCCCTGGTGAGGGCATGACAACCCAGTCCAGTTATTCTTGCCTGGAGAATCCCCTGGACAGAGGAGCCAGGTGGGCTACATTCAGTAGGGGCGCACAAGTCAGACACGAGCAAAGCAACTTAGCATGCATGCAGTAGCTTGCTGTATGTTGCTGAGGTGAACCTGGGATAGTGAAGGCCACGTGGGGGGTTGGATGGAGAAGTGATGAGAATTATTGGGGGTTGTGGTGGGAAGTGAGTGGAATGGGGTGAAAAGTGAAGGAGGGATGGATTGCAAAATTGGTACTAACAGCTGGGGTGATGTGGACAAGGTTTGGGTGTTGGTGCTCGTGGTCCTTGTGCCTCCTCTTTATGGCTGTCTCTGTCTCTTCCTCCAACATCCCAGGCACTCCGACTGATGGTTGGAGTACAGGTGACAGAAGAGCAGCTGGAGAGCATCGCCGACCGCACGGTGCAGGAAGCGGATGAAGATGGGGATGGAGCTCTGTCCTTCCTGGAGTTTGCCAAGGTTAGGGTGCCCTCAGGCCTGGGGAGCTGAGATCAGGAGTCCCTGGGACAGGTGGACATGGGGGATGATGTTGGAAGGAGGAGGGCATAAAGAGAGGGGTCCCCAGAGAATCATGGGGCCTCGGGAATGGGAAAGGAGGTTGGAAGCATAGAGGTTTGGAATTCAAGCCTCTTGACTACCACCCATCTTGCCCTCCCCAGTCCTTAGAAAAGATGAACATTGAACAGAAAATGAGCATCCGGATTCTGAAGTGACCCCCGTTGTGCCTTTGGGTAGCTTACATGGACCAGTTCTGCTTGGGATTCATCTGGGGAGGCACAGCCCCAGTGAACTGTATTCTTACGTCTACACTGAGCTCTATTTAGGGCCAAGGAGAGAAAACCGGAAGGGTGTGTAATAACTTACCTGATCGCAGATCTGTGAATGGGCCAGAAATCTTGGCAGTTTTAAGTGACCGAAAACCCAAATCAAAGTTAAAGAGGAATTTTATGGGCTCATACATTGAAAAAGTATGAAAGTATCTTTAGAAAACTGGGAGTCTGGAAGTGTCTCAGGCACGGCTGGATCCAAGGGCTCAAAAGATGCTATTGGGACTCAGTTTTTTCTCTGTTTCTCATCTCAGCTTTCTTTTGTATTGGATTCATTCTCAGGGGGGCTCTTTCCTTGTGGTGGAGGATGGTCACTAGCAGCTCCAGGCTTCCATCCTCCTAGCAGTGGGAAGAGATTTTCTTTTTTCAACAATTCCAAACAAAGAATGTCCTTAGCCCCACTGGAGCCTTGTCCCTTCTCCAGGGGAATGGAACTCTATTTGGCCAGGACTGTGTCATGTGCCAACCACTAAAGCCAGGAAGTAAGGCCTGAGGACTCCAGATAGGATAAGGGGTGGTTGCTTCAAGGAAAATGAAAGGCTTTTATCAGAAGGGGAAAAGATATTGGTCAAGCAAAACAAGAGATCTCCATTACTGTTGGGTTGACCAAGTGGAGGGATTCTTAAAGTCTGGTTTCTTAAATGGGTTTTCTCTGATCTCATAGGTATTCGCCAGTGTGATGAGGATGGGTAGCTGGGGAAGAGGTGATGTAAAAATAATAAAGAAGACATCTTCCTAGAGTATGAGATAATTAAAAGGTTTGGGGAGTACTTCCTTTTTTTTTCATGGTAAGATGTTCAAACATTGGCATTTCACAGAATAGAGTATAAAAGTCACATAAAATCTGGAGATCCTATGTCCATCATGAAGCACTCTGGCTGTACATATAGGAGATGCCTGTATCCCTTCCCAAGCCTGTGCTGAAGTTGTCTTGTATCAGCACATGGGAGGCAATTGTGCTTCAGTCTTCCTGACTCTGTCTTCAGTGATGTCAGACTTGGTGGCTTCAAACTGCTGTGTTGGGAGTCTACATCATAAACACTGGCAGATGCAACAGTTTGGGGCTTTTCCGCTTAGAAGAGCCTGTTGTTAAACATTTATTAGCATATCAGCTGCCTGGCATTCACCATTACTGTGTATGCCAATGACTTTTCCCCAGATTTATTGAGGTATAATTGGTGTACAAAAAACTACATATAATTAATGTATGCAATTTGGTGAGTTTGGACATATGTATACTCTTGTATTACCATTACCACGATCAAGGTAATAAACATATCCATCATCTCCAAAAATTTCCTTGTGTCCCTTTGTTTTTTATTTTTTTTAAATGAGTGTAATGTGTACTAAGAACATTTACTATGAGACCTACCTGCTTAACACATGTTTTAGTGCACAATATTGTTTACTGTAGGTGCTACGTTGTATGGCAGATCTCTGGAAATTACTCAGCTTGGATTTTTGTTCAGTCGTTAAGTTGCGTCCGACTCTCTGAGTGCAGCTCTCTGACTGCAGCGTGCCAGGTTCCCCTATCCATCATTATCTCCGGGGCTTTCCTCAGATTCATTTCCATTAAGTTGGTGATGCTCTCTAACCATCTCATCCTCTGCTGCCCTCTTCTCCTTTTGCCTTCAATCTTTCCCAGCATCAGGGTCTTTCCCAATGAGTCGGCTATTCGCATCAGGTGGCCAAAGTATTGGAGCTTCAGCATCAGTCCTTCCAATGAGTATTCAGGACTGATTTCCTTTAGGATTGACTGGTTGGATCTTGCTATTCAAGGGACTCTCAAGAGTTTCCTTCATCACTGCAGTTTGAAAGCATCAGTTCTTCGACACTAAGCCTTCTTTATTGTCCACCTCTCACATCCCTATATGACTACTGGAAAAACCATAGCTTTGACTATATGGACCTTTATTGGCAAAGTGATGTCTCTACTTTAATACACTGTCTAGGTTTGTCATAGCTTTCCTGGCGGGCTACAGTCTGTAGGGTTGCAAAGAGTTGGACATGACTTAGTGACTAAACAACAACAATGTGTATACCACTTTATTTTTTTGCTTCTGAACCAAACTTGG
Source organism: Bubalus bubalis (assembly GCF_019923935.1). Taxonomy (NCBI): domain Eukaryota; kingdom Metazoa; phylum Chordata; class Mammalia; order Artiodactyla; family Bovidae; genus Bubalus; species Bubalus bubalis. The sequence goes on along the minus strand of NC_059180.1, from coordinate 20,840,656 downwards.
TCTCATTTTATTGGCTTCAACAACACAGGGCAGGAAGACTGAGAGGACTGACTCAAAAGCATTGGTAACAAGTTCTGGTGACCCAGATAGGGCAGATCATGGCTTTTTGGCCTGCACCAATCCCCTAGGCTCCAGTTTGCTCTCGTGGGAGGACTGTGGTGGCTTTGGGAGGTTCGAGTTAGGATGACTGACTAATCTCCAAGTACAGTCTGATGGGGTAGAATGCTGGTGGCCTCTGGATGAACTCAGAACCACTCTGCCCAGCAACCTGGTACCCAGGTGTGGTGTGCACCCAGCATAGCCCCCATAGTCATCTGGACTGTGCCCCCTTAAGCGGGTCCCTCCCACTGTGGCATCTCTGGGGATCAGAGACTGAAACTCACGCGTGTCTATCTGCTGTCTCTGGCTGGTCTCCCATGCTGCTGGATGCCCGGGGACAGTGGGGATCCGTGGACCAGAGGGAGCCCCGCAGTCCTGCCTGCTGTCTTGCCAGCGGTCTGTCCTCTTGACCTCTGTACACGATGTCATGGCTGCACCAGAGCTTCTTACTGTCCTTGCTGACCTCCAGGGGTCAACAGTAGCATTCTCCATCACTTCCAGTTTAGTGAAGGAGCGTGGGCAGCCCTGTGAGCCAAGAGGTGAGACCAAGAAAAACCCAGATCATGGGTACTCATGAAAAAACAGAATGAGTACACTCAGGAAAAGGCACTAAAGACACCTGAGCATGAAAGGGTCCCAAGGGAGGCATGAGACCAGTGACCTGACTTCTTCCAGAAGTGGGCTGGGGAGACCTGTGAGCCGCTCTCAAAAAGCAGAGCATAAAAAGGCCCGGAGGCGAGGCCAGCTACTGGCTCCTGCCCTCCAACATCAACCAGTCAGCATGGGAACCTGGACTAACCACCCAGAGACTCTTGACTCTGATGAGTGACCTCTGGCCCCCATTGGGGGACAGCAAGCCAGGGCAGCTAGGACCTAATCAGTGTGCCGTATGTACACAAGAGGGACCTGGAAAAGAGAATGTGACCCCCCCAAAAGGGATGGAAATGCAAATCTCAGCTACTATCCTTGACAGCAAAAGGTTCAGAAAGATGAAGAATGTTGGGGTCAGGAGGCTCCTAAGCTGGCACTCCAACGGACTCTCAAGGAGCCCTGGCTGACTCTGGGTATAAGGGCAAAGACTGTTGAATTCTTAGTGGACACCAGTGCCACTTACTTGGTTCTGAATGCTGGATTGCTTCCCAGGTGGCTCAGTGGTAGCGGATCCGCCTGCAATGCAGGAGACGCAGGTTTGATCCCTGGGTCAGGAAGATCCTCTGGAGAAGGAAATGGTGACCCACTCCAGTATTCTTGCCTAGAAAATTCCATGGCAGGCTACAGTCTGTGGGGTCAGGACTTAGTGACTAAACAACAACAAAAACCGGATCAGGCAAACTTGGTCATAAAAAATTGTAAAATTATGGGGCTATCAGGAAAGGCCTAAGAAAGGACATTCATAGAGCTACTAGAGTGTGAACTGTATGAACACAGGTGTACCCATTCCTTCCAGTTCATCCCTGAATGCCCTCTACTCCTGCTAGGAAGAGATATCTTACAGAAACTGGGGGTAGTGTCTGTGCTAAGTTGCTTCAGTTGTGTCTGACTCTTTGTGACCCTGTGGACTGTAGCCTGCCAGGCTCCTCTGTCCGTGGTATTCTCCAGGCAAGAATACTGGAGTGGGTTACCATGCCCTCCTCCAGGGGATCTTCCTGACCAAGGGATCAAACCCATGATCTTTTATGTCTCCTACTGAGAACTGGAAGGTAGGTTCTTTACCACTAGCGCCACCTGGGAAGTAATCCCCAAATTGGGGGTTACTCTCCACCTAATCGGAGAAGGCAATGGCACCCCACTCCAGTACTCTTGCCTGGAAAATCCCATGGACGGAGGAGCCTGGTAGGCTGCAGTCCATGGGGTCGCTAAGGGTCGGATATGACTGAGCAACTTACCTTTCACTTTTCACTTTCATGCATTGGAGAAGGAAACGGCAACCCACTCCAGTGTTCTTGCCTGGAAAATCCCAGGGACGGGGGAGCCTGGTGGGCTGCCATCTATGGGGTCGCACAGAGTCGGACACAACTGAAGTGACTTAGCAGCAGTAGCAGCTCCACCTAATGGGAGACAAACTGGAGACTGGTGTCCCCTTAGACAAAGAGGCAGAAGATGATAATGTTAATAACTGAGGACAAAGCTCCCCACACAGAGCAAGTCCATCTCCCTGGAGTAAATCCTGAGCTCTGGGCCCAGGGACAGGTAGGACCAGCTACCAGAGCCAGTCCTGTGATAGTCCATCTAAAACCCAGACATACACAGCCCAATAGAAAGCAGTACCCTCTCTGCCAGCCTTCCCTTGTGACACAGATCGTAAATGACCAGGGCCTTATTAGACCAGGCCAATCAGCCTGTAATACCCTATCCTCCCCCTAAAGAAACCCAATGGGGAATATTGGCTGGTACAGGACCTCAGGGCGATCAGTGAAGCCACTGAAGATGTACATCCAATTTTCCCTAATTGGTACACCATGCTGGCCATGCTGGGGACTGATATTCTGCCCCAATCTCTGGAGAAATGACCTGGGGAAATGGGCCAGACCCCCTGGACCACTTGTGTGACCCTCTGTCTGACCTGAAGCTTCTCTTCTGAGAAACAACTGAAGTGTGGCAAGGGAGATTCAGGCTTGGCCGTAAGCCTTGGGCCAGGGCCAAAGGCCTAGACATCTGCATTTTCAGGAAAAATTTGACATGGGAGTGTTATTCTTTTGCTAACATTTGGGCCATGGATCTTAAACTGTTTGGGGTCCTTTGTCTCCCAAAGGTTAGACAAATGGGGATCGCCCATCTGGGGATGAGACCAGTCAGGACCGAGGCCTGGGGGCAACCACACAGACCTAGAGAAGTTCCTCTCCTCAGCTCAGGCCACCCATGCTCAGCAGGAAGCAGTTCCCGAAAAAGACCCAGGCCCTCAGCGTCCCCTCAGATCCACACAGGGAGGAGCTGGACAAAAGGCAGAGGAGGGGTTTGTCACCAGCAAAGCCCACACAGAATCCCCAGGGAATAAAAACAGAACCTGGGTGATAAAGAGTAAAGTCTGACCTTGTTTCCTCTGTGCTGAGTCTAGTTCACTGGCTTCCAGGACACCACGTGGCCTAGCGCCAGACCTTCCCAACAGGATTCCTGGCGCAAAACAGTGGTGCTCATAGCTCAACCTCCTATACCACATTTTTATCTATTCATCTGTTGATGGACATTTGGATTGATTATTGTGAATAATGCTGCAAAAAAACATGGAGTGCAGATATCTTTTCAAGATAGCCATTTCGTTTCCTTTGGATATGTGCTCAGAAGTAGGATTGCTGGATCATATGTTAATTCTGTTTTTCATTTTTTGAGCAACCAACCCCAATGGCTGCTTCCTGCAAGCAGGGGGGACAGTCTGTCCTGGGGGCTTTGCCTGCTGTAGGCACGTGCTCAGCTTCTGTGAGAGGGGCTGGCTTAAGTGCCAGGGAGTCAGTGACCATGGGGCAGCTCTCACCCAATGAGAGATGGACTGACTGACTGAGGTGGGGTCAATCGTGTCCGACGGTTTGCAACCCCATGGACTGTAGCTCTCCAGGCTCCTCTTTTCATGGGATTTCCCAGCAAGAATACTGGAGTGGGTTGCCATTTCCTTCTCCAGGGGATCTTCCTGACCCAGGGATCGAACCCCCATCTCTTGTGTCTCCTGCATTGGCAGGTGAATTTTTTTTCCCACTGCGCCATCTGGAAATGGAAAGCTAAATACCTGCTTCCTCACCTCTCAGGTGGGACAACAGGGGTATGTTCTCTTCACTCTCAGACTCTCCAGCAGGCTTGAGCCCAGTTGCCCATGGTATTAGCCTGCTCCCATGGCACCCTGTTTGGCCCCTTTTGTCCTGTCTCTCTTTCCCCTATCAGTGTTTCCTGGATCACCTCACAAGCAGACACCTTGCTCTCCAAACCTTGTCTCAGGGCACTCTGGAGACACTCAGCCTGACATGTGCCGGACCTTCCAGAACACAAGCTCATGGTCCTCAGGTGTTGCTGGTGCTCCATGGGACACTTAGAAGGAGCCCCTGGTCAGGTGTCTGGGCAGCTCCTGGTGTTTTCTGAGTCCAGGGAGTTTGAGGTCATGCAAAGACTATGCACCTTTGGGGCTCTAGGAACGTGGAATTATCTGAGGTGGTACATTGACCCCACTTAGACTTTCGCATTGTGATTATGTGATTCTGACAGATAAGTTTCACAGCGGAGGGGAGGGGGCAAAGTGGATGTTTGATTTCTGATGAAATTTTGGGCTTTTGTCTGAGGACTTCTGCTTATACAAAGACTTTTTGATTGAGAGATGTTTCCTTCGTTTTTGGCTCCAATGGAAGGTGGGGGGAGGGTATAAATCTCACTGAATAGTTATTTTTTCCAGGCACTCTGGGGGAAGATTTGGGCATAGAGAGAAGAGGAGAGGGAAGGCGTGGGTGGGTGGGAATCATCCTTTATAGTTGGTCTTTTCCCCATTACAATGTTTCTCAAATTTTCCCAGCAGTAACTATCATCTGATTTAAAAGTTCAGACCCTTTGACCCCATTTGAGAGCTCCTGAGTCTCCAGGGAAATCTATATTTTAAATACATGATTCTGATATTGGAGGCCCAAAGATTGAACTTTTAGAAACGCTGGCCTATAGGCTCTGGTTCCACACCTGCTCTGCATCAGTGACTAGTTGTTTAATTGTTAAGTTGTGTCTGAGTCTTTGTGACCCCGTGGACTGTAGCCCACCAGGCTCCTCTGTCAATGGGATTTTCCAGGCAAGAATACTGGAGTGGGTTGCCATTTCCTCCTCCAAGGGATATTCCTGACTCAAGGATCGAACCTGTGTCTCCTGCATTGCAGGTGGATTCTTTACCACTGAACCACGTGGGAAGCCCACCAGTGACTAGTGCTCCTGACCAGTAAGGGTCCCTGGAAGGACTGGGGGATTCCCCTAGTCTCTACTTGCTGTTCTGGTGGGTGGGGGAGCAAACCCACCTTTTCTCAGCCTGAAATCCCCTGTATCTTGCTGAGCTCAGGAGGTTGGAGACCTTTGTCAGGCAGGAGGGCGGGGTGTCCGTCTGGCTGCCGTGGTATAAACTGGCTGAACCTCACCCTCTTGATACCGACTCTGACAGAGTAGCCTGTGGATTTGTTCCATGGGGAGGCGGGTGCCTGACGACATGGGCGGGGAGGCCTGTGCTCTGAGCAGCAGCTGCCAAATGTCACTGATTTATTTGCCACCCTCGGCACTGTTGCCATACAGTCTGCGCGCTGTGCCATTATTCACTTATTATTTGCCAATGAATCGACTTGTTTAAAAATTTATGTCTTTGAGCTTATAAAGGAAACTGAATATTACTCTTGTAAATTACAAACTGCCATAAACAAAATAACCATACAAACACAATACACACAAAGGAACCAAAAAAAAAAAAAGTCAAAAAGGGAGGTTAGCAAGCGTTAAAGAGTTGTAAAAGACAAAGCTGCCTGAAGCACAACTCCTTTGTGATGATCTGAAGCATGGAGAAAGAGAACCATCTTGTCACTGAGTGATTGGCTTTATTTAAAGCTGTGGGGTCATCTAGGAAAATCATCTTGGGTACATGAGCAATGCCTTTCCTAACACATTGGGATCCACTGGCTTGGGGGAACTGGGAGGTAGCAATCCTGGGTCCAGGGACCATTTTGGAGGCAGCCATTGGTGGGTTGGGCATCCAGCTCCTCAGATGGGCTACTGGTCAGCTTGGGTTTGGTAGAGGGTGGCCACGGGGTGAGTCCACTCACCAGGTCAGGTCCAGGACAAGCAGCAGGGCGTTATGACAGATGAATTGTTACAGAGCTGGAAATGTTAAGAGCAGCAATCCCTTGCTGACATTTGTGTCCAGACCTGGTAAGACTGTGAGCTTGGCAACAGGGCCTGTGAACCTGGCCGCCTGCTGGACTCAGACAACAGAGTCCTCCAGGGAGGGACTGGGGGCTTGGTGCTTGGGATTCTCCCTTGAGAGGGGCTCCCTGGAGAGGTGTGGGACAGGCTCTGAAGCTGACCCTCGCCTGTTCCACCAGATATGCTGGGAAAGGCTTTTGCTGATCTGGAATTTTCTGGAAAAACTCATCTACATATTCCTGAAAATAAGATGGAAATTCCAAAATCCCCTTTCCTTGCCAAGGTGACTGAACCTGAGACAGCACGTGTAGGAGCCTTGGGGAGCAGCACTTAAGTAGTAATGTTGTGTAAAGCTAATTATGGCTAATCAGGAAAGTAATTAAGAATTCTGAACTTGACTCTCAAATACAATAGAAGGAAACTCTGGGTTGTCCTCTGCCCCACCCAGCCAACACCAATAAAACTCTTTTGATGTTTACAAAGCAAAATATAGACTTGACTCTTGGTTATACAGCTAACCTGAGAATCAGTGTGGTTCAGTAAAAATAACGAGTTTTGGAGTTCTATTAAGCCTGAGATTGAATCTGGATCCTTTTGATTACTCGCTGAACAACCTTGGGTAAGGAACTTTACCCTTCAAGGCCTCAGCCTCTTATATCTATGAAAGAGGTAGATAAAAGCAGTACTTTGTAGAGTGATTATGCTTTATCCTTCCCCTAGTTCACCCCCACCCCGACCCCTGCTTTACTTCAGCTGAGGCCCCTTGGCCCCACCTGTAAACCAGGACTCTGGTCTGTATCAGTCAGGAATCTTTCCGTTGTAACCAGCTTATGAAAGAATAGAAGTTTATCGTTTCATATAACTGAAAGAGAGTCCAAAGGGAGACCTGGCAAAAGGTCCCAAAGGCTCAATGATATCAGAAATTTGTCTTTTCACTCTCCACTCTGCTTTGTGTGTGCTTTCTGTGCTGGTTTTGTTCCCCAGCAGCAATCTCAATGAAAAGTGAACCTCTCTTTCCCTTTTCTCTTTCTCTTTTAGTGCTGCCAAAAGACCCAGAAGTGAACCTCAGCTTAAAGAAATAAACCTCTATACTACCTGGCTATAGCCAGGTAGATGTAAAACTCTGATGGGCCAGACTGGTCATGTGCTCATCCCAGGAGCTGGAGATTGCAATCCCACTTGTACCAAAATATAGAGCATTGTGTGTGTGTGTGTGTGTGTGGTATGGATTCCTTAAAGGAATATCAGAATGCTGTTGTGGAAAGAAAAAGGCTGCATGCAATCAACAGGTAACTATATACTAGTTAGGGGTTTTTTTGTTTTTTTTTTTCAGCTACAAAAAACAGAATTACCAACTAACTGTGGCTTTAACAATCGAGACAACTGCCTCACATTATAAAATATTTTTGGTGGTAGACAGTTCTAGAGTTGTTGAGTGGCTCAACAATTTTATTAAAGCTCCAAAAATTTTTTAACCTTCCATTCCTCAGTATGCTGCTGCTGCTGCTAAGTCGCTTCAGTCGTGTCTGACTCTGTGCGACCCCATAGACGGCAGCCCACCAGGCTCCTCCATCCATGGGATTTTCCAGGCAATAGTACTGGAGTGGGTTGCCATTGCCTTCTCCATTCCTCAGTATATTGACTTTTAATTCTCTGCTTTGTTGATTCCGTTTACATAATGGCTGGTGTGGCTCTAACCATCACACCGTCAAAGGAACAAAGTCTAGAACAGGTGAATGGCTGGCGCAGCTAAAGTTAACTCCTTTCATGTCTATCTATTTTGATCATTGAGGAAATTTTTTTCCAAATGTATATCCCCCTCATAGATTGTCTTTTAGTTGTCATTGATCAAAATAAGAACACCTCTAGCTGTAAGAGAGGCTAGAGAAGTGAATATCTGGCATTTTCAGACTTTATCATGAGTGATGAAAAGAGAGAAATAACAGTTGTGTCGCGTATTATTCTACATGTGACTGTGATAATGGAAAACTCCTAATGTTGATGGCTTAAGACAGCAAGAGTTTATTCCTTGTTTACCCTGTATGTTGTTAGCTGTGGGTCAGCCCTCCTTGGCTCTGCATGGCTTCATGCTGCAGGACCCAGGCTGAAGGAGCAGCCCCCCTCAGGGGCATGCCTCATGGCAGAAGGAAAGCAAAAGAGCTGCAGGAAACACGGCTAAGTTTCTCTGTGGACCTGCCATAGGACTTGTCTACTTGGATACCATTGGCCAAAGCAAGCCACACTCCAACCTGAGGTCCACAGGGCAGGAAAGTGTACTCCCCGGGCAGGGAGTCATGATTTCTATCACATGATAGAACAGTATCTGTATAGCAAGTCACCCAAAAACTTAGCTTAAAACAACCAGCATTTTATTATACCTGACAATTTTGTGCATCAGGGCAGGGCCCAGCGGGGCAATTCTTCTGCAGCACGTGGTGCTGACTTTGACTGAGGCCACTCTGTTGTATTTGGTTGGCCACAGGCTGGTCTGAAGGGTCTGACTTGGCTTTACTCACAGGTCTGGCACCTTGGTGGGGATGGCTTGAAGGCTGGGCTCCCTGGCATGGCAGTATGAAGGTTGTGGGCTTCCTCCATGGCAGCTCAGGGCTCCCAGAGATGGGGACCCTGAAGACAGGAAGTGGAAAATCCGGGACCTGGAAACATCACTTCCACCATAATGTACCAGACAAACCAGTCACAGAGCCCACAGGCGGAGAGGAGGTGGACTCCCTCTCTGGAGCAGAGGAGTTTTAAAGGATTTAAGGCCATCTTTTACTTGTCACATGTGAATTTAGGAACAGACACACAATCGTACAGGGAAGGGAAGTGGATTTTTAAGAAAATGACTTATTTTTGGCTGTGCTGGGTCTTCACTGTTGCGCAGGCTTTTGTCTAGTTGTGGCGAGAGGGGCTACTCTCTAGCTGTGGTGAGCAGGCTCCTCATCTTGGTGGATTCTCTTGTTGCGGAGTCTGGTTTCTAGAGCATGCGGGCTTCAGTAATTGTGGCACGTGGGCTCAGTAGCTGTGGCTCCTGGGCTCTATAGCACAGGTTCAACAGTTGTGGCCCACAGGCTTAGTTGTCCCAAGGGATGTGGGACCTTCCCGGATCAGGGATCGAACCTGTGTCTCCTGTAGGTAGATTCTTTACCGTTGAGCCATGAGGGAAGCCTGGGAAGTGGATACTTTTTTAAAATGAATTTTAAGATGGACCTTACTTACCAATGAACATGATCATGAAATAATTATTAAAACATAGTTATGTTAAATAGCACACATTATGCTTCATATATTTGTATATGCTTAACATATGTTTTAAAAGTTAATATTTATTATGAAACCGAACATTTTTTTTGGCATGTGGGATCTTAGTTCCCCAATGAGGGATCAAACCCATGTCCTTTGCAGTGGAGTCTTAGCCACTGGACCACCAAGGAAGTCCTGAAACCAAAATATTTAAGACAGTGGGGATATTGCTACAGAAAGACCAATGGGACAAAAAAGAAAGTACAGTCACACACACACAGAGTTTATACATTGTATGTATACATACAATGTATGATAAAACATTATATATTTATATATTAGATCCCCCCAATCACATCACAAGATTAAATAAGTGATTTAAAATTAAAAAGGATATAATGGAATATTAATGTAATCTTGAGTAGCCAAGTCTTTTCTAAGAATAATCACCAAGGAAACTATTAATAGTACTAAATATATAGAAATTCTGTATATCCAAAGAAACACGAAAGAAGTTAAAGGGCAAACTGAAGGATCCTTTGCATTATATTAATATATGTTAAACATGGGGTTAAAATCTTTTACATATAAATAGCTCTTTCAAATCCTTTTAAAAAGATGAATATCATATAGGCAAGGAAATGAGCAAGACGATTTTAAAAAGAAATACAAATGTCCAAAATCATATAAAAATATTCAGCCTCAATGTTCATTAAACTCTGATTAAAACCATGACTCTCCTAAGGATCACTCTGCTTTCATAAATCAAAAGCCTCAATACTGGCCCTCCTCTTTGACTCAGAACTCTCATTCCTAGGAATTAATCCTAAGTAAATAATTATGGATGTGCAAAAAGATTGAACTACCAGATTATTCACCTAAGTCTTGTTTATAGCAGCATGAAAAACCAGAATCAATTAACCGTGTGCCTGTGGGCGGGGCAGCTGTGGGGTGCGCCGCGGCGGGGTTCCTTCAAGAATGAACTTGCCCTTCACTTCAGAGAGTGCTGGGGCTGGCAGATTCCAGCTTTGACCTGCTTGGGATACACCTTACTCTCACGCAGAGGCCACGCTATTCTGAGGCAGTCCTGGCTGCTGAGGACCGAGCAAGGTGCAAGGGCCTGAGAGTTTTGCTTATCAGTGGGGCTCCTCTAGCGGAAACGGCTCCAGATTCCCTGCTGACATAGCTGAACCTTTTTTTGCCAAGTCCGCCTTGCTGTCTGAGGCGCCATTGGACCAGTCCTGCTTCCTCACTGTCTTATCTTCCCAGATGTTACTCCCAAATGGCATTCTTCTGTCTGCCTCAGTGTCTGATTCCCGGAGAACCCGATGAACATAGAGGGTTAGGGTTCAGTTGGAGTTTCATCAGAGAAGTACTACCATAAAGGATGAAAGGGACTAAAGGACTTACTATAGAGCTCAGACGTTGCTCATCTGAGGTCATCAGTGGTCAGCTAGTCAGGATATAAGGGGGAGGATTTTCTGAATCTGGTGTTGGGCCTGATGTCAACAACTGAGAAGAAAAAAACACACCTGAATTCGGGAAATGCAGAGATGAGCAGGAGCTGGTGAGGACAGAGTAGAACATGCCTCTGTTACCACCTGCTGTCTTGATGATGTGAGTAATTGGCAGGAGAAGCTGGCATCCTTCACCTGCTTCTTTCAGGATTTGGAGAAGCCAAAGGAGACCCAGAGTTGCCAGAGGAGCTGCAGGCCTGGCCGCTGCCCCACACCAACGAGGTGAACCAGCAGAGACGCTGCAATATGTGTGAGTGGCCACAGAGCCCTACACCGGCCTTAAGAGCATAGAAACGGCTGCTCTCTCACTTCTGCCCGCCCAATCCTATGTACGTTTTTCTCATGGCCAGCTATAACCCAGGTTATATAGGGAAGGGAATTCTTGGAAATATAGCTCCAGCTTAGCTAAAACTGAAGCCGAATGAAGCCATCATAATGGGACTGGTTAAAAATAGTACATATTCATAAAATGAGGTGGTATTTATCTGTTTAGAATGAAGCTGCCGATGAATATTTATTGTCATTAAAAGGCAACAATATATACATCATAACCCCATTTGTAAAAATTGTGGTTTAGTCACTAAGTCGTGTCTTACTCTTTAACCCCCATGGGCTGTAGCCCATCAGGCTCCTTTGTCCATGGGATTTTCAGGCAAGAATACTGGAGTGGTTTGACATTTCCTTCTCCAGGAGATCTTCCTGACCCAGGGATCGAACCTGCGTCTCCTGTGTCTCCTGCGTTGCAGGCAGATTCTTTACTGACTGAGCCACCCAGAAAGTCCTGTAAAAATTGTATAAACATATAAAGGCAAATGTTCTGAGATATTAAACATTTTAAAACAAAAACAAAAGTCTGATTGGATCACTCTTCTCCTTTAAGCTCTTAAAAACAGTTTTCCACAACTTATAAGGTCTAGTATTTTGGTAGCCGCCAGGTCCTCTGTGATAGCATTACCTGTGCAGTCTTCTTAGGGCTTCCCTGGTGGCTCAGCTGGTAAAAAAATCTGCCTGCAATGCAGTAGACCCGGTTCAATTCCTGAGTCAGGCAGATTCTCTGGAGAAGTGATAGGCTACCCACTCCAGTATTCTTGGGCTTCCCTGGTGGCTCAGCTGGTAAAGAATCCATCTGCAGTGCAGGAGACCTGGGTTCAATCCCTGGGTTGGGAAGATCCTCTAAAGAAGGGAAAGGCTACCCACTTCAGTATTCTGGTCTGGAGAATTCCATGGACTGTACAGTCCATGGAGTCGCAAGGAGCTGGACATGATTGAGCGACTTTCACTTCACTCACTGCATCCTTCTTAGCTTCATCTGTTACTCCTGCATGCCTATTAGTCAATGTTCTAGGAGTGCTAAGGGCTTCCCTGGTGGCTCAGATGGTAAAGAATTCACCTACAAGTCAGGAGACTATGTGTCAGGAAGATTCCCTGGAGAAGGGAATGGCTACCCACTCCAGTATTCTTGCCTGGAAAATCCCATGGACAGAGGAGCCTGATGGGCTATAGTTCATGGGGTCGCAAAGAATCGGACACGACTGAAGCCCTTAAACATTCGAGGTTTTTACTCAGTGGCACCATGTGTTCTCTCACTGATTCTGGCTTTCCTTTTTTCTTGGACTGACTTTGCCCCCCAGACTTTGCCTGGTTAATTCCTACTTATTATTCAAGACCTTTTCTAGTATTGCTTTTTTGAGCCATTTGCAACTCAGTGGCTCCCCAAACTGTTGGAACATCAAAATAAATTCCCTGGGAAACTTTTAATAAAATACAGATACTTGGGCTTCATCATAGACCTCCTACAATAAAAGTTTGCAGAGGTAGGGCCAGGAATTTTGTATATATGTATTTTGGAAATAGATTTGTTTTCAGGAGACAGAGACTCTGAATAATAATGGCTCAAACAAAATAGGCGTTTATTTCTCTCTCACATAAAAGTCAAAGATGGCATGACAACTCTGCTCTGGATGTCTGTTAGGAGGCCAGATGCCTTCCACATTGTTGTTCTGCCATTCCTAGAAAGCCGTTCTCCACTACATGGGCCAAATGGCTCACACTGTATTCTGCATTCCAGCCATGGGAAGAGAGGAAAGGTGAATAGGGAGAGAGCTTCCCACTGCAGTGCATTTCTTGGAGGCTGTGTGTGTTACTTTCTCTTAGATCCATTCGCCAGAACTTAGTCTACTTAGATGCAAGAGAAGCTGGGAAATGTAGTCTTTATTTGAGATGGTCAAATGCATAGCTAAAAGTTCTGATTTTTAGGAGAGGAGAATGAACCTGGGAGAGAACTATAGTGTCTACCAGACTATGTTTAAAAACTCAACTTCCCAGAATCTCATTCCTGATGGACATCAGGGTTTGGAAGTACTGGAAGTTTCTTAGAGCTATCCAAATCAGAATTATCTCTTTTTGATGGCCTTCACCTAAGAATGTTGTTTTCTTAAGAAAAGGGACAGTGTCTGTATTTCTGAACCCAACAGTTGTCTGTAAATGCTCAATAGACTTTTGTCAAAGGAATTGAATGGTGAGTTCACATATCCTATGGGTATAACACAGATGTTAAGATTCCTTTTTCACTGATTACCAAAGTTTTCTAATAACCACATCACTCTAAACTATATCATTTGAAATGTCATATTTTTACTAATTTGTAGCTATTAAGGCATATCAGTAATAATGGCTCCTTCTTATTGAGTCTTTCACAAGCATTACCTTATTTAATTCTTACAATAAGCCTGTGAGTAGGTATTTTTTATTAAGTCCATGTTATGAATGTAACGTAGTATTCTCAAGGTCATGGAGCTACTAAGTGAAGTCCATGGTGCTTGCTCTTAATCATCAAGCTATTATATCTACTGAGACACTGCTAGTTTCTAATCATGTAAGTATTTCTTTTAATTAAACATTCTCCCTGATTTTCCTTCAATTTCAGGTTCTAACTTGATATTCAAGAGATCTACTTCTCACTTCCCAGCACAGAAGTAATTCACAAAACTATTTAATACTCAGATCACTGACTTTTTATTGAAACCTCTACCAATCTCTATCCTAAATCCGAGCAAAATTTTCAGATTCAGTTTTGAGCAAATGATTACTTAGTGAATTTTCATTATTATTTTAATTTCTGATTTATTTATTTTTGGTTGCCCTGAGTCTTCCCTGCTGCACGCGGGCTTTCTGTAGTTGCCTTGAGCAGGGGCGGGCTTCCTCTTTGTTTCCGTGCACCAGCTTCTCATTGCGGTGGCTTCTCCTGTTGCCGAGCACCGGCTCTAGGGGCGTGGGCTTCAGCAGTTGTAGTACTCGGGCTCAGTGTCTGCAGTTCACAGGTTCTACAGTGCGGGCTCAGCAGTTGTGGGGCCTGGGCTCTAGTTGCTCTGGGGTATGTGGAATCTTCCTGGATCAGGGATTAGCAGGTGGACCCCTATTCCCTGTACCAGCGGGGAAGTCCTTAATTATTAATATTCATTAACCCTCTGGCTTGCCAGGCACTGAACTGAAAGCAGGTGTTACAGGGATTAGCAAAACAAACAATTTCACTGTCATGGAGCTGGTGTTCTAGAAGGAGGCAGACAATGCAACCAAACATGTATTAAAAAGTTAAGTTCAGATAAAGGTTAAGTGCTATAAAGAAAGTAAAATGGTGATTTTATAGGCAGCGATTGAGGGTGGGGTGGGGCTGGTTTAGATAAGGTGGTCAGTGAAGTGTTTTCTAAGGAAGTGTTGCTTGAGGTAGGGCCTCAAGGCTGAGAGCAAGTCTCCATGGGAAGATTAGGAGGAAGAGTACTCTAGCCAGTGGGTAAAGTGCATAGGTCCTGAGGCAGGAACAGAGAGTGTTTAGAAGTGAGGAGAGAGAGTTAAGAGACACATTGGAAAGAGGGGCAGAGGCCACATTAGGTACTGGAGTGGGTTTCCATGCCCTCCTCCAGGGCAACTTCCCAATCCAGGGATCAAACCCAGGTCTCCCACATTGCAGGCAAATTCCTTACCATCTGAACCAGCAGGGAAGCCCAAGAATACTGGAATGGGTAGTTTGTCCCTCCTCCAGGGGAACTTCCCAATCCAAGGATCAAACCCAGGTCTCCTGCATTGCAGGCAGCTTCTTTACCAGCTGAGCTACCAGAGAAGCCCTCAATATAATGAAGTTGGATTTTATTCTAAGAGAAGTGGGAAATTGTTGGAGAGTTTTATGTGGGATTGTAGGATGATCTATTTTAAATGTAAAGAAGTTGCTTTGGTTACTGTGTGGAGAATAAATAAGGGGGCAGAATGGAAGCAGGGTTTGGTAGTTCCTTAATAACTTGAAATGTGAAATTGATATGACCTAGAGATTCCACTCCTAGGTGTATACCCCAAAGAACTGAAAACAAACACTTGTACGTAAATGTTCTTAGTAGTGTTATTCACAATAGCCAAAAGGTAGAAGCAACTTAAATGTTCACCAAAAGAAGAATATACAAAATATGATATTTCCATACAGTGGAATGTTACTTAGCCATAGAAGGGAGTGAAGTACTGACACATGCTACCACATGGATGAACCTTGAAAACATTATGCTAAATGAAAGAAACCATATGGAAAAGGCCACATGTTGTATAATTCCATTTATATGAAAGGTCCAGAGGAGGTGAATCCATAGGGACAGAAAGTGGATTTATGCCCGGGGACAGGAAGAATGGATTTTGACTGCTTAATGGGTATGAGGTTTCCACTTGTGGTGATGAAAAAAGGTTCTGAAAATAGATGGTGGTGAGGGTTGTACTACACTGTGAATGATATAATGTCATTACATTATAAGCCTTAAAATGGTACATTTTATGTTATTTTTATATAGTGATAATAATAATAAAAGAATTAACCAAGAGTTTAGTTAAAACGCAGTTTCTTGGGGACTTTTCTTTAGAAATCATGATTCTGTAAGTCTGAGGAATCCAAGGGATTTGCCACTAAGAAAAAGAGAGAGCAGAAGCAAGAAGACCAGAATACAGGAGTAGGGGCGGCTTGGACCATGGTGACCGTGGAGGTTTGATTTAGAAAGGCAGGGGACATATCCTGGAGGTAGTGTCAACAAAACATGCTCATGGTTTGCATGAAAGGCAAAAGAAGAATCAAAGATGACTCACAGATTTTTGATCTGCGCATCTGGTTGTAGAATGGTGCCCTTCATGTAGCAGGGAGATTCTAGAGTTACAAGACATTTGGGAAAATTAAGTTTTGTGCCTACCAGAGCAAAGTTATACCTTTTCTTGGAGGTGCCAATGCAGAGATTGCTAAATGCCTATTGTAGCCTCTCTACTTCCCCTTTCTTTAAAAATAAAAAGCTGATTTTATTTGGAGTGGCAAAGTGCCCAGCTAAGAGTCAACATTTCTTCAGTTTCTTTGCAGTTAAGGATGGCCAATGAGCTGTAAACAGGTCTTTAAAGCTCTTTAAAGGGCAATAATTTAAGCTTCGAGGGACAACCACTTTTCCCCTTCCTCTTCTTCTACCCAATTAGAACATGAGCTCCATAGCTATAATATGAACACGAAAAAGCTTGACCTTGAGGTTTGAAGTTATATGCAAAGAATCAGAGGAGCCTGAATTGCAAATAACTTTGAGGAGCTGCGATGCTTGTTCTAGCTTTTCACATCAGAGAATAAACCCTAAAATGTTTTAATTCACAGCAACTGGAGCTCTGTTACTAGCTGCTGAATACAATTCCTGTCTGATACTGTGCCAATTCTAGAAAAATACATTTCCCTATAATTTCCAAAACTTCTATCTTATTACGCATCCTTCTCCAAACAGCATACTGAAGAAGCTGCCTAGAAATAGTTTATGCATAGTATGTCAATATAATGCATTAAAAAAATATATCCTGAACATGCTTTTGGCCTGATTTTTTCTAACCAACATGTCCTATCAGCAATATAAAGCAAGCATTTGTATTTTTAATGTGTTATTTTTGTGCAATATCCTAAATTTTGATGTTTTAAGCATCATGCCTTTGACATTAGCTAAGAGGGGTATATTGAAGAGGTTGACTGAAGTTCTCTGGGTGTCAAAGATTATACTGGTTTCTGTCCCACAGTTGAGAACATAAATCCTTCAGTGAAGATGGAACCATTGTTAAGTTCTCTAGGTATTTTCCTTACACTCATAACAGAGAGTCTGGTAGGGCCTGGGCACTGATTTATAATTTTTTTGAGGCTCTAAAAATGGTTATTTAAAAAATTACAAACAATACACATTGATACTTACATGGACAACACCCAAGAAACTGTTAATACTGCTACTTCTGAGCAGTGGGATAGAGGTCTGGGGAGGGGAGACTTTTACCTTCTAGATTATACCTTAAATTTTTAAAATAAAATAGATTAACAAGAAGGTCCTACTGTATAATATAGAAAACTATCTTCAATATCGTATCATAAGCTATAATAGAAAAGAATATGAAAAGACATATATATATATGTTAAGCATGTATAATTGAATCAATTTGCTGTATGCCAGAAACTATCACAACATTGTAAATCAACTATATTTAAAAAAGAATAAGAAATTTAACATCACAGGTTTCATGTGTGTGTGTGTGTGTGTGTGTGTATGTGCTCAGTCGCATCTGACACTTTGTGACCCCATGGAATCCCCCACTAGGTTCCTCTGTCTACAGAATTTCCCAGGCAAGAATACTGAAGTGGGTTGCCATTTCCTTCTCCAGGTGGTCTTCCCGGGTCAGGGATCAAACCTGTGTCTCCTACATTGGCAGGTAGATTCTTTACCACTTTAGCACAGGCAGATTCTTTACTACTGAGCCACCGGGGAAGCCCTCATCCTGTGTACCAAAGCTGGGAGGGAAGGAGTTCCTAGCCTAGTGGGAGGGGTAGGTCAGCTCCTGGGAGATGGCTTTTGAGTCTGCGTTTGGGCTTGTGCCCCTCAGAGAAGCTGAGTTGGGTGGTGTGTCTCATGAATTGAGGACTCTGAAGAGGCCATGTTGGGGCCCATCAAAGGGTGACACAGTGTCCTGAAGGTCACAGACTGCAGAGGCCTCAAAGTGGTAAACAGGATAGGAGATGGGATATGAAAGCCCAGTTATGCACTGAGTTTAAGATAGAAACCGGTGGTCTCCTCCTCCACCCACCCAATCCTAGTTTAGAGAGGCGTATTCCTTAAATTCTTCAGCCATTTCTTCTCTGATTTACCTCCGTGTTTACAAATCTATGTCTCTGCTGCTGTTTCTTATCTTTTCAGTTATAGATACTACTGCCATGATCTGTTTCTACCCATGGAACGGCTCTGACACACACATGGGCTTTTCCCACCCTCACCCCCACCAACCAATTTTCTGACACTGGCTAGCTGTCCCACACTTCAGTAAACTCTGACACCCTCAACCTGGAGTTAGCCCTGTACCCGTGTGCATGCTAAGTTGCTTTAATCATGTTTGACTCTTTGAGACTCTATGGACCATAGCCCTCCAGGCTCCTCTGGAGGGGAGGAGGAGTCCATGGGATTCTCCAGGCAAGAATAAACTGGAGTGGGTTGCCAGGCCCTCCTCCAGGAGGGTCTTCCCAACCCAGAGTTGAACCCACATCTCTTATGTCTCTTGCATTGGCAGGCGGGTTCTTTACCACTGAGCCACCTGGGAAGCAGGTCACACAAATTAAGGGCTCAGTCCTACAAGACTGTCTCCTCTTAAGAAGCCACTCAGCAGTCAACCTCTTGTACTTTTGATTGATTGGCTATAAATCAGGGGTTCCCACAGCCACCCCCGCTTCAGTTCAATAATTTGCTAGGATGGATCACAAAACTAAGGAAAAATTTACTTACTAGTTTCAATTCTCATGAAGGATACAACTCAGTTCAGTTCAGTCGCTCAGTCATGTCCTATTCTTTGTGATCCCATGGACTGCAGCATGCCAGGCTCCCCTGTCCTTCACCAACTCCCAGAGCTTAGTCAAATTCGTGTGCATTGAGTCAGTGATGCCATCCAACCATCTCATCCTCTGTCATCCCCTTCTCCTGCTGCCTTCAATCTTTCCCAGCATCAGGGTCTTTTCCAATGAGTCTGTTCTTCACATCAGGTGGCCAAACTATTGGAGTTTCAGCCTCAGCCTCAGTCCTTCCAATGAATATTCAGGACTAATTTCCCTTAGGATTGACTGCTTTGATCTCTTGCAGTCCAAGGGACTCTCAAGAGTCTTCTCTAACACCACAGTTCAAAAGCATCAATTCTTTGGCACTCAGCTTTCTTTATAGTCCAACTCTCACATCCATACATGACTACTGGAAAAACCATACCTTTGACTAGATGGATTTTTGTCAGCAAAGTAATGTCTCTGCTTTTTAATATGCTGTCTAGGTTGTTCATAGCTTTTCTTCCAAGGAGCAAGTGTCTAATTTCATGGCTGCAGTCCACCATCTGCAGTGATTTTGGAGCCCAAGAAACTGAAGTCTGTCACTGTTTCCATTGTTTCCACATCTATTTGCCATGAAGTGATGGGACTGGATGCCATGATCTTCGTTTTTTGAATGTTGAGTTTTAAGCCAACTTTTTCACTCTCCTCTTTTCCTTTCATCAAGAAAGGGGCTCTTTAGTAGTTCTTCACTTTCTGCCATAGGGTGGTGTCATCTACGTATCTGTGGTTATTGATATTTCTCCATCTTGATTCCATTTTGTGCTTCATCCAGCCTGGCATTTCGCTTGATGTACTCTGCATATAAATTAAACAAGCAGGTTGACAATATACAGCCTTGATGTACTCCTTTCCCGATTTTGAACCAGTCTGTTGTTCAATGTCCGGTTCTAACTGTTCCTTCTTGACCTGCATACAGATTTCTCAGGAGGCAGATAAGGTGGTCTGATATTCCCATCTCTTTAAGAATTTTCCACATTTTGTAGTGATCCACACAGTCAAAGTCTTTGGTGTAGTCAATAAAACAGAAGTAGATGTTTTTCTGGAACTCTCTTGCTTTTTTGATGATCCAGCGGGTGTTGGCAATTTGATCTCTGGTTCCTCTGCCTTTTCTAAATCCATCTTGTACATCAGAGGAACAGATAAATGAAAGAGATGTACAGAGCAAGGCCCGGGGCAACAAAGTCAAGGGGCAGTGAAGCTGCAGGCATGCCCCCTTCCCAGCACCTCGATGTGTTCACCAGCCCGGAAGCTCTCCAAATACCATTGCTTAGGGTTTTTATGGAGGCACAACTGATTAAATCACAGACCATTAGTGATCAACTCAATCCCCAGCTCCTTTCCCTTTCCTGGAGGTCAGGGGAGATCCCAACTTTTAATCCTGTGATTCTAACCCTTTAACCCCACGGTTGGTTTCTCCAGCAACCAGCCCCCATCTGGAACCCATTTAGGGGCCTACTGAGTCACCTTATTTGCATAAACTCTTATTATGAACAACAAAAGATATTTCCTTTATCTCATCACTCAGGGAATTTCGAGGGTTTTAGGATCTCTGTGCCAGGAGCTGGGGACAAAGACCAAATAAGTATTTCTTCTATTGTTTTTAAATTTTATTTGTCATTTATTTGGCTGTGTTGGGTCTTGGTCGCATCATATGGGATCATTCATTGCAGCATATGGACTCTCCAGCTGTGGTACCTGGGCTCCAGAGCAGGCAGCCTTCAGTATTATTGTGCCACTTGGGCTTAGTTGCTCGGTGGCATGTGGGATCTTAGTTCCCTGACCAAGGATTGAACTCTCATCTCCTGCATTGCAAAGCAAATTCTTAACCACTGGACGGACCCTAGGAAAGTTTCCAAATATATATTTCTTATGATAGTACCATATCATAAAAAGCAGAGACATTACTTTGCTGACAAAGGCCCATCTAGTCAAAGCTATGGTTTTTCCAGTAGTCATGTATGGATGTGAGAGTTGGACTATAAAGAAAGCTGAGTGCCGAAGAATTGATGTTTTTGAACTGTGCTGCTGGAGAAGACTCTTGAGAGTCCCTTAGACTGCAAGAAATCAAAGCAGTCAATCCTAAAGGAAATTAGTCTTGAATATTCATTGGAAGGACTGAGGCTGAGGCTGAAACTCCAATAGTTTGGCCACCTGATGTGAAGAACAGACTCATTGGAAAAGACCCTGATGCTGGGAAAGATTGAAGGCAGCAGGAGAAGGGGATGACAGAGGATGAGATGGTTGGATGGCATCACTGACTCGATGGACATGAGTTTGAGCAAGCTCTGGGAGTTGGTGAAGGACAGGGAAGCCTGGCATACCACAGTCCATGGGATCACAAAGAGGTGGACATGACTTCGTGACTAAACTGAAATGAACTGATGCTATTACCATATCGCAACATTATTTACTGACTTCCTAATATAAAGGATTTAACTCTTTTACACACTCTTCACTCATTTCCAGTCCCATCTTTAGCTTTGTCACAGCACAAGGTTTGGTTAAATCATTGTTTAGTGTTTACCCTAGTATGGCAATATAAATACCATATAAGCAGACCCACATAATGTACTATGCTTCCCTTCCCTTCTCATGTACATTTTTGTTTTCCCTGGAGTGAATAATGCCTTTATTTTACTGTGCTTTGAACACACTTGTCACTAGTTCTGCCTACATCAACAGCTTCTCAGTAATATCTTCACCTTCAAGCACAGCAGGTAATTTATCACTCATCCTCCACCTTCCCAAGACCTCTGCAGTCAATCGTATTTTGCAAAACTGGCCACAGCAATATTTCCTCTCCCACAAGCTCTTCCAGAATCTTTTCACTCCACATCAAAGGCAGTGTCTATCTGACTTTTTTTGAACCTGGGTGGGAGCCTGTGATTAATGTGACAGATTGTGGTAGAAATGACAGTGTGGTTTTTGACACCAGGACATAAAAAGACAGCTTGTTTTCTGCCTGGCTGTCTCTCTTAAGGCTCTTACTCTTAGAAGCCCGTCACTACTGAGACAAAGCCCAAACCAGCCCAGATGGGCAGAGCACATAGTGAGGGTTGAGACCCCCAGCTGACAGCCAGCAGCAACCACTGGACAGGTAAGTAAATGACCCTTCAGATAACCACAGCCCTCAGGCTTCTCTAAGACTGTGAGCAAGTTGTGACTCCATGTTGGATCTGTTTCTTTGACTTTAACCTTTGCTTATCATTGCTTTTGTTATTATAATCATACATAATGCCCTACCTCAGAGAAGCAGGGTTCTCTGCCTGACTGTTAAAGTTCTTTGATTCAGCTCACAGAGACAATCTGATGCTGTCCGCCTGTTCAAGCCTGCAGAAAAGAAGTGAGCACATCCCCTCTTCAAGGCTGGCCATTCCAGGAGATATCTGCCAGACTTATGACCTTTGCATTTTACCTCCGCACCTCCTCTCCCTCTCAGTTCTATAAAAGAACCTGCCATCCAGACCCCCAATAAGGTGGTTATTTTGAGACATTAGTCTGCCACCGTCTCGGTCAGCTGGCTTTCTGAATAAAGTCACACTCCTTGCCTTGGGCTTCCCTATTGTCTCAGTGGTAAAGAACCTACCTGTCAATGTGGGAGATAGAGGTTCAATCCCTGATTTGGGAGGATCCTACATGCTGCAGAGCAACAAAGCCTGTGTACCCCAACTATCGAGCCTGTGCTCTAGAGCCTGGGAGCTGCAACTATTGAAGCCCATGCACCCTAGAGCCCCTGTGCTCTGCAGCAAGAGAAGCCTGTGTACTGTGACTGGGGAGTAGCCCCCACTGGCCACAATAGAGAAAAGCCTGTGCAGCAAGGAAGACTCAGCACAGCCATAAATAAATAAAAAATGTTATTAAAAAAATCAAGTTGTATTCCTCGCCTCAACACCTCATCTCTTGGATTTATTGGTCTTTTATGCAGTGAGCAGAGTGAGCCTGGACTCAGTAACACTTTGAGTCTTTCAGCTCTAGACATTGGGTAGCAGAGACAAGCCAACCCCTCTGTGCCCTGTCTGAATTTCTGACCCCCCAAACTCACATGCACAGTAAGTAGATGTTTTCCACCACTGAGTTGTGTTACACTGCCCCAGTAAAGGGAATACTTCTGTAGTTGCCAGCCTCCAAGATGGCCCCAGGGATCCCTGTCTCTTGATACTCACATCTAGTGTGGTCTTCTTGCACCTCATGTAAGGGTTGGTCTCTGGTGACTGACAGAACACTGCAGAAGTGATGGCATGTTAGTTCCAAGGTTAGAATATAAGAGACACTGTGGCTTCTGTCCTGGGCTCTGTCCCCTTCTCTGCTGGATCAATCACTCTAGAGGAAGCCGGCTCCCATGTGGTGAGTGGCCTTTCTGGAGAGGCCCACAGGACAAGTAAGTAACTCAGGACCCTTGCCAGGCTCCCACATGAGTGGGCAGATCCTTCAGCTCTTGTGAAGGCTTCAAATGACTGCAGCCTTGTCTGGATTACAACCTCATGAAAGACCCTGAACCAGAAGCAGATTTTTGACCCTTAGAAACTATGAGATAATTAATGTTTGTTGTTTTAAGCTGCTAACCTTTGGGGTTGTTACCCAGCGGTGTTTAACTAATGTAGCTTCCCACCTGGGAGGCTCCCTTGTCTTCTTGTTTCAGTCTGAACAGACTCTCCCTATGCCTGAAGTACACTGGATTTCCTTTCATCCTCATCCTAGGAATTCTCTTTCCTTTTCCCCTAGATCTCTGTTTTCCTCTTTATAATTTTAATTTCTCATTTTGATAGAACATACTATTCAGTAGCATCCTAAAAAGAGTTCATTGAGGGAAATTATTTTGAGAGCTTGCATGATGGATACTGTCTTTTTCTGCCCTTACATTTGTTTGTTAGATATCAGGGTCTAGAATTTTAGGTTGAAAATATTTTTTTCATTCAAGAATTTGAATGGGTTGCTTCCTTTTTTGCCTGCCTTTCTATGTTGCTGTTGAAAATTATGAATCTTTGTATGTGGCTGATTTTGGTTTCTGTTTTCCCTTTCTGAGAACTTTTCAGTTCAGTTCAGTTCAGTCGCTCAGTCATATCCGACTCTTTGCGACCCCATGAATCGCAGCACGCCAGGCCTCCCTGTCCATCACCCACTCCTGGAGTTCACTCAGACTCACGTCCATCGAGTCAGTGATGCCATCCGCCATATCATCCTCTGTCATCCCCTTCTCCTCCTGCCCCCAATCCCTCCCAGCATCAGAGTCTTTTCCAATGAGTCAACTCTTCGCACAAGGTGGCCAAAGTACTGGAGTTTCAGCTTTAGCA
Organism: Bubalus bubalis; assembly: GCF_019923935.1. NCBI lineage: Eukaryota > Metazoa > Chordata > Mammalia > Artiodactyla > Bovidae > Bubalus > Bubalus bubalis. The sequence continues at coordinate 20,816,753 of NC_059180.1, read as the reverse complement.
TCATTTCTTCCAAAGAAATCCCAGGGCTGATCTCCTTCAGAATGGACTGGTTGGATCTCCTTGCTGTCCAGGGGACTCTCAAGAGTCTTCTCCAACACCACAGTTCAAAAGCATCAATTCTTCGGCGCTCAGCCTTCTTCACAGTCCAACTCTCACATCCATACATGACCACAGGGAAAACCATAGCCTTGACTAGATGAACCTCTGTTGGCAAAGTAATGTCTCTGCTTTTGAATATGCTATCTAGGTTGGTCATAACTTTCCTTCCAAGGAGTAAGCGTTTTTTAATTTCATGGCTGCAGTCACCATCTGCAGTGATTTTGGAGCCCCCAAAAATAAAGTCTGACACTGTTTCCACTGTTTCCCCATTTATTTCCCATGAAGTGATGGGACCGGATGCCATGATCTTCGTTTTCTGAATGTTGAGCTTTAGGCCAACTTTTTCACTCTCAACTTTCACTTTCATCAAGAGGCTTTTTAGTTCCTCCTCACTTTCTGCCATAAGGGTGGTGTCATCTGCATATCTGAGGTTATTGATATTTCTCCCGGCAATCTTGATTCCAGCTTGTGTTTCTTCCAGTCCAGTGTTTCTCATGATGTACTCTGCATATAAGTTAAATAAGCAGGGTGACAGTATACAGCCTTGACGTACTCCTTTTCCTGTTTGGAACCAGTCTGTTGTTCTATGTCCAGTTCTAACTGTTGCTTCCTGACCTGCATACAGATTTCTCAAGAGGCAGGTCAGGTGGTCTTTTAGGAGGCACCAACTTGTAGGTGGTGGTCAAGCAGGCAGCTTCTAGGACCAGACTATCTGGTTTCAAATCTTAGTTCCAACAATTATTGTCTGGGAAAGATTTTTTGCCTTCTCTGTGCCTCAGTAAAGTGGGGATAATAATGGTACCTACCTCACAGTGTGGTGCTGCCCTACACCCATTGAGGTAGCTCCTTCTCAGATGAGTAAGTGTCCTAGACCATTTCTGGGGGAGCATTAGAATGGGCTTGGCAAGCTTTATCTGTAAAGGAAGAGATAGTAAATACTTTTGTCATTGTGGCTTATACAGTCTCAAACAGCTATTCAACTCTGCCATTATGGTGTGAAGGCCGCCAGAGAAAACGTAAATGTATGAGCACAGTTGTGCTTCAATAAAACTTTATTTACACAGTGGCACACTTTGGCCCACTGAGCATAGGTTGCAGATCCTGACGGGGAAGGCACTCTATCCTCTCCCTTGTGTGCTTTCTCTTTGACTCTCTCTCAGAGGTCTAGTGACGCCCCCTGGTGGAAGCATCTCAGACCAGAAAATCTGACTCTCTCCAGTGTAGGTCCCCCAATTCGATTATACTAAAATAAAAGCAGGGTTGTATTTTGCGGTGTTAATGAAATAACCTGAATGAAACTTTGGTGATGATGGGAGCTGATTACCAACTATGTTATATCTGAATTTGCATTATTGTGGGCCTTGCGGTCACAGTTTCACTGTCCTTAAACCAATGCAGAAAATGCTTAACCCTTTATCTTTTTATTTTATATTGGAGTATAGTTGATTTACAATGTTGTGTTAGTTTCAGGTGTACAGAAAAGTGATTCAGTTATACATATACACATATAAATTTCCTTGTATTATTTTATTTTTCCTTGTATTATTTTAATATCAAGAAGACAACAATGCTATGGCACATTTCATCATTAATCCCCGGTCATGCTTGGAATGAGAAGATGAAAACTACCATCTGGGGACTTCTCTGGCGGTCCAGTGGCTAAGACTCCAAACTCCCAAAGCAGAGGGCCTGGGTTTGATCCCTGTTTGGGGAACTAAGATCTCCCATGCCACAATTAAGATCTCGAATGCTGCAACTAAAGATTCTGCATGCCACAACTAAGACCCAGTGCAGCCAAATAAAAAAATTAACAAAAATAAAAGGTTTTTAGGACTTCCCTGGTGGTACAGTGGATAAGAATCTGCCTGCCAATGTAGAGGACACAAGTTCATTCCCTGGTCCAGGAAGATTCTACTTGTCGAGGAGCAAATAAGCCCATGTCCCACAACTACTAAACCTGCACTCTAAAGCCCTTGAGCCACAACTACTGAAGCCCATGTGGAATCCAGGGACGGGGGAGCCTGGTGGGCTGCCGTCTAGGGGGTCGCACAGAGTCGGCCACGACTGAAGCGACTCAGCAGCAGCAGCAGCAGCAGCATGTGCCTAGAGCCTGTGCTCTACAACAAGAAAAGGCACTGCAATGAGAAGTTCCTGCACTGCTACTAAGAGAGTAGCCCCTGCTCTCCACAACTAGAGAAAGCCTGTGCACAATAATGAAGACCCAGAGCAACCCAAAATAAAAATAAATAAACACACTTAAAAAAATAAAATAAAGTATTTTAAAAAAGAAAAAGAAAGTTACTGTCTGCTCCTCAAGAAACTGAGTGCTATGCTTAGTCTCTCAGTCATGTCCAACTCTTTGTGACCCCATGGACTGTAGCCCACCAGGCTCCTCTGTCCATGGGGATTCTCCAGGCAAGAATACTGGAGTGGGTTGCCATGCCCTCCTCCAGGGGATCTTCCCACTCCAGGGATGGAACATGGAACCTAGTTCTCCCACAGTGCAGGTGGATTCTTTACTGTCTGAGCCACCAGGGAAGCCCAAGGAACTGAGTAAGCAGGTAATTTAGAACCTGTCGACTGTGCCACAGTTGATTGATTTTCGGCCAATCAAGTTAGCAAAGACTAAAAAAACACAACAAAAGATACCATTAACACTTGTCAGGATGTGATGAAAAGGGTGCTTTGTTGATTTTTGATGTCAGGTAAATTACTTTGGCTAAATTAACCTTTTGTTGTTACTTCCATCCCTCCGGTTTTCTGCGCACTTCTTTCTTGGACCTGTGTGTCTTGCTTTGAGGATGGGATTGGGTGGGTGGAGAGCAGTTTCCTTCTCACTTCCCATTGCCTCTTGGGGAAGGCCGCCCCCAAAATGAGCTGCCATTAGATGTACCTTCCGAGTCTCGGTCCCCCAAGGACCAAGAAGAACCCAGGCCCATTTTTACAAGATCGTTGGTGGCTGGAGGAGCTTCCTAAAACCCCCTAATCAGGAGTTGCCCCTGCTGTTGTATTTCCAGCAGCGTACACATCGTACCACCTGTACAGTTCCTGCACCAGCTCAGCTCACACCACGTGGCCTTTGGCCACCCCTCACCTCAGTCCTCACCTGCCGAATCCCCCAGCTGCCATCAACAACCCCCAGCTGGTTTTCTCTCCTTTTCTGGTCCTTTCTTCCAACATCATTAGGCTAGTATTAGTTGACATATAGCTTTTTTTTTTCTTCACTTAAAATTTCAAATGCAAGAATGATTCTTGTGAAAGTTAAAATAATTGAGAAGCATAGAAGGTAAAAAGGTGAGAGTCCTTCCTTCACATGACTTATCCTAGTCCCCAGAGTTGACCATAGTGAGTAGTTTGGTGTTCTTTCTCTGGCTGTCTGCTTCTCTTTCTTTTCAAGACCCGCAGGGCACAATCTTGTTCCACTTGCTACAGTATGGCTCCCCTCATATTGAGGGTGACAGGAAGTATCTCTCAGAATGAGCAGATACAAGTAATGCTTGGGTGATGGCTGATGCTATTTTTTGGGAGCTGGCGGAAATGTGATCTCCAATCATGAAGGAGCCCAAGGATTCTCTCTCTCTCTCTGTGCTGTACAGAACCCTTCACTATGCTTTTCTTTCCCACCTTACTCACACAACTACTTCTCTTTCTCACTTCATGCCGCTGAGCCCTTCTAGGGAAGGATTTTCTGGACCTCATTCCTAAACTGTGTTTCGGCCACTGCCAAACTCTGTGGCCTGTGTCAGATAAAATTGTCAGGTGATCCCTAAGGTAAAAAGCTTGGTGGCTGAACAAGCAGGGTGATAGACTTGGGGTTCTTCTGCTGTTTAATCTCCCACCTTGCTCTGTGTCCAAATATCCCCCCCTGGGAATTCTCCCACCTCCCACTTCTCAGGTCCTGACCCCCATGGCATTTTACATAACACCCAACTCCAATTTCTCCAGGGGTTCCTCTTTGCATCCGTCAGACCCCTTCACTCCAGGCCTTGGCAGTCCACACACTGCAATGGACAGTCTAATGGGCCAGCCACATTCAAGCAGATCGCAATGCCACAACAGATCCCCCCTTCAAGGAGGGCCCTGGCAATGCACTGGCACCAGTTCAAAGGGATCAGGTCAACCTGAGAATCTGATCAGGGATTGGTGGGAGAGTAGAAGACACTCAAAATCCCATCAATCAGCAGGATTCTGAAGAAATTCAGAGGATGCTCTGAATCTCCTTCAAGTGTGTCCTAATGATGTTTTTAGAACGCTGGACTTCATTTCTAGGACTGCCGTTTTTGCTTGTAGGTTGCTCAACATGGGAGGATCCCTTTTTTCAGTTGGACTGAGAAAGGGACAACTTCGTTTTACCGTAATATTACCTGGTTTTGATTTAAGTTGCGGGGATGGAAAAATAGCCTGAAAGTGTGTCTCTAGTTTATAATACTATCTTACAATTACATCTTTATTGCAACAAGATGGGAAAGTGGACTGAGGTCCCCTTGTGTTCAGGACTTTATGGCCCTTTATCATAATCCTGATCGTCTAGTTCCTATAATCAAAAGCCTGAGGAATCAGAAAACTCGTCTGACATTCTAAATAATCCCCCTTTAACTTCTCTCAACTCTCAGGGGAGAAACCAAGCTTCACCCACTCCTGTAAGTTCACTTACTTCTCCAGATTCTTCTTATCAAACTAAGATACCACCTCCCCAGAGGGATAACTCCTGCTGGGGCAAGAGTTACTTATCAGCCTGTTAGCAAGGGTCAATTTGAGCACTATCTGGTCTAAATTTTAGCTAACTACAGAAAAAGAATTTTTTTTTTATATTATGTGGCTACAATACTCTTTAGACTCTAGAGAAAATTTTGTTTTGAAATTGCAAAACCTGCTCTTTTTTTGCATGTGCAATTAGAGAAAGCTAACTTGTAATATACTATTTTTCCCCCCAGAATTCTGACCTTGAGGGAACAAGTACTTCTAGGAGAACTTGCATTTCTCACTCTGTGCCTTGACACCAAAAGATGAGGAAGAAGCCTTTTAAAATTAAACTTATTCCAACTGTTATTTGCAACTAGTGAGTTTTATATTGTGATATCTGATTTATGACTAAGTTTAGAAAAGGAAGCTATGCGATTGCTCATGTCTGTCTACATGTTTGTATGCATTACCTTTGTCTTTACCTTTAGATGGTATTATTAGAATTAATTTGTCAATGAACTCTACTTAATTGGCTTAAAGGATATTAAGTGTTTATGTAAATTCTGGAAAATACAGAAGGTAAATGACTGGAATTAATTGCAGGTTTGCGTGAACTGGAAAATATTCAGTATTAAATTAATATCTGGCATTAATGTTTAGAGTTGTTAAACTAATTAATGTAGACATGTCTTTAGAGTCATCAACATTTAAATAAATAAATTTAATAAATTTAAATAAATAAATAAATTTAAATAAAACCTTTATTTTATCTAGGTTTAGTGGATGTCAAATAAGATTTTATTATACCTATTGCAAATTTGTCAGCATGTAAATAAATAAATAACTTGGTATGATAAAATTTTTATAAGTAAATTAAATGTAAATAAGACAAGAGCATTTAGGTAAACTCCATATGAATAATTATGCTTTAGGAATATCTATATAAAAATAGTCTCTCCAGATTTTCATAACTTGATATTCTAGTGTTGGACTCTTTTACATGATCTCTTTTTTATTTGTATTTGAAATCTAAGTTTCTGCCATTAGAATGGTATATTAAGCATCATGATCTGTTTGTAAATTTTGGAGACTAAACCCTTGACAATCACATTATTTGCAACTGTTTTCTCCTGTTCTGTGGGTTGTCTTTTTGCTTTGTTTATTGTCTTCTTTGCTATGCAAAAGCTTTTGAGTTTAAGTAGGTCCCATTTGCTTATTTTTATTTCCATTATTCTGAGGTTAAAAAAAAAGATATTGTTGAGATTTATATCAGAGAGTGTTCTGCCCATGTTTTTCTCTCTGAGTTTATAGTATCTGGTCTCACATTTAGGTCTTTAACCCATTTTGGGCTTATTTTTGTGTATGATGTAAAAGAATCATCTAATTTCAATTTTTTAAAATTACATAGCTGTCTGGCTTTCCCAGCACCATTTGTTGAAAAGACTGTCTTTCCAACATTGTGTAGTTTTGCCTCCTTTGTCATAGATCAATTGACTATTTGATTGACATAGGTTTATTTCTGGGTTTTTTATCCTGGTCCGTTGATCTATATTTCTATTTTTGTGCCAGTACCATACTCTTTTGATGACTGTAGCTTTGTAGTATAGCCTGAAGTCAGGGAGCCTGATTCCTCCAGCTCCGTTTTTCTTTCTTAAGATGACTTTGGCTATTCAGGGTCTTTTTTGTCTTCATACAAATTTTAAGATTTTTTTTGTTCTAGTTCTGTGGAAAATGCCCTTGGTAATTTGCTAGAGATTGTATTGAATCTGTAGATTGCCTTAGATAGTATAGTCATTCTGATAATATTGATTCTTCCAATCCACAAACATGGTATATATCTTTCCATCTGTTTGTGTCTTCTTCCTTTCTTTCATCAGGGACTTATAGTTTTCAGAGTACAGGTCTTTCATGTGAATCAATCTTGATTTGACTATATTTGGTAGAAATGAGGGTAATTTTAGAGAAAATAATTATGTTTCAGTGAATATTAAATTCCAGTTTTGTTAATGGAGGTCTGTATTTACTAAGACTCATTTCCCAGGTAGTTCCTTGCTGTTATGTTATATTAATGTACAGTTTAATTGAATTATTAAAAGGACACTCTAGGTTTGTTTCTGGAGCTTGTCTCAGTAATCTCTTTGGATGAAGATCAGATGCCCGATGATCTGCAACCAGGGGATTACACACATCGGAAAAGATATAATTTAAAAGACTGTCTCCAACCTAGATGGAAGGACCCTTATCAGGTACTCTTAACTAGCTCACACGCAGTGAAACTGAAGGGATTGACTTGGATTAATTTCCAGTCACACGGGAACCCTGCACTGGACTGGCCTTTAGAGAGGGTGACTGACCTCAAAATCATCTTAAAATAATTCTCAGGCACAAGAGTAACTGCACGCACACCAGGATGAGAAGACGACGACATCAGAAGCAGGCAGCTTGCCCCAGATTCTGGGCCTGACTCATATGATCATTTATAATGTTTAGTGACTTCTTGGACCTTTGCAAATGAATCAGATTTTCTACATCATAGGCATGATCCTATGCTAGTTTTAAAAAGCAATCTAATTGTTGGGTTTGTGGCTAATTACCTGTGCTTAGTTAGTACTTTTGGGTTACCTTGGTGGATTTCTCCACTCCAAGGTTCTAATTGTTTGGCCCCATTGCTGTGCTCAGGAAATTTATTCTAGAAGAAAAAAATTATAGTCCTATTCAGAACACTATTGATATTACTAGATGGTATCCCCTTGCCTGGCCAATTAATAATACCCGCTCTGACCCTGGCCATAAATATGAATTTTCCTCTATCACTCAAGCTTGATCAGAGCAACAAGCAAAATTGCAGCCAAAGAATAAATCCTCCCACAAGCATGGGATGGATTAATGTGGTTAACACCAGGCTATAGTAATTTAAGTTTAAAGGCTCTTATATGCTGTGAACAGTTAAACTGTACTAGGGATAACCAGCTTAGTAACATTAAGAAATTAAGTCAGATACCTCATGGACAATACCAATATATCAGTTAAGTTCAGTCACTAAGTTGTGTCTGACTCTGCGACCCCATGGACTGCAGCACGCCAGGCTTCCCGGTCCATCACCAACTCCAAAAGCTTGCTCAAAGTCATGTCCATCAAGTCAGTGATGCCATCCAACCCTCTCATCCTCTGTCATCCCCTTCTCCTCCTGCTTTCAATATTTCCCAACATCAGCATATATATATGCCTATATATTTATTTATATAAAAATATATTTTTATATATATTTCCCAGCATCATCATCAGCATATATATATGCCAATATATAATTTCCCTGAAAAATAAGAATTGGTACAGAACGAACTAAGTCAGATGACCTGGGATATATTTGGCTGCACCTAACAGAAGTTCTTGACTTGAATTCTTACTAATACTGCTAACTATATTATTATCTATATTTCCTGTTTTGTAAACTTATTGTTTCTTACGTTACCAAATGTGTGACTGAGCCTCTGATAAAGTGATGACACGTAGCTCCATATGAGATCAATGACTGTAATAGTGAAAGTCTAGATATGAGAAGAAGCAACAGAGTGAATATTTTCTTGGGCCGTAGAGACTACTAAGAAAGGTGGTCCAGAGACTTTCTTAAAAAAATTATCTATTTATTTACTCATTTTTGGCTGTGCTCAGTTTTCATTGCTGCTCACAGGCTTTCTCGAGTTGTGGTGAGTGGGGGCTACTCTTCTTTACAGTGCTCAGGCTTCTCATTGCCACGGCTTCTCCTGTTGTGGAGCATGGGCTGTAGACATGCGGGCTTCAGTAGTTGCGGTGCATGGGCTCAGTAGCTGCGGCACCCAGGCTCTAGATCACTGGATCAGTAGTTCTGGCATACAGGCTTAGTTGCTCCATGGCACGTGGGATCTTCCCAGACCGTGGATAAAACCTGTATCCCCTGCATTGGCAAGTGAATTCTTAATCACTAGACCTCCAGGGACACCCATCCCAGGGAATTTTGGCTGCTTTTAGTAAGGCCTAGTCCTGTAAGAGCACATTGAATAGCCTATCAGCAAAATCTTCACCAGACCTGGAAATGAGCATCCTTAGCATGGAATGAAATGATCATGAAATGCTTCCAAATACATGGTCAAATTTCCGGCAATGAGCGGCCTTGTCACCTACACTTACCATCTGCCTCCACAAGGATTAGAGCATGAGTCACTGTAACTGCAGACCTGCAGCATCTTGGAAGGGGCTCAGGGTGGAGATCAGCAACGAAGTGCTCTGTGCTCTGAGAAAAACTAGAAGAACAGGCCTTCAGATAGTTAGATGCTTTCAGGAGAAGATTGTATGAGCCAAAATTCTTGCATCTTTTCATACCTAGAGAAACACTAACATCATGAATGATGACACCTGCTTTAGCTATTAAGGAGAAAATTCCAATGAAAAGCGCTATGATTCAGACATCCAAGATAATACTAGGTGACACTATGGGTGTGTTTCAGACAAGTTCTTGTGCTTCTTGAGAACTTGTTTTATGAGCTCTGTCAGACTTGATGTCCCTAGCCATTCTTGAGACAACACTAGCTGGTAGCCAGTAGCTGTAACCTTGCATTTTCAAGTGTCCTCTTGTAACTATGACACTTTTTACATGATAAAATTGCTTTAGATCATATATTACAAAAAGAGAAAAGACATGTGTAGTGACCAATAGCTCCTGTTACTTATGTGTTAATACCACATTAGAGGTTAAAATTGACTTAGATAAAACTAGGCAACCAGCTACAAGTCTCCTCAAAGTGTCAAGTCCAGACTGGCTGTCATGCTTATTCTCCTGAAAAGAAATGAGATCTATTTTGTTATTAACATTCAGGTGGTCACTCACCCAACTACTTCTAACTGGATCTGCTACCCTGACACCAATCACAGTGGGATAATAGAAGTAGACATCTACTGTATATCACTCCAAATGGTTCCATTCCTCTGGACAGAATAACCCAAGACCTGACTCTATCTGAACCAAGATCAGAATTGCTACCAAATGTAATGTAGTTCTTACTCCTGCTTGGACCCCTGGTTATAATAATTCTTTTACTGGTCTTTGGATCCTGTCTACTCAATCTACGTGTCTAGTTTGTTCTTTTTAAGGACACAGTGTTTTCCCAGATGAGATGATGGTACTGCAGAGATTCCAGCCATTCCTCAGGACAGATTCTGCTGGAATAACAATAGAAGTCAGCCTGGGCCACTTGATGAGACAGGACAAGAACTCTGTGACCCTGGCTAGGTAGGGTCTATGAGCCCCATGCTAGCCTGAAGAAGCTACAGAAGATAGACCTTCAACTTTCATCCAATAAAGATTTCTTGGGGCTCAGGTCTTTCTGGGGGGATTTGAGGCCAGAGATAGATAAGCTCCAGGTTAGACATTTACAGCCAGCCTCCTGTTTACACTTCCAGATAGAAATAACAACAGAAAGATAGTAAATAGCTGGACTTTTGTCTCTGGTGCTAAGTTACTTCAGTTGTGTCCAACTCTTTGTGACCTACCAGGCTCCTCTGTCCATAGGACTCTCCAGGCAAAGATACTGGAGTGGGTTGCCATTACCTCCTCCAGGACTTTGTCTCTGGTGGACACTTTATGATAACAGTAATGGCAGGGGCAGAGAGGAACTGAGCCCTCTCATTCAGTTAAGAGATACAGAGACTACATATTTCTCATTCTTGAGATCAAGGAGACCTTTCTGGCTACACGTGCACAGAAAGGATCTTTGAGGGTCAAAAAGGGGCACCACCCTATAGTAGGTGATGTCAACCTACCCATAGGCCTCTTTACTAGAATCCATGTTGGCTTAAGAGACGTTCACACACAGGGAGGACTGTGATTAAAGCAAATACGGACTCAGAGCCAAGCAAAGAAAGATGACTGGCCAAGAGGAAACACTGGAGAAATGACCCAAATAAGTGATTCAAAGTACCACAAGGGCACGGCTCTCTCTCTGAGCCAGCCCTGTGAGTCTATTCACATGTACTCTTTTTCCTCCTAATAAACAATTTACTTGTTTCACTACTTTCCATCTGTTTGTGGAAATGCATTTCTACACAACTGCAGGCCAGGGCCTTGTCACTGGCCACCGGCTCTCATGGTCTAGTGACTAGGATTCAATGCTCTCACTGCCATGGCCTGACCTCAGTCTCTGGACTTCACTTCCTGGCCAGGGAATTGAAATCCTGCTCAAAGCCACTGCAGGCTGAGGCCACCTGAGAGCAAAGGGAATCACAGCCCTGGAGACTGAGCTGATTCCACGTTATCTTCTATGACGTGCAGCATTTGACCACAACAACATGTTTTAAAAGTTGGCTCCTCCTGGGCTTCCTGGCCACAATACACTGGCTGCTCCTCCTCACTTCCTCTGAGGTCTTCTCTCATCTGCCCTCCTCTAAAGGTCAGTTTTCTTCTGGGCTCTATTCTCCTCTCTCTCAGTTGACTGGCCACAGAACATGAACTCTCTTTTTCGGACGAGCAACCACATACCCACTGTTGAAACATGTGCTGAGCTAAAGCTGAGTGAGGGGAGGGATTTTTTGGTGGTCCAGTGGCTAAGACTCCATGCTCCCAATGCAGAGGTTTGACCCCTGATTGGGGAACTAGACCTGACATAGTGCAACTGAGAGTTCACTTGCCACAACCAAAGATTCCACGTGCCTCGACAAGGATGGAAGATCCTGTGTGCTGCACCTAAGACCCAACACAACCAAAGAAATAAATAAAAATAAATATTAAAAAAAATAAAGTTGAGTGGAGACCAAGTGTGGCTGAATGTCCAACTTGGGATGTACAAGTGAGTTCTAGCTTTGTTCCAACCAAGGTCCATATCCATGTGGAAGATTGCTACTGTTACTGCTACTGCTGCTGTTATTGAGTGAAACATGAATCTGCTCATCTACTGGCAGTAAAGCCAACCTACGGACACCGGGCTGTGGTGAAGGAAAGTGCAGGGCTTATTGCAGGGCACCATACAAGGAGTCCGACACAGCTAGTGCTCAGAAAGCCTGAGCCGAGTTCCCAGTGGGGTTCAGCAAGGCAGTTCTAAAGGCCAGGTGAAGGAGAGGTGTCCCAGGGCATGTGATCGGCTCGTGGACAATTCTCAGATTGGTTGATGGTGAGGTAACAGGGAAGTGTCACAGGGGTTAACATTATCAGTCTTTAGGTGCCAGTAGGTCTCAGGGCTGTGCTCATGGTCATCAGGTAGTTAATGTCTTCCATTTGGAGGGGGTTTTAGCTTCTGTAAAAAGCTCAGGAAGTGTGCATCGACATTGTTTTCTAGGAATTTCAGAGAGGAGCTTAAAGCAAAGGTGTGGGGAAGGGAGTCTGTCCTGGAAAGGCTCTATAAGGGCCTTTGACTACCCTGCTGCTACTACTCCTGGTATTTTGGTTGGCTGAAGAGGAACTCAGACCTCATCGTAGAAGTAAACAGCTTTCACTCCCAGCACCACTATTACCAATATCCCTTTGCATCCACAGTGGTCATGGGAGCTGTTATATGACCAGCTTAGGAAGGAAGTATGAAGATTTGGGTCTGAGGCCATGAGGCGAGGCAGGAACAACAGGAGAGAGGAGAGGATGTCATGGCATCTGTATCTGCTGGACTCCACAGAATGCGTTTGTGCCCCCGTCATTAGAAGTGTGAAGAACATGTGCTATAGAATTGTTTTTCAAAAATCTTTTCTTAGGAGGTGGGTGGCATATATAACACACATAAAGAAAAATTCATGCTTTCCCTGATGGTCCAGTGGTGAAGAATCTGCTTTCCAATTCAGGGTACACGACTTTGATCCCTGGTTCACAAACTAAGGTCCCTCATGCTGCAGAGCAATGAAGGTACCACAACTACTGAGTCAACATGCTGCAACAAAGACCCAATGCAGCAAAAAAGAAAAAAAGAAAAATTCATAAAACGTAAGTGGACAGCAAGAAGAACTGCTATAAAGCAAACACTCATATGGGGCTTCCCTGTTGGCTCAATGGCAAAGAATCTGCCTGCAATGCAGGAGATGCGGGTTTGGAGCTCTGGCTTGGGAAGATCCTCTGGAGAAGGAAATGTCTACCCATTCCAGTATTCTTGCCGGGAAAACCCCATGGACAGAGGAGCCTGGAAGGCTACAGTTCATAGGGTCGCAAAGAGTCAGACATAACTAGCAACTGAGCATCCATGCATGCAAACACTTGTATGAATAACCACCACCGAGATCAAGAACTCGAACAATCAGCCCTCTAAGAGCCAGCCCCCACATACTTCTTTACTTTATAAACCTTTTCCTTCCCGCCTTCCAAAAGGAAACCATGTTCCTGAGTTTTTGGTAATCACCCCTTTGCTTTTCTTTGCAATTTTATCACCTTAGAATGAATCTCTGAGTCATGTCATTTCATTTTGCTTGTTTTTGAGCTTTATGTAGATTTATTGAAAATACCTTTTTTGTGAGTATTTTCTTTCACTTAACTTCATGTTTGCGAACTGCATGCATGCTATTGTGTGGAGTGCATTCTCACTGTTCTTTGGCATCCCATCCACTGTGTAAATTAACCACATTTTTCAAAAAGAAGCTCATTCTACTGCTGAAGGACAGCAGGGTTGTTTCCAATGCTTGGCTTTTACAAAGATGCTGTCTGTAGGACTGTTTTCTCTGAGAGCCTTTGTGACTGTTGGGGAAGCAAGCGGTTGCAGTGATGGAGCGGTGGGAAGGGCCGCTCATGTGCAGAATCCACTCTCTGTGGGGCCCCGAGACCTCTCTGCATTGTGAGCTTTGGGAGGTGGCACTCCAACGCCAGCGCGTTCTCACACGGGACACTGTCAGCTAGTGGTTCCTTGATGTGGCTTCTTGCATCTCAGTCTGAAGCAGAGAGAAAGAACTTGGCAACTTTTGTGTTTTCAGACTGCAGCGGAAAACTAGTGTGTGAGTGCAGATGAAGTTGCTTTTTATTTTTCCTGCCATGCTGTATGACTTGTGGGATCTTAGTTCCCTGACCAGGTATTGAACCTGGACCCTCTGCAGTGAGAGTACAGAGTCCTAACCACTGGACTGCCAGGGAATTTTCTAGATGTTTCTCTTTGGATATAGGGATGGGGTGCAGGTGATAGGCTGAGAGGAATTGTAATTTGGGTTTAAGTGTAAATGTCCATATAGTGAATCCACTGTAGCCTCGTTCTGTCACACCTGTTGACTAGTGGGGAAGGGGCTCTTGTCAGGCCACCTCGGTGTGTGAGTGTGTTACTTGTTGGGTCTCTGATAGGTTTTTGTTGGTGGCACTGGAGTAGAAGGGCCTGCCCCCTTCCCATTGACTAATCCTGCAGCTGATACAGATCATCAAGATGACACTGGAATGAAACACTCACATCTGTGCAGATCAGCAATGACTGGTGGTGATTTTGCAGGGTCTGGAAGAGCCGCCCTGTGTGAGAGAAACAGGTTTGGCCCCATGCATTGTGTAAATGAAGCAGACTTTCTTTTCTTGCCTCTCTCTGTTTCAATGAAGATCATCTTCCAGACGCTCCCAGTATCCTGGTTTCATAGATCCAATTATGTGATCCAAACTGATTAAATGCTTATGTGTCAGGCACTGGTTGAAGTACTTTTTATGCATGTGTATTTACATCTCAAGCATCACCCTGGTGAAGAAATGTGTATTGGTCAGCTTTTGCTGTGTGACAATCCCTTCTCCCTCAAAGGTAATGTCTTAAGATAACAAACATTTCTCACATTACGATGGGTTTGTTGGGGGTTTATTCTGACTTGGGCTGGCTTGGCTGGAGCTGGACGGTCTAGGAAAGCCTCACTCACATGTCTGGCAGCTGGCCTGATGTCAGCTTGGGTGACAGTCACATGCCTCTCATCAATCAGCCCACACTTATTCACATGATGGTGGAAAGGTTCTTAACAGCAAGAGAGTGTAAGCCCTAATGTGCAAGCACATCTCCAGCTTCTGCTTGCATTGCATTTGCCGCTGTCCCCTTGGTCAAAGCAAGTCACACAGTTAAAATTAGATTATGGAAGAAACCTCCTCAAGGTACGGCAATCAATTCACTATAGACTCTTATCACCTGCATTTTACTGATGAGGAAACTGAGGCTTAGAGAAGTTAAGGAACTCACCCCAGCTCACACAGCTCCTATTGGGAAGAGCTCAGCTTCAAATCCAGGTCTATCTGGTGGTTAAGTTGGTACCTCAAGTTCTATTTATATTGCCTCCTTCCTCAGACCTGAGCACTCGTGTCCCAGTGCACCAGCTCCAGAGAGGAGCGATGAACTCACTTAACCAGCGTCCCTCAAAGGGCCACTCAATCATAGAGCCTGGCAGTTGCCTTTGCAGCCAGCGGGGCTTAGCATCCTTGTAGCTCTGGAGAAGAAATCCTCATGAATCCAGCTACTGCACTGGATCCTCTCCCTTGGATTAGTCTTGGGTGATCACATTCCCTAGAATGTAGGAAATAGATGGAAAGAATAAAAGATGGTGGGAGAAATGGGCCGTTTCGCCGCACATCAATGTATTAGCTCAATGGGCAACCATTAAACACCCGCTGTGTCTGAGCTAGATCCTGATTGCTCAGGAGAAGTGCAGACATGGGAACAGTTATTCTCTAAAGTGCTGTTTTCAACAATGTGTGTTAAAGTAACGTGTTGACGTGATGGTGCTGTTAGGTAGTCAGAGCAGAAAAAAAGGGGAGTCCAAAATGGCGGCTAGAAAGCGGATGAAAAGGAGAACAAAGGAAAAGTCCAAGGACTGGAGTGGGAACCTCTGGTGGGAAAAAAGTACCCCCTTCCTGATCAATGGCGGATATTGATGGGGCCCACATGGGGTCTCACTGATAAGATGGCTTGTTATGCCGATCTCGCAAACAAAGAATAAATCACAGTGATCCTTGAGACTGACCAAATTGCCCAAATGGCATCCTGTTACCTCACTGGTGCCTATCTTCTCAAAGCTACGAGACCATCAGATTCTAGACCTCCGGCTGCGTAACCATGCTTCCAGAGGATTTTGCACTGGTGGGGTTTTTCATTGCAGCCCTGCTGGCTGCAAAGGCAACTGCCAGGCTCTAAAAAGGAATCTGTCAGAAAGGGAGGATGCTGGTTCTCCTTAAGGGCCAGTCACCCTTTTTTCCCTCTAATAAATTTCCCTTTTCTTGCCTGACTGCCCAGCTCGCTCTCTTTTTCTCTGTGCTTGCCTTACATATATGAGACTTATTTTATGTATTCAAGAACCAACTAGGTTCCAAAGGGGAGGAGACAAAAAGTATTAAAAAAGGGAAGCCAAGACAGGTTGAGGCCACTCCTTCGGGCGGCCTGCCCTCACTTCTCGGGGTGTACGATATGCTGTCTGCTTAATAAACTCTTGGGCTGTAATGAAGCTGTAACACTGGTACATCATTTCAAAGCTTTGCTGTGAAGAGACGGAACCAAGGGAAAGGAACACACACCCCTGACAGTGTTAAAGACAAGAGTCCCCAAATGAAGTCACTTGTGTGACCCTATGGACCGTAGCCCACTAGGTTCCTCTGTCCATGGGATTCTCCAGGCAAGAACGTTGGAGTGGATTGCCACTTCCTTCTCCAATACCAAGCCCCATATCAATCAAACCAAGACCTAATTACAGATTCGACTCTCCCAGAAATGGAATCTTACCCCAGTCAGTCAGAAATTGCCTGGTCAGCATTAATTAGGTGGCCCCACAGACCTCTGACATCAGCTCTGAGGATAATAAGCTTGATCCACTTTCTACCTAGTGCAGCTTCCTTGTTCCTGCTCCCTTCTGCCCACAAAATCTCTTGCCTTGTCTGTTCTTTGGAGCTCCTTTCTATCTGCTAGATTGAATATTGCTTGATTTGTGATTTTTTGAGTTGAATTTTATTTTTTAACAATGGATATCAAGAGTGCTTTTGAAATATGGTGCTGGAGAAGACTCTTGAGAGTCCTTTGGACTACAAGGAGATCCAACCAGTCCATCCTAAAGGAGATCAGTCTTGGGTGTTCATTGGAAGGACTGATATTGAAACTGAAACTCCAGTTCTTTGGTCACATGATGCAAAGAACTGACTTATTAGAAAAGACCCTGATGCTGGGAAAGATTGAGGGCAAGAGGAGAAGGGGACGACAGAGGATGAAATGGTTGGATGGCATCACCGACTCGATGGACATGGGTTTGGGTAGACTCCGGGAGTTGGTGATGAACAGGGAGGCCTGGTGTGCTGCAGTTCATGGGGTCGCAGAGTCAGACACTACTGAGCAACTGAACTGAACTGAACTGATCAAGACTAAGATGAAAGACTCTTCGACCTGGAAGCTACAAGATGGTAATATCTTAAGATTCAAGAGAGGTGGGAGAAGCAGGACATCTTTTCATAATACTGCCAGTGCAGACAGCCTCTTGTTAAATTGTCAGAACCTGTACTCAGGCGGGAGATAGATGGGTCCCAGGCTGAGCAGCTGGAGTTTCTCCCTTGTGGACATATACTCCATAATAGCAGGAGAGAGGAGCTGAGCCCTGCCCAGATAAGAGATAAAAGACCACTTATACCTTATTCTCAAAGTCAAGGAGACCTTACCAACTACACATGCCCAGAAAGGCTCTTTGGCGATCATCACCTCGTAGTTAGTGATGTCAAACCATCCATAAGCCTCTTCGCTGGATACCATCTTGGCTAAGAGATGTGTGCACACACAGGGGAGGACCTTGAAATAAACCCAATACAAACTCAGATCCAGGAAAAGAGAGATGATTGGCCAAAGGAAACCCAGAAGAAATGCCCCATAAAAGTGACTCAAATTACCACGAGGGTGTGACACTCTCTGATCCACCCAGGTGTCCATCCACATGTACTCTTTTTTCTACCCCAGATCAGTTCCAGCTTCTATGCATATTTGAGCCCACCATCTCTTTTTAAATTTAAGGTCTACTCCAAAAGGACAATTTTTTTTTGATGACTCCAGGAAAATGGGGTGAGCAGGCAGGTTTGGGGTAAGGATTGGAAGAATAAAATATCTCCAAACTCCATATTAGATTTGCAATCAAGCTGAAATTCTCAGTCCTCCAGGGCTTGTTATTTGTAAGAAACGAAGACCTAGATTTGCATTTGAATGTGGTGCCAATCAGTGCTCATTAGCGGAAATACAGTGCCGCACCATTAGCAGGAAGGCAGCTTTGGCAATCGCTCATTAGCTTTGTAGATTCCAATAAGTATTCTAAGGGATACTTGGTGTCTGATGAGATCCAGAGGCCACAATCATTTCCCACCATTTCTCCCCAGGGAAAGGCAATGTTCAGCAGGGATAACTGTAATCTCCTCTTCCTGCTTTTCCCTCACACATGCCTCAGACTTCCCTGTGCTTCTAGGGCCATAGGATGTCAAAACTCTGAAGGACTGTAGGCCTAGAGAATCCCATGGACAGAGGAGCCTGGTGGGCTGCTGTCCATAGGGTTGCACAGGGTCGCACACAACTGAAGCGACTTGGCAGCAGCAGCAGGCATTTCTTGATTAGGACATTACTTATGAAAAAAGTGAGAAGTCAGGAGAGAATCTGTTTATCACACACACTCCCTTTCTTCGTTGAAAAGAAGGACTCTTGATGGGCTGAGGGCAGAAAGGAAGCATACAGTGGGGCCACCACTTTGTGGAGGATCCCAGATGAGACTTTCAAAGGAGAGCTGACCTCCCTCTGTCTGAAGGGCTGGAGAACTGGGCAGCCACAACTTTGGCCTGCAAGAAAAGTAAGCAGCTTTTGACAAGAAAGAGCTCTCTGCTGGAAACCCTCTTGTCTTGTCTCTAACCTGAAACCAGGCAGCCCCATGCTCTACTCATCTCTGGTCCTAGCACACCTCTCAAATCTCTTGACCACACAGTACCTTGCCTAACCTGTTGGTCCTTTCTGTAGATCAAAGAAGTAGAAATGAAGAATAAGTTCTTCACAGATACGCAGATCTCTCCCCTAGCTTCCCCTTCAGTAATCGTGGAGACAAACTGTGAACAAGATGGTATCTAAAGAAAAAGCACAAGTTGCCAAACCTGCACACAAGCCTGCACAAAGTGGGGATGACCACGACGCTAACCCCCTGACCCATCTCAATGATTAACTGAGACTACCTCCCTTTTCCCCTTAAAAACTTTTACCTCTGAGCAGAATCTTTGGAGATGGTTTTTGGGGACTCTGAGTCCACCATCTCCCAGGATTGCTGGCATTCTGATTGAAAGCATCTTTCATTTCTCCCAACACTGCTCTCTCACCCCGCCCTCTCTTTCATACTGATTTTCAAGCAGCAAACAGCCAGACCTCATTGGGTAACAGACTTGAGAGATTAACCAGGTCTCAATGGGGCTCACTTAACTAAGGGAAACTTCTTAGCCTCTAGGCGTTAAGGGACCTCCTAGAGCAATAGCAAGCACATAGGAGCTCAGTAAGACAGTGGCTATAAACCCAGATGTTAGAATTACATGAACTTTGGTTCAAGTTCCAGCCTTTCCACCAGTCTCCTATGGTGATTCTTGGACACATTAATGTTTGAGAACCGCTGAGCTGGCCTGTCCTGTTTCTGACAGTTCATGCTCAACCCCAGGCGCTTGTACTTGAAGAGGGTGACTCCCAAGGTGAGGGCCACTCCTGTTAGCAAACTGCAATGAAAATTTAATTTTCCCTAGACAGCAAGTATTGTTTTTCTTTTGTAATAGAACTTGCTTTTTAAATTTTTCATCTTTCAACTACCATCTGTACTCCATGAGATCTCGTTCTTCAGGGGTGGTGGCCTCTGCCCCCAGGAAGTGGCATAATCGGTCTAAACAAACCACGTTTTCCTATTCCCTCTACTTAATGATGGGCTTAGAGGTGGAGACATGAGGCATTTCTGGCCAATGAGACATGAGTGGCGACTGTGCTGGGGCTCCTGGTAGAGGTTTTCCTTGTTGATCAAGAGGAGACAAACAGGGAAGAAACAATCCCTCTCCTAACTCTGGATGCTGTTGTGAGAAAATGCTGCCTGGAGCTTGGGCAGCCACTTTGAGGTCATGAGGAAGCTCCTAGGAAAGGATGGTAGAATGGAACAGCAGAAAGAAGGTGGACTTGATGGATGTTACAGAACTGCTGAATCCATCAGCTTTGCAGCCATCATTTTATTATGTGAGATAATTACATTCCCTCAAAGTTTAAAGACAGATCCATTGGTAAGTTTATTGCTGCTGAAACTTTCATTAAAAAAAGAGATGGAGATGTACACTCTGGAGGCCCAAGAAAGGACGTTCTGGGAGAAGGAGACCCTGAGGCCAAAACAGCAAGTCTAGGATCTGGACTGTATCTCTACAGTGGCGTGACCTTTATACCACATTGTAGCTGCTAAAATGGAATCAGAGTGCCTGGGTTCAAAGTCCAGGTCCACCACTGAACTAACTATGTCGCCTTGGGCAAGTTGCTTAACCTCAGTTTCCTCATCTATAAAACAGGATCATAATAGTACTACACAGTAGGATTTAAAAAGCTTAAATTAGTAATCTGAAGTACCTAGTCCCTGGTAAGTACTACATAGGTATTAACTATCAGGTGAGGAATATTTAACAATCACCTTTGTTTTTTCCTTTATATGTTATAATTTACCTTTGTAAAAAATAAACTTTTTATTTTGAGATAATTATAGATTTATATGCAGTTGTAAATAAACATATAGAGAGATCCCATGCACTATGTACCCTGTTTCTCCTGATGGTAACGTTTTGCAACAGTCTTGTAGGATCACAGTCAGAATATTGCCATAGCTACAGTGAGGAAATAGGCATTCCCACCACCACAAAGATTTCTCTTGTTACCCTTTTATAACCACATCTACTTTCTCCTTACCTCCACCCCCTTCTTAATCTCTAGCAACCACTAATCTGTTCTTCATTTCTATGATTTTGTGATTTTTAAGAATGCCGTATAAATGGAATCATTTAATAGGTGGATTTTAGTTTCCCTGGTGGCTCAGAAGGTATAGAGTCTGCCTGCAATGCAGGAGACCTGGGTTCGATCCCTGGTTCGGGAAGATCCCGTGAAGAAGGAAATGGCAACCCACTCCAGTATTCTTGCCTGGAAAATCCCATGGATGGAGGAGCCTGGCAGGCTACAGTCCATAGGGTTGCAAAGAGTTGGACACGACTGAGCAACTACCACTTTCAGTATGTGGACTTTGGGGTTTGGCTTTTTTTCACTCAACATTGTTCTCTGGAGATTCATACAGGTTGCTGAATGTATCAAGAGTTTGTTCCTTTTTACAGCTGAATGGTATTCCATGATGTGGGTATTCCATGGTTTGTTTAGCCATTTATCTAGTGAAAGACATTTGGGTTATTTCCAGTTTGGGGCTATTATGAATAAAGCTGCTGTAAATGTTCTTGTAGAGATATTTGTGTGAACATAAATTTTCATTTCTCTGGGATGAATGCCCAGGACCACAATTGCTGGGGTCGCATGGCAGTTGCATTTTTAGTTTTTAAAAGTAGCTGCCAAATTGTTTTCCAGAGTGGCTATAAGATTTTACATTCTCACTAGTGATGTATGTTTCATCTTTGCCAACATTTGGTGTTGTCATTATTTTTCACTTTAGTTATTTTGTTAAGTGTGAGGTGATATCTTACTATGGTTTTAATTTGCATTTCCATCTTTCCACGTACTTATTTGCCATCTGTATCTCCTCTTCAGTAAAATGTCTCTGCATATCTTTTGCCCATTTTCTAATTGGATTGTTTGGGGGTTTTGTTGTTGCTGAGTTTTAAGAGTTCTTTTTGTGTTTTAATATTTATTTACTTAGTAATGGCTGTCCTGGGTCTTTGCTGACGCATGGACTTTTCTCTAGCTTCTCTTGCAGGCTTCTCACGGCAGTGGCTTCTTTTGTTGCAGGGCACGGGTCTAGGGCAGGTGGGCTTCAATAGTTGTGGCTTTCTGGGCTCTGGAGCACAAGCTGAGTAGTTGAGGTGCGTGGGCCTAGTTGCTCCACGGTCTGTGGGATCTTCCAGGATCAGGGATCAAACCCATGTCTCCTGCATTGGCAGGCAGATTCCTTACCGGTGAGCCACTAGGGAAACCTGAGAGCTCTCTATGTATTTTAGATACTCATCTTTTGGTGGATATGTGTTTGCAAATATTTTCTCTTGTCTATAATCTATCTTTTCATCCTCTTCAGATCAGATCAGATCAGTTGCTCAGTCGTGTCCGACTCTTTGTGACCCCGTGAATCGCAGCACGCTAGGCCTCCTTGTCCATCACCAACTCCCGGAGTTCACTCAGGCTCACGTCCATTGAGTCAGTGATGCCATCCAGCCATCTCATCCTCTGTCGTCCCCTTCTCCTCCTGCCCCCAATCCCTCCCAGCATCAGAGTCTTTTCCAATGAGTCAACTCTTCACATGAGGTGGCCAAAGTATTGGAGTTTTAGCTTTAGCATCATTCCTTCCAAAGAAATCCCAGGGCTGATCTCCTTCAGAATGGACTTGCTGGATCTCCTTGCAGTTCAAGGGACTCTCAAGAGTCTTCTCCAACACCACAGTTCAAAAGCATCAATTCTTCAGCGCTCAGCCTTCTTCACAGTCCAACTCTCACATCCATACATGACCACAGGAAAAACCATAGCCTTGACTAGACGAACCTTTGTTGGCAAAGTAATGTCTCTGCTTTTGAATATGCTATCTAGGTTGGTCATAACTTTCCTTCATCCTCTTAACAAAGTCTTAAAATCTTACTCAAATATTTCAGAGGCAGATAATTTTTGAAGGAGAAGGAAGGAAGCAGGAGCTTAGATAGCTTAGGTATCAGATAAGCATTAATTAATTAGATAAGGTATTAATAAACACATAATGAATGATATGTTTTCATAATAATAAATGTGAGCTAGGAACACAGGGTAGAAAGTGAGAGTGGCGTGAAAGAAGGCATTTGTGACCCTCATGACCCACCCTACCCTGGCCCTCATGACCCAGAATTGGGAATTATGCTTAGTGAAAGCTCCCATTTGAGAGAATTTAGAGAAACCGAGGCAAGAGGTAGATGAGACTCCCCCCAGGGTAGATCCTCCAAGACGAGAATGGGACAGTTGAGGAGTGAGTCTGGGTCCTGCCCAGGTAGAAAACGAGACCAAACTGTTCTCATTCATGAAGTCAGGGGATCTCCTGGACCACACAGGGGCAGAAAGGCTCCTTGGAGGTCAGAAGGCAAGTGATGCTAAGTGATGCTAACTACCTTTAGGCCTCTTTGGTAGAATTCATCTTGGCTAAGAGATGCACGGGCACATATGGGAGGATCCTGAGATACACCAAATATGCACTTTGAACCAGGGAAATTCAAATGATTGGCCAAAGAAAACCAGGAAGAAATACCTCATATAAGTGATTTAAACTTCCACAGGGCATGGCTCTCTGAGTCCACGTGTGTGTCTATCCATATGTACTGAAGTCTTTTTTCCTTCTATTAATAATACATACTTTACTTGTTTCACTACTTTCCATCTTTCGGGGCTTCTTTCTCTGCAAAGCCAAAGAGCCCAGGGCCTTGTCACGGACCACTTGTGTCATGGCTAGGATTTGGTACTCTCACTGTTGTGACCCAGCCTTAATCTCTGGCTGGGAACCAAAACCCTGCTTCAAGTTGAGGTCACCTGAGAACAAAATTACTTCTGGAGAACCATCTCTAGGCGGCAGCCAAGAAGATGGAAGAAAGAAACAGGGGGCTGAGGCAGGGCATAAACTGTAGGATGGGGAAAACCACTGGAGAAGAGCATGCGGTTTCCCTAGGCACTCAACAATAAGGACATTTAAGATCTCAGACAAAAATTACAGACGTAGACAGCTTTGGGTCGGTTTAGAGAAGCAACCATGAAGGTTGCTTGACCGGTTGCCAGGAGTCAAGGTGGAGAACTGAGCGTGCAGCCTCTGTTTCTCATATTCACTCAGTGCAAGGGTTTCTGGGTCAAAGAAAGACAGGAGAGACTCTGGAACATTTGGAAAGGAAAATTTAAAAGTTTAAATAGGGCCAGTGGAACTCGTGGGAAGAAGGAAATGTCAGGAAAGATCTAGCAACTTGAGAGATCATCACTGAAAATTCAAAAATGTAGCTTTGGAGCCAAATCTAGCCTCTGTACCCCAACACTGAACTAAATCTGGGAGACAGAGTTTTGGGTGAAGGAGAAAAGAATAGCTGTAGTGCTTTGCAGGCAAAAAAGGGCACAAAAGGCTAATGCCTTAATTACTGCGTGTCCTCACCTGCAAGGGGCAGTGAGGAATGAGAGTGTTCAAGGAGCAGGAGAGGGTCAGCTCGTGGACATTCTTCTGATTGGCTGGTGGTGAGGTGTATGGGAGTGAGCGTCATTACCATTCTGGTTCCAACTGGTCTGGGGTCTGCCTGCTTGTGGGCAGCATACCGTCCTTAGCCGTTAACTTCTCCTACCTGATGGGGGTTTCAGTATCTACAAAGCAGCTCAAAGACAGCATTGTAGGTATGCCTTGATGAGAGCCAGGACCCTGCCCCAAGACTGACTGTTGTTTCTCTTGACTGCTTGTTCTTCCCTTGTCTTACATCTTCCCTTCTCTTCCCCAATTAACAACTGCTTGAACCTTCCAGGACTTTGGGGAAGGTCATAGAGACAAAATGAAGCCTATTTCCTATAATCAAAGAAATAGGGGACCCAGAAAGGCTTTTGTTCCCAGGAGTCCCACGGGGTCCTGCTTGGTATCAGCTTCTCAGACATGATGTTGGAGCTGGCTCTTTCTCTCTGGAAAATGAGGGTTTCTGTAGAATAGGTAGGGTGATTATTTGCCTGGATATGAAGTCCTTCTAAAGGGGAAATAATGTCACTAAAATGCCATTTAATCTCTCTTGTTTTACTTCCAATGATTTCTTTCCCCCTTGTTGTAAAAATAAGGCATGTTCCTTTAAAAAAAGAAAAAAAAAGAAATGGAAACTATTAACAAACTGAAAAAAAAGAAGGATAAAAAATCATATTCCTGCTATACTGCTAAGCTACTCTTTTATATTTGTTACATTGTATTTGTATTCCATTATACTTCATATTATATTTGCATTACATTATAAACACATATTAATTTTACATTATTTTAAAAAAATGCTACAAAATTTGAAGTTTTTTTCCTGCTTTTTATTTTTCCCTTTCCATTATATTGTGAATAGTTTTCCTTTTTAGTGTGGGTTTCTGGTCAAAATAATTTTTAAGAGGAACCTGTATGCAGGTCAGGAAGCAACAGTTAGAACTGGACATGGACCAACAGACTGGTTCCAAATAGGAAAAGGAGTATGTCAAGGCTGTATATTGTCACCCTGCTTATTTAACTTATATGCAAAGTACATCATGAGAAACGCTGGGCTGGAAGAAGCACAAGCTGGAATCAAGATTGCCCGGAGAAATATCAATAACCTCAGATATGCAGATGACACCACTCTTATAGCAGAAAGTGAAGAGGAACTAAAAAGCCTCTTGATGAAAGTGAAAGTGGAGAGTGAAAAAGTTGGCTTAAAGCTCAACATTCAGAAATCTAAGATCGTGGCATCTGATCCCATCACTTCATGGGAAATAGATGGGGAAACAGTGGAAACAGTGTCAGACTTTATTTTTTTAGGCTCCAAAATCACTGCAGATGGTGATTGCAGCCATGAAATTAAAAGACTCTTACTCCTTGGAAGGAAACTTATGACCAACCTAGATAGCATATTCAAAAGCAGAGATATTACTTTGCCAACAAAGGTCCGTCTAGTCAAGGCTATGGTTTTTCCAGTGGTCATGTATGGATGTGAGAGTTGGACTGTGAAGAAAGCTGAGCGCTGAAGAATTGATGCTTTTGAACTGTGGTGTTGGAGAAGACTGTTGAGAGTCCCTTGGACTGCAAGGAGATCCAGCCAGTCCATTCTAAAGGAGATCAGTCCTGGGTGTTCTTTGGAAGGACTGATGCTAAAGCTGAAACTCCAATACTTTGGCCACCTCATGTGAAGAGCTGACTCATTTGGAAAAGACCCTGATGCTGGGAGGGATTGGGGGCAGGAGGAGAAGGGGACGACAGAGGATGAGATGGCTGGATGGCATCACCGACTCGATGGACATGAGTCTGGGTGAACTCCGGGAGTTGGTGATGGACAGGGAGGCCTGGCATGCTGCAATTCATGGGGTCGCAAAGAGTTGGACCCAACTGAGTGACTGAACTGAACTGAGTATTGCTTAATAATAAATCAAGTGGCTGTATGGTAATTTCCTGAATAAAACATTCCCATTCGTTGGACAATTGAGCTTGTTTCCATTTGGAGCTATTAAATGGATGATTTGGTGAAAACTGCAATGAGAATACCCATAGTCACTATTCAAATGAGCACTGACCAGGCTGAGTGGTTTACAGTTCACATTTATTTGATCTTTACAGCAACCCAACCAGGCAGAAGCCACTGTGGTTTATTCCACTTTTTATTATTAAACTATAAAAATAAAATAAAGCAATTCAAGGAGAACTAAAAGGGCCTAATGGGTCCTTTTTCCCTTTCCCTTGCCATCAGCCTCACTTATCCCCCTCCTCAGAGATAACACAGTGTATTTCTTAAGCATCCTTCCAGAAATTTTCTGTTCACATCCAAACACATAAACCACAGCATACATTTTACTCTGAAACTTCCTACCTGTCTGAGTGAAATATCTCAACATCTTTCTATGTTTAGATATATCGATCTATGAACCAGCCACAATTATTTTCATTTTCATTTTACAGTTGAAGAAGCTGAGGCCTAGGAGTTAAAGAAACATGCTGTTATTGGTTGGATTGTGTAACCCCCTCAAAGGGATGGTGAAGTCCTAACCCAGTGCTCAGAATGCGACCTCATTTGGAAGAAGGGTCATTGTAGATGTAATTAGTTAAGACGAGGCTATACAGGAGTGAGGTGGGCACTAACCCAATATGACTGGTATCCTTATATAAAAGGGGACATGTGGACACAGATACAGACATTTGCAGAAGGAAAGCTAAGTAATAGACATTGGGAGACCACCATGTGAAGATGGAGAATAGCAGTGATACACTTACAAGCTGAGGAATGTGGAAGAAATCAGAAAACTATTAGAAATTAGGAAGAGCCAAGTAAGGACTCATACAGATTTCAAAGGGAACAGGGTCCTGCCAACACCTCGATTTCGGACTTCTAGCCTGGGGACCTGCGAGACAATCTAGTCAGGTATGTATGTGTGTATTTGTATAAAGCCAACACTTTGAGATACATTTCAGCAGGCCTAGGAAACCAATGGGCTTCCCAGGGGACATGGTGGTAAAGAATCCACCTACCAATGCAAAAGCCACAGGAGATGCGGGTTCCTAACCTGGGTTGGGAAGATCCCCTGGAGGAGGGCAAGGCAACCCACTCCAGTATTCTGGCCTAGAGAATTCCATGGACTGTATAGTCCATGGGGTCGCTGAGTAAGAATACGACTGAGCAACTGTCACTTCACTTCACGTCCACCAGGGGGCAGACCTGCGCCTTTGTGTTCAGAAAGGGGAAGAATACTGAAGTCAAATCCCTCTGAACAGATTGCCTATAAACAGTCCACTAAAGCAAGGGTCTGCCTAGAAAAGTGGGTGCAAAGAAACTTGGGGGCTCTCTGAGAGAGAGAGAGAGAACCAGGCCTCTGGGGGCATAGGCAGTCTGGTTTCTAGGTAGTTCTGTCATGAGAGGTAGGAGTCATATTATCTGTTTTTCCTCCGGAAAGATCCTGAGTCCATTCTATTCAATGACCTTCTGAGGTTGATTGTGTGACAAACACCAGTTGTGGGCATTGAGGTGCAAAAGACCCACATTTCTCCAGATTGTCTTAGCAGCCGTGTCTACGATCCCATTACTTCATGGCAAATAGATGGAAAACAGTGGAAAGACTGGCAGACTTTATTTTCTTGGGCTCCAAAATCACGGCAGATGGTGACTGCAGCCATGAAATTAAAAGAGGCTTGCTCCTTGGAAGAAAAGTTATGACCAACCTAGACAGCATATTAAAAAGCAGACACATTACTTTGCCAACAAAGATCCATCTAGTCAAGGCTATGGTTTTCCCAGTAGTCATGTATGGATGTGAGAGTTAGACTATAAAGAAAGCTGAGTGCCGAAAAATTGATGCTTTGAACTGTGGTGTTGGAGAAGACTCTTGAGAGTCCCTTGGACTGCAAAGAGATCAAACCAGTCCATCCTAAAGGAAATCAGTCCTGACTATTCATTGGAGGGACTGATGTTGAAGCTGAAACTCCAATACTGTGGCCACCTGATGCAAAGAACTGACTCATTGGAAAAGACCCTGATGCTGGGAAAGATCAAAGGTGGGAGGAGAAGGGGACGACAGAGGATGAGATGGGTGGATGGCATCACCGACTCAATGGGCATGAGTTTGGGTAAACTCCGGATGTTGGCGATGGACAGGGAGGCTTGGCATGCTGTAGTCCATGGGGTTGCAAAGAGTCGGACATGACTGAGTGACTGAACTGAATTGAACTGAACTACGCCACATGATCCTATCCCCATTGGACCCAAGTGGAGCGAGAGAGAGTCTGCACATTCTTGCTGCTTCTCTGGCTTGAAAGCTGTCCTGTCTGCTCACACTGCTGAGCCCTGGCTGTTCAGCCCATCCATGGATTCTGTAAAACACCCCATTAACCAGCCAGCACCCTTTTCTTTCTGCAACGCCCCACTCCTTTGCGAGCTCTAGTCAGAGCTAGGTTCTATTATTTGCAAAAGCACAAAAGCAAAAACCTGAGTTCACATGAATTAAGATGACTTTTGTGAATATAAAAAATAAAGGATTAAATGTATTATTTAAAATCATAAAGAAAAAAAAATAGATAAAAATAAGAAAGCTGCAAGACC
Organism: Bubalus bubalis; assembly: GCF_019923935.1. Classification (NCBI taxonomy): domain Eukaryota; kingdom Metazoa; phylum Chordata; class Mammalia; order Artiodactyla; family Bovidae; genus Bubalus; species Bubalus bubalis. The sequence goes on along the minus strand of NC_059180.1, from coordinate 20,788,096 downwards.
AACCAAGCACCCAGAAAAGAACTTACTGTGTGTGGACTCAGTGAATATATTTATTCACCGTCTGCAGGAATTCACTAAAAATAGTATCACATGAAACTGGAGAACCAGAAAAGGAGAGCAAAGCTGAGCTAAATTATATTTCTTTCTTAGTAATGAAGACAATATAGCTTCAAGTTAACAAATTAAGACATAAAGGTACTGTTATTGTTGTGTTGTTCAATCGGTCAGTTGTGTCTGACTCTTTGTGACCCCGTTTATTGCACCAAGCCAGGCCTCCCTGTCCTTCACCATCTCCTGGAGCTTGCTCAAACTCATGTCCATTGAGTCAGTGATGCCATCCACCCATCTCATACTCTGTTGCCCCCTTCTCCTCCTGCCCTCAATCTTTCCCAGCATCAGGGTCTTTTCCAATGAGTCTGCTCTTCCCATCAGGTGGCCAAAGTATTGGAGCTTCAGCTTCAACATCATTCCTTCCAATGAACACTCAGGACTGATCTCCCTTTGGATGGACTGGTTGGATCTCCTTGTTGTCTAAGAGACTCTCAAGAGTCTTCTCCAGCTCCACGGTTTGAAACCAACAATTTTTTGGTGCTCAGCTTTCTTTATGGTCCAATTCTCACGTCCATACATGACTACCAAAAAAAACATAGCTTTGACTGTATGGACATTTGTCGGTAGTCTCTGCTTTTTAATGTGCTGTCTAGTTTGTCATAGCTTTTCTTCTAAGAAGTAAGCATCTTTTAATTTCATGGCTGCAGTCACCACCTGCAGTGACTTTGGAGCCCAAGAAAATAAAATCTGTTACTGTTTCCATTTTTTTTCCATTTTTGCCATAAAGTGATAGGACCGGATATCATGATCTTAGTTTTTTGAATGTTGAGTTTTAAATCAGCTTTTTCACGCTTCTCTTTCACCTTCATCAAGAGGCACTTTCGTTCCTCTTTGCTTTCTGTCAATAGAGTGGTATCATCTGCATACCTGAGGTTGTTGATATTTCTCCTGGAAATCTTGATTCCAGCCTGTGAGTCATCCAGCCCCACATATCACATGATGTAGTCTGCATAGAAGTTAAATGACAACATACAGCCTTTCTCAATTTTGAACCAGTCCATTGTTCCACGTCCGGTAACTGTTGTTTCTTGACTTGCATACACGTTTCTCAGGAGGCAGGTCAGGTGGTCTGGTATTCCCATCTCTTTCAGAATTTTCCACAGTTTATTGTGATCCACACAGTCAAAGGCTTTGGCATAGTCAATGAAGCAGAAGTAGGTATTTTTCTTGAATTCTCTTGCTTTTTCTATGATCCAACAGATGTTGGCAATTTCATCTCTGGTTCCTCTGCCTTTTCTAAATACAGCTTGAACATCTGGAAGTTCTTGGTTCATTACTAGCTTGAAGGATTTTGAGCATTACCTTGTGAGCATGTAAAATGAGCACAATTATATGATAGTTTGCCTTTCTTTGGGATTGGAATGAAAACCGACCTTTTCCAGTCCTGTGGCCCCTGCTGAGTTTTCCAATTTTGCTGCCATACTGAGTACAGCACTATAATATCATCTTTTAGGATTTGAAATAGCTCAACTGGAATTCCATCACCTCCACTAGCTTTGTTTGTAGTGATGCTTCCTAAGGCCCACTTGACTTCACACTCTAGGATGTCTGGCTCTAGGTGAGTGACCATATCATTGTGGTTATCTGGGTCATTAAGATCTTTTTTGTATAGTTCTGCTGTGTATTCTTGCCACTTCTTAATATCTTCTGCTTCTGTTAGGTCCCTACCATTTCTGTCCTTTATTGTTCCCATCTTTGCATGAAATGTTCCTTTGGTATCTCTAATTATCTTGAAGAGATCTCTAGTCTTTTCCAGTCTATTGTCTTCCTCTGTTTCTTTGCGTTGTTCACTTAAGAAGGCTTTCTTATCTCTCCTTGCTCTTCTCTGGAACTCTGCATTCACTTTCCCTTTCTCCTTTGCCTTTTGCTTCTCTTCTCAGCTATTTGTAGGGCCTCTCAGACAACCATTTTGCCTTCTTGCATTTCTCAGAAGCACTTACCAGCTGGCACTTACCTTCTTTTTGCCAGTCCAACAGAGGAAAATGGTGTCTCATTATTGTTTTAATTTGCATTCCCTTAATTGTGTAAGAGATTGAATGTTTTCTCCTATGTGTATAAGCCATTTGTATTTCCTTTTCTGTGAATTGCCTTTTCATGTCCTTCACACTAATGGAAATTCTCTCTCTTGCTTTCAGTACTTTCTTTTTCTTATCTGATCGCATTATTACTCAGCTGCCTCTTCTAGGTTATATTTGGTACACTTGAGCTGCTCTAAGTTCTCCTTTCCTCTTCCTCCTGCTCCTCTGCTGCTCTCTTCCTCCTCTTTGAATGTGCAAATGCCTCCTAACACTCATGCTTTGTTCTCTGCCTCTGTGAGGTGAATCAGACACCCCTGTGATTTGGGGGCTTCAAAAATCACTGCAGATGGTGACTTCAGCCATGAAATTAAAAGATACTTACTTCTTGGAAGAAAAGCTATGACAAACCTAGACAGTGTATTAAAAAGCAGAGACATAACTTTGCCAACACAGGTCTGTCTAGTCAAAGCTATGGTTTTTTCAGTAGTCACTTATGGATGTGAGAGCTGTACTGTAAAGAAGGCTGAGAGCTGAAAAACTGATGCTTTCGAACTGTGGCGATGGAAAAGACTCTTGAGAGTCCCTTGGACAACAAGGAGATCCAACCACTCAGTCCTAAAGAAAATCAATCCTGAATATTCATCGGAAGGACTGATGCTGAAGTTCCAATACTTTGGCCACTTGATGCAAAGAGACCACTCATTGGAAAAGATCCCAATGCTGGGAAATACTGAAGGCAGGAGAAGAAGGGGGTGACAGAGGATGAGATGGTTGGATAGCATCACTGATTCAATGGTTATGAGTTTGAGCAAGCTCCAGGAGATGGTGAAGGACAGGGAAGCCTGGCATGCGGTAGTCCATAGGGTCGCCAAGAGTTGGAAATGACCAAGTGACTGAACAACAAGAGGGAACCTTCTGGCCAAGGACTTTCAAAGCTGGCTCTCTGCCTGTGAGGGTGCAGGAAAGACAGTGGGGAGAATGTGTAGAAAAATCCATAAGTGAAAGCCAAAGTATCATTCCATCAGTTTGCACAAACAGTTCTGCAAGAACCTGAGCTCAGTACTTGTTAGTGGTTAACTTGGGGGAGGGGATCTTATGTCTTTCTTTGTAAAAAAAAATTTTTTTTTAATTAAGATTATGGGTGAATTTTACTTTCTTTCATCTTAATAGTTTTCATGGAAATATTTAATAGAAAAAATAACAAAAGGGTAACATTCAAAGAGTAACAGTGTATGGAATGAAAATGAAGTTTCTCTTTTATCTGAATCCTCGGGAACAATTACAAGAGAAAGTATCACTTTCTCTTGTAAGTTTTCAGACTTGTTCTGTGTATTGTCTGTCTGTCTGTCTCTCATATTTCTGTCTCTTATGTCTTTCTCTCATCCTTGACTCTTTTTCACATACAAACTTTCAAGCTCCAAACTGTATGTCTGGGGAATTGTTTAATATAATCCCATAAAAACCCACCTCATTAACAATTGGCTTTGTAATATTCTTATGTGTAAGCTCTGTAATGTATTAAACACTTTCCCATTAATTAGAAAAGATTATTTTCCATTTTTAGCTGCAAACAGTGACTGAAAAAATAACCTTGAGCAAACACATCTGAGATTTGAGCGTACATCTAGGATAAATTCCTGAAACTAGACAGAGTTCTTGGGTCAAAGTTCCTCCCCCATTTAAAACTTTTGAGAGTTATCTAATAATTTCCTTTCAAAGGAGTTGTACCAACAAGTGCTCATACCAACAATGTGTGAAGATGTCTGTATTTATACTTCCTTTTAAACTTAGTCTCTTGTCAAACATTTTAATCTTAGCAGTTCTGATGGGTGAACACTGATATCTCACTGTGTTTCTTTACTCAGCGGCCAAGCTGAGCATATCTGTAAAGATGCTTATAAATCCCTTACATCTCTTTTCTTGAGAACAACTTGTATGTGTTCTGCTTAACTTTGTTTGCTATTAGGTTATTGGTCTTCCATATATTAATTTTTAAAAGGTCTTTTTATATTAGGAAAATTAGCCCACACTTTGTTATATATGTTATGAATATTTTTCCTAATACATAGTTTGTTTTTTAATTTTGTTTAGTGTATATGTATGGAAATTAAAACTTTCCCCTATTGTAATTTACCAATCTTTTCTCTTATCACATCTCAGATTTGTGTCTTTCTTAGAAAGGTTTTCCCTTGTCCAAGATTATGAAAAAATTGTCCCATTTTTCTAGTAGTCTAATGACTTTATTTCTTTTTGTTATGTTTTATTTTTTTACTTTAACATTTTTGCCCCATCCAGAATTAATCTGATATAAGGAGTGAGGTAGGAACCTACCCCCTCTTTTGTTAATCTGAATGATTACCCAGATCTCCTAAAAGCATTTATTGATGACTCTGTCTTCTCCCCAATTACTTACAATGCCTCTCTTAAAGACAAATACCATATGATATAACTTATATATGGACTCTAGAATATGGCACAAATGAACCTATCTATGAAACAGAAATAGACTCACAGACATAGAGAACAGGCTTGTGCTTGCCAAGGATGGATTGGGAGTTTGGGACTAGCAGACGCAAACTACTATTTATAGGACTGATATACAACAAGGTCCTACTATATAGAAGGGAACTATATTCAGTATCTATAATATTGGCAACTAAATTCAATATCCTATAATAAACCATGTGGAAAATAGAAATGCAATGAAAAAAAAAATGCTTCTTGGGAATTCCCTGGTAGTCTGGTGGTTAGGACCCTGCACTTTCGCTGCTGAGGACCCCAGTTCAATCCCTAGTCAGGGAACTAAAAATCCCAGAAGCCACATGGTATGGCCAAAATTTTTTTTTAAAAAAGAAAAAAGCTTCTCATATGGGCTTCCCTGGTGACACAGATGGTAAAGAACCTGCCATGCAGGAAGACCCAGATTCAATCCCTGGGTCAGGAAGATCCCCTGGAGAAGGAAATGGCAACCCACTGGAATATTCCACCCTGGAGAATCCCATGGACAGAGAAGCCTGGCAGGTACAATCCATGGAGTTGCAAAGAGTTGGACATGATTGAGCAACTAACACTCTCTCATATCTTAGGCAGAAGCTGATTGATATGGATACCGGCAGAAAATCTTGGCTAACGAAACTCTGAGATTCTGGTCAGTTCTTCATTTTTCTTGCTGATACTGTTATCTTTCAAAAGGTAGAGGAAGTGTCTAGAGGAACCGTTGCCTTGACCCAAATTCTGGTCAACCAGGCGGAACAAGCTGATGAAGGGAAGTGACCAGAACCTCGGTAGAAAGTGATTGTGTCATTCTAGACGCTCTGCCTTCTCCCACATTGGTTAGTCCTCCAGCTTCATCCAGCCCGGTTGGCAACATCCCTTGTGGTCAGCATCCCTGACGGCCTGGCTCTGTCTCTAGCAATAGGAAGTCTGACAAGCAAGTTCCCCAAACACACCCTTCCCTCTCTTCCCTCCAGTTTTTTGCACATGTCCTCCTCTTTGCCTGCAACTCTTTCCGTCCTTGCTTTGCCTATGGCTCTTCATCCTTTATTTCTCAATTTAAAGGTTGCTTCCATTGTGGAACCTTTCCTGATACTTAAGCTGGATGCTCCCTGTGCTTTGTGCTAAGTCACTCAGTTGTGTCCGACTCTTTGTGACCTTATGGACTGTAGCCCACCAGGCTCCTCTGTCCATGGAATTCCCCAGGCAAGGTACTGGAGTGGGTTGCTGTGCCTTCCTTCAGTGGATCTTCCCGACCCAGGGGTCATACTGGTGTCTCCCACATCTCCTGCATTGGCGGTCAGGTTCTTTACCACTAGCACCACCTGGGATGCTCCCTGGTAATGTCTATTAATATTCCCGTCATAGTCTTCATCCAAGACCGGTAGGGTAGAGATGGAAAAGCCACACTTACTCCAGGAGTCTGATGGTCTGGAAAGTGGCCTGGGGTAGAAATCTCAAGTGGAGATTTCTCATGGCCTATCTGCCCCAGGACCAGGAGTGCTGCATAATTTGTGGGGTTCAGTGCAAAATCCAAACTGTGGGGTCCTTTGATCAATAATTGTGAATCTCAGGATGGTGATTGCAGAGCATTAAACCAAGTCTGGACTTCCCTGGTGGCTCAGACGGTAAAGCATCTGCCTACAATGTGGGAGACCTGGGTTCAATCCCTGGGTCGGGAAGATCTCCTGGAGAAGGAAATGGCAACCCACTCCAGTATTCTTGCCTGGAAAATCCCATGGATGGAGGAGCCTGGTAGGCTACAGTTCATGAGGTCGCAAAGAGTCGGACACAACTGAACGACTTCACTCACTTCACTCACTCAAACCAAGTCCGGGCCCTTCTGAGGGTGGAGTCCCCTGAGACTGCGTGGATTGCATGCCCATGAGAGGGTGTGGAATGTTGGCCCCTGAGAGCTATGTGCATGTCCTAATCTACAGCCCCTGTGCAAGTGTGACCTTATTTGGAAGAAGGGTTTTTGCAGCTGTAACTAAACTAAGGATCTTGAGGTGAAGAAGTCACCTGGATTATCTGGATAGACCTCAGATCTAATGACACGTGCACTCCTAAGAAATACACAGGGGAGGTCAGACAGTAAGAGGAGACAGATGGAGAAGAGAAGAGAGACGGACAGGGGAGAAGGCAGTGTGAAGATGGAGGGAGAGATGGGAGTGATGTGGCCATAAAGCAAGGCAGCCAAGGAAAGCTGACATCCCCTAGAAGCTGGAAAAAGCAAGAAAGAATTCCTATCTACAGTTTCCAGAGGGAGTATGGTCTTCCATCACCTTAATTTCAGCCTTCTGGTTTACAGAACGATGAGAGAATAAGTTTCTGTTCTTTTTAAGCTACCTAATTTGTAAAAATTTGTTATGGCAGCCACAAGAAACTAATATACACTTGAAGCTGGCTCTGCTCAGGACATGTGTTGAAACCCTGGAGAAATAAAAATTTGTCTTTGCTTTGGAGTTACTAAGCCAGTAGGATTAAGTTCAGAGTTGCCAGGGCCACCATCCGGGTAGAACCCGTCTGAGGATGAAACCAACCCAGGAAAGCAAGGCCAAGAGATGGAAACAGAGTGATTCTTGAAGATGTTGGAAAACCTGGATCAAATTGTACCTGACAGTGAGTTCTAGCCCTGAATTTTTAAGTTATGTGAAATCTGAATTGAATCTTCAATTCAGTTTAAATTCAGTTTTTGTCACTCGCATCTGAAAGGGTCCTAACTACTACTCAGATATCAATCAAGAAAATTCGAGGATTGGAGAAGAAGTTGTTACTGTTCAGTTGCTCAGTCGCGTCCAACTCTTTGTGACCTGATGGACTGCAGCACTCCAGGCTTTTCTGTCCTTCACAGAAAAATCTCCTGGAGTTTGCTCAAACTCATGTCCATTGAGTCAGTGATGCCATCCAACTATCTCATCCTCTGTTGCCTCCTTTTCCTCCTGCCCTCAGTCTTTCCCAGAATCAGGGTCTTTTCCAAGGAGTCAGCTCTTTGCATCAGGTGGCCAAAGTACTGGAGCTTCAGTTTTAGCACCAGTCCTTCCAATGAGTATTCAGGGTTGATTTCCTTTAGGATTGAGTGGTTGGATCTCCTTGCTGTCCAAGGGCTTCTCAAGAGTCTTCTCCAACACCACAGTTCAAAAGCGTGAATTCTTTGGTGCTCAATAGAAGTGAGAAATGCTCACAATGGTAGATTAGAATAAGGAGGAGAAAAGCATACCAAATGGAGTAGTATGATTACAAAAAAGAGCCTTTCAGTGAAGCTGGGTTTTAGAGGACATATGTGAAAGATGGAAAGAAGGACAAGCTACCAACGATAGAGATGAGGTAAGGTGTGGACTGCTAACAGGAGATTCTAAAGCAATCTTGGAACTGAAGCTATGAACAGCCAGACCACGAGAAGAACTCCATGGTTATGTTAAAGCATGAAGAGTGACAATGGAGAAGAAGGCTCCCTGATGCTGTTGTGTGGACGGAGGAAAGAGAAAAAACCAAACTGCTCTGGGGGTCTCGTGGAAGCCTAAGTTGAAGATTCATGGAGTGAGGGAGTATTTGATGAGCAAAATTCCCCAGGAGACGGGCATGGGCTCCAGAGCCTGTGGAGCAGGATGGATGGAGAGGGATGCTTATTTTTTTTTTGGAATCTTCTGTGTTGCTATCTGGACTGGATTGAGATATTTGGTCATGAGGCACTCTCCCCATTCATAATAAAAAAAAAAATGCCAACACTAAACCATAAAAATGCCTAGGACGTATTTTTGCCCTTCCTTGCCATCCTTGTAGGTTCACTTTTTTACTCAAGCCAGTACTGTGGCACCCAGCTATGCCCAGGTATAAACAGTGAGCATCTCACTTTAGTGACTCTGTATGTATCAGTTTCTGCCACCTCCTGATGGTACAACTGTAAGGACCTGCTCAGCTGTTCTGACTCAGTCACACACCTGGACGTGCAAGGGGCTGACCAGCCACGGGGCAACTCTTGACAAATGAAGGATGGGAGCCACGGATGAATCACTCCCTTCTTGAGTCCCGTGTTCTGAAGAGCATCCCCCACGGCTCCTGCAGCACTGAGCCTTAGCTGCTCACACGCTCACCAGCTTGTTAACCTGTCCTCAGGGGGCTCTCACTCTTCTGCTTCATTTGTCTTCATCCTCCACCTCTTTAGAATTGCTTTCCAAATTAAACTGGCTGTGTACAAGCCACACATGCCCCCTCCCCCACCATCTTTCAGGCTCTGTTCTTCTTCTTCTTCTTTTTTTTTTTTTTAACGAACCATTTGAAAAAATGGTCTGAGTCTGGTGGCTCAGATAGTAAAGAATTTGCCTGCAGTATAAGAGAGCTGGGCTCGATCCCTGGTCAGGAAGATCCCCTGGAGAGGGGAATGGCAACCCACTCCAGTGTTTGTGTCTGGAGAATTCCACGGGCAGAGGAGCCTGGCAGGCTATAGTCCATGGGGTCACAAAGGTTAATTTATTTTTGGCTGCACTGGCTCTTGGTTGCTGTGTGCGGGTCTGGTTGTGCTGAGCGGGGCTCCTCCCCAGTCGCAGTGCGCCGGCGTCTCCTGCTGCAGAGCTCAGGCTCTAGCCGCGTGGGCTCAGTAGTCGTGATGCACAGGCTTGGTTGTCCCGCAGCATGAGGAATCTTTCCAGACCAGGGATTGAACCCTGCTTTGGCACGCAGGTTCTTAACCACTAGACCACCAAGGAAGTCCTCTGCTCTGCTCTTTTGAGGAACTGGGGCTGAGACAATAGTGTTGGAGGAGGTCATGGAGAGGATGTGATGGGCAGTTGACCCTCGAGCTGGACCCGGGCAATTGGAGACTCCTCACCTCCACCTGATCCTTGGAATGTGTGTTCAGCCCACTGTTCCCACAGTGAGAGCCGTTCCAAGGACACAGCCTTGAGTGAGCAGTGTGTTGTCAGTACCGTCTGGGCTGGTCATGTGACTGAGCCCCATTAAGGCCTCTCCATAAGCGTTCCAGATTTTAGCAGGTGGGTGCAGAGATCTACTTGTATTGCTGTCACTGAGGACAAGCCTCGCATCTAAGTCCCTGGGCTTATTGCACCTGCCTTCCACCACTCTGGGCTGGCTACCTCTTTCTGCTGTCTGTCCTTGCCCTCTGTGTATGTGTATCAACTTACCAACCAATAAATAAAAATAAGGAATTCTACCAAAGTTTTGGTTCTTTCATGACTATTCCAATGCCCTTGAGTCACTGATTCTACTATTCAACGAGGTGGTTCCAGAAGACAGGGAAAAAGAAAGGCCCAGGAAAAATTCCAAACAGGGCAGAGAGAGAGCAGAATAGGTTAGGGCCTAGTAAGAGACACGCAGGGGACTTCCCTGGTGGTCCAGTGGTTAAGAATCCACCTGGCAAAGTAGGGGACGTGGGTTCTATCTCTTGTTGAGGAACGAAGGTCCCACATGCCATGGAGAAACTAAGCCTTTTCACCACAACTACTGAAGCCCACGTGCTCTTGAGCCGGTGTACCACAACTAGAGTGTGTGTGCCACATTGAAAGATCCCTCATGAAGCAATGAAGATCCTATGTGCTGCAGCTAAGACCCAGTACAGCCAAAATAAATTAAAAAAAAAAAAAGAAAGAGAGAGAGAGAGGCCCAGCCATGAGTGTGGCAAATTTAGGACACATTACCAGGAGAATAACATTAAAAACAAAGGAGGAAAAAGTTCCCCATCACTTGTGGAGCAGACGATGCTCAGAACACTGTGTCTCTTGTGGACACTCCACTTTGATGAAGGCAATGGAACCGCAGCATGTTTAGACAGAAGGTCAAGTAGGTCTTCAGAGACTTGTTACTATGATGCAGAAAGAAGTAGGAAGGTTTTACTTGCAAAACTGCTAGGAGTGAGGGATGGATGTGAGAGCTGTTTCCCAACGTGTGAAGGGTTGTCATATGGCAGCAGGAATAGATTTATTCTCAGAGTGAGGAATAATGTATAGAAGTTGGAGGTAGCCTGATTTAGATCAACGTAAGGAGAAACTCTCAAACCTGGAGCCTGCCTTCTGTCTTCCAGAGGATCCAGATGCCCGGGGTTCCCATGCATGACCTGGTTTCCCAACTAAGAAGAAGCAAAGCCAATGACGTCAAAGGATCTTAACTTGTCTCATTCCCTCCTTCCTTTCATTCATCCCATCAAACTGCTGAGCACCTCTAATACACAGGAAGGTCTTTATGGAGAATCGAAAACCTCCTGGTAACTCACATCTTTTGTTCCTAGGCTCTTCTCTTGGAAAGAAATCAAAGTCTCCAGTGTTGCTTTCTTTTGTCAGAGACTTTGAAGTGTGGCTCATGAATAGGAGCATGTCTGTGAGAACTGTCTCTCTATCATGGCAGCAAGAGTCAAGTGCATTTGGGGATCATTCAGTATACGTTCATTGTAAACAACAGAAATGGACTCTGGCTAACCTTAGCAAAAAAGAAACAGTGGATTTTTAAATAGCTGCAGGTAAAACTAAAGGTCAGTCTTTGAGGGTAGGGCTCAGGGATCTAAGGATCTAAGTAGCCAGAATACATATACCTATATCATGCATTTATCTATCCATCCATCCATCCATCCATCCATCTACCATTCTATCTGAAACCTGTGCTCATAGCCACCATGTTGTAGAATCGTCTCCTCAGGAAGCCAACTCTACACTTTGCCTTAGTTGGAGCCTGGCTCTCTCTGGAGGTAATTTCTTCTTCCTCTGTCCATTACCACTGTAAGCAATTTCAGTGTCCTTATAGATCACTTTCCCAATTCGCTGGAGGACTGTTCTACAGATCTTCTCAACCAACCAACCTCTCCTTTACTCCCTCTTGGCCACACCATGACTTGGGCATCAGCCAAAACTGCTCTATTTGAAAAACATTAAAAGGGACACTTCTATCCACTGATCATAGCTTCCCATCTTCCCACCTCTTCCACACCTTCCTTCCCACTTAACCTATTTTTTATTCTCATCCAGGCCCCTGGGTCCCTCAGCCACTTTTGGTTTCACCCTTTTCACCAGCTGCAAGCCTAAGCTCAGTCAAATGAACTCCTCTCAGGTAAATACTCCCAATGCTTCCACACCTCTGCCTTTCTGGCCATCTATTTTCTCAGTTCCTATTCCCAGGCTTTTCAATTTGACTGGAGAGAAGTCACAGGATCAATCTCTCTTGCCTTATGAAAAATTCTTAGTTTCCATCTTCTGTGCTTAATTTTGTGTGTCCACTTGGCTGGGAAACAGGGTCAAACATTATTTGGGATGTGTCTGTGAAGATGCGTTTGGATGAGATTCACATTTGAATCAGTAGAGTGACTAAAGCAGATTGTTCTCCCCAACGTGTGTAAATAAAGTCACTCAGTCGTGTCCAACTCTTTGTGACCCCATGGACTATAGCCTACCAGGCTCCTCTGTCCATGGGATTTTCCAGGCAAGAGTACTGGAGTGGGGTGCCATTGCCTTCTCCAATGTGTGTGGGTCTTGTCTAATCAGTTGAAAGCCTGAATAGAACAAAAAGGCTGACTCTCAACCAAGTAAGAGGGAATTCTTCCTGCCTGATGGTCTTTGAGCTGGGATGTTGGATTTTCCCTCTTCACACTTGAACTGAAACATTGACTCTTCCTGGGTGTATAGTCTGTTTGCTTTTGGACTAGAACTTACACCATCAACTCTCCTGGTTCTCAGGCCTTCCAGCTCAGACTTGGAGCTACATCATCATTTCTGTTGAGTTTCCAGCTTACCTACCCACCCTACAAATGTGGGGACTTTCCAGCCTCCATAATCACATGAGCCAACTCCTCATAATAAATCACTCTTTCTATATACACGTACTGTTAGTTCTGTTTCTCTGGAGAACCCTGACAAACACACCATCTTTAGCTTGATCCTTCTGCTAGTAAACATTCCTTTTATGAATCCTTAGTTGTTCTCTTTTCCATGACACAAGGCTTTACCACTTTGCTCAAACCCCTACCTGATTGTGTCTCCTTATTCCCAAGTTATGACTCAACTTCTAGAAAATATATAATTCAGCTCAGTTCAGTTCAGTCACTCAGTCATGTCCAACTCTTTGTGACCACATGGACTGCAGCACTCCAGGCTTCTCTGTCCATCACCAACTTCCAAAGCTTGCTCAAACTCATGTTTATCAAGTCAGTAAGACCCACCATCTCATCGTCTGTCATCCCCTTTTCCTCCTGCTTTCAATCTTTCCCAGCATCAGGGTCTTGTCTGCGTCGGTTCTTCAAAACTACATAAGGCCCCAAAGCTAAAACAACCTCAACGTCTCCCTCCTCCCTTTTGTAAACATCTAAATTTCCCTGGTCCTTACCACCATCACTCTATTCCTCTAGGACAAGGATCCTTTCTAGTTTTCAAGGGTAACTGTTCCATCTCTTCATCCACTGTATTTCCTCCCTTTTCCCCAGCACCCTTGCTCCAGCAATGAATTCTCTACTTTTTGAACTTTTATCTTTGCCTTCTTTCTCCCCATATGATGATGTCTTATCATCTAAAAATAAAAATCCAACAAATCCCTTTTCTTAACACTACCTTTGCCTCAAATTCATGATCATATCACTCTCCATTCAAACTTCTAGAAAAGTATATGTGGTATACATTTTTTTAAACCACTGCACTGAATACTTCTGGGGCTTCCCAGGTGGTGCTAGGGGAAAAGAACCCACCTGTCAATGCAGGAGACATAAGAGATGTGAGTTCAATCCCTGGGTTGGGAAGATCCCCTCTGGGAGGACATGGCTACCCACTCCAGTATTCTTGCCTGGAAAATCCCACGGACAGAGGAGTCTGGCAGGCTACAGTCCATGGGGTTGCAAAGAGTAGGACATGACTGAATAGACTTAGCATGCACACATGCATTGAACACTTTATTTTTAAAATTATTTATTCAAGAATTTATTTGACTGCTCTGGGTCTTAGTTGCGGCATGCTGGATCTTTGATCTTCATTGCAGGGTGTGAGATCTCCAGCTGTGGCATGTGGGATCTAGTTCCCTGATCAGGGATTGAACACAGGCCACCTGCATTGGGACCATGGAGTCTTAGCCCCTTGACCACCAAAGAAGTCCCATGTGGCATACATTTTAAAGATGTTTTTATTTGGAGATAGTTATAGACGGACAGGTGTTGTAAGAAATAATACAGAGAGATACATATGGTTTTGTCCATTTTCCTTCAGTATTTCTACTGTATACACCCTGTATTATTGTAGCACAATATCACTTATAATCAACTGATCTACTCAGATCTCACCAGTTTTACATAAAGCGTCATGTGATTTATCACATGTTTAGGCTTTTGTGAACACCACCGTAGTCAAGATAAAAGACAATTTCATCACTACAAGGACTTCTCATGTTATTTTTTATGGCCACAACCTCTCTTCCTCCTTCTCCATTACCCTGGAAACCACTAATACATTCCATCCAACTTGTATATATCAATATTTTTTAAAAATAGTTTAGTTCAGTTCAGTTCAGTTTAGTCGCTCAGTCGTGTCTGACTCTTTGCGACCCCATGAATCGAAGCACACTAGGCCTCCCTGTCCATCACCAACTCCCGGAGTTCACTCAAACTCATGTCCATCGAGTCGGTGATGCCATCCAGCCATCTCATCCTCTGTCATCCCCTTTTCCTCCTGCCCCCAATCCCTCCCAGCATCAGAGTCTTTTCCAATGAGTCAACTCTTCACATGAGGTGGCCAAAGTAGTGGAGTTTCAGCTTCAGAATCAGTCCTTACAATGAACACCCAGGACTGGTCTCCTTTAGGATGGACTGGTTGGATCTCCTTGCAGTCCAAGGGACTCTCAAGAGTCTTCTCCAACACCACAGTTCAAAAGCATCAATTCTTCGGTGCTAAGCTTTCTTCACAGTTCAACTCTCACATCCATACATGACCACTGGAAAAACCATAGCCTTGACTAGATGGACCTTTGTTGGCAAAATAATATCTCTGCTTTTGAATATGCTATCTAGGTTGGTCATAAGTTTCCTTCCAAGGAGTAAGAGTCTTTTAATTTCATGGCTGCAATCACCATCTGCAGTGATTTTGGAGCCCAGAAAAATAAGGTCAGCCACTATTTCCACTGTTTCCCTATCTCTCTTTCTCTGTAGATTGTCTTTTTATTCTATTAGTTGTGCCCTTTGAGGTACAAAAGTTTTCAAATTTTATATAGTCCCAAGCATATCTTATTTTGTAAGAAACTGCATAAGAAACTGTTGTTCAGTTGCCTAGGCATGTCCAACTCTTTGCAATCCCATGGACTGCAGCAATCCAGGCCTCCTTGTCCCTCACCATCTCCAGGAGTTTGCCCAAGTTCATGTTCCTTGCATCTGTGATGCCATCCAGCCATCTCATCCTCTGACACCCTCTTCTCCTCCTGCCCTCAATCTTTCCCAGCATCAGGAACTTTTCCAATGAATTGTCTGTTCGCATCAGATGACCAAAATACTGGAGCTTCAGCTTCAGCTTCACCATCAGTCCTTCCAGTGAATATTCAGGGTTGATTTTCCTTAAGATTGACTGGTTTGATTGCCTTGCTGTCCAAGGGACTTTCAGGATTCTTCTCCAGAACCACAGTTCAAAGGCATCAATTCTTTGGCATTCTGCCTTCTTTACAGCCTAGCTTTCATAACCGTACATGACCACTGGGAAGACCATAGCCTTGACTATATGGACCTTTGTCATCAGAGTAATGTCTCTGCTTTTCAACACACAGTCTAGGTTTGTCATTGCTTTCCTGCCAAGAAGCAACCGTCTTCTGATTTCATGGCTGCTGTCACTGTCTGCAGTGATTTTGGAGCCTAAGAAGAGGAAATCTGTCACTACTTCCACCTTTTCCCCTTCTATTTGCTATGAATAATGGGGCCAGATGCCATGATCTTAGTTTTTTTAATATTTAGCCTTAAGCTGGCTCTTTCACTTTCCTCCTTCACCCTCATCAAGAAGCTCTTTAGTCCTCTTTGCTTTCTGCCATTAGAGCGGTATCATGGCTGAACCATTTTACATTCCCACCAACAATATCTGAGTGATCTTGTTTCTCTGAATTCTTACCAGCATTTGCTAGTAGCACTGTTTTTCAATTTTAGTCATTCTGATGAGTATGTGGTAATATATTTTTGTGGTTTAATTTGCATTTTCCTAATGGTTAATGGTGCTGAACATATTTTTGTGTGCTTATTTGTGATGTGAAATGGCTCTTCATGTCTTTTGCCCACTTTCTAATTTTTTATTGTTGAGTTTTGAGAGTTTTTAATATATTCTGGATACTTGTCCTTTATGGGTAACAAATGCTTCCTCCAGTCTGTGGCTTATCTTTTCATCCTCTTAACAAGGGCTTTCACAAAGAAAACATTTTTTAATCTTTATGATTAAATCTCCAATTTATCATTTTTTTTGTTTGCTTTTGGTGTCATATTTAAGAACTCTACGATATTTTCCCCTTTTTTTCTTCTTTTAGAGAATCATTGCGCTCTTTCTTCCATAAAAATGTTCCATCTGTGTGGTTTGGTGGAAGGGAAGCTAACCAGGGTACGGCCAATGAGAACACTCCATCTCCTGGGCCACAGTGATTGGTTCAAGGGTGGTCAGGTCTCCCAAACTGGATCATTAAAAGCCCTTCCAGAGTCTTTCCCAAGGGCCAGTTGGGAAGGATGCTCTCTACTTCTCCATGTGGACAAAGATTTTTCTGAAAAGAAGATAAGCAAGACTGAGAAACAGAGAGAAAAGGACACAGTGTTTAAGTCATGTAGGTTGTTTTTTTTGAGATTTCTATTTATTTATTTATGGATGCTCTGGTTCTTCATTGCTGTGCATGGGCTTTCTTTAGTGGTGGTGAGCAGGGGCTACTCTTCATTGTGGTGCCTGGTCTTCTCATTGTGGTGGCTTGTCTTGCTGCGTGGAGCAAGGGCTCTGGGCTCAAGGGCTCAGTAATTGTGGCGCATGGGCTGAGTTGTCCCATGGCCTGTGGAATCTTCCTGGGCCAGGGGTCAAATCTGTGTCCCCTGCATTGATAGGTGGATCCTTAACCAATGGACCACCAGGGAAGTCCTCAGTCATGCAGTTTAAATGCCTGAATCCAGGTATATCTTAAGCATACCTTTTGATATTTCTGTGATTGGAGAGACATCAAATCAATAATAAGAGCCACCCCACCAAGTCTCCACTCTCTCACCAAGCTGGCTTAAATTAGGTTTACAAGGCACACAATCACAAAATTCTAGGGAATATGGCACTGTATGTTTATCATTCCTCTTTTCTCTTCTTTATTTTACCTTTTAATTGATAGTATTTTTTTATCAGAATCCTGAAACTGCTCTTGCTAAGGTGACTAGTGACAAAAATGTTTCAGTCTCTGTTTCTAACCTCTTTGCCATATTTATCACTAAGTAAATGTCATATTTACTTGCTTCCTGATATTCCTATAGCATCTTTCTCTCTTTTTCTTTTTTATATTCTTTAGAATTGGCCAAATGTTAGGTTCCACACATCAGAGACCATGAGAGGCATCAGGACACGTTATATCTTTACATGAAGCTAAAACCTCCACGGGCTTCCCAGGTGGTGCTTCTGGTAAAGAACCCGCCTGCCAACACAGGAGACATAAGAGACTTGGGTTCCATCCCCGGGTGGGGAAGATCCTGTGGAGGAGGAAATGGCAACCCACTCCAGTAATCTTGCCTGGAGAATCGCATAGACAGAGGAGCCTGGCGGGCTACAGTTCATGGGATTGCAGAGTCGGGGATGAATGAAGCAAGCACATCTTTTAACATCCTCTGCATTTCATGTTGTTTAGACGCTAAGTCGTGTCCGACTCTTTGTGACCCCATGGACTGTAGCCCACCAGGCTCCTCTCTGTCCATGGAATTCTCCAGGCAAGAATACTGGAGTGGGTTGCCATTTCCTTCTCCAGGGGATCTTCCCAGCCTAGGTATCGAACTCGTGTCTCCTGCACTAGCAGGCAGATTCTTTACCACTGTACCACCAGGGAACCCCTACGTTTTGTACCCTCTCCCTAACTATGCATTTGTGTATTTGTAATTTTGAACCCCAGATCTGGACTTTATTTGTAATTTTCTGGACCCAGTATTATATTAAGGATGCTTAAGTTTGATTTTGGGGTAACCACACCTCACAACTGGCTCATATTAGGCATACAATCAGCCAGCACTTCTTCACAGAAATTTTTTTTTATATCCAGGCAACTTGAGCAGTCTGACTATGGGCAAAACCATCTTTTTGTTGTCTGGGAACTATCATGCCCAACACCTCAACTGATATACAATGATAATATATTACGGATTCAACTGTCTTAAACAGAAAGGAAAAGTATCTTGCATAACCAGAACTTTCAAGGTAGCATCTCCACAGAATTAATAAAGTCATTGGTTCAGCATCATCATTGAGAATCCTTCCCATTTTCTCATTTACCATCCTCAGGCTAGCACCTCTCACAGTCCCAAGATGACTAGAGTTCCAGGCATCACTGTGATAGACTATAAAAATGCCCTCTCATTTGTAGCTATGCCTATCAAGATACATACATACATATGTATGTATATATATAGTCCATGTCTCCATCTAGTTAGGGCTTAGTCATGTGACTTGCTTTGGTCAATGGGACAGTAGTGATGAGACACAAAAGAAGACCCTTGAAAAGTGCTTGCACGTTGAGTTGCTGTTTTCTCTTGCTGCGCTTTGGGACCTGAGACACTATTTAATGATTAGCTTGCTGGCAGAAAAGAAATAAGCCACCCCCGATCCCTCCAGCTGACTCCCTGAAGACCAACCAGCTTGTCAATTGTCAGACACATGAGTGAGGCCATTCTAGACCATCCAGCACCAGCTGAGGAAGCCCAGACCACAGGAACCACCTGGCCAACCCACAAAATCATGAGAAATAATAAATGATTCTATATTAAGTCACCGGATTTGGGGGGTGGTTAGTTATGTAGCACAAACTAATCGATTAATCACATGCAGACATAACAACAGGCAGTAACAGGTGAGTGCCCATCTTGACACTGTATCTGTTTTTAGTCAGGAATGTTTCCTTTTGTATCTTTGGCTAGAACCTCATCTGTCTATTCCTAAACCCACCCCTTGCAAAGGAAATAAAATTACTATGATTGTCTTGGAAACACACAGCGGCCATGCAGAGAGGAGCAGACCATCCCCCAAATGGGGCTCTGCCAAAAAATAGAAACCTTCTGTCTTTTTGGCAGGGTGCCCCGTGGAGGATGGACCATGAGGGGCACTGGGTTTTCCGTGGGCATCCAATAAGCATCTACCACAGGTGGGCTCCCGAAATTGCATTTTCTGAATCTTCTCATTCTCCCCACCTTCAACAATGGCTGATCAGACTAGGCGGACGCTGAGGCAGAAAGATGAATCCATGAGCGTCTGTCTGTATTTGGAAGTGTATTAGTGTCTATGGGGGTGGGAAATGTATCAGATATGTTAGTGGGTTATGAGGAGGTTGTATTTCACAACAGTGGGGCGGGGTGTAGAGAGACACAGAGGGAATTGAGTTAATGTTTTTCCATTTTCTAGATCCAATCTTTCCTGGGTCTTGGCTAGCTTTCTGTTCTTGGCTTCATGAAACACTTCCATAATTCTTATAACTAATTTCCCCTTCATTTGCTTGAGCTAGCCCTAATGAGCTTCTGTCACTCACGATAAAAGTGTTTTTAACTCACTCTTCTTATGAAAAGATGCCCAACCTTCCTCATAATAAGATAAATGCAAAAGGAAATTACATTCAGATACCATTTATCACTTATCAGATTGGCAAAAAGAGAATATCCTAACGACTTTATTGGTAAGGCTGTGGGCAAACAGGCACTGTCTTCATGAGTAGTGTGAGTACGAAACAGTGTAGCCCCCACAGAGGGTGAGCTGGCAGCAACTGTCAACCTTGAAAATGCATTTACCCTTTGACCTAGTGATCCACTGAGGTGGGGAAAACGTGGTGCATGTACAGGGTCATTTTTTACAGTTTCATTTGCAGAAGTAAAGGTCTGGAAATAACCCAAATATAACCCACGAAGGACTGGTTAAACTATCCCAGTACAAGCTCACATGGAATACAATGCGGCTGTAAAAATTAATGAAATTCTCTATGCTGTAATATGGAAAAGCTTTCAGATAGTCTGTTAAAAAAGTGCAGAATATTATACATATTATACCTTTGGTGTCAGAAAGAGGGGAAAGAAGAATATATAAGAATGCTAAGTTGCTTCAGTTGTGTCCGACTCTGTGCGACCCCATAGACGGCAGCCCACCAGGCTCCCCCGTCCCTGGGATTCTCCAAGCAAGAACACTGGAGTGGGTTGCCATTTCCTTCTCCAATGCATGAAAGTGAAAAGTCAAAGTGAAGTCGCTCGGTCGTGTCTGACTCTTAGCGACTGCAGCTTACCAGGCTCCTCTGTTCATGAGATTTTCCAGGCAAAAGTACTGGAGTGGGGTGCCATTGCCTTCTCCAGTATATAAGAATATGTATTCTCATTTAAAAATATTTAGATGGGTAAATTTAATAAAGAAATATGGAAAGATGAACAGAAAGTAAGAAAGGAATAAACCTGGTTACTTCTAAGGGTGGGAAAAAATGACTGAGGTGGATATATCATTTTGACTTCTGCAAATGTGAACACATTACTAAAAATGAACATAAGCAAAAAATCATTTTCCAATTAAAATATTCTATTGCTCTATTCTAGTCTGCTGTCTGAAGAACTCAGGATGGTAGGAAGAAAACATGCGAGGTTGATATCTTACTACTTGTTCATAAAAACACTTAAATCTGGAATGTACTGATGAAAATCCCAAAACAGAGAAGATGTGCAAGAAATATCCCTTTCACCGAATAGCTTCTCGGGTGCTTCCTACATTTGGCACTATGATTGCTTGCTGAAATCTTACCTCTCCAGGCTGCACTGCATCCAGAAGCCTGATTTTTTATGGATATGGGTATTTCTGCTCAGCCAGCCAAAGATTAAGCTGACCAGCCAAGCATATAAAAGAATTGCCAGACAAAGAAAGATGTTATATTAAAGATTTCTTTCCTACCTGAAAGGATCAGGTGGCCTCATAGAGAAATGACAAAATCTATTTTCTCTTCCTAGTATGTTCTTGCTGTTGGCACTCTCCCGTTATAGGAGAGGCTAAGTAAAGATTGCTTGCGGGGTGTTGGGTGTTGAGCTGGCACCCTCTTACAAGTGTGGGTAGCAGGTTGTGTGAGCCCAGGGAGCTGAGTCTCAGTGAGTGCCTGATAGCCTGGCCTCTGGGGTCAGACTGAGGCTTTGGCGCACAGCTCTCCCACGTGGTGACTGAGTGATCCTGGGCATGCATTCGAATTCTTTGTGCTTCTGTTTCAGTGAAAGGGGGATAAAAAATTCTCTCTGTGTGATTATCAGGAGGATTAAGGGAGTTAATCTATAAAAAATAGTTTAGAACAACGCTTAGCACATACGAAGTTCCCGATAAATGCTAACACTAAAACAAAGAGTAGTGATAATTGTATTATAATATGACTTCAGGCTAAATAGCAGAGTTGGCAGGTATGCAAAACATTGCCATCCCCCCCTACCCTTCACTCCCGACCGGTTTGGTGCAATCTTATTGAAGAAAGATTGAGGAGAGGTCTCTGGACACCAATTCTCAGTCATCTAAGATCATAAAAGCAGTTTCAGAGCCTATAATGTGGCAGGCACTGTGCTCAGCTCTGAGGAAGATAAACTGATAAGACGGGGCTTGCTTCCACCCCCTGAGAGGTCCTAAGCTCCCTGGGGAGACGGACAAGTTAAACAGATAGCCCAATCCAGGGTAAGTGCAATTGATCAGGTCGATTCAAGATGCGAGGGGACACAGGAGCAACTAATTTAAATTCAAGGAACTAGGAAAGACTTCTTAGAGACTGGGATGGGTAGCAAATGATGCTGTCATCTCATACACCACCACTACACCAAATGATGAAACAACTCTCCCTCTCCTAGGAACAATGATAATAACTAAGTAATGATGTAATGATAATTATGAAATGCAGCTGTACTCTGCAAAATTAATTAAAAATTCTAGAATCTGAGGTACAAAAAGCACAAAGGTAAACTTCAATTGTGGTGAGGCTGCCAGAGAACATATGTGTCAATACTTCCATGCCATGGATTAATGAACTTCTCTATACTTTGCTTGCAGATTAAAGAAATACATAATTATTATGATTATGAAATAATAATGATGATAACAATTAAACATATTTATGACTTTAAAATTATTTATTCATTTATTTGTTTTGGCTGCACTGGGTCTCAGCTGCTGAGCACAGGCTTTCTCTAGAGGTGGTGAGCAGGGGCTACTCCTAATTCTGGTGCCCGGGCTTCTCACTGCGGTGGCTTCTCTCGTGGAGCACAGGCTCTATCTAGGGCGTACAGGCTTCAGTAGCCGTGGTGCATAGGCTTAGCTGCCCGGTGGTATGTGCAATCTTCCCAGAGCAGGGGTGGAACCAGTGTCCCTGGCACTGGCAGGCAGATTCGTAACCACTGGACCACCAGGGAAATCCCCATATCTATAGCCCCTTCCAAGCTCTTGACATCATTATCTCATTTAATCCTAACAATTCTTCGTAGGTCTACCCTGAACCTCCTTGATTCAGCCTCACTTACTCACCCTGATCCCGGAAAAGACATCCTACCTTGGTTTAAAAGGTTGATGTTTTCTTCATCATGGGTTTTTTGCATTAGTTTCCATTTTTAACTGTATTACATTGAACTATTACTGATTTGCTTACTGGTTTATCGGTGCCCCTTAAATCTGGGACTCAAGTTGAGCGTGTCACGCTCCTCACCCTGGTCCTGGTCCTGCTGAGAAATGCTGAGTGAGGAAGGCTTAGGGCATAAGTGTCTATTCTGTCCACTTTGAGTTCTCTGTGCAGACGGTGTTCCCAGTTCCTTCTTTTCAGATGGCATCATGGGAGGAAAGAGAAAGCACTTCCTATTCAGACTTAGTCTCTTGCATCTTGATTCCCCAAATGGGGACTCTGCCGTGCTGTTTCATGTTGCTTTCACATGACACCAAATCCCACTGAATCTCAAAATGAGAGTCATTCCCGATTTAACTAGGTATCAGTTATTCTGGGAACACCAAAGAGAAAGCTTCCATTAGGTCCTAGTGGGTTTTTAGCACTTGGCACTAGTGGTAAAGAACCCACCTCCCAGAGCAAGAAACAAGAGATTTGGGTTCAATCCCTGGGTTGGGAAGATACCCTGGAGAAAGGCACGAAAACCCATTCCAGCATTCTTGCCTGGGAAATCCCATGGACAGAGGACCCTGCTGGGCTACAGTCCACAGGATTGCAAAGAGTTGAACACAATTAGGGTGACTTAGTATGCATGCACAGGCTTCTTTTAGCAAAGAATGAGCTGGCCTCTGACTTTCTTCCTTCAAACCTTGAATGAGGAGGGTGGCAGGGCTGGAACCCTCCAAGAGCAAGTCTGTCCTGGGAGCTGAGCTGCCATTATTGTGCTATCACTTCTGGGAGAACTGGAGGACTGTAATGGGAACAGAGCCTGTGGTCTGGATGTTTGTGCCCTCATGGCTTCATTTTCTCAGTTTCCTCTTCTAGAATTTAGCAAGCCAAACAAGAACTTTCTCTAACCTAATACTGAGTTTAATTATGGTGTGTTCATTATTATAGAGCATTTATCCCCAGGTACTTCCTGTTCAAGCTCCTGTTTGTTGCTATGTTCTGAGAACCCACCTAGACACTGGAGGCCCTGAAAGAAGTGAAGGGGAAACTGGAGACAGCCTCCTCAACCGAGAGAGTGGGGTATGTACAGACCATATGACGTCATAGCTGCAACCAGAACCAGCTGTTTGGAGTCAGGCCAAAGGACTTAAAATAACTGGTTGTAGAAACTCCACTTTGGTTATTTATCCAAGACAAATATAAGAGTGTTCACGGTGGAGTTTTCTGAAGTAGTCCCCGGCTGGAAATAATCCAAATGGCCAATGACATTGACTAGATAAGCACATTGTGGTATATCCATGCAGGACAATGGAGGCTTCCCAGGTGGCTCAGTGATAAAGAATCCTCCTGCCAATGTAGAAGATGTAAGAGATGCGGATTCTATCCCTGGGTTGGAAAGATCCCCTGAAGGAGGAAATGGCAACCCATTCCAGTATTCTTACCTGGGAAATCCCATGGATAGAGAAGCCTGGAGGGCTACAGTCCATGGGGCTGCAAAAAGTCAGACACGACTTAGCAGCTGAGCACAATGCAGAACAAAAAAAAGAGAAAGAACACTGACATATGTATATATATACATATATATAAAGCACAGATGAGTCTCACAGATATTATATACTGTGGAAAAAATTGGAAATGGTATGGTTCCCATTTATATGCAGTTGAAGAATAGAGACTAATTTTTGATCTCAGTCTTAAAAAGGAAGGAAATTCTGACACGTGGCACAGTATGGATGAACCTTGAGAACACTATGCTAAGTGAAATCAGTCAATACTACAAACTGAAAGCTTGTGTCCCCCCTGGAGCAAATTCGTCTTTTGAAGCCCTAATTCCCAATGAGATGGTAGGTGGAGATGGCACCTTTGAAAGCTAATCAGGTTTAGGTGAAGTTGTGAGAGTGTGGGCCCCATGATGGGACTAATACCCTTATGAAAAGAAGAGACACAAGATTCTCCCTTCCCTCCCTCTCTCCCTCCCTTCTTCCCCTCTTCTCTCTGCATGCACCATGAAAAGGGCATGTGAGGACATAACCAGCAAGACAGCTCCCACAACAACCTGATTATGCTGACATCCTTATCTTAAATTTCTAGTCTCCAGAATCATGAGAAATAAACGTTCGTTTTTAAGCTACTCAGTTTAGGATAAGTTGTTAGCAGCCTGAACTAAGACCACCAGTCACATAAAGATATATACTATATAATTCAACTTACATGAATTACCCAGAATAGTCAAATTCATACAGACAGAAAGTAGGAAGGTCTTTGCCAGTGGCTCGGAGGTCGGAGGATGGAGTGTGGTTTAATGGGAATAGAGTTTCAGTTTTCAAGATGAAAAGAATTCTGGAGACGGGTTGTGAGTGTAGTTAACACTACTGAACCATACTCTTAGAGTCAGTTTATCAAAACCACAATGAGCTATCACCTTACACCTGCTAGAATGATTGTCATCAAAAAGATGAGAGATAGCAAGCATTGGTGAGGCTGTGGAGAAAAGGAAACACTTGTGCATTGTTGGTGGGAATGCAAATTGGTGCAGCTACTATGCACAACAGTATGGAGGTTCCTCAAAGAATTAAAATTAAAACCACTCTGTGATCCAGCAATCCCACTACTGGACATATATCTAAAGGAAATGACATCATTACCTCAAAGATATGTCTATACCCCCACGTTAATTGCAGCATTATTTATGAGAGGCAAGACATGAAAACAACCAAAGTGTCTTCAGTGGGTGAATGGATAAAGAAAATGTGGTATACACACACACACACACACACACATATGTATACATACACACATACGTATATGTATATATACATATACATCCATACACATGCATATATATATATCATATATACATGCATGCAAAGGAATATTATTCAGCCACAAACAGAAGGAAGTTCTGCCATTTGTGACAACTTGATGAGTCTCAAAGGTATCAGGGTAAATGTAATGTCAGGCAGAGAAAGACGAATACTGTATGATCTCACTTTGTGTAGAATCTTAAGAAGAACTAGACTCATAGAAACACAGACCAAATTGGTGGTTGCCAGAGGCAGGGGTGAGGGTGGGCAGAACGGGTGAAGGTGGTCAAAAGGCACAAACTTTCAGTTCAATTCTAAATAAGTTCTGGGGATGTAATGTACACCAAGGAGACTGTAGTTAACAACACTGTATTGTGTTTTTGAAAGTTGCTAAGAGAGTAGATCTTAAAAGTTCTTATCACGATGAAAAAACAAACTATGTGAAGCAAATGATGTTAACTAAGCTCACTGTGGAGATCATTTTACTGTGTATCCATATATCAAATAATTATGTTGTACACCCTAAAATAATACAATTTGTATGTCAGTTGTATCTCAATAAAGCTGGGGAAAAAGAAACAGTTAAGATGGTGAATTTTATGTTATATATATATTATACCAATTCATAAAAATAAATAAACCTAATCTATGATGAGAGAAGTCAGATAGTGGCTCTTCCTGAAGGGATATTTCCTGAGAAAGGGAAGAGGAAAGTTTTCTGTGAAGCTAGAACTTTTCTGTATTTTGATGGTGGAACTTAGATCTTGATGTATGCAAAAGCATATACTGCTATAGGCTTAAAATTAATGTACCTTATAGTATATATGTTTTACTGCAACAAAAAGTTTCATTCTTTTTTTTTTTTTTAAAGGAGCTGGTTATCTTTTCTGGTAGAATCTTCCTATACAGAAGTGTCCTCTTCTTACCAGATATCAATATATTTTGCTATTTTTTTATATATACCTTATTTTTAAAAAATTTCTCATTTCCTGTATTACTGGCTTTTTGTTTAGCTGACTTTTTGCATGGAGCTATTTTAATTTTATTCTTATTTTATTTTGTGTATATTCTGTAACTATTTTCTTTGTGGTGACTATAGGGAATGTCCTAAGAGCAGCTATCGTGGTTACAGCATGGGGCTCTGGGGACTTCTCTGGGGGTCCAGTGGCTAAGACTCTGGCCCTAATACGGGTTTGATTCCTGGTTAGGGAACTAGATCCCACATACTGTAAATAAAAGTTCGCTTGTCACAGCAAAAAGATCACGCATGCCCCAACTTAGACATGGCACAGCCAAAAAAAAAAAAAAAAAAGCATGGACTTCCGAGTGAGAAGACCTGGACTTGAGTCTTAGTGCTGCTGGTTTATAACATGGAGCCGAGCCTTGGAAGAGTTACTTAACCTCTCTGTACCTTAATTTTCCCATCTGTATACAGCACAGGAATCATACAGTGGAGACACCGATGCATGTAAAGCATTTAGCACAGGATCTGGTTCAATGTTAGTGTCTAATCGACATTAGGGTTTTTTCCCATTCACTTATTTTTATTGTGGTAAAGAATACGAAACATGAAATTTACAATTTTAACTCCTATTTGAAGTGGCCAGTTTAGTGGCATCAAGAACATTCTTATTGTTGTCCAGCCTTCAACACCATCCAGCTCCAGAACTTCTTCATCTTTTCAAACTGAAATTCTGTATCCATTAATTTCTTTACCTCCCCCTTCAGTTTTTTAATATGGTAAATAACATGTAACACAAATTTTAACATCTTAACCATTTGGTGTAGAGTTAAGTGGTATAAAGTATATTTGTACCATTGTTCAACTATCCCCACCATCCAGCTCCAAAATTCTTTTCATTTTGCAAAAGTGAATCTCAATATCTCATTAAACAGTAAGTCCCGGTTCTTCCCAGCTTTACTGCTCCACTTTCTGTCTCTGTGGTTTTGACTACTTTAGATTCCTCATGCAAGTTGAATCACACAGTTATCTTTTTGTAACTGGCTTATTTCACTCAGCATAATGTTCTCCAAGTTTATCCATGTTGTAGCATATGTTAGAATTTCCTTTCTTTTTAAGGATGAATAATATTCCATTATATTATAAAAACATACCACATTTTCTTTCTTTTTTTTTTTTAAAGATTTATTTATTTTTTTCACTTTTTGGCTGTGGTGGGTCTGTGTTGCCGCTGTAGGGCTTTCTCTAGTCGTGGTGAGCAGGGGTCGGGTGATGGGGTGGGGGGGGCTACTCTTCCTTGTGGTGTGTGGGCTTCTCTTGGCTTCTCTTGTTGCGGAACACAGGCTCTGCTCTGGGCGAGCAGGCTTCAGCAGTTGCAGCGTGTGGAGCCAGTAGCTGCAACTCTCGGGCTTAGTTGCCCTGTGGCATGTGGGATCTTCCCAGACTAGGGATCGAACCGGTGCCCCTTGCATTGCAAGGCAGATCCTTAACCACTGGACCACCAGGGAAGCCCTATACCACATTTTCTTAACTGTTTATCTGTCCCTGGACACTTGGGTTGCTTATGCACTTTGGCTACTGTGAGTAATGCTGCTATGACATCTGTGTAAAAATATCTCTTTAAGATCCTGCTTTCACCATCTTTTAATCTTCAGTCTGTGTCTTTGGATCTAAACTGATTCTTTTGTAGATAGCTTATAATTAGAGCATATCATTTTTGATCCATTCTGCCAGTATCTGTCTTTTGAGTATTTTACCATTAAATGAATTACTGGTAAAGAGGGACTTACTTCTGTTCTTTTGCTATTTTTTCTATATGCCTTACAGCTTTTTTATTCCTCATTCTCAATAGTGCTGTTTGTGTGTGTGTGTGTGTGTTTAGCTTTTTGTAGTGGACCATTTTGATTTTATTCTTATTTCCTTTTTGTGTATTCTATAACTATTTTCTTTGTGGTTACTATGGGGATTACATTTAACATCCTAAAGTTAAAACACTCTAATTTTAATTTGTGCTAGCTTAACTTCAACAATCGGAGAAGGCAATGGCAACCCACTCCAGTACTCTTGCCTGGAAAATCCCATAGACGGAGGAGCCTGGTAGGCTGCAGTCCATGGGGTCTCGAAGAGTTGGACATGACTGAGCGACTTCACTTTCACTTTTCACTTTCATGCATTGGAGAAGGAAATGGCAACCTACTCCAGAGTTCTTGCCTGGAGAATCCCAGGGATGGGGGAGCCTGGTGGGCTGCCGTCTATGGGGTCGCACAGAGTCGGACATGACTGACTCGACTTAGCAGCAGCAGCAGCAGCTTCAACGATATACAAGACTGCTTTTACACATTTCTGGTCCCATCTCTTAGTTATTGATACTACAGAATGACATTTTTTTGCATTGTGTGTCCAAAAACATAAACTAATAATATTTTTCATGATGTAATAGTGTCTTAAATTATATAGAAAATAAAACGTGGAGTTACAAGACAGAGTTACAATAATACTAGCTTTAGGCTAATCATTCTTCTGTAAAAAACTGTGTATTACCCTCTCAGATCATGCAGAAAACAAGAAGTAGAGTTACAAACCATTTCTACAATAACACTAGCTCTTAAACTAGTCATTTGTTTACCTTTACTGAGATCTCTATTTCTTCATATGTCTTTGAACTACTGTCTAATATCCTTTCATTTCAATCTCCCTTCAGCATTTCTTGCAGGGCACATCTAATGGTTAAGAAAAAGTCCCTAAATTGTTGTTTTTCCAGGAATGTGTTAATTTTCCCCTCAAAGTTTGAAGGACAATTTTGCCAGTTAGGATTCTTGGTTGACAGTCTTTTTTCCTTTTTGCATTTTGAACATAGTCCACTGTTTTCTGGCTTCCAAAACTTTCTGATGAGAAATCTGATCATAATCTTATCGAAGATCATTTGTATGTGATGAGTCACTTCTCTTTTGTTCCTTTCAAGCTTCTCTCTTTATCTTTGTTTTCTGACAGCTTGATTATAACCTATTGCAGTGGGAATCTCTCTGAGTTTATTCTACTTAGTGTTAGTTGTGTTTCTTGGATGTTTATGCTCGTTCATCAAATTGGGATGTGTTGGACCACTATTTCTTCAAATAATCTTTCTGCCTTTTCTGTCTCTCTTTTCCTTCTGAAACTCCCCACAGAATATATCTTGATTTCTTGATTGTATCCTTTAGGTTCTGTTCACTTTTCTTCAATGTTTTTTCTTTCTGTTCTTCAATAATTTCAATTGTTCTATCTTCAAGTTCACTGATTCTTTTGTCTGTCTACTCAAATCTGCCTTTGAATCCCTCTAGTGAACTTTTCATTTCAGTTTCTATACTTTTCAAACTCTTCCTGGTTCCTTTTCTTTTTCCTCCTAGAACTTTTGTAATTTTAATGAAATTTTTTAGTCTAGAAAAAATTTTTTTTCTCATGTATTCAATTACTACTTATTTGTCTTAGTAAGTAAATATTGATTTCTTTCTTTCTTTTTTTCTTTCTGGTTTCTTTTGAAGTTTTTTTCTCTTTTTCTTGATAGTTACATAATTTTCACCCAACATTTTCTTGACTTTCCCTGTCTTCCTTTAGTTCTTTGATTATGTTTAAGATGGTTGTTTTAAAGTCTTTGTCTAGGAGGTTCTACATGTAGTCTTTCACTGGGATGGTTTCTGTTGGTTCATGTTTTTCTTTTGAATGGGCCAAACTTTCCTGTTTTGTAATATTAACTTTTAATCATTAATAATAATTCCCTGGTGGCTCAGATGGTAAAGAAGCTGCCTGTAATGCAGGAGACCTGGGTTCGATCCCTGGGTCAGGAAGATCCCCTGGAGAAGGGAATGGCAACCCACTCCAGTATTTTTGCCTGGAGAATTCCATGGACAGAGGAGCCTGGCAGGCTATAGTCCATGGGGTCGCAAAGAGTTGGACATGACTAAGAGACTAAACACACGCAATCATTAATAGCAGCAGTCCTAGAAGGATCTTGACTTAAATTTTTCTTTTTTCTTTTTTTTTTTGGCTTAAATTTTTAAAATTTCTGTTTCCTTGTATGCCAGATGGGAATTGTGACATATTGTTAATTCAGTAAATATTTACTGAGCTTTTCCTAGGTGGCCCCCAATTTCTCTGATACTCTTTTCATTGAAACTTGGAGTCTCCACTTGAATCTAGGCTTTGTGGCTATTTGATGAACAGCATATATCAAAAATGACACTGTGGCAGTTTCCAGATCAGGCTTTAAGGAGCTACCATCTACTTTTGATCTCTCAGGACACTCACTCTTGGAATTCAACCACTGTATTCTTAGGAAGCTCAAGCTGCCAATGAGAGGCTCACATAAAGAAAAAACAAGTTCCCTGACTCAAAGCCCTGGGTGAGCTCTCAACTAAAATTCAGCACCAATTTATCAGCCATGTAAGTGAGCATCTTGAAAGCAGATCCTTCAGCTTCTAGTCAAAACATCACTACTGATGTCACATAGGATAGAGATGAGCTTTTATTTATATTTTCTACTTAAATTTTAAAATTTATTTTTAAAATCTATTCTTTAGATGGGACTTCCCTGGTGGTCCAGTGGTTAAGACCCTGCACTTCCAGTGAAGGGGTGAGGGCTCAAGTCTTGGTTGCGGAACTAACATCCCTTGTGCTGCACAGTGTGGCCAAAATTCTTTTTTAAAAATCCATTCTTTAGAATAGAGCTGACCAAAAAATATAATGTGAGGCACATACATAATTTTATTTATTTTTTGGAAGCCACACTAAACAAGTGAGAAGAAGCAGGTAAAATTAATTTTAGAGAGAAATTGTATTTAACCCAATATATTCAAAATATGTTTTCAATGTGCAATGAACATAAAAATAATTTATGAGATACTTTACACTCTTGTTCACACTAAGCATGTAATATTTTGGGGTGTATTTTACACCTGCAATTACATCTCAATTGAGACTAGCTATATTCCATATGTGGCAATTGACTACTGTACTGTGAGAGTGTAGCCTTGTAATGAAAGAATGGAAGGCAGACTATATCCCTGCTGCTATTTACAGTTGAGGAAAGCGAGACCCAGAGGGAGGAAGTGACTTACCCAGGGATGTGCACTGTTGTGGATTGAGTGGTGGCCCCCTCAAAGGTATGTCCATGTCTTTTTTCGGTTATTCTGGGTCATAGTTATGGTATGTGGGATCTAGTTTCCTGACCAGGGATTGCACCCAGACTTCCTGCATTGGAAGCATGTAGTTTTAACCACTAAACCACCAGGGGAGTCCCATATATATCCATGCCTTAATTCCTTTGGTGAAACAGTCTTTGCAAATGGAATTAACTTAATGATCTTGAGATGAAGACACTATTACAGATTATCTGGGAATGCCCTAAATCCAACAGCTAGTGTCCTTGTAAGAGATACACAGAGAAAATTAGACAGACAGAAGAGAAGACTGATACACAGAGAGAAATTGATGTGAAGACAAAGGCAGTCATGGGGGTGATGTGCCCATAAGCCAAGGAAAATAAGGAAAGCTGACAGCCACCAGAACTTGGAAGAGGCAAGGAAAGATTCTTTTCTAAAACCTCCAGAGGGAGTAGGGTCTGCAGACAACTTGATTTCAGTCTTCTGGACTTCAGAATTGTGAAAGAATAAGTTTCTGTTTTTTTAGGCACTTAGTTTTGCAATAATTTGTTATGGCAGCCACAGGAAACTAATATATACAGCAAGTTTGAGGTGTGGACTTGAAAGCTCCTGAATTTCATTCCCAGCCAGAGCAGTCTGCTTTCTTATTGCCTCTGAAATCTTTCAAGTGGCCAGCATTCATTCTTTTATAAGCAGAGTGGACCACATGACCTAGAGGGCCCATGCCCATTATATAGAGAGCCACTGTCCTTTTGCTCCAAGGAACACCATGAACTCTTGTCATCATCCTTTGCCTCATCTACTCACATGGCCTCAACTGCTCTCCCTGTTTCTACTCTTTCCACCTTCAGTTTTTTTAATGCATAGTTTCCAGGGTAATCTTGAAAAAAAAAAAAAAAAACCCTCCAAATATATCTAGCCAAATCTCTGCTCTCAATCTTCCAGTGACTTTGCATTCACTGGAGTGAAGTCCAAACTCCCTACTACACATCTACAAGGCCCTGCTATTTTATGGACCTTGTTTGTATCTGTTCACTCCAGGCACAGAGAACTTGCTGCTTCTCCAACATGTTGAGTACACTCCTTCTCCAGGCCCGTTACATTTGCTGTTTTCTCTGCCTGGAACATTCTCTACCCTCATAGCCCCATGGCTCATCCTCTCATTTTATTCAGGTCTTTACTCAGATGTTCTGTTTTCATAAAGGATCTCCCTGGTTGCTGTCACTATTCATTCCTTTACCATGCTTTATTTTTCTTTATAGGATGAATCCCATGCCACTTAGTACAGATTTATTAGTTCCTTAGGTTTTTGTTCATCTTCACCTTTGGCTCTATGATGGCAGGAACTTTTGTCTTTTATTTAACAGTGTGCAGAACAACACATAACAGATATTCCATAAATTCAATCCTGAATGAGTGAACAAATGAACGAGGAAGTAGAAGCATGCAGCCTCCATGTAATCATAACTTTTTCCCTAGAGAAGTCAGAATCTGGATATGTAGGTGAAGTTCTACCAATGTGAACCAAAAAGTCTATGTTCACTGGAATGGCTAAAAGAATGTATCCAAGGCCACCTGTTTGAGACCCCTGCCCTATAGGATCCGGGCCCACTGGGAACTGTGTTTCCCATCTTCAGATAGTGCAGCTGCTCCAGGAATTGAGTGGTTCTTCAGGATCTACCAGCTTTTGCCTCTTTAGGCCCAGGCCCCATGAGGTCTTGTTTGTTGTTATAGACCAAAATCATCCAGAACTCTTCATTCAAAAGGCAGGATGTGGGCTGTAAGCTTCCAGCTCATCAGTTCAAAGAAAACCTACTTCAGCAGCAATGTCTCCTGGGATATTTTCGCAAGCCTCCCTGGAAGATGCTGGGGCCTCTTAAAGGACTAATAATAGACAGGCACGTCCAGTTTCCCAAACATGTCAAACTTAAAAGTGAAGGCTATTTTTTCCTTGTTACCTTTGAATTACTACGTAGGGAAAGGACATTCCAGTATGACAGTCATCGCTCTCCACATGCCACTTAATAACGGTTTAGACTCAGCAGCTTCCAAGCAAAATCATCCTAGGAGGAGCTGAGCTTCATTAGGCAGAAGTTCAGCGTAACTGGTTCAACTCCATCCGGCCCTCCTTCAGCCCTTTGTCACCAGAACGCTTTGTGCTTCAGCAGGTTTAACCACTGT
Source organism: Bubalus bubalis (assembly GCF_019923935.1). Classification (NCBI taxonomy): domain Eukaryota; kingdom Metazoa; phylum Chordata; class Mammalia; order Artiodactyla; family Bovidae; genus Bubalus; species Bubalus bubalis. The sequence continues at coordinate 20,754,642 of NC_059180.1, read as the reverse complement.
TCAATGACAATGTGACTTTGGGTGTCTCTTTTAATCACTCTGAGCCTTGCTGACTTTATCCATCATGAAAGTTCCTAAACGGACACAGGGTTACCTAGAGGACTGAATAAAACAGTGCAAGTATCTGTGACACTTACCTGGCACCTGATGTTTATTATTATTGAACACTTACTGGACATGGGTGGAGGCAAAGAGGTAATGTCCTTTAAGTTTTCATTCATTCACTTGTTCACACAATTACTCATTCAGTCAATGTTTATTGAGCTCTGGGGAGGTGTCAGGCACAGAGTTTGGTGCAAGGTGACATAATGGTGAGCAGAGCTTACTCTCGGAGCCTAGGTCTAGTGCAGGAGTTCACAGTCTAATGCAGCACTGTGTTCCCAGAGTGTGGAGCATGGTGGGCCAATGTTCAAGTGCAGTTCATGGATGCTGTCATTTAGTCGCTAAGTTGTGTCAGACTCTTTGTGATCCCGTGACCTGTAGCCCACCAGTCTCCTCTGTCCATGGGACTTCCCAGGCCGTTCGCTTCTTGGATGGGGCACTAAATCACACTGCATTACTCGTGTAGATAATTATTACTCTTCGGTTGCCTTTCTAGCTTTCAGATTCCATCCAGGGGAGAGTCCCAGTTGAATGTTAGTGTGTCGTAGCATCTCTCTAACATTTGGTAATCTCCCATAAACAAAAGAAGGCCTCAGGCGCAGATGTTTTGGGCAAGTGGCAGCATCTGGAGAGATTTTCATAGTATGTATACCTCTTGCTATTCAAACTCAGAAACTAGATAAATATTTTTCCCTAGATGGTGCACAAATGTGACCAGCATTTGTGAAGATGGGTCAAGGTGAAAGTTGGGGAAACACTGGCCTCTTAAATTTCTCCCAACCCCCCTCCCCACCTATAAACATTTTTTATATAGTGTATAGTTCATTTACAATGTTGTATTAGTTTCAGGTGTACAGTAAAGTGAATCAGGTATACATATATACATATATCCACTCTTTTTTTTTTTTCTTTTTTAAAGATTCTTTTCCCCTATAGGATATTATAGGCTTCCTTGGTGGCTCAGTGGTAAAGAATCCACCTGCAATGCAGAAGGCATGGGTTTGATCCCTGGGTTGAGAAGATCCCCTGGAGAAGGAAATGGCAATCCACTCCAGCATTCTTGTCTGGGAAATCCCATGGACAGAGGAGCCTGGTGGGCTACAGTCCATGGGGTTGTAAAGAGTAGGACACAACTGAGCGACTAAACAACAATAGGCCATTATACAGTACTGAGTAGAGTTCCCTGTGCTATGCTGTATGTCCTTATTAGTTATCTATTTTATATACAGTAGTGTATATATGTCAAGCCCAATCTCCCAATTTATTCCTCCCTCCACCTCCCCACTCCCTTTAATGGCCCCATTTTACAGTTGACAGAAACTGAGTCTCTTTGTGGAGGGGATGGACAGAAAGTAGGGAGTTTTCTTCTAAACGATCAGGCGAGCAAAGCCAAGAATTGTCTTCGTGGTCGAGTTAGACGTGTATATATAAAATAATGATTGCTCCTCCCTTCCCTCTGCAGTACGTGTGTGCGTCTTTGTGTGTGTGTGTGTGTGTGGAGCCACAGGCCTTTCCGAATGAGTGACAGCGGGAGCCCGTCCCTCCAGGAGCCGCGTGCAGAGTGACCAATGGCACAGATAGGCTGTGGATGGGTACCAGTCTCTGCAGAAGCCCGGTTGGAAACCGTCGCACCCACCCTTTCCACTCCCCACCATTCACCCTTTTCCTCCCGCTCCCCCCACCCCCCACCCCAGCTCCATCAGTCTTTTTCCGCTCTCGGTTCCCCCGGGCGCACCCAAGGTGCTTATCGCCTTCTTGCAATCCAGGCCGAGGACAGGGTCGGGGGTGCGCGGCGCGGGGGGGCCGAGGCTCAGGTCTGGCGGTTCCAGACTGCGGTCCCCGGCGCCGCCGCAGCGCTGCGGCTGAGAACGCCTCGCTGGGAGGCCGGCAGCCTCGGGGTGCTAATATGTAAAGCAGCTGGCGGCGCTGGGCGGGGCCTGGAGGCGATGCAAATGAGGGAGGCGGGGTCTGCCCGGGGCTCCGCCCCCCTCCCCCGCAGCTGGGGCCAGCGGTGCCAAGCGCAGCTGGACTAACAGCGGCAGCTGGGCGAGTGACAGCTCCAGCTCCGCGCGCCGCGGCCGCCAGAGCCGGCGCAGAGGAAGCGCCCGCGGCCCCTGGCGCCTAAGCGGCCACCTCCTTCCGCGCCTCCCGGGCCCGCAGCCCGCGGTCCCGCGGCCCCGGGCCGGCACTTCTCGGGCTCCGGCTCCCCGCGCGCAAGATGGCTGACCCGGCCGCGGGGCCGCCGCCGAGCGAGGGAGAGGAGAGCACTGTGCGCTTCGCCCGCAAAGGCGCCCTCCGGCAGAAGAACGTGCACGAGGTGAAGAACCACAAATTCACCGCCCGCTTCTTCAAGCAGCCCACCTTCTGCAGCCACTGCACCGACTTCATCTGGTGAGAGCGCGCCGGCGCAGGGCACCTTCTCGGGGCCCCGAGGGCAGCGCCGCGCGCGCGGGGACCCTTGTCCGCGTCCCCCCTCCGCCCTGCGCCTCCGAGGAAGGAGAAGCCCCACATCCCCGGAGCTCCCCGCTGCGGACCCTTCTGCCCTGGACTCCCTGGTGGACGGTCCTGCGGCTTCCCGCTCCCCCGGGTCCCAGACAGCCGACCGCGGGGTGCCTCCTGCCCTGTCTCCCTCCCAGCCGCCTCGGAGCGCCCTGGGGCCGCGGCGCGGACGGCTGTCCCTCCCCGGGAGGGCAGCGTCTCTAGTGCCTTTTCTCACGGGGTTCCCTGTCCCTCCGCCTCCTTCCGGGCTCGAGGCACCCTCACCCCCCTTCCCTCCTTTCCGGGGGCAGCGCCCTGAGTGTCCTCTCTCTATCTCCCTGCGGGCACAGGGCATCCTTTCCTCCTCCTCCGTGTCTCCGAGGGCAGCGCCCTGTGTTATCTCTTTACTGCTCCTCCCTGTGGGCCTGGGTTCTCCTTTCCACTCCTCGGTTTCCCGGTGCACATCACTGCGGGAACCCTCCGGTCCCCGGTCCCTCTGGGCATGGGGAGTCCTCTTTAAGTCCCTGTCCTCCCGGGAACACCACCGCCGCGGGGGCTCTGCCAGTCTCCCTCCCGATGCGTCTTTTTCTTTTCTCTTTCTCCGAGGGTACGCGGGCATCTCTGTGGGCAGATCTCCTGCCTGCCCTCCGCCCCCACCACGACGGAAACGCTCCCCCAACCCCGCCACCTGGTGGTCGCAAACTCCTCTCTCTGCCTTTTGAGGGGAGATGGAGGTTACCGCTGAACTCCTACCTTCCCCCTCCCCCTGAAAGGCGGAAGACTCTTGGGCACCCGCCTGTGGCTGGGAGGTTGCACCTGGGCCAGAGGGGCAGGGGAAGTGGGGTGACTCTGCGGGGGAACTAACCGGCGGCTGGGCCCCTCGGGCTGTCTGACATGCCTCCTTCTGCCTTTGCAGGGGCTTCGGGAAGCAAGGATTTCAGTGCCAAGGTAGGCTGTGGGGTTCTGGCCCATTTGTGCAAAGAGAAGGTAAAAAAAGACTTCCTAGAAGTGACTGAATTAGGCAGAGAGTGAAGGCACCACGGCTGTCAGAGTGACCTCCCAAACTAGGAATTCATCACCACAGAAAGGTCTTGTTAATACAAGGGGTGCTGTATGTGGGGCAGAGATGCTCCATCCAGGAAGGGCTGGTGGGGCTGAGAGGCCCCGCTGGCTGAGGAAGTGTATCCACCCTTTCTCCCTTCCTGCAGCTATCTGAAGAGTGAACCTGTCCTGCCTGGTCAGTTCGCCAGATAGGTGCATGCATGAGTGCTAAGTCACTTCAGTCATGTCCAACTTCTTGCGACCCCATGGACTGTAACCCACCAGGCTCCTCTGTCCATGGGATTCTCCAGGCAAGAACACTGGAGTGGGTTGCCTCCAGGGGATCTTCCCGACCCAAGCATCGAACCTGCATCGCTTACCTTTCCTGCATTGGCAGGCAGATTCTTGACCACTAGCGCCACCTGGGAAGCCCCTCCCTACCGATTCCTGCTCTCATGCCTTTCCACATCCCTTGCCCCATGGAGGTCTCTACAGGTGGCCTCTGCCTCTGCAGATGGTGTATCCCCTAGAAAGGTGACCGTGATTGTCCCCTGGGCCTCTGCCCTCTCTGAAGAGGTGGTTCCAGATGGAGTGCTTCTCAGATCCTGGTTTAAATTGCCCTTTCTCTCTTCCGGCTAGGTACAGGAAGACTCCAAGTGACTGCTTACCTGGGTCCTTGCATCAGGCCTGAGATCCTTGACCCTAGCCAGGGATGCCCAGCCTAGGGGTGACTCGACTGTCGCTGGCTGCAGATTCTCTCTCCAGATGCCAAATCACCTATAGTCTTGTTTAGCCCTTAGGGTGTCAAACATTTTTTTAATTTGATGTCAACATTTTAGAACTGAAGATTTCACAAACGTATCTGACTTTGCAGCTTCAAGTTTGCTGACTGTTGGTCCCACTTTCTTTTTAGAACTACCATTTGGAGCTGAGAGCAGCTGTTTTCATAGGCAGGGTGCACATTCACCATTTTGTCTCAATCGATCGCGACCAGGCCTGCTTCACCCAGTTTTGGCCCCTGTAAAGCATTTGAGTTTCAACCTCTGGTCTGGAAAGTGCCCGTTTTTAGACCAGCTATGGCTGAGTTTGGTGAGAAATGTCACATTTCTGGGGAATGTCTTAGGGACCAGTTGATTGCCCTGATAAGCTGGGCAGAGATCAGGGGAAGAAAGTATTTGAATATTAAAGAGTCTGAGATGTGACTTAGCACTGACTGACAGTTTAGTTGTAGCACCTCCACCCTCCAGAGAAAGTAAAGTGATCCCTGGTGAGTGTGGGTGGCATTGTCAGTTGTACAGAATGCTTGCAGCGTGGCACTGCTTTCTTCTGAGACTTGTATGTCCTCTAACCTGAAATCTGAGCAGAGCCCGCTTAGCTGGTGAGTGTCATAGACCCCCCATCCCCCTCCTCCTTTACCAGGATTTGGAGCCCCAGTTTTACACACTGCGTGAGAGGATTTCCCACATCCCTTTAAATGGCAACATTTTGGTTCTGGTGCAAACTGTTGGATTGTTTTCTAGAACGTTAACCCCTCGAGCAGAATGCCAGTGGTGTCTTAGCCCAGGAACATGTAGATCTTTGAGGTTACCTCTCACTTTCATGAATCAGTTTCTGTCTTTGTGGCTTGCTGAGGTCCAGGGTGATTTTTAAACATTTTTATGCAGCTTTTCTATCCCAGCTGCTCTGCAGTTATTAACGATGGGAATGTTGCTTGCAACATGCAGTTAATGATACATCTGAAGCAGGAGATCCTTTTATTCAAAGAAGGAACAGTGGTCAGCATTTTCTGGTGCAGCTATTAAGGCAGAATTAAAGTTTCTAATGAAACATGGCAGCTTAAGAGGTCGCCATGCTTAATTTTTTAAATCGCTTTTCTTTATCTCCTCTCCAGGCAATGTAGGGTAGTGGGCATGTGCACAGCCTGTCAGGCTATCACTGTGGCTTGGAATCTTGGCCTGAGACTTCGCAGCTGTGTTACTTAGCCTCTTTGTACCTCAGGCTCTTCATTTATAAAATGGGTACAGTAACAATACCTACCTTTAAAAATTGCTAAGTGGCTCCAAGTTGTTAACAGTATGTAAGATGCTTGGACCAGAGGTCAGCACAGACTAAGCACTCAGAAGATATCATCTCCTAGGATTGTCTCCAAACTAAACTAGTGGTGGGGCAGCTTTGTGTAAGAGGAGACTGGGCTGCAGGGTTACTTTGCTATGAAACCAGCTGCCATGTGAGAGTCAAAATCCAGCTGTGAACATGTGGCCCCCTTGTGTTGCTGCTTTGCTCATATATGCCAACTGGGCTGGATGGGAAGGAGCAAGAGAGGGGAAGGGGCAATTTGACAGCCCTTGAAATTGAGTTGTTTAGGACTTCATGCTTAGGGATATTCAGGAAAGGGAAAGATTATCCTCTTATCCTGGGGTTTCCTTGGTGGCTCAGTCAAGAATCTGCCTGCAAGACAGGAAACCTGGGTTCGATCCCTGGGTCGGGAAGACCCCCTGAAGAAGGGAATGGCAACCCACTCCAGTATTCTTGCCTAGAGATTTTCAAGGACAGAGGAGCCTGGTGGGCTACAGTCCACGGGGTCGCAAAGAATTGGACACGGCTGAGCAACTAACACTTACTCCTTACTTAAGATTGTTCTCAGATATGCTCAGAATTACCTGGGACTAATTTTGGAACCTCAGAGCTATTCCTTATTCAAGCGTTTTTGGCACTGCGTATTTCCTCAGGGTGAATCTAATTAAAATGGGATCAGCATTGCATAGAAAATGCCTAAGGTTTTATTCTGTCACCAAAGTCAGAAGTCCAAAGGCCAGGGTCCTGTCTTCTTTTCAGTTTTCCACTCTACAACCCCAGAAGTGAAAATTATCTCATGGTTCAAGAAGGATGCTGGACTATCCAGTCATCACATCTTTATTTCAGCCAACGGTAGGAGGAATGGTAAAGGAAGGCGAAGGACACATGAACAGGAAGTTGCCTCTTACACTTCTGCCTGAATGCTATTAGCTAGAACTTAATCAAATACCCACACCCTGCTGCTGCAAAGGAGTGTGTGGGAAATGTCATGTTAATTTCAGGTAGCCCTAGTCCCAGCTAAAAGCTAGGGTGGGGGGTTTTCCATCTCAAAAATAGAAGGGACTGGGGATCCAGCCTCTGCCATTCTTGGGTAGGAGGTGTGTAGGATGATCATAAGGCAAGGAAACCACTGAGCCCCAGGCTCCATGGTGCTGCCATGGAAATTGGGGATGCTAAGATGGAAAGTCCATAAACCACGGGAAATAGTAAATTTGTGTGTGCTCAGGGAGCTGAAGAATAGATTTTCTTGCTTTTGTACAAAAATCTAGATTGACTGCCACATAATTTCTCCTGTTTTGTTTCCACTTTCTGTATTTTCTATAAGACCATTCTCGGTGAGGTAGTTTAAGAATGTCTCTGGTGACAGGGGACTGGAGCTGAGAATCTCTATTATGAAACTGCCTAAATTCTGAATAAGAAATAGGATCCCTCAGATAAGCAAGGCAGACTTGTCTCTGTAGCATTCTTTAGAGGAGCTGCCCACCTGCCGTTTGTGCCTTAGTTGTAATTGAGACAAGGCTTTGGGTGGAATTACTCTTACCCCAAGAAGCTTTTGCAGTTTGGCAGAGAAGGAAAAAAAAGTTTTTTTTTTAAAGGAAGTGACATCATTAGAAATAGGGAGACAATAAAATACAGAGATTTAGAATTCCTAGCATGTGGTTGGAGTCAGAAAGAACTGGGTTTGAATCTATGCTCTGACACCTACAACTGTGTAAAGTCGGGCAAGGCTTCCATATGTCGTGGCCTCAGTTTGCTCAGCTGTGAAATGGGCTGATAGTACCTACCTTATAGGGTTATGGTGAAAAGTAACGAAGTGGTACAAGAGAAGTATCCACTGTTGATAATTCTAAGTTAGATGAAAATTATTACTTCTTTAGCTGTAGGGAACTGTGTCAAAAGGGGACAGAGTTAATACGGGAACTCATTAAATGACTATGTGACTTTCATGTATTTAGGTGGGTTTTCTTCTTAGGTATGTTTCTTTGTAGACTTCAGGTGACACCAGTGAGTCTGGCCCCAGACAGCCAGCTTGCTTAGATTATATTTTCTCACCCTTCTTGTGAGAAAAATCTAAACTTCCCATGGACTCGCTAGAAAAACCCCAGTGCTCTAATTTTCTGACTATGAAAACCTAGCATTGATGATTATAATGAATAAACCAGCTGTCCCCTTTCCTGCATAGATTAGAAACTGTGTTTTTAAGCCTTTTTAAATTTTTATTTTTTATTGAATTACAGATGATTTACATGTTGTGCAAATCTCTGCTGTACAGCAAAGTGACTCAGCTACACACATATAGACATTCCTTTTTAAATATTCTTTTCCATTATAGTTTACACAGGATATTGAATATAGTTCACTTGGCTTTTTAAAAACCTTATAATAGACATTATTCTTAAAATCCCCAAAGTATTGCATGAATCCAGTCATTGCTGGTTTCATCAACATTGACTTTATAGGATTCAAGTTTATTTTAGTCTGTAGTTAGCACATAGAAATTAGAATATGTACTTTTTAAAAACAACAAAGATGAATCAAACGTTCATTTTATTTTTGGCATATTTTTTCCCTAGGAACTTATGATGTCTTCAAGTTCACATTGAACTTTCTCAGTAAAATCATTAATAGGGCCCCCCCTATTTTTGGCCATGCTATGCAGCATGTGGGATCCTTAGGTCCCCAACCAGGGATTGAACATGCACCCCCTGCATTGGAAGCATGGAGTTTTAACCACTGGGCCACCAGGGAAATACCAAGAGGGCCTTTTTGTGTGTACAGTCACATATGAGGCTACAGGTTACTGGAGCCTCTATTATTCTACTTCTCTCCCTTCCCAGAAGTAGATCCCAGAGGCCTGTGAGTGAGACTCCACTTATCTCTTGGCTTCTTCTGAATGTGTTCTAGGGGTCCCAGGTGGATAAAAGGCACAGGCTTTTTGAATTTGTGTTTGTTGCTTTGACTTTTTATTTTTTCCACCTGAAATGGGATTTGGGGCTCAAAGTCCCAAATGAAGTAAAAAATTTTAAGGGTAGATTAATGCTGGATCTGAACAAGAAGAAAGGTTGATTTGTTGAAAAGGCAGCAGCCAATTCATTTTGAGCTGTAGAGCACTCAGGGAGAGCTTGACGCTTGGTCACTGGGCAACAGAATGCCTTTCTAAGTAAATATGGAAAATATGACCTTTGAAAATCTAGTTGATATGATATACCGGTTATTAGAAACTCATTAAAAAATATATTATTTCTGAGTACCAGTGATACTCCAAGTACTGCCCGGAAGCAGATGTAGCATGCTTATGGTGTATTTGGGTCAGTAAAGAAAAAGATTCAGAAAACTTAACTGGTCAAAAGATAAACCAAAGGTTTGAAAATAATTTGTACATGTTCTTGCTGTTGGGGTCTCTTTCCTCTGCCTCTGTCTCTTTCTCTCTATCTTTTTGTTTCTGTCTCTGTCTCTCTCTACATATGCACACAGGTACACACACATGTGCATATACACATAAATAGACCAGTATATCACAATTTTGATAATGTGTCTCCTTTAGATGCTTTTCAGCTACAAGTAGTTAAATTATTAAATACAATTTTAATCCTCTGGTCTTTTGTCTTTGCAGTCCAATTAATTCCTGGGTTGGAGAGGGGAACCAGCTGAGAATTTCATTATCTGTAAGCTCATGTTTTCAAAAGCGTGGCCCCTTATCGTTCTTGGCATTTGATCTAATTGCAAGGATTCTTTGACATCATTCATCCTGTGTCTTCATTGAAATTGTATAATGCTTCGCAGAAAGTTCTGTTGGATAGAGCTGCCTTAGACCCTAGCAGTAGGTTTCACAATAATCCTAATGTGAGCGGACTCTGGGAGATTGGGATGGACAGGGAAGCCTGGCGTGCTGCAGTCCCTGGGGTCACAAAGAGTTAGACGTGACTGAGCGACCGAACAGCAAATGTGAGCGCATTTAACTTAACTTTGTCAACTCTTAACTCTTCTTAATATGAAATACCAAATTTAAGATTAAAAGAAAAGAGGACATAAAAACTGAGAAAAGATAAGAAAATGGATAAAATTAGAGAGAAAAGAGGCAGGTGAGAAGGGGATTTGGTGATGAGGTGGGAAGGAGGCCCTGCTTACCACTTGGTCCAGCACTTGCTTATGTTCTAAAGACACATACCAGAAACAGATGAGGCTTCACTGGTCCCCATCGGAGTGGATCCAGAGAGACCCCAGGGAAATAGCAACCTTGTGTCCTTCTCATCTTTCTTTTTAGACATTTATCTTTATGGGGGGTTGTGTTTAAAACACACACGGTTAAAAAATAAAGTAATACAAAAGTAAAAAAAAATTGTGTGATAGACTGTTGACCTTTTTATAGCATTCACAAAATCCAGAGCGTTTACATGTGGCATTTGGAGGTGTGACGAATGCTTGGAAATCTGGTGGGAAATTTGTCTATTTACCACATCCATCCATCCATCCTTCCTTCCTTCCAAAAAGTATTCACTCATTAAACTCCCTGTGTCAGGAATTATGTTAGATGGCAGGAGCACAATGGTGAATGAGATTGAGAAGATTCTTATTGTCGTGGGGCTTCCAGTGTAATGGGAGAGATAAGACGTTCTATTGATACAAATCATGCAGCAATGTTTAATTTCACTCTTGTTAGAAAAACATATCATATATTAATGCATATATGTGGAGTCTAGAAAAATAGTAAAGATGAACCCATTTCCAGGGCAGGAATAGAGATACAGATGAAAGAACAGACATGTGGGCAAAGAGGAGGGGAAAAGGGAGGGTGGGACGACTTGGGAGACTGACTGACATATATACACTGCTTTGCGTAAAAGAGCTAGTGGGAACCTGCTGGAAAGCACAGGAAGCGCAACACGGTGCTCTGTGAAGACCTAGAGGGCTGAGATGGGATGGGTGGGAGGGGGGTCCAGAGGGAGGGGATCTGTGTGCACATATAGCTGCTTCCACGCTGCGTCCACACTTCATTGTGCAGCTGAAACTAACACACCATTGCAAAGCTATTATACTCCAATAAAAAGCTTCTTTCTTGTTAGACTTTGAAGGGGATGTTCAGGGTGCTGTGGGGGCATGTAGGGGATGCTAGCCTATGTAACAGTTGGGGTGGAGTCAGGGAATTAAACATCAAACAACTTCTCATTCTTTGAGGTAATCTGAGAAAGTCTGAGGTGTCAAGGAACTGGAGCTAAAAAATCTGTATTGTGAAGCAGCTCATATCTTAGATAAAGATACACAGGAGGTCTTATCTCTGTGACATTCCGTGGAGAAGCCCTGAATCTATCTGTGCCTTGGTACGATGAATATTGAGTAGAATTAGACAATTATGTTAAGATGGCTTCTCTCTCAGTTTGACAGAAAACGTTGTCTCTTCTTAGCTAATAACTCAGGTGATGAGCTGGCTTCCTTTTTGTTCAGGGACTGCCGTTTGAGGTTGTTCTAAAGGAGAAAAATCACCATTTCAGAGATGGAGGGGCAAGTCTGAGGCAACAGACTGAGATTAAATAGAGCAATTATACATGTGTGTGTGTGTGTGTGTGTATACACACAGAAATTCTTTTCCATTAGTTCATTACAAGATAGAGAAGTATACAACTGAGTCGCTCTGCTGTACACCAGAAACTGAACATTGCAAATCCACTATATTTCAATTAGAGAGAGAGCAAGCAAAATCTATCAGTGAAAGGCATTTGTGAGCTAAAAGCCAGTTTTCAAGGGCACAAGATTATTTGCATTTTCTGCTGAATACCTTCCTCACCCTGGGTCCATGGCTGATTTCCTATTGCTGGTTCATTCCATTGCTTGGGTGGTGTGTTTTCTCTCGTTGGGAAGATAATTTTTAAGTAGTTTCACAATAAGCAGCATTGATTCACATGTAGAGGAAGATCCTTTGTCAGTTCTCTTTCCATCTTTCTGATTGCTTCAAGAAGAAAGTCTCAGTCTTATAAAAATCTGAGTCCTTTGTAAGTGGTTTTTTTTTTTTTTTTTTTTTTTTTTAATAAAGGGACTACAGGGAATTATAGAAACATACAGGTGTATTAGTTTCTACCTGTAATCCACTTTTAACTAATGTTGAGCCTCATGCTGTTCTACCTCTGGGTCTCATTTCTTACTGGCTCTTCCTCCTTGTGAGTCAGGAAGTGGGGGTTCAGTGTCTTCCCAGAAACGTTTGGTGTTGCAGGGAAGCTGTGTTGCACAGAATTGAAAGGCACAGCAGTTCAGACTCTTGACAGTGTCTCGAAGAGATGATAGCGTTTATTCAGGATGATAGCCTTTATTAATGTTACTGTTATTGTTGCTGTTGTTGCTACCTTTTCTTTTTTACTTTCTCTTTTTATTTTTTAAATAAGGGTATAGTGGTTTTATGGGGCTTCCCAGGGAGCACTAGTGGTAAAGAACCCACCTGCCAATGCAGGAGACGTAAGAGATGCGGATTCAATCCCTGAGTTGGGGAGATCCCCTGGAGGAGGAAATGGCAGCTCACTCCAATATTCTTACATGGAGACTCCCATGTATAGAGGGGCCTGGCAGGCTATGGTCGGTGTGATTGGCAAGAGTTGGACAATGACTGAAGCGACTTAGCATACACACATAGTCGCTTTACAGTGTTGTGTTGGTTTCTGCTGTACAACAAATGGAATCAGCTATGTGTGTGTGTGTGTCCTCTCCCTCTTAGACCTCCCTCCCACCCTCTTCCCCATCCCACCCCTCTAGGCCATCACAGAGCACCCAGATGAGTTCCCTGTGCTATGCTGCAGGTTCCCCTAGCTATCTATTTTACACATGGTAGTGTATATATGTCAGTCCTAGGAATTGTCCTTTGCTTGCTTGTCTATGTCTTTTGGATGTCTCTTTCCCCTGTAGCCCACATGCAAAAATTTGCCCTACTGGATCAGAAGGGGAACTCAGATCCAGACTAGAAGGGTTCTGGTCCTCCTTATTGAGTCTTGGCATTCGCTTAGTAAACAGAAATTAACTTTGCTCAACAGTAACAATGTTCCTGGGGGAAATTCTAGACTCTTCTTTCACCTTGCCACTGCCCACTGCCCAGTTAACCAAACTTTGCATCTCTAGATAGGCAGTAAAAATTGGACTTGCTAGTGAAGGCTCAGAAATCAAATAGACACGATTTCCTATCCTGGCTTTGTCTTTCCATGGCCTTGTGACCCTGGGCTGGTGAAATATGATCCTGCCTTTATACACCTATCCTGATAGCTCAGTTGGTAAAGAATCCACCTGCAATGCAGGAGACCCTGGTTCAATTCCTGGATCGGGAAGATCTGCTGGAGAAGGGATAGGCTATCCACTCCAGCATTCTTGGGCTTCCCTTGTGGCTCAGCTGGTAAAGAATCCACCCTCAATGTGGGAGACCTGGGTTTGATCCCTGGATTGGGAAGATCCCCTGGAGAAGGGAAAGGCTACCCACTCCAGAATTCTGGCCTGGAGAATTCCATGGACTGTATAGTCCATGGGGTCACAGAGAGTGGGAAAAGACTGACTTTCACTTTCACTTTCACATCTGTCTATCCGTCTACCCATTTACCCACCAATCCATTCCTCTGTCCACCCAGCCGTTTTTCCGTTCCATCATCCATCCATCTATCCATCCAGCCATTTCCCCATCCATCTGGCCATCTGTCCATCTATCCATTCATTCAGTAAATATTCATTGAGTGCCTACCATGAATCGGGTACTGTTCTAGGAACTAAAACTAGACCAGGAAAGGAGCCAGAGCCCCTGCCCTCAGGGACATTTATTGGAAGAACAGCAATTAAGTAACTTAGAAGAAATACATTGTATAACATCAGGTTGCAGTATGGGCTTTGGAAAGAAAGAAGACACTGTGCTTGCCCTTGAAAATCTCTCTGGTCTTTGGAGGGGAGAAGAGAACAGCAGGACCAGTTACTTCCGGTACATAAATGAGAAGTATTACACCAAGGGTGTGAAAAGGCTTTGAATGACATCCGTACTCCTGGGAGGAGAGGAGAAGATTCCACACTGGAGCTGACATTTGGGAACAATCTTCCAGCAGGAGTGGGAGTTCCTAGATTGACAGGGGGTGAGGGCTGGGGTGGGTGTTTCGGGCAGAGGAGAGCAACATGGAGCCCTGGAAGAGTGAACGGGGCTCCGGCGGGAACAGGAAGTGGGGGGTGTGTGTGCAGGAGGAGCTGGTGGGAGGGCAACGTCATGTGGGGGGCTGGGGCGGGGGGTGTCTGGACCTTGTGAAGGAGCATAGTGACTAGGAAGTGACTGTTGTCATTGCTGTAGAGCGGGATGTGTGGGGGTGAGTGAGATGGCCAAATGTTCGAAAAAGAGAATTTGATGTATTCTGAAACCGTAATTGCTGTGACTCAGTTCCTGAAATTCCAGGCTGGTGGGGTTGGAGGTCAGATAAGAGAAACTGAAATGACCATTTAGAAGCAGTGGTGGCGTTGATGGGCGGGGGGCGGGGGTGGGGTGGGGTGGTGGAGGGTGTGTTCCCAGAGCCTGGAGGGGCTGCTGCTATTTTTCACATCCTAAAGAGACATTTGGATTTTCGTGTCAGTCATATTGTTGATGATTCTATTTTGGGAGGTGGTTACTGGGTTATTTTTATGGTTCTAACAATAGGGATATCACTCTTTGCTGCATCTTTAATTGTAGAAGGCCAAAGAAATGATGTCTCTAGAAGGAATCCTCCTACTCCTTTTCTCCTCTCCTGCTCTCACGCACCCAGCTCGTGTTTATTGAGCACATGTTCCACTGGAGATAAAGGATTTGTGCTTTGGAGACAGGATGGCGTCAATATAAATCTTGGCTTCTTTTTTTTTCTGCCGGGTGGCACGTGCAATCTTAGTTCTCCAACCAGGGATGGAACCCATGCCCCCTGCATCGGAAGCACAGAGACTTAACCACTGGAGCACAGGGAAGTTCCTATATCTTGGCTTCTTATAGTGGGCTTCCCAGGTGGTGCAGTGGTAAAGAATCCACCTGGCAATGCAGGAGACGCAAGAGATGCAGCTTCGATCCCTGGGGTTGGAATGATCTCCTGGAGTAGGAAATGGCAACCCGCTTTTACCTGGACAGTTCCACAGACAGGGAAGCTGCCGGGCTACAGTCCATGGGGTCGCAAAGAGTTGGACACGATGGAGCAAATGAGTACACACATATGGGACCTTGATCATGTTGCTGAAGCTCTTTGAGCTTTTGGTTTTTTCAGAGGTCAAAGGCTGTCATTAGAACCTAGTTTATAGGGCTCATGGCTGGTGTTTCCTGAGCTCCTTGCTGATACACAGTAAGTACTTGATAAACAGAATTGATTCCATTATTACCACGGCTGGACTCTGTCTTGTCCTTAACTCAGTCTGTCATCTTGTTGGGAGGCAAGATGAACGCTCCCGAGTCAAGGACATGATGCAAGAATGAAGGTGCTTACGTGTCATGGTCAAGAGCACTCGGGGAAGCCGACAGTGAATTTGAGGGTGGAGCGCTCAGCTGCGGTCAGAGAGGCGATTTGAACGAGGCTGAGCTCAGTGCTTTCTGTGCTAGCTTCCTGGCTTTCAATGCTTTCATTGGCGGCAAACCTCAGAACTGAAATTGAAATTGAATTGAATTGAAATCTGTGATTGCCCCACCTGCTGCCTCATTTTGAAAACATGTTGATGGCATTTCAATTTTAAATAGATTTCGGACCAGTTTCCCTTTAAACTCTGGGGGTCCCTTTAGGCTGTGGGTGGGATGTCTACCGTGCCCTTTGAAGAAGACTCCTATATAATGTAGGTGAAGGTAGAGAGGGAGGTCTGCAGGACTGTCTCTTGTCTGGATGTGATGGTGGGGGTGCTGATTCTTATGGAATAGCCCTATTTTGAAGACCTTCCCTCCCTAAAGGTGGGGTCCGTTCTTTAGAGTTTAGGCAACGTGGCAAAGGAGAATTTTGACAGTTATCTGGATTTTTTGTGTGCCTGGAAAAATGTATGGTTGGAGGTATTAATAATTCTATCTGGGGCAACATTATTCTTTGGGAAGCAGCGTTGGCATATAGAATGGTGAAGGACCATTTTCCATTTTGGTTAGAGGTCCATCTTTTTGGTGGCTTGCTCTTCGTTGTTCCAGGATTAAGTCAGCATCCTTAACATCTGCCTTCTCTGGGCCCTCACAAGCCTCTCTTTGAACCACACTGCAACTTGAATTTCACTTTCTAGCTGAAGACTCCAGCTGGTCTTGCTCAGTGTGACACAGCTCTGCCCAGCCCAGGGCTTTTGCACATGTTCTATCTTGAGCCTGAATTGCTCTCCCCTCTCCTCTGACCCCACTACCCTCCTACTCATTGTTCAGAATTTAGTTCAGCTGTCACTTCTTCAGAGAAGCCTTCCTTGATCTTCCAAATCAGGTTCTCCCCTGGTACAACCTCATAACCCCTTGTCACTTTCACATTTTCTAAGAAAAAAATATTCATTTATTTATTTAGCTGCATCAGGTTCTAGTTGCCTCTCGTGTGACCTCCCTTGCGGCACCCAGGCTTCTTTCTAGTTGTGATACGTAGGGGCTCAGTAGTTGCTGTGTGTGAGCTTAGTTGCCCCACGACATGTGGAATCTTATTAATAGTTCCCTGACCAGGGATTGAACCTTTGTCCCCTGCGTTAGAAGATCGATTCTTAACCACTGGACCACCACAGAAGCCCCTCCATATTCTAATTGGATGTTTATTTGACTGTTGAGTGTTCGTCTTCCCCACTAGAATATAAGTTTCCAGAGAGGTGGGACTCCATCTCTCTCACTTCCTGCTGTTCCGAGAGTACCCAGATCCATACCTGGCACATGGTGTGTATTCGTAGATACCTTTTAAATAAACGAATGGTATGGGGAACGTAAGTCCTCTGAGGGAGTCATTTGATTTGGGTTTTAGTGCTAGTTTTGCTGTAGCTTGTAGTTTTCCTAAAGAGCAAATCACTTCCTGGTTTACAGGCTCTGATCATTTTTGTTTGAACAACAACAACAAAAATTGTCCTCATTAAAGCCTGTTGAGGAGTGATTTTCAGAAGTATGTGAATGCTTCAATCTTAACCTCAGCTTTGGCCATGTTTCTTGGTAAAGACAAAGAGTTTCTCCGCTGAAGTCCCTGACTTTAGGACCCTGGTAGGCTAGAGTGACAATAATTTCCTTTAACAGTATATAAACTGGAAGCTACTAAAATGGCCATCAGCAGTGCACAGTGGAATACTGTACAGTATCAAGAGTGAGTAAACTCCAGCTGTATAAGACACGGATGACTAGCAAAAAAGGCCAGATGCACAAGAGTATGTTCCGTAGAATTCCATGTACTTGAAGTTCAGGGACAGATGAAAGTAGTCATCTGTAGTAATCATAGGTGATAGCAGGTAGGATGGTGATTACCTACAGGAAGACTGGTGGGGACTAAGAGGGGACACCAGGGTATGGGCGATGTTGTTTCTTGATCTGGGTGCTGGTTACATGGTGGGTTCAGATTATGACCATCCATTGAGCTGCAGACTTGTACCCATCTTCTCTTATGATATTACACTTCAACAAAAACATTAAAAAAACATTGAGCTTTGGAAATTTCCTAGTGGTCCAGTGGTCAGGACTCTGCCCTTTCACTGCTGAGGACATGGGTTCAAGCCCTGGTTGGGGAAATAAGATCCCACAAGTCATGTGGTGCAGCCAAAAAAAGCACAGAGCATTAAGTCACTGAGAATCTGAGAAATGTTAGTGGGGACTTTTTCAGTTCTGCACACAGAAGTG
Organism: Bubalus bubalis; assembly: GCF_019923935.1. Taxonomy (NCBI): domain Eukaryota; kingdom Metazoa; phylum Chordata; class Mammalia; order Artiodactyla; family Bovidae; genus Bubalus; species Bubalus bubalis. Next base: position 20,737,178 of record NC_059180.1, on the reverse strand, counting down.
AAATCTGTAGGGGAGACAAGCACCTTCTGGAGTCAACCACAGAGGGATGGTGCCGTTTGCCTTCTTGGGGGGACATCTGCTTTTCATTTCAATGTTGCCCATCCATTGCAAACTGTAGAACAAGGAAGCCAGGGCATCCTGACAGTTTTCCCACCCAGTAACGCGGCTCTGTTATTACCAGGAGAACTTGAGCTCATAAACTACTTTTCGGGCTTGCATTTAAAACGTTCTCTCTTTGCTAAGGTATTAGTCAGAATCTGTGAAAGCTGCTGTAACAGATAAGCCCTGACAGCTTTGTGGCTCGACGGGAAGCATCATTTCTCACTCGTGGCACAGATCCACTGCAGGCGATCCTGGTCAGGCAGCCTCCCTCCCAGTCACCCAGGTCACTCGCCACTGGGCAGGAGGATGGGGAAAGGGAATATGAGAAAGCACACTCATTTCACAGCCACTTCAGCCTAGAAGGGAATGCATATTGCTTCTGCTCACATTCTCTTGGCTGGAGCTTGGGCACAGGGGTGTGTCAACCTCAGGGGGTCCTGGGATGTGTCGACCAGCTCGGGAGTAAAAACAAATGGATGCCTGCTGAGAAACAGCGAACCCTGCTCAAGCCCCCAGAGCCATGGTTTCCTTTGACTTCCTTGGAGCTGAGGTATTCGATTTTACCTCTAACTTGACTTCTTTAAACCTGAGAAGTGAAATGCTAGATCTCTTTATCTCATCAAATACAGGAGGGGATGTTTAGGGGAGAACACAGTCTGTTTGTGTTGCTAAGGATGAAATAAAGAGACACTCTTTTTTGCTTTTAGCTGGCAGAACAATCTGGTTCTTGTCAGAATTTCCAGTTTTCCAGCCCGTCAGAATTCTTGCCGCTTCTGGTTGCCCGTGGACATCGCAGACACTTTGGTTTGAGTCAGAGATGAGCTCACTCAGTTACTTCTTTGGAAAAGGCTTTTGCTCATTCGTCATCTCTCCTATGGAAGAATCCTTTGGTGGTTCTACTTTTGGATATTTGACCGGACACAATTACCTGGTGTTTAACAAACCACCCCAGTCCTTAGTGGCTTCACACCACCACTGTTTTATTTAGCTCATGTTTCTGTGGGTTAGTACCTTGGGCTGGGCTCAGCTGGGCGGTCCTTCTGGCCCAGGTGAGGATTGGCTGCTCGTGTCTGGGGCCCCGGCAGGCACACCTGAGACCTGAGGCTTTTCTCCAGGTGGCCTCATCTTCAGTGGGCTGGCCTGAGCTCGGCCACGTGCTGGTGGGTGCATGCCCAGTGCATGAGGAGCAGTCACAGGGCCTCTTGAAGTTTAGGCTCAGAACTTGCACAGTGGCACTTCTCCCATATTCTCTTAGTGAAAGTAGGTCACACCACCCGAGAAATACGGGAAGAAAGAAAAGGGGAGGAGCCTCTTCCTCTTGATGGGAAAAGCCACAAAGATCGTGTGGCATTTTGGGGAACCCTAGCAGGCCAGTTTCACTGTGGCCCTCATGACTCCTTAGCGCCGGTACAGTGTGCATCTGCCAGACGGAACTCGAATCTGTGGCGGGTCCCAGGTGAGCTTTGCTGTGTGTCGTGTCTGTCTCTGGGACCCCATGGACTGCAGCCTGTGTCTGACTCTTTGGAAGCCCGTGGACTGTAGTCTGCCAGGCTCCTCTGTCCATGGGATTTCTCAGGCAAGAATACTGGAGTGGGTTGCCATTTCCTTCTCCCAGGGATATTCCCGACCCAGGGATCAAACCTGCGTCTCCTGTATTGGCAGGTGGGCTCTTTACTGCTGAGCCACCAGGAAAGCCCACTCACCGCTTAGACATCATAAAAGGACTCAGGTCACAGAGAAATGAAAGGGCCAAATGCTTTATGTAAAGGGCATAGCCCAGGGCTTAGTGCACACGAGGCACTGACTGCTACCACCATCACTACCGAGTATACCACCAAATATTGTCACATTACTATCACCCGGGTCCTGCTGTGGACTTGGCCTACACTAAGTACTTAAGATCCATAGCACGAGGCCCCTGCCACCGAGGAGGGAGAGATTTGAGAAGGAGACAGACATGAGTGAATCCGTGTCATTCCATGTGGCCCATGTGATCGCAGAGCTTCAGTGGAGTGGGATGAGGACTAGGGCTTGAGTTCAGACCTCAGCCCCTCCACTGATCACATGTGAGGGCTTGGGTGCCTTTCTTAACCCCTCGAATCTCTGGTTTCCTCATCTGTGAAATGGAGGTAACAACACAGAGCCTGCCTCCCAGGATGCCGCGTGGATTGAATGAGACCTGGAATGCAAAAACACATGTGATTGCTCCTTAAATGTTAGTTCTGAAAAACAGTTCTCAAAAACATCTTTGAAAAATGTCCTAAAGGTACCATTTTTACTTAAATGTCCTCCTGTGACCCTGGCCAATGTCATTGCAGCTTTGTCTTCAGAGATGGAGATTTGCAGACAGGTGGCTTATAGGGGGAGGAGCTCTTGGGCACAACATCTGTAAGGGAGGGAGGGAAGCAGGGAAGAGAGAAGTTGAACTGCAGTGCAGTTGTTGTTATAGAGGCCGAAGCCAATCTGGTGGCTGGAGCTGTGATGGTCCTTCAGAAATGGGACAGTGGGATCTGCACCAAGTGGGCGCTGGCTGTGGGCTGCTCTTGGGGAGCTGGAATTAACCTGGGCAAGGCAGCTTTCTTCTTCTTTTTCAAATTATTTATTCATTTGTGGCTGTGCTGGGTCTTTGTTTCTGCTTGGGATTTTCTCTAGTTGCAGTGGATGGGGGCTACTCTCTCATTGCATTCGTGGGCTTCTCTTGTTGCGGAGCACAGGTTTCAGGCACACCGGCTCAGTAATTGTGGAGCTTGGGCTTAGTTGCTCCATGGCATGTGGGTTCTTTCTGGACCAGGGATCGAACCCGTGTCTCCTGCATTGGCAGGTGGATTCTTGACCACCGAGCTGCCAGGGAAGCCTAAGGCAGCTTTCTTCTTCAAGGGAGGAGTCCTAGGGAGGACTATGAACCATTGGCCTCCTGAGGGAACTAGTGTCCTGCTCCTGTAGGTGTGAGGAGGGGATCCTCTGCTTCCAGGTGTCTCTTAGAGACATTCCAAATCCTGTCTCCTTGACTGTTAGTAACCTTGTGGGCTTTCATCCTTGGTCCCTTCCCAAAACTGATTTAGTTGCCATGTAGGTTCATAGGCTGTATCTTCCAGCATTGAAATATAGAGAGCCTTAATATAAGTAGGCTTAATCCAAGCAGGACATGGGAATGACTTGCCCATGGTCATCTAGCTACCGGGCAGAGACCTGGTTTATATGCTTCCCCTTATTTCCTTCCACCATGCTCTCCTGAGTCACAGGCGATTCCAGCTTTATTCAAAGCCTGGACTCTGTAACCTTGGTGCCTTGACCTTCACCCTTACACTTTCTTGCAGCTCCACGCTGGGAGGAGTTTTCCTAAATTCCTTTAAATAGGTTTCTTAGACTGTGGATCATCACTCATTAGGGTGTCATGAAATCAATTTAGTAGGTCGTGAACACCGTGAAAAAAATAAACTTGAAAATATCAGAATGCATAACACTCACAACAAGTATGGTTTCATAAAACTTTTATTTCATGTGAACATTTATAGGCATGTGTGAACTGGGCCAGATATAAAATGTGTTTCTCACTGTGGGTGACGGTCAACGTGGTTTGAAAGTCATTGTGAGAAATACAGACATGAGGTCTGGAGGCTCGTGAAATTGACTCTTGAGGTTCATGGACTATTGAGGCTTTACTTATTTCTAGAGATGATGTACGTGCATTGTTTTCAATCCTTTATAATTAGATGTTGTATTCTCATCCCATCCTGCTATCCCAAGATTATTCTAATGATCATCTTTGAGCTTTAAACATATCACTGATGAAAGTTACTTTTCCACATAGAATTCTAAGTGTGGGATAGGAGTTTTTTTTTTTTTTGTAAGTGAAATTATTGGTTTTGATGGAACTGCCTGGCCTGACCTGTCTCTTGGGCGAAGTGTCCCAGTGCTACGTCAAGTGCTGGCAGAGAGCTGTCCTTCTTCCGCAGATGGAGAACTGGTTATCCTGGGGGATAATTTGGGTTGAGGAAGAAGTGTTTTATGAACAGAATCAGCACAGGGGGAGGAAGGAGGAGGTGTTCAGGGGCCTCATGGAGCTGCCGGGAGATGTGGGAAGAGCATGCAGGCAGAGGTGGGCTGTGTCGCCGGGGTGACTCTCTGCCAAGGGCAGCCTCCAGCTGGGCCTTCAGAGGGCTGGGACTCAGGCTGTGTTGCTGTTCTCTGGTATCCTTGATAGGTAGGGGCTCAAATGACAGCTGGCTTCATTGTGTTTCCCTTTGGCTTTCTCTGATTTGGGGCCTAAGGGCCGCGTGGAGGCCAAGGCACTCCAAATGAGACCCAAAAAAAAAAAAAATCAGGTTCAAGAAAAAACAAAAATAAACAAATGGGACCTAATTAAGAAAAAATGGTACTGATGAAACTGTCTGCAGGGCAGTAGTGGAGATGCAGACAGAGAACAGACTTGTGGTCACAGTGGGAGAAGGAAAGAGAGGGACAAACTGAAAGAGTAACGTTGAAACATGTACCTTATATACATTACCATGTGTAAGATAGATAGATAGCCAATGGGAATTTGCTGCATGATGGAGGGACCTCAAGGCTGGTGCTCAGTGACAACCTAGAGGGGTGGGATGGGGTGGGAAGTGGGAGGTGGGAGGTGGGAGGGAGGTTCAAGAGGGAAGGGATATATGTATATCTTGTGGCTGATTCATGTTGATGTATGGCAGAAATTAACCCAATATTGTAAAGCAATTATCCTCCAATTAAAAACAATAAATTTATTTACAAAAAGAAGAAAAAATGAGTCTGGGTTAGACCTGTTCCTGCTTGAGTGTGTGTGTTCCCAGGAGAGTCTCCATCAGCAGCGGAAGACTGGCCAGGGAAACTTCTATTTCCTGGACATCTTCAAATAAGGCTTTCAAATGCTGCTGACTCACATTGATGTTTATTGAGTACTTGCTATGTTCCTGGCATGGTTCTAAGTGTTTTACTTTGGCCACCTGATGCGAAGAGCTGACTCATTTGAAAAGACCCTGATGCTGGGAAAGATTGAGGGCGGGAGGAAAAGGGGACGACAGAGGATGAGATGGTTGGATGGCATCACCGACTCAGTGGACATGAGTTTGAGTGAACTCCTGGAGTTGGTGATGGACAGGGAGGCCTGGCGTGCTGTGGTCCATGGGGTTGCAGAGAGTCGGACATGACTGAGTGACTGAACTGAACTGAACTGAACCCGTTTAATCTTTGCAACAGCCCAGTGAGGCTACTACTTTATTATTCCCGTTTTATGCTGAGAAAACTAGGCACAAAGTTAAAGAGTTGTTTCCAAAGTTACAGGTTCAAACATAGATTTGAGGTCAGGACTGCATAAACGGGATGGAGAGATGATGTTGGTGACGGTGATGCAATGACAGCTAATATCTGAGGGCTTGCCGTGAGCTGGAGATTTCAGACTTCATCCCTTTGAATCATCATCCTTATTATCACCTCCATTCATCAGTGAGGAAGCAGGCTAGGGAAGGGTAAAGAGTTTTCCTGAGAACTGCAGAGCCCAGATTGAATTCAAGAGCTCAGTTGGTAAAGAATCCGCCTGCAATGCAGGAGACCCCAGTTCGATTCCTGGGTCAGGAAGATCCGCTGGAGAAGGGATAGGCTACCCTCTCCAGTATTCTTGGACTTCCCTTGTGGCTCAGCTGGTGAAGGATCTGCCTGCAATGTGAGAGACCTGGGTTTGATCCCTGGTTTGGGAAGATCCCCTGGAGAAGGGAAAGGCTACCCACTCCAGTATTCTGGCCTGGAGAATTCCATGGACTGTATATATATAGTCCATGGGGTTGCAGAGAGTTGAGAGACTTTCACTTTCTGTCTGAGTCAGATTCTGAGTTCCCAGTCACCAAGGTGAAGGGCTTGGGTGGGAGAGAGCCTTTGGGTCAGTGGAGGGCTCTGGCAGAGGGAGGGGGAACCGTGGTCAGGCAGGCTCTGGGGTGCTTGAAGATGATCTAGCTTATCCTTCAGAGATAGGAAAGCTTGTTTGCCATAGCAGTGGGTGAAACTGGCAAAATCTGATGGACGAGAAAACTCCTTTGTGGGAGAAAATCTTTTCAGTAAATTGTTTTTGACCAGTGAAGGAGTTAGCACATGGGTAGATTTTTAGCTGTGGCCCTGAATAAGGAATTCAGAAAGTGGCTTTAGGTCTGAGGTCTCCTGATGGTCATGTGACCACAGTCAGCTGATTTCTTTGTGTGTGAGTTGCTGGGCTGGGAGGACAGGCTGAGAAGCATGAAGTCCTGGTGTCATTTGGAAGGAAGGGTTCACATACAGCAGACATGTCTGTGGGGTGATAATACTTCCCTGAAGAGCTGTGCTCGTTTATCGAGGCCCTGAGCTGAATGCTTCACATATGATTGCATTTAAAGTCTGCAGCACCCGAGGAGATGGGTCTCATTTTCCCTCCATGAAGAAACTGAATTCCCTGGGAGTCCAGTGGTTAGGACTCCATGCTTTCACTGCAGGGGGCACAGGTTTGATCCCTGGTCAGGGAACTGAGATCCTGCAAGCCATGCAGTATTCCCTCCACACCCCAAAAATAAAGGAATGGAAATTCAGGGATATTAACTTGCCCCAGGTCTTTTTTTTTTTTTTTTTAGTATTTATTTATTTATTTGGCTGTGTCTGGTCTTAGTTGTGGCATGTGGGATCTCTCTAGCTGTGGTGCACAGGCTTAGTTGCCCCGTGGCATGTAGGATCTTAGTTGCCCGACCAGGGATTGAACTTGCATCCCCTGCACTGCAAGGTGAATTCTTAACCACTGGACCACCAGGGGAGTCCCTGCCCCAGGTCTTGAAACTAAGAAGAATTTGAAGAGGATGACAAACCCAGGCCATCTGTTCTGAAGCTTGTGGTTCAAGGATTCTGCCAGGGTCCTTGATCAGCCTTTGGCTAGGGCATTGTGACGTATCATGGTGTGGTTTATGTGAATGAAAAATGTTGCCTTCCATATCAGCAAACAAAGGATGCTGCAGCCATCAAGCCATCAGGATGGAGATAAAGGAGCTGCTGCCAAGCTCTCAGCCACTGCATGTGGGAGCCCAGGTTATGAATTGAGTTTTGAGGAAGTGGAAGAAGCAGGTGAAGCAGAGTGTCAGTGAAGGGGGAGGAGAAGCAGGAGGGAGAAGGGACACTTGGCCAAGAAATAGTAGTTGAAGGATCAGGAACATTAAGCCTGAAGAAGAGAAAATTTGGAGGGGCAGAGAGAAGGTAGAAGAATGTTGAAAGGAGAGAGAAAACTCTCCAGGGTTTAAAGAGAGCAGGACTCTTCTCAGTGTGGTGAGGTTGACAGTGCTAAGTGCTGGCGAGAGCATGGTGAAGTAACGGAGGACCAAGGAGGGCCTCCTTCCGGGAGACAGTGAAACCGTTTGGTGTCATTTCAGGGGGGCTCCAAAGAGCTCTGGTACCACCGTCCTTTATGTCTCAGTGTAGAAAAGAATTCAGCAAGGGACAGAGTGATAGATAAGAAGTGACATATTAGAATGGGACACTTGTGAGGTTTACAAGCAAGAGGTTGAGAAATGTGGCACCCCAAGAACTTAGCCTACAGTTTCATAATCAAAGGAAAAGTGGGGAGGAGGAAAAGAACTTGTTTGTCTTTCTTTCTTTCTTCTTTTTTTTAAATATCCTGGGACAGTGCCCTATATCTTCTGACACCCTTTCTTGATTCCTGATTCTCTATGGCCCTTTACCTAGTGTGAGGTTTTTATTTATTTAATTTTTTTTTTAGCTGTGCTGGGTCTCCGTTTCTGCTTAGGCTTTTCTCAAGTTGCAGCGAGCAGAGGCTACTCTCTAGCTGTGGTGCGCGGGCTTCTCATTGCTGTGGCTTCTCTTGCAGAGCACTGGCTCCAGGAGCCTGGGTTTCAGTAGTTGCAGCTCATGGATCAATAGTTGCGGCTCCAGGGCTCTAGAGTGCTGGCTCATAGTTGTGGTGCACAGGCTTGGTTACCCTGTGGCATAGGGGATCTTCCAGGACCAGGGATCGAACCTGCGTCTCCTCCATTAGCAGGCAGATTCTTAACCATTGAGCCATCAGGGAAGCCCCTTGTTTGTCTTGAGTGGACGTCATGCTTCCATCATCAGCTCCTCCTCCCAGTTGAGCAGGGCAGTTTTCTTGTCCCTACATCGTCGAGCTAAGTCCACAAATTATTGTTTTTTATGCATGCAGAGAGGGTGTCCTAGGGATCACTAACTTACTGAGCTCACTGGGCAGGTTGTGGATCTCATACCACCATTATTTTATTGTCTGTCTATATTATTTATTTAATGCTTCTGTTGCACCATTTTGTTGCTAAGCAAGCCTGCTTTCTTGAGTAATCATTAAGTTACAGGGATCTTCCATATTTTTCTACCTACAATCCCATACTGGGATTTGGGCTTCCCTAGTGGCTCAGATGGTAGGGAATCTACCTGCAGTGCAGGAAACCCGGGTTTGACTACTTAGTCACCTACTTTGTCCCTTTATTCTGTCCCTATCAACAAGAGGGGAGAGCACAGGTGGAATTAAAAAAGAAGGGAAAATGGGCGGGAAATAAGATAATTTTAAAGCCAATTGGGGCTTCCCAGGTGATGCTACTGGTAAAGAACCCACCTGCCAATGCAGGAGACAGACATGGGTTCAATCCCTGGGTTTGGAAGATTCCCTGGAGGAGGGCATGGCAACCCACTCCAATATTCTCACCTGAGGAATCCCCATGGACAGAAGAGCCTGGTGGGCTACAGTCCATAGGGTCGCAAAGAGTTGGAGTTGGACATGACTGAAGTGACTTAGCACGCACGTGCAAGCACAAGGCCAGTTGAGGGATTCTTGCTTGCTGGTCTCTACTTGCTTTGTGAAGTAGGAACAGAGGATTAGACAGATCTGGATTCAGATCCTGTGAGCCAAGGCAAATTTCTTATTCTTGACTTGGTCACTTTGAAACAAGGGTAAATGATAAGGGACAGTACCTTCTATAAAGATTTGTGACAATCACATGTAATAATGTCTGTGTGAGGCAGAGCCTCACTTTGGCACATTGAACAATAAAAGGAGTATGAATCATTGTCAGCTATTGAGGGATTTCTCATTTGGGTACTTGATGAAGAGGGATATCATAAAGAGCAGCAGAGAATTCAAGAAGAGGAGAAAGCTTAGGGGTAAAGATAGTGAATTCTACATGGGCTGTATTGAGTTTGAGATGCCTGTAGTATCTCCAGGTATAGATGTCCAAAAGGTAATTGGGAATAATGAGAAGTCAGAGATGACAGTAAATATTTGGGAGTTTTTAGTACAAGGCTGTTTTTTTTTTTTTTTTTTTAAATACCTAGAGCATATTATCAGCGGTACGCAAAGATTTTAGTTGTGTGTGACACTAAATAGAAATACACACACACATGTATTTCCCCCTCTTCAATTCTCTTTTTAATTCTTCTGGTTGTTAAGGAGAATTTCTCACTGTGGTGCTATCATGTCTTAGACACTTTTCTAATGCATGCTAATTTCTCTTTTAAATAAAAAGAATGAGGCAACCTCAGGCTCAGAGATATGTGGCTGCTAGGATTAGTAATTATAATTTTCATTGTGTTTTTTTGTGCTTGTCTTATATTTAGAGCTAATGTTACTAGTTTTCCAATTCTGTTGGTTGTTTCAGATAGTACGCTTTGAATGTTCATAGTAGAACATTTAACAAGTTATTTGGAGGTAGGTGATTTGAGGGTTACTCAGAGGCTTAACAGGGTCGTGAAAGACTGGGGATTCTCCCAGTTATTTGATCCCCCATCCTCCAAGTGTCATCAGTATCTGCCCTCTTGGTCCCAGGAAGACTGTGATAAGTACCAAGAGTCATGTCCTCACAGGACAGCATACAAAACCAGAAGGAAGGGTACCCAGGATGAAGGATTTGTCTTCAAGGACCTCATGTCATGCCTTGGAACATGGCAGCTATCTTTGACCATGAAGGACAAGGCTGGCATGCTGTGAGTTTTAGTGTAAAAAAATAGAGAGGAATTGTGTCTTTCATGATGTCATTGAGCCACTGAATTAATTAACCTTGATATAGCCCTGATAGAATCCTTATACAGCCCTATTTGTAGAAATTTGGTCTTGTTAGACCATGAATTCTCTTGTTGCTTAAGCCATTTCAAGATGGGTTTTCTGTAACCTGCAGCTGAATGCCTTGTATCTCAGAGAATTTCAGAATATTGCCCTAACCTAATAGGAACTATTCCTCCCTTCTTTTCCTTGGCTGATTGTATTTTCTCTTGAGAGTGGGTCATATTTTCCTGGTTTTTCACGTGTTGCATAATTTCAGAATGTATCCTGGACATTGTGAGTGTTACATTGTGGGGACTCTGGATTCTCTTGTATTTCTCTGAGGAATGTTGATGTTTTCATCTTTGTAAGCTGTTGACTTGGACAGTAAATTATCTCTTGGACACCAGCTAAATGTCAGTCCTGCTTTTTATTTTATCTTGGGGCTTCTTTAAGGCTACCCTATGTGTGCATGGTTCGAGAGTCAGTCAGACACTTAGAGTTTATACAGGATGTGTGTGCTTGTTAAGTTGCTTTAGTTGTGTCTGACTCTTTGTGACCCTATGGACTGTAACCTGCCAGGATCCTCTGTCCATGGGATTCTCCAGGCAAGAATACGGAAGTGAGTTGCCATGCCTTCCTCCAGGGGATATTCCTGACCCAGGGATCAAACCTGCAACTCCTACACTGCAGGCAGATTCTTGACCGCTAAAAGCCATGGGGGAAACCCTTATACAGGCATACCTCATTTCACGGTGCTTCGAAGGTGCTGTACTTGTGTTTTGTTTTGTTTTTACAAATTGAAGTTTTTCAGCAAGTCTGTTGACACCATTTTTTTCAAAAGCAATTGCTCACTTTGTGTCCCCAGGTCATGTTTTGGTAATTCACATTATATTTCAAATGTTTTCATTTTCGTTATCTTTGTTATGGTGATCTGTGATCAGTAATCTTTGATGTTACTACTGTAATTGTGTTGGTATTTTTTAGCAATAAAGTATTTTAAAATTAGAGTATGTACATTGTTTTATAGACACAGTGCTAGTGCGCACTTGATACACTCCAGTGTCGTGTAAATGTAACTTTAATCTGCACTGGGAAACCAACAAAAATGGGTGATTCACTTTATTGGAATATTTGCTTTAGTGCGGTGGTCTAGAATCAAGCCTCAGTATCTCTGAGGTCTGCCTGTACTCAGGAGTTGAGGCTTCTCTCTGAGCTTGCTCTATTCCTGGATTCCCTCCGTACTTTCCAGTAGCTGTGGTTGACCTGAAATCTGTCCTCTGGCTCTGCAAGTCAGGAAGACTTAAGGTTTTATGTTGGAGTCTTAGCTGCCATTTGGTGCTGACTGAAGCCTGTTCTCAGGGTAAAAGCTGCAAAATGGCTATTCTGTTCTTTCAAATTTCAGCTCCCTCCCTCCAGAATCTGCCTTCTAATGTTCATTCTTCAGTACATTCAGGTAAAAAAAGAAAAAAATTTTTTTGTCCAGAGTTAAACTTGTTATTTGTAGGCAATTTGGGTTCAATTGGAGTTTGTTCGACTGTACCAGAAACAAAAGCCTTTTTTCTTTCTAACATATGAGAAAATGGATGCCCAGACAGGTTAAGCCACTTCCTCAACATCACAGAACTGGTGAGTAAGTGTCAGGGCCAGGCCCAGACCGGGGCTGCTGCACCCTGTGTCCAAGCTCCGTCCCAGGGATGTGGCTGCAGACTTGTGCCTCGGAATAGTCCGCCAGTTCGGGCTTAGTTTCATTTTGGCATGACAGGTGTCCGCCCTGTGAGCGGAGCTGCCGTAGCCACAAAGCTGAGCTGAGCAGTTTCTTGGCAGCCTTGGGACAGTTTTCTCCTCTTTGAGTCAGGATCTCTGGATGGGCTCCTTGAAAAACTTGGAATCGGCAGGCAGTGTTGTAGGCAGAGTCTCGGATAGAAACGTAGCAGCGCCAATAAGATGCCTCCTTATTATTTTGTTGGCAATTATTTTACCAAAGTAAGCTAGTAGTAAGTTGTGGTTAGAAGAGAGGAAGTTCAGAGTTCAGTAAGTTTTTTTTTTTTTTCAAATATAAAAGAGGAAGTGACTGTTCTTATTTTTGTACCAGTCTTGTCACTAATGGATATGGATTAAAATCTTAGCTAAGCTGAGGTCAAGCTTTGAACGTTTGTTTTAAGGGTCTCCTTTGTGGAGCCACTGGCAGGATGTTTCTAACTTTTAAACAACCCAGAAGAATCCATGTGAAATCTTGTGACTTTATGTCCTTTACTGTTACTGTAGGGATGAAAAAAGCCCCCTCCAAAATGGTCATTTCCAGTTCTCTTTCTTAACCTTTCTCTCTGCTCAGTGATCTGTATCACCCTCAGGTACTATGCTTCAGGCTTCTTGCTATATTTCTGGAAGTAGCTCCACCTTCAAGATTTAAAAAGAAGCCTTATTGAGCACCTACTGTATGCCAGATTGGGGATACAGTGGTGAACAAGACAAGGGACTTCCCTGGTGGTCTGATGGTTAGGACTCTGCGTCCACCGTAGCGGGGTGCAGGTTAAATCCCTGGTTGGGGAACTTAAGATCCCACATGCCGCTCAGTGTGTCCAACCAAACTGAACCAAAAAACCCCCTAAAAACTGTGGTGAACAAGACTGAAAAAGTCCTTGCTCCTCATGTAACTTACATTTTCCTTGTTTGTAAACAAGCAAATAAGGAAAAAAAGAGATCATTACATTATATTATGATAAGCGCTGGGAAAGAGAAAAACAGATTTCTTAAAGCAGAAACCTATTTTGGGGTCTGTGATCAAACAGGAAACAAAAGAGAGACCCTTCTTTTCCATTTCCCCACCCTTTAGGCCCTTTAGTGGAGATAGGATAGTTCTTATCCCATGAAATCTTATAATGCAAGAAACTGTGGATGAATGTGCTGCTGCTGCTGCTTTTTTTTTTTTAGCCATGCAGCATGTGGAGTCTTAGTCCTTGACCAGGGATTGAAGTCATGCTCCCTTGCAATGGAGTCTTAACCAGTGGACCACCAGGGAAGCCCCTGCATGTGCTGCTGGAGCTGGTTCCTGTGTCTCAACTGATGCCTCTGGGATGGTTGGTTACTCCCTTCCATTGTCGTAGGTCTTACCCTTCACACTTGGCACCCCTTCGTGCTAGATAGAGCTGAGTGAAGGTTCTGGAATAGTAGACATAAGCTCAGAATATGGAAAGCTCTGGATGTCATGCTAAAGAATCTACCTTTTAAACTTGGTCTTTGAACAAAAAAATTAATTTATTTAATTGGAGGCTAATTACTTTACACTATTGTAGTGGTTTTTGCCATCCATAAACTTGGTCTCGACTCTGCATCCCCCTCTTTCAGAGTTCAGAACCTTTGCCTCACCGGATTGCCCCCAGGCTCTGTGGATTCCTTTTGAATTCTATCCCTTTCTCTTATTCTCCATTCCTAAAGCATCCATCCCATCCGCTTTTCTTTTTCACACCTGAGTATAAGTAGATAAGAGCAGCAGTTGTTAACTCTATTGATTGTAAAGTGCCTGTATTAAAAATGTTAATTATCACTCCTGGGAAGGGATTAAGCCTGTAGGCCTTCAGCAATTAGAAGAGCACAAAACCAGGTGTGCCTTGGCCTCTTGTTTCTCAGAGTAAAGAGAAAGCATCGGGGGAGACAGAAGTGTCAGTCATGTGGTAATAATTATGGCTGTATTTATCCCCATAAGCATAGCTCTTCTGTCGATTATGGAATCAACCAGACTTTGTGACCCACCATGGGTGATGCAGTGAGATCATCCTGCTGTGTTAAAGGAAAAAATTAAATTCATAAGAAATGCTTAAGTATCTGCCTGCCAATGCAGGAGACGCATATTCTATCCCTGGGTCGGGAAGATCCCCTGGAAAAGGAAATGGCAACCCACTCCAGTATTCTTGCCTGGGAAATCCCATGGACAGAGGAGCCTGGTGGGCTACAGTCCAGGGGGTCGCAAAAGAGTTGGACATGACTGAGCGAGTAAACAACAACAATAACACCTCATTAAGATCAATTAACTATCATAAGACATGGTATTAAAGATCTTTTTGGCATTTTTGACATCCCAGTCTAGGTACTCTCTCCCTTTCCCAGAGGTTGCATAATTGGCGTCTCTTTTTAGAACCTTTTCTCTGTTCGTATTTGTTATCCATACTGATTATGTGATACTGATTATGTGTGTGTGTGTCCTGGTAAATGGTGTCATATATCAACTCATCATCTCGGAACTTGATTTTTCACATCGCAGAGTCTTGAAGAGCAGTCTCTGTTGTTACGCTTTTAACTACGTTCTCCCTAGTATTCTGTTCCCATTTTTTATGGCTACTCTGTGTTTAGCAACCTTCATATTCTTTTAGGGGTGGTGTTGTGGCAGGAAGGGGGACCCTTTCCATCACCTGAGAGTGGGCTCTTGTCTAACACTTGAAAATGAATTGTCCGAGGAGACACGTGCTTACAAAGCAGGAGACTTTATTGGGAAGGGGCACCCGGCTGGAGAGCAGGAGGGTAAGGGAACCCCGGAGGACTTGCAACCCTGCAAGCCACTGTGCCGCATGGCTTGCAGGCTCAGGTTTTATGGTATTGAGATTAGTTTCCGGATTGTCTCTGGCCAGTTGTTCTGACTCAGGGTCCTTCCTGGTGGCATGCGCATTGCTTGGCCAAGATGGATTCCAGTGAGGAGGATTCTGGAAGGTTGGTGGGACATACAGACTGGCATCTCCTCTCTCCTTTTGATTTTCTCCAAATTCTTCCAGTTCAGTTCAGTTCAGTCGCTCAGTCGTGTCCGACTCTTTGCGACCCCATGAATCGCAGCACGCCAGGCCTCCCTGTCCATCACCAACTCCCAGAGTTCACCCACACTCACGTGAGTCCATCGAGTCAGTGATGCCATCCAGCCATCTCATCCGCTGTCGTCCCCTTCTCCTCCTGCCCCCAATCCCTCCCAGCATCAAAGTCTTCTCCAATGAGTCAACTCTTTGCATGAGGTGGCCAAAGTACTGGAGTTTCAGCTTCAGCATCATTCCTTCCAAAGAAATCCCAGGGCTGATCTCCTTCAGAATGGACTGGTTGGATCTCCTTGTTGTCCAAGGGACTCTCAAGAGTCTTCTCCAACACCACAGTTCAAAAGCATCAATTCTTCGGCGCTCAGCCTTCTTCACAGTCCAACTCTCACATCCATATATGACCACAGGAAAAACCATAGCCTTGACTAGACGAACCTTTGTTGGCAAAGTAATGTCTCTGCTTTTGAATATGCTATCTAGGTTGGTCATAACTTTCCTTCCAAGGAGTAAGCGTTTTTTAATTTCATGGCTGCAGTCACCATCTGCAGTGATTTTGGAGCCCCCAAAAATAAAGTCTGACACTGTTTCCACTGTTTCCTCATTTATTTCCCATGAAGTGATGGGACCAGATGCCATGATCTTCGTTTTCTGAACGTTGAGCTTTAGGCCAACTTTTTCACTCTCCACTTTCACTTTCATCAAGAGGCTTTTGAGTTCCTCTTCACTTTCTGCCATAAGGGTGGTGTCATCTGCATATCTCAGGTTATTGATATTTCTCCTGGCAATCTTGATTCCAGCTTGTGTTTCTTCCAGTCCAGCATTTCTCATGATGTACTCTGCATATAAGTTAAATAAACAGGGTGACTATATACAGCCTTGACGTACTCCTTTTCCTATTTGGAACCAGTCTGTTGTTCCGTGTCCAGTTCTAACTGTTGCTTCCTGACCTGCATACAAATTTATCAAGAGGCAGGTCAGGTGGTCTGGTATTCCCATCTCTTGAAGAATTTTCCACAGTTTATTGTGATCCACACAGTCAAAGGCTTTGGCATAGTCAATAAAGCAGAAATAGATGGTCTTCTGGAACTCTCTTGCTTTTTCCATGATCAAGCGGATGTTGGCAATTTGATTTCTGGTTCCTCTGCCTTTTCTAAAACCAGCTTGAACATCTGGTAGTTCACGGTTCACATATTGCTGAAGCGTGGCTTGGAGAATTTTGAGCATTACTTTACTAGCGTGTGAGATGAGTGCAATTGTGTGGTAGTCTGAGCATTCTTTGGCATTGCCTTTCTTTGGGATTGGAATGAAAACTGCCCTTTTCCAGTCCTGTGGCCACTGCTGAGTTTTCCAAATTTGCTGGCATATTGAGTGCAGCACTTTCACAGCATCATCTTTCAGGATTTGGAATAGCTCCACTGGAATTCCTTCACCTCCACTAGTTTTGTTTGTAGTGATGCTTTCTAAGGCCCACTTGACTTCACATTGCAGGATGTCTGGCTCTAGGTCAGTGATCACACCATCGTGATTATCTGGGTCGTGAAGATCTTTTTCGTACAGTTCTTCTGTGTATTCTTGCCATCTCTTCTTAATATCTTCTGCTTCTGTTAGGTCCATACCATTTCTGTCCTTTATCGAACCCATCTTTGCATGAAATGTCCCCTTGGTATCTCTAATTTTCTTGAAGAGATCTCTAGTCTTTCCCATTCTGTTGTTTTCCTCTATTTCTTTGCATTGATCGCTGAAGAAGGCTTTCTTATCTCTTCTTGCTATTCTTTGGAACTCTGCATTCAGATGCTTATATCTTTCCTTTTCTCCTTTGCTTTTTGCTTCTCTTCGTTTCACAGCTATTTGTAAGGCCTCCCCAGACAGCCATTTTGCTTTTTTGCATTTCTTTTCCATGGGGATGGTCTTGATCCCTGTCTCCTGTTCAATGTCATGAACCTCATTCCATAGTTCATCAGGCACTCTATCTATCAGATCAAGGCCCTTAAATTTTTTTCTCACTTCCACTGTATAATCATAAGGGATTTGATTTAGGTCATACCTGAATGATCTAGTGGTTTTCCCTACTTTCTTCAATTTAAGTCTGAATTTGGCAATAAGGAGTTAATGATCTGAGCCACAGTCAGCTCCTGGTCTTGTTTTTGCTGACTGTATAGAGCTTCTCCATCTTTGGCTGCAAAGAATATAATCAATCTGATTTTGGTGTTGACCATCTGGTGATGTCCGTGTATATAGAGTCTTCTCTTGTGTTGTTGGAAGAGGGTGTTTGTTATGACCAGTGCATTTTCTTGGCAAAACTCTATTGGCAAAACAGGACCTCCTGTTGTTAAGATAACTCAGGCCAGTGTTTCCTATGGTGCCTGGCCAGGACGGGCAGTGTCAGCGTTTCCCCTGACAGTGTCCGTTATACGTGGTACTACGATCAGCATCCCTGTTCATGTCTACACACATGCACGTGTTTCTCTAGTTCCTGAGAAGTCAATGGCATGGGGTGTGCACGATTCAGATTTTAACAGACGTCCTCCAGAGTGACTGGTGTTACTCCCCCAAGCAATGTGTGTTTCTCTTTCACTACGTCTCCCTTAAATCGTAACATGGTCAGGCTGATCTTGGGTGGCCTTGGCCTTCTGTGGCTTGAAGCAGGATTTTGGTTCCTGGCCAGAAATTGAAGTCAGGCAGTGGCAGTAAGAACACTGAATCCTAGCCACGAGATTAGTGGCCAGTGGCAAGGCCCTGGCTCTTTGCGTTGTAGAAATTAATTCCCACAAAGAAAGTAGTGAAACAAAGAGTTTATTAGGAGGAAAAAGAATATGTGTGAATAGGCACACACAGGTGAGCTCAGAGAGAGGGACTCGAACAACTGTGGTAAATTAAATGACTTATATGGAGCCTGTCTTCTGAGTTTCCTTTGATCAGTCATCTTGCTTTGTCTGGTTATGAGTCTGTATTTGGTTTAATTCAGGATCCTGCTCTGTGTGCACATACATCTCTTAGCCAAGATGTATTCTAGCAAATAGGCTAGAATGACTTAGCATCACTCCCTTTTTGACCTCCATGGAGTCTTTCTGCACATGTATAGTCTTGGAAGGTCTCCTTGACCTTGAGAATGAGAAATATGTGGTCTCTGTCTTTTATCTGGGCAGGCCTCAGCCTCTCCTATTATATTTCATCTCAGTGTCTGTCCACAGGGGACAAACTCCAGCTGCTCAGCCTGGGGCCCATCTATCTCCTGCCTCAAAACTTTAACATTTTTGCCAATCTGAAGGGAGAAAAAGTGGCATTTAATTTTAATAGGCATTTTCTTGATTACTAATGAGGTTTATTTTTATGTATTTCTTTGACAGTTGCATTTCGTCTTCTGTAAGTGCTCCCCTTTCACATTTTCTTGTTACTTTGTAGGTATTTTTTACTTCAGTCTATTAAACACCAGTCATTCACTCATGTTGACTGAAAGAAAATGCAGATCTTAAGAGCTGTGAGGGCTTCCCTGGTGGCTTGGTGGCGGGGAGTCTGCCTACCAATGCAGGAAACATAGGTTTAATCCCTGATCTGGGAGGATCCCACATCCTGTGGAGCAGTTAAGCCTGTGCATCCCAACTACTGAGTCCACACTCTAGAGCCTGGGGGCTGCAACTACAGAGCCCCTGCGCCCCAACTGCTGAAGCCTGAGCACCCTAGAACCAGCGCTCCACAGCAAGAAGCCGGTGCAACGAGAAGCCTGGGCGCTACAACTACAGAGTAGCCAGCCCGCGCTCGCTGCAGCCGAAGAGAAGCCCGGTGTAGCAGTGGAGACCCAGCGCAGCCAACAAAGACAGAAACCAGTCAGCAACATTAAAAAACAAAAAGAGTTGTGAATTGAAGTTTTACTCAGGGACCTTACTGAGGACTCTAGCCTGGGAGACAGTGTCTAGGCAGCTCTGAGGGACCAGCTCTGCAGAGATCGGCGAGAAGCCAGTATATGTATGATATTTGACCGGTGAGTGTATGTGTCATGCATACATCTCAGTAAAAGATGACTGTAGTCACAAGGAACAGATATCCCAAGTTAATGATTTTAAAGCTTTACTACTTATGGGCAGATGCAAGATTCTGGAGTCATGAAAATTTTCCTGAGATACATATTTGACTATCAAAGGGGCCTGTTTTCCCAAGTCTGTCCTGTCTGTCATCTGAATTCCCCTCTGGGTGCCCTGCGGGTCAGCAGCTGCAATGGCTGATAACTCCATCCTTGTGGAGCCGGTTGGTGAGCCACATTCTTTGTTTTACACAGCATTCTTTGTCTGTGTTTGTGCCGGTTTGTTTTCATCAAATCCTGAGTCCTGTGTCACTCTAATACCTGAAATGACAGACTCCCTTATCTTGATTTGGCTCTTAAAGCCTAATAGTGTTTCCAAGCAATCCATAATTCCCCCTTTAAAGGTGAGAAAACCGAGGCTCAGAGAGTATACATGATTAACTCAGAGTCTGAGCTGGTGCAGACATGAGGAAACGTTGAAAGCTTGAGCAGACCTAGAAATAGACTAGCCTGGGAATTCCCTGGTTGTCCAGTGGTTCGGGGTCAGAACTTGCACTGCCATGACCCAGGTTCCATCCCTGGTTGGGGAACTAAGGCCCCGCAAACTGTGGGGTGTGGCCAAAAAAGAAAAAAGAGAAATAGACCAAACTGCTGTGAACCACAGGGGGATGATCATCTCTGACCTTTCACTATTACCCAGACACTTCCACTTAGTCGTCTTGAGAGAAAAGTCTGTTTAATTATTCATCTCTTTCCCAAGTAATTGGTGACATGTTCTCCAGCTGGGAGATGGAATACACTTTATTGCTAAAATCGCCCACTACACATAAGACAGACGTTCCAGCCCCAAAGAAGAGTAAAAGAAGATTCTCTCGTTGCGGGTCTGTCTTCCGAGGGTCTCCTTGTATGCTGACGGCAGCCTCTTGCTAAAATGCCTTGTGAACAGAAGGCTGGGGATACCAGTGTTGCCATTCATGGTCCATATCCACTTATCACATTCAGAAATGACTTTGGTATCTTTTACTTCTACGGGTTCACAGAAAGAATTGAAAGTCCTTTATAGTTAGAGACAATGTCAGGGCATGTCTACAGGGTTTCCAGGGAGCAGAGCACTATCCCATGTCACAAAGTGGGAAACAAAAATTGAACTTGGACTTCTCCAACTGGTGTAAGCGAGGACCTCCCTATACTGGATGTGAGATGTTGATTTGAAATACTCAGTGATACTTTGGGATGTGTACCAGCTTTTTAAGAGTTTCTATTTGAGTATTTATTTGGACCAGGCACAGTAATAAGCCACACATATGACTTATCTCATTTAAGTTTCATAGTAACCTAGGACTAAAATAGATCTGTTTGTTGTTGTTCATTTGCTCACTTGTGTCCAGCTTTTTGTGACCCAGTGGGTTGCAGTACGCCAGGCTTCCCTGTCCTTCACCATCTCCCAGAGTCTGCTCAAACTCATGTCCGTTGAGTCTGTGATGCCATTCAACCATTTCATCCCCTGTCGTCCCCTTTGCTTCCTGACTTCAGTCTTTTCCAGCATCAGGGTCTTTTCCAGTGAGTTGGTTCTTTGTATCAGGTGGCCAAAGTATTGGAGCTTCAGCTTCATCATCAGTCCTTCTAATGAATATTCAGGACTGATTTCCTTTAGGATTGACTAGTTTGATCTCCTTGCACCCCAAGGGACTCTCAAGAGTCTTCTCCAGCACCACAGTTCAGAAACATCAATTCTTTGGCACTCAGCTTGCTTTATGGTCCAGCTCTCACATCCGTGCATGACTATTGGAAAAACTATAGCTTTGACTATACAGCCCTTTGTCGGTAAAGTGATGTCTCATTTTTAATACACTGTCTAGATTTATCATAGCTTTTCTTCCAAGGAACCAGTGTCTTTTAATTTCATAGCTGCAGTCACTGTCTGCAGTGGTTTTAGAGCTCAAGAAAATAAAGTTTGCCACTGTTTCCATTGTTTCCCTTTCTATTTGCCATGAAGTGATGGGACCAGATGCCATGATCTTAGTTTTTTGAATGTTGAGTTTTAAGCCAACTTTTTCACTCTCCTCTTTCACCCTCATCAAAAGGCTCTTTAATTCCTCTTCTCTTTCAACCATTAGGGTGGTGTCATCTGCATATCTGGGGTAATTGATATTTCTCTTGGCAATCTTGATTCCAACTTGTGCTTCATCCAACCAGGCATTTCACACGATGTCCTCTGCATATAAGTTAAATAAGCAGGGTGACCATATACAGCCTTGATGGACGTACTCCTTTCCCAACTTTGAACCAGTCTGTTGTTCCGTTGTCCCATTTTATGAATAATTTGAGGCTCAGTTATTTAACTTCCTCAAGGTCATATACAAATAAGTAACAGCCATGATTCCAATTCTAAAATGTATGCTTTTTAAAAAAAAATTTTATTTATTATTTTATTTTTTGGCCGCACCGGGTCTTCGTTGCTGTGTGTGAGCTTTCTCTAGCTGTCGTGAACGGGGCTACTCTCTAGTTGCCATTTGCAGGCTTCTTGCAGTGGCTTTGTTTGCTGCAGAGCACGGGCTCTAGGGCATACGGGCTTCAATAGTTTTGGTGCATGGGCTCAGTAGTTGTCCTTGGTGGCTCCGAGGCATGCGGAATCTTCCTGGACTAGGGATCGAATCCTGTCCCCTGCGTTGCGAGGCAGATTCTTTACCACTGGACCACCAGGGAAGTCCCCAAATGTATGCTTTTAATCATGACACTAATATTACGATGTCAATTAATATAACCATTTTCTCTACATTTTTTCTTTAGTTCTGACAAGGGTAGGTGTTTTTCCAGGAAAATTTTCATAAGGTGTTGACATGAGTGACATGGAGGGGAATGTGGCCAGCTTAGGAGGGGAGTACATTCATCTCAGCATGAACATTCATGGGGTTTATTTTTAACTGGTTACAGATTTTGGACTAAAGTTTGAATGCAGCATGTCTACCATGCTCTTTATTCTAATTTTGGTTTGAGCTGTTCTGAATGAATCTCAGAAGCGGAAGGGAATTCATATTTATTGAGCTTGACTCTGAAGTAGGTATTCTCATCTCAAAAATGGAGAAGTAAAAGTGAGGTGACTTGCACAGGGTCATTATGATGGATTATATTATTGAATCAAGTATTTGCTTTCTCCCTGTAGGAGGATTATATATTCTCACCCATTGCTTTGTGATAGCATAGTATCTGCCTACAGGAGGAATGAGCTTTCCT
The DNA here is from genome assembly GCF_019923935.1 of Bubalus bubalis. Taxonomy (NCBI): domain Eukaryota; kingdom Metazoa; phylum Chordata; class Mammalia; order Artiodactyla; family Bovidae; genus Bubalus; species Bubalus bubalis. Next base: position 20,715,004 of record NC_059180.1, on the reverse strand, counting down.
GTTCTGTTGATGTGAGTTGTGGCCATGTGATACCCACTGACCAGTGTAATTGAGCAGCCATGATATACTGTATATCTAAGTAGAAGCTTCCAGAGTCATTGCACGATTTGGCCCTTGCTCTTTTTCCCTGTGCCTCGGGACCAAGCGAGGACTGTTTCTTCAGCTTATATCGTGGCATATACAAGACACATGGAGTTGGGGGGGAAGTGGGAGGGAGTTTCAAGAAGGATGGTGTGTGTGTGTGTGTGTGTGTGTGTGTGTGTGTGTATGCACTTACAACTGATTCACGTTATACAGCAGAAACCAACACAAAATTGTAAAGCATTTATCCTCCAATTAAAAATTAAAAGAGAGAGAGAGAAAGAGGACACATGAAGCAAAGCCACAGAACACAGGCAATTGCAGTGACATGTAGCATGAGCAAGAACTATGCTTTGCATGCTGTAAACCCCCACTGGACTTTGAGGTTGCTTGACACTGCAGTCTTACCTAGCAAAAGCTGACTAATACAGTTGTTTAGCTAGTAACCTGGCTAAGCTGGAATTTGAGCCAGCTTGAATACCAAATTCTATCAATTCCATCAATGTTCTGTTCTTATTTCAGTTTTCCCTAGTATTCTGCTTTATTGCTGTGTGCATTGTGTTCTTTAAAAAATGTCTTTTTAATGGTCTGCTTTTTCATTTAACACATTCATTTCAAAGAAACTTTATCACTATATAAATGGAAAAAAATATCACCCATAAAGAACTAGTAACTATAAAAAATGAACATAATTAAAAATATTATGAAATTCTCACAAGGTACTGTTGGCTGACAAGGATCTGAATTTGAAACATTCCCTCAACTTTGTTCCAAAAGGGAATTTAGCAGATATTAAAGTGGTGTTCAAAATATACAAGCACCAAACAGAGACTTTCTCTTTTGAAATAATCATGAGGATTGAAAATAATTTAAAAGGGAACAAGTCCCAGTTATTACCATTTGCTGTGATGCCGTGTCTATGTTCCACCTAAAATTCTCTCACATATGGCCAGTGAGTGATGCGCGCCTCCTCACGTGGGGAGTTTCCCTCCCTTTCGTTTATATGTTAATGATTGTAAACTTCTACAGCACAGACGTGCTCCGTTCATGTGACAGGTCCTCTCCAATGTGCTTTGTGTATTTACCCCATTATCAGGTGAGGAAACAAAGGTGGGAGAGGTTTAGCCACAGCCTAGCAAGAGGCATGCATGATCACTTGCTCAGTCATGTCTGACTCTTTGTGATTCTTTGGATTCTAGCAAGCCAGGCTCCTTATTCATGGGATTTTCCAGGCAAGAAGTGGGTTGTTATTTCCTTCTCCAGAGGATCTTCCTGACCCAGGGATTGAACCCACATCTCCTGTGTCTCCTGCATTGGCAGGTGAATTCTTTACCACTGAGCCACCCGGGAAGCCCCTAGCAAGAGTCAGGGTTGGGATTTAAAGCCAGGTGTGTCTGGTTCTCACTGCTCACTGGGGAGTTTCAATGAATGAAGCCACTGGGTGTTGCTGTTTCCTGATGTCAGAGCAGCTGCTGCTCCGGGGCATCAGCCTGGGGCCCTGGCAGGGTCTCCCTGCAGCAGTATTCGCTGATCTGGACCCTGGCCAGGCTGCCAAACACAGCCACAGAGCAGACTGTCATGGACAGTTTCCGGCTGTCCCTGCAGTCCCCTGTGCTTTCCTCTGTCCTGGCATCACTTTGGTGTTCAGTTCAGTTCAGTTCAGTCACTCAATTGTGTCCGACTCTTTGCAACCCTCTGGACTGCAGCATGCCAGGCTTCCCTGTCCATCACCAACTCCTGGAGCCTACTCAAACTCATGTTCATAGAGTTCGTGATGCCATCCAACCATCTAATTCTCTGTCATCCCCTTGTCCTCCTGCCATACACCTTGGTGTATGAACTAGTTATTTCTTTATTACACACTACCCCCAAACTGCATGGAAATGGGCATTCTGCAGACTTTGGCTGGGCTCACTTGTGTGTCTGTGTTCAGCTGGCAGGCTACCTGGGGCCTGGAAGGCCTAGGATGGCTCCCCTCACTGGGATGTGTTTATTGGAGCAGAAGAGAGACTGGATGCTGTGTGTCTCCCCATCCACCAGGCTACTCAGGCTGGTTCATGGGCTGTTGGGAAAGGTTCCAGGGTCCTAAGAGCACAAGCATGCAAGGACTCTTGAGAAACGCTTCGGAGTTGGCACACTGTCCCTTCTGCTGCTGCTACTGCACAGAAACCAGTGATGGGCTATTCTGGACTTGGGAAGTGGGGCATGGAGGAGAGGAGCCATCAAGCCACACCGCAGAGATTGTGGACACAGGGAGGAATGCGGACCTGGCTGTCTTTGCAGCTACTGTATTTGCTCCTTCACTAGCCTCTGAGTCTCATGAAGTCAGGCCGTGGAGCAGGGTCGCCTCTCTGTCCACACGCTCAGCAGCCCAAGGGGTAGAATGAATTGTGCACCAGCCACCGTGCCCTCTCCTGTTCCTGGAGTTCACCACACTTATTCCCATCTCGGTGCCTCTCTGACTCCCCTTTGGACTCGGGTGGCTTCTCATCATCTCCATCTCAGCTCAGTCATCACCTCTCTGAGAAGCCTTTTCCACCTATGCTCCCTAAGTGTCCCTTTCAACACTCTCATCACACCACACCCTGTTTTTCCTTCCGTGGCATCTGTAGCCATGTAGAATTGTGCAGGAAGGAGGACCCCTTCCAGCACCCAAAAGGGGGCTCTTGTCTATCACTCGGGAGTGAATTGTCCGAGAAGACACACATGCTGACAAAGCAAGAGACTTTATTGGGAAGGGGCGCCCAGGTGGAGAGCAGCAGGGTAAGGGAACCCAGGAGAACTGTTCTCCCGTGTGGCTCACAGTCTCGCTTTTTAGGGTGATGGGGTTCGTTTCTGGGTTGTCCCTGGCCAATCATTCTGACTCGGGGTCCTTCCTGGTGGCGCCAAGATGTTCCAGCGAGAGGATTCTGGGAGATTTGTAGGACATGTGGACTCGTGTTTCCACTCTCCTCCTTTTGACTTTTCCCGAATTCGTCCGGTCAGTGGGAGCTTGTTAGTTCTGCCTTCCTTACCAGGACTGCCTGTTGTAAGATAACTCGTGAAAGGGGTTACTGTCTTTCCTGGTCGGGGTGGGCAGTTTCAGTCTTTGGTTCCCCTAATAGAATCATTTGTACATCTGTGTCTTCTAGAAAGTAAGCTTTAGAAGATCAGGGCTCTAGCCTGTTTTGTTCTCTGTTAATTTTCCAGCTCCTAGAACAGAGGCTGGCACAAAACACAGATTGGTCCAGAGGATGCTATCTCAGTGCCTGGATGGCTTCCCCATGGCTCTGCTGGTGTCTGAAGGCCCTGTCCAGCAGCCACTCTGACTGCAGGAAGTAATCCTTTGCCAGCCAGCTTAGCAGGGAGGACTGGCAGGGTTCCCTTGACAGCGCCTTCCAGGTGGCTGCTTTCCCCCAAGTCCATGTGGCCTCTGCGTGTCTCAGGCAGGGCTTTTTGGGTCACAAGTGATGGAAATTCACTCATGCAGCCTGAGGCCAAGAGGTAGAATAGTTCATAGTTAAATGCAAGGTCTCTGGAACTACACTGTTTGGATTCGATTCTGGTTTTGCCACTTCCTAGCCGGATGCTCTACGGGGAGTTACTTAAACTCTCTGTGCCTCAGTTTCCTCACCTACAAACAAGGGAGAGGGAGGAAGAGGAAACAGCTGCCTCAGGGTTTTCAGGAAAATTAAATGAGTTCGTATGTGTAGAGTATTTACTGCTAGGCCGAGGCAAGGATCTCTGAATTTAGCCCCTGTTGCTGTTGTTAGGATTAGCATTGGAGGCTTTCCTGTGTGATCAAAGGGCGGGAAGTTCAGCCAGGCTTCAGGAGTAACTGGATGGAAGAACTGGAAAACCGACCATCAGAAACTGTGCTCTTTCAGTGTCTCGATCTCTCGTTGCTGAGTTCTTTGTTCCCACATGTCTCCCTTGTTCTCCTTTCTCTGGCTTTCTCGGCCTGTGTTTATCCTGGGTCAGCCATGGTCTTTCTGACCATACTCACACTATTTTCCACCTGGGACAGATAGCATCTCTTAGGTCTAGTTCTAAGTTTCTGGGATAATCTGATGGCCCATCTTTCGGTCAGGTGCCCTACACTCAGGCCATTTAGCTGTGCATGTGTGTGTGTGTGTGTGTGTGTGTGTGTGTGTAGGGGGTATGGATATGGAAGACACTCTAGCTGGGATCCTGCCCCTATACATTTCAGAGCAGTCTTCCAGGGATTGGCAGAGACCCAGAAGATGTCAGCAATATATCTACTTTAAGGCTTCTCTTCTGCCTGCTTGTTGAGGCTCTCGAACATATAGTCCCACTCAGTCTCATCAAAATTATTATTTTTAAATATTCTGCAGCACTCTTACCTCTAATTATACTAGACTCTTCTTGTCTTCTTCCTCTGTGAATCACTTGGTCATTTCCCAATCTTATATTTGGCTGTCATGAATATGGAAACGTCACATAGAGTCTTAATTTCAAGGTTGGGTGGGGAAACTGCTCTTCTAAGCCTCTAACAAATAGACACCCACACCCACATATTCGTGTGCTTACTAAAATAGTATTAGGCTAAACATTCATTTCCACAAGTTTCTGAGGTACTGAAAGGAATGGGCAGCCTATGTGTGAATTTCATTGTATGTGTGAACTAAGAGTTCTTGAACTTGTCCTTAAATTTCCAGCTTGTCCATGTGCTCTATAAATAATGGATTCTGAAATCCTGTGTAACACTTCAGCAAGAGTCTGTCTGTCCCTGAACAGAGATGAACCATGACATCTCACCAAGCTCCGGGAGTTGGTGAAGGACAGGGAAGCCTGGCGTACTGCAGTCCATGGGGTCGCAAAGAGTCAGACATGACTGAGTGACTCACCTGAACTGATGACATGTCATGTTATAGATTGGGATTCACTAATTCAAATTCCTTCAGGAGCCTGGGCAGATAACTTAATTTCAGGAAACATCCTAGATTTAAGGAATACCTGTATATTAAACCATAAGAGTTTTCTTCACTTATCCAAAGAGGTATATAATTTTTTGTAACATGCACTTTTTTTTTGACTGCAAGCTTTATTTTCACTCTTTTTAAAAGATATGGGTACAAAAGAATGATTTCTTTTAAGTGCACCATAGGGAAAGTAACCATCCAAGTGTAATGAGAGGTAACAACAGACAAGTCTTGGTAATGGGGAGACCACAGGGAGTGGTGGGGACTATGGCAGAATAAATGGAGCGTGCCCCATCCCAAAGGAGTGGCCGTGTAACCCAGGCCTGTTCTTGCCAGTGTGGCAGCACTGAGCTGGCCCTACCAGGTAGGTTTCTTTTTTCCAGCAGGGACAAGAAATCAGAATATTTATGGGAAATCTTCTAATTTAGGAGTACTGATCATTTATTTACTTTTTTCAAACTAAAAAACAATTCTCAGACCAAACAATATGTGGGCCACCAATTAGTAATCACTGATGTAGATAATATACTTCAATGAGTCTCAAATCATTAACTATTTTTTGGCAGCCATCTCATACTGCTGACTCACTAGCTTTTTGTCTGATGAAATCCTTCGGTGACTCAAAAGCGCTTAATCTGAAATCCGCTTAATCCAAGTTGCATTCCTGGACTCAGAAATTGGGTTTCTGGACCTTCTGTTTGCTTGTGCTAGGTCCATCCTGTTACATGTGCTTAAGATGCTACTTCTGAAAAGAAAAAATGATGGTACTTCTGTCTTCCCACTCGTTTGATTCTTTCTTCAAGTTTTATCATAAAAATGGTGAGAGAGACAGAACTGAGGACCAGCAGCTGGTGTCCCCCTTTAGCAGAGCGTGGTTGTTGGTCCTACATATATTCTGCTTTGCTGGGATCCAGGGCAGGCTGCCCTTAAATGCACCTCAATGGCATACTGATTATTTTGAATTAAAGTTACTTCAGAAACGACCAACACAAGAAGGATGCTCTGACCCTTCTCTCTGTCTCTGTGAAGGCACGACACGAATCTCTCATGTGAAAGGGGCCTCCCTGCCTCTGGAGGTGGAAGACAGTTGTATCACCAGAGATGGGACTTCAATCTGAGCACCTAAATAAACAAACGTTGTTACTTCTTTAATTTGCTGCTCCAGGAGCCCAAACTCTGTTTATATTCTTCACTCATCAAACATCCAAAAACCTAAGTTTCTTTGTCCTGTCAACTGCTCACAAATTTATTGTTTCTTGGCCTAAAAAGTATGAAAACTGCCTGCTTTGACCACTTCTTAGGTCCCATTTCTAGGAGACCTCTGTGTGCATGAATAAAATTTGTTTCTTTTTCTCCTGTTAATCTGTCTCATGTCATTTTTTTTTTTTTTTTGGCTGAACCATGCAGCATGTCAAATCTTAGTTCCCGGACCAGGGATTGAACCCATGCCCCCTGCATTGGGAGTATGGAGTCCTAACCACTGGAGCATCAGGGAAGCCCCTTGTGTCAGATTTATTCTTAGTTCAGCCACAAGAACTCCAGAGAGATGGGGGGAGGGTGGAATTTCCCTTTCCCTGACAGCTTCAGCTAAAAAGAGATAAAATATTAAAAACTAGCGAGCTGTATTTAAGAACAGAATTTCACAATAAAATACTTATATTTAGGCACCTTTTGAAAGACTTTGATAACTGGCAGCTCGTCAGACAGCAGGGCCTCATGCAATGCGGTTGACTCCTTTGGTTGGACATGGCTCCTCCAGTCCCTCCGTTTGCTGCATTTTTTGGTGACCAGGCTGTCCCTGTAGGCATTACGTTTGTTATTCTTGTAGAGGTCTCTCCCCAGGTTGACATAAATTCACTGACTCATTCATTCATGCATGCATGCGTGCAGTAGTTTTGGAAGCCTGCTCTGTGTGGCAGGCAGGCGTAGCACTCACTGGAGGAGATACAGAGGTGACCAAGACAGGTGCCTTCCCTCTATTCAAGGATCCCACAATCTGCTGGGGAAGCTAGATATGAAAAGATGATGTCAGTCATTTCCTTAGAAGTGCCACAAAGGCCTATTGTGTTTGGGTGCCACTTGACTTAGATGTTCAGCTTGTTCATTAATCCACCAAAGTGTCTGAGAAGACTGGGCACATTTTTCGCACTTTCCCAACAGACCGTCACGAGTGACCTTTAGGAAGGTTTTGCTTAAGTCCAGAGACAGATTCCATATCATGCTTCCCTCGTCCACCAGATTAGCACCGATCCTCGAACAAAGCAAAAACACAGAAAGCAAAACACAAAAAGTGAATGAAGTTGTCTGATGTGTCTCAAATCTCATTCTCCTTATGGGGGCTCTTTTGTCTACACAATCCACTGTTTCCTTTTTTGAAAAGCAAAATGACACTGGTGTACCTTTTAGTGTTGTTATTGTTTTTATTGTTGTTCTTCAGGATTCTTTGGGGGGTCCAAGGCAGTGATTTGGAGGTCTCCTTTGTGAGATCTGTTGGGACCCTGGTATGAAATTCATCTGGGCCCCCCCATACTGGGAGCATATAAGAGCATTGGGAGTGTTTCAAAATGTATTTGCTCTGTTTTCTCCCTTCAGAATACCATCACTCAAAACAAGTAGGGAATGTGATTTGTGCTGGAATTCCCTTTATTCTGAGGTCTGGGTCTAAGGGAAGAGTGAATGGAAAAAAGGTTATCCCTTGAAATTCTTGTCTTGGTTAGGATCCTTGGTTGCAAATAGCATAAATTGACTTTAAGTTAAGCAGAAATGAATTTATTAGCGGGACATGAGAGAAATTAGCTATGTGAAGGAAAAGATGAAGACTTAGACTTTGGAAAGATCTGGATCGAGAGATGTTCTGGGGATGCAGAAAGCAAGATTTAACGGTTCATTCCTTGAAGACACCGTAAGCAGGATGAATAACTTTGTTCAAGACGCAAAATCCAGGGAGTGAGCTTCTGATTGGCCTACCTTGAGTCACATGACCATCTCAGAAATGCTGACCCCACCAAGACCCCATGTAATGCTACTCCTCAAGGAGAACCAAGGAGAGTGGATCTCATGTGGGTGAACCTTGTGGATGTTTCCTGGAGTCTTCTTCCCTCAACCTAAAACCACTGTCGACTCACTGTGGAGCCCATCACCAGTGGTGTGCCATACCATCAAAGCTTCTTTCTGAGTATTTGTCTGGTTCCCTAGATTGTCCTATTTGATTCAAGTCAAGAGTGCTAGTTTTTCTAGGTGGGGCTCTAGTTCTCATTTATTTCATTTTAGTCTTCAAACTAAGAATCTGTATAAATGATAAAGGAAAAATGCCTGCATAGTCCCTCGTGTTGCCGGAGTCCTATTCTAAATGTCTTGGTGATACCCACTCAAGACTGACAATACTATGAAGTACAGTTAATTCTTGCTACTTGTGATTGGTAGTTTCCGTGTAGTTCCTGCAAATGCTGAATTAGTGAATATGGAACCATTGCTCCTAGGGGAATTATGGGGTCAGGTTCCCGTGAGCCTCTGGCCATGACATTTTTGTCAACTAATCTGTAACCTTGTTTTATGTGTGTTTATGTTTAAAGTCATTTTATTTAATCTGTTGTTGACTTTTTAAACATTGAACTCATGGCCAGCAGAACCACAACTGAATGAAACTTGCCTAACCACATGTATTTTCTTCGAAAGACACTGTAACAACCCTCTTGCCCTTCGGGGCCAATTTTAATAGCTAAGTTTCCAACAAAAAGCACAGAAATGCAAAAAACATGGTATTGATTTCCCGAAAAAAGAATACTTGTTTATAGCATGAAAACTGAAACAAGGAGGCAGAGCGTAGCCTTGTCCAACCTCAACTGGGAATGTGTACATTGATGACTCAAATCTTTCATCACTGTGTGTGTCCAAGAATGATCATGAAAGTCCCATGAGTGCTGATTTTGGGGCTATAAGTAAATTTTATCAAGTAGGCAAATTTGCAGATATGGAATCTGTGAGTAATGAGTATTGACTTTAATACTGCTATCCTTATTATACAAATGAAGTGGAATGGAGGGGTAGAGAGAGATGAATTAACTTTGAGGGTAATGCAGGCGGGGATTGTGGAGCAGGGTCTGACTTTGCTTGCAAAAGGTGTGTTGTTCTTAAGATAGTAGAGTGTGGTGGGTGAGTGCAATGTGGCCCCTGCCGAGAACTAGTTTTCATATTTTGTGGGCACTTAGGAAGCACAGAATACTTAGGCCAATGGTCTGAAGAAAGAGGGCAGTGGGGGTGGTAAAGTGGTTTTCTCGGGTAAACTTGGGCTGTTTTCATAGCCTGTGATGAGATGCAATGATACATGACCCTGAGGTTTTCTATGTAATTTCTCCTTGAGATGAATTTCCTACAAACAGACGTCAGAGTAGTCTGAGAAAAACACTTGTTTGTGGTCTTTTGGATTTCTAAGAGAGAACAGCGAATGGGTTGGAGCATAGAGTCTGGAGCCTCAACTTCCTGGGTTTGAATCCTGGCTCTGCCATTAATTAACTGTGTGACCTTGGGTAGGTTACTTAACCTCCCTGTGCCTCAGTTTTCTCCTCTGTAAAATGGGGATAATAGTAATAACTATCTCATAGAGTCATTGAGAAGATTAAATTATATATATATATATATATATATATATATATAGAGAGAGAGAGAGAGAGAGAGAGAGAGAGAGAGAGAAAGAGGCTTTCTTGGTGGCTCAGATGGTAAAGAATCTGCCTGCAGTGTGGGAGCTCTGGGTTCGATCTCAGAGTCGGGAAGATCCCTTGGATAAGGGAAGGGCAACCCTCCAGTATTCTTGCCTGGAGAATCCCATGGACAGAGGAGTCTGGCAGGCTGCAGTCCATGGGGTCACAAAGAGTCAGCACGACTGAGCGACTAGCGCATACATGCACACATGTATATAAAATTTAGAGTAAGGCTTGGCACAGAACACATGCTCTGAAAGTGTTTACTACTATTATTATTTGTCCCCAGCTCTGAGACTCACACCATTAGACACTGGTGTGTGTATCCCCACCCATTCAGTGATCACTGTGGAAGCTGGGTCAGCTGGCAGCTCCTGGGTCTTTTCCACTCTGTTTAGGGGGCTGCCTGACTCACCTCCTCTGCTCATGCAGATGACAGCTAAATAAAAGGGCTCTTTCCTCTTAGCATTAACTTAATTATAGGGGCTTCCTCGAAGGGGGTGTGGGTAGTACGCTTACCAACTCTCCCCTCCCTCTCCGCTCCCCCAGCCCCCACTGGTACCTGAAATAGTCTGAATGTTGATTCTTGCCTCCTCTTTCTCACACTCTCTTTTATCCCTGTGATTCTGCATGCCTAATCTTTCATCTCTGGATGGGTTCTGTTACTGTTTTATGTGTTTTCTCTGCCCTGGTTTGAGTTCCAAAAGGTCTGTTTGGGTCTCTGTGGGTGTCTGGCAGCCTCTGCGGGCCTCTCTGAATTACATAACTGAAGTTTTGTATTTTCTGTTCCTTGCTGGGGGTTCTTTCTGTGCTATAATTTGACTCTCAGGGTACTACAATTTTCTTTTGGGATCCCTAGTGTTTTCTTGGACTTTCTTCTGCCATATACTTTCTTCTTTAAAATAATGCTTTCTTATTGTCGGAGCAATACATAATCATTACAGAACATTATAAAATACACAGAAAGCAAATAATTTCACCCCTCCTCCAAATGTGAATACCTTGGTGTATCCTTCTCCATCTCTGTCACACAAATGGGGTCATGATGACACTTGAGACTGCCTGTTGGTCAAGTCGTGTTTCATTGTGCTTTTTAAAAATTTGATTTATGTATTTATTTTATTTTTGGCTGCATGTGGGCTTTCTCCAGCTGTGGCAAGCAGGAGCTACTCCCTAGTGGCAGTGCATGGGCTTTTCCTTGTGGTGGCCGGTCTTGTGGAGCACTGGCTCCAGGCATGTGGGCTTCAGTAGTTGTCCTGCACAGGCTTAGTTGCCCCAAGGCCTGTGGGATCTTCCCGAACCAGGGATCGATCCCGTGTCCCCTGCTCTGCAAGGTAGATTCTTAGCCACTCACTGCCAGGGAAACCCCATTGTTGTTTTTTCTTCATGTGACTCTAGAATCTCTATTGCATGGCTTGACTACCCTTTATTTAAAAGGTGCCCCAAGGATGGTCATAGAGGTGTTTTCCTTTCTCACCATTATAAGCTTATCCCATGCCTGCATCTCTAATTAGGTCCTCAGGGCAGATTTCTAGAAGTCTTTAGTGGTGATGCTAATAGGAGTATTTGCCTCCTCTTGACTCCCCCTGATGCTCATGGGGGCCCAGATTCTTGAGGCTCTGTGTTCATCTTCCCAATGTCAGAAAATGGAAAGGACGGTTATTGGGCCTCTGTGTTAACTTCTTTTCTTCTGGCTCTTTCCCCAATTCTAGTTTTTTTTTTTTTTTCTTCTCTTTTTATCTGGCTTAGGTAGCTTTCTACTTAGTTCCCTGAGATAGATGAAAGTTTTATTGTTTTAAAAAATATTAAGATAATTTAAGCTCATGGTAAAAAAAACATATAAAATTCACCACCTTAGCCATTTTTAAATGTACAGTAACTTGTGTTCAACATATTCATATTACTGTGCAGCACAGCTCCAGAGCTTTTTCATCTTGCAAATCTGAAACTCCGTCCCCATTGTAAACAACTCCTTTTTAAGCCCTACCCCCAGTCCCTGGTAACCAGCCTTCTACCTTCTGTTTCTATGATTTTGATGATACTGGATGCAGCCTATGGCGGAACCGTATGGTGGTCTTTTTGTGACTGGTTTCTTTCACTTAGCATGATGTCCTCAAGGTTCATCCATGTTGTAGCAGGTGCCGGCTTCCCTCCATTTGAAGGCTGTATAATATTCCATTTTACATATACACTATAGTTTGCTCCTCCATCTGTCAGTTGACACTTGAGTTGTTTCTTCCTTATGGCTATTGTGAATTATGCTGCCTTGAACATGAATGTTTGCGTAGACTCTGGCAGTTGGTGATGGACAGGGAGGCCTGGTGTGCTGTGGTTCATGGGGTCGCAAAGAGTCGGGCGCAACTCAGCGACTGAACTGAACATGAATGTGTGGACATCTCTTTGAGTACCTGCTTTCACTTCTTTTGGATGTGTATCCAGACTGGCATGGCTGGAGTGGAAGCGTCTCTGGCAGACTGTTCTGGGGATCTGGCCCCTAATTCCTCCACAGCTCCAGCTGACACATCCATTCGATCATTTGGCATGTATTGGGCACCAGCCATGTTGCTGTCACCAGTCCAGGCTGTGGAGATAGGAGGGCTAAGACAGATCCCTGCCCTCTTGGAGCTGATATTCCAGCAAGAAGGCAGATGATATCCAAGTAAGCAAATGGAAAAAAAACAAGATGAGTTCCATTCGTGATAAATGCCATGGAGAGACTGAACCAGGAGAAGGCAATAGGGTGATGTGGCAGGTGGCTTCTTTGGGTAGGGAAGATCTTCTCACCAAGTGACATGTGACCTGAGAACCACAAGATGGAGGGAGCCAGCCAAGCAGAATGGGGAAACTAATTGATCTGAGCCCTTGGGATGAGCCGTATCAAGGCCATGAGGAGGAAGCCAACTTGACATGATCGTGTAGCTGGGTTCCAGTGGGTGTGGATGGAGAAGCAGGTGGGCAGAGACCATGTCACACTGGGGCCTTTTAGGCAGGGATAAGCTTCTGTGCTGAATGCAGTGGGAGTGCTTATTAGGTGGGGGATGGAAAGGATTGGATCTGTATTTAAAACATCTCCCACTGGCTGCTGAGTGGTAGAGACCAGATGATGAGTTAAAAGATCACTGCAGACATCCAGGTGAAAGATGATGAGAGAGACATGCTGTATTTGGGGAGACACTGGCAGGTTTGGGAGTTGGAAGGACTTGCTGGATCAGATGTAGGTGGGGAGGGAAATGAACACAAAACCGGATGCCTAGAACTGTTTTTTTTTTTTGGCCACACTGTGAGACAGGTGGGATCTTAGTTCCCTGACCAGGGATCAAATGTTTGCCGCTTACGGTGGAAGCTCAACCACTGGACTACCAGGGAAGTCCTGTCCACTTTTTTAGAGCTCTTAACATATAACATCTTCTCTGACTTCATGTCAGCCTCCTCACATTTTGTAGATCATTGCTGGCTAATAGGAATATAACATGAGCCACACATGTAATTTAAAAATTTCTAAGTAACCATTTAAAAAGAGTCAAACAAATGAAGTTAATTTTTATTAATGTTTTCTTTAACTCATTATATCCCAAATATTGCATATAAACATATAATCAATATAAAATGATTCATGAAATATTTTACTTTTTAAAAATATGGTGTCTTTAAATTTTGGCACATATTTTATACCTGTCCTATGTCTTAGTTCAAACTAACCACGTTTCAAATATTCAGAAGTCACATGTAGCTGGGCTCCTGTATTGGCAACAGTTGTAGGTGAGGAAACAGAGGGTCAGAAAGTGTAGGTTACTTCCTCTAAATTGCGCTGGGATGTAAGCCCTAACTTGACTCTGAAATCTGTACTAAGCTTGCAGCACTGTGCCCATCCCCAGTGGCTAAGGCTTTCATGAGGTAAGCAAAGCTCATAGGAAGTTCCGTAGACTTTCCCCTATATTGTAAACATGTGGGGCCGAGCACTTATATTTGTCATAAGTTTATGTTTTCCCTTTTAAACAGATCAACCCCAAGTCCTTTCCCTTAGCTCAAGCTTCTCTTTGTAGAGATTAATTCATCAGAAAAATGTGATCATTCTCTTTGTCTTTCTGTTGGCACGCTGCATCCTGAGGACACTGAGCACTTGGCCATCTCCTTGTCTTCAGGGGCATTCCAGCAGCCTTTTTGTCCATGGGGTTATTCATTTGTTCAGCAAATACTGATGATTGGATGGATATAGTAAGTAGAGATGAGATATAGGGGCTTTGGGATCAGACAAACCTGGATTTGAGAACCAAGTTCAACAGATGGATGATCTCAGGCAAGTTACTTCATTTCTCTGGGGGACTCCAATTTCCTCATCAGGGAACTAAAGAAAATGATACATCTACCTTTCAGGGGTTATTGTGAACATGATGCTAGATGATACATGTAAAGTATCACTCAAAGGAATCAATAATAATAATGATAGAAGTAATAGCAGAGATAATTATTATTAATCTTATATAGCAGTTATTTAATAATAATAATAAATTTTGTTCATTGGAGCTTGCTGTGTACCAGTCACTATCCCAATGATGTTAACCTCCTCTCTCTTTACTCTTATTATTTATATTCATTTATTTATATGGCTGTGCCAGGTCTTAGTTATGGCATGCAGAATCTCTTAGTTGCAGCATGTGAACTCTTAGTTGCGGTATGTGGGGTCTAGTTGTCTGACCAGGGATGAAACCTGGGCCCCCTGCCCTGGAAGCGGTGGAGTCTTAGCCTCGACCACCAGGGAAGTCCCCTACTCTTACTGTTTCTTTTAGTAAATGTACTAATTTACTAAAATGAATGAAATGGGTGAAATGTACTAATCATTATACTTTTTTATTATCCTAATTAATCCTGTGTTTCTTAGACAGACTGGAGATTTTGAGACTTTTTACTATTTTACTCACCTTTTTTTTTTTTTTTAAACACTCTTTACAATCCTGGTTGGCTCTCAGCTTTGTCACCCATGCTCCCTCCAGTGTAACCTACGTCTGCACTGAATTTGTTTTAAAATGGGAAATGTATATTTCCTGTGTGCTGGGAAATGTATATTTCAGGCCGTAGGAAGCTGGTGGGCAAAGTATGTTCTGGATGTCTTTCTAGAACCCGTAAGCTCTTCTGAGCCCCCACCAAATTGACCTTGTAACGAAGTGGCCTGGGTCGTGGTGTATTTCTTTTTGATTCTGTGTCAGGCACCAGCGGGTCTGAGGAGCATGATAGTAATAACATTAGCCACTCGCTAACTTTCACTGATTGATTGCCATGTGCCTGCACTGTGCACGTAGCACTATATCTGTTTTCTCTTTTAATCCTCAAACTGACCCTTTAAGATAAATATGTTGTTGTTACTGTGTTAAAGATGAGAAAACTGAGGTTCTAAGAGGTTGACAGATTTGCTTGAGGTCAGGGGGCTGGGATTTGAACCCAAGTCTTACACTAAAAAGTGTTCTTAACCAGCATCTCTGCTATTTGTTGGCATTTGACTGAGTCTGCCATGGAATTCACTTTGACATGTAGATGGATTAGGTGTTCCCTTGAGAGGGCCTTCTCTTGCCTGGTTCCTCATTTACTTCTGTTACTCTAGGAAACAGCTCTGGAGTGAGAGAGACTGAGGTTCCAGTTGCCTCTGGTGCGTCTTTGGGCAAGGCACTCAACCTCATTTTACCTCTTTAGAGTCATCAAGAGGGCTGGGATATAACATGTTCAGGAGTGAAAAGAGTTCTTGGCCTCAGTAGGTGCTCAGTTAAAGGTTATTATTATTATTGCTCCTTTTTTTCCCTTTGACGCCTCAGGTTGTGCCTTTCCCCTTCTTTTCTGCCTAGAGCATCGCACAATGGTGGTCTCTTTAATTTGGGTCTGTGGCTCTCCGTTGCTGTTTGTATATTTCAGCCTGACTCAGTTCTCTAGCTGTCATCTTGGTTTATTTTCAGTTGGGAGTCACTTGGGCCATGAACATTCTCTCATACCGTTCCCTTCCCAAAGATGATTCTGGAACTAATTGCCAAATTCCCAGGCACTGCATAAAGTGAGCTGCCAGGCAGTTCCCTTGAATGAATCTCTTTACTTGGGGGTGCCGGCCCCATGACTAGCAGTTGTGTGGATTTGGTTCTTTTCTCCCCAGCTGGTTTCCAGATGTCTTCCTAGGTCTGGATTTTTTTTTTTTGGCCGAGTGAAACGTGGGGCCTTAGCTCCCCGACCAGGGATCGAACCTCTGCCCACTGCATTGGAAGTGCAGACTCTTAACCATGGACCACCAGGGAAGTCCCTGTTTGTTTGTTTGTTTTTGTTTTCTTGAGTGTTCCTGGGTGCTACTGCCAACTACAAGAATCTGACTTGCTTTACTCTGCTTTTCCACTTTCCCTTTAGGGCATCAGGTCGCCTTTCCATTTACTCAGCCTGGTTATACAGGGCCTGGCTAGGGGAACTTAAGGCAAGTCCTTTCTCCTTGGTGGACTGCTGCATCCTCAGTGATAAATTTGATCCCCTCTCTTGACTCAGCTTGCCTTCTAGTACAGAGGCTGCATCTGGGTAGCTTTTGAAGTTGTTGAGACACTTGGGCTGAGCAGTGGGAAGCACAGCTCGACTCAGCCAGAGGAAGCTCCGTAAAAGCTCTTTGGGTGGGCCTGCTGGCTTCCTGAGTTGGCAGACAAGGCCTCCTCCCCTGGGAGATAATGGGCCCTTGTAGGCCGTAGCAGGGCCTGTGTTTCGGGGGTAGAACATTCAAGGCTTTTCTCCTTGCTGCCTTTTTGTATTCTCTTTATCCAGGAAGCTGAATGTTGTTAGCAAGCACAATGCTGCTTGTTAAGTATTTCCCATTTTAAGTGTGTGCTGGTGCCAGAGAAGGGGAAATCCTCAAAACCCACTGCTCTTGACTCAGGCACCCTTGGTTTTGCCATAACCACCAGTTTATCCCCTCTTCCTCCACTGTCCTAGTCATGTCTGCTTGTTCTCAACCACAGCCTGACTGAGCCGTCCCCGTCTGTCTGTGAGGAGTTACTGCACCCCACCTGCCAAGAAGGAATTTCTGTGTGGGGCCTGGGTAGCAGGCTTGTGCTTCCAAGATGGCTGGAAAGGGTTTTGCTAGCAAGCATGCAGTGTGTTTATGTGGGCCTCTGGCCTTCTGCTTGTAAGCCTGTGACAGCTTGTTTTACTGCTGGAGCTGTTTAGCATGTTAAGTGGTGACACAGTTGGATGACCAAGACTGGTGAAATGAATGTGAGACCTGCAGGTGTGTGAGTCCCCTTCTGCTGGTGGCATGAGTCAAGCTCTTTTTTCCTAGTTGACTTTAGTATTGCTAGTCAACATGACTGGTTATCCCTCCATCCATCCATTCATCTACCTATCCATCCATTCATCTATCTGTTCCCTCATCTATTCACTTATCCATCCACACACCCACTCATCCATCCACCTACCCACTCATCCATCCATCCATCCATATATCCACCTGTCGATCGATCGATCCATCCATCCATCCATACATCCTTCCATCCTCTATCCACATTCAACATAGGGTAATGTTTAGGAGCATAGACTTTGCAGTAATACAGCCTAGGTTGGAATCCCAACTCTGCCACTCCCAAGTACGTGATCTTGGTTAAGTTTTTTCTTGAAATGAAAGTGAAAGTTGCTCGGTTGTGTCCGACTTTTTGTGATCCCGTGGACCATACAGTTCATGGAATTCTCCAGGCCAGAATACTGGAGTGGGTAGCCTTTCACGTCTCCAGGAGATCTTCACAACCCAGGGATCGAACGCACGTCTCCCACATTGCAGGTGGATTCTTGACCAGCTGAGTCACAAGGTAAGCCCAGGAATATTGGAGTGGGTAGCCTGTCCCTTCTCCAGTGGTCTTCCTGACCCAGAAATCGAGCTGGGGTCTCCTGCCTTGCAGGCGGATTCTTTATCAGTGGAGCTATGAGGGAAGCCTCATAGCTCATGAGTTTTTTTTAACCTCTCCTTATCTCAGCCTCCCCAGCTGTAAAATGAGATTGATGTTGAATGTAATAGTAGAGCTGCCTCATAGTTTTTTTTTTTTTCATTTTTTTTAAATTTTATTTTATTTTTAAACTTTACATAACTGTATTAGTTTTGCCAAATATCAAAATGAATCCGCCACAGGTATACATGTGTTCCCCATCCTGAACCCTCCTCCCTCCTCCCTCCCCATTCCATCCCTCTGGGTCGTCCCAGTGCACCAGCCTCATAGTTTTGTTGTGAGGGTTATGTGAGTCTGGATGTATAAAGCACTTTCCATAGCGCATGCCTCATAGGCAGCGCTGTGTGTTAACGATTACTATTATTACATCTGTCCATCCATTTAACTGTTGTCTTTCATGATCACTCATGCTTTGCACTAAGTGTTTCTGGATTTTGTCTTTGCAAGCCATTGGTAGAATTGCACTTTCTGGCTCCCTTGTGGGTAAGTCGGGCCATATGAGTGAGTTGCCCAGTGAGTTGTATTCCAGAGTGATGTATGTCACTTTCTGCTGGAGCATTTCATTGCTGATTCTTGACTCTCCAGAGCAATGTTTGAGGTAAGGCTTTTCTATCAACCTGATCCCAGAGACATAGAGGAAATCCCCTAGCCAATCTGGCATGACCATGTAGTGTGAAAGGAGAAGAAACCTTTTGTTTGGGGGTTGTGTATCACCCAGCAATATGACCCAGCTCTCCTCACTAACTCTTGTCCCATCTGTCTGTATAAAGCAGCACCACAGTCTTATTTTATTTCCTTTTCCGTTTCTTTGCACCACTTATTACTAGCTGGCGTTTTCTTATATGTTTATTCATTTGTTAACTATGTACAGTGTATTGTCATTTGTTCACTTCTCTAATTCTAGTATTTAGAATCAGAGCATTGCCCATAGTAGACACGCGATATGTATTCTTTAAATGAATGTCAATTAATGAATAGGTTTATTTAACTTTTAGAAAGTTCAGCTGAATCCTACATTCCACAGCTCCCTTGAAAATCCTCATTGAGGCAACTAATATTCGAGAAGGAACACACTGACCTTTCATTTTCCAGTTTTATTACCTGAATTAAGAAAAAAAAATCCCTCAGATCTCATTGTCTCTCTGCAAGCCTCCTAATGCCCTTAGCCTATTGCAAGAAGCTGCCCGAATCCTATGAGACTGTCTGTGTCCAGATCTAGGCTCTGTTCTCTTGCTCTGAGCCTCGTAGGGGCCTCTGCCCTCTGTGACAGCTGTCACCCAGAGCATTTGGGTCTTTGTAAGCCTAAGCATATCTTTGGCCACTTCTTTGAAAGTGGGAGAGATACTCCCTAGCACTCTTAACTATTTCTGGAAGCAAAATGACCTGTGCCCCACTGAAGACTTAGAAGACTGGTCATCTCCAACCACACTTCCCATCTTTGTATCAGTTATCCTCAGTCATGGGCTGAGAGGTAAGCTCTGGTTCCTATGCCATCGCTCACCTCCTTCATACCTGCTTCCTGGTTCTGTTGATCCCTTGGTGGACTCTCCACTCTACCGTCTGGACTTGGCCTATGTTGAATGCTTTCCCTTCCCCCTGCCTGCAGTCCACTCAGGAACAACAACTTTTCTGGGGTCAGAAGTTTGCCTTCCTCTTGTTCTTTGTAGTTACTCTCCTCTAAGCCTCTTATTCAGTGAGCCCTTGCTTTTTCCTCTCTTTCATCTATAGACCACCAACCTCTCCTCTCATTTATGGAAAGCATTGAGATCTGACTCATAATCTTCCTTCCCACACCAGTGCCTACCGTCATCTTAGGATATTTCAACATCCACAAAAGCGTGTGTATGTTCATGTGTGTGTGTGTGCATGCTAAGTCGCTTCAGTCATGTCAGACTCTTTGTGACCCTATGGACTGTAGCCCACCAGCCTCCTCTGTCCATGGGATTCTCCAGGCAAGAATGCTGGAGCGGGTTGCCATTCCTTCCTCCAGAGGATCTTTCTGACCCAGGGATTGAACCTACGTCTCTTATGTCTCCTGCATTGGCAGGTGGGTTCTTTAACAGCAGCACCACCTGGGAAGCCCATCCACGAAGGCATACCTAACTTTATAATTTTTCTACTTCCTTACTTAAATTATCTTCACTCCCAGAGCCCGTTAGGAAAGAGAGATATACTAAAGATGTGCGCTGCTATTTGTAACACAGAATAATTGTAAATATCCAAGCTATCCAATAGGTGAATAATGTTAAGGCATGAGATAGACTGTTACACTGTTACAAAAAAAATACTTGTTGCCTTCCTTAGAAAAATGGTCATGATACATGGCTAAGCAGGAAAAACATCAGATTATGAAATAAGATGTTTATCTTAATATGTGTGCTTAGGGAAAAAGCAAAGGAACATAAGGTGTTCTTATATGTTTTTATACATGCTCATTGTTAAGTGGTGAGGTTATGTGTGCTATTGTTCGTGTGTGTATGCATATGTATTATATATGTGTATGTGTGTGTGTATGTTTGCAGGGCATGCATCTTTCTCTAGTTTTTTTTCCCTTTATGCATGTACTAATAAATATATATATTTTAAATAATAAAAATCATAACTGATGTGCACGAGACTCTCTTGGCTATTTCCTAAGGTACATTGCCCAGTTTCCTATATCGGGTACATCTCCAGGAGTTTGTCGGGTTTCCAGATAGCACCAGTGGTAAGGAATCTGCCTGCTAATGCAGGAGACACAAGAGACGTGCGTTCTATCCCTGGGTTGGGAAGATCCCCTGGAGTAGGAAATGGCAACCTGCTCCAGTATTCTTGCCTGGAGAATTCTGTGGACAGGAGAGCCTGGTGGGCTACAGTCCAGGGGATGTCAAAGAGTCAGACACAACTGAGTGACTAAACACACACACATACATCAGGAGTTTGTCAGAGTTTATTATTATTATTTTTTCTAGACTCCCCAGTTCAACACAAATGCAGCAGGAGTTTTTAGTTAGAGGAGCTAGTCAGTTGTGGTGATTTCAGCTCTAGATCCAGTGTTCAGTTGCATGGGGCTGTATTGACCTGTGGAGGTTGATGAGCATCTAAAAGAAGCCATTTGTGGAAGAAGGTGCTGTGTGTCTGCCCATCACATTGACCCAGGAAAAGAGCTTTCACCCAAGACTGCACAAAAATTTTGCAGGCTAGTGTGCTGTAGTCCATGGGGTCGCAAAGAGTCAGACACGACTGAGTGACTGAACTGACCTGACCAGAACGGTATTTGTCAGTATTTCGCTTGGCTGACATCCCACAACTTACCTCCTTGTGCAGTTAGAATCCTTTCTAGGGTAACGTGTGAAAAACCATAGGCCTGTTGCCCACACCCTCTCAGAGCTGTAACACTAACAGGTCTCAACATTGTGCAGATTGCGAGATGGCTGGATCCCACCTCTCCCGGGGATATTTTCTGAAACAAATGCCTGTTAATAAGTGGCATGACTCCCTTGGTCTCAACGATAAAGTTGTACCTGTTACCGGGAGCCCTCGAGAGGAGACCTTTGGCGAAAGTCTCAGCACGCAACATTTTAATTAGTGGTAGACTGATGTGTTGGGAAAGCTTGCTTTTTCCCCCCAGTTGTTTCAGTAAGAATGTTGTGAAATAGCATACCCTTTGCCCTTCTGTGCTTTGTGTCCTGGACTTTAGAGGCTGACAACATGGCTGGTTAAAGAAAAGAAAAGAAAACAAAACAAAACTCTGTTGCTTCAGGATGCAGTGTTGGCTGACTTGGTGGATTAAATCGTTTTAAGGTCATGAGCCTTAATTCTTACTTCAGTGATTCTCAAACTTTGTTTTGCAAAGCCCGAGAGCTTTTCTCTAAGGTATGAGCATGTTATTTCCAAGACAGTGTTATTTCTATTTCATGTTAGTAAAAAAATTATTAAAACATACATTGTCTTTGTAATGTGATTTATACAGCCAAAGCCCTTGCATTCTCATTTCTCTCTTTTTCATACAAAGTCCTATGTGAGTGAATAGATAGGTAGTTTTATTTATTTTGCTCAAGAGATACGTATTGAGTGCCTGTTGGTATACCAGATCAGATCAGTCGCTCAGTCGTGTCTGACTCTTTGCGACCCCATGAATCGCAGCACGCCAGGCCTCTCTGTCCATCACCAACTCCCGGAGTTCACTCAGACTCACGTCCATCGAGTCAGTGATGCCATCCAGCCATCTCATCCTCTGTCGTCTCTTTCTCCTCCTGCCCAAAGGAACATTTCATGCAAAGATGAGCTTGATAAAGGACAGAAATGCTATGGACCTAACAGAAGCAGAAGATATTAAGAAGAGATAGCAAGAGTACACAGAAGAACTGTACAAAAAAGATCTTCATAACCCAGATAATCATGATGGTGTGATCACTGACCTAGAGCCAGACATCCTGGAATATGAAGTCAAGTGGGCCTTAGAAAGCATCACTACGAACAAAGCTAGTGGAGGTGATGGAATTCCAGTTGAGCTATTCCAAATCCTGAAAGATGATGCTGTGAAAGTGCTGCACTCAATATGCCAGGAAATTTGGAAAACTCAGCAGTGGCCACAGGACTGGAAAAGGGCAGTTTTCATTCCAATCCCAAAGAAAGGCAATGCCAAAGAATGCTCAAACTACCGCACAATTGCACTCATCTCACACGCTAGTAAAGTAATGCTCAAAATTCTCCGAGCCAGACTTCAGCAATATGTGAACCGTGAACTTCCTGATGTTCAAGCTGGTTTTAGAAAAGGCAGAGGAACCAGAAATCAAATTGCCAACATCCGCTGGATCATGGAAAAAGCAAGAGAGTTCCAGAAGACCATCTATTTCTGCTTTATTGACTATGCCAAAGCCTTTGACTGTGTGGATCACAATAAACTGTGGAAAATTCTGAAAGAGATGGGAATACCAGACCACCTGACCTGCCTCTTGAGAAATTTGTATGCAGGTCAGGAAGCAACAGTTAGAACTGGACATGCAACAACAGACTGGTTCCAAATAGGAAAAGGAGTTCGTCAAGGCTTTATATTGTCACCCTGTTGGTATACAGCACTAAACAAACAAGGCAAACATCAGTTTTCATCAGAGTGTAACAGAGTCTAAGGGGATGTTGTTGTTTGCTGTTCAGTTGCTACGTCGTCTCCGACTCTTTGTGACCCCATGGACTGCAGCACACCAGGCTTCCCTGTCCTTCAGTATCTCCTGCAGTTTGCTTAAACTCATGTCTGTTGAGTCGGTGATACTATCTAACCATCTCAACTTCTGCCACCCCACTTCTCTTCCTGCCCTCAATCTGTCCCAGCATCAGGGTCTTTTCCAGTGAGTTGGCTTTTCGCATCAGATGGCCAGAGTATTGGAGCTTCAGCTTCAGCATCAGTCCTTCCAGTGAATATTCAGGGTTGATTTCCTTTAGGATTGACTGGTTTGATCTCCTTGCTGTCCGGGGGACTCTCAAGAGCCTTCTCCAGCACCATAATTCAAAGGCATCATTTCTTCAGTGCTCAGCCTTCTTTATGGTCCAGCTCTCATACCTGATTTGCAGAGGAGGAAAAGATGGCTCAGACAGATGAAGTAAATTCTTGGTTCTGTATCAAGTTAGCATCAGAACTAGACTGTTATCCAGGTCTTCTGATCTCAGCCTATCATCTGACTAGGTCCTGTCTCCACAGTAGCATGTGACTGGAAGCAGCTTATTATATGGGAGAAGGTCAGTCATTATCCTTTCAGCAGGATTGGAAATCTGCCTCCATTGGTCACTTAGTCTATAGGGTGAACTTGGAATGACTGGTGCTTATTTTTGAATTCCAGGGATAGTCTGATGGAGAGTAGTGGAAGTCTTGCTAAGACCCTGGATGTGCTTCATCTTTGGATTATTCCCTGCCACCCTCCTGACTGAATCCCTCCTCTTTTTCTTAAAGGAACTCAGAGAAAATCCAAATTAAGAGTAAATAAAGGGAAAAGTAAGAAAGACACATGACAGGGAGAGGAAGGGAGAGGCTGGAAGAGAGATTGGGAGTTGAGGAATAGAAGGAAAAAGCCAAGTAAACTTGCTGGACTCGGAGTCCATAAATTGTTCATGGTGAAGGCCTTTGCCAGCAACATGGTGGCCTGTTTCAGCTGTTTTTCCTTTTCCCAGCTGTGCTGACAAGCACCATGCTTTAGGGTGCTTTAATAGGGATTATACTAGGAGGATTTTCTAACATCCTTGCCTGGATTACTCCTTATCTGATTTCTCAGCAGTGGCCTTCAATGGGCTCAGAGTATTCCAGGTTCAGCTCCCAGAGCAGCCCAGTGACTATTCACAAGCCCTGACTTAGGATCAATGCAGAAAACAGGAAGAGTGTAGGGGCAGGTGGGCGGAAGGAAAAAATCATGTTCAGAGACTGATAGTTAACATTTTTTTTGCCATTCCAGTATTTTTTCCATGCATATAAATATGTATATTCTCATTTTTTATAAAAACAGTTTCATAACATAATATTACTTTACATAATATTCTATAAAGTAATATTATCACTCTTTTGCACTGAGTGATATCTTGTAAATATTTTGTAGCCTCAAGTTTTTTTTTCTCTAAAAGATGTTTTATAGCTCCATAGACTTTCGTTGAATAGATATTCAATTACCCGAGCAGCTCCTATTATTTAACATTATGTAATCACAGTTGTAAATAGCATCTTTGTGTATTTATCTTTACATATGGCTACTTCTGAATATTTCCAAAGGATACATTCATGTATTAGTTAGCTTTTGCTGCATAACAAATAATCCCACAGTTTAGTGGTATAAAGCAGCAGCTATTTATTTAGCTCCACGGTTCTGCAATTTGGACCAGGCAGTTCTTTTGGTCTGTGCTAGAATCAGCAGATGTACGTTAGGGTCGAGCGTGCATTTGGTGGGTTGCATCCAGTCGGCTGGTGGGTTGCTCTGGATGATCGGTATCACATCTTCCAGCCCGCCAGCCTTGTTTACACAGCTGTCACAGAGATGCAAGAGTGGCAGGAAGTCCTTGGTACCCAAACTGTTTTCAAGGTTGTGCTTGTGACGTTTGCTTCTGTCCCATAGACCAAAGCATGTGGCATGGCTAAGCCCTGAGCTAGTTTCAGAGGACATTACCAATGGGCAAAGCTACTGGATTAAAAAAAAAACCAAACAGGACCTTTATTGCAGTCAACCCATCACAGTTCCCCAAATTGGGATTTCTGAGTCAAAGAGTATGACCATTTAAAAAGTTTGTGTTTCCAGGTTGCTCTACAGAGAGTTTGTAAGTGTTAATAATTTATACCCTCACCTACAGTGGTAAAGAATCTGCCTGCCAATGCAGGAGATGCAGGTTCTATTCCTGGGTTGGGAAGATCCCCTGATGGAGGAAATAGCAACTCACTCCAGTGTTCTTGCCTGGAAAATTCCATGAACAGAAGAGCCTGGTGGACTACAGTCCATGGGATTGCAAAGCATCAGAAATGACTGAATGACTGAGCACACGTTTCCAAATTTTCTTGATCACTGAATGTAATCATTGCTTTAATTTTCTCCTAGAGAATATGATTGTTACTTTTGAAAAATACATGCTTATTGTAAAACACCAAAACAATGTGTGACCTTTATTGTTACTATCTTCCCAATACTCGATCCATTCTGACATTATTCCTCTGTTACTGGGTTAAATTTATTTATATTTAAAATCTTGGAAATTATATTCAGTGAAATTGTTCTGTAGTTTAATTTTTTTGGTTTGCTGTTATCATCTGTCCTTTCTCTTGACTTAAAAAGAGTCAAAATTGCAAAGGATTTATAATGTTCTTTAAAAATTTGGGTGAATTTTCTGTACCTCTAAATAAGACAACTTTGGGAGCATAATGCCCTTTTGGGTATTGCTTATTTACCAATTTTAATAATTTATTCCATGACCATTATTGGTACACATTCAGATCTATTATGTTTTCCCAGGAATAAGTATTTAATTGAATTTCTAATTTATTAGTATGGAGCTATATATATTGTTCTGTAGCGATCTGAACAATCTCCTTGCCACCTGTAGTTCTCTTTTCTCATTTTTACTGCGAAGTTCCTATTTTTGATTTTTGAATTTTTTCTTGATGAGCTTTGCAAAAATGTTAGTTTTATTTTCCCCCTCAAATAACCACACTTTAAATTTATCCTGTTCTGTTTCCTGATATTTTAATTCCTATTTTCCTCCTCACTCTTTTCTCAGTTTTATGGCTTCTTTCTAGTTTCTTGAACTAACTGTTTTCATTAAATTTTAGTGATGCCTACTGATTTGTCAAAGTTTGGATTTTACGCTAGTGTCCTATTATGATGGTGATTTTTTTTTAAAGAAATCATCTTTGTATATTTTAAAACAAATTTTGCTTTAGAATTCTGAATTTATTTTTATACTGTAGGAGTCAGAGTTTCAGTCTTCATTGTCAAGTCAGACAGATGTAAGCTTAAATCCTTCCTGGCTGTTCTAAGCAAATGATGGGCCAGTTTCATATTCTCCTCAAAGCTTGGTGGTAATAATGATGCCAGGGTAACTTTGGGTTTGTAAGTTAAATGATGTAATGAATATAAAGGGCTTAACAGAATACCAGGCATGTGATATCACTGTTCCTTTTTATTACCGATGTACTTTTTTGGGGGGTGAGGCTGCATTGGGTCTTCACTCTGGCTTGTGGACTCTGCTGCAGCCCGTGGGCCTCTCGAGTTGCAGGCCATGGGCCTCTCTCTAGTTGGGCTCCAGAGTCCAGGCTCAGTAGTTGCAGCACCTGGGCTTAGTTGCCCCACGGCATGTAGGATCTTAGTTCCCACATCAGGGATGGACCCATGTCCCCTGCATTGGCAGGTGGATTCTGGACCATCAGGAAAGTCCCCTGATGTACTTTTTATGAATATAAAACACCCATCTTTGTTCTGTGTAATATTTTCATGCTTGAAATTTTCTTTGTGTGATATTAATATTTCTACTCATGGCAGCTTTCTCATTTCTTTGTTTTCATTTTGTGTCATTTTATTTTCCACACATCTCTTGTGAACCATATATATTTGAATTTTGATTTTTTCCCCTCCAAATTATGAATCTTTGTCTTCTAATGGAATGATTCAACTCATTCTCACTTTTGCAAAACAAGGGATTTTGAAAGCTTTTATCTCCTCCTTCTCTCAATCTTCTTGCCTTCTTTTGAAGATTTAACGACTAGAATTTTGTGAAAAAATTGGGATGTATTTTATTTCATGCCAATGAAATAAAAGAATGAGAAGAAGAAGAGGGCATCAGAGGATGAGATGGCTGGATGGCATCACTGATGCAACGGACATGAACTTGGGCAAACATCGGGAGATGGTGAGGGACAGGGAGGCCTGGTGTCTGCGTCCATGGGGTCACAAAGAATTGGATGTGATTGGGCAACTGAACAACAACAACAATTTTATTTCACATGAATTGTTATTAATATTTGCATTATTTCATATGATTCAAGAAGACTTTTTGAGATGCCACTCCTAAAATTTACTTGTTTCATTATTCACCTTTTATTTCAGAGGGCCCAATTCCCTCTTAATGAGTTTGATTGATTCATTAATTGAGTCAACAGATATTGAATGCATACTATCTGCAGACATCGCACTAGGTGCTGTAGAAAAAAAAGTGTGTGATGTAGAGCTACTCTGTGTCTTCATCAGACCTCCTTAGAGGATGAGAGAGACAAAAAAGAAGTAAACAGAAAAATACACTGAAAGTTAAAAGCAACTGTAAAGGAAACAGATTAGGGGCTTGAGGAGAGCATAGTGAGCATGTGGGGGGCAGGTATCTGTGTAGGAAGGTTAATCAGGGGGCTTCTTGTGTAGACATTTATGCTGGCACCTTAAGGAAGAGGCAGAATTAGTTCTGTGAATGAAGAGAGGAAGACGGGCCTTCCAGGCAGAAGGACCTGTATGTGTGAAGGCCCTGAGAGATGAAACAGCCTTATTCTAAAGTTGCTTCCAATTAGTTCTTTTTTATATTTACCAGTTATCTTTTGAATTAAAGGCATACACAGAAGCACAGCTCATTTCTTGTAGGTTACCGAATGTAGGGTTGGAGAGGGCATTTGGAAGCTAGATGGAATGGTCTCCATCCATACACCCATCCATCCATCCATCTATCCAATAACCATTTACTGAGTGCCTCCCATGTGCCGGGCTCTGTGCAAGGTGTTGACTGTATAAAATAAGCACCCCCTTAGAGTGCAGAATCTAGTTGTATAAACAGGCTAGAGGGCCCATGAGGATAAAGCTTGGTGGTTCTGTAGGAGTGGGATGGACCAGGGGTGGGGGAGGCATGTGCAAGCTCTGCAGAGCCCTGAGCAGGAGGGGGGTGTTGGGAAAGAGCTGAGAGCAACTCCTGCCAGATGGCTTCATTCTTCCCCCTGAAGGAAGTGGGGACTTCGTGCTGTGATATGATATACAAGAACAGCGTTTCCTGTGGGTTTGCAAGGGCATTTTGAATCTAAAGACTACAGCTTGTTGATGTGTGAAAGAATTTTTTTTTTTTTTTGCCTTTTTAAACTTTGTGAGGAGATAATCAGACTGATTTTTATAAGTGTGGCAAAAGGTACCTGGGGTGAATTTAAATGCACCCTTGTATTGGGTGGAGCCATAGTCAAACGCAGGTATTACCTGTTGAGGGTTCTTCCAGGCACCTGCTGCTGGTGCATCCGGCTGTCACCTGGAAGCCCTTGTCCTCCAGTTCTGGAAACCAACTGATTTTTCTGCAACTGAACAGATCCTAATATTGGATCCTGTCTTATTTGACCCTCACCTTCATGAACCTTATTGTCTTCAACTGTAAGATGAGGAGGGAGTAGATTACTTCATCTCTTGAGACCCTGCTTATCTTTATTTATTTTTATTGTTGTTTGGCTCTATTGTCTGGCTTATGAGATCTTAGTTCCCCAACCAGGGATTGAACCCAGGCCCTCAGCAGTGAAAGTGCAGAGTCTTAACCACTGGACCACCAGGGAGTTCCCAACCCTTATCTTTAAAGTTCAGTCGTTTGCTTATTCACTCACTCTTCCTCCTTGCCTTCCTCCCTCCCTCCCTCCCTCTCTCCCGTTCTTCCATCCATTTTAATGTCCATCTAGTACTTAATCAAGGGCCTACTGTGTGCCAGGTACTGTGCTAGGTACTCACCACTGGTGAGCAAATTAGACCCCGTCCCTACCTCGTGAAGCTTACTGTTTAATAAGGGTGACAGACAAGGAAATAATTATACAGATAATATGATTACTGTCATGGTAAGTGCTATGAATAAGAAGAGTAGAATGGGTGGGAGTATGTATCAAGATGATGTATCTTATTTGGGGGTCAGAGGAGTCTGTCCTCACAAAGGGAAATTTAAACAAACAGTCGGTGAAGATTGACAGAAAAGCGTCCCAGGCAGAGGGCATGGTCTTGGCAAAGGCCTCGAGGCAGGAAGGAGTGTGGCAACATTAATAAGATAAGACAAGTGCTTTATGAGGACCTGCTGTCTGCCAGGCACTATGCAGCCTTCACTGTGTGATCTTGATCAAGCCATCTCACCTCCTTGTACCTTAATGTGTGTTATCTATAAAGTGGGGGTGGTTATGATCGTACTCCTTCGTTGGGTTGTCTTGAGGATCTAATGAAGTAATGACTGTGAAATCCTTAGCACTATGTCTGGACCATAGTAAGTGCCCCCCAAAGACAATAGTTGTTACTGTAACTGAAAGTGGAGTGCGGCTGCTCACTACTCGAAAGCCAGTTAAGAGGTCAGGTTGGTGGAAAGGAGAGTTTGCTTAATTCTGGATGCCAGCAACTGGGGGCAGAGGGTGGGGGGAAGGTGGACCCCTGTCCAAAGTTGGACTCCCCACCCTATTGACAATCAGTAGGCAAGAGCTTTTGTAGACTGAGGGAGGGGCTCCATGCAGAAACATCACAGTTAGCTCTGACAGTCATCTTGAAATTGCTCATCATTGATCTGACTACTGTCATCTTTTTTTTTTTTTTAAGTATTTTTTCGGCTGCATTGGGTCTTAGGTTACAGCATGCAGACTCAGTTGTGGCATGTGGGATCTTGTTCCCTAATCAGGGATCAAACTCAGATTCCTGCACTGGGAGCTTGAAGTCTTAGCCCCTGGACCCCCAGGGAAGTCTCTGACCATTGTCATCTTGATTATTTTAAGTACAGTTAATCTTCAGTTCCACGGTTGGTTTGTTCCCCTTTCTTCAAGGCCACTTCTTGGAATTGTGGCAGCTTATGTCGTGGCTCCAGTCTGGTCATCATGTAGTTAACTTCTTCCACATGGTAGGGGTTTTAGTGTCTATAAGACAGCCCACAGAACATGGCTCAGAATATATAGCCCTTGAGAAGGAACTAAGAGTCCCTGAATATGCATACAAAGAAGGCAATGGCACCCCACTCCAGTACTCTTGCCTGGAAAATCCCTGGACGGAGGAGCCAGGTGGGCTGCAGTCCATGGGGTCGCTAAGAGTTGGACACAACTGAGTGGCTTCACTTTCACTTTTCACTTTCATGCATTGGAAAAGGAAATGGCAACCCACTCCGGTGTTCTTGCCTGGAGAATCCCAGGGACGGAGGAGCCTGGTGGGCTGCCGTCTCTGGGGTTGCACAGAGTTGGACATGACTAAAGTGACTTAGCAGCAGCAGCAGAATATGCATAATGACTACATTTTTATTATTTGATCTCTTTTGAATATATTCCTTTGTTTCTGCATTTTCTCACTTCTCTGATTAAACATATTCTTTGGCTAAAGTTTTTCCACAGACAAAGGACTGCAGAGGACATGGGGGACAAGACCCATAGGGTCCTGCTCCATTTCATTACTGTTCTTTGATGGATAGTGTTGAGTGAGAGATAGTTCTCCCTGGGGCTCAGGACCTGTCCTCCATCCTGTGGGTGATCTCTTTGTTGGGGTCACTCTTGGCGTTTCTGCAGAAATGGAAGTCTGCCACTCAGCACAGCCAAGCATGTGAAACAACTGCTTCTCCATCTGCTTCCGAGGAAGGAGGGGGTGTCAGGCATCGTGGAACTCAGGGGTGGCTGCTGGCATTTGTCGCGTTGGTTGGCATTGTGGCGGTCAGGGGTAGTAATGATCAAAGAACAGACGGCTTAGGGCAAAGACCACATTCCATTCCTTATCTGTTGGTGAGACCAATACATATGTTCCCTTTTCTTTCACTGCAGGAAGACATTTCCCCTAAATTGCTCTGCTGAGAACCAGGGCCATTTCCCTGGTTATAAATATCAAATATAAATTCACTGGTATAAACAGAATGATAGATGTACCCTTCTGAGCATTCAGACAGCCCCAGTATCAAACTGTTTGTGTGTGTGTGTGTGTGTGTGTGTGTGTGTAAAAATTTGAACAAAGCCTTGTGAATGACTTTAGTTCATTTGTAATTTTTTTTTCTTTTTTTAAATTGGAGCATAATTGCTTTACAATATTGTGTTGGTTTCTGCCATTTGTAGTTATTTATCCATAAGAACTGTCTGCACATTATTAAGTGTGGAGAGAGAAGGAAATAAAGAAGGCACTCCATCATCTAACTCAGGTGATTTGTCCCTAAGGCCTCTCTGGAGACATTAGGTTTGTCATGACTTGGAGAGTTGCTGCTGGAATCTAGTAAAGTACAGGCCAGGTTATACTGCTCAACATGTTACAAGGCACAGGACAGTTTCACAGCAAAGAATTGTAGATTCCAAAATGGCAAAGTGCCAGGGTTGAGAAACCTTGATCTCACTCTATGAAGAACCAATTTTGTAAAACCAACAGAGAGGGGCTGGCATCAGTTATCACCATTTCTAGGGAATTTCGTGTGTGTGTATGAGTGTGTATGCATGTGTTGATCTTTTTAAAAAAAGTATCTAGTTTTTAATTGAAGGATAATTGCTGCATGTGTTTATATTAATTGATATAATTCCTTTATCTTCTTTTCCTGGGTGTTTACTTATCTGCTAGCCATTAAAATAGTTCATTTTGAGTATATGATGCAAAGTTTGAAATCCTGCAGGTATGACAGAGGTATTCAGTAGCAACAAATCTCCCTTCCAGCCCTGTCCCCAGGCCCTTAAGTTCCTTCTCCGAAGGATAGTACTGTTACTAGTTTTGCATGTATTAATAGAGAGACTTCTTTGTCCACTTGATGGGAAGAGCTGACTCATTGGAAAAGACCCTGATGCTGGGAAAGATTGAGGGCAGGAAGAGAAGAGGGCGACAGAGGATGAGATGGTTGGATGGCATCATTAACTCAGTGGACATGAGTTTGAGCAAACTCTGGGAGATAGTGAAGGACAGGGAAGCCTGGTGTGCTGCGATCTACGGGGTTCCAAGAAGTCTGACACAACTTAGTGATTGAACAACAACAGTAAAGAGAAATTGCACACGTGAACCTTTTTTATACCATCAGCAGCACCTTCTGCACATTGTTTTTTGTTTGTCGCCTTTTTGTACTTGATTGTGAATCTTAGAGCTCTGTCTTCAGGCACTCGTAGAGCCGCCACATTCATTTTAACAGCTGCACCGTGTTCCCTTCTACGGTTGTTCCATGTCTTCTGGTGATGGACAGTGGGCTCTTTCCAGTCTTTTGCTCTAACAAACAAGGCTGCAGTGAATATTCTGGTACCTAACTGTGGACACACGTGTGTGAACACATCTTTCATCCATGTATACCTGTGGCGGATTCATTTTGATATTTGGCAAAACTAATACAGTTACGTAAAGTTTAAAAATAA
Source organism: Bubalus bubalis (assembly GCF_019923935.1). NCBI lineage: Eukaryota > Metazoa > Chordata > Mammalia > Artiodactyla > Bovidae > Bubalus > Bubalus bubalis. The sequence continues at coordinate 20,682,594 of NC_059180.1, read as the reverse complement.
AATTAAATTAAAAAAAAACAAAAAAAAAACAAAGTCCTGCAGATAGAATTGCTGGGCAAAAAGGCATGCGCATTTTAAACTTGGCCGGAGAGTTCTGACGGCAATCGGATCTGACTCTGTGCGCCGTGCGTCATTCTTCGTGGGCCCCACTTCTAGTCTCTTTTCCTGTGGGGTTTCTGAGCTAAAAGCAGCACCTCTACCTCTCCCCCATTTGGAACTGATTTACTCTAGAAGATGAACATTTTTCCCAATCAAAATGCAGTGCCCAAGGATGCTTTGGAAATAGGAACTATGTCTGTCATTCTGAGCTTGTGATGGTTTTGGATATAATTTTTCCAAATTGCTCATAGTCTTTAAGCACAGCAAGAGCCTCTCTCTGCAGCCAGTGCTTCCTGATCAATCCCACCCATCTCCTTTCCCCAGTGGGCTTTCTCCTAAGGGTAAGTAGAAGGCATGGGTTCTTTTGCTTTAAAAAAATAGCGTTAACTCCACGGGGGCGCCTGCTGCTTGATTGGGAGCGTCGGCATTTAGAGCTTGCTGGCTGCAATCTCGCTATGCAGACTGGAAGTTGTGGGGTGTTTTTATCTGCAGGAAACAGCTCGCAGCGGAAGGGGAGAGAGAGAAGGATAGCTGAGGAAATTAGAAGAGGAGGAAGCCGTGGGAGAGAGATGTCTTATTTTAAAGACGTCTCTGCCCATCTCTTTGGCATGTGAAACAGGAGTGAAATGAGAAGTTGGGTTGCTTCTGCTGGACCTTCCCAGGAGCCAGCCTGGTTGGGTTTCCCAGGCTTCAGACTGTTGTCTGAGCTTGCTTGGGTGCCCCCCCTCCCCGGAGTCTCTCTTGTAAGAATGGACTGGTAGCAGCACCTGCTCTGAAGTCCCAAAGGTTCAAGGGGCCAAAAAGAAACCCTGCAGTAACCATTTCCCAGCATTGGAGGACAGAACTCTGGTCTGCACATACACTTTCTAAGCTCCCGTCCCTGCTGCCAAAAGATAACCTGGGCTGTGTGTGTGTCCTGCTCATTGTGTTTCTCAGCTCCTGGAGGGGGTACCTGGTACACAGTAGGTGCTCAATAAATATTCATTGAAAAAGGAGAAACTTGATGACACGTAGAGCTCTGAGTCTGTTGGCATTTTTACCCCTGGGGAGAGACTTGATTCTAACTCGCAGCCCGCTGATAACCAGCTTTACAGAGTAGAGGACAGACTGGGGTGGAGTGGGCAGGGGTGTGTGTGGCTCTTATTTGTATGGATAGTGTTCTGTCCTTTCTGAAACTTGGGTTTCTCTGCTGATGAGGGGAAAGATCTGAGGAGGCAGAGAGAAAATAGTTGCCTCTTCCTTTTTTTTAAAAAAAGCAAACCACTTTTTATTTTGAAATAGTTCTAGATTATCGGGTAAGTTGCCAAGTCAGTACAGAAGAGTGCCTGTATACGCCTCACCCCGTGTCCCCTGAGGCTGATCTTGCATGACTATGGCACATTTGCTGCTGCTGTTTTGTAATCAGGAATCCTTTGTGAATTCACCAGTGTCTTTGATTTGGATGTTAATAATAATAACGACAACGAAATGTTGATAATAATTGTGGCATTAGTGGAGGTTAGCAATTAAGACAGTACTTAGCACCAAGCCCTGTACTAAGCCTTTCTTCCTGTAGGAACTCATTGTCCTGTGAGGTGTAGGCACTTTTATAAAGATGCACATTTTACAGATGGGGAGACTGAGGCAGAGCCGTTGGGCAGACTGATCATGCAGCTCACTTCTGCTGCTGCTGCTGCTAAGTCACTTCAGTCATGTCCGATTCTGTGTGACCCCATAGACGGCAGCCCACCAGGCTCCCCTGTCCCTGGGATTCTCCAGGCAAGAACACTGGAGTGGGTTGCCATTTCCTTCTCCAATGCATAAAAGTGAAAAGTGAAGTGAAGCCGCTCAGTCATGTCCAACTCTTAGCGACCCCATGGACTGCAGCCCACCCAGCTCCTCTGTCCATGGGATTTTCCAGGCAAGAGTACTGGAGTCGGGTGCCATTGCCTTCTCCGTAGCTCGCTTCTGGCTAGGATGAAAACCGAAGTTGTCTGGCTCCAGACTCTCATTCTCCACCATTATTTTCTGCAAAATGATGATAATAGCTGTCATCTTTTGATGTGGATATGCTCAGGAGCTGGACTCAAAGTTTGACATGTATTTTTTTAAATTGGAGTATAATTGCTTTATAGTGCTGTATTAGGTTCTGCTGTACAACAGAAGTGAATCAGCTCTATGTGGAGATATATCCCCTCCCTCTTGGACCTGCCCCCCACTCCCCCCACCCCCATCCCACCTATCTGAGCTCCCTGTGTTTAACAGAAGCTTCCCACTAGCTAGCATGGTACACATGATAGTGTATATGTCATTCCTAATCTCCCAATTCACCCCACCCTCTCCTTCCTCTCCCTGTGTTCACATGTCTTTATGTCTGTGTCTCTATTTCTGCCCTGAAAATAGGTTCAACTATACCATATCTCTAGTGGTAAAGAACCCGCCTGCCAATGCAGGAGACATAGGAGACGCAGGTTCAGTCCCTAGGTCAGGGAGATCTCCTGAGCAGGGCATGGCAACTCACTCCAGTATTCTTGCCTGAAGAATCCCATGGACAGAGGAGCCTGGAAGGCTACAATCCATAGCATCACAGAGTCTTACACGACTGAAGTGACTTAGCACATACGATTTTTCTAGAGTCCACATATATGCTTTAATATATGGTATTCACTTTTCTCTGTCTCTTACTCAGAGGGCCGTGGTGAAGAGCTCTGATTTTGCTTTCCTGCTTAGGAGAAAGATACACAATCCTGCCAGTACTGCCACTTCATTCCTCTTCCATCAGCGGCAAAGATACTCAAAGCTTGGTCAGAACACGAACAGGCAGAGTACCTTAATTCTGAGAGTTAAAAAACACACTTGAATTAATCAGCAGGCACATGCCTCGGGACCGTGAGAGGCTAAGATGTTTCTGCCTTAGATCTTGTCGGTAGCTGGCAGGGGAAATCAGCATAAAAGCAAAATGCGGTCCGTGGGTTTTGGATTGAGAGGAGGAGATGCTTCGGGGCCCAGGTGGCAGGGGAAGGGTTCTTGGGGTTGGGGATGGGGATCAACTTGAACTTGTTTTCCACCCAAGGTTTTTGCAGCCCTCTGTGGGTCTTTGCTAACCCATGGGTCCCTCTGCCTGGAATACTTTTCAAATGCTGGGCCCTTGCTGTGCAGTCTCACCTTTCAACCACCCCCCCCTCCCCACCCCAGCTCAGATGGCCTCTCCTCAGACAGGTGTTTGCTGACACAGTCTCCAGAATTCCTCTTGAGCTTCCCTGGTAGTCCAGTGGTTAAGAATCCGCCTGCCGATGCAGGGTACACGGGTTTGAGCCCTGCTTCGGGAAGATCCCGCAAGCCACAGAACAACTAACCCCATGTGCTGCAAGTACTGAGCCTATACTCTGGAGTTACTGAAGCCTGCATGCCTAGAGCCTGTGCTCCCCAACAGGAGAAGGAGAAGCCAGTGCACTGCGGCAAAGGATAGTTTCTGCTCATCTCAACTAGAGAAAGCCAACAGGCAGCAACAAAGACTCATCACAGTCAAAGAATAAAAACAAAAAAACAAATCCCTCTCGCATATTCACTGGACTGTAAGCTTCACAGCGTCAAGGATCTGCTTGTTGTGTTTTCAACTGTGTCCTCTACTGCACAGAGCAAGGCTGGGTGCATGGTAGGGCTTCCCTGTTAGTTTAGATGGTAAAGAATCTGCCCACAGTGCAGGAGAGCTGGGTTCGACCCCTGAGTCGGGAAGATCCTCTGGAGAAGGGAATGGCATCCCACTCCAGTATTCTTGCCTGGAGAATCCCATGGACAGAGGAGCCTGGTGGGCTATAGTCCATGGGGTCGCAAAGAGTCGGACACGACTGAGCAACTTTCACTACTGCTAGTGCATATTAGGCCCTTGTTATGTCTTTGTTGACTAAATGAATGATGGTTTATTTCCAGTCCTTATTTGTCCTGGAACTCAGCACTTCAGCCACTAGCTTGTCTGTTTCCTGTGGAGGGTCAGATCCGCTCCCAAACTGAAAGCCTGCAGGGGTGTCAGTCTCATTCGCCACCCAGTTCCTGTGACAGGCCTGGCCTATGGGGAAGGGTGTGGGCTCTGGGGTCAGATTATCTGGGTTCAGATCTTCTGCTTATGAGCTGTGTGATCCTCATCAGTTGCTGAGTCCCTCTGTGTTTCCACATGTGTACAAAAGGGATGCTACTAGCATGTCTCATGGGGTTGCTGAGTTAATTAAATGAGTTAATATCGGTTAAAATACTTAGAAGAGTGCCTGATATATAGTGAGTGTTTCATAACTATCAGTTTTTGTTGTTAGAACCCAAAATGTGTTTGGGATGTGAAGGTTGGGGAGTCTTTATATAAAAGGCCCTTTCCTCTTTGATAAAATCTCCCCTAAGAAAGAGGTGAGGAGAGATGGAGATGATCTGAAAGGCCCCAGAGATCCTTAAAGCCAGGCTGATAAAGAAATGTGACATCTCATGTCTCCCTGTTCTCTTGGAAAAGGCTAGTTTCTAGCTTGCCTGGTGTTTCTTTCCCCACTGTTTTCTACATTTGTTTCTTTGCATTGGGGCTGTTTTTTTTTTTTTTTTTTAAATAGCACAGTTCGGAATCCTGCTTGCTAGCTTGCTGTCTGGGACAGAGCAAAGCACTTCCATTTAGAGAAGCAGGCGGCCCTGGAATGCGGCTGTGGGCCTGCCAGGCTGACTCCAGGGCCCGGCTGCCCAGGAATGCACTTTGCAGCTTATACACAGTTGGGTCTCCTGTCCGTGGAACTTCTCCTCTCATATTCTTCTTTCATGTCAGTTTTAAAAATAAAATAATACACACGCCTGCTTATCATTCCAAACAATGCAATGCATTTCCACATGTATTAGCATGAAGAAAACCTCCTTTCTATCCTGGCTGCCTCATTCCCCTCCCCTGACTTCCAGAGTAGGATTGCCCATTTGGCACTATGCCCAGTGAAATCTGAAGTTTGAATAAACAAAGAATAGCTTTGTATGTCTCTAGTATTGTATAGGGCAAACATTTAAAAATATATTTATTTAATTTTAAAACTTTGTATTTTGTTTTGCGGTATAAATCTGCCTGGGCTTCTCTGGTAGCTCAGCCGGTAAAGAATCTGCCTGCAATGCAGGAGACCCTGGTTTGATTCCTGGGTTGGGAAGTTCCCCTGGAGAAGGGATAGGCTACCCACTCCAGCATTCTTGGGCTTCCTGGGTGGCTCAGATGGTCAAGAATCTGCCTGCAGTGTGGGAGACCTGGATTCAATCCCTGGGTTGGGAAGACCCCTTGGAGGAGGGCATGGCCACCTACTCAAGTATTCTTGCCTGGAGAATCCCCATGGACAGAGGAGCCTGCTGGGCTACAGTCCACGGAGTTGCAAAGAGTCAGACATGACTGAGTAACTAAGCACAGCATAAATCAGCCTGCGGTACAGGAGACCCAGGTTCAATCCCTGGGTCTCGAAGATCCCCCCGGAGAAGGGAATGGCAACCCACTCTGGTATTCTTGCCTGGAGAATTGCATGGACAGAGGAGCATGGCTGGCTACAGTCCATGGGGTTGCAAAGAGTCGGACATGATTGAGCGACTAACATTTTCACTTTCACTTCACGTAAGCGATTAACAAACAATGTTGTGATAGTTTCAGGTCAACAGCAAAGGACTCAGCCATCCATATACATGTGTCCATTCTGCCCCCCCAAATTCCCTCCCATCCAGACTGTCACATAACAGTGAGCAGAGTTCCATGTGTTATACAGTAGGTCCTTGTTGGTTATCCATTTTCAATATAGCAGTGCATACAAATAGGACAAACTTTTTATTTGCTAAGTTTGACGACCCAGCACCTCCCCTGTTATCAGTTTCCTGTGTTTCTTTCTAGTAATTTTCCAAGCTTGTGCAACCCACACAGACTTTGATGGACTCACTGCTGGGGGAATCCCCAGCATCTGGAGCAGAACCTGGCAAGTTGTAGCTGCTTAATAAATGTTGGTTGAATGGATGAGTGACTGTACCCACCCATTTTTCTTTACATGGTTGAAAATATAAGAACATTGCATATTGTTTTTCTTCATGGGACTGCAATCTCATAGGATTGATAGAGTTACCATGGTTATTTTTAAGAGTTTTTTCATAGTATTCTCTTTGATGAATACTGTGGTCCCTTGACTGGGCTTCCCAGGTGGTGATAGTGGTAAAGAACCCGCCTGCCAGTGCAGATGTAAGAGACTTGGATTCCATCCCTGAGTTGGGAAGATCCCCTGGAGGAGGGCATGGCAGTCCCACTCCAGTATTCTTGCCTGGAGAATCCCATGGACAGAGGAGCCTGGCGGGCTACAGTCCATGGGTTGCAAAGAGCCAGACATGCCTGAATGACTGGGCACACACCCATGCATGGTCCCTTGACATGAGACACTGGCAGGGTTGACAGTCTCCTGCTCTTATAAACAATGCCGTGATGAATGCTCCTCACTGTATTTACCAGTTGGATTTGGGTTGGATACTATGCAAGGATAGATATAGCATTGGGATCACTTGGGCAGAGGTATGTGCTTTAAAAGGTGGATGGAGGGACTTCTTTGGTGGTCCAGTGGCTAAGACCCCATGCTCCCAATGCAGGGGACCTGGGTTCCATCCCTAATCGAGGAACTGGATCCTATATGCCACAACTGGGAGTTTGCACATCACAGCTGAAAGATCCTGCATGCCGCAACTAGGGGATCCCACATGCCTCAGTGAGGTTCGAGGATCCTGCGTGCTCCCACTAGGACCAGGCGCAACCAAGTAATAAGTAAATACAATAAATACAAGATGTGGATGGATGCTGCTGAATTTCTTTCATAGCGGGTCTGTTTGCACTTGCATCAGATAGCTCCTCCCTAGATCCTTACTGGCACAAAATAGTATCAGAGTTTTCCATTTTGCCAACCTGATCAGTGGAAAACTGGCATCTCACTGTCTCCTCCATTTGCCTCTGTTTGTTTATGAGAACCTTTTTTGTGTTTGAAAACTCTCTGTACTTCTCTTTCTGTGAACTGCCTCTTGTCTTTTGCCTGTTTTCTTCCCCTTATTTTCTTATTAATTTTTAACAGGTTTTTATTAATTGAAGAACACATCTGTTAACCTGATGTATGTTTCATATATAATATAATAGTGTAGTGTAGAATATAAAATCGGTTTTCTAATTTTGAAAAAAAATGGTTTTTATTATGAAATTTTTTTTACTCTGCAGATTTTTAAACATTCTCAACTAGTCAAATTTATGTATCTTTTCCTTCATGTATTCTACATTTTGTGTCTTGCTTGGAAAGGCCTCCCCCTCAATGAGATTATAGAGCAATTCTCCCACATTTTCTTTTACTACTTTAACTTTTTTTTTTTCATTTAAATCTTTAATCCATCTGGAATTTATTTTGGTTTTAGGAGGGAGGTGAGGATCTAGCTTTATTCTCTACCAGATGGCCAGCCAGTTGTCCCAATACCATTTATTGAATAATCCATCGCTTCCCACAGAATTGAAATGCCGCCTTTATCATATATTAAATTGTGGAGGAGGGATTTTGTACTCATTTTCTGAGAGCCTCCGGAGTCAGCAAGGATTTTAGAAGGTTTTAGCTGAGTAGAGGCAGAGGCCCTGATGACCTCAAGGAGGACATGAAACCAAAGCCCACAGTGGTTCAGACAAGCTCTGTGGGCTGGAGCAGGGGTTGCTTAGGGGACAAGAGGGGAAAGTGAGTTCCCAGTGGTGGGAAGGATTTAACTAGTGCAAGATTTCTCAGCCTTGACACTACTGACATTTGGGGCTGAATAAATCTGTATTGGGGGTGTCTTGTGTATTATAGAATGTTTAGCAGCATCCCTGACCTGTACCTACTAGTATTAACCTTTCCCCCAACTTATGACAATCAGAAATGTCTCCAGATGTAGCCAAAATGTCTCCAGGGGTCTCAGATCATCTCCAGTTGAGAACCACTGTTTTATCAGACCAGGGTTGAGCAAGTCAAGCCCTTTCCTGTTCTGATATCCCACCATCCACAATCTCAAGGGTGCCAGACGGCTAGGAGCCAGGATGGGAGCTGCCCTTCTGTCTCACAGACCAGAGACCACAGTTCCCACCTGCCCCCCCCACCCCCACCCCCTGGGTCTTGCAGAGAATCTCCAGGGACTCCCTTGGATCAGCCTGAGCCTTTCCCCTGACAAGTGCACCCCGAGTCTAAGGGCCATACCTGGCCGGGCATCCAGGAGCAGCGACTCAGAAACCTGAGGTGGCAGAAGCTTTGTGACTTGAGGGTGTGTCAGTTTATTGTTTTAGGAGTAAAAGTGTCATGTGTTTGGGAGATTGGGGTGGTAGGTGGGGAGAGAAATTCCATATTAAATAGGCAGGTGTGGGCGTGAGAGGAAAGAGAGATGGGTGAAGTCCCTGGAGCCTGGGAGAAGGAAGATACCCGAGGGGAGCAGTGGCTGCTAAGATTAGTCAATTAGAATGGGACCTGACTTCCTCCTGACAACTGCTGAGTAGGAACGGTTGTTACTGGGGGAGGGGGAGAGTGGAGGTGGGTGGGGACTCCCAAGTGGCTCAGTGGTAAAGAATCCACCTGCCACTATAGGAGACGGGTTTGATCCCTGGGTTGGGAAGATCCCCTGGAGAAGGAAATGGCAACCCAATCCAGTATTCTTGCCTGGAGAACCCATACGAACAGAGGAGCTGTTGGGCTGCAGTCCATGGGGCTGCAAAGATTCGGACATGACTGAGCCACTGAGCTCACATGCATGGCCATGCAGGTGGGTAAGAGTGACCTGAAGGTTCCATGGAGTGTGATGGATCAAGCAGAGAGTGTGGAGACAGCGGCTCTGGCAGATGAACAGCTTTTGCAGAGGTGCCTGTGTGGAGTGTGTTGCACCAACATGCGTCCTCCCAGGTGTGGCTCCAACATGGGATGCGGCTTCTGATGGGAGAGAGAGAGCCAGGCTCAGGATGCCTTGCTAAGGGGTCAGGTTTCCTTTTATTTCAAAGCACCCCTCAGCTACTCAATATGGGAAAACCATAGGAGGAAGGTGTGCAACAAGGAGTCAGTGGAGAACAGCCCATTGTCACCTCCCCCCGCCTCCGGGGACCACCCCCTTTCCTCCCACATGTCATTAGAGTGCTCACCACACACCACTAGAATGTATATCCTCTGAAGGCAGAGCTTTGTTTTGTTTTGTGCACAGTGTCTAGAATGGCACATGGCATTAAAATCCCATGGACGGAGGAGCCTGGTAGGCTGCAGTCCATGGGGTTGCTGAGGGTCGGACAGGACTGCATGACTTCACTTTCACTTTTCACTATCATGCATTGGAGAAGGAAATGGCAACCCACTCCAATGTTCTTGCCTGGAGAATCCCAGGGACGGGGGAGCCTGGTGGGCTGCCGTCTATGGGGTTGCACAGAGTCGGACACGACTGAAGTGACTTAGCAGCAGCAGCAGCAGGGCATAAGGGATCTTAGTTCACCAACCAGGGATCGAACTCTTGCCTTCTGCAGTGAAAGCACAGAGTTCCAACCACTGGACCTCCAGGGAAGTCCCCAGCTGACGCTTAATACCCATTTGATGGATGAACAGATCCAGACCACAAACCTGATGTCGCTTATCCTTTTCACTTCATGGTTCATGATCCATGTTCCATGTCAGTAGATACCTTCCCATGACACAAGTTTTTCATGGTGCAGACTCTTGTGCTGTGCCCAAGGCCATATTGTGCTTGGCCAAGTCCTCCTGCTCTTTGAGTTTTTTTTTCCCCATGTTTCTCCATTACAAATGCCTGTCTGTTCAGGCTGCTGTAACAGAAAACCACAGACTGAGTGGTTTAACAGTTTGTTGCTTACAGTTCTGGAGGCTGGAGGGCCAAGATCCAGGTGCCAGCATGGTGAGGGCTTTCTTGTTGAGTCTCAGAGCTGTCTGCTCGTTGTTTCCTCATCTGATGAGGGCAGAGATAGGATGCAGACTCTCTAGGGTCTCTTCTTATAAGCATACTAATTCCATTCATGGGATCATGTCAAAACAGAATGAACCAACATTATTTTGTTTTCTTTGTGTTTGTTTGTGGTTGGCTTCTGGTCATGTTAAGAGATGCTAGTTTTTTCATTCCATTTCCTTGAAGAAATTATTATTATTAAAATTATTAAATTTTATTAAAAGTTTTGAATACTCACATAACACAAAATTCACCATTTCACCATGTACAAATGTAAAATTCAGTGGTTTTTATATTTTCAGTATTGTGCAGTTATTACCACTGTCTAAATTTCAGAACATTTTCATTACTCCCATAGGAAACCCAAATCCATTAGCAATCACTCCCCATTTCTTCCTCCTTATTTCTCCCTCCCCTAGCCACTAGCAACCACTAATCTGTTTTTAGTCTCTAGATTTTTATCTGTTTGGGACATTTCATATCAATGGAATCACACAACAGGTGGTCCTTTGTGACTGACATCTTTCCCTTAGTTTCATGTCTTCAAGATTCATGCATGTATCCGTATTCCTTTTTATGGCTGGAAAATTTTCCATCAAGATTGATCACATCTTGTTTACCTGTTCATCAGTGGATGGACATTGGGGTTGTTTCCACCATTTGGCTATGATAACTAATACTACTATAAACATTCACATACAACTTTTGTGTGATTATGTTTTCAACTCTCTTGGATATTTACCTAAGAGTGGAATTGCTGGGCCATATGATTTATGTTCTGTGTTTACCTTTTCCAAACCATTTCCACTTTAAAAACACTTTATGTACATTGGCAGATGAATGGATAAGGAAGTTGTGGTACATAAACACAATGGAATATTACTCAGCTATGAAAAGGAATGCATTTGAATCAGTTCTAATGAGGTGGGTAACCTGGAGCCTGTTATACAGAGTAAAGTAAGTTAGAAAGAGAAAGACAAATACTGTGTATTAATGCATATATATGGAATTTTTTAAGTAAGTTAATTTAAAGAAAAATATGAATCGCATTGTAAGTGGCATGTGAATATGACACATACCCAGAGAGTGGGGTGCAGTCCATTCACCTGGACGTGACCCCCTCCTTACACCATTCCCCACCTGTCTCTCCGCCCTTATGTCCTTCCACTCCTTAGAGCCTCAGTGAAGCCAAACTGGTTTTCTCATTGTCCCTAAGAAGCACTGTTTCCTCAAAGATGCCGTCTCTTGCCCTGACCTGGGGTGTGATCCAACTCTTGCTTATCCTCCAGAGAACTAGACTTCTCAAAATACACCTTTTGCTTAAATCTGTGGTTTAACCCTCAATTGCGTGTTTTCTCCCTCTTGTTTCTCACTAATGGTTTTATTCGTGAACCTTTTCCCTCCACTGTAAGCTCTTGACAGCTGCATCTATATTTGAGTAGTTCATTGTTCCCCTTGCTTGGTGGGTGCTTAATAGACACTTGGTAACTTGCCCTTCCTCGGAGCCTCCCCTCAGCCTGGAACCAGCCACAGGGTTGGCTCTTGGCCTGTTTGTGTTACTTTGGGTTTGTGGTTTACCCTTCGATTAACTTATTTCCACCTGTTTGGGTGTATCAGCCAGAGGTCTTCACATCCCAGGAGAGAGGGGTTAGTTAATTTTTTTTAGATGCAAGAAACAGAAACCAACTCGAGTCAGCTACCACTGGAAGGGGAATTTAGCACAAGGGGAAGGGGAATTTAGTAGGGACAGGGACTTCCCTGGTGGTCCAGTGATTACGAATCCGCCTTCCAATGTAGGGGACCTGAGTTTGATCCGCAGTTGGGGAACTAAGATCCCACATGCCGAGGTGGGGCAACTAAACATGTGCACGGCAACTACTGAGCCCAGCGCCTCAACTAGAGAGAAGCCTGTGTGCCGTAAGGAAGATCCAGTGTACTGCAGCTAAGACCCAATGCTGCCAACAAATACATAAATAGAAACAAATAAATATTAAGAATACAGGGACGTTGCTTGGGTACAAGAGGAAGGTCAACCTGGTGAATGGAAGGAGAATTGGGAACTGAAAGACTTTGAGGGGCCTCCATCACTCATCTTTACTTCTCCTCATCTGTATTCATCATGCTCACCTCCAGCTTTCCTTGTCTCTACATCTTAGATGGAAGATGACACCCCCTGGAATCTCAGCCTCCATTCTAAAGTCCTTGAAAGAATCTGATTGGCCCAGCTTAGATCTGGTGGCCGGGGAACTAGGGCAATGGTATCTTAGAGCAGCAGTACTGTGGAGTACTCAGCGTGGGGTCCCTGGAGCTGAGCCCTCAGTAGCATTCATTGTTGAGTGAAGGAGCAGCTCTGGAGCTGTGAACCTCAGCTTCTTCTTTTCCAGCCTCTAGGGAAATCATGGGAGTGTGGGAGAAGAGCGGGATGTGACAAAAACAGTTAACATCAGACTTGGTAACCTTGAAAACTCCAGATGGAGATATCTTAGGGGAGGGAGGGGAAGCGTGGAGCTGCTGGTCAGTTCCATTTCTGGGAAAGGAAGCTCTCCTGATTTTTCTGGCTCTTTGGTTGGGTGGGGGTTGTTGAAACATCTATTGGAACCTCTTAGCTCCTTCTCAGAGTTCCTACTCAGGTGATTTTTGACTCTGAGCACCAGGAATGAAAAGGAAACTTTGTTCCCTGTAGCTGGGGGCTGTTGCCACTCTTCTGGATTTCCTTAGTCTAAGTTCTTCCCTGTTGTGCCACCTTCCTGAGGGCAGAGTTTGAACCACCCTCCATTCCTGTTGAAGGGCTTAGAATGCTCCCCAGTACATGCAAATATACCCAACTCCTTAAGTCTCAGTTACTTAATCTGCACAATGGGGCACATGCAGCCCACCATTGACATTTGTGGATTTGATCATTGTGGTTCGAGTCTCATTAGCTGCCCAGAAGATCCTTGGCCCATGGTCCTGGGTCATCATCATAAAGCTTTGGTTTGAATTGGTTGCTTGGCAAGATTTGGAAGAAACAGAATGGTGTTGTGACCTAGATTGTGGTCTAGGGACTGAGATTTGCTTCCAAGTCTGGACACTGCCACATAGCTGGGTATCCTTGGGCAGATTGTTTAACTTTATGCTTCATTTGCTTTACCCATAAATGGGATGGTAATAGTACCCACCTCACAGGGTGGGCACTTTGGGTGGTTTAAATGAGTTAAGATGGGTACAGCCCTTCACAGTGAGTCTCAACACATGCTCGCCACAGCTCTTCTGCCAGGCCGGTTTCGTTCATTCAGGTGATGCCTGGCCTCCAGGTGGACAGGGGGAGCCTGCCTGTGATGCTGTCTTTGTGATCTGGTCCAGCTGTGTGATCTGGTCCAGCTGTGCAGGGATGCCCACTAGGCCTACTTTTTTTCCTTGGCAACCATTTAACAGGAAAGGTTGGGGCCAGCTAAGCCAGATGTCTAGGGTCCTGGTTGCTTCCTTTTTCTCAATCCTTGTTTACCTTTAACAAAACTGATGAGAGCCATGCAGCCCCTCTGGGTGGCCCTGCTCTGGTGTTTTGAGTGTTTGCCTTGCCTTAGGAAACAGCAGGTGCAGTTGGCAGCCTCTTTCCCCACCTCCAGCCTGTTAGCCCCAGTCTCTGGGGACTCCTTAGACTAATGCAGTTTTAATGAATACACATTACTGTTTACATGGCTGAAATGAGAGCCTGGCTGCTTATTTTATGCTGAGGTTTACAGCTCTGCCATTAAAAATCCTGCCTCCTTTGCTCTGCTTCTGGCCAAGGGGTTGTTTCCTGGCAACCCTTCTCCCATCCCTCCAAATACGGTCTTCACTGTGAGGTCTCGTGGTGTTGGAACACCTGCCTTGCCTAGAAAGGAGTCCTTTGCCTAGGACAAAAACATAAATATGGGTTCTTCATTTTTAAAAATTTAAAAATATTTAAAAACTTCTCAATTAGAAAATGAAGAGATACCAAGAGGAGAAAATAAAAATCACCCATAATTCCACTACTCAGGAAAAAACCAATTATTAACATTTTGGTTTATATTTTTGCAGATTTTAATCGATACTTATAATAAGCATTTTAAATTAAAATTAGAAACCAAAATTAAAACACATTATTCTGAAATCTGCTTTTCATTCCCTGCAATTAACGTAATGTGAACATCTTTCCAAGACAAGAAACATAGATCAGTGGCATCTTTTATCAGGCATCATTGTCTCCTCTGGTATGGCTGTACTTGAATCTCTTCGAGAAAGTTTAAATTAAATCAAATTTCAAATATTAATATACACTCATGGGTTAAAAATTGAAAAGGCACAGCAGAGTTTACCTTGAAAAGTCGCTCTCCTAACCTGGGTCCTTGGCCACTCAGTTTTGCTCCCTATAACAACCAGTATTACCTGTCTCTTGTGTATACTTCTGGAAGTAGCCCCAGAATATACATGCAAATCGTATACATTTGTTTTCTCTCCCCAAAACACACACATTCAAATGTTAGCTTACCTTGCTTTTTAAACTTAATATACCTTGGAGTTTGTTCTGTATCATTATGTAAAGAATGTCCTTATTCTATTTTATGACTGCATCGTGGTCCATGGAATGAATGTCCCTGGGTATGTTTTTAAAATTGTTCTGTATTGACTCAGAGAAACCTTTCCTGTGATTTTGTCCAAGCTCCTTGTCCATATGGCCTGGCCAGGGGCAGCTAAAGGAAGGATGCCCGTTCAGAGATTAGGAGGGCCGCAGGTCCAGATTATGAATGGGATTGGCCTGGATGGATCTGAGTGACAAAGACAAAGAGCAGAGCTGGTTGAGCCACATGCCAGGTGGCGGTCACTGGCAAAAGGCCACTTGTGTCTTATCTGCCATTCTCCAGATGGACCACATTTAAAGCAGAGGCACTGACCTTCATTTATACTTGGTTGAGAAAAGGTTTCAGCAGAGGCCCAGTGAGAGGATCAGATGTTTCTTACACTTTCTGGCAAGAGGTTGAAGGGTGTCAGAAGGTAAGTGATCTCATAAAGCTGATTCAGAGTGAGAAAGAACTGTGTGTCTGCTTAGAAACATCCACCTGCCTCCCAGTTGAAGGCATGTGATGGACCAGTCAAAGCATTTCGTGTTGGACTTCCTCTTTCCTGGTGGTCTTAAGTCGCTAGGCCAGAATGCTTTGAATTGGTTGAGGAAACACTTCAAGTTAGTCTGATCAGAGGGAAATATGGGGGTCTTACTGCATGGGGTTTGTCAGCAAGGACAGTGAAGACCTCCTAGAGAGAGTGGGGATCATTTTGTGTAAGTAAATGAATCGTGTGACTCTCTAAACAGGAAGGGTGATTTGACTCGGGAATGGGGCATTTCCCACACTTGGAGGGATGGGAGGGAGCCCACAAGGATGGAGAGGAAACCAGGATGGTGCCGATGAGAAACTGAGAGGGTTTCTATGGGAACACCCAGGAAGTAATGATCTGTCATTGATGAATCAGGGTAGGTCCACCAGGAGAGACTTGCTCTATTATGTTCCCCCTGAATTTCAGTCAATTCCACATGACCAAGTTTTCATTATTGAGTGGAATCAAGTCAAGAATAAAGACTCATTGTTTATTATGCTACCTGTTTTGTGAGGGTTGGAATGAAACAAATATCCAACCAAACTTAATTATTAAACAATTAAAAATTGCTTTCTTAAATAGCTATTGAATTACATCAGACTCAAAACTATAATTGCCGAGAGGCTGTCAATGAAGAAAAATAGACTGCTATGTAAAAAAAAACTTCTAGTGCTATGCTTAGAGAGAAGTTTATAGCCTTAACACTTTTTATGGTTAAAGATCTGTGTGATGCTCTGCTTTGAACATAATTTGGCTACTCACTAATTCTAGTGCACCTGTCATTGCTTGAAAAAGTTTCTGGTATACCTCTTTAGGAATTTCATGTAGACCCAGTTTTCTTTATTAAATCTTCTGAGGTGAATATTTTGAAGGCAAAGCATTCATTTTGTTGTTTAAATTTACGTATTTTGAGATAGTCATGTAGCTGTATTATCCACTGAATATATTTCTAAGCCCCACTTATTAGTTTTTCTTATTAAACAAAACAACATATCAGCATTGTGGTAATAAGAAAATAGGATCAAACAAAAAGAAAAAAAAAAAGGTAGGTAAGAATTTAGATAAACCAAAACTTGTGTAGCAGATAAATGATATCTTTAAGGACTCGGGTTCCTTTGTTCTTCCTGCTCCATCAGCCTTAGCAGGTAGTTTTCTGTCACATGGTGACAAAGTGGCTGCAGAACCTCCTACAACATAATGTACATTCCAGGCATGTGGAATACGGAATGGCCTACACCCTTTTTCTTGCAAGACTTTTTGTCTTTTTCATTGGAGAAGGGATAATTATACCCTTTCCAGGGAATCCGTCTCTATCTTTATTGGCCAAGACTGCAGGGCAAACAGGTTAGAATATTTTTATCTCGGCACACTGAACAGTATCAGGGTTCTGTTAATAAGAAGGAAAGGGGATACACATTGGGTGTGCACCTAGCAGATCTGGCATAGAAGGACTCCCCTTCTGCCCTTAGTCTTCATCAGTGTGACAAATTTGTTTCATTCATAGAATTTTCTATATGTTTTGGCTTTATAATTGTTAATTTTTACCAGACAAAAAATGACTGATTTTTGTTTATTTTCTCTGTTGGACAGAGATCATTTATGATTTTTAATTGGAGATAATAAGTATACTTTTGAATGAATGCAGATGCACTCAGGGGCAAAGGGGCTTTCCTGTTCCTGGTTCTTTGCAGAGAAGGATGGTCTATATTTGTCTGGTATTGAGCTTTGAGATGGGTTTTACAAGAGTTTGGGCGTTTCTCTTTTCACCATTTGAGTCTTTGACTAAAGGAGAAGAGAAATTTTAGACCTCTGGGAATTGACTCTGTCAGCTTAGATACTCGGAATTGGCTGGGGAGAGGGAGGGAGCAGAGATCGAGGGCAACAGCTTCATCTTTGCGCTTCCCCACATCAGTCTCTTTTAAGCTATCGCTCACCCCACCCCCCCACCCCCCCCCCCCCACCCCCCGCCTCTGCAGCTCAAAGCCCCCATGATGTTTCTCCTCTGTGCCTCTTCCCCTCAGCATCTCTCCTCTACCACTTGCCATGTGTGGGGAGCTGTAGAGACTCCCGCGATATTTCTGAGCCTCATTGTCTTTGTTTGATATTTGGGATCCTGGCTCATTGAGAACAGCAATTTGCTCCTGACAGCTTGTCTCCAACCCCTCACCCCCAACATAAACCCAAACTCCCATACCCCAAAGGGCATCGATGAAGCACTTTTGAAGTCCTTGCCAGCTTGAAACTTTTTTTTTTACCATAAAAAGAGAGTACTTATTGATTTCCATGATTTTTAAAAATTGCGGTAAAATACCCACAACATAAAATTTACCGTCTTAACTGTTTCTAAGTGCAGAGGACTCTTTTCATCTTGCAAAACTGAAACTATCCCCATTAAGCAAGAACTCTTTATTCCTCCTTCCTCCCTCCCCCCAGTCCCTGGCAACCACTAGTCTATCTTCTGTCTCCGTGATTTTGATTACTCCAGGTTCCTTAGATAAGGAGTTGTATTTTTGTGACTGGTGTAATTTACTTAGCACAGTGTCTTCAAGGTTCATGCATGTTGGAGCAGGTGTCAGAATTTACTTTTTTTAAAAAAATTGTGTAATGTTCTATGGTATATGTACACTACAATTTGTTTAGCCATTCATTCACTGTTGGACAGTTGGATTGCTTCTGAAACCTTTTGGCTATTCTGTTCAGAATGCTGCTATGAATATGGGTGGACAAATACCTCTTTAAGCGGTGCTTTTTTCTTTTGGCTATATACTCAGAAGTGGAATTGCTGGATCATATGGTAAATCTATTTTTAATGTTTTAAAGGAATCCCAGTGCTGTTTTCCATAGTGGCTGGACCATTTTGCATTCTCATCAATAGTGTCTAAGGGTTTCAGTTTCTCCACATCCTTACCAACACTTGTTATTTTTTATTTTTTTTTGCCATACCATGTCACATGTGGGATCTTAGTACCCTGACCAAGGATTGAACACATGTCCTTTGTGGGGTACTAACCACTGGACCACCAGGGAAGTCCTCCTTTTTTTGTTGTTGATAGTAGCCATTTTAATGGATGTGAGGTGGTATCTCATTGTGGTTTTGATTTGCATTTCCCTACCGATGAGGGATGTTGAGGGGGCTTCACAGGTGGCATTAATGGTAAAGAACCTGCCTGCCAATACAGGAGACATAAGAGACACGGGTTCAATCCTTGGGTTGGGAAGATCCCCTGAAGGAGGGCATGGCAATCCACTGCAGTATTCTTGCCTGGAGAATCCCATGGACAGAGGAGCCCGGCAGGCTATAGTCCATAGGGTTGCAAAGTTGGACACGACTGAAGCAACTTAATATGCATGCATGAGTGATGTTGAATATCTTCTCATGTGCTTATTGGCTATTTGTGTATCATCTTTGGAGAAATGTCTGTTCAAGTCAATTTCCATGACTTTGCATTATCACATCTGTATTGATTCAAGCAAGTCAACTGGAATAAACTCTGGCGTTTAGACTGATATTGTGGTTTTTCTGCAAATAAATTCTGCCCCCAAATAACCTCCAACTTTCTGGAAGCAGTCAGCATGAGCACAGTTCTGAAGATAACTTTTTTAAAAAGGGAAATTCATAAAAGTATCATGCATCTTCCTTTTTTTTTTTTTTGACACTAATGGAACAATTTAATGTAATTTCAGAGGGAAGCAGAGCTGCTGGAAAGGCTTGTGTGATGACGGAAGGTTACCCAGCTCTGCTTTCAGGCAGCGTGTGGGAGCAGAGAGTGGTGTTCTCTGCAGGCTCTTAGGGAGGAGAGTGGGTGAGACAGCCCATTGCAGGCCCCCAAGGGCTTGGAGCAGAGTCCGGGGAAAGAGGATGGAAGAGGGGAAAGGCAATCCTTCAAGAGTCCTGCAGAATTGGGTGGAAATGCTCTTTCACCCAACAGATTCCACTGCCTTCTAAGTACAGGGTCATGTAGGCAGTGTGCCCTGGTGGAATGCTGATTAAGAAAACTGCTCTTGGACTTGTAGACTTAAAAATGATGCACAGCATGAGAGTTAAGTTTTATTTGGGGCAATATGAGGACTGCAGCCTAGGAGACAGCACGTCAGATAGCGCTGCAAAACTGTTCCAAAGAGGTAGCAGGAAAAGACGGTATATACGTGATTTTGGTGAAGGGGAAGTACATGCAATGAAGCACATACTTTTTGCAGAAGGTTTCTGCTGGTCTCATGAAGCTTCTGCTTGTCACAAGAAACAGTTGTCACCATGGAGGATTTTAGTGCTTTACTAGATACGAGGAGATACAAGAACTGGGCTCATAAAATCAGCTCTTAAGAACATCTGACTATCTGAGGACCTGTCCTGCCAGTTTTCCCAGAGCACAGAGTGCCTTATTTCTGTTCTCCACCGTGAACTTCTTCAGGGGGGTGTTGAAGGTCAGTAGCTGCAGCAGCACATGATTTAATCCTTGTAGAGATAGATGGCAAGCACCCATGCCAAGTGCCAATTTGTAGTTGACAGACTTTGAGTCTTTCTAGGCCTCAGTTTCTTCATCTTTCAAATGGGAACATTAATAGGCTCTACCTCATAGGGGTCGTGGTGGGGTTTAAACAAGAAAAGGCGAGTAAAATGCTGACACCTAGTGAGGGATTAAGTTATTAAGAAGGTGCTAGAGACTTGGTCTAGGCCCTTGGAAATCTACTGGTCTCATGAAAAGACAGCCTGGTTCCTACAAAATGCATAGTGGGAAGAAATAAAGGCTAAGATGTGATATGCTCTCCAGTGACAAGAATGCTGGGGAATGAACCTTAATTCTGAGTCATAATTCTTGGGCAGGCATCAAAATGGGCGTCACGAGAAGAAGGCATTTGAGTTGACTCTTGCAGGCTCCATTGGTTCCCAACCAGCAAAGGCTTAGGAAAAGGGCAGGACAGGCAGGGCAAAGGGTTGTGGCCATGATGGTTCATGGTTAATTACACTGAGATGTTTCTGTGTTACACTGAGTGTTGTGGTACGTGGAACACTAAGTAAGATCATGAAAACACTGAAATTCAATGGTCAGAAAAGACTTTGGAGGATTAAAATGACATATTCATATTTATATGTGAACACATACATAAATATAAAAGGGTTGAACTCAGATTCTACAGAAGTCAGGCAGGAAGCATAAATGAGTGAAGTGGGTTGGGTGTAAAACAGTGATGGTGTTTGGACTTGTGTTGAGCTGCAGAGTAGATGCCTTATTGAAAGGCATATCAGGTGACTGACTTAATTCAGAAGGAGATTCATTGCTTTATGTAACTGAGAAATCGAAGGGTATCTGCCTTCAGGTATAGTTTGATTCAGGGACTCAGTATGTTATCAGGACATGGTTTCTCTCATTTCATCTTTCAGTTTAGTTCAGTCACTCAGTCGTGTCTCACTCTTTGCAACCCCATGGACTGCAGCATGCCAGGCCTCCCTGTCCATCACCAACTCCTGGAGTTGACTCAAACTCATCTCCATTGAGTTGGTTGATGCCATCTGCCATCCAGCCATCTCATCCTCTGTTGTCCCCTTCTCCTCCCACTTTTAATCTTTCCCAGCATCAGGGTCTTTTATAATGAGTCAGTTTTTCACATCAGTTGCCCAAAGTATTGGAGTCTCAGCTTCAGCATCAGTCCTTCCAATGAATATCCAGGACTGATTTCCTTTAGGATGGACTGATTAGATCTCCTTGCAGTCCAAGGGACTCTCAAGAGTCTTCTCCAACACTACAGTTCAAAAGCATCAATTCTTCAGCACTCAGCTTTCTTTATGGTCCAACTTTCAATGACTTCCAGTAGTCATTCATGACTACTGGAAAAATCATAGCTTTGACCAGATGGACCTTTGTCGACAAAGTAATGTCTCTGCTTTGTAATATACTGTCTAGGTTGGTCATAACATTTCTTCCAAGGAGCAAGCATCTTTTAATTTCATGGCTGCAGTCACCATTTGCAGTGATTTTGGAGCCCCCAATATAAAGTCTGTCACTGTTTCCATTGTTTCCCCATCTGTTTGCCATGAAGTGATGGGACCAGATGCCATGATCTTAGTTTTTTGAATGTTGAGTTTTAAGCCGACTTTTTCACTCTCCTCTTTCACTTTCATCAAGAGGCTCTTTAGTTCCTCTTTACTTTCTGCCATAAGGGTGGTGTCATCTACAGATCTGAGGTTATTGACATTTCTCCTGGCAATCTTGATTCCAGCTTGTGCTTTATCCAGCCCAGTGTTTCTCATGATGTACTCTGCATATAAGTTAAATAAGCAGGGTGACAATATACAGCCTTGATGAACTCCTTTTCCTATTTGGAACCAGTCTGTTGTTCCATGTCCAGTTCTAACTGTTGCTTCCTGACCTGCATACAGGTTTCTCAAGAGGCAGGTCAGGTGGTCTGGTATTCCCATCTCTTGAAGAATTTTCCACAGTTTATTGTGATCCACACAGTCAAAGGCTTTGGCATAGTCAATAAAGCAGAAATAGATGTTCTTCTGGAACTCTCTTGCTTTTTCAATGATCCAGCAAATGTTGGAAATTTGATCTCTGGTTCCTCTGCCTTTTCTAAAACCAGCTTGAACATCAGGAAGTTCACGGTTCATGTATTGCTGAAGCCTGGCTTGGAGAATTTTGAGCATTACTTTACTAGCATGTGAGATGAGTGCAATTGTGCGGTAGTTTGAGCATTCTTTGGCATTGCCTTTCTTTGGGACTGGAATGAAAACTGCCCTTTTCCAGTCCTGTGGCCACTGCTGAGTTTTCCAAATTTGCTGGCATATTGAGTGCAGCACTTTCACAGCATCATCTTTCAGGATTTGAAATAGCTCCACTGGAATTCCATCACCTCCACTAGCTTTGTTCATAGTGATGCTTCGTAAGGCCCACTTGACTTCACATTCCAGGATATCTGGCTCTAAGTGAGTGATCACACCATCATGATCATCTGGGTCATGAAGATCTTTTTTGTACAGTTCTTCTGTGTATTCTTGCCACCTCTTCTTAAAATCTTCTGCTTCTGTTAGGTCCATACCATTTCTGTCCTTTAATGAGCCCATCTTTGCATGAAATGTTCCCTTGGTATCTCTAATTTTCTTGAAGAGATCTCTAGTCCTTCCCATTCTGTTGTTTTCCTCTATTTCTTTGCACTGATCACTGAGGAAGGCTTTCTTATCTTTCCTTGTTGTTCTTTGGAACTCTGCATTCAAATAGGTATATCTTTAAAAGAAGGTTAAGTAAGTACTCATTGTACCATCTAATGCTTCACAGTGTATCGTGGTGACCAACCAGTCTTGAGTTACTAACTTATGCTCTCAAAGTAGTGTGTTTGCACAAGTCATCAGAGGGTTTTCTGATACTGAGCTGATGTTGGCATCACTGTAGTCCCTGGCATTCTTTCTAGTCCCAATGACGATTAGCATGGTTTAGCTAGAATGGGAGGGGAGAGCTTGCTCATTGCGGTCATAAAAGGGACCTGGCCAACAGACCCTCTAAGTTGAAGTATGCTTACATAATCATTAAGAAAGGAAAAGAGACCTTGGCACATCTTGCAGTGGTTCTTGACGTTCTCCCTGGCTGTACCCATCACTGCCAAACACATATCATCAGCTGAAGCAAGTCACATGGCCATACCTACCTTCAGAGCAGGTGGGCAGGCACCATACTGCTCTGTGCTTGGAAGGAAGGGTAGTCAGAACCTTTGCCCTAGTGTCCACTGAACTTCTGTTTCTGAGTTCCTCTTGCTAATCATTTCTATTTCTTCTATTGACATGTATAATTAATTTTTTAAGACTGAGCACAAGAGTCTAATAGTCATCTTTGTTTTGTTTTCCTAACAGCCCATGTCAGCTCTAGATCCTGGTTTTAAAATTTGAAGCCTCTCTAGGCCCACCTAGTTGCACATCATTTGCTCATTTAGTGAGTAGACCCCATGTAGCTTTGTTCTGGATCTGAGTAAAACTCTAACAGGCTATTGAGATTGGCTATTTCCTTGAGCCTTTTTACATTCCATTAGACAGAGCCTTCTAGGTCAGCATCTGACCATGAGTACATTTTGGGTACATTTATTTAACCACTTTGTAATTTACCTCAAATCCTGAGCCCTTAATGCAGGGAGAATGGAACATGGCCCCTAGAAGCATGCTGAGAGATGGGGGAAAGGAAAAGGAGACAGAAAGTGCCCTAAATAGGAACACATAGAAATCATCCTTTTTGGAGCTATTTCTCGTTATAGAATCTCTGCCAGGGGTGTCTTCTACTGGAATTCCTGTCCTTTACTCTGGGAATGTCTCAGTGCATCACTGCCCAGAAAGAGGCATCATTTTCCCTTTTTGTTCTGTAGGACACACCTCTGGGATACCCTCAGGCCTGGCTGGTCATTATGCATCTGTGGCCGTAGATGCCCTCTCCTGTCCTAGTCACACCTTGACTCTCCCTAATTAACCATGATGTGTGTTCTCTCTGTTTTGTTTTTCAATTATTTATTTGGCTATGCCAGGTCTTAGTTGAGACACATGAGATCTTTAGTTGTGGCATACAAACTCTCAGTTGCTGCATGTGGGATCTAGTTCCCTGACCAGTGATTGAACCATCTTTGGGAGTTCAGAGTTTTAGCCACTGGACCACCAGGGAAGTCCAGTGTGTGTTCTTATGGTTGGAAAGACAGCTTGTATTCCTGCGGTTTCTAGCAGAGTGCCGGGGACTCCATCCTCGACACTGGCTTGTCAGCCCTGTGATGCTAAACCCCAGCTGCTGGAGATCGACCTGTCCCTCTTCCAAACAAGGAGATTTCTTAAAAACCTGAAACAAGGATCTCAGCCGGCCAGACAGCTTCCAGGCTTCGGAATATTGCCCGGCAAGATTATTTCAATCAAGAATTTTCTCAGAGGCCTCAATGTACGATTAGCTGACTTATTTATCCATTGAAGTATTAATTGAATCCCTGCTGTGTCAGGTGGTGGTAATGGGGGCGTTGTCCAACAGTGATCACAATGGTAGGTCCCTGCGGTGACGAAAGCATTGTCTGGTAGAGAGTACAGACCCATGAAGAGGCAGGCACTCATGCAGGGCCTCCTTGCTGTGGCCCCTCTAAATGTGGGATCCTGAGGTGAGCAGAGTTGGGGCATCTAAGTAAAGCCCTCAGGGAACTTCCAGGGCTAAGTGACGTTCAAGCCTAGCTTTCAGGGTGACAGGTTTAATTCAGTAAAGCAGGAGGGCGTGAAGAGAAGGAGAAGGGGTTCTCAGCAGAGGGAACAGTGAATGCACACAGGAAGGTTCAGGAACCAAAGTCAGTTTGTCTCGACTGGCACAGAGCATCTGTCCTTGTCTATTTATTAGGTGGGGAATCTGCTTGGGAAAGAGGAAGGCAGGAGGCTGCTCATAAACAGCTCATATGTCCCATTAATGAGCGTAGATGTTATTCTGAGGGTGCAGAAGTCTTTTTAAAATAAAGTGTTACATGATTGGATTTGCCTTTTAGAACCGCTCTGGCTGCAGTTAAAAGGTGAATTTCCCGGTGGCAAGGCTGGAGGAGGGGGCTTGGGTGGAGAGGCGGGTATAGTGATCCAGGCTGGACTTGATGCCTGGATTGCAGTCCGGGTTTGGAGGGATGTTTAGGGAATGTGGTTGAGAGATCTTGGTGATTGGCAGGGGAGTGGGAGGAGCGTGGGAGAGGGAGGAGTCAGGGGTGGCTCCCAGGCTTCCAGCTTGGTGCGGGGTGGGTTGGTGGTGCAGTTCACAGAGATGGGACCCATAGGCAGAGTAACATGTTTTGAGGGAACTCAGAGTTCCCGTGGTAGGTGCCTAATTGATGTCCAAATGGCACAGACCGGCTGGCGTGTGATCCTCAGACCTGGGGCTTTGGGCTGGATCTGGGCTCAGGACAGAGATTTGGGACTTGCTTGCCTGTCAATGGTAATTGCCGTCATGGAGTGTGATGTGCTTTCCCCAAGAGCTCATGTCGACTCTGGTGAAAGAAGAAGCAGGCCCCAGGCTGAGGGCCCTGGCTTTGGAAATATTGTTGAAATGTGTAAAAATGAAAGTGCTTACAGAGTTATTTCAGCGAACAGTTATTGAGCAAGAGCTTGTGCAAGGCACAGTGGCATGTGTGTTGTGGGAGGCCCTCCAATTGATGGAGCTCGGCATTGTGTAAGGAAGTGATCACTATTGGGGCAGAGAAACTTTTTGTTGTTGCTGTTCAGTTGCTAAGTCATATCTGACTCTCTGCGATCCCATGGCCTGCAGCACGCCAGGCTTCCCTGTCCTTCACTGCTTCCAGAGTTTGCACAAACTCATGTCCATTGTGTTAGTGATGCCATCCAACTGTCTCATCCTCTATCGCTCCCTTCTTCTCCTGCCCTCAATCTTGCACAGCATCAGTGTCTTTTCCAATGAGTTGACTCTTTGTATCAGGTCCAAAGTATTGAAGCTTCAGCTTCAGCATCAGTCCTTCAATTGAATACTCAGGACTGACTTCCTTTAGGATTGACTGGTTTGATCGCCTTGCTGTCCAAGGGACTCTCAAGAGTCTTCTCCAGCACCACAGTTCAAAAACTTTTTGTAAATGCCCATAGTGTAAAAGAGATAGTGATAAAAGACTAGAGGCTGGGAAGAAAAAGAGGGCAGTGAACAATATAGGCTGGAAAACACACTGCTGTTTGGGGGACTGGAGGGCTCCCTGGAGGAGGTGACTTTCATTTAAAACTGGAAAAATAACCTCAGTACATGTTTTTCATTTAGTACTCTGGCCTGGCATTGGATGTGAATAATAGAGTAGCTGCTCTTTCCTCATAAGCAAAACTAAGAAGGTAACTTTTGTATTAAACTTTTGTTTAAAGAGATATTTTGTCAGGTGGAGCTGGAGTTTGGGAATGGAGGAGAAGTGAGGAGGACAGGTGGGTGAGGGGGCGCTGTAGGAGGGAGAGGAGGCGTGAGGATGTTTTCAGGAAATGTGAGTCCTTCCTCATGGCAGGAATCCAGGGCGCTGAAAGACATTGTGGGACATCAGAGTAGAAAGCTGTAGGAAGGTTTTGAGTACCGTGCTGCAGAGCCTGGGGTCCAGAATGAAGGCAGAGTACAGTAAGTCCCCTACATTCAATGAGTTCCATCCCGAGAGTGTGTTCATAAGTCCAATAAAGTTAGGCTACCTACCTAACTAACACGATCAGCTTTGTAGTACTGTACCATAATAGATTTATATGTTTCACACAAATCATAGTAAAAAACAAAGAAAACATTTTAAATCTTACAGTATGATACCCTACAGTACACCAGCTGGCATTCAGGGACTGGCATCCGGTGAACAGGCAACAAGAGTTACTGACTGGGGGAGGGAGAGGGGCGGAGGCTGGTAGAGATGAAGGATGCTCAGCAATAGGAGATGGAGGGCAAGCTTCAGTTTCACTGATGCCTGATGTTGATGGTACAGGTTCTGGTTCATGCTGTTGCTGCTAAGTCACTTCAGTCATGTCCGACTCTGTGTGACCCCATAGATGGCAGCCCACCAGGGTCCCCCGTCCCTGGGATTCTCCAGGCAAGAACACTGGAGTGGGGTGCCATTTCCTTCTCCAATGCATGAAAGTGAAAAGTGAAAAGTGAAAGTGAAGTCGCTCAGTCGTGGTTCCTTGCTGGATTCAATTCTGTCTACCCTCTTGAGAAAATGATGCAGCGATGTCCGGGTAGGAGGTCTTTTTTTTCTCGTCAGAATTGACGCTGCAGCACTGGATTGCATTCTGAACGGCTGCTGCACCCTTCACGGACTGTTCTATGTTTGGGTCATGTGTCTCAGAAACTAACAGTGCCCCCTCAAATAAAGAAAACCCCCTCGCCATTTCCTGGGTTGTGAATCTCTGTGATTCCTCTAGTTACTTCGTCTTCCTCTTGTCTGTCTATGTCCTTTCTCTGGGCATGTTAGCATCTTTGAATGTTCACAACTTGAAGGTTTCTATGTGGAGAACTTACTGTTGGTAGGAATTGGAAGCTGATGTGGCCTCCAGTGCACACTGGCTATAAGTGTGAGCTTTTGAACCAGACAGTCCTTGGGTTCCGAGCTGGTTCCTGCTGCTTCCTGGCTGTGTTGTCTTGAGCAATAATGTCATCTGTCAAACAGGAGTGAAATACCCCAGAGGAGGCTGTGAGGAGTGAAGTAAGATAACGCATAGAAAGCACTTGGCAGTACAGGAATACAGCAGCCCCTCAGTACGTGCTGCACTTCAGACATGATCATACCCACGAGAACTCCAAGGCTGTCCTCTGGTTTACTTTGGGCGCCTCAGGGCCTAGGATCATGTCTGGCCTATAGTAGATGCTCAATAAATATTTCTTGGATAAAAGATGACTTATGCCAGTTTTGTTTTGGAAGGGATCTTTGGAAAAATACTTGGATAAAGGCTTCAGGAGAAGGTGAAAATTCCCTTTCTCCTGGTGCCTGGGTTTCAGAGATGAGAGGCAGACCTTTCTGCAAGATAGAAAGGGGGAGCTTTAGGGGGATCCCTGAGACCATCCGGGAAGGAGCTGGTGAGGGGGTAGGAGACAGTGTCCTGTGAAATGTGCCTCCCCCCAGGGAACCCCCTAAAACTTTCTCTAACGGTTTGCATCTGTGATGCTTCCATCTGCCATCTGCTGTGGTCCAAATGGGATTTGTAGAGGCATGTGACTCTCAGGCCTCCTAGTAACTCTGCTTCCACAGGAAGGCAGCTGCCTCCCAGCCAGCCAGTGTCTTCAAGATGTGGGAAGCTTGCATCTGGGGGAGGAGAACAGCCTGAGGAAAGATGGCAGGAAGTGTGTGGTGGGGACGGAGATGAGCCTCACTTTGTGTGGATGGACTGGTGCTCCAGGTGGACTGTTTTTTTTTCCTGCCTGAGTTTATGGGGTTGCTCTTTTGAAGAGCATTTCAATGACTTGTCTGCAGATTCTAGGAAAAAAGTTAAAATTTGGTTGTCAGTGTCTGCCTTTCTAGATTTCTTCCTTCTAACTTATTGTTGTTAGGACTCCAAACGAAAAGCATTTAGTGCTTATTATGGGCTTCGTTGGGTTGTTATGATTGAATACATGCAGGCTTTTAGTGCAGTATCCGAGACATAGATGGCATTTAATCTTATCATTGTTATTATTGGTTAGCCCCAAGTCCACTTAATTCCCGCAGCAACATTAGTGGTCGGTACTATTACAGTGATGATGTTAGAGACACACCTTGACAATTTCGTGGTCATACCTTGTGGCTGAACAGATGCCTGGTCATGCCTGAAGGAATCTGAAGCTCCTAGAGGTTGATGACTGGCTCAGGATCATTCACAAAGCAAGTAGCAGAGCCGATTGCCATGGTAACCATTTCTAAGCATCAGCGCTCCAGGATGGACTTGACAATTCCCAGTCTGGCTTTGGCTGGTCCCCAATGCCAGGAGTGTCTGGTCAGAGAAGTAAAGAAAGCGGTTAATTCCTGAACAGTGCCTGCCATGGCTCAGGGGTTGGTGAAGACCACGCTCTCAAGGACCACTTGAGACACTCAAGGGGTTCACTGTCGCCTCACCGTCCAAGCTTTTTTTTGTTCATTTCCCCTGATGCTCTTCACAGCCCCAGGAACTAACCAAGGGGGTAGTTTTCTCTATCAGCCATGGGAAGGGTGCCTCGATTGTCCTGAAGTCCTGGAGCTCTTGGTAGGACCGGAACCAGACTTCCATTTCCGTGCTTCCAAATTCGGTTCTCTTCAGTCAGTAGACCACGAGGCTCCCCCCAGACGAGACAGATGGCAGACAGCTCCAGGAGTTTAAAATAGACTGAGCTCACTTCTGAGGTAGACATGTGCGTGGAGAGTGAGCTGGAAGGCAGGGACCCCTGTGTGGGAAAGCATTTTGGCAGAAAAGAGCCCAGAGTGGAGCGTTGAATGTGAGGACGAGTGTAGTTAGGTGGGTGTGAGAGTGTGAGAAGGGACTTGGGAGGGAGCCAGTGTGAGGCAGGGCAGGGAGGGGGAGGTATGGGAGCACCTGTACAGCTTCCTCCCTCCTCTCCAGCCCTGCCTGCCAGCTGTGCTCCCAGAGACGAGAGGGTCAGGTGGTCATACTGGCATGCCTGCTGTTTTTTCCTTCCCATCCTTCTGGCCTGCTGGGTCTTGGAAACTGATGTTTCAGAAGAACGGTGAATTTCCTGCAGAGAATTTGTACAACCCCTTTAGAGTGATTCAAAGTCTATGCATTCCCTACTTTTTGGTAAAGAGGCCCCAAGGAATGATCCATCGCATCCACCTTTGAACCATGTGATGAAGTTGCCTGCCCATTGCTGATGGACCAGGCATGTCTTCACCTGATTCTTTCTCTGGGACTTGGACTTCGCCCTGAGCGATGCCAGCTAGCCTCTAATAACTCTAGACTAGAAGGCCATGTGGTCTCAGGGACTGTGCGATGTGCACCAAAAATCAGAGGAAGCCTCACTGTTCCTGGAGCGGGTTCAGAGGCTGGGTTCAGAGATAGTGTGGACAGGGAGACAGAGTGGCTGTCTTGGTTCTTGATGGTCCTACCTTGAAGCCAAACTAAGTGGCTGGCCTTGGTTTCTGTGAGTTACTTTGTTTCCTTGTAACAGGCTTCTTTCTTTGCTTGAGCTAGTTTTAGTGGGATTCTGACAGTTGTAATCCTAGATGCCCTGAGGAAGAGGCTAAGGAGATGCAGGTGGAAACTTTGGCCATTATGGGAGTGAGGTTATTGGGATCTCTCTGGAGGGCACATTTTGGGAATTATCAGAGTGCATTTCTGACTGGAGGGGGTCTTGTATCTGAGGGATCTGGGGACTGAAAAGTGGGAACAGATGCTCTGGCAGAAGATGTTGGTCCATGCAACAGCCATTCCCCCATCGTTCCTGGTTTTACTTAGTGACAGCGTGCCCAAGGGGCAAAGTACGAGTGACCCAAGGTAGTTCTGTTTCCACCCTCAGTGACTGATCTTGAGGTGGGCATGGGACCTAGTTTTGGCCAGTGTAAAAGAGAAAATAACTCATTTTCCTCTCAACCCTTCTTGTCTTAGAGGTTGTCAAATATGAAAATAATGGTTTGGAGCTATGGTGACCACCTTATGATGATACACGGATGCCTAGAATTGCAGCTGACAGCCTGGAGCCACTCACAGCCCCAGAAACTTCCTACTCCAAGCGGTTCCTGTGTGTGATATTTGTTAATGAGCCCCTTTTGTTTAAGCAGCATTTAGTTGACTGTTATGTTAATTGAAGCCCAAGGCATCTTTTTTTTTCCTTAATTGGAGTATAATTGCTTTACAATGCTGTTAGTTTTTGCTGAACAAATGTGAATCAGCTATATGTATATAGAGATCCCTTTCCTCTTGAGCCTCTCTCCCACCACTCCATCCCACCTGTTTAGGTCTTCATAGAGCACTGAGCAGAACTCCCTGTGCTATACAGCAGTAAAGCCCAAAGCATTTCAGCTGATACAGTTAGGCTTTGTGATTTGGAGATCTGGGAGGAAAGCAAGGCATGTACAATAATCTCTTTAAGCAGAAAAATTAATGCTTTGCTACATGAAGACCTTTAGCTCTGGTATTAAAGGCTGGTTTATAAAGCCTTGGCTTTGAGAATTGTGTGAACTGATACCAACCTGTGTATCCATCCATCATCCACACACTCATCCATCCATCTTGCATGCGTTCATGTTTCCATCCATCATCTGTCCATCCATTCGTCAGTCCGTCTCTCTATTTGACTTTCTTTTTATGAAACTTTCCCTTTGAGCGATGGAGGATTTCCTTCTTGGCCTTGCTTGATTCTGTCTGTTGTCATTTCAGTATAAATGCTTCTCTTTCTCCAATTAGATCACATTTAGAGAGATGGGATTAGGTGGTTTTAGCAGAGTGAGAAGGAGGTTCTGCAGCAGGCTCTCTCTAGGGACACCTGGTCTTTCAGTGTGTCTGGCATCTTAAGAGAAATGTTGACTTTTAGACATCGGGGGGGAAAGTGTCTCTTCAGTTCTTAGGACGTTAAAATCTCCTATGTCCCCTTATTTCATTCCCTGGAGCTGCCTCAAATATACTCAAGCACTGTTGGCTTTAGGCCTGGATGCGTTGGCTTGAAAGGGCCAGGATCTGTCTGCAGAAAAATCGTGTGGGACTGACTTCAGGAAATAATTACTTTTTTCATAGCAGTTTTAAGGGGGAAGATACTCTTTATTTTATTTATTTATTTTGGCTGTGCTGGCTTGTTGTTAGTAGCAATGCTTACTAAGGCCCACTTGATTTCACATTCCAGGATGTCTGGCTCTAGGTGAGTGATCACACCATCGTGGTTATCTGGGTCATGATGATCTTTTTTGTATAGTTTCTCTGTGTATTCTTGCCGCCTCTTCTTAATATCTTCTGCTTCTGTTAGGTTCATTCCATTTCTGTCCTTTATTGTGCTCATCTTTGCATGTTCCCATCGTATCTCTAATTTTCTAAATTAGAAAGTGAAGAAGAACTGAAGAGCCTCTTGATGAAAGTGAAAGAGGAGAGTGAAAAAGTTGGCTTAAAAAAAAAACAAAACTGAACATTCAGAAAACTAAGATCATGGCATCTGGTCCCATCATTTCATGGCAAATAGATGGAGAAACAATGGAAACAGTGACAGACTTTATTTTGGGGGCCCCCAAATCACTGCAGATTGTGACTGCAGCCATGAAATTAAAAGATGGTTGCTCCTTGGAAGAAAAGCCATGACCAACCTAGACGGCATATTAAAAAGCAAAGACATTACTTTGCCAACAAAGGTCCGTCTAGTCAAGGTTATGGTTTTTCCAGTAGTCATGTATGGATCTGAGAGTTGGACCATAAAGAAAGCTGAGTGCTGAAGAATTGATGCTTTTGAACTGTGGTGTTGGAGAAGACACCTGAGAGTCCCTTGGGGTGCAAGGAGGTCCAACCAGTCCATCCTAAAGGAGATCAGTCCTGGGTGTTCATTAGAAGGACTGATGCTGAAGCTGAAACTCCAATACTTTGGCCACCTGATGCAAAGAACTGACTCATTAGAAAAGACCCTGATGCTGGGAAAGATTGAAGACAGGAAGAGAAGGGGACAACAGGATGAGATGTTTGGATGGCATTACCAACTTGATGGACATGAGTTTGAGCAAGCTTCAAGAGTTGGTGATAGACAGGGAGGCCTCGCGTGCTGCAGTCCATGGGGTTGCAAGGAGTCAGACACAACTGAGTGACTGAACTGAACTGAATTGGGTCATCATTGCTGTGCACAGGCGTTCTCTAGTTGCAGCAAGGGGGGGCTACTCTCTAGTTTCAGTGAGCAGGCTTCTCATTGTGGTGGTCTGTCTTGCTGGGCTTCCCCAGTGGCTCAACTGGTAAAGAATCCACCTGCCAATGCAGAAGATGCAAGAAATGCGAGTTCTATCCCTGGGTGGGAAGATCCCCTGGAGAAGGAAATGCAACCCACTCTGGTATTCTTGCCTGAAAAATTCCATGTGTAGAGGAGCCTGGCGGGCTATGCCGCAGAGTTGGACATGACTGAGAATGCAGGCTCACACGTTCTTGTTGCAGAGCATGGGCTCTAGGGTGCACCGGCTTCAGTAGTGGTACACGGGCTCAGTTGCCCCGCGGCATGTGGAATCTTCCCTGACCACGGATTGAACTGGTGTCCCCTGCACTGCAAGGCAGATTCTTAACCACTGGGCCACCAAGGAAGCCCCTATTCTTTATTTTCTGATTATTAGGAATTATATCTGCTTACGTAGATACACTGGCCTTTGTTTAAAAAAATCAGTTCCATAAACTATTTCCATAAAATTTGTACCCATCTTGGACCGTGATCTACTTCTGGTTATAATGGAACGTGTTTGTATGTGTGCCTGGCCCCTTCTGGCCTGGCTGTTACTGGGGTGGTGGTCATGGGGTTCCTCGAGGCTGGGATTCCGGTTCTGGTAGCCTGTCTGGTGGTTTCTGATGGAGGTCCTTGGGGTTGTATGTGGGGAGCAAAGAGAACAGGGAGAAACGCAGGGTGATAGGAATGTGAACCACATGCTCAGGAATGACTGAATCTGATTTCATTTAGAAACCAGAGTTCTTGCTTCTTGAGCCAAGTGGGTTTTTCTTTCTGAACTTGGCCCTTGCTGATGCTTGAGTCTTTGCTTCAGTGCAGGTAAGAGGATGTTTTGGGTGGCAGCCACAAACCTGGCTGAACAACGGCTCACCTGGAGGCTGTGTTCATACATATGGAACCTCACCTCAGATCTACCCAGTCAGGAGGTTGTCACGAATGGCTGTGTGTTAGACTGAGCTGGGGAGCTTTTAAAAGTCCCAGTGCCCTGGCCCTACCTCAGACCTGTTAAATCAGAATATCTGGGGATGAGACTGGAACAGCAC
The DNA here is from genome assembly GCF_019923935.1 of Bubalus bubalis. Taxonomy (NCBI): domain Eukaryota; kingdom Metazoa; phylum Chordata; class Mammalia; order Artiodactyla; family Bovidae; genus Bubalus; species Bubalus bubalis. The sequence continues at coordinate 20,649,131 of NC_059180.1, read as the reverse complement.
CCTAGTATAGTAAAGGCTGTCAGGTGATTAAAAGGAGCAGCCAGGTTTGAGAGCTACAGGGGAGATAATCTGGACTTTCTGTAAAGCCTGATGCAGTCAATCTTTTGAACATCATGGAGTGGACCATGGTCACTTAGCAGTATAGACAGGACAGGCTCACCTCACCTTCATGACTGTGACAGATTGTTACTAACGGGCCTTAGAGAAATAGCAAAGCACAGGGACCCAAAAGGAATATAAAGTGAAAATTAAATCATGTCAGTCTTGGGCATCCATATCCCAGCTCTACATCAAAAATCTTTGAAGTTAAAAAAATGCAGTGTTTTAAAATGCAATTTTGGGTAATATATTCACATAGCTCAAAAAAAAAATACAAGAAAGTATACAGGTTTTAAATTTTCTCATTCACATCTTTCCTCCACCCACCCACTGCCCACCCTTTCTTGGGGTATCCTTTCAGAAGCTTTTCTTCTCCTCTCTTGTCTTCACAGAAAAAGGTGGCATACTGCAACCCACTTTGCTTTTTCTGCTAATATTTGGTTGGTAGGCTCCCGTGTGCTGGAATGGCTGGCGTTTGTTCTGATTTGGTTTCCCTGGTGGCAAGAAGGTAAAGAATCTGTCTGGAATATGGGAGACCTGGGTTTGATCCTTGGGTCGGGAAGATCCACTGGAGAAGGGAATGGCAACCCACTCCAGTGTTCTTGCCTGGGAAATCTCATGGACAGAGGAGCCTGGCTGGCTACAGTCCATGAGGTTGCAGAGTCAGACATTGGCGAGCGACTAACACACACACATGCCATGCCAGTCTTTACATATTTGAATTAGTCTTGCCTACCTCTTGACTTTGCATCTTGGAGAACTATCTATGTCAGTACAAAGAGAGATTCCTTTTTTTTTTTTTTTTAATATTTATTTGTCTGTGCCAGGTCTTAATTGCAGCATGTAGGATCTTTAGTTGTGGCATTTGGAACCTGGGCTTACCTGATGGCTTAGCTGGTAAAGAATCCGCCTGCAATGCGGGAAACCTGGGTTCAATCCCTGGGTTGGGAAGATCCCCTGGAGAAGGGAAAGGCTACCCACTCCAGTATTATGGCCTGGAGAATTCCATGGACTGTATAATCCATGGGGTTGCAAAGAGTCAGACACGATTGAGTGACTTTCACTTCACTTCTTTGAAACCTAGTTCCCTGACCAGGGATCGAACCTGGGTCCCCTTCATTGGGAGTGTGGAGTCTTAGCCCCTGTACCACCAGGTAAGTCCCCCAAAGAAAGCTTCCTTAAACTTAAAATTAGATGCAAAGTTTTCCATTGTATGGATGATTCATAATTTATTAGAGCAGTTCTCTGTGATGGACTTCAGATTATTCCCAATTTGGGGCTGTTTCAAACAATGCCATTAAGAAGAATGCAGTAAATGTATCATTAAGATATGTAGAAATTCATCTGTAGAATTCCTGTAAGTGCTATTTAGTGGTGAAAGGGCATTTTCTGGAGTCAAACTAGCAATGAGAAATGTGGAGAAGATCTCATGTTCTCCAGCATTGCTGTGCCAGGCAACTCTGCTTCTGAATTGTACTAGATGAACAGCTATATTTGCTTTTTTCCTTTGTCTTTGAGGAAATATCAGAAGGAGCAGCTGAAAATTTTTCATCTGATGATTTTAGAGGAGATGTTTCAATTCTCCAAGGCCGGTTCTTGGACCACCGGCATGTATCCTGCAGCATTTGTGAAGAATACAAACCCAAGGCTTCACTAGAACTTTTGGGTGGAGCGTGATCAGTTTTTAATAGGCTCCTCAGGTGATGCTTCTGTTCACTGGACTTTGAGAACCACTGTTGCGGGGATTTGTTTTGGAGCAGTGCCCTGGGAGGAGACCCTCTCATATGATTACAGAGTAGGGCCACTCTAGTTCATCCCATCCATGATCTGTAACTGCTGTGAACATCAAAAGCTCTATGATTCCAAGTAGACTTGGTCGTGGCAAAGGCTGAATATAACATTTGACTATCAGTCCCTCTTTGCCCTCACATGACTAAGATAATATATAATAGGAGAAACACTATAGACAACTTAAAAATTAATAACCAGTTGTTGGAATCTCAGTGATAACTCCATTATTTGTAAGACAGATGGGGCTGGCTTGGGTTCACTCACTCTAGGCATCACCCCTGGATACAAAGACCAACTGGAAACAGTAGAAAAACACTTCGTCTCTCTGCCACCATCCTGTTCCTAGACTAGGAGACCCAAGTGAAAAGTCATCCTTCTTCTACTCAAGAGTATTTTTTTGAAATAACTGAAGGCTTCTTACAACCCTTGATCTTCCTGCATTCACTCAGAGAAGTCAGACAGGTAAAGGTGGCAGTTTACTTGGGCACTGGTTGGTGTAGGGAACTGTTGATAGCAGACTGATCCTTGAGGGGTGAGGCTTGCCTAGGTAAGGTGCATTGTTGTGGTGGTCGGGAAGATCCCCTTTGGAAGGTAAGGTGCATTATAGAGACCAAAGGAGCTATGGTGTGCATCTGGGGATCAGAGAACATAGGAGCAGAGAATGGAAAAAGAGTCTGTTTAAGGATAACGGAGCTGCAGGGGATGAGTGCTTGCTAGAAACCTGGTGCTGTTTACATTGGCCTGCCCTCCAGTGTGGCTTGACAAGGGGATTTGACCATCTCGAAAGTGGGCAGAGAGGGCTTCAGTAGTAAAGAATCCACCGCAGTGCAGAGACATGGGTTTGATCCCTGGGTTGGGAAGATCCCCTGAAGGATGGCACGGCCAGCCCCTCTGGTGTTCTTTCCTAGAGAATCCCATGGACAGAGTAGCCTGGTGGGCTACAGGCCATAGGGTTGCAAAGGGTTGGACATGACTGAAGTGACTTGGCATGCATGCATGCATGCAAAGTGGACAGAGAACAGGACCAAGGATACTCTATGCAAACTGTCTTTTGACAAATACAGGATCTGGATGTATATTTGCAATGAGTAACACAGAGCTTACGACAATGCAGTCTACAGAATTTTGAGAGACAATATTGGGTTCTCAGTCATGCTGTCATTAATATGTGAAGGCGACAGAATGCAGTTTTCAGATATAAAAAGGTTTTGGAAATCTACCACCAATGAAAGAGTTATGGGAAGAGGTCCTCTCTCTGACTGAGAGAAGTCTAATACTAAGAGCTTCAGGATGGAGTTACAGTTTAGAGGAAATGTGATGAATCCTTCAAGTAATTAAATGTAACATTGAGTCGAAATAATCACTCTTAGTCTTATGTTAAAATAGATGGCAGAAGATTTATCAGTCATAACAAGTATATCATCCAGATGTGGGGGATGTTGATGATAAGGGAGGCTATGCATGTGTGGGGGTATATGGGAAATCGCTGCACCTTCCCCTCAATTTTGCTGTGAACCTTAAACTGCTCTAAAAATTAAAGTCTTAATAATAAAATAAAATAGATGTTAGATGTTAAAAATATTTGTGAATGAAAGGCAATATGGTGTAAAAATAACTTCATAATCTTTTATGAAGATTTGAGTTTAAAATCCTAGTTTATGTTAATGAAGACTGCAAAGAAGATAGTAGGGGAGTGAGGATAAGAAAAATGTGTTCAGTTTACTGTCTTTTATATGGAAGACTTAATCAGAAAATATGCCATCAACTTTCTCTGTTAAAAATGAAGTAAGACTAGAAGTTAATAAAAAAAGATTATAAAACTCAAGAACTTAAAATTGAAACACTTTCCTTAATAACCCTGGGACATATTCAGTATGGTGCTGGATGTTCTAGCCAGAGCTAAGCATGTAATAAGGCAAGAAAAGGAAATAAAAGGCATACAGATAAGAAAGGAAGAAATAAAACTGACTTTATTTGTAGATAACATGATTGTACGGAAAATCTGAAGGAGCCTACAAGGCAACAACAAGAAGCCAAAAAAATCCTACTACAACTAATTAAAGAGTATGGCAGTGTTGCAGGGTACAGGATAAACTACAAAAGTTGATTCTATTTTTATATACTAGCAATGGACATGGAAGACTCAACATTAGTTCTTCCCAAATTTGTGTACTGATTTGGTGCAATTCCTATGAAAATCCCAACAGAATTACTCTGTGGATAAAACAAGATTATTATATAATTTATATGAAAAGGCAAAGGAGCTAGATGAGCTAAATCAGTTTTGAAAAAGAAGAATAAAGTGGGCGGAATCAGTCTTATTGTAATAATAATAGCTACAACAATCAAGACTTGGTGGTATTAGTGGAAGGGTAGACCCAGAGATCCTTGGAACAGAATAGAGAATAGAAATAGACCCATACAAGTGCACCCAGTTGATTTCTGACAAAGACACAAAAACAATTCAGTGGAGAAAATACATTCTCAACAAGTGGTGCTGGGGCAGCTGTTTACCTATGGGCAGAAAAATGAACCTTGGCCCAAGTCTTACACCTTACAGAAAAATTAGCTCACAATAGATCATGGACTTACATGTAAAACATAAAGCTATAATACTTTTAAGAAAACATAGGAGAAAAATCTTTGGTATCTAGAGCCAGGCAAAGAGTTCTTTAGGTATTACGCTGGAAGCATGAACCATAAAAGAAAAAATTGATATGTTGGACCCATCAAAGTTTTAACACTGTTGCATTGTGAAAGACACTGTTAAGAGGATGGAAAGACAGACTACATGTTGGGACCAAATATTTGCAAACCTCATATCTGCAAAGGACTATGATCTGGAATGTATAAAGAACCTAACAAACTCAACAAATAATCTAATTAGAAAACAGGCAAAAGATATAAACAGACATTTCACTGAAGCGGGGATACACATGGTAACATAAGCACATAGTCTCACACATGCACAGACACACCCCACAATGAGATACTACTGCACACTTACCAAAAGGGCTAAAATAATCAACAATGGCAGTACCAAATACACATGAGGATACGGAGCATCTCAATCATTCTTATATTCTTGGTGGGAATGTAGAATGGGACAGCCACTCTGGAAAACAGTTTGGCAGTTTCTTAAAAATGAAACGGGCAACTGTGATATGACCCATGAATGATTCTCTAGGGCATGTATTCCCAAGAAATGGAAACTCATGCTCACACAAAAACCTCTGTGCAAATCTTTATAGTGTCTTTATTCATAATAGCCAAAAGCTGGAAGCAGCCCAAATGTCCTTCAGTAAGTAAATGGCTCAACAAATTGTCGTCTGTCCACATCATGTACTATTAGTCAGCAATAAAAAGGAACAAACTACAGATACACTCAGCGACCTGGATGAATCACCAGAGAATTATGCCAAGTTAAAAAAGCTCATCCGCAAAGTTTCTACTCTACTCTATGATTACAATTACATAACATTCTCGAAATGTCAAAATTATAGAAATGAAGAACAGATTAGTGACTTCCAGGAGTGAGGAGAGGGTGGGAGCAGAGAGAAGTGGGTGCGACTGTAAAAGGGCAACGTGAAGCCTCCTTGCAAAATGTTCTGTATCTTCACTATATTAACCTTAGTATCCTGGGTATCATATTATATCATATTATATTATATCATATTATAGTTGTGCAAGGTGTTATCTTTGGGAGAAACTGGGTAAAGGATATATGGACTCTCCCTATTATTTTTTATAACTGCATGGGAATCTACAGTTGTCTCAAAATAAAAAAATACTAAGTAAAAGTTTCAAAATTAGGCTATTTAGTATAGTTTATAAACTATAGATGACACCAAGTCAGTATTCCAAATTCAAAGTCATCAATGCTTTTTATAACTACAACCCCACTTCTTGTTACATATCAACAAACTGTAACTAGAAGTGCGGTCCAGCTGCTTGCTGCTCAGAAGCCAATAAAGAGGCAGAGTTGGTAGAAGGGAACGTTTGCTTGATTTTGGATGCTGCCATGAAGGTGTCGGGGAGGGCGGATGCCTGTCCAAAGGCCGACTTCTCCCCAATGACAGTCAGTGGGCAAGAGCTTTTATAGGCTGTAGGGGTGGGGGCAAACATACAGAAACAATACAGTCAGTTGACAGTCATCTTGAAATTGATCATTGGTGGTCTGACTTGCATCATCTTGATTGTTTTAAATACAGTTGATCTTTAATTCCCAGGGTCAGTTTGTTCCCATTCCCTTGAGGCCAATTCTCAGAATTTGTGGCCACATATGTCATGGCTAAAGTCTGGTCACTGGGTAGTTAACTTCTTGCACCTGGTAGGACTTTTTAGTATCTATAGGATAGCTCACAGAATATGGCTCAGAATATTGTCTATAGCCCTTGAGAAGGAACTAAAGGTCCTTGGGTATGCTTAATGACTAAACCATTATTATTTGAGCTCCTTTGACCGTTTCCCTTTGTTTCTGCATTTTCTCCCTTCTCTGATCTGATTTATTCTTTGACTAAACTTTGTCCACAGACAAAAGTCAGGCTGAGGACATGGTGATGGGCGGAAAGGGCCATAGAGTTCCGCTCCATTGCAAAACCATCAATTAAGCATTTCACTCAAGAAGTAAGGGAGAAAAACTTCACAAGAGAAACCTAAGGAAAGCAGGAATAAAAATGCAGAATTGGGTCTCCTGTATTACAGGCAGATTCTTTAGAACCATCTGAGCCACCAGGGAAGCCCTATAACATTTTATATCCTGTTGTAATAAAGCATTAGAATGTACAAAAAACATTCTGTTGATAACTCAAAGAATTAGCCCTGGAAAACATGACAAAGCAAAACCAACAAAAGCCAATAAAATAGATCTACTTTTTTTTAAATTTAAGTTTATTTATTTTAATTGGAGGCTAATTACTTTACAATATTGTATTGATTCTGCCACACATCAACATGAATCCACCACGGGCGTACGCGTGTTCCCCATTCTGAAGCCCCCTCCCTCCTCCCTCCCTGTACCATCCCTCTGGGTCATCCCAGTGCACCAGCCCTGAGCATCCTGTATTGAACCTGGACTGGTGATTAGTTTCTTATATGATATTATACATGTTTCCATGCCATTCCCCCAAATCATCCCACCCTCTCCCTCTCCCACAGAGTCTAAAAGACTGTTCTATACACCTGTGTCTCTTTTGCTGTCTCGCATACAGGGTTATTGTTACCATGTTTCTAAATTCTGTATATATGCGTTAGTGTACTGTATTGGTGTTTTTCTTTCCGGCTTACTTCACTCTGTGTAATAGGCTCCAGTTTTATCCACCTCATTAGAAATGATTCAAATGTATTCTTTTTAATGGCTGAGTAATACTCCATTGTGTATATGTACCACAGCTTTCTTATCCATTCATCTGCTGATGGACATCTAGGTTGCTTCCATGTCCTGGCTATTATAAACAGTGCTGCGATGAACATTGGGGTACACGTGTCTCTTTCCCTTCTGGTTTCCTCAGTGTGTATGCCCAGCAGTGGGATTGCTGGGTCATAAGGCAGTTCTATTTCCAGTTTTTTAAGGAATCTCCACACTGTTCTCCATAGTGGCTGTACTACTTTGCATTCCCACCAACAGTGTAAGAGGGTTCCCTTTTCTCCACACCCTCTCCAGCATTTATTGCTTGTAGACTTTTGGATAGCAGCCATTCTGACTGGTGTGAAATGGTACCTCACTGTGGTTTTGATTTGCATTTCTCTATTTTTAACTAATCATATGTATAAAATGGCCTTCCCAGGTGGCGCTAGTGATAAAGAACCTGCCTGCCATTGCTGGAGATGTAAGGGACGCGAGTTTGATCCCTGAGTCAGGAACATCCCCTGGAGGAGGGCATGGCAACCCAGTTCAGTATCCTTGCTTGGAGAATCCCCATGAACAGAGGAGCCTGGGGGCTACAGTCCATAGGGTCACACAGAGTCGGACACGACTGAAGTGACTTAGCATGCATGCACATGTATAAAATGAATCTATAAGATGAATATAATACATATAATGAATATATGTATATCCACAGTATGGAAATTGGGAATGATAAAGGACAGGAATACAAGGATAGAAAACATTATAAGCTAAGACATAATACTATACAGGTATACATGGATTTATATGATAGCTTTCTTTCTTTGTTTATTGGCTGTGCTGGGTCTTCAGTGCTGTGTGAGGGCTTTCTTTAGCTGTGATGAGCAGGGGCTACTCTTTGTTGCAGTGTGTGGGCTTCTCATTGGGGTGGCTTCTCTTGCTGCAGAGCACAGGCTCTAAGCATGTGGGCTCGGTAGTTGCAGTACGCGGGCTTAGTTGCTCTGAAGCATGTGGAATCTTCCTGGACCAGATATTCAACCTGTGTCTCCTGCATTGACAGGCGAATTCTTAACCCCTGGACCACCAGGGAAGTCTTACCATAGCTTTTCTACTACTCTCTTCTGATATTGGGCAAGTTATTTACTCTCTCTAAGATCAATCTCTTCCACTGTAAAATGGGGATAATAATGCAGCGTTTGTGTGGATTCAGTGCACTGATATGTTTAAATAGCTCAACCTATCACTATGTGCTTCATAGAATTCAGATGTTAGCTATTGTTAATTTTTGGTATTAACTTTGTTAATAGTTAAATATCTAGGAAAGCAAAAATGCCCAAATTATCAATCATAAAAGACAGCCTGCCTAGACTAGGGCTGGAAAAGTTTTTCTTATAGGGACAGAGTAAATATTTTAGGTTGTGTGGGGCATTCTCCAAGAACAACTCAACTCTGCCATTGTAGCATGAAACCAGCTATAGATAATTTGTAAAGATGTGGACATGACTGTATTGCAATAAGACTTTATTTATTAAAACAAGTGGAAGGCCAGCAGGGTGTAGTTTACTGGTGTCTGGCCTAGACCAAGAGCAAAGAAGGAAATGATGAAAGTTTCAAATCCATTAGCAAAACCTCCAGGACAAGTGATCCTTTTGGCTTTCAAAAATTTTCTCTAAACCATAGAAAAAGAAGAAAACAATCTCAGTTCTTTCCTCTAACCTAGCATTATACACAGAGAAGGCAATGGCACCCCACTTCAGTACTCTTGCCTGGAAAATCCTACAGACGGAGAAGCCTAGTAAGCTGCAGTCCATGGGGTTGTGAAAAGTCAGACACGACTGAGTGACTTCACTTTTACTTTTCACTTTCACGCATCAGAGAAGGAAATGGCAACGCACTCCAGTGTTCTTGCCTGGAGAATCCCAGGGACGGGGGAGCCTGGTGGGCTGCCGTCTGTGGGGTCGCACAGAGTCGGACATGACTGAGGCGACTTAGCAGCAGCAGCAGCAGCATTATACAGGCACACAAACCCTGATAACACAATATATAAAGCATAATATAATATCACTTGTAAACGCAGAAAAGATTAATCCTAAATTAAACCTGGACAAGTTGAATCTTTTTAATATTAAAAGAACAATGTATCATGATCAAGGAAGATTCATTGTAGAAATACATCATGGTTTATAATTAGGAAGTCTATTAATAAATTCCATCAATATCTCAGAGGAAGAAGTGTGATCATCTTCATAGATGCCAAAAAAGCATTTGTTAAAATTTCAGCTTTAATTTTGGGTAAAAACTCGCAGAGAAAGAACTAAGAATAAGAATATACTTTCTCAGCATGATACAGACTATCTGTGGCCAACCAGTGGTCAAAATATGCTATCTTTTGTGATAGTTGAAGCATTTCTATTAAAGTCAAGAATAAAAGAATGGTGGTTAAAGGATCACACTTATTTGTGAAAAGAATGCCAAACTGACACTATTCATAGGTTACATAATATTTATTTTAGAAACTCTAAAGGGATCAATTGAAAAACTATTAGTACTAATAAGAGTTATAGCTAAGGGGTTAGTTAACAAAACATGTCAACCAAAATCAATAACTTTCTAAGTAGTTGGATAAATGACATAATGGAAAATAATCCCTTCTGATCTCCAGTACCACCTCACTGCCCACCAGCTCCTTTTCCTCCATCTGTATGCTTGGCAGACAACCAGCAAAGAGTGCTATAACCCTCAGTGACAGGAGGACATGTGGAAACTTGAATATTAACCATAGATTGGCAAAGCCATCTCTGCCCTGTGTCTGCAGCATTGCCTGCATAATGAACATAATCAAACCTCTCTTCTATGGTATTGAGCATTAACTCTGATTTGTGTATGTGTGTGTAAGAGATAGCATCTCAGTGATGGTTCATTAAAAGTTAATTTCCTTTCTGCTACCTTCCTTTGTTGTTGTTTAGTGGCTCAGTCATGTCTGACTCTTTGTTACCGCCTGGACTGCAGCAACACCAGGCTTCCCTGTCCTTCACCATCTCCTGGAGTTTGGTCAAACTCATGTCCATTGAATAGGTGATGCCATCCAACCATCTCATCCTCTGTCGTCCCCTTCTCCTCCTGCCTTCAGTCTTTCCTAGCATCAGGGACTTTTCTAAGAAGTTGGCTCTTCTACCTTCCTTGGATTGGCTAATTCCCTCAGCAGTTGAAAAACACCAGGAAGCCTGGTCTTACACTCCTTTTGGGAAAATAAGCATGGATTCCAGAGTTTGAGGCATCTTAACTTCTGTTCCTTGTCTGGTTTAACTGCTGCTGCTTCTGAACTTTGCTCTTATTTCAGGAAAGGAGAAAAAGAAATGATTAACAGTGATCCTTCAGGGCAGTGACCATCTCTTTCATCTTGTTTCCCCTGGAGCATTCAGGACAATCCTGGGGATAGGAATGTAGAGATAAAGTCAGGCAAAGAGAGGGAATTCCCTGATTGACCAGTGGTTAGGACATAGTACTTTCACTACCAGGGCTCAGGTTAAATCCCTGGTTAGGGAACTAAGATCCTTTGAGCTGTGCAGTGTGGCCAAAAATAAAAAAAGAAGGCAAAGAGAAATGGCAGAAACCGGAGAGGTTATGGTGATGGAGAAAGATCTTGGACTCAGATGTCTTGAGTATTAACATTCAAGCCATTGCTTATGATCGACCAGCTTTGTTGCTTGGGAAATTCCATTGAACCACTCTGAAGATTTAAGAGTGTTCTGGGTCGTAAAATGAGAAAATGGTGTCATCTACTTTAAGACATTGTTGTAATGACTACACATATGTGAATGTGTTTTATTTAACTGTGTTGCATACATAAAAACTCTGTAAGTTAATAGCTCATGTATAAACTATACAGACTCAGTTCAGTTCAGTTCAGTTTAGTTGCTCAGTCATGTCTGACTGTTTGTGACCCCATGAATTGCAGCATGCCCCAGTACTTTGGCCACCTCATGTGAAGAGTTGATTCACTGGAAAAAAACTATACAGACTATGTGCCTTTAAAAATGTAAAGTTGGACTTACCTGATGGTATGGTGGATAAGAATCCACCTGCCATTGCAGGGGGACATGGGTTTGATCCCTGGTCCCAGAAGATCCCACATGCTGTGGAGTAACTACAGCCCACGAGCCCCAACTCCTGAGCCCACGTGCTGCAGCTAATGGTGCTCTCGACCCGGTGCTCCACAGTCAGAGAAACCGCCGCAACTGGAGAAAGCCCGTGCGCAGCAACAAAGACCCAGTGCAACTGTAAATAAATAAATAAAAATGGAAGGCTTTCCGAGATGCCTAAGACAACTCAGAAACAGGGAATGTGCTTTTTTTTAATTAATTTTTATTGGAGTATAGGTGCTTTACGATATTTGTTAATTTCTGCTGTACAGAAAAATCAACCAGCCATACATGTACATATATCCCCTCCCTTTTGGACTTCCTTCCCATTCAGGTCATCAAAGGGAATGCAGTTTTATATGGGAAGTTACTGAATGGAGTGATTTACATTTTGTCCACCCTGCCACACAACTTTTGCATGAAAGAGCAACGTGCTTGAACCCCACAGGCAGCTAGGAGTGTGGTTCTTCCTCCCCCTGCTTTTATCATCTTTTGTTTCTTCATCATCAGTATCATCAAACCTAATTTTTATTGTGGGTTCACTACATGTCAGGTGCTGTTCTAGGACCTTGTTAATGAATTAATTCATTTTTCCCCCTCGCAACATGGAGGGAAAGAGATGGTAGGGGAAAGGCACTGGGTCTCCAGATTTTGCAGCAGGTCACTGCTGGCATGGAGGTGGCAGCTTCTTTCCATATGGATCTGGATTAAATGCATGATTGGTTTGGTCTGGTCTCAACTCTCAACTTCCTGTATACGCTGAGATAGAATCCTATCTTAGGAGAAAAATTTGGAGAAAACACTGAAACTGGAGTGTCCTAGTCTTGCCTGCAGTCTCAGAAGGGTGCCACTATTTCCACTTTTCCAAATCATCTACAAGAGGGACTTTTAGTGTATCCAGAAGATGGGGTACCAACATAGTATTGGCAAGTTGTGAAAAATTTCAAACTGTATCCGGAAAGGTTGCCTGACTGTATTGCCTCAAAGTCTGTATAATTAGAATCCCATGATGTCATCTTTGAGTTTTAATATAGCTTAAAATTACCCTTCTGTAGGTTGTGTTTCTTTCTGAAATGTTTTAAATTTAGAAAATTAACTTGTTAAACTTTTTTTAAGTTAAATCTTTAGATTTTTTATTCACCCTGCTGTGGGCGAGCTGAAATGACATACGCTTGCTTGAGTCATCCGAGTCAAATGTTAGGGCACTCTGGCTGTCCTGCGGAAGCCAAGTTCTTTGTGGTCTCAGATGGTGCTTTTTGGCCAAATATATCTTCTTGGTAGGACTGAAAGGTGCAAGTGGCCTCCAGTATGCCATGCATTACTCCAGCCAGGTCCCCTTCCTGCTGACACTGGTCCTTGAGTGACTGGAGGGGAGCTACAAAGGAGACAGGTCTTGATGGACTAGATTCTGGGAGTTCAGTAATTTTTCTCCATAACCTGTTCGTAAACTCTCATGGGTTCTAGGTCATGGTGCAACTCTAGGTCAATCTTCTAAAAGCCAGTTTACTGAAATTAGTTTGAGTTGACTAGTTTCATATCAGCATTTTAGGGAATGTCTGATTTGTCTCCATCCCAGTTCCCTGTAGCTGCAGGCTGAGAAGCACTGAGAGGGGATAATGAAGGACAGAGAGAGGAGGGGGCAGAGGGACAAGAAAGGGTGCTGATGAGCACAAAGAAAAGGGGCTGGGGGCAGAGAGGAGGCTGTGGAGGAGGATGAGGGGGTGGAGAGTGAGGTTCTGAGCAGCACGGGGCAGCAGCCCCCTCATTTCAGTGACCAAAGGTCCAAGTTTTGGACTTTTCAGGCCCCTCGGGGACAGCTTGACAATTCTGGCTGTGGGAACATGAAAGGCTAGGTCTTTCTTTATTTCACTCAATTCCTGCTGTGTGTGGTGAATGTGGGTGAGCTCGGGGGAAGGTTATCCTGTTGTCAGGAGGTAATTTACCACTGATGGGGGATATCCGGAAATGATGTGTGTGATCCTTCCCCTGCCACCTTTGGGACTTATTATTAATTTCCTCCCCTCCGCTTGTCACAGCTGTGAAAATCCGTCTTCTGATCTGATGGATGACAGATGGCAGGGCACCTGCAACCCTCATGGAGGGATGATAGGCTATGCCTGCGCATAATAGGTGTCCAGTAATTATTGGTTGGATGAGTAAGTGAAGGGTTTGTTGAGTGATCTCTCAGCTTCCTGGAAGTCACAGACCAGGAGCTGTAGAATCTTAATGCTGGGAGGGCCTACTGGCCTAGAGATCAGTGAGGGATGGAGGAAGCAGTGGCATCTGATAAATGTTCAGTAATTGGCTCTCTGGTTAAAAAGCAAAAGCAAAAATGCAACTCTGGTATTGTAAGATTTGTGTGTGCCCAGTCATGTAAGACTCTCTGTGACCTCCATGGGCTGTAGCCCACCAGGCTCTTCTGTCTGTGGAATTTTCCAGGCAGGAATACTGCAGTAGGTTTCCATTTCCTTCTTCAGATTATCTTGCTGACCCAGGGATTGAAGCAGCATCTTCATGACCTTGGGATTGAGTCAGGAGATCCTGCATCGGCAGGCTGATTCTTTACCACTTGAGCCAGTTCTCACCATGTAAATATCCTGTCCTGGTCAGTTTCATGTGATGTGCCTGAACACAGAATTGAGAAGAGATGCACAAGCTGACTGTAACACACCCCTGGAGGAGGGAGTATGAATGGGGCAACATGAACAGCAGTCAAAAGCTCACACTGCTCCCTCCCAGCACAGCTTTGTGTGCATGGCATACACCCTCTCATTGCAGTTTATCCCTGCAATGACTCTGGAATCTGGGATTTCCCTCCTGCTCTTACAGATGGGGCATCCTAGGCTCAGAGGGGTTCAATAATGTATCTACTATTGTAACCAACAACAGAGTGGATTCTAAGGCCCATGTCCTCTCTGCTCACCTCACTGGGCCATCAAGACTCAAGCTCAAGGTCACAGGATGAGTTCCACAGGGCACCTTTGGATATTAGAGACTAACAGGGCTGGCTAATTCTGCCAACACAGTATTGGAGAGAGGCTTTATTCAGGGATGGCTTTGCTAAAGAGGTGACCAAAGAATGCACAGAGAGTTGCCTGGGTTACCAGGTGGACATAGTGGTAAAGGGTGAGTTATATCTCCTGTCTAACTCTCAGTTTCCCCATTTGTAGAAGAGGGAAACTGAATGTCTACTTCAAAGCCTTGTTAAGGGGATTAAATGTGATAAGTATGTAAAGCACTTAGTATCATGCCTACCACATAATATCAATAGATTCACATAAATGCTGATTTTCAGCAGAATTTTTCTACTTGAATTCCTCTTCAGGCTTTGTCAAACTTTAATATACATTTGGGTCACCTGGGGATCTAGTTAAGATGCAAATTCTGATTTAGCAGCTCTGGGGTCGGGGCCTGAGATTCAACATTTCAAGCAGGATTGCAGATGGTGGAGAATCGCAAGGATAAAGGAGCCTGGTGGGCTACAGTCCATAGGGTCGCACAGAGTCAGACACAACTGAAGCGACTCAGCACACACACAGCAGGTTCACAGCTCACACTTTGAGTCGCCAGGGTCTGGGACCCCCTGACATGGCATTTTGGTATCCTGCTGCTAAAACTCTCTGCTGTTTCTTCCCAGGACCTCCAAGATTACTCTTCACAGGGCGGGACCCCAGTTCTTTCGAGCAGCCCTCTGCTCAGCCTTCCAGGGGCATCTTCTGTGCTGCAGCACCAGCTTGCTGTGGGGAATCTGGTTTCCTCCCTTTTTCATTTTCCTTGAGCTTAGTTTTGGTTCTGCCAGGGCTTTGCTGTGCAATCTTAGCCAAATCCCTTTTCCTCTTTAGGATTTAATTTCTTCTTCTTCCTCTTTTTTTTTTAAAAGGATTTAATTTCTAAATTTGCAAAATAAGATAGTAGGACAAAGTGACCTTCCAATTGGGGCTTCTGAAGTTCTGTGAATCTGTGATTACAGCTGGTTGGTGCATTCTGCCTCAAGTCATAAGGAGAACTGGACTCCTTTTCTGGGCTCTGAGTTTCCAGGAGGGTCTCCAAAGGCATTTGGAGGAGTACAGTTAGGGCTTAGGAGGAGGAAGGATAAGGATTTAATCCAGACTTTCTGGAAAGATGACAGGTAGACCTGGAGGTAAAGGGGAAATGTTAGGGCACAGGAATGTCCTTGCTTTGGGGCCTAAACCACATTTCCAGGGAATGGCTACTAATTACTGAGTGTATATGTGCCAGGAGCTGTGCCAGAAACTAATAGGGGACGATTGTCATGCTTTCTGGACTCTTAAGCATCATTTTTATGTTGGGAGATTCCCAGCCTTATAAACCCCTGCCCCATGAATGTAGAATTCAGAAATCCACTTTCCCAGCCCCCCTTGCAGCTAGAGCAGAGACACATGACCTGGGGTCTGCCGATTGGTTGCATCTTGGTCGGACTTTGAATCAGCTTCCAGTGATGAGAATAAGCAGACACTGGCGATCCGTTATGGAGAGAGGTGGTAGGTATGTCCAGACCAGGCAGGCGGCTGTGGAAAGGCTTCTAGGAGGATGTGTGGCACGTGAATGTTGGATAGTCACAGTGTCCGTGGGGTAGATTCTAGGGTGGTGGCAGTGACTCCTCTCAGGATGGGTTCTGTGCTATGGTTTAGATGTTCCTCTGGGCTGTGGGGCCTCCAGTCAGATTCTGTTAGCCTCCCAGAGATTAAATGGTCTTTCTGCCTAAACTGGTTAGAGTGGGTTTCTGTTGTTTGTAAATAAGAATCTTGGCTGTTGAGAGCACTCTAATATACATTGTCTCATGGTAGCCCAGTGAGGTATTAATAATATGGTAGTATAGGGCTTTCCTTGTGGCTCAACTGGTAAAGAATCTGCCTGCGATGCAGAAGACCTGGATTTGATACCTGGGTTGGGAAGATCCCCTGGAGAAGGGAAAGGCTACCCACTCCAGTATTCTGGCCTGGAGAATTCCATGGGCTGTGTAGTCCATGGGATCACAAAGAGTTGGAGTCAGCTGAGTGACTTCCACTTTCATGATAATATAACTAAGCTTCCAAGGTGTTGCTAGTGGTAAAGAATCCACCTGCCAATGCAGAAGACATAAGAGACTCAAGTTCTATCCCTGGGTCAGGAAGATCCTCTGGAGGAGGGCAATCCGCTCCAGTATTCTTACCTGTGAGGGCTTCCTTGGTGGCTCAGTGGTAAAGAATCTGCCTGCCAATGCAAGAGACATTGGTTAGATCCCTGAGATGGGAAGATCCCCTGGAGAAGGAAATGGCAACCCACTCCAGTACTCTTGCCTGGGAAATCCCATGGATAGAGGAGCCTGCCGGGCTACAGTTTACGGGGTTGAAGAGTCAGACATGACTTAGTGATTAAACAACAGCGTGGTACTATATGGTAATAACCCTCTACTGAAGGGGTGAACTAACTTGCCCAAGGTCACATGGCTGGTAAGTGAAGGAACCAGGATTTGAGTCCAAATCATCTGGCCCCAAAGTGCATATTTTAAACCACCACCTATCTTCTGTAAGAGATTTGTGGATGTGGAAAGGCCCTTGTAGATCACTCGTAAATACTATGAGCTTCCTCAGATCCAGGTCTGGTCACATCTATTGGGTTTTCACTGACTACCCGAGGAGTTGTCGTAATAGAGCCAGCTGTTCTAGTGACAGTGATTCAGGCATATACACTTGAGTTTGGCCTGGAGCTATACACTCTGCCACAGAGCTTGCACTTTGCACTCTGCGCACATTAGATGATTATACTCTTCCAGAGTCTATGGGTGGATGCTGGGGGCTGAGAATGAGATTGAAAGTCAGAGGGGAAAGAAAGAACTGTCCTCTGGGGCTTTCTTAGAAAAGAAGGGGAAAAGAAGTCTTTGCTCAGAGACTGGTTAGAAAGTAAACCTGGCAGTTGCCTACTAATCAGCCATACTGTTTACTATGACAAAGCATTTAATATTCTTGAGGAGAGAACGGCAAAAGAAGTGGTTTGGCTAACTGGTTGACCTCCACTGCTAGGAATTTTCCTGCGGGTTCATCTTCCTGCCTTCTCCTCTCTTTCTTTATCTCCTTTCATTCCTTCTTACATCTCCTGTAGTTTTCTTCAACAAATATTTTTGAGCACCTGGTATTTATTGATTCAACCAATATTTATTGAGTGCATACTGTGTGCCACACGTGGTTGTAGGTGTTGGAGACACAGCAGTGAAGTAAGCAGACAAGCTCTCATAGTGTCCGACTTGGTGGCAGAGGAGGTGGTCTGGTAAGCACAGAGCCAGCAGGTACAAGCTGTTTTAAGGGGTATCTCCACCCGCAGTCCTAACTGTTCCCTGGGAATAGACCATTCATATCCCTGTTTCACTGATGAGGAAACTGAAGCCGGAGAGCTTGAGTCAGCTGCCCAGGGTCTCACAGTTAGGACCAGATCTCTCTGAGATCTGTCAGAGGCATAGGAGTCCAGCTAAACCCGATTCCAGGTTGCATCTCAGCCTGGGATGGGACTCAGAGCCTTTTTCCTTCTTCAGTTGGGCCGAGGAACCAGACTCCTTCCCTCTCCCCCTGTTGCCACCACCCATTATGTCCCAGGGAGCCTGGCTGTGGGGCGGATGTGGTCCCCCCAGCTGCCCACTTCCTTGCTGCTTCTGCCAACAGCGGCTTCAGCCCTTCTGAAGCGAAGTTTTTTTTTTTTTTTTTTTTCCTGTTGATCCCTCTAGGGGAAACAGATGTGGGTGGGGAGGGTGGTGAGCACACCCACACTCACCTAAGCCCGGAAGTACCCCAGGTTCCAGACTCCCTTCTGAGATGTGTGGGCCACTGGAGGCCCCAACTTCCCCCCAGACACCCTCCCACACACCCCACACCCCTGCATTGTGCTCCTGCTTTTCCTCTGGTGGATAAACCTCCTTCCAGTCCTAACTCATTGTTGGGCAAGACTTCCTGCTTGAGACCCAAGTTCCTAGTACTAGACCAGCTAACAGCCAAGCAGTGTGGTTAAGAGGAGGAGGCCCTGGAGTTGGACAGACCTAGGCTCATATCTCAGTGCTGCCACTGGCAAGCTGTGTGGCCTCAAACAAGTTGATTAACCTCTCTGAGTTCCTCTGTGAAATAAGCATGGATGTACCAGTATCAGAAGGATGTAGGGATAAGGCACCGGAAGGTCTTATTATTAGCTCAGTGCCTGGCACACAATAAACAATGATGCTGGTCATTTCCATTACTGGGTGGAACAGAAGGGATCTCTCCTGGTGTCTTCAGGCCCCTCTGGCCTGGGACCCCCATTTCTAAGGCTTTTCTCTGCCTCCCAGGGCAGGGCTTCCCTGCAGTTTCACTTTAGCAAAGGCATCTCCTTGCTCTCTGCTTTGTCTTTTGGTCTATTTCTTCCCTATTCTCCACGGTGAACAATCACACACACACACAACACACACCCCGCCCCGCCTTTTTTTTCTGGTCCCCATTTCTGTCTGTGAGTGAGAGACATGCAGAACACCCTGATTCACCTCTGGGGAGGACGGGGGAGTGGCCATCATTGAAAGAACACTTTGGTCCCTGGGTAAAAAGCCCTGTTCTTCCTTGTCTTCAGCTCCTGCTCCCAGATCCATTAGCCTCCTTGAATCATCCCCAATCCCAGAAGAGCAATGGGGAGGGGCATTTGAATTATAAGAAACCTCTACAGCTCAGATAGGTAGCAATACGTCCCGTTTCACTCGATTCACAGAGGACTGCTGAGTATCTGTCATGTGCAAAGCACATAGGAGGAGAGGGAGAAGTAGCAAAAGAAATGGAATATCCATCCTCCAGCCTGTGAGGGGCTTGATGGGACCTTTACTCCTCCGTTCACCGTTCATTCAACCCACATGGGCCTCAACACTGGGACTTAACTGTTCTTTTCCATTTTTGCCAGTCAAATGGGTGCAAAAGTATCTTATTTTAGTTTGCATTTCCCAGGTATTCATGCAGTTTAGCATATCTTTGTGTGATTGTTGCTCATTCGTATTTCTTTCTCTGGGAATCCCCTCTTCATATTGCTTTGTCCATTTTTCTGGTGGGCTTTTTCTTACTGATGGATATTAGCTGTCTTTAGATAGAGTGGAAACCAGTCCCTTGTCTGTGCTATGTGCTTACAATAAATCCCCCTGGTCTGTCGCATGCCTTTCCTTTTTGTTTATGAATCGTTTCGCCACGTGGACCTGTCACACTTTCATGGTCGGATGTTTCAGTCTTCTGAATGGCTCTGGGTTCGTCTCCCCTCTGATAGCACTTTGATTTCTGCTGACTTGTTTGTTTCCCGTCTGTCAGACAGTGAGAAACTTGAGGGCAGGGACTACATTTTATTTATGTCTTCATGTCTGTCTCTTCAGGGACCCGTGCAAGGCTGGGCATAGAGTTTGTGCCTGAATGAGTTTTTTTTTTTTTTTTTTTTGCTGAAAACAGGTTTTATGCCTGAATGAGGGAGTGAATGAAAAAGCTGTGTGCTGCCCTCCCTGCAAAGATGGGGTCTTGCTGCAGAGAAGGGAGTGAGTCAAGGTGTGAATCAGAGCCTCTTCCCTGGTGCTCAGCTGACATTTCAAAAGCCCCGAGCAGAGCAGAGAAGACCCCTCATTCCAGGGAGCTCCCCCCACAACCCATTTCCTGAGCGGGCGCAGTGCGGTTCTGCTGGTTATTGTGCATATGTGTGTACCTGCATGTACATGTAGGGCATTTATCATTTAAAACTGAGTAGGTCTTGCATTCTGTGTATATGTGAACAAGGCTGAAATATTCTCTGAGAGGACCTGTGCTTGTGTGTGGGTGTTGGGGGCACTGAGTGGAGAGGAACAGAGATGGCTGGGGGCGTGTGAAGAATCTTTGCCACGTACTGCTTACTGCATTTGCCACTGGGAGGATGGGGTGGCTGGAGGGTGTTCATTGGCTCTGGGAGGCATCCTTAAGCCCGGCTTCCTGAAGTCTCTGGATCTGTGGCCACGTGATGCTCTTCCTCAGCCACGTGGCTGGCTGCTCTCCCCGCTGCAGCAGGCGCTTCCGTTTAGTTCCCAGAGGCTTGGCTTCTCCATTGTCATTTTCCAAAGCCGTGGAGAGTGCCAGTTAGATTGTTATACCCAAATAAGTGGAAATGTGTGAAAAAATAGTAAATATTTACTGTACCTTTTGTGGAGCAGGTTATTGCCATGGAAATGCTCTGCACACGGATCTGGTGACGGAGGGAAGCTAGTTCAGGAGCTTGGGGAGTGTTTGGACGCGA
The DNA here is from genome assembly GCF_019923935.1 of Bubalus bubalis. Lineage (NCBI taxonomy): Eukaryota > Metazoa > Chordata > Mammalia > Artiodactyla > Bovidae > Bubalus > Bubalus bubalis. The sequence continues at coordinate 20,628,509 of NC_059180.1, read as the reverse complement.
TGCAGCTGGAGCTGGCAGGTTTAGGAGTGAGTGCTGTGGGTTTGGAGTTGCAGTGCAATAGGGTGAGGCTACAAACCTTGGCCCAGTAGGCCTGTAGAGAGAGGGCATTTGTTTACGGCTTACCATATGCAGGGTACTGCGCTGAGCCTTCCATGTGCCTTATTGCATTTCATCTTCATACCAGCCCTGTGAGATGCCATTATCCTCCTGGCTTCCTGGGGGCACAGATGGTAAAGAATCTGTGTGCAATGCAGGAGACCCGGATTCAATCCCTGGGTTGGGAAGATCCCCTGGAGAAACGAATGGCTATCCACTCCAGTATTCTTGCCTGGAGAATTTCATGGACAGAGGAGCCTGGCGGGCTACAGTCCATGGGGTCCCAAAGAATTGGACACGACTGAGTGACTGACACACTTCCTGGGGCCCAGAGCTTGAACAGCTTGTGGAAGGGACTCAGTCAGTGAATGGCAGAGTCCCATGACCATGATTCTCCAGAGCCTGAGCGTTCACCACTAAGCCCTCTCCGTGATTTACTCCAGAGGAAGCTTAACTAGCCATCCACAGTGGGTTTGTTTTCCAGTGTTGGATTTGTTGCCAATGTTCAGAAACCATAGACTATTTCCAGCTTCTCTTGAAAATGTGGATGAGCTGGCTGTTGGCTGGGGGCTTCCCTTCCTGAGCATCTGCTCCTCAGGGGCTGCCCAATTCAGGTGGGGCACCTGCTGTCCAGTTGGCACTGGGCACACTCCTGTTGCAGCTCAGAGAGAGCTCTGAGCATCACACTCAGGAGCTGTTGGAATTAATTGAGAATTTGCTACTGAGAGCTTTTCATCCTGTTAGAAATGATGTTTCATTTTGGCTATTGTTTTCATTTGCCAATTAGAGCTTTGGGGATTATTTGATTTTCTTCCTGTGGTCTCAAGAATTTGTGAGTGGTTGAGTGAAGAACTTCATGGCGGGAAGAAAGGGCTCCAACAGGAGATGTGATGTGTTAACATATTCATTCATTCATTTGTATATTCATTCAACATGTTCATTGAGAGTTAGATGCTGTAATTACAATGGACAATAGTCTTTTCTTCAAAGAGCTCACCATCTAATTGGGAGAGATGTAAATCACCATTACAAAACAATGCAGAAATACCATGATTGAGGTACTCCCAGGCTATTCTGAGAGTGTACAAGAGGACATCTATTCACATCTTGGGGATAGATCTGGGAGGCCTTCCAAGAAGAGGTGATGTTTATTGATAATCAAGTTAACCGAGCAAAGAATAATTAGAGGAAGAACATTTCAGGCTGATGGAAAGGAGAGCATGGTGCATGAGGAGAATGCCTGAGAGTTCAGTATGGCTGAAGCAGTGTGTGTGTGTGTGTGTGTGTGTGTGTGTGTGTTTGTATGTGTTTGGTGGTACTCAGTCCATAAGTAAAATCACATAGTCATTTGTATCTCCTGGTCCAAGTTCTCTTGGGCACAGGGCTGCCAGGTTGGTGGGAAAGCAACCCCATGGGGTACAATAGAATTAAGTCTGGGGACAGCATTGGGGGCTACAGAGATCATTTTACAGCCAAGAACAGCTGTATTAGGTTTATTTGGTAGAACACATCTCTCTTTGTGTGTTTTGAGGACTTTTAGAAAGACTCCCTTCTGTTTGAAGTTTTTCTCCTTAAAGTTATTCCTTTGGCTTGAATCTTGGTCTGAAGTTAGAATGCAGTGAAATATCCCTGAGTGCTAAGTGGATTCTTCAGGTTGCAAAGGAAAGACTTGTCTAGAATACCTTGGGTGGAGTGAGGGTTAACTGCAGGTGTGTATGGGGAAATGGGATGGAGGGGACAGCGTTCTCCTCAGCCATATGGTTACCCCAAGACAGACTCCTTTACCACCCCTCTTCTAGAGCTGGGACTGTGGGCATCTACCCATGTGGGTAGATGTTCACCAAAGCTCACCAAAGCTATCTGCTTGCGTTTCTTATCCTCTACCCAAGAGAGGCCCTCATTGGTTTACTTTGACTCTATCCAGTATGGATAATTTATGCCAAGCCACATCATCCATTTATCCATCCATCTATGTATTTGTCTATTCATCCATCCATCCATCTAGTTCCATAACAAATGTTAATTTAGCACCTACTCATCTGTCAAATACTATGCTGGATTCAGGATTACAGTAATGAATAAGACAGCTACAGTCACTGTTCTTAAAGAGTATATAGTCAGAGGGCAGTCAGACATTAAATGTGGTGAATGGCATAAAAGGACTAAAAAATACATAAACCTGAGACTTATACGTGGGACACGGATGGGTAGACAGAAGGAGGTATCGAGGAAAGCCTCCTAGGCTGATTTTTGTGTCCAGGGGAGCTTTGTTAGTTCATAGGACAAAAGTCTCAGGGGCTGTTCCAGGGGGAGTTCCTTAGAAAGGGGATAGGGCTCTGCAGGCTCTGTGCACTTCCTCTGGGAAGTGTCATATCAAGACCCATGGTTGGAGATTTTCCCCAATGCGGGTAAGCTTACCTTTGCCTTTTCATGAGAGTCAGTGTAGATGATATGGAGTAAAGAGAGGAACGAAAGTGTTAGGGAGTGGTCAGTAATGGGCGCATACACACTGAACTGACAGTGTATCTTGGGCACTAGAGCCAGGACACCTTGGTTCAGCTCAGTTGCACCGCCTACTGTGTGATGTGGCTTCATGGCCCACTGCCTACTGTGTGACGTGGCTTCATGCCTCGGTTTCCTTGTCTGTAAATTGTGAATAAAATACCCACATCATAGGGTTAGAGTGAAGATTCAGTGAGTTGATATAAGGCACTTAGAACAATGCCAGGCACAGGATAAAGGTAGGCACTTATTAAATGCCAGTCATTAGTGTGAGTATCTTGCTCATTATATGGTGTCAGCCAGTCTTGTCTGCTTTTGACAGCTCTTTCTTTGGTGAACTATAACTGGCCTTTCATCCCATATGTATGATACATAAAGATGTATCTTTCCTATCTGACTACTTCAGTTCATTACTGTTCTCAGGCAGGTTCTTCACTGATTCTGTGGCCCCATTCTTGCCCCCATCCCCAACACAGAACAGTGTCTTAGCCTGGCCCAGTGTTCTGTATCTGGGGATATGTGGGGCATTAGGGCAGGTGGATGTATTCTCTAGGGGGCAGAGTAATGATTAAGGTTGACTGTAACATCACAAAGGGCTTCTCTAAGTAGTGCTAGTGGTAAAGAATCTGCCTGCCAATTCATGAGACACAGATTCAATCCCTGGGTTGAGAAGAACCCTTGGAGGAGGAAATGGCAACCCACTCCAGTATTCTTGCCTAATAAATTCCATAGACAAGAGGAGTCCATGGGGTTGCAAAGTGTCAGACGTGACTGAGCTGCTGAACACACACACCGTCACAGAAGCACATGGAAAGATGAGATGCAGGCCCCTGGCCTTCCAGGGCTGGGTATCGAGAAGTACTGGACTCAACCCGTCTGCTCCCCTGCACTGGGTGCTGCTGAGGGCCCTCAGCAGGCTCCAGTGAGGCATTTGCTTCTCCCACGCTGAGCAAGACCTTCCGAGCAAGACCTTGGAAGGGTCATCTTACCTCTCCTTTGGTTGCCTCTGCCCTGAACTGCCCACGAGTGACTAGTAGGTTGGTCCTGATGGAGGCGAGCCTGGTAGATGTGGGATAACCAAGGCCATGCAGCTGGAGCCAGGCCAGAGAGAGGGTGACTTGCCGAGGGGATGACATGCCATGGGTCGGGGTGGCCTCTGCTTGGCAGGGCTGAAAGGACTTTTCCTTTGAATTTGAGTTTTGTTCCCGCACTGACTTCTGGTGCCATGGGATTCTCATTCATCAGATGGGACTACTTCATACTTACTCATTCGTCGGCTGTTGTCTGCATTTCTGTTCTTGTGTTTTTTAGTTATCTCTGTATTTTTGGTCACCGAAGAAACACTTATTATAAAAGAATGTAACAGTGTATAACTATGTAGTCTAGATAGAAAGTTTCTACCTTATAGAGCCTGCAGATTTAAGCTTTAGCTGTATTATCTTGTGAAATGTTTTACTTGTAAATATGAATTTCTAATTAACAAAAATGAAAGCATGGCCTATATGCAATTTTTACAGCCTACCTTTTTTTGGGGGGGGGGATTGTTATATCTTGGACTTTTTCCTATATGAATATCTTATTTAGATCTACCTTTTAAAATGGTGCTTCCCTGTTGGCTCAGTCAGTAAAGAGTCTGCCCGCAATGAGGGAGACCTGGTTTCAGTCCCTGGGTCAGGAAGATCCCCTGGAGAAGGAAATGGCAACCCACTTCAATATTCTTGCCTGGAGAATTCCATGGACGGAGGAGCCTGGTGGGCTACAGTCCATAGGGTCACAAAGAGTCGTACATAACTAAGCTACTAACTTCCACTTTCAACTTTATTAAATGGTGATATAGTATTTCATAATAGGATGACTACCATATTAGGTATTTATGTTATATTTACTTTTATAATTTGACCAATATCCTATTGATGGGGTTTTGGATTGAATCCAGTTTTCTCTCTTTTTGAGCAGTGCATCTGTGAACATTCTTGGTCACTTCAGTGACTATTTCTGTAGAATAATCTTTGAAATAAAATTTTTAGGGCAAAGGATGTGAACACTTTCACTTGTAGTAGATTTTGCTAAATTGCACTCCAGAAGGTTGTGCCAATTTATGCACCCACTGGCAGTGTGTGAAAGTGCCTCTAAGAAATGTCTTTTAAAAGATAAAATACCTATTGTTAAGCCATGAAACACTTCTCAAATAATTACTGAAAATTCTTCCAGCTGTGGCGTAAGATGTGAGTGTCCCCAAAGGACTGAAAGGTCTTGGGAAACATGGGAGCTTAATGTATTAAAAGCTGACATTTTGCATCAATGGGAAAAGGAATGGTTTATTTAATAAATGGTGCTGGCGTAATTGGATGGCCACATGGAAGGATGCAAAATTTGACTCCTAACTCACATCTTATAAAAAAAGAAATTATGGGGGGAGTACATTATAGACAGAGTAATGATTTTAAAGTACAAATAATATAAAGAATATTAGAGGAAATTTTAGGAGCATATACAGGTAAGGCTGAGTGGGAGAAACGCAGAAGCCATAAAGGAAAAGATTAGAAAACTAATTTTTGATTATGTAAAAATGATTTAACCTTTTGGAAGGAGAATGTATTCATGAATTGCTTATTAAATTAAGAGATACTATTGAAAATAGACCTAGTGGATATATACAATGGTATCCAAAATGAATAAAGTTGAAGTTAATAAAAAGTTTTTTAAACACTAATTGAGGACAAGAGCTGAAGGGGGTGACGTTTGGTTGGATGACATCGCTAACTCAATGGACATGAGTTTGCTCAAACTCAAGGATTTAGTGAAGGAGAGGGAAGCCTGGCGTTCATGGGGTTGCAGAGTTGGACATGACTTAGCGACTGAACGACAACACACAGCCTAATTGTTTATATTAATGTTATTATTTGCATTCTGTACAATTGCCAAGATCCGGAAGCAACCCAAGTATCCATCAACAGATGAATGGATAAAGAAGATGTGGTATACGTAAGAGTAGAATACTACTCAGCTGTAAAAAAGAAATGACATGTTGCTATTTGCTATCATGTGGATGAACCTGGAGGGCACTATGCTTAGTGAAATAAGTCATACAGGGAAATACTGTATATTAATCACTTATCTGTGGAATCTAAAAGCTACAATAAAGTAGTGAATATAACAAAAAAGAAGCAGACTCACAGACATAGAGAGCAAACTAGTTGTTACCAGTTGGAAAGAAGGAAAGGGGGAGAAGTAATGATTAAGAGGTGCAGATTGCTATGTATGAAATAAATAAGCTACAAGGATATATTGTACAGCACAGGGAAAATAGACAACATTTTATAATAACTTTAAATGGAGTTCAGTTCAGTTCAGTCGCTCAGTCGTGTCCGACTCTTTGTGACCCCATGAATCACAGCATGCCAGGCCTCCCTGTCCATCACCAACTCCCGGAGTTCACTCAAACTCACGTCCATCGAGTCGGTGATGCCATCCAGCCATCTCATCCTCTGTCATCCCCTTTTCCTCCTGCCCCCAATCCCTCCCAGCATCAGAGTCTTTTCCAATGAGTCAGCTCTTCGCATGAGGTGGCCAAAGTACTGGAGTTTCAGCTTTAGCATCATTCCTTCCAAAGAACACCCAGGGCTGATCTCCTTCAGAATGGACTGGTTGGATCTCCTTGCAGTCCAAGGGACTCTTAAGAGTCTTCTCCAACACCACAGTTCAAAAGCATCAATTCTTCAGCGCTCAGCCTTCTTCACATTGAAGCACTTGTGTTGCACACCTGAAGCTACCTTGGTGTTCTAAATCGACTACCTCAAAAAGCTGCTATAAACATTTGCATATTTTTTTAAAAGAAAAAAGTTTTAGGACATACACGTGTCCAGGGGACACTGGTCAGGGGTTGAAAGTCTATGACTTTTATTCTAAGTAGAATTGGATGATAAACTAGAAATTGTATGGCCCTTAAACATACTAAGCTCTGAAAGAGTAAAGAAAAAGGAAGGAAACATTTTCTGTTTCTTTTATTTTTTACTGTTTTGAACAAGTTGAGTACCCACCCAAAGCCTCAGTTGTCCCAGGAGAGAGGAGACAAAAACACTCCATCAAAACAAAGCTTTAGCCATGCATTCTAGTTCTCAGGGGACACAGAGCTCCTTTCCCTTTGTGCCTGGTCCTACGTGAAACCTCAGGGCTCCCTGTCCTTCTTGAAGTCTGGGTCTCTCAGGCTGTTCCTGAGAGTTTTCAGCAAATTCCCTCTCCCCACCATTCACTACAGTATTTGTACCATCCTCTGAATCAGCCCCGAAGACACTTCTTTGTATTAATCCTTTCCCCAGTGTAAGGGCTTCCCCAATGGCTCAGTGGGTAAAGAATTCGATCCCCTGGAGGTGGAACTGGCAATCCACTCCAGTATTCTTGCCTGAGAAAATCCCATTGATAGAGGAGCCTGGTGGGCTACAGTCCAAAGGGTTACAAAGAGTCGAACACGACTAAGTGACTAAGCACATGTTGTTTGGCTATCACCGGGGAACGGTGGTTGATGGACCCACTCTCCTTCAACTCCTAGCTCCATTATTCTCTACCTGTAGGGTTCACTGATCTTAAAGTTAGAAGTACATTTAGAAGGAGGCAGGCAGATGTGGCTTCTGATGCTTGCTTTCCCACTCTTGAGATGAATGAGCTTATAAAAAGTTCTAAACCTCCATTTCCTCATCTATAAAACAGGGATAAAATGGTCCTGGCTTCCCTAGTGGCACAGTTGGTCAAGAATCTGCCTGCAATGCAGGAGACCTGGGTTCCATCCCTGGGTTGGGACCCTTGGAGAAGGAAATGGCAACCCACCCAGTATTCTCGCCTGGAGAATTCCATGGACAAAGGAGCCGGGCAGGCTTCAGTCTTTCACTTTCAAAATAGCCCTACCTCCTTGCACTGCTCTGAAGATTGTTGTTGTGATTATTGCTGAGTGCCGCACTTGGCATTTAGGAAATGCTCGATAAATGTTAGCTACTGGCGATGGTTATTTCTTCCTCTCTTTCTTTGTTACTTTAAGTGGCTCCTTACCGATGCCTGCAGAAATAGATTGATTTCGTGCCAGGGTTTAGGAGAGCTCAAGTTCACTCATTGCCTTAGGGGGAACAGTGGTGGTTCAGAGCCAGACGCTGGATCCAGTCTGCCAACCGTCATTCAGCTCCTGGTTTTGCCGCTTAACTCCTGTGTGCAAATTACTTATCATCTCTGTGCCTTATTTTCATCATTTGCAAAATGAGAATAATAATGGAAGCTCATATAGCTAATTCTTACCAGGATTAAACAAATTAGTATTTATAAAACAGTTAAAGACTGTCTGGCTCATTGTCAGTGTTATCTAAATGTTTGTTAGGATAATTACAAAATAAACACTTAGATACATTACTTACCCCCTGTGGATCATGTCAAGGATAAAGGAAACAGTACGCTGAAAACCCTGGTGAGCTCTGTGCGTATGAGAGGTGTTATGGTGATTCATCATTATGTGCCTGGCCATTTTCCATTTTGCTTTTAGAATCAACCCCAGCCAAAAAAGGAGCTCTAACTGTTGAGAAACTGACACCGTGGGGGCAACTTCTGAATCTTTCTTTGTCCCTCTCTACTTGATCTTCTAAAACCTTTCACTAATGCATCTTCGGGATAGGACCAAAAAAAAAAAAAAAAAATACTGAGTGAAGGTACTGTTGCTGTTTTGCTTCCAATAGTGGGAGTGAGTGATGTTTTCCAAAGGGATGGATGGGTGGACAGGCAGAGCCTAGCAGGAAAGCCTTCTTGCTAAATTGAGGACTTTTGAACACAAATAGGCACAAGCTTGCTTGCTGTTTAAATAGAATATTAGCGATTATTATTTATCTAGCCGGAGTCTCCTGGGTTTGGTGCTGCCTCAAATTAGCAGTCTGCATTCTCTGCTGCCACTTGTCGTCCCCCTTTCCATAACCCTGTATAGAAACCACTTCCCCAGAGGTCACCCCAAGTAAAAATATCAGCATGTGTTTATTAGCACCATTTCCCAGGTGTTGGGCTAAGTATGGATTTATCCTCATTTAATCTTCACAGCAGTTCTGGGTGATATTCCCCCATTTTACAGATGAGAACATTGAGGTGCAGAGAGACTGGCAACACGCGGTGGCAGACACTGCTGAGGGTTGCTCGAGTCCCTCCCCCATCCATGTCATTGCATTCTGGCCTGACTCCTGCCTGGCAGCGCCTGAATCTGTTTGTCTGAGGGCTTGCTCTGGACACTGGCTCATTCTGTCTACTTGCATGTTAGGCTGGACAGGCAAAGAGTGACCCCTCCCCTAGGAGCAGTTCCCAACAGTAACTGATGAGCGTGAGGGAGAAATACTTCTGAGGCTTGTGATTCCTGGAGTTCCCCAGCAGGACGAGGATCTAGTTGCCCAAACTGGTAACGAGCTTGAAAATGCATCCTTTTTAGGCTACCTTCCCTCCCCGTCTCACTTCCCCACTCCGTACTGGTACTCCCGGGAATCACTTCTCAGAGGAACTGCTTGCGCTTCAGGCAGCATCTTAGGATCTGCTTCTGGGGCGTCCCAAACTGTGGCCCAAGATCCTAACTTCAATGGCCTTTTATGTCTTCATCTTCCTGGTGGCATCGACATGACTGATGGCTGTTCCTTCTTAAAGCTCTTCCCCTTTTCAGTTTCTGTGACGGCTGGTATGATTCTCTTTCTTCCTCTGCTGCCTCCTTTTCTTTCTCGTTCACTGATTTTTTTTCTTTTTTTTTTTTTTTGGTTACTCAATTTTAGGCACTTCCAGTGTCTCCATGGGCTTCCAAGTGGTGCTAGTGGTAAAGAACACACCTGTCAATGCAGGGAGACATAAGAGACCCGGGTTCGATCCCTGGGTTGGAAATATTCCTGGAGGAGGGCATGGCAACCCCTCCAATATTCTTGCCTGGAGAATCCCATGGACAGAGGAGCCTGGTGGGCTAAAGGGTTGCAAAGAGTCGGACAGGACTGTAGCGACTCAGCAGGAGCAACGGTGCCGAGCGCATAATACACCCTCAACAAGTGGCAGCTCTTATTAGCCTGGGACAGAAAGTGAAACTTGGCAGGCCCGTTGGAGAGTTGAAATTTGCATTTTGAAAATTCAGGGGAGAGAGGGAGAGGTTGGGATGCTTCCTTTGCGGCACATCAGTGAGCAGAAGCCGCCTCATTGCTCTCCCTGACGGCGGCGGGGGAGTCTCACTTAGGGGGTGGAGGCCACTGCCCTTCTGGTGGGAGGTGGTCTTCTCTGATGTCGCTGGGGTGTCCAGGTTGGTGGAGTGTTGCTGGCACATGTTGGCCTGTTTGATCGAAGGAGGGTGGCCTTGCCCCTCCTGGGGAAGAGGCTCATTAACGTTGGTGAGGGGTATGTTTCCAAAGACTTCCAAGGGTTCCTGGAGTGGCTGCGTGAGGCGGTCCCCTTGACTCATTTTGTCTCAATTAGTTGTTGATCCCTACACGATGTGTCTCCCTCTGGTTAGCCACGGGAATGGGTCATCCTTGGACTTGACTCTCAGCTTGAGAACTTCCTGCATCACCATTGTCATTATAGTAAACCCTCTCCTGGGTTTATTGAGGATGTGCTTGTGACAGCGTGCTGACATTTCGAGGACTTTAGGGCTGCCAGGAGGATTAAATGCCTTAGAAGGCATGTCTCTCTGTGCTGTGAATTGTGGTAGCCACAAGCCACATGCGGTTACTTAAATCTTAATGAAAGTTAAATAAAATGAAAAAATCCAGTTTCTCAGTCCCAATTGTTGTTATTCAGTCACAAAGTCATGTCCGGCTCTTTGAGACCCCATGGACTGCAGCATGCCAGGCCTCCCTGTCCTTCACTATTTCCCAGAGTTTGCTCAAATTCATGTCCATTGAGTTGGAGATGCTATCTAACCATCTCATCCTCTGTCGTCCCCTTCTCCTCCTGTCCTCAGTCTTTGCCAGCATCAGGGTCTTTTCCATGAGTCGGCTCTTTGCATCAGGTGGCCAAAGTATTAGAGCTTGAGCTTGAGCTTCAGCATCAATCCTTCCAATGAATATTCAGGGTTGATTTCCTTTAGGATTGACTGGTTTGACCTCTTTGCAGTCCAGGTTACTCTCAAGAGTCTTCTCCAGCATCACAGTTTGAAAGCATCAATTCTTCGGTGCTCAGCCCTCTTTATGGTCCAACTCCCACATCCATACGTGACTACTGGAGAAACCATAGCTTTGACTAGATGGACCTTTGTTGGCAAAGTGATGTCTTTGCTGACACAATATCGTCAGTCACAGTGGCCACCTTCCAAGTGGACAGTGCATATAGAGAACATTTCTCTCATTGTAGGAAGTCCTCCTGGGCAGGACTGGTCTAGAGCAGGAATCGGTAGACTTTGGCTCATGGATCTACTGGCTTACTTTGTAAACAGAATTTTGGGGGCACATAGCCGTGTCTGTTAGTTCACATGTTGTCTGTGGCTCCTTGTTTGGGCCTCACAGAAGATTTGAGTAGTAGTGACTGAGACTGAGGAGCCTGTGGAGACTAAAATAATTACTCTCTTAGCCTTGAAGAAAAGGTTTCCTGACCTCTGGCCTTGTGCTTGATAAGGAAATGTGTGCTATTTTTTACTTATATAAAAATAACTTTAGTTCCCTAAATAACCTTCCAAAGTCATTATTCTCTCCATCTCAGTGATGGGGAAACAGGACTGTAGTCCTATACAGCACCTTCCAGGAGGGCAAAGGCCTTATCCGTCTCATTCGTCATTTACCCTTATATCTGGGGCAGTGCCTAGCACACAGTAGATGTTTAGTGCATGTTTGATGAACAATGAATGGATAAGTAAATGTATAAATGACTTTATGTGCGTGCCAAGTTGCTTCAGTCGTGTCCGACTCTTTGCGACCCCATGGACTGCCGCCTGCCAGGCTCCTCTGTCCATGGGATTCTCCAGGCAAGAGTACAGGAGTGGGTTGCCATGACCTCCTCTAGGGGTTCTTCCTGACCCAGAGATTGAATCCACATCTCTTAGGTCTCCTGCATTGGCAGGCAAGTTCTTTACCACTGGGCCCTAGAACGTCTTTATGAACAAATACGAAAATCTGATCAGCTCCATTGTACAGATGAGAAAACAGAAGCCCTTCAATAGGGGAGTTGCCTTGTCAGAAGGACGTGCTGCTGGATGTGTAGAGCTGGGGTTTTAGCTGAGTCGTCTGTGTGTTTCCTGAACCTTCCGCGCCACCACTCCACCCCCTCTGGAAGCTGCCCAGATGCGGAACAGGGCCGCCCCTCTCCCTGCTGCAGCCAGATGGTTGTTTAGTTGTGCGTGTCTTCATCTCCAGCTGCTAGCCTCAGCTGCTCTGTGGCACTCTTGGACTGGACGCTTCCTTTCTCCTGCTGAGGCCCTTGGGTCCAAGTAGGTCGGCCAAGTTTGAGTGATCTCCCTCTTGGCCGCTGCAGCTCCTGCAGTTTGAAGAAAGACCATCTGTGATTTGATGTTTTTCTTAGAGCAAAACTAAGAGGACCATGGGGGTATCTTCAGCTGAGATGCCAGAGGCCAAGTGAAACTGTGTGCCTTAAACATCTTCTCGGGTGGCTCCTGGTAGAGCATCTGCTCACAGTGGCTTCCACATTGAATTGAATCAAAGATGCGTTAAATGAATCCAGAGCATCACTGCTTCCAGCCGTGAAGTTCCAGAATTCCATCTCTGCTGGGCAGTGGTTTCATTAGGGTTCTGAGGACTAAGGCAAGGGGTCTCTGAGGTCTGGATGTTCCCTTCTCATTGTAGGGGGATCTCTGTGGCCTGGCTCTTCCCTTTTCATTGCAGGGTTGTTGATCATGTGCTCTGGGGCTCACCTGCCCGGATTTGAATCCTGCCCTCCTTGCCTGATGCTGTGTGATCTTGGTTAAGTTGCTTTCTCTTCCTGAGTTCACCTTCCTTTCCTGCACATCAAGTGTAATAATAGGACCTACCACACGGCTGTAGTGAGGATTAAAGGGGCCAATATGTGCTTGGCATCTAGTGTTGTTGTTGTTCAGTCAAGTTGTGTCTGACTCTTCCCAATCCTGTGGACTGTAAGCATGCCAGGCTTCCCTGTCCCTCACCATCTCCCAGAGTTTTCCCAAGTTCATGTCCATTGAATTGGTGATGACATCCAACCATCTCATCCTCTGTCACCCCCTTCTCCTTCTGCCTTCAATCTTTCCCAGCATCAGGGTTTTTTTCCAGTGAATCGACTCTTCACATCAGATAGCCAAAGGATTGGAGCTTCAGCTTCAGCATCAGTCCTTCCAGTGAATCTTCAGAGTTGATTTCCTTTAGGATTGACTGGTTTGATCTCCTTGCTGTCCAAGGGACTCTCGGAAGTCTTCTCCGATACTACAGTTTGAAAGCATCAATCCTTCTGCGCTCAGCCTGCTTTATTGGCACCTTGTACCCGCTCTGTAGGGGATGATGATAATCCTGTCCTCTAATCTTCTCCTTCCGATGAGCAAGGACTGTGTCTTTCCTGCCTTTAAATTCCACACTGTGAGTTGGAGCAGTCTCATAACTCAGTCATCTGCAGGGGTCTGGGAGGAAAATTAACTGAGCAAGTTGAGCTGGGTGGGGATTGCTGTGAAGTGGAGAGTCCAAGGTGGTCTTGGAGGGGGAGCAATTATTCCTGCTTTGAACACATGTCTATTGAGTATCTTCCATGTGCCAAGCACTGTTGTAGGCGTGGAGACAGAGAATGAACCAGAGAGCTCTCTCCGCCCTCTTGCAGTTTACGTGTTAGTGGACTGGGGTTTAATGGCTTTGTCACCACACAAGAATACGGGCCCACTGTTGCCATTACTTCTGCTTTTTGGAAAGAAAAGCCAGAAATCTGGATTTTTAAAAACCATGAGGGAGTGTGAGATTAGCAGTTGCAAACTAGTATATACAGCCTGTTCTACTGTATAGCACAAGGGACTTCTGTCACTCTCCTATGATAAACTGTAATGGAAAAAATATGAAAGAGAATATACATAACTGACTCACATGGCCATACAGTGGAAATGAACACAACATTGTTAATCAGTTATACTTCAAAAAATTAAAAAGCGACAACAACAACAACTATGAACCGGCGGTAGTTTTAAGTACTGGCTGTGGTTATATATTATTTTGTGAAGCACCGTGCGGTGCTTCATCATTCAGTTGTATCCGATTCTTTGTGACCCCATGAACTGTGGCTCACTGTAGCCTGACAGTCTCCTCTGTTCATGGGGCATCCCCAGGCAAGAATACTGGAGTGGGTTGCCATGCCCTCCTCCGGGGGATCTTCCCAACCTAGGGATCGAACCCAGGTCTCCCGCATGGCAGGCGGATTCTTTACCATCTGAGCCACCAATGTGGGCCAAACCCTGGGATCCCCAAGGCCTCCAGTTGGCAGCCCCTGCTGTGAGATGCTCCCCAAATGTCTCTAGGAGGAGGGGAGTCTCTGCTCTGCACACCAGCAGCTGGGCTGATGTCAAGGTCATTGGGGCAGAGGGCATCTCCTCCCCATCCTGCAGGAGGTTCCTGTGGCATTTCTGCCCACAGCACAGATGACGCTGCTGTGCTGCAGACTGCAGGCAGCGAGTGTGAATATTCCTTCTCTTATCCTTCCTGTTCCCAGCCCCCATCCAGCCTATATCAAGAGGACAGAAGCAGTGTCCGTAGTTACCCATGGCGGGGAATAAGGTGGTGGCTGTGGCTGACGTGGAGAAAATGCAGTGGGTCCAGGAATCAGCCTTTGAAGCCAGATAATTAATTATCTTTGTTGCCTGAATCTTTGTTAAAGTGGAGGACTGATCTAAAGCCTGTGTGGGAAGGATAGGGAATAGGATTGAGGAGAAAAGAACTTGAAGATGCTACCAGGAGCAGTTCCTAACAGTGGGAGGTTTTGGAGAGAGTGGTGAGATTCCTGGGAAAATGTGAGACATGCTTATGGAGGTACTTTGTGTTCGGTACATTGAGCACTGTGCTGCAATGCTAGCTTTTATAGGTGGTTACCCCTAAGTGGGGCATGTGCTTTCTGGTTTGCCTCTGTCCCCCACCTCCCGCTGTTGTACTTCACCCACTTGTTTGACTCATTTAGCCACTGTCCTTACCTTCGTAGGTCTTAGAGCTGGTGGCCCCTGCTCTGTGGAGGCCATATGGCAGAGTGCTTGAGATGGTGGACTCTAGGCTCAGAATGGGCCTGATCTGCCTTTTACTATCTGTGTGATTCTGGACAAGTTCTTCTGCCTCTGTGATTGTACCTGTCAGGATCCCAGCAGAAAACACATCCCCCAGAGGTCTTCAATGAAGGGGTTCTTTAACACCTCTAGGGGGGAAGATTCTGGAGAAGACTCTTGAGAGTCCCTTGGACTGCAAGCAGATCAAACCAGTCAGTCCTAAAGGAAATCAAACTTGAATATTCTCTGGAAGGACTGATGCTGAAACTCCAGTACTTTGCCCACCTGATGCACATAGCTGACTCATTGGGAAAGACCCTGATGCTGGGAAAGATTGAGGACAAAAGGAGAAAGGGGTGACAGAGGATGAGATGGTTAGATAGCATCACTGACTCAGTGGGCATGAATTTGAGCAAACTCTGGGAGATGGTGGAGGACAGAGGAGACTGGCGTGCTGTAGTCCATGGGGTCTCAAGGAGTCAGACATGACTGAGCAAACGAACAACAGCAACAGGGAGGAAGAAACCAGTGGACATAACTTGTGGGGACTCTGCAGCCTAAGGCAGAAGGGATTGTTGGCACAAGTGGTGGTCCTGAAGGGACATAACTGCTTCCCAGTGGTGCCATCAATTCAAGGAGGAAGCGGGGGAGGTACCTAGCCTCTTTCCTCCTCTCCAGTCACCTGTTGGTTCCACCTGTCTGAGGCCAGCTGGAAACCAGGAAGCAAGGGGCCTGGATGATCACCTTGTAGGGGTCAGCCTCCCAGGGCTCAGGTCACAGCAGAGCCAGGTGAAGACTGGATCTGGGAGGGAAGCAAGGAAAACTGATTCCGTTTCCTAACCTCGAAAGTGAAGGATAATATGGCTGCCTACCTCGGAGTGTTCTTGGGGTGAAAATGCTCCCTAAGGGTCCCTGCCCAGTAAATGCTGAGACTCCCTGTGGGTTTCAAGGCCTTCCAAGGGACCGAGGGCCCAGAGAGAAGTGTTCTGTGAGTTGTCTCATCATACAATTTTAGGATGAAGAACTCTTCCCCGCCATCCCCTGTAATGGGAACCTGGGATGTTGGCTTCTTTTGGGGAGCGTGGAAGGTGGAAGGTAGCAGTTAAGAATTAAGACTCTGGAGTCAGATAGTCTAGGTTCTAGCCTGACTGTCACTTACTGTCAAGTTTCTTAGCTTCTAAAGGCCCCCCCCTTTTTTTTTCATCTGTAAAATGGGGCTGTTGGTAATGCCTGTATCAGCGTGGTGAGGATCAAATGTAAAGAGCTTAAAGCAGTGCCTGGAACACAGTAGGCAATCAGTAGATAGTAGCTATTGCCGCTGTTGCTGTCTTCCCCTCCTCCTCCCCCTCTACGTTTCTGTCATCGCCACCACCACCATCATCACCACCATCACCATCACCGCCCCTACTGTGGGTTGAGTGCGTGCGTGCTAAGTCACTTCAAGCCTGTTTGACTGTTTGTGACCCTATGGACTATAGCTAGGCAGCCTCCTCTATCCATGGGAAAGTATCTAGGCAAAAATACTGGAGTTGCTATGCTCTCTTCCAGGGGATCTTCTTGACCCAGGGATTGAACCTGAGTCTCTTAGGTCTCCTGCATTGACAGGTGGGTTCATTACCACCGGTGCCTCCCGGGAAGCCCTACCTACTGTGTGTTAAGCAAAACTGACCTGCTACCATTAGAGAATTTCCCACTGCATGGAGTCCATCCACCAGCTCTCCTGGGAGCTTCATTGATCATCCCGTTAATCCTCTCGTCCTCCCACAGATATGATATTTCAGGGAGTGATTGATGGGTGTGTGTGTGTGTGTACGTGGGGGAGGGTGGGCTTGTGCCTGACTCCGGGGACACGGTGCTTTGTTATGCAGAATAGCTTGCCTGTCATCCCACTACAAGCCCCTTCCTTGAAAAGTTCCAGACTATTTTTGAAGCCTTCATGGCTCACATGTTCCTTTCTCCATCATGTCAATGCCAGTACGGAAACATCGGAACCTTTTGGCAGAATGTAAAGCAAAAGAGATTTCAAAGTGCATGGAGGATGAGTGTTGCTCAGATGACAGGGTATTAAGACATGACAAGAATGCTGAGTTTCCAGACTGCAGCAGCTTGTGCGTTTGTATTTAGCCCTCATTGGATTTCTTGGGAAATCAGCGGAGGTGCCAAAGGCTAACGTCATCTCTAAGAAGGCACCAGAGGGTAGAAACACCCGCTGACACTCCCCCCCATAAATACACTCCGGAAGATCAGGAAACGATGCCAGAATGAGTGGGTGGTTGCCCCGTGCAACTCCAGGCTCCGGGCCACAGGGCGCTGCAGGTGAAGCAGCTGGCGATGGAGGGAAGCACATGAGCACCGGCCGCCCCAAAGCTTTGCTGCTGATGCAAAGCCCAAAACCCACACTGGAGTCTCCTGGTGTGCAGTGAATACGTGCATCTAAGCGTGAAGGCACCAAACCCTCACCGTTTATACACTGTATTACAAATGTCATGTTTTATTTGCCCTTCTTGTTCTTCCCTGAAGGGTAGGAAATGACTTTGGGCACAGGTAGCCCTGCGTTCTTGCATGCATGTTAAGTTGCTTTGTTCGTGTCCGACTCTTTACGACCCTACAGACTAGCCCACCAGGCTTCTCTGTCTATGGGATTCTCCAGGCAAGAATACTGGAGTGAGTTCCCATGCCCTCCTCCAGGGGATCTTTCTGACCCAGGGATCGAACCCATGTCTCCTGCATTGGCAGGTTGGTTCTTTACCTCTAGCGCCACCTGGGAAGCCCTCTCTGCCTCGTACTAGCTTTTTGATCTTTGGCAAGTGGGTTTAAGATTCTGGTAATCTCTGTGCTCTGTGACATCCTAGCAGGGTGGGTTGGAGGGGGTGGGAGGGAGGTTCAAGAGGGAGGGGATATACATATAGTTATGACTGGTTCGCTTTGTTGTATGGCATAAACCAACACAACATTGTAAAGCAATTATCCTCCGATTAAAATAAAATAAATTTAAAAAGAGAAAGGTTCCAGGAGTCTTTCTGAACCACTGTTTCTTCATTTGAAAGGAATTGTTGCAGTCCTTATGGGGTTCGAGATCATGGTGTTACAGGGTCCCTGGAGCTCAAAACAGCTTTGTGGAACTGCCCTCTTACGTTCAGTGCTCAGATAGTCCCAGGAGGATCAGTAGCCCTCCTTCCACAAATGGGGAGACTCAGGCAGTGAGTACCTTGTCCATACCACTCACCCCAGGGTGAGCAGTGGTGCCTGAGTCTTTGGGGCCTCCTTGGGGGGGAGGCAGTATGGAGTAGTGGTTAGGGCTTACCTACCCTCTAGAGTCCCTTGGGCAGGTTTTCTAAGCCTAGTAAGTCTTCCCTTTTTCTGCCTGTGAAGTGGGGATAATCATAGGCTTGCTTTCTGTGGTTGTCATGAGGATTACATGAAATAACCCTATAAGCACTTAGCCTGTGCTTGGGAGATGGTGAGCGCTCAACATGGTTGCTGTTGTTACTGTTAGTGGTAATGTTGGTGGTGGCGTTGTGGTCATGGTGGTGTTGCACTTGAACTAGTAACAGCAGGAATGATAACGTGGTTCCGATGGTTCGTGAGTGTTGACCTCCGGCAGCCTTGCAAATCTTTGTTCTTCTCCCTTTCTCTGAGGACAGTGTCTAATTACTCTCCCCATGATCCTTTCTCTAGGGCCACTATTGTCCACCCTTTTTTTCCCTGCCCTGTGCCTGGGCAGGTAGACCTCTGTGGACCGCATCTCCTGAGCTCTCCTGCTGACAGCCTTTGTCTTGAGTTGGGCCAATGGGAGGTGGTAGCCAGAGACTAAAGGGCTGGAAGAGGGAGGGTTTGGGGTTCTTTCCACCCTCACCTACCTCCCTCCATCTCTGACTTCCTCCTGCAGTCACAGCTCCTGGCCGGTGGTCCTTCTTCCTTGATTGAGCTCTCACTGGGATCTTGTTACTCTGTGTCTTTAGATTATACCTCTAACCCTAGGTTGTGGTAACAATTTCCCACAGTTTCTAGTGTTTTAATTGAATATCTAGAGTGAATTCTGGTTCCCACAGAGACCCCAAGAGACCTATAAACCTATTAAAAAATAATGTATTGAATTGTTTTCATTCTAAAAATTGAAGAGGTACAATCATTTTGGAAAAAGTGGTGGTTTCTTACACAGTTAAACATCGAGTTACTACATGACACAGCAGTTCCATTCCTAGGTATTTACCAAGATAGGTTAAATTATATGCCCACACAAAGACATGTAAATGAATATTTATAGCAGTTTTATTCATAATCGCCAGAAGCTGGAGGAAAAAAATCCCCAAACAGCAATCAACAGATGAACAAATAAACACACCAGGAAATAACTGTGTAATGGAATATTATTCAGGAATAAAATGAACTAACTACTGACATTGACAACTGCATTATTAATCATTAATAATCAAGCATTAATCAGAATGAAAGAAGGCAGGCATAAAATATTATATACTGTGTGGTCCCATTAATCTGTGCTAACAGAAAGCAGATTGATGGCTGTGAAGGGCGGCATCTGGGGTGAGGGGATTTCATTGTAAACAGGAACTTTTGGGATGATTCAGATGTTCTGTCTCTTGATTGTGGGTTTACATGGCTGTAATACATCTGCTGGACTTCCCTGGTGGCTCAGACGGCAAAGCGTCTGTCTACAATGTGAGAGACCTGGGTTCAATCCCTGGGTTGGGAAGATTCCCTGGAGAAGGAAATGGCAACCCACTCCAGTACTCTTGCCTTGAAAATCCCATGGATGGAAGAGCCTGGGAGGAGCTTGGCGCAGGCTACTATCCATGGGGTCGCAAACAGTCAGGCACGACTGAGTGACTTCACTTCACTAATACATCTGCTAGGCATCCCTGGTGGCTCAGACAGTAAAGAATCTCCCTGCCAATGCAGGAGACCCCAGTTTGATCCCTGGGTCAGAAAGATCCCCTGGAGAAGGAAATGACAACCCACTCCAGTATTCTTGCCTGGGAAATCCATGGACAGAGGAGCCTGGTGGGCTACAGTCATGGGGTCGCAAAAGAGTCAGGCACGAATTTAGCGACTAAACAACAACACATGTATTCATGGACCTGTTTCTGAATTCTCTCTTCTGTTCAATTGGTCTCTTTGTCTATCCTTGCTCCATACCAGGCTGTCTCATCACTGCAAACTTATAATAATACTTGATATATGGTGCTCTAAGTCTTTAAGCTTTCTTCCTCCTCAGGCATCCTTGGTTCTCTGCATTTCTATAGAAATATTAGAATCAGCATATTCATTTTCACACACGCACATGTGCATAATGCACTAATTTCTCTCAACAATATTTTATAAAATATTCTGTACTTTCTGTGTAGATTTATTTCACATAGTTCTTTATATGTATTCCTAGGTATAATGATACTATTGTGTAACTTATGTTTTAAATGTTTGTTGCTGGTATATAGGGAAGCCCTGGTGGCTCAGTGATAAAGAATCCACCTGCCAACTCTGGAGACCTGGGTTTGATCCCTGGGTCAGGAAGATCTCCTGAAGAAGGAAATGGCAGCTTACTCCAGTATTCTTGCCTGGGAAATCCCATGGACAGAGGAGCCTGGTGGGCTACAGTCCATAGGGTTGCAAAGAGTCAGATACTACTTAGTGACTGAACAACAACAACAAGATAAAGGAGGGAAAACTTGGGGGCCATAATTTCTTGCTCCATGGTATTGGACTTAAATGAGTTGAAATGTATTTCTGTGTGATAATTTAAGCTTTGATATAAATTTGCTTAATTCTTTGTCGAGTGAAAAAACCCCTAACCTCATGAAGTTGATTAAATTCTACATTTGCTTTATCATATAAAAATATTAGGGAAATAAAGTATTATAAAAAGAAGATCAAGACCCCAAAGTCCTTACAACCAGAGATCACTCCCACCATCAACATTTCAGATGTAATGTGTTTTCTTCCAGTTTTTTTTCTGTACTTAGATTTTCCACCCTCAGTGGTCTTATTCAAATAAAAAGGAAAGCAAGTGGAAAGTCTCCATCCTGTGGCATTTTTGTTATGACTTTACTTGTCTCAGGCACCTAGGGTGATGGTGAGAAGCTTGTGTCCTATATCCCAAATATACTGGGGGGGATGAAAATGTTCAGTCTGCTGAAGGAGACATATTGGGGGAATGGGTGGGATGGGGGCGTGATCTTTGGCTTCAAATCTCAACCAATCAATCAGTCAGTTAAATATTATTGAGCTTCTTTCATGAGCCCACACTAGGAGTGCGGAGGTGAATAAAGCATGTGGTTTCCCTGCTTGAATGGAGTCAGTCTGGGAGGGAAAGGTATTATTATTAATAGTGATAATAACAGTGACAATGGCAGTCGCTAATATTTATGATGAACCTACTATGTGCCAGGCACTAAGGCTTAATTTTTCTGTTCAAGTTTTTAATATGTCGTTCCATTTAATCTCCCAGTAGTCTTTGTGTAGGTACTCTTTCTAATCCTCATTTTATTATTGAAAAGAATAAAGTGGCTTAGAAAGTTTCAAACGGGATTGTACAGTAAGCAGATTAAACCTAGGCTAGCAGGTCAGGAAGACTCTGAGGAAATGACATTTCACGTGTGATCTGAAGGATGACAGACATCAGAGAGAAACGATGCTGGCTTCAGAGAACCTAGACAGGGGCTGTTTTTTTTTTTTTTTTTTTCTTTTTTTTTTTCACAGAGGGAAGTAGGCTGGTTTTGAGTGATAATTTGGGATCAGATTGGACAGAATTGGTGACGGGAAGTGAGTCGTGACACTGAGGGGAGTCAAGGGTGGCTCCCAGGGTGAGCGAGAGGAAACATCAGAAGTGAGGCAGACGTTTAAGTTTAAATTCAAACCAAAGCTCTTGATTATTTTTCCACTCTGTCAAAAATACAAACACTACATTCAGATAGTCAATATCAACATAATATTTTTTTCTGTGAACACTGATGAACTTCTGAAAATTTGAAAAACCCTGATTTTATAACCTTTAGCTAATTCTTTTTAAAATCTTTATCATTGATTTATTTGGGTGTGCTGGGTCTTAGTCGCACCATGAGAGTTCTTACTTGTAGCATGTGGGATCTAGTTCTCCAACCAAAGATTGAACCAGGGCCTTCTGTACTGGGATGTGGAATCTTAGCCACTGGGCCACTAGGGAAATCCTGTTTAGTTAATGCTCTAAGTTTGGGTTCAGAGGTGAAGTACTGTAAATGTCTAATGTAAAGAACTACAAGTGTACCCCTGAAATAGAGCAGTAGCAACCCTGTTTCCTCAACACACTTGTTTCTAGTGTGGAACTGAATATAAGGTGGATACAAATGGAGACTAGTGTAGTTGAAAAACCAAGCATTTTCCTAAAATTCCCTCTTTACTTCCCCCAGATCTTTGATGAGATAGGATACTGTTAGTTGAATGTTCAACTTCCCAGGTGACACAGTGGTAAAGAATCTGCCTGCCACTGCAGCAGACTCAAGAGATGCAGTTTGTCCCCTGGGTTGTGAAGATCCCCTGGAGAAGGAAATGGCAATCCACTCCAGTATTCTTGCCTGCAGAATCCCATGGACAGAGGAGCCTGGTGGGCTACAGTCCATGGGGTCGCAAAGAGTCGGACGTGACTGAACATGCACACATTTGAATATTCAGATCCCTTTTGTAGAGTCTGGGAAGCATAAATAAAAAGCAGGGATGGAGACAAGGGACTTAGTTTTTTGGATATATATAGCTTCACTATT
Organism: Bubalus bubalis; assembly: GCF_019923935.1. Classification (NCBI taxonomy): domain Eukaryota; kingdom Metazoa; phylum Chordata; class Mammalia; order Artiodactyla; family Bovidae; genus Bubalus; species Bubalus bubalis. The sequence continues at coordinate 20,605,988 of NC_059180.1, read as the reverse complement.
CAGTTCAGTTCAGTCGCTCAGTCGTGTCTGACTCTATGCTAAAGTTGTAAAGAAAAATGTATCAATATGCTTGGAAAAAATTTGTCTTTACAGATATCTTACGTTATCAAACTTGTCTAATAACAGGGTGAAGGAGAAGAAATGTAACTGCTATTAATTTTAAAAATTGGCTACTACATGTTTTTCTAAGACTTTTGGATGTAGCTGCATTTCCTCTAAAGTATATATTACATCATGTTTAATAAATTGTTTTATAAAAAAAAACCAACATGAATGAGGCAGAAGAACAAGGATTTGGTTTGGAGCATCTTCAGTTTGAGATCCAGATGGTGGTACTTAGCAAGGAAGGGAGGGCTCTGGGCTGAGAGGTATAATTGGGAGCCACCAGCACAAACAAATTTATGAAGTTTGTAGACTGACAAGGTGGCCTGTGGGGAGAGTGTTCACAGGGAATAGACCAATACCTGGGATAGAGCTTTGAGGAATTCCAGTAGGTTAATGGCAGGGTGGGGTGGGGCGGGGGGAACAGGAGAAGGAGCCAGGGAAAGGTAGAAGATGCCACGGAGGGCAGGATGGGGAGGTTACAGGGAAGCAGAGATCTGTGCAGTCTAAAGGACGTTCTAGTATCACTATTGTCCTTAGGAGGTTGAGTGCTCCTTGTTCTGCAATGAAATGAGAAGCTCAGGGACATTGTAGGAAGGGGTGGGGTCAGATGTCTTTGAATTGGTCAGAGTTTTTTGGTTCTTTGTAAGCAACAATTGACTGTAGGTGTCTTAAAAACCAAGTGGAAGGGTATGCAATTGTACATCATGTCATGGCCAGGCCTTGGAAAGAACAGGGTCCAGAGTGGCTCTTGGCTCTAGGTGGCAGGAAGTCATGGACCACCTTCTTATGGCAGTACTACTGATTCAAGAATCAAATTCCCAGGAGGAGAGTGATTGGCTGATCTTGGGTCACATGCCACTTCTTGGCCAGGGGGAGAGCTGGGCACCTTGATTGACAGCACCACCAAGACTGGACATCATGGAGCCAGGCCAGTTTCCCAAAGGAAAGTCAAGATGGCACTTACCATAAGGGAGAGTGGCTGCTGTGCAGGCAGAACCCACAGATGCCCACTGTAAACTCCACGGCATGTCTTGGATTGGATAATATTTGTGATGTTCCCATGACAGGCCCCGCCTTCTTGCAGAGTTGTTGCTAGTGTTTTGCCTGCTGGAGGATTAAGTTTCTCTGTTTGCTTTTTAGAGTAAGTTTGGGGACTGGGATTGACATGAATTTATCTCTGGGCTTCAAGCCACTAGCTCTGGAGGCATAGTTTGGCAGATACGACTCATGTTATTTCTTGACATGACAGTCAAGAAAAGACTTGGCCTTGTGGCTATATGGCCCCTCCTTCGTGAGCAAGGCTAGGAGCTGGTAGTAGACAGATGGTGTAAATCTCTGTTGCATCAGAGAGGTGGGTGTGACCATCCTACAGGCACTTACTAAAAAGAAGCCCAAGTAACTGGCACCTGTGGATACAGGAGACCTGTCAAATCTTATACCTTCCGGCACTTTCTCTTACCTGAGCAAACTTCTAAGTGCAGCCATCCTTGTAGGACTGTGGTATTTAGAGGATAATGGGCTTCCATGATGGCTCAGTGGGTAAAGAATATGCCTGCAATGCAGGAGACACAGGCATGGAAACCCACACCAGTATTCTGGAAAATCCCATGGACAGAGGAGTCTTCGGGCTACAGTTCATGGGACTGTCCAGTGTCAGACATGACTGAGCAACTAACACTATTTGGAGGATAAGGGAAGGGTGAAACAGTATATCACAGGTTTCTCGGTTCACCAACATGGACTGATCCAACTGAGTGTTCTTAATAGCAAGTCCCTAAGTAAAAAAGCCCTGTGTATGAGACAGCAAAAGAGACACTGATGTATAGAACAGTCTTTTGGACTCTGTGGGAGAGGGAGAGGGTGGGATGATTTGGGAGAATGGCATTGAAACATGTATAATATCATATATGAAACGAGTCGCCAGTCCAGGTTTGATGCATGATACTGGATGCTTGGGGCTGGTGCACTGGGACGACCCAGAGGGATGGTATGGGGAGGGAGGAGGGAGGAGGGTGCAGGATGGGGAACAAGTGTATACCTGTGGCAGATTCATGTTGATGTATGGCAAAACCAATACAATATTGTAAAGTTTAAAAATACAATAAAATAAATATATTTAAAAAAAGAATTCTTAAATCGCAAAAAGAAAAAAAAGAAAAGAGATACATTTATAGGCACACATGAAACACAGGAGAAAAGAGAGGCCCTCACTGCCCACCCTCCAACTTCTCATCTTTGGTTTATTAGTCATAAGTCCTTTGGTCTCAAGAACCAAAAACCCAATTCAAGTTGGTTTAGACGAAGAGGGATTTGTTGACGTATGTAAAAAAGCCGAGGGGTTCTCCCTTCAGGCTTGGTTAATTCCAGGTGCTTCTTTGCGGTTATCAGATATCTCTTGGCTCTGCTTGTCTCCCTGTTGATTTCATTCTTAGGAAAGCTTTTCCTTTGTGATAATAAAGATGGCATCATGCACACACGTGTGCCCAGTCGCTTCAGTCGTGTCTGACTCTGCCATCCTGTGGACTGTAGCTAGCCAGGCTCCTCTATCCATAGGGATTCTCCAGGCAAGAATATTGGAGTGGGTTGCCATGCCCTCTTCCAGGAGATGTTCCTGACCCAGGGATAGAATTCACATCTGCCCGTGTCTCCTGCATTGCAGATGGATTCTTTACCCCACTGAGCCACCTAGGAAGCCCAAAGATGGCAGAGGCAGACTTATTCCCCACCCAACTTAGCAGTACTCCTGGAAAATAAATCCTTTTTCCTAATTCTAGCAAGAGTCCTAAAGCTGATTCTCATTGGGTGGCTGAGACACATGCCCATCCCTGAATCCACACTGTGGATGGGGTCCTGGGTCCCCCTGGCATCTAGGAGAAGGGAGGGCATCCTTAGCCAGCTCATGGAAACTGGGGATCTGATGCCCCAAATAGAAGCAGAGAGGATAGAGGCTGGTTGGGCATGTTCACCACACTTGGTTTCGGGACCAGCTCTTCTCCCGGTCCTCCTGGTCTGAGAGCTCTAGGGTGGTATGTCTGGTGAACAAGGGATGTTGATGTTTCCTCTTAGGCCATGGCCTTTTTGTCTTGCTGCCCCCGCCTTTGGGGCATGATCAAAGCCGGGAGGCCACGGGGTCAAGAGCAGTCTCCATGTGTTATCCAAACAAGCAGGATATTCCCAGTAGCTGTCCTGCCCAGACGCCTTCTCCCCAGGGTCATAGCAGAAGCTGGTGGCCGTGGGGGAGGGGGGACTTTCTTCTCATGAGTTTGTTTACTTCTGAGTCCTATTCTTTACCTCTTGTTGGCTCCACTGCTTTGTCTGGCTTAGTTAAATAAGTTTGGTAATGTTGTGAATGAAAGCATTCCTTTCCTGTAGTTGCTGACCCCTGTAAGGCTCTTGCTCAGTAGTGCTAGGCTGCTGCTAAAGAAATGACATTTGCTCTTCCTTCCATCTCTTATGGGAGGAAATCACCATCATTAGAACTCTGTGAATTCCCTTTAACTCTGGGTAAATGGTTGGCAGTCCATATGATGGAATAGGATGCAGTTGTGGAGACAGGATGAGGTCACTGTCTACATGTTGAGATGGCATGGGCCTCCAGATGTGTTAGTTTGGGGAAATGCATGAGGAGAGTGTGCACATCAGCAGCACTCTGCACCATTTGAATCACCTGTTCCCAGCCTCTTTGTGTGTGCTCAGTCATTCAGTCGTGTCTGACTCTTTGCGACCCCAGGGACTCCCCATGGAGCCCACCAGGCTCCTCTGTCCATGGAATTCTCCAGGCAAGAATACTGAAGTGGGTTGCCATTTCCTCCGCCAGGGGATCTTCCTGACCCAGGAATTGAACCTGCGTCTCTTGCATTGGCAGGTGGATTCATTACCACTAGAGCCACCTGGGAAGCCCTCCCAGCTTCTCCAGTCTTCCTCCCAATAGATCTGAATCTCTAGAGGGACTTGAGCCCTGTATTGTTTTGAAAGCTCCAAGTGACTCAGCGTGCAGCCCAGACTGAGAACCAAGGGTGTAGATTTGTAATCTTATGGATGAAACTAAAGAGGCATAGTTAAACCCAAAAAGGAAATAGAGAATTACGCTCCACATATAGGCAGGGACTCATACGTGCTCACACAAATGCAGAGAATATTGCTAGAAGACAGATAAGAAATGAGAAAGAGTAATTCCCTCTGGTAATGGGGTAGAGCCTTGTCTCTCAAATGTATGCTCATCAGGAATGTTCGAATTTTAAGCCTTAAGCATGATAAACAGTTTAAAAAAGAAATCCTAACTGTGCACCCAAGGCCGGCCAGGCAGGGCTATGAGATGACTCTGAGCTCATACAGCTTGACTGTGCTGCGGCCAGCCACCCACAGACGGGCAAATACCACCCACCACCCCGGCCACAGCCGCCTTCCTCTTGACTCAGCTGGTGAGAGTGACTTCTTGAGTGAGAGAGGTGACCAAAAGCCCAGTCATTCATTTATTCATTCATGGTCAATGTACTCATTCATATTTTTATTAAGAATCAGATATGGGGCAGGTATGTACCAAGCACAGGAATCTGGTCTCATCCTCATGACTATACATGAAGTGAAAGTGAAAGTGTCAGTCGCTTAGTCACGTCTGACTCTTTGTGACCCCATGGATGGTAGCCCGCCAGACTCCTCTGTCCGTGGGATTCTCCAGACAAGAATACTGGTGTGGGTTGCCATTCCCTTCTCCAGGGGATCTTCCTGATCCAGGGATCGAGCCAGTAACTGATCTTGTCCCCATTCTGTGGTTGGGGATATTTGAGCTCAGAGATAATGTGTAACCAAGGTGATAGTATTTGAATCAGGAAGACTAGCTAAAACAGAGCTTGTGAACTGGTGGGACTCAGATGTCTTTGGATGGTCGGCATGGAGTTTTCAAAAAATCCCATCTGGCAACACTGGACTAGTGCTCCCAGGGCCATTGCTGGACAGAGTTGAGTATCCCAGGGATGGGCATGTGCTGTCCAGTTCATCCCAGCTGCCCTTCCCTGCTGTATTACACCAGCCTGGCTTCACTCAGTCACATAGCCTGGCCTCTGCAGGGTTTTAAGTTTCTAACCCTTGCAATGAAGTAGGCGCATGTGTGCTAAGTCTTTTCAGTTGTGTCTGACTCTTTGTGACCCTATGGACTGTAGCCTGACAGGCTCCTCCATCCATGGGAGTTCCTAGGCAAGAATACTAAAGTGTGTTTCCATGCCCTCCTCCAGGGGTTCTTCCTGACCCAGGGATCGAACCTGTGTCTCTTGCATTGGCAGATGGGTGCTTTACCGCTCAGTCACCTGGGAAGCCCAATGAAGTAGGTAGAATGAGCCAACCATTACCTGTCCCCTGGGGCTCCCAAACTGAATTATCCTGTGGAGCATGTCATTTCTACTCCAGTCTGGCCTTCGGTCTGCTGGTTGGAGGACTAAGCTCTCTGCCTTTAAATTTCCTCATGGCCATCATGGGATGGACTGTTGGTAGTGAAGTATTTATGGAACAGATTTGCACAGTAGAGAATGAGTGAAATATAGAAAAGGACAGTCATCCAGCCTGGCAGGAATGTGGGGCAGTGGAGTGAGAGGAGGTAAGAGTAAAGTTGGATGGTGGTTTCATTGTGAATGGATGCCAGCCTGTTGGATTGGAACTTTATTCTTTAGGCCAGTGCTGTCCAATAATACTTTCTACAGTGAGTGTCCAATACTGTACCTTCTAGCCACATGTGACTGTTAAGCACTTGAAATGTGGTTAGTGTGAATGAAAAGCTGAAGTATTTTTTAAACAATGGATTGTTCACTTTATTTTTTTTAAATATATTTGTTTATTTATTTGACTGTGCCAGGTGTTAGTTGGGGCATGCCGGGTCTCTGATCCTCATTGTGGCATGCAGCATCTTTAGTTGCAGCGTGTAGGATCTAGTTCCCTGACCAGGGGTCAAACCCAGGCCCACTGCTTTGGGAGCACAGAGTCTTAGCACCCACCTGACCACCAAGAAAGTCCCAAGAACTGAATTTTAAATTTCATTTAATTAATTCAAATTGGCATAACCCCACATCACCTGTGGCTACCATGTTGGACAGTGTGACTTTAGACGATAAGCAGCCAGTGAATGTGTTGGAGCAGGGAGATAGTATCAAGCTGAGTTTTCAGAAGATGAATTTTTCAGGAGTGTGTAGGCTGTATGGGGTGAGGGAAGTAGGCAGAAATAATATTAATGGTGTTTAGTATATGTTCGAGAAGGCAATGGCAACCCACTCTGGTACTCTTGCCTGGAAAATCCCATGGACGGAGGAGCCTGGTAGGCTGCAGTCCATGGGGTCGCTAAGAGTCGGACATGACTGAGCGACTTCACTTTCACTTTTCACTTTCATGCATTGGAGAAGGAAATGGCAACCCACTCCAGTGTTCTTGCCTGGAGAATCCCAGGGATGGGGGAGCAGGCTGCCGTCTATGGGGTTGCACAGAGTCGGACACGACTGAAGTGAAAGCAGCAGCAGCAGCAGCAGTATATGTTAGACACTTGGTCCTCACATGACCTCATTTAACCCTCACAACAACTCTGTAAGAAAAGCACTATTATTTTTTCTATTTTATAGACTAGGAAAGCAAGACACAGCAAGGTCAATGAACTTAAGGTCATAGATCTAATAAATAGTGTGGCCTGGTGTCGTGTCCAGGCAGCCTGGCTGCAGAGTTCAGACTGTAAACCTCTCTAACCTGAAAGGAAGTAAATAAACCTTCACTGAGAAACTTCCTTTGTGCCCTGATGCTGTACACTGGTACATGATGTTTCATTTAGATTTCATGGCAATCACATAACACTGATGGCCTTATCTCCTCTGTGATTATGGAAGCTTTGGCTCATAGAGATGAGACATCACGGCAGGCTTATCAGTTTCGGGGGAAACCAGTTAAGGCTTCATTGCAAAATTCCATTTCTGAGTTACTGAGGGCAGTGAGGGTGGAATCAGTGGGGAGTGTACAGGAGGATATGGTATAAAAGATGTTGCGAAGGAAGAATCAGTAGGATTTAGCAACTGACTGGATGGCTGGGGTGAGGAAAGTGGGGGAGGATTTCTTCTGGAACAGTGAGATGAATGACAAACACAAATGCAGCCATGCCGTATGAGCTGAGAGTGTGTGGGCTCTAGAGGAAGACGAACCTGGTTTCAAATATAAGAGTGGCCACTGACTAGCTGGACACCCTTAGGCAAGTCATTCCTCTCTGTGTATCAGCATCCCTCTGTTGTTAAAACACAGATCAAAACACCTTCCTCCTGGGGCCATGATGAGGCTAAGCTGCAATAACCATGGATGTGAAAGTCCTTTGCCAACTCAAGTCCACTGTCTTGTGAGTCATGCTTCTGAATGGTAGGGAGGCTGGGTGGAGGTGGTGACCAGGCCTATCTGCCTTTGATCATGGAGACGGTTCCAGAAAGCATGGGAGGGAGCACCACCTCATCTTGGACACTGGGCAGTTTCATGCCTGTGAGTCGTCTTTGACCCAGGAGGAAAGAGGGATCCTGCACACCCATCTGAAAGCAACATTTGCACACCGATGCCTCCACCTCAAATGCCCCTTTCCACCGAGCACTTTGTGCGTGTGTGTCTTGTTTGACCTTCACAACAACTTTCTAAGAGTAGATAATGCTCTATACATCTGTGTCTCTTTTGCTGTCTCTCATACAGGGTTGTCGTTACCATCTTTCTAAATTCCATATATATGCGTTAGTATACTGTATTGATGTTTTTCTTTCTGGCTTACGTCACTCTGTATAATAGGCTCCAGTTTCATCCACCTCATTAGAACTGATTCAAATGTATTCTTTTATTGTAAAGTAAAAAAAATAATAATATTTAAAAAAAAAGAGTAGATAATGCTATCATTCCCATTTTGGAGGATATGGATGCTCAGCGAGGCATAGTAATTGGGCTGATGTCTTTCAGCTTGAGGTTCATAAAATAGTGGTTCAGGGGACTTCCTTGGTGGTCCAGTGGTTAAGAATCCACCTTGTAATGCAGAGGTCATGGGTTCGATCCCTGGTCAGGGAACTAAGATCCCACATGCCATGGAGCAGCTAAGCCTGTGAGTTGCAACCACTGAGACTGTGCACCAGAGCCTGAGCACCACAACTAGAGAGTCTTTGCAGCACAATGAAAGACCCTGCATGGCACCATGAGGATCCCACGTGCTGCAGCTAAGACCTAACACAGCCAAATAAGTAAATTAAAAAAAAATTTTTTTTTTAAATGGAAGTTCAAACTGAGGTTCATCTGATCCAGAGGCCTGGCCTGAAAGTCTTGCAGATGCTGGATTTCTCTCTTGAGGAATGGCTGTCTGGGGGCTTCCAGAGAGAGATGAGAGCTCAGGAAGGTGCTGAAGGCCCTTCTGTCTCTTCTTCCAACACAGACATCTGCAGTAAGTGCTGGAATGAATACCTCTGGTTAGTTTGGATTCAGGGACAAAGATTGCTTCCTAAAGATGGCAGCTGCCCATTTTAGACTCTAGTGAGAATAGGGTACAAGAGATGGATCGACTCCAAAGAGAGAAAATAAAAATTTAACGACTTGATCCAGTTTCCTCTGGATACAACAAATGAATTGTAATGGTTAGAGCTGGGCATTTGGGGGTGGGTGCAGTATGAGGCGGAGAAGGCAATGGCACCCCACTCCAGTACTGTTGCCCGGAAAATCCCATGGATAGAGGAGTCTGGTGGGCTGCAGTCCATGGGGTCGCTAAGAGTCAGACATGACTGAGTGACTTCACTTTCACTTTCCACTTTCATGCATTGGAGAAGGAAATGGCAACCCACTCCAGTGTTCTTGCCTGGAGAATCCCATGGACAGAGAAGCCTGGTAGGCTGCAGTCCATGGGGTTGCACAGAGTCGGACACGACTGAAGCGACTTAGCAGCAGCAGCAGCAGCAGCAGTGTGAGGCTGGGGTTGGGGTCATACTGCATGAGTTGGGGTCCCATTGCTTCCTGGGGGCAGATACTCCAGATACTCTCTTGGGCTTTTGTCTGTAGTCTTCTGCTTCTGGGATCATCGAAGTGTTTCTGATCCTTGGCCGGTATAGTGGTTTCCTATTGCTGGAATAACAAATTACCACACACTTAATGGCTTAAAATAACAGATTTATTAC